>NC_136388.1:23600817-24839317 GCF_965140285.1 Lepidochelys kempii | reverse complement strand
AGGAGTGGTGACCTTCTCCGCAGCCAGCTCCCAAATTGTACAGCTTGACCATAATAATCCACACTTTTAACAGGCTGTAGATCACTGTTTCCTCTAAGCTGTGCGCATGTGTGCGCATACACCGATCCTAAATCCCGTGCACACGGCGAAACACCGTGCTCACAAAAATTTGCACAGAAGCACAACAATTTGCACAGAAGAAATATTTTGCGCACCTGGACTGTCAAAAATTAGAGGGAACATTGCTGTAGATGCCTTTGTATTGTGTGCGATTGTGTTAGTCATGGGCCAATCCTATTAGTCTATGTGCCACTGTGTGGAGCATAATATGTGGGATATTTTAGGTGAAGGTAGGGGCTTTGCCACGAAGTCTGTTTTAGGAGCAGTCACATTCTTTTGTATATTACTGGCTTTCTATTAATACAACACAGCTTATTTTAGTAGCCCAAATTTAGCTTTGAATGTTAGTGTTCAAACTAAATAGGAAATGGGGAACAAGATTCTGATCCCTGTTGCAGCATTGTATATCCAGAGTAACTCAGTTGATTTCAGTGGAGTTACTCTGGATTTACACCAAGATCTGAATATGGTCCATAAATTACTTCTTGAAAGCAAATGTAGATGTTTGTGTTTTGCTTGTTTGGCAATATTTAAAAAGCTCTTGCTTGTTTAAGTTATAAGTGCTCTGAAGTGAAGTATACACACACAATTCAGATATTCACTCATCTAGAACATTCTATAGCTATTTAAAGACTACTGTTTCTGTGCTGCTTGTAATAATAAAAGTAATAATGGAGGCCTTTTACTTTTTATTACTTTAAGTGGTTTTAGCAACAATGGATGTTGCTTGATGATTTGCAGATACATATATATGAAGTATTCTAGCTCTTTCTGCAGCCTTTTACTGCAATTAGTGCTATAAACACATGTAAAGACTGTGTGATTGAGCTTCAGTGTATATAGTTAACATTAAGACTCTAATTCTCAGATCTAGCTGAGCTGTGTACCTCTTCATGGCATCTTTGCTTTCACTGAACCTGGGGCCTGTGAAGGGGCAGTTCATTCCCTGCCACAACTTAGGCTATGTCTACACTACACACCACTTTTGTGGGCATATAGGGTAGTTGTAGCTACACACTGCTATGAAAAGCACACCATGTATTCACTGTTGTGTGCATCTGTGTGTGTTAGTGAAAGGCACTTTAGATAAGCTATTACCAACAGGAGAGTGGGTTTGTGGGGGAGGTGGGTGGGGAGAAAACCTGGATTTGTGCTGGAAATGGCCCAACTTGATTATCATACACATTGTAAGGAGAGTGATCACTTTAGATAAGCTATTACCAGCAGGAGAGTGGGTTTGTGGGGGGAGAGAAAACCTTTTGTAGTGGTAAACACCCATTTTTTCATGGTTTGTATGTATAAGAACATCTTCTGTATTTTCCACAGCATGCATCCGATGAAGTGAGCTGTAGCTCACGAAAGTTGATGCTCAAATAAATTGGTTAGTCTCTAAGGTGCCACAAGTCCTCCTGTTCTTTTAGTGGGGAAAGGCTGAACCTGTTCCCCACTGCTGGAGCCTTTCCCTGTGGAGGAGAGATGCTCCAGCAGTGGGGAGCTGGCAGCCTTTCCCCACTGTCCCATCACCTGCCACTAGAGCCGTTTCCTGCAGAGGAGAAGGGGACTCTACACTGCTCCAAATAGTAGTGGAGACGGGAGATATGTCTTGGGCCAGCAGACAATGTGTAGGTTATGTACTCTGGGTACAAACCCACGCCCCTCAATTGTGTCTTTGCTGACTTAATCTGTGCCTTGCTTTCTATACTGAACTTTGTACCCATGCTAGGAGCGTTACAGATACCCTGCTGAAAGAACCCTGCAGTGTAGGGGAGTGCCAGGGCTGTGTTAAATTGTGCCTGTCTAACTGTGGACCTAAGGGGCTGTTCTGGCAATTGGGGAATACCAGAGTTCAGAAGCCCACTGCTATCACATCATACTGAGGGCTGAAGATGGGGTGGAATTTCCAGAAGGGTATTTAAGCTAACTCTCTGGGCACTTTGCACTTTTATTCTAGCCAACAAACACATTTTTTTCTCAACAAAATTTGCAAAATATATGTAATAAATGCTCAGAGAGCTATTAGCCTTCTTTTTTCTCCATTTGATTCTCATGGGGTCCTGTAGGAGATCTACTTTTATTAACTGGTTGTTTTTTTTTAAACTTCCCCAAATATTTTTTCTTTGAAATAATAGAACCTTTACAACAGATTTCTGTTACTGTGAATGGTATTTTCCCCATTACATAGTCTTTGCTCACTTGTCTTGAGAGATTCCTTGAAAGAAGCAGATTTTCAAATATCTGAGTGTTCTAATGTTCCTTCTACATTGTGAGCAGAAGACTTGGCAAAGATTGTCTTGAAAACATTTCAGAACTAGTTAAGAGTGTTCCTTACGCAGACTCTAAACCCTCTCCTGACCTACAGAATCTTAGTAAAAGCAGAGCTTGCAAGTGTGGGTCCAAATCTTGATGCACCTCTGTAACCACAGAGGACTCCAGATTTGTTTGAACTTGTGAAATTCCACTGAACAAAGGGAAGCTCCCTCCTTTTCTTGTACTGTGGGGATTAGAGGCAGAAATGAGCTGGAAAGAGGAGCAGCTTGGGCTACTCAGCTTCCTTTTTCTCCCCAACTTCTGTAGAACCCTTCTGTTCCAAGCCTGGCAACTCTTGCTTGGTGTGGTAAGGGAGGGGCAAAAGGATTGGACCTTAAACATGCAGGTAGACAAGGCTTCACGGGATTTTTAGGCTGAGCTCATTCTAATTTATCCCTGGTTAAAAGAAGCAGAACTTGAGTCAAAAGCAAACATCTGAGTTCTTCTCTTCCATTGAACTAAAATTTCACATCTTCAATCCCAGTGTCTTAAAACCCTAATTCTAGGTTTAGCAGTCTACAAAAATTCATGATAAAATTATTCACTGATTGAAGATTGTTTGTTTCTGAGGCTTGCTTAGCATTTGATGTATTTCAGCAAATTATTATATTCTGGTTTACATGGTAATTATCTGTAGAGATTAATTTACGCAATGCAGGTTTTAAATTATTTTTAGACATCTGGCCTACTTGATGGGCTTCCTTTCTACAGCGCGGAATCAGCTATTGTATCAGTTAAATAGTATGCAGCCACATAGGGTTTTTTTTTGGTCATAATGGATTGCATTCTTATATCATTGCACTTCGTTTAATAACTGCAAATGTTATGTTGATAGAGAGAGAGAGAGAGACTCTTTTTACAAAATGAGAGAGGCTCTTTTTACAAAATACTCTGTATGAAGAAACTGCTACTTTAATAGCACTCGACTATTCTGTGTTAGTTTAAACACAGCCTTATCCAACTCTCAAGTCACTGGAAAGACTCCGTTGACTTGAGTAGGAGTTGGACGGGGCTTTGTCAGTTTGCATGTAAACCAGTAGCATAGCTTGGGGGGGGGGAAAGGGAGCGGCTGCTCCCCCACTGAGCACAAGTGGTATCTTTTTTAATTTTTGGCGCCTTTTTTAATTTTTACTCACCCGGCAGCACTCCGGGTCCTTTAGCCTATAATGTGAAGCTAAATATCAAGTGAAGCTCAAAATGGGACATTTGACTGGGCTGTATAGTGTGAACAATTTTATTCGAAAGAATATAATCTCAGATGCCTCGCTTTACTTCTGAATTCTGCCAGACCTGAAATCGAATCAGTTTTTCTCAGTGACCAGTCATGCATCTGCATGCAGCGTGTCCAGGAGAAGTAGTAGAAGGGAGTTTTCTTACTATTCAGTATATGAGTCTGAGACCTTAGCGACATCTTTCATTATATACCTTGATTTAGGTGTTTAATATCTCAGCATTTTCAAACTATGCCGAGCTGGTATTTGATTATACACATGTCAAAGATGAGGCACATGTGCTTAAAACATCATCTTGTTTCTGATGAGAAAGCAGGTAGTGGGTTCTGCTTGTCCTCAAAGAGATGGCCTGTTACCCTCACCTGAATAGAAGGGAGGTGGGAGTGATTCCCTGGAGAGAGACAGGATCAAGGGTGCGGGCAGGGCAGTTCTCAATACACCACATTTATACGAAAGAAAAACAATAAAATAAAACTTCAGTGGGCTTTTGCACTGAGACCACCATCAGCGGATGGTTTTGAAACAATTGTATATCAATATGCCCTCGTAAGAAATATAAATCAATCAATACCTTGGAGTCACAATAGGGATTATGTTGTCCCATAATGTAGGAGATGTGCAAAAATGCCCATTGTAGCTGGCATGCTTTGGGATTGTTATCTCATCTATAATATATTATCTAGACAATAGATATTCACAAATCTTTGTGTTTCCAAAGGCCTCTCTGCAGTTAAAGTTTTAGCAGGTCTGCTAACAAGTAATACCAGGACTAGTGCACCTGCTGATATATAGCATTGTGCTTGGAATTCCCTCTCTGGGAGAATGTATGCAGCTCTGTGCTGGCCCTGATTCTGGCCTATGCCTTAATGGCGGAACAGATTGATTGACTGTTTTTTATCACCTACAGATTGGACTACTGCAAAGCATTCTGCTTCTGCCTACTTAATCTAGTTGACACTATTCATAAGCTCGAGCCAATGCAGAATGCAGTAACATATCTGCTTAGCAATATAAGCCTTTTAAGTCATACATCATCTGTGCTGCTTGTACTGTCTCTGTGTTGCATAGGGAGCTCATGATATACTGGTCCTTATTTCCTGGCCCCAGTCAGATGACGTAGGGTGACAAAAGATAACTCCCCTGGCAGATGTCACTGTTTCTTGACTCCTCTGGCTGTAGTTACACTCCTTAGGCTGCTTTGGCTTCTTATTTGCTTCCAGCTGCAGTTCAAGATGTAGGTTTAATTTATACAGCTATATATGGTCGGGGTCTGTCCACACCATAAACCATCCCCGCAGTAGAAATCAGCTGAAATGCTCCTGGTGATAGCTCTTACATTTGAACTTAGAGGGGAGGAGGCAAAAGTGTTTTCAGTAGAGGGTCCTTCACACCCTGTATTTTATTTTCCTCTTCTGGTGCAAGAACTCCTGAGTAGTTTGACCTTTTGGGCATGTTATATGGTCCATCTGATCAGATTTTTGCTCAGCGGGGCTGGGAGGATGGAGTGTTTGGTGGTCATCCCTGGAATAGATGTTACAGGTTCATATTGTTTAGTTTAGTAATCTTGCATATTTGTTCGTTTTATTAATCGTGATACAAATTATATCCGAGAAATGGGAGCTGACCCTTTCAGAATAGGGTAGGGGCACAGTGAGTGAGCTCCAGAGTGTAGAGAGTATACTGCTGATGCAAGAGGAGCGCTGGCTTGTAGATGTGCCCAGAGGAGGTATTTGTCTGCAAGGAGCTTCTAAAGAAAAAGGGTTGGATCGCAGTATAAACAAAGTTCTCCTTAAAAAGCTGAATCTTGTGATGAAGGGAATAGCAGGTGCAGAGTGCAGTGGAAAGGTGGCATAGAGCTACCTTTCCCCTTGCTCTCCTATGCTGCGTCATATGTAAACTAGAGGGCCTCAGGCTAGGGTTAGGGGATAAGATTGGGTGATGAATCTGCTAAGCAGCACATGAGGACTCGCATGAGCCCCCTCCCCACTGCACATCCTTTTCCTATGGCTGGGTAGGGTGAAAGGTCTTGTGGCAGGAAGTGGTTGGGCTGTGTCAGGAAGCAGCAGCTGCTTGGTGAGCTGGGTGCTGCAGAGAAGCTGGTGCAGAGAGGGACCCCTGGGAACTGTAAGCAGGGCCATGTGCAGAACAGGTTGTGACTCTTGGACCTTACAGCAGAGTGCAGGTCCGTGTGGTGTGGGAGCAGCGGTAGCTGTAATATCAATAATTGCTCCCTAAGCTCATGTAGTGTCTTTTAAAACTATTATGCAGGATCATTGTTTGGGCTGGATGAAAGCAATTCAGGGCCCTAGGCACACCCTCATGGGTCCCTCTGCTGCCCATCACAATACTGAAACCCCTTCTCTCTTTAGGGTTGCAGTTACAAAGGACACTCATACAAGAACTGACTGCTAGACTGCCATCTTTTTGGGTAGGCGGTTAGGCAGATGAGCCAGCCTTCCTCCCCAACCTCCAGACTGCTGCTGCTTCTCTTTAGGAAAACTGGGGTCTGTCCCACCCCCATGAGCAAAGGACTGTGTGTATGGGGTGGGGGGGAGGTTCCCTGCTGATACCACACTAGCAGAGCCATGTTTGGATGGTAGCAGCAAAGCTCTTCCAGCCCACATGCACAGAGCTCTCTGTTGGGATGGTGTTGGTGTGGGGGCTCCACCAGAGCAGAGCAGCAGGTATTGGAGTTAAATGACAATGAATGAGAGTTAAATGAACAGAGCTATTGGCTCAGGCTGTCTGCAGAGTCTGACAGATGGTACTGCATTGATTAAACTTGGATCATGTTTTTGAGATTGTCTTTGCAGCCATCAGGACCCAGAAACAAGCTCTTTTTAAAAGTGAAAGCAGAGACTGTGACCTTCTCAGGTAACTCCAAGAACTAGGCTCCTTGGCAAGGGCATATGCCTTGATCCAGTCATGAGTCATATGCAGAGCCAGATGGCTCAATAATGAAACACTGAATATTTTACTAAAAACACTGGATTCTGTAAATATTATAATTAATTAAATGTTTATAAAATGGTTTGAAATTCAATTGGTACACTGCCAGATGCCATGGCTTCAAGGGGATTTTTGTTTAAAATTCTCAGGCCTTTTGTGAACCATGAGACCCTTCTATCATTTCTATTAAAAACCCTGCCCCTTCCCCCCAAACAAAACAAATCTGTTTCAATTATTTGCTGCTACTTGTAGAGAGAGGAAAATATTCATAATGAATTGAATACACATCATTATGTAGAATCCATGGATACAATTCAGTATTATCTTACTGATTCTAAAGTTGATTATCAGATATTTTATCTGTGAAAGGACTTGTTGCATTCATCCTTAGCGTTTGAGTAATAAGGGAGCTACAGGGAATTTTTTCTCGCTGACAATATTAGGGAACAGGACCTTTTGAAGTTTTTGAATTTTCTTATGTTCACTTTGTGTTGTCTTTTGCTCGTCACACAGCAATAATATGAAGAAACCACACGTGCACAGCTAGGTTCCAAATAACCATGTTTACTAACTATACACAGACAAGCAAGGCCCAGCTATATATATCCTGCTGCTCTGCTGGTTTCTAAAAGCTAGAACATAGAGAGTGCCACTAGAGGGCTCACACACTATGGAAAGCATGCTCTTCCTACCTCTTTATGAAAAGGGACATAAAGAAGTTACAAACACATTACTAAGAAAACTGCTGTCACTAAATATACGACCTGCTATAAAGTAAGTCCCAGAGATGATTTATGACTTCCTTCTGGATAATGCCTTGTAGACATCACAACAATATTTGGACAGTGGCTGCACTTTCTGATGTAGTTGAATCAGTAACATCTTCCTGCTCTATAATGTTAGAATCACAAGTAGCAGAAACAGGGATAGGTTCACTGGTATCATTGATGGCTATATTGTAGGCTTGCTGTTTTTCATCGGTGGTATTAATGTAGAACATCCTGCTGAAATTGTGTTTTAAAAACTAGTTTATGTATCTTCTCCAGGATACATTTGGTGCCATTTCTATCGGATAAGACAGAGTGGATCACTCTGATGTGATAACTCCCAGATTTCTGTGAATTATCTCTTAATAAACATTTTTCTCTGCAGACTGCACAGCTGAGTTTGACTGTGGCCATTTCATCACACTGTTTCTTTTGAATGTCTCTCTGTAGATTGAACTTTAACAAGTTGAGGTGAGATCTTAAATTTCATCCCTTAGAATCATAGAATATCAGGGTTAGAAGGGACCTTAGGAGGTCATCTAGTCCAACCCCCTGCTCAAAGCAGGACCAATCCCCAATTTTTGCCCCAGATCCCTAAATGGCCCCCTCAAGGATTGAACTCACAACCCTGGGTTTAGCAGGCCAATGCTCAAACCACTGAGCTATCCCTCCCCCCTTAAAACATTGCTGTCGGATTTGTAGTAATATGGACTGTATTTCTGTAGGTGGGTAGAAAATTTGCAGTCTTGTATTGTAAGCTACATTTATCTGGAGTTGTAGCATTAATTGCTCACTTGGCTGTCTGGATAAATCTTTCAGCCAATCACTTTTCTGCGCTGGTAGGGAGCTGATGCAACATGTATGATACCATTATATTTTTTTTGACAAACAATGGAAACTCTTTTTGAATGTGAATTGAGTTTCATTGTCACTGAACTCCAGCCCTCCAAAAAATTTTAATACTTCTGTCATCTGCACTAAATTAGTTGAATTCATACAGAATACTTCGGGCCATTTAGAATGGGCATCTTCTGCAATCAATGTTCCATATATGGTACAGTGTAGTCTATGTATAAACTTGTCACAGAACTCTGGTCACTCCCAAGGAATGAAGGAGCATGTTTAGCATGCGTTATTTGCTGACAACTTTTGATATTGGTTTGCTTTTCCTCTATTTGTGTGTAACCCTTCTGCCAGGCCAAGTTGATAGCAGCAAGGGCCGGGTTCAGTACAAAGGGGTTCCCTCTCATTAAAGCAAATGCAAAACCGGCTCAAGCCCCCACCCAGTGACCTGGGAAAATCTTACACACCCCCTGGGCGCCTCAAGGAGGCAATACTTCCCCTCTCGCAAGCACAGAGTCTTGGTGTAGTAGAGAATCTTTAATAACATGAGGCAAACAACATCAGCATTAAATTGGGGAAACACCACAACTAGTGTTCATTAACCAAACCATGAACACCGACCCACCCCAGAAAAATTGGGCCACATCCTTTCCCTCAGGCTCTTGAGTCCCAGAACCCAAACGTCTCTTGAGTCCAGCAATCCACAAATCACCCAAAGTCCAAAAAAGTCCAGCCCCGGAGTTCAAAAGTTCACCTGCAGAGTGTTACTCCCCAATCTGGCTAAAATGTGCCTGGGTGTGGGGGAAAGAGGTAAGGGGCACCTTACGTGTCCTGAAGCTGACTGCCCCACAGGGCTCTGCTCCGCTCCACCACGACCGGCTCCACTCTGCACAGCTCGCCATCTCACGAACAGCTCCGCTCAGCTCGCCGTCTCACGAACACACCGCCGTCTCGCGACCGGCTCCGCTCAGCTCGCCGTCTCGCGAACACACCGCCGTCTCACGACCGGCTCCACTCCGCTCAGCTCGCCGTCTCGCGAACACACCGCCGTCTCGCGACCGGCTCCACTCCGCTCAGCTCGCCGTCTCGCGAACACACCGCCGTCTCGCGACCGGCTCCACTCCGCTCAGCTCGCCGTCTCACAAATAGCTCCGCTGCACACTAGATCTTCCGGCTCCCCACGACTTGACACAGTGCTCAGTGATTTCAGCTCTCAGTGATTTCAGCTCATAGTAGTGGGAGCCTTAGTGCTGGTGCACCATAAGGCTGAAGTGAATTCAGCACAGTACCTGTAACAAAACTCTTAATAGACCCAAAATTAGCTCTGACATTCCACAGTGGAGAGAGACAGAGGTGCAATTGGTGTTTCAGGCCCTCACAAAGGGGCCTACACCACCAGGCACTAATACCTGTCTCAAGTCTCTCTCAATTCACAGAGTTTTGGAACCCATGTCCCTTGCCTAGTGAGTGCTACTCAGTTGATGGTGAGTCCTCCATCATAACAAAAAGGCCAAGTACAGTTCCAAGCACAGTTCCCATAATCAGGGTACTAACAATTTATTCTTCCCGCCCCAATAACAGAGACACTGGGGATCCCACAGCAGCCAAAGTGACCATTTGGGCAGTTATGGCCTCATTCTAGGCGGGGTGGGTGAGCCTATGCAAATGAGATCAGCCCCTGAAGTTCTTTTCCACAACTTGCCACACCTCACCACCAGATGTCAGGGTGGAGTCCACCCTGTCTCTGCTTACATGTGTATCAATCCCTGGCTACCACAAACAGCTCTTAGCAAGGATTTTCATTTTTACAATTCCCAGAAGGCCTTATTGTAATTCTTGGAGTACTCATGACCTAAGGAGCTTTGTAGGAATAACTGCTCTAGTGTCACTCACAGGCAATCTTGATATACACATAACTGTTGTTTTTAGAGCAAAGAACATTGGAAATGGTTGTTTTTGTGCATAATTCCATCCATTCATCATACTGTGCACTTCAGCTGTCACTGGAACATTTCTTAGTTTTGTGTTGGACTGTGGTAGTTGTTACTGGCAAGGATTTGATTAGAGACTTCTAGAACATGTCTACTCTGTCTGGTTCAATTTCAGTATCCTTACCTGCTGCTTCCAAAAGCAAGCTTGACAAAGACATTCACATGTTGTTCAGTACCTTTGAACTCAATATCATCACAGTGAATGCTGAAGAATAGAATCCATCTCTATGACTGTACAACTGCCATTACTGGTACGCCTTTCTTTGGGTTAAACATTGAAACTAGAGGTTGATGATCTGTAACCAGAATAAATTGTTTCCCACGTAGATATTGGTTAAAGTTTTTAACTTCCCAGACTAACCTCGGATCTTCTCTACATTTGAGTATAGTGTTGAGTTGGGTTAAACGTTATTATGGATTGGGTGCAACCACGAAATTCATCCTGAAGGAAAGGCAAAGTGACTGAAATAACAGCAGTCTCCAAACCCAAAGCACAGGTGCATGTCTCTGCTCAAAACAAAGGCGCATTCAAGTCTGCTCAGAAGTGTATGTGTGAGAGAGAAAATCAGGAAGACAGCACACAGGGTGAGACAGAGGGTATGTCTACACTGCAAATAACCTCCTGTGGCAGCGAGTCGCAGAGCCCAGGTCAACTCATTCGAGCTCATGCGTGGGGCTAAAAATAGCCAGGTAGATGTCCCAGCTTGGGCTGGAGCCTGGGCTCTGAAACCCGAATGGGAGTGCCTTCGAGCCCAGAGTCCAGCTTGAGCTGGAACATCTACACGGCTGTTTTTAGCCATGTAATGTGAGCCCTGTGAGCTTAAGCCAGTTGACCTAGAGACTCAGTGCTGCATTTTTTTATATATTTTTATTCTGCGGTGTAGATGTACCCTGAGACAGAGACAGCCTGGACAAGCACAGTGTGTGACCCTGAGAGCAGCCTAGTGAGGGGGCTTGTGGGTGTGGTGCTGGCTAAAGAGGCTTGGGGCTGTAAGCAAAGAACTTATCTTCTGTGTAGCTCCTCCTGTGTTTGGGGAAATAGGTGTCAGAGGCAGGGTCTGGGGAGCCTGGCTTAGGGGTTAGCATCAGATGCAGGTACAGGAGCCAATTGTCAGGAATCAGGCTGGGTTGGAACATTAGACTGGAACTGAGAGACATACAAGAGCAGGGATCAAGAGTCAGTTTGAATCAGAATACCAGCAGGCCAGTTTTGGGTGACAGAACCAGAGGGCAGGAACTAGGAGGCAGTTACCAAGAGTCAAGCTGAGAGTAAGGATACCAGGAAGGCAGGAACAGGTAAACACACCAGACCAGCAGTCTGTAACAAGATGAAGCCTAGTTCTACAAACAACTTCCTGTTTCCTCCTCTGGCTTGAATAGGAGCCAAGGTCCCAAATCAGGAGCATTGGAGCTCTCCTAATTGGGGCATAGGGGCAGGGCTAGTGCCCGAGTTGCGTTACCTAGACCCCATCCCAGATACCAGGTGCTGGATTGGAGTATATCTCTCAGGAGGACCCCCACACACCTGGGTTTGAGGCCCCTGGGGCCTTTCAACAGGCCGTTGTGCATTCCTGCTTTAAAAAAAAAATGCATCAAAGAAAATACCTGACTTAGTCATCAATTTCTCCTTCTAACTGGAACAATCCACAACATCTTCAATATGGCTAACCACATGAGTCAAAAAGGGTAACAATATTACATTCTGCAGAGATAAGAGAACTAGAAGCAAAGGATGTGACTTGTCCAATGTAACTTATTCCAAGAAAATCAGGTCTAATTTGAAATATAGCACAAACAGCAACCTAAAATGTAGATATCTAGATAGAGGAAAAAAGTTCACAAAATTTTAAGAGATCTGGTGGGCATAATTTTTTTTTAAAACCGTTAATGGTAGCAAACTCAGTGGAACCTCAAGCCAAGGTTGATTTGAAATATGCGTGACGGATCTCTAGATGATGGTGTTATTCAAAAGCAAGCAACCTGAGATGTTTTGAGAAATAAGATATTTTCCTAATAACCTATTTTTTGAGTCTGTGACCTCCAATAAGGCTTAGTTACAGCATCACTCAATGCCATGGTGATGGGCACAATATCTGAATATAAAGCAATGGAACTTCCATAAAAGCTCGGTGAAGCTTCATAACATATTTTTGGCTAAATTTCAAGCAAACTTGCACTAACTTTTGATTTAACCAGTACTACTGTATGGTGTCAAGTGAAAAACATTCAAACTTATGAATTTTCACAAGCTGTTCCAGGCAAAATGTGGTCACTCAAGTTTTGCTTTGGGAGTTGAACCTTGTTTGGGTCTGAAACCAATGAGTGTGAACACACTAAAACTGAAAAGGGGAAAAGAAACTTGAGTCAAGCCCTGTCCACTCTAACCAGTGAGTTAGAGGTGGCTATTGGCACAATGTATTTCTTTCTTTAACATTTTTTGTTAATGCTTAAGTTCAGATTTAACCTAGACAAATCAATAATTTTACATTAAAACAATGATCAGTTATGGCTCCAATCCTGCAAGCTCCTGCCCAGAACTGCCAGATCAGGCTTTTAGTCTTCAGGAATCTGAAATGAATAATACAGAGAAATTGAACTGCCAGCCGTGGAATAGGCAGCAGAATAGTTAATATTATTAATGGTATCAGTGGTGTTTTTTTCTGCATATTATCAATTGTTGATTAATCAAATTGTCCAATAATTTTTCTGTGTCAGATACGAAAAGCTATAGGTCTGTGTATTCCACCGTTGAATCTTCTGAGGAACAAGCTCAGCTCATTGCATTATTTAAGTAGTGTTGGCAATTGAGCTGAGTGAGTAATGCAAAACCCTTACACAATTACCCTCTCAATTTATTAAAAATGCCTGCACTTTGATTATATTCTCACCCCTTTATCATGTTCGCTTTCTGTGAATATTCCAGCAGATGACTTTACTGACAGGAATGGTCAAAGAAACTGTGAATTATGTAGCATATGTGAATTCATGTAAAGTTTTCACAAAAGAAACCTTATTTTAAGACAGGTTTCAGAGTAACAGCCGTGTTAGTCTGTATTCGCAAAAAGAAAAGGAGTACTTGTGGCACCTTAGAGACTAACCAATTTATTTGAGCATGAGCTTTCGTGAGCTACAGCTCACTTCATCGGATGCATACTGTGGAAACTGCAGAAGACATTATATACACAGAGACCATGAAACAATACCTCCTTCCACCCCACTCTCCTGCTGGTAATAGCTTATCTAAAGTGATCATCAAGTTGGGCCATTTCCAGCACAAATCCAGGTTTTCTCACCCTCTGCCCCCCCCCCCCCCAAACTCACTCTCCAGCTGGTAATAGCCCATCCAAAGTGACCACTCTCTTTAAAATGTGTATCATAATCAAGGTGGGCCATTTCCAGCACAAATCCAGGTTTTCTCACCCCCCACCACCCTCCAAAAACCACACACACAAACTCACTCTCCTGCTGGTAATAGCTCATCCAAAGCGACCACTCTCCCTACAATGTTTTTCTTATTTTCTTATTTTAAGAGTTATCCAGTTAGATAACTGAAACAAACCATGCAACCTCAATGTCTAGTCCAAACAGTTTGCATTTAAATATTGAATACCTTCGGTGTAAACCAGGTCAGGCCAATAATAATATGCAAAATTATACAATAATTTCAAATATCCGATTAATTCAAGCAAGTTGTGCTGTTCATGAAAAAATCATGAATTGCAACAGAGATTAAATTGAACGTATAGTTATTTTATGAACTATTTGTTCAAGTCTAGTTAGCATTGAGATGTTAGAAAGAAAATCCAACATGTAATTGGAAAACGTAATTAAAATATTTTTTTCTCTTCACTTTTCTGGTCTTTTATTGTGTTGAGGCAGATTCCAGTCTACAACTCTACTGTTATCAAAAAGTGCCAAATCTATAGTGATGTGTAATAGAAGTGCTGAACCAGATTCTTGTCTTGTGCTGTGCCTACACTGCACTGCACTTACCGAATCTGCTCTAAAATTTGCCTTTGGCCATAAGCTGTGCATAGAGGAGCATATTGGGTCATTGCTGCTATTACCATCTGTGGGCAGAATGTGGCCTTGTGGCTACTCTATGGGTTGGGGAGCATTCCATAGCCACACACATACTTTCCTAGATTCCAAGGCCAGAAGGGACCATTGTGGTCATCTAGTCTGGCCTCCTGTATTACACAGGCCATAGCACTTCTCCAAAGTAATTCCTAGAGCAGATCTTTTGGAAAAACATCCTATCTTGATTTAAAAATTGTCCATGATGGAGAATCTACCATGACCCTTGGTAAATTATGCCAATAGTTAATTACCCTCCCAGTCAAAAAATGTATGCCTTATTTCCATTCTGAATTCATCTAGCTCAATTTCCAGCCATTGGATCGTGATGTATCTTTTTTTTGCTAGATTGAAGAGTCCATTATCAAATATTTGTTCCCCATGTAGGTATTTATAGACTGTAATCAAGTCCCCCCTTAGCTGTCTTTGGAATAGATTGAGCTCTTTCAGTCTCTCTTCATGGTTTCTAAACCATTAATCATTCTTGTGGTTCTTCTCTGAACCCTCTCCAGTTTATCAACATCATTCTTGAATTGTGGGCACCAGAATTGGACACCCTATTCCAGTAGCGGTCACACCAGTGCCAAATATAGAAGTAAAATAATCTCTCTACTCCTACTTGAGATTCCCCTGTTTATGCATTGCATTAGCTCTTTTTGCCACAGTGTCATACTCTGCTCAGGTTCAGTGGATTATCCACCATGATCTGCAAATCTCATGCAGAGTCACTGCTTCCCAGGATAGTCCCCCATCCTGTAAGCATGGCTTACTTTTTGTGTCTAGATCAGTGGTTCCCAAACTTGTTCCGCCGCTTGTGCAAGGAAAGCCCCTGGTGGGCCGAGCCAGTTTGTTTACCTGCTGCATCTGCAGGTTCCGCCGATCGTAGCTCCCTGTGGCTGCGGTTTGCTGCCGCTCCCATTGGCCTGGAGCAGTGAACCGTGGCCACTGGGAGCCGCGATTGGCCGAACCTGCAGACGCAGCAGGTATACAAACCGGCCCGGCCTGTCGGGCTTTCTCTGCACAAGCGGTGGAACAAGTTTGGGAACCACTGGTCTAGATGTATGCATTTACATTTAGCTGTATGAAAATGAATATTGTTTGCTTGATAAACTGGGTGCAAGCAATCTACATCACTCTGACGCAATGAAGTATCCTTTTCATTGTTTTACCTCTCCCCCAATTTGTGTCACAGCAAACTTTATCAGTGATTATATTGTTCTTGGTCATTGATAAAAATGCAAACTAGCATAGGGCCAACAGCCAATCCATGTGGGGCCCTGCTTGATGATGGTTCCCTGTTTAGTTACATTTTGAGACCTATCAGTTAGCCAGTTTTTAATCCATTTAATGTGTGCAATGTTAATTTGATATCATTCTAGATTTTTAGTCAAAATGTCATGTGGGACCAAGTCAAATGCCTTACAGAAGCCTGTCTATTAAGTCAACACTATTGTCTTTATTAACCAAACTTGTAATCTCATCAAAAAAGATATCAAGTTACCTTGACAGGATCTATTTTCCATAATCTCATGTTGATTTGCATTAATTAAGTTACCCTCCCCTTAGCTCTTTTAATTGAGTCCTGTATTAGCCCCTCCGTTATCTTGCCTGGGATGGATATCAGGCTGACATAATCACTTATCAAAGGGGGTGGAGTGGAGTGGGGTGGTTGGTTGATGCAAGGAAGTGATTGAAGTATGGATTGATATGCCCACCATTCAAAAAGTGGTCACCAGTCCTTGATTGCCTGCTCTTTCCAAATTGGCCATAAATTCTGTTGCCACAGCTTCCTGAGATCTGCCATGTGGTTGTGGGGGGGCTGAAGGATTGCTAATAATGGGAGATGCCCACTGTATGACAAAGCTGTACTGCTGATGTGAAGCTTATCTGCTTGCCTGGCTGTGGCCTATTGATATCCATGCTTGTCCTGTAGCAATTTCTTCCCCCTTTGCCAGTATACTATTAGCACTGTTACTGCTGCTGATGTGACTTTGTTTCTTCAGTGCCGACAGCTGCGTTGAACAGATTTTGGCTGTGGGTGATGATCACAGTCACTATGAGGTAGGCTTCATACAGGGAATAACTCCTATCAATGGTCCAAGAAGGAACACACACAGGAGGCTCGCTATTTAAATGTGATGAAAAAGAAATATAAATTGTGAATAAGTCATTACTCCTCCCCCCCACACACACTGTAATTTTACTTTCCTCTGGAAAGAAGCAGCTTAGGCTCAAAGAAAAAGTGAAAATGTCTTTTGTTAACCCTCATGACTAGTTAGGTTTAGCCAGTTAGGGAAATAGAACCAATAACATGTGATTTTTCATTTTCAGGCTGGTGGTGGGTTGTTGATCAGTTGCATAAAAGTTACACGCATTCTTGCTGTGACATTTTAAGCCATTCTAATAGTGAATAATAGTGAATGAGTTAATAAAAATCTGTTTGCATTTGCATTTGTGCATTTGCAGACTGTGATGCATAAAATTTAAAAGGTGGTGGTGGTTTAATTTGAAACCAACAAAAAAGATATATTTTACCCAGTTGAGTCTAGTGTTTTGATTTTGTTTTTAAGTTAACCTCTGATAAAGCTGAAGGCTTTACATAGTAAAGTGTTCATTGCAAGTTTAGGTATACAGTGAATGAAAAGCAGATAGATATGGGCTCTGTACTGTTGATGACTTCAAAGGGACAACTTCAGCTTAAATACTTAGCTGAATTGGGGCCCATGCCATTAACTGAAATAAATACACTGATAATTTTGTTTGAGAAATGCACTGAAATTTAGAATGGCTGTGGTTTTTGTCTGTGGTCAGTTTTTTGGATGGTAAAGTTCAGATGATTGTACTTTAAAAAAAACCTTTTATATGGTCTACCCAATCATTTACTGGGACATACCTGGAATGTAACTGGCGTGTTGATATGCCCTGCTGCTTTCTATATAAATGATTATCCAGAACACTGAAAATAAATTGGTTCTTGATATTACATTGACAAGTGTTATAGTGTTCAGAAGAAAAGACTGAGATGTTCATTGCAGTGAGACAAAATTTAAAAAGACAGTGCATTGTGGGCTTTGGAAATGCTACTGAGGGAACACAGATAGCTGCATAAATGTATAGTCCCTTATACAATAAAATCAATGTAAAGATCTTTTGAAATATGAACTTAGAATTGAAAAGCTCCCTGATCAGAACTCAGAGTAGCAGCCGTGTTAGTCTGTATTCGCAAAAAGAAAAGGAGTACTTGTGGCACCTTAAGAGACTAACAAATTTATTTGAGCATTAGTCTCTAAGGTGCCACAAGTACTCTTTTTCTGATCAGAACTGTGGTTCCGTGGGCAAGATCATGTAGTAGTTACACTGACTAAATTCTCATCCATTCCATGAACATTTATAAAGTTTAGCTGATCCAATTATGCTGCAAGTGAAGCCCTGCTGAGAACCTGTTAAAACATCTAACTTAGTTAAAATTATAGTACAAATGATGAATTCATATTTTTAACGTGCATCAAACCTGAAAGTAGCTACAGTTTTATTTTTTGTCTTACTCCAATTTACCAGTGACTTCTTCTGGTTTAGACCCTGGAGCAAAGTGCAAGTATAGTTCAGTGTTTTATGCTGTGTGTAGCCTAATTTTAAATGATGATCTAGAGCCTTTATTCTCCTGTCACTTCTATGCCTTCTACCTCTACAGTTGGTTTGGATCTTTGAGAGAGACAAGGAATAGGATTGTCATTAAGTGTGCAACAGGTACTGTGCCACTGTAAATGTCCCACACTCAGAGCTCTGTGACAAACAGCAAGAAATAATCTCTTAGGAATTGGTCTCCTGACCAAAAAGGAAATTTTCTCACTCAGAATCTCTTCTTTTAGAATATAGATGTTTTTACACACTCATAGCCCCCCCAGTCACCAAAAATATATTAATTAGATCTCCCCTATGTCATCTCTAACTTACATACAACCAAACAACTTTTAATTGTACGCACTATGGTATTGCTGTGGGAAACAAATAGAAAATAACAGTAATGATGGGAAGTGAAAAGTTGCTTTAGTCTGGGTACATGTCACCCTCATTTATGCCATTACAATCTCAAGTTCTGCTCTCAGATACGTGGGCAGAAGCTTTACGGCAGATCTTTTAAATACAGCTACAGTGGAATGCAGTGACTGACTTTACACACTCTGGTGCAGCATGTACCTGTGGATCTGAGAGCAAGATTGTGTCCTAAATCCGAGGCTGTGTGCTTTTCTACAGAAGTAAATGATCTTGAAATTTCCAAGTTGCTCAGCTGACACCATGTAATTAAGTTGAGATATGTTGCCAAAATGCATCTAGAGAGGAATAGTAACCAAAAGGAGAAGGCCATTTCTTAGGCAATGAGGAAAGTGGTTTAGATTTCCCATTTCATGTTGCATGTAATTATGTAGCACTCATGTTAATGTGGATCATATACATTGCCTGTATAAGGGTAACGTTAACCCTAAACATTTAATTGCATGCAATATTGCAGTGACATGGAAAATGCAAAGGGTAAGAATTGTTATCTTCTATACAAGCATTTGCATACATATAAGACAGCATTATAGGAAAATATTAAGTCAATTTTCATGTTTAGGGCTTAATCATACCATTTAGGCACAGCACAGTGTAAGGGACTCCACAGAGGCGCACTGGACCAAGGGCAGCTCTGTGGGCAATTATGCTTCAGGAATTTTTTTTGGAACTTTCTGGCAGGTAGGTAGCATACCCATAGTTACAACCATCTGGGGTACAGCATACTCCTTCCTGTGTGTCAGACCAGTTCTTCTGGCCACTGTCCTAGAGTATGTTTATGCTTTTGGTACTGGTTATTTTAGAAACCATCCTTCCCCTTTGCCTTTTTCTCTAGTCATTGTCCAAGCAGTTTGATTTCCACATGAGCATTTCAAAGTAGGGATAAGCAGACTTGTTAGGAAAAAAACAGGACTTAATTGAACTAAATCCTAGCCATACTGAAGCTTTAGCGCTCTCTTCAGATAAAACATCATCTTCTATTTTCTCTGGTCTCAAGAATTATTAGAAGAAATAGCACTCCTAATTTTGAATAACTTGAGTGGTTAGTGTCTGCCACTACTTGCTTTAAAAGAAGGAGGGCAATCAGTAGTAGTAGCTCTTCTCTGGTTCCTCATGTGGTCCTGCAGTGTTTCCTCCACTGCATTCACTAATTCTTGTAGGTCTTAACTTGTACTTTGATGTTTCTCGTCCTTTTTTTACTTTAGACATGAGAACTAAAGGCAGTCAGGATACTCCTCATTCAGTAGTCACAGTTTGTGCTCCTGCTCCATGAAAACAGTCTGTAACTCCTGGTAACTTGACCTGCCACATCAGCAGTTCAGAGGCAGAAAATGTAGGCATGTTCTGTTTTGAGTAGAAGAACCACAGATTAAATCAAAAGCAAGCTACACGGGGACAGAAAATACAGAGTCTAGAACAACTATTATGCAATATTTAAAGCGGGGGGGGGAAGAGAGAAGTCCAGTGCATTGTGGGTATGTCCCTGCCTGTGTGCCTTTACTTCTGACCGTGAATAATAGGGTTTTTCTAAAGCCCAGTTGAGGATCTCCTATTAAAAATGTCAGGGATCAAATTCAAAATCCTTCAAGAAACCTGTAAACACCCAATTTAAGCCAAAGAGGGAAGAACATGAAGCATAATATTGTGTGTTTGTCTCCAACCTTCCTGTCCAGGTACTCATACTGCCCTGTTAGCATAATCTGTGAATACCTCCCAGAGATTAGTGAAATACCAGTTTGACATCTCTGTGAGGTAAGGAAGCGTTGCGCTTCCTATCTGACAGATGAGGTCCAGTGACTTGCCCAAAATCACAGAGGAGATCAGTTGTAGACCTGGACACTGAGCTCATCTCTCCTGAGTCCCACAGCAGTGCCGTACACACAAGATTATCCCTCCTCATGAAGTAACCTTAATGAGTGTTCAGACATGTTTGGTGGAGAATAACATCTTTAAATATGCCACTCTACATGTTAACGTACCGATTTGCATAAGAATTTATTAGCAGTTCTTTTTGACTGATTCAGTAAGTTAGCCTTAAATTTGTGTAGAAGAGTTTTTGGAAAAAAGGAGGACCTGATTCCGCTCCCACTTCCACTCTTCTTCTTGTTGAGAAGACTCCATTGACTTCAGTTGAGCTACTTTAGATTTACCTTAGTGTAAGGGAAGGCAGAATAGGGCATGTAGGTTCAGAACAAATGCTTTTAGCTGAAATAGCAACCTTTCATTTCTGTCTATTTTCCTAGCCATAAAGCACATGGATTATTAGCTGCTGTGAACTTGGCTAGGGGTTCTGGCCCTATTCCCACTGCTGTTATATAGTTAACCTTATAATAGGTGATCTGAAGATAACATTTTTCAATGTTATTTTCTTACTAAGTATGAATTCAGTGTCTACAGGGTAACAAAGTCAAACTTCAATTCTGTATCTTAAAATGGCTGACACTGCACCCTTGTCTTGGACAGTTGTATGGTATGGACTGCTGTTTACAATCCAAACCCTTTAACTAGTTAAGGAAATTAATGATGATTGGTGTTTAGATCTTATTAGCATGGGAGATTGATGACACACACACACACTGCAGCACTCAGCCCTTAATGAATTCAGTTAAACTGCAGATAGCAATAATTGGGGACCTACCAAATTCAAGGCCATGAAAAATGCGTCAGGAACTGTGAAATCTGGTCTTTTGTGTGCTTTTACCCTATACTATACAGGTTTCACGGGGGAGACCAGTGTTTCTCAAATTGGGGGTCCTGATCCAAAAGCGAGTTGCAGGGGGGTCGCAAGGTTATTTTAGGGGGGCCGCGGTATTGCCACCCTTATTGCTGTGCTGCCTTCAGAGCTGGGTGGATAGAGAGGGGCAGCTGCTGACCAAGGGCCCAGCTCTGCAGGCAGCAGTGCAGAAGTAAGGGTGGTCATACCATACCATGCCATCCTTACTTCTGCGCTGCTGCTGGCGGCAGCTCTGCCTTCACAGCTGGGCTCATGGCCAACAGCCGCCGCTCTCCGGCCACCGAGCTCTGATAACAGTGCTGCCGCCAGCAGCAGCTTAGAAGTAAGGGTCGCAGTACCACAACCTCCTCTACAATAACCTTGTGACCCCCTCCTCACAACTCCTTTTTGAGTCAGGACCCCTACAATTACAGCACTGTGGAATTTCAGATTTAAATAGCTGAAATAATGAAATTTACAATTTTTAAATCCTATGACTGTGAAATTGACCAAAATGGACTGTGAATTTGATAGGGTCCTAGCCAGTGGTGAGCTGGAGCCAGTTCGCACCGGTTCGCGTGAACCGGTTGTTAAATTTTGAAGCAGTTTTAGAACTGGTTGTTAACCCGCTTCCCTGCAGTGGGCGCTGAGGCTTTGATGGGCTCCGGCTGGGAAGTGACGTAATTCCTCCTCCGGCCGCTGGGGGCGCTGCACTGTGGGAGCCATATGGGCTGCCGCCTGGCCCTGGGCATGAGCCCTGTTGCTGCTGCTGTTCCCCTGGCCCTGGGGCTCCCGCTGCTGCATGGTGGGTCCCCGGCTGCTCTGCTGGGCCTGGGCTGCGTCCTGCTGCTCAGACTGCTCCAAGCCGCTCTCCCTGTGAGCACCCACTACCCTGCCTGCAGCCACCCCCTGCCCAGCCTCCAGCCGCCCCCTGCACCTCCCGCCTGCAGCCGGCGCCCGCCTCCAGCCGCCCCCTGCACCTCCCGCCTCCAGCCGCCCCCCGCGCCTGCAGCCGGCCCCCGTCTCCAGCCGCACCCACACCCCCTGCCCTTGCCTGCACCAGCCCCTGCTGCACCTCCAGCCTTGCCCACAGCCAGCTCCTGTCTCCAGCCAGCCCTGCACCGCCCTGCCCTGCCTGCAACCGGCCCCTACCTCCAGTCAGCCCCTGCCCTGTCTCCAGCCAGCCCCACACCCCCTTGTCTCCAGCCAACCCCGCACCCTCCTGTCTCCAGCCAGCTCCGCACCCCCTGCCCTGCCCACAGCCAGACCCGCACCCCGTGCTTCCAGCTAGCCCTGCCCCACGCCCCTGTCTGCAGCTGGCCCCACGTCCACTGGTGCCCTGCAGTTCCTAGGGCAGTAACCCTGCACACCTGCTTCAATGAGGGGGGCCTGGAGTAGCTGGGACCCACACATGTGCACACCCTAGGGTGACCAGACAGCAAGTGTGAAAAATCAGGACAGGGGGTGGGGGGTAATAGGAGCCTATATAAGAAAAAAGACCCCAAAATCAGGACTGTCCCTATAAAATCAGGACATCTGGTCACCCTATCACACCCCCAGGGAGTGGCGGGGACCCACACATGTGAAACGGAGCTCATTTCTAGTTCAGGCCCATCTTTTTAAAAAAGAACTTTAGGCAGGGTTAACATACATCTGTAGTTTCCCGGACAGGTCAGGCTTTTTGGTTCTTAAATCGCCGTCCGGGAGGAATTTTTAAATTTTAAAAATTCCTCCCGGGAAAATATGGATGTATGGTAACCCTGTTGGTACAAAAAATACATACTGGGGCACATCCCTTAATTCAGAACTTTTTATAGGGAACCGGTTGTTAAGATTTTGGCAGCTCATCACTGGTCCTAGCAATAATAAGATGCCAGCAGATCAGGACGATATTGTACTATCAGTCAGAACATCCCAATAGAGACATGGGGCTTAGCCCTGTTACTCTTTTTTGAGGCTTGCTCACTCACATTTCTGTAGCATCTGTGTGGGTGGAAGGGTCTCATCTGAGGGTCTTATAAAGAGAATCCGTCAACTTGAGATGTGCCCATCACAAATTTCTGTTTCTGTTGAAAAGTCAGTATGGATTAAGTTAATAGGGGTGATGTTGGCAGTTGTCTGTAACATTAAGGATAGCTCTGAGAGGATTTTTTTTTTTTTTTTGGCCTAACCCTAGACTTAACCATCTCCTATCCACACAGTGATCACACTGGCCTGTGACATTTGTATGGTGGCGATGTGTCATACAGGGAAATGATGTGCCTATGTGCGCATTCAGTGCAGAGAACTTGGATCCATACTTTTAAAAGACAGACTACAAAACTGATGGGATTAAGGATCATTCTGACCAGCTCTGTAAGAAAACAGACAGTTCAGTTCTACAGAACAATTACAAATGCTGCTCAACATTCTAAACTGGAGACCATTTTATAGCAAAAAGACGTATGTTTTTTTTATTAATAAAACTAGTTAAACTAATCTTGTGGCAAGCAGATCCCATAGATTTATCACACAACATGGGAAGTTAGAGACACTCTGCTGCACCTTATGCCTCATAATGTCCCAAAAGAACAATTATCTGATGATAACCACTTTCCCTATTCAGCACCTATTGCTTAATTAAGGAATCTTGCTGTTTCTAATACTCTCTGCTGTGGAATTTTAAGCACAAGAAACAATAATGTTAAGACCTGCCATGTTAAATGATCAACATACATTTTCTATAGTCTGTATGCAGCATAGCAATACATTCCAAATACTGGTTCAGCTAACAACCATTTAGCTGATTTTTGTTTGTTGATATGCTTCAATTCAAAATGGAGCTAAGGCAACACAAACAGATTAAATGGTTTGTAAATGAGCCACGGCAAAGCAAAATCTGAGATAAGACGCAAAATCTGAGGTCAGAGTCAGAGAGCCACATTAATACAATTAAATTTTTATAATGTTGGGATGTATCCTAGTGTAACCCTTCTGCCCGTCAGAGTTGGCAGCAACAAGGGCCGGGTTCAATATCTAGGGGTTCCATTCCAATAACACAATGCAAACCGGCTCGAGCCCCCACCCAGTGACCTGGGAAAAATATATACCACCCCCGCTGGGCGCCTCCAAGAGGCAATACTTCCCCTCTCGCAAGCACAGAGTCTGAGTGTAGCAAAAGTCTTTTAATAACAGAGAGAAACAATGTGGCATTATGTTGGGGAAACACCACCAACCGGATTCATAACACAACCCATGAGCAAAAACAACCCCACCCCAGGCAAATTGGGGCATGCCCTTTTCCCTTTGGTTCTTGAGTCCAGCAACCCCAAAAGTCCAATGCCCCAAAAGTCTCTGTCCCTGGTCAGGGCAGCCCCAGAGTTCGAAAGTTTATCAGCGGAGCTTTACCTCCCAACCTGGGTGGAAATGGGACGGGGGTAAGAGGCACCTTACGTGATCTGAAGCTGACCGCCCCATAGCTCCATAGCGGCGCTCCGCTCCGCCAGCCGCCCCACAAAACTCCTTCGCGCAGCTGCGCTCCGCTCCACCAGCCGCCCCACGAACTCCTTCGCTCAGCTGCGCTCCGCTCCACCAGCCGCCCCACGAACTCCTTCGCTCAGCTGCGCTCCGCTCCGCCAGCCGCCCCACGAACTCCTTCACTCAGCTCCACGGCCCACAAGCAGCTCCTGCCATCCACACACTGCTCCGCGTCGAACTGCTTCACCAGCCGTCCCGCAAACTGCTCCACAATATATCTTCAGGCTCCCCCACTACTTAACACAACACTCAGTGATTTCAGCTCTTA
Organism: Lepidochelys kempii; assembly: GCF_965140285.1. Lineage (NCBI taxonomy): Eukaryota > Metazoa > Chordata > Testudines > Cheloniidae > Lepidochelys > Lepidochelys kempii. The sequence goes on along the minus strand of NC_136388.1, from coordinate 24,814,481 downwards.
GGTGAATTCAGCTTATAGTAGGGGAGCCCCAGTGCTGGTGCACTGTCAGCCCAAAGTGAGCTCAGCAGCCTATAACTAGACTTCTAATGAAATCAAAATTAGCTCTGATATTCCACAGTGGAGAGAGGAGGAAGTACAATCAGCATGTAAGGCCCTCACCAAGGGGCCCATGCCACCAAGTATTAATACTTGTCCCCAGCCTCTCTCCCTTCACACAGTTTTGGAACCCATGACCCTTGCCTAGCGAGTGCTACTTAGATGATGGTGAATCCCTCCATCGTAACAAAAGGCCACGTACAGTTCCAAGCACAGTTCCCATAATCAGGGTAATAACAATTTATTCTTCCTGCCCCAATAACAGAGACACTGGGGATCCCACAGCGGCCAAAGTGACCATTTGGGCAGCTATGGTCTCATTCTAGGCGTGGTGGGTGTGCCTATGCAAATGAGATCTGCCCCTGAAGTTCTTTTCCACAACTTGCCACACCTCACCACCAGATGTCAGGGTGGAGCTCATCCTGACACTGCTTACATCCTCCCCCCAGCCAAGACTTTGTCGTCCCGACAAATCACACTCCCTTTATACCAACTCATTGGTTTCCTCCAAAGGGCCTCAGGAAGCCCACTTTAGCTTCCACAAGCCTGTGTGCTAAATGTATTGGCTCCTCACTAGTCACCCCAGGTGCATCATAAGTTAACCGTTTCACTGGTCTTATCACCCTGTCTCGTCTATTGAGAATCTCTGTTGCCGAAGTAAGGGGAACATCCTCTTGAGTGACGGATGGAGAGGCTTCCCTGGAGGGTCCCTCGGCTACTGGCGTAGGCCCCTGCACTCCTAGTTCTAACGCTGGAGGGTCCAAGGTGCCCAGGACATCCTCTACCTGTCTGTCCCCATTGTCCAATAACCTGTGTGTGTCATCACAGGGGGGTCTCATCAGCAGCACCGGGGTATCAGAAAGGGGCCTAAATAGTTCCGCCATTGGGTTTAGGGCGGAAGAGGGAAAACTCTCGTTTGGTTCAGCTGATCGAGACTGAAATCTTGTCTCCATCCCAGGATACACCAGGGTTGTGTCTTCCTCCTCAGACTCACTCTCAGATGTGCAGAATAGGGGTAAGTTAGCTGCAGGGGGCCCACTGTCTGTGTTGGATGGCGGCTTTGGTCTAGCACCTCTGTTCTGCCCGGCGGCCCTGCCGTGGCCCATCTCACAAGGGGTGCTTACCAATTCCCCCACAGGGAGCAAAAGGTTTCTATGCACCGTCTTTATTTGCCCTGGACCGTCTTCAGGTTTGATCTTGTAGACCGGCAGATCTCCCAGCTTTTCCATCACCAGGTAAGGTATTGCCTTCCATCTGTCAGCTATCTTGTGTTTGCCAGCAATACCCAAATTTCGCAGCAAGACTCTGTCCCCCGGCTGGAGCTCCTGCGAACGCACTCTAGCATCATATCGATGTTTGTTGCGGTCTGCGTTCTTCCGAGCCGCAGCGGTAGCTAAGCGATAAGCATCCCGCAGCTTTTCTCTTAGTCGGGATACATATTGCTGATGAGTTTCATAGCTATCTCCATCCTCTGATACACCAAAGCACAAGTCTATGGGTAATCTTGGTTCTCGCCCAAACATCAAGAGATATGGGGTGACTCCCGTAGCATCGTTCTTTGTGGCATTGTAGGCATGCACCAGAAATGCGACATGCTGGCTCCAGGTTGCCTTCTGCTCTGGTCGCAAAGTTCCCAACATATCTAATAGGGTTCGATTGAACCTCTCTGGCTGAGGATCACCTTGGGGGTGATAAGGCGTTGTCCTAGACTTTTTAATTCCTGCTATCTTCAGCACCTCCTTCAGAAGGTGACTCTCAAAATCCCGCCCCTGATCAGAGTGTATCCGAGCCGGGAATCCATAGACTGAGAAATATTTGTCCCACAATACTCGAGCAACGGTGGTGGCCCTCTGATCACGTGTGGGATATGCTTGTGCATACCGTGTAAAATGGTCAGTCACTACTAGAATGTTTCCAACATTCCTCTTGTCTACCTCTACAGACAAGAAATCAATGCATACCAACTCCAAAGGTTTGTTGCTGGTGATGTTCTTGAGATATGCAGCCCTCGTGGGCAGAGTTTTCCTTTGAACACATCGAGCGCAAGTCTCACATTTCCTGCGAACATCTTCAGCCATTCGGGGCCAATAGAACCTACTACGAATAAGTTCCAGGGTCCTCTCCATCCCTAAATGCCCAAAGTCATCATGCAGGGCCCTCATGGCCAGGGCTCTGTACTTTTTTGGCAGTACTAGTTGTGCTCGTTGTTTTTGTAAAGGGTCAGTGGTCATTCGGTGTAGCACTCCCTGAATCAGTTTTAGTTTGGTCCATTCTCTCAATAGTAGTTTACCCTCCGGGTTAGGTGGGACAACCGCAGTTGGGCTTCGCCCCTCCCTTTTGGCAAGTAGTGTATCACGAATGTCAATATCTTGCCGCTGGGCTTCTTGCCAGTCAGCCGCATTGAGCATGGGCAAAGGAGATTGGTCTAATGCAATATAGTTCACCGAAGCAGAAGGCATGCATTCAGGGGGCAGGCCCAAAGCTTCTGCAACACATCCCTGAAAGTCTTCACGGGCCTCTGGCTCTCGGCGACTCACACTGCAAATAGCTCTCACTCCATCTGTGGGTATCACAGCAACTTCTGGAGCCTGCGGACGCCTGGACAATGCATCTGCATCTACATTGCTTCTCCCTGATCGGTACTGAATGCTGAACTCATAGCTAGCCAAGGCGGCCACCCATCTCTGCCCTGTAGCATCCAGCTTAGCACTTGTTAACACATAAGTCAGTGGATTGTTGTCTGTCCACACCTGGAACTGAGCACCATACAAGTAGTCTCGAAATTTCTCAGTGATGGCCCATTTCAAGGCCAAAACTCCAGCTTGTGGGTGGGATAGCGAGTTTCACTATCAGACAATCCTCGGCTGGCAAAGGCTACAGGTTTACATTTGCCTTCCACTTCCTGGTACAGGACTGCTCCCAGACCCTCCAAACTGGCATCAGTATGCAGGATAAATGGTTTGCTTGGGTCAGCAAAAACTAGGACTGGAGCATGAGTTAGGCAAGTAATGATTTCTTGAAAAGCCCTTTCACATCTCTCATCCCGGACGAGCCCCCAAAAATGTAACCCTTCTGCCCGTCAGAGTTGGCAGCAACAAGGGCCGGGTTCAATATCTAGGGGTTCCATTCCAATAACACAATGCAAACCGGCTCGAGCCCCCACCCAGTGACCTGGGAAAAATATATACCACCCCCGCTGGGCGCCTCCAAGAGGCAATACTTCCCCTCTCGCAAGCACAGAGTCTGAGTGTAGCAAAAGTCTTTTAATAACAGAGAGAAACAATGTGGCATTATGTTGGGGAAACACCACCAACCGGATTCATAACACAACCCATGAGCAAAAACAACCCCACCCCAGGCAAATTGGGGCATGCCCTTTTCCCTTTGGTTCTTGAGTCCAGCAACCCCAAAAGTCCAATGCCCCAAAAGTCTCTGTCCCTGGTCAGGGCAGCCCCAGAGTTCGAAAGTTTATCAGCGGAGCTTTACCTCCCAACCTGGGTGGAAATGGGACGGGGGTAAGAGGCACCTTACGTGATCTGAAGCTGACCGCCCCATAGCTCCATAGCGGCGCTCCGCTCCGCCAGCCGCCCCACAAAACTCCTTCGCGCAGCTGCGCTCCGCTCCACCAGCCGCCCCACGAACTCCTTCGCTCAGCTGCGCTCCGCTCCACCAGCCGCCCCACGAACTCCTTCGCTCAGCTGCGCTCCGCTCCGCCAGCCGCCCCACGAACTCCTTCACTCAGCTCCACGGCCCACAAGCAGCTCCTGCCATCCACACACTGCTCCGCGTCGAACTGCTTCACCAGCCGTCCCGCAAACTGCTCCACAATATATCTTCAGGCTCCCCCACTACTTAACACAACACTCAGTGATTTCAGCTCTTAGGTGAATTCAGCTTATAGTAGGGGAGCCCCAGTGCTGGTGCACTGTCAGCCCAAAGTGAGCTCAGCAGCCTATAACTAGACTTCTAATGAAATCAAAATTAGCTCTGATATTCTACAGTGGAGAGAGGAGGAAGTACAATCAGCATGTAAGGCCCTCACCAAGGGGCCCATGCCACCAAGTATTAATACTTGTCCCCAGCCTCTCTCCCTTCACACAGTTTTGGAACCCATGACCCTTGCCTAGCGAGTGCTACTTAGATGATGGTGAATCCCTCCATCGTAACAAAAGGCCACGTACAGTTCCAAGCACAGTTCCCATAATCAGGGTAATAACAATTTATTCTTCCTGCCCCAATAACAGAGACACTGGGGATCCCACAGCGGCCAAAGTGACCATTTGGGCAGCTATGGTCTCATTCTAGGCGTGGTGGGTGTGCCTATGCAAATGAGATCTGCCCCTGAAGTTCTTTTCCACAACTTGCCACACCTCACCACCAGATGTCAGGGTGGAGCTCATCCTGACACTGCTTACATCAGCAGTAGGAAGTCATTTTTTACATTCCTTCAATGGTCAAAAAGGTGCTAGTCTAGCTGTCTTAGTTTAGGACTAACAGGTCTCTTAAAAATAACTTAGTTGCTATGATACTGGGGGTAGGATCAATATTTTTCAGTTATGTAATTGCTTTCTTGAAGGAAAGGAAAAAGAGATTTACAAAAATGAGAATGGGAGAGATTAGAGAAGACTGACCAGTTTAAAATAAGCTTTAGGCTGCCGAATGTCTCAGGACTTTTAGCTCTATAAATCACATTCTATCGAACAAGACAAAGGCAGTGACTCTCAGTAAAGGTACTCAGAGCTTTAGAAAAGATGACTCAGGGCCCAATACTTTTTCGCTTTAAATCAATGGTAGAAGCACTCATTGACTGCAGTGAGTTAGGGTCTGTCTCGCTGTCTCCCACGACAGTGTATTAGTCTGAAGTCTCTTGGAATAACTCACAGGGTGTTTATGACAAGGCTGAACAGTAGGGCAGATCCTTAGCTGGTGTAAACTGTCATAGCTTCTTCAAAGTCAGTGGAGCTATGACAATTTACACTAGTTGAGAATGTGCCCCTAGAAAACTGCGGGGTGGTGAAATCACCTGCCTGTGCAGGGTGAAAAGTACAAATCCACTTCATATCCATTCAACCTCAGTAACACTTGATTGGGCCCAACCCCTCCTTATGCCAGTAATCTTTAGTCATGTGACTAGTCCTTGGTGCGCGTTGGAAATTAGAAAATTGAGAATAGTTTCTCTCTCTCTTCTCCCCCCCCCCCCCGACCTCACCCATATTAAAAAATTATAAGTTGAGGCTATTAGCAGGAGAGCAAGGCCTATGTTCTGAAATCCATTCCGAGATTACTAAAAGATCTGGAATGGAGCAGACAGGCATAAGTAGGTAGGAGACAGAGGTGGAGGGGGGAAGAGAGAGAAGTGAAAGAAAGGAGGAAAAGAAAGCACTCAAGATATAAAAGAGATAGGAGGAGAGTGGCCAAATCAGAAAAGAGAGGTTTGTAGGGAAAAAAATTAAAATTCCAAAAGGATGTCAACTTGTAGAGCATGCCCATGAGAGAGACCGTGGGTCTGAAGTGAAAACACAGCAAGCTACATACGAAAAAATGGGCAACTCTTTCCTCATTCAAATCCCTTCTAAGAACTCATTAGTTGTGGACATGATAGATTAAGTGCATTCATAATAAGTTACGTATACGCTTATGCTCTGTGTGTGTGTATGCACAACTTGTGGGCAACACAGAAGGATAATTGTTGTAGCAAGTGTTGTGATTTCGCCTGACCCTTGTGAGAGCAATGTAAGGGGGGGGGGAAGGAAAGCCCCTGCCATTGCTCTCAATAAGCAACTAAGCACATTGAGAGACACAACTCTTCTACTTTTCAAGCTATCCCTGGAGGTAGAGGAGAGCGCTTGTTTATTGTTCATTTCAACTGCACTCAGACAATAGGGGGGTGAGGGCTATGTAGGTACCTAGATAGAACTGCACCCCAGAGGTATGTCTAAGCGTGGGGCTGGAGATGTAAATTCCAACTTGAGGAGACATTTACGCTAGCTCTGACTGAGCTCGCATGCTAAAAATAGTGTAGGTGTGGTGGTGTGAGCAGTGGAAGGGGCTAGCTGCTCTAAATACGTACCCATCCAAGACAGTAGGTATATACTAGCTCGTCGCACCAGTTGAGCTACACTCTGTTTTTAGTGCACTCCCTCAATCAAACTACTGCAGGTGTGTCTCATCGAGCTGGAATTTACAACTTTCCAGCTCAAAGTATAGACATATCCCAGGGAAGGGCCAGGCACTTCTGGTCTGAAGAAAATTTTCTGTCCAGAAACCTCCACCCAACCCTCCCCAGAATCCTGAACAAAGAAATGGACTTCGCAGCAAGTCAACCAATTTATAATAAATACGGGGGTGAAAGTCAAGCTGAAGACTTACCGGTACGGGGGCTGGGCCTCAGGCGGGGGGGAGGGGTTAGTGTCCCCCAGCCAGCCCTTCCACGCTGCCTAGCCTGCGCCACCTGGGGCTCCAGCGGCGATTTAAAGAGCTCGGGGGTCCGGCCAGCAGCTGGCACCCCAGGCCCTTTTAAATTGCCGGCCCCAGGGCAGCTGCTCCTTCTGTCTGCCCCACCGGCGGCCGGGGAGGCTGTGCGTGCAAAAGGGGCAACACCATTAAAGCAATGCCGTGGCAGTGCTTTAAGCAGAGTCCTTTGCTGCGGCAGCACTTTAAGGTCGCTCCGCCTTTTGCGCCTCCCCTTGTTGGTGGCCCTGCTGGTAGGGTCCCGGCAGGGCCACCCATGGGGGGTGCAAAAGGGGCAGCAACATTAAAGGGCTGCCGTGGCTTTAAGCAGGGAGCTTTAAAGTCTGCTGGGTAGAGGCCGCTACTGGCGGCCACTTTTTACCAGTATGCCGTACTGGCCCGTACTGGCTTACTTTCACCCCTGAATAAATACATATAAAACTGAAACTATTCTTGCTTCTGAATTTCCCAAGGCATCCTGTCTTCTTTATGTTTGTTCGGCAGACACAGCTTTTATGTTTGTGTTGGTACAGCAATGAGTGCATTGTCATGAATAGCAAATAATAAATAGTAATAATAGAGAAAATGGAAAAAGTAAAATAGGGAAATATAATTAGCTCTTGTATGTTACAGAACATTTGCTTTATATTGCATTTTGAATCTATTATTTAAGGGGTAATTTGGCTATTTGTACTGGGGGAAGAAATCGCAATGTTTTCGTGGACAATATTTCCCTACCTAGCAGTTTGGTATAAGTGTAAAAGAAATGCAAAGGGATTAGAATCATAGAATATCAGGGTTGGAAGGGACCTCAGGAGGTCATCTAGTCCAACCCCCTGCTCAAAGCAGGACCAATCCCCAACTAAATCATCCCAGCCAGGGCTTTGTCAAGCCTGACCTTAAAAATATCTAAGGAAGGAGACTCCACCACCTCCCTAGGGAATGCATTCCAGTGTTTCACCACCCTCCTAGTGAAAAAGTTTTTCCTAATATCCAACCTAAACCTCCCCCACTGCAACTTGAGATCATTGCTCCTTGTTCTGTCATCAGCTACCACTGAGAACAGTCTAGATCCATCCTCTTTGGAACCCCCTTTCAGGTAGTTGAAAGCAGCTATCAAATCCCCCCTCATTCTTCTCTTCCGCAGACTAAACAATCCCAGTTCTCTCAGCCTCTCCTCATAAGTCATGTGTTCCAGTCCCCTAATAATTTTTGTTGCCCTCCGCTGGACTCTTTCCAATTTTTCCACATCCTTCTTGTAGTGTGGGGCCCAAAACTGGACACAGTACTCCAGATGAGGCCTCACCAACGTTGAATAGAGGGGAACGATCACGTCCCTTGATCTGAAGGCAATGCCCCTACATATACATCCCAAAATGCCATTGGCCTTCTTGGCAACAAGGGCATGCTGTTGACTCATATCTAGCTTCTCATCCACTGTAACCCCTAGGTCCTTTTCTGCAGAACTGTTGCCGAGGCATTCGGTCCCTAGTCTGTAGCGGTGCATTGGATTCTTCCGTCCTAAGTGCAGGACTCTGCACTTGTCCTTGTTGAACCTCATCAGATTTCTTTTGGCCCAATCCTCTAATTTGTCTAGGGCCCTCTGTATCCTATCCCTACCCTGCAGCGTATCTACCTCTCCTCCCAGTTTAGTGTCATCTGCAAACTTGCTGAGTGTGCAATCCACACCATCCTCCAGATCATTTATGAAGATATTGAAAAAAACCGGCCTGAGGATCCACCCTTGGGGCACTCCACTTGATACCAGCTGCCAACTAGACATGGAGCCATTGATCACTACCCGTTGAGCCCGACAATCTAGCCAACTTTCTATCCACCTTATAGTCCATTCATCCAGCCATACTTCTTTAACTTGCTGGCAAGAATACTGTGGGAGACCATGTCAAAAGCTTTGCTAAAGTCAAGAAACAACACGTCCACTGCTTTCCCCTCATCCACAGAGCCAGTTATCTCATCATAGAAGGCAATTAGATTAGTCAGGCATGACTTGCCCTTGGTGAATCCATGCTGACTGTTCCTGATCACTTTCCTCTCCTCTAAGTGCTTCAGAATTGATTCCTTGAGGACCTGCTCCATGATTTTTCCAGGGACTGAGGTGAGGCTGACTGGCCTGTAGTTCCCAGGATCATCCTCCTTCCCTTTTTTAAAGCTGGGCACTACATTAGCCTTTTTCCAGTCTTCCAGGACTTTCCCGGATCGCCATGAGTTTTCAAAGATAAAGGCCAATGGCTCTGCAATCACATCTGCCAACTCCTTTAGCACTCTCGGATGCAGCACATCCGGCTCCATGGACTTGTGCTTGTCCAGCTTTTCTAAATAGACCCGAACCACTTCTTTCTCCACAGGGGGCTGGTCACTTCCTCCCCATGCTGTGCTGCCCAGTGCAGTAGTCTGGGAGCTGACCTTGTTCATGAAGACAGAGGCAAAAAAAGCATTGAGTACATTAGCTTTTTCCACAATCTCTGTCACTAGGTTGCCTCCCTCATTCAGTAAGGGGCCCACACTTTCCTTGACTTCCTTCTTGTTGCTAACATACCTGAAGAAATCCTTCTTGTTACTCTTAACATCTCTCGCTAGCTGCAACTCCAGGTGTGATTTGGCCTTCCCTGATTTTACTCCTGCATCCCTGAGCAATATTTTTATACTCTTCCCTGGTCATTTGTCCAACCTTCCACTTCTTGCAAGCTTCTCTTTTGTGTTCAAGATCAGCAAGGATTTCACTGTTAAGCCAAGCTGGTCGCTTGCCATATTTACTATTCTTTCTACACTTCGGGATGGTTTGTCCCTGTAACCTCAATAAGGATTCTTTAAAATACAGCCAGCTCTCCTGGACTCCTTTCCCCCTCATGTTATTCTCCCAGGGGATCCTGCCCATCAGTTCCCTGAGGGAGTCAAAGTCTGCTTTTCTAAAGTCCAGGGTCTGTATTCTGCTGCTCTCCTTTCATCCCTGTGTCAGGATCCTGAACTTGACCATCTCATGGTCACTGCCTCCCAGGTTCCCGTCCACTTTAGCTTCCCCTACTAATTCTTCTCGGTTTGTGAGCAGCAGGTCAAGGATTGACTTGAGAGAGCTAGGAAGCTGATTATTAAGTCTGAAACTCCATCCTTGAATGAGCCTTTTGTGTCTAAGTACCGCTGGGGGCCATTATATACAATACAAAGTACTTTTCCTATGAACAGTGAGGTTTGATAGAGATGCAATTCCACCATTTATTTTAAAATCTACTTGCTCTGGTATGTTATAAATAGACATTTAGGGACAGATTTTTTTTTTTAAAAAATCTGGCTTGTTTATGCACTTGGAGACACACATTTTTACCAGCCCCATTCTTCACTCCAAGATACTTGTGAAGACCTCTATTGCCACTTAGATGTGTAACCACAGTATTTGACTATGTCTGTGAAAAGCAAAAAAGCACAAAACAGGAGGCAAAATTGTGACCCTTTTAAAAATAACACCCTCCGTGTCAGTTTAACGGTTGGTATCACCTTTTCAAAGTGGACTCAACCAGGCCTCTGTTTTGTGCATATGGATAACTACATGTGCCACTTACTGTTCAATGAGCTTTGTGTCTCCCTGATAACAGCTGGTTGACAGGGATAGCTGGCTGTCGCAACTGCCGCGTGTTGGATTTAGCCCTTTAGCTCAATCTATAGGCTCATGGTTGTCACCAGAGAGCTCTCTAGGATGAAGAGTTTTTGACAACAAGTTTTGCTTAATCAAAGTTTTTTGTTTTTGTTTAATTCCTATTCGCTTCCAGAGACAGCAGGAGTGGGCACTTCATCTGCATGTGAGTCATTGCAAAACACTTAGGACGTGTCTACAAACGTAATCCTATGTGCAACCCATGCACCCACTCTCCCTTAAGATGCACTTCAGGTTGTCAACAAATATTAGTTATATTAGAACAGCACTGTCTGAATCTTTAAAAATGTAAAGCACTGGAAATTCAGGTTGAGATGCAAGATAGAAAATGAGTGTTTGAAAGTCAGAAAATACAGCTAGTCCTGGAACCCACATGGGGAGAGGCCATTCTTGTCTTAGTCTTAAGTGGGGTACAGGATCTGGCCCAAGAAGTGAATATAGCTCAACCACTTGGTAATAGCTGCCATCATGTCATTAAATTTAACATCCTTGTTGGGGGGAAATGCCAAAGAAGGCTATGACAGTCATAAGCGCCAACTCCATGGCTGCTCTGGGGCTGGAGCACCCAGAGGAAAAAATAGTGGGTGCTCAGCACCCATTGGCAGCCTCCTGATCAGCCCCTTCCCCCCAGTGCCTCCTGCCTGTCGGCGGACCCGCTGATGAGCTCTTCCCCCTCCCTCCTAGTGCCTCCCGTTCACCATGGATCAGCTGTTCAGTGGTGTGCAGGAGGTGCTGGTGAGGGAGGAGGAGCGAGGGTGGGGTGCGTTTGGGGGAGGATGCAGAATGGGGCAGGAAGAGGCGGGGAAGGGGTGAAGAGGGGGCAGAGCCTGGGGTAGAGCAGGGATTGAGCACCCCTTGGCAACTCAGAAAGATAGCGCCTCTGATCACAGTAGCATTTAACTTCAAAAAGGGGAACCACACAAAAATGAGGAAGCTAGTAAAATGGAAACTAAAAAGAACAGTCACAAGAGTAAAGTGCCTCCAAGCTGCATGGAAGCTTTTTAAAGACACCACAATAGAGGGTCAAATTAAATGTATACCCCAAATGAAAAAAAAAACAGTAAGAGGGCCAAAAAAATACCACCGTTGTTAAGAGTAAAAGAGGCAGTTAAAGGCAAAAAGGCATCCTTTAAAATTGGAAGTCAAATTCTACTGAAGAAAAGAGAAAGGAGCATAAACTGGCAAGTCAAATATAAAAGTTTTAATTAGTACAAAAATAATTTGAAGAACAGCTCACAAAAAACTCAAACTAACAGCAAAATGTTTTTTAAGTACATCAGAAGCAGGAATGCTGCCAAACAATCAATGGGGCCATTGGGTGATCAGGTGCTAAAGGAGGACTAAGGGAAGAAAAGGCTGTTGCATAGAAGCTAAATAAATTCTTTGCATCAGTCTTCACTGCAAAGGATGTGAGGGAGATTCCCACACCTGAGCCATTCTGTTTAGCTGATAAATCTGAGGAACTGTCCCAGACTAAGGTGTCAGTTGAGGAGGTTTTAGAATAAATTGGTAAGTCAAACAGTAATAAATCACCAGGACCAGGTGGTAACCACCCAAGAGTTCTGAAGGAACTCAAATATGAAATTGCAGGACTACTTACTGAGGCATGTAACTATCACTTAAATCAGCCTCTGTGCCAGATGATAGGAGGATAGCTAAAGAAATGCCAATTTTTAAAAAAGATTTCAGATTTGATCCTGGCAATTAGACTGGTAAGCCTACTTTCAGTAACAGGCAAATTGGTTGAAACTACAGTAAAAACAGAATTATCAGAGACATAGCTGAACACAATTTGTTGGAAGAGTCAACTCGGCTTTTGTAAAAGGAAATCATGCCTCAGCAATCTGTCAGAATTCTTTGAGAGGGTCAGAGTATTAAGAGTATTACCACTGGTACTACTCACAGAGTAATGCGCTAGTGCCCAAGAACAAGGGTAGCAGAATAAGGCCGATAGTCGCACAAAGAAAATAAAAATTAAAAAGCTCAAAAGCTTGTATTTTCCCCCAGCAGAAGTTGGTCCAATAAAAGAGACCTACCTTGTCTCTCTCATGTTCTGGTAACATATTTTAAAAAATCTAAATTAGATTCTTCAAGCCTGTTTGTGTTACAATTTAAACAGTTGAAATCTAATTTTCTCAGTTTAATTAACATGTGACCTGTTTGTGCAAGGTGATGAGGACTGAAAGCTTGTAACACTGAATGTTAGATTTCTGTGCTCTAGACACTGGTTGCTGCATTTCTACAGAAAGCACCTATGTCTGTAGTATCATCAAAGCTGCTGGCTTGATACCAGAGTATCCCTTTCAAAGCTTAAAACAACACACTAAATTCTAAAGAAATTTAGTTTGGGATGATCATGTTACTCTGTCCTTTGACAGAGCTTTGATTCTCTTCATTAGATATATGGTAAACATCAGAAACATGCCTGGAAATAAGCTTGCAAAATAACATTTGTAATATTTTTTTTTCTTTCCTGGGCATTTAGCAATGGACGTTTGTATTTTAGACTTCTGTCTAGTTAGTCAGCTCATAACCTGCTTGGCTCAAAGCTAACATGCGTCAGAGAGTAAGGCTTACAAAGTTTAACTATAACTTGGGGTTGAACCCATCAAACCAGGTCAGCCTTGCCCCCTCACTCTGTCTGTTTCATCTATTTAGATTGTAAGCTGTTGGGGGACAGGGAGTGTCTCTTACTCTGTGTTTATACAGAGCCTAGCACAATGTGGCCCTTATCTTGGTAGGGCCTTTAGTTGCTAATGGTAATGCAACAAATTACACTCACAGAACCCTCCTCCCCATTTTGAAAAAAACCCCAAGAACAATTCTTAACATTACTATAGTGCTGTTCATCTTAAAAGCAATGTACTGTACACACATTAACTAATCATTAACTAAATTGGTTGTGGAGGAGTCTTAATAAGATATTCAGCCTGTCAGCACTGGTGTGGCTCTTCCGTGTTTACTGTGGAGTTGTCGTTAATCTGCTAAAGTCTAAGCTCTCATAAAGAGCCCTGCTTTAAAAGGCCCAGATGCACAAGTGTACTGGGTCCTGTAGGTGGGCACTCTTCTGTACCTCCAAAGAAACAATCTTTTTGAATGGGTGCTCAGACAGGCTGAAAATGACCTTTAATCAGTGATTCAAGGTGTGTGTGACCCATGCCTGCTTTGTGTGGTGCTCTGTCCCCATCAAGTGGCAGTCAGGCCTGCTAGAGATTGATGAGTCTGCTACATCCTTGGTGAAGAGCCATGTGGCTTTTAGCTCATGCAGTCGAGGCATATACACTAGGCTTCAGAGGTCCCACGTTCGATCCTGCCCAGTGACTGGAGTCTCTTGGCTTTACATGTGCACTCGGAGTTTGGCTCTGCTTACAACACAGGCATTTTGAAGAGTTGCTGCCTGCTTCTTTGTGTCTCTTCAGGGCATGCCCACCTCTACACCCATGCTGGTCCCTACAGTCACAGAAGTATGTGAGATGCCACTCAGTTGTTCTTGTTCTGCCCTTTTCTCTACTCTCTAGACTTTCTTTAAATATGTACCAGGAAGCTAGGTAGAAGGGGATGGGGAAGATTCTTGGCAGAAGTTCTGTGGAAAAGCAGAGTCACAGGATACCTGTAAGCCTCACAACAGCCAAGGAACCGCTTGCAGGGCCTTCTGAGAGGCCAGTTTTCAGAAACTGCCCTACTCTGGCTGAATGAGTAGGGCTCTGTTAGCCAAGCCCCTACATGGTTCATAACATTTGCTTCGAAGCAGGGTTGCCAACCCTCCAGGATTGCCCTGGAGTCTCCCGGAATTTTATTTAATGTGACGAAACTTCCAGGAATAGGTCAACCTAAATTGGCAACCCTACTTCTAGGTCACTATCATTTTAATTGCTGCATCCCCAAATAAGTACGGTGCAAGATATGCTGGGACTGAATTAGGTTGGATTGTGGCAGCTCAGAGGGAGGGTTTTCAGTTGGTTGTTTTTTTGGACACTGCTGCCTTGTATTCCAGAGTTGTAGCTTTCTTTTTTTAAGCATCTAGCCCTTCTGGTTTTGAAGATAGCTTTGAAAACATGACCTGAGTGTTACTGATCGCAGCTTGACTCTCCATGGTGTGGACTTCGGGGGAGTTAACACTGGAGCCTGACCATCATTATTTAAATGTTAATGTAGTTAATTATTTCATGGATGATCAAAATGCACAAGGAAGAAGAGCGCCAGGCGTCTCATTTTGACCTCTGAGCAGGTGGCACTGGAGCTGTGAGTGAAGCTAGGCAGAGTACACATGATCGTTTTGTAATGAATCTGTTGGGCCATTACTGAGCACTGTGTTTACCCCCAGATCAGTGTCCAGCCAGCAGCGGGGATCCATAATCCCTCCAGCACAGGAAAGGGAAGAACTACAATAGATCAGAAGGGGACTGGTTTGAGAAAGTGCCAGAGGCTGCATGAGACTAGGAATAGCAGGCCAGAGGCAGCGGTCTGGGAGCTGGCTGTGGAAGGAAACCTCTGATAACAGGCCTGAGAGCTGGGCTGAGGACACACCCTGTTGCTGACAAGGGTCAGCAGTAGCTGCATTTGCTGATACCTGGCGGCGGCTCATTGTCAAGAAGACAATGCAAAGGGATTATAGCAGGAGCTTGTTACTGCTTATACCCCTGGCTTGGGCTTCCAGCTAGGGGATGGGTTGGGAACTGTTGGGATCATCTCATTTGTTTCTAACTGTTAAAGTCGCTGCACCCAGGGTACTTGCAACTTTTCTTTCTGGCAGCGCTAACGAAGAAATCCTCAGTTAAGCAAAGTGTGTGAATGTCCACGCAGGGCTAGGCCCTGAAGAGCCCATGCCTGGAGCACCTCCAGCACTTGCCCCCAAGTGTGTGGTGCACCCAGCATGCTGCCAGACACCTACGAGCTGGTGTAGCACAGCACTGACCACAACAACTTGCTGTGGGCTTGGGTGCAATAGAGTGAACATCTGTACAACCTGCTGTGAGTGATGTCTCATTTTGGCACTTTATATTTGCATCTCCACGGGGTAGGAGTTTAAGGCTGGAATGTGATTTATGGGTGGAAAAGGTCTGTGGCTGGAGCTTCCTAGCTCCTTCCAGTGGTTCTGAACTACTGTTCGCCGCTCCAGGCCAATGGGGGCTGCAGGAAGGGCGGCCAGCACATCCCTCAGCCCATGCCACTTCCCGCAGCCCCCATTGGCCTGGAGCAGCGAACCGCGGCCAATGGGAGCCGCGATCAGCCAAACCTGTGGACGCGGCAGGTAAACAAACCAGCCTGGGCCCCTAGGGGCTTTCCCTGAACAAGCAGCGGCCCTAGTTTGAGAACCACCACTCTGACTTATTCACCTCAGAGCAAACAATTTCAGTATTTCTCTTGGCTCCTAGCTCCCCCTCCAAAAATCTTGCTTGCCTCTGTCTCCCACAACCATCTCCTACAGCAACATACAGAGAGCCTGTCTCTCTTCCACATCGAATCCGTAACACTGGTGCAGTTCTTGTGCTTATCACCATTTAGATGCTGGAACTAGAGATGTGGTGGGTGCTTCCAAGCCCCCTGGCTTGAAGTGGTTTCCACCATATACAGGGTTTACAGTTTGGTTCAATGGCTCTCAGCACCCTCACTGTATAAATTGTTCCAGCACCCCGGCTCATCACCATGGTATCTGAGCCTCTACTATCTCTAACCACTACTCTGCCCCCATCTCATCAGCCTCCAGATTCTGTCTCTTTTAAGTTGTAGTGGTTGGCAGCAGCCAATGGAGGGCTAAGTAGAATCCATCTGTGTCTCCACTTCACACCTACCTGGCCTGTGACTAGATCTTAAGCATATCCTGAGGGAGTCCTTGTGCAGTTCTGAAAATAGGTTTCATGTGCCTACCCCCTGGGCAATGCCCACAACTCAGCCATTTGAATGCACCTCCTCAATGTGCCCAGCATGCACACCCTTTTGAAAACATGGCTCCATAGCAGGGTGGAGCATGGACAATGACTTGTCAGCTTTGTGCCAGTCTTTCCTTGTTTAATTGCAACCCAATTTTCAGCAAGTTGTGAGTCAGAATTGGTTTGAAGAGTTTGCACCATCGCTAATTTAGCTAGGATTCTTGTACGAAGAAAAGATTAACCCTAGCATGCTGATACCATGGGATTTAAAGCAGTATTTTAGTGAGCCAGACAAGGGATTAATGTGTTAATTCACCAGCACACATTAGCAGAGTGTTTCCCCCCTATTTTTATAGTTAACATGTTTTTACATCAATTTGTTCTGTCACTGTGATGAGTCCTCTGGTTGATTAGCAGTGCTGTCAATTATTTTTATGGGAAGAATCTGCTTCTAGTGCCTGTCTCTATGTTGCACACAAAAGAAAAAGCAACCATTCCCATGCTTTCTGCAAGCTTCTTACAGGGAGCTCTGCATGTTCCACAGAGCAGCTGCAAACCCGTATCGGTGCAGATTTACAGCTTTGTCTTTACAGGGCTTGAAACTAAGAATGTGTGAAAAGGGTCCTGATTAGATGTTGTATTTTGCAGCATCTGACAAAGACAATAGATGGATATTCCTGGTTTTTAGAGACTTGCTTGTGATTAGACATTTCTTCAGTTCCAAAGCTTGCCTGTTCAGCATTTTGTGATCCAGAGGGTGTTCAAGACACATCTTGCAGTATGCCTGCATTGATTTAAAACCAGCAAGCAGATGCAAGCCTGCATCAAGACGGAGTGGATGTTGCTTCTTGTGGTTAATTATGAAGGTACAGCTTTATGTTTCTGAAAGCACTTGACTAGATGGATGATTTTGTCTAAGCAGTAGATATTATTGCAAAGGAAGATTTGAAAATCAAGTTGTCTGCTCTCTTGCTTGCTTAACCAAGTTCAGTGCTTATATGTTGACTTGTACACCAGGGACACCATACTGTTCTCCTCTACCTGCACTATCTACCACTGCTGCTTCTACTACTTTCAGTCATCTTTTGAGTCCAGATTTGAAGACTCGTTTAGCAGCATTTGGGACTAAAATCTCCAGCTATTCAGTGTCCTATAGCCCTGTTCTCAGAGTCTGAGAAGGTTTGAGTACTCTCTAAGATTTGGACTGTGAATAAAGATTTATTGCAGGAGCCATGCAAGTTTCCATAGCTTGTACAGAACATAACTTGAAGAATCGAAATGGTGAAGACAGGCTTATCAGCAAACAGAACACCACTACCCCAAACGTAGTGAATGCAGCCCGGGCAAAATTCCGGACGGTGGCTATTATTGCTCGCAGTTTGGGGACATTTACCCCTCAGCACCATATCTCTTTAAAAGAATCAACTGCAAAGCAGACTGG
Source organism: Lepidochelys kempii (assembly GCF_965140285.1). Lineage (NCBI taxonomy): Eukaryota > Metazoa > Chordata > Testudines > Cheloniidae > Lepidochelys > Lepidochelys kempii. Next base: position 24,796,957 of record NC_136388.1, on the reverse strand, counting down.
CATGAAATATAGGTATGGGCACAATATTCACTGTTCGTAATGTTTGTGTCATATCTCTTTACCCTGGATGACTCATCTGCTTACAAAGTAATTCTTTATTCCAAAATCCCAGTGTCTTTTTAAAAAGGGACATTAAAAAAATCCTACTAAAAATACTAAGTTTTAAACTTACAAGAAAACTAGCTCTGTTTAGTGGCATTTGTGTCCAAGTGTTTCTGCAGGCATACACATTTGTTATTTGATACAAAGAGTTTTCTTTTCTTTAGTTAGGATATCAAACATAAATAAATTGAGCACCATTATTTGTGGATGGTGTTAAAAGTAGTGTTTTGTACAGCTATTATTAGTATTTATATGTAAAAAGATTGAATTACAAATGATGTTCAAATATCTGCATAGAAAAAGTTTTCATTTTTCCAGCGCATGTTGGGTAGAATGTCTCTAAATTAGTTAGTGTGTCTTATCCTAATGATCACTTACAGACCTTTCATCTGACTTGCTAAGTGAGGACAAGGAGGAATCTATTTTAAATGAAATGCAGACAAAATCATAACCATGTTCCTAGAAAATCTAATGCTTCTTACAAAAATTTTTCTTAACACAGAAATGTACAAGAGTGTAATTAAGAGTGTCACTTTAATCTTTCTCAGATGTTCAGTCTGCTATATCTGGACAGCTTCTTTGTATCAACTGATTCAAGTACTTATTAAGGACTTTAATTTGGAAAACTTAGCATTTTTGTAATTTAATTTGTATGTATTCGACACGTTAGCATATCTGTTCCGCTAGACCTTGAACGTATCCTTTGTGTGGTGTTGGAATTACTTGATTCCTAGAAAGGAGGAGATAGCAATCTAAGGTCCGATTCTGCTCTGACTTGTTCCATGAGTAGCCCCATTGAAATCAACAAGGCTATTTGTACAATGGTATGACTCAACAGGAGTATGGATGGCAGAATCTTGTCCTTAGGAGTAGGGGATGGAGTGTGTTTAGAGTTATTGGTAACTTTTGTTTTGCATATTTGCAATTGATTAATTTTCATGGCCAGCAATTTCTGCCCTTGCTAGCTATCCTCTTTTTATGAAAGAGGTATTTGGATACGATGGAATTTAACATGACCAAATTAAGGCCAAATTCTACTTTCATTCAGACTGATGTAAATCCAGACTGACTGTACTGAAGTTACTCCAAATTTACACATGTGTGCACCTGAGCACAGAGTTTGATGTAAGGCATTTGTGCAGTTATGATAGTTTAACAGAGATAGCTCAAGAGGTTGGCCTTTAAGAGATTGCATTTGAAGGGCCACATAACTTCCTAATTTACACAGTCAGGTGTAATTTGTCATTGTAGAGTCTGGAATTGCTAGTAAGTAATATCCCCAGAGGATCTGGGAGACTCTGAAGAACCCCAGTTGTCCAGAATAATTTCTCAGTGAGTATGGGTAATTTTATCTGAGCACCCTTGTTCAAAGATCATTGGACACCATCACAGATTGGGTTATTTTTAATACCAGTGTTATAAGTAAGTACAGGGAACACAGGTAGTGGATCTGTAAATGACATTGCAGAGTCAGAAACCTGCTGATTAATTTTTACTGTGACAGATTCCCAGAAGTACTGCCCTCTGAGAATGACATTACAGTCTGGCTGGTCAGGCTCACTGGGCATGCATAGGTTTGCAAAGAGGGGAAGTGGGTAACCAAAGCTTACTGCACAGTGCAGCTCTTAAACTCTGGTGCATCATACTGTGTTATTATACCAAGACCTGATCTTGCAGTTCTTATGTTTGAAAATCTCCCGTTGACTCTAATGGGAATAATATGTAGGTGACAGCTGTAGGATCTGCCAGGCAACACTAAAGAGGTTATCACATCAGTAGAATTCCCTTTTGTAACTGTTTGATAGCTCAGTAGATTCTAATAGCCCTAGTATGAAGTGAGAGACAGTGTAGGCTCATGGCATGAGCACAGATTTGGAGTCAGGAACTCCTGCAATCTGTCTGTGCCATTTTCTCATTGTGTAGCCTTGGCCAAATCTCTTCACTTCTCTGCCTTAGTTTCTCCGGTACATGCCTACCTACATGGCAGGGGTGTTGAGAGAATGTTTGTTTGTAGAGAAAATAAAATCACAGCTTCCTTTGAGAAGTGCAGCTGTTACACTTACAGCCTACAGTGTTTTAAATTGGTTCCTGTTGGTTTCTGTTGGTTTTCCAAAGGAACATTATGTTGCAGATGCATTAATGCAAATAACTGCACCTCTCTTACTCACCCCCATCCAGAGACCCACATAGAAACAGACCCTTGGCTTCTTTAAGAGACATTTATAGCTTATTTCTAGAAAAATTCTGAAATCTGAGGCTAAATTCTGCAGACCTTATTCAGACTAAAGTGCTGTTGACTTCAATGGGAGTTTTGACTGCATAATGTTTGAGTAAGGACTGCAGGATTTGGACCTAATTTGTAACCAGATTGACGTCCATCCTTATGATTAATCCTTGTTTACAATCCCAAATATACCTAGAACAGTGAGAAGCAATTCCTTCCTGAGGAGAAGAAATGGGCAGGAAGTTTGGAGAAAGAGATGATCCAAATGTAAAGGATAATTCTGGCATTGGTGAATAGATACAAAAAGAACCCTAAGTTGGGGGAGATGCTGAAGCTGATACATGTTAATAAATGCACTCTGGCTCCTCTACAAATGACATGATTATCACACAGATTTAAGGCCTGATCCAACTCTCACTGAAGTCAAATGACAGGTTTCAGAGTAACAGCCGTGTTAGTCTGTATTCGCAAAAAGAAAAGGAGTACTTGTGGCACCTTAGAGACTAACCAATTTATTTGAGCATAAGCTTTCGTGAGCTACAGCTCACTTTGAGCTGTAGCTCACGAAAGCTTATGTTCAAATAAATTGGTTAGTCTCTAAGGTGCCACAAGTACTCCTTTTCTTTTTGTGAAGTCAAATGGAGTGTTTCCAGTGACTTTAGTGGGAATTGTGCCACGTCCCTCATTTCCCTTATATTTCAGGTTGAAGATTCTTGTTCTTCCCAGATCATTTTCTGCTTTAATTAGGTCATTTCTGACAAACTTAAATGCTATCTAAAATGATGTGCTAATGAAGATGCCTTGTTTTATGCTAAAAACAAATACTTCTTTCTCCCCCTCCCCCCCCAAGGCTTTGTAGATAACTAGATAACTGTAAAGATATAGCTGGCTGTGTTGCCATGCATATTTCACAGCATGATTTGTAGTGCTTCTATCTCAGCCACAGTGCATTGCCTCCTACGACTGCTTGGCAGGTTTTGATTTTAGGCAGTTGACGAGAATGATCCTGTCAGTGGATTATGTAAAAGAGAGAGACAATGAGTATGTGTGTGACAGCAGTGGAGGTGGGAGTAGAACCAGTTCTGTGGCTCCTTATCAAGTCAGTGTTTTTGAGCCAGTCCAGATCAGAAACCAGCTTGGAATTTTAAGTGCAAAGTGTCCTGAGAATAAATAAATATGCACCATGGAATCTTTAAAATATTAGGACTTGGTCCTGTTCCCATTGACATCACTGGGAGCATTGCCCTTGGCTTCACTGGGAGCATGATCAGGACCTTACTTTTAAGATCTTATTTAGTTTCCTTTCAATGGATTGGAGGCATCAAGTTGCCATCAAAGAGACCGGTGATAGGAGGGCAATCTGATAGTTGGCCAGCTGCTGGCTCCCACTTTCTTTGCATTGGAAGCATAATGGTAATTTAGCAGCACATGCACCCAGCTCCTGTGTGAGTGCTCCACTTGCAGGCTGCAGAGAGAAACGGCATGTGGCTTAAACCAATGCTGCTCGGGCAGAGCTCTCTCCAAGAACAAGCACATTATTGCAGGGGGAGAGAGGAGGGTATTTTATTTTAAAGGCATTGTTACCGCCAATTACATTTGCATGGCTACTGGATTTACATTCTTTGTGAGAAATGGAAAAACTGTGGCCTGACAAACAAGTGAAAATGGCCACACCCCTTTTAATGCCATTAATATTACAGTTCAGAATCTGCCCATATGCTCAGATAATGTTCTCTGGAGCGTTGAAAGTCTTTCCTTGAACATAATTTCAGTCGTGATGCTTGGCTTGGAAAATTTCAATCTGCTGCCTAATTTTTGAAAATAAATAATATAGTTCTACATCCATTAAAGTTTCCCAGAGACGGGGGTTGGGGAGTGGTGGTGGTAGTGGTGAAGGAGATAGAGTTCAGGTGCAGTGATGGCAAATGCTTTTCTGACCCTTTCTTCTTCTTCTTCCCTGTGCAAACTTCTTGAAATAGGGTCTGCTCTACAAGTCCTCTCCCTCCAAAGTGTTCTGTTCAATGCCATATCCTCTACCACGCCACCTGCTGACATGTCTTCCTTTATGACATCCCACCACTTCTTCTTGGGTCAGCCTCTCTCCCTTTTTGCTTCAGTCTTGATCGGTTGGACTCTCTTACCCACATAGTTGCCAGGACTGCTCTTTACATGACTGACCCATCTGAGTCTGTACTCCCCTCATTTTTTCGTTTATGGGTGTTACTTTGAGCATGTTCCTCACATGTAACTACGTGTTCCTCACATGCTATATCTTACTTACATCCTTCATCCATCTCAACATTCGCACCTCTGTTAAACAGATCATTTGCTTATGCTTTTTCTTTGTTGCTCAGTGCGATACACTAAAACTGGGCAGACCATGGTTTTATAGACTTTCCGTTTTGATATAACTCATATCTTCTTGTCACATACTACTACGTGATTTATCTCTCTCCATTTGAGCCAGGCATTTATTATCATACCTCTAATTTTGTCCATTTTCTTACTTGAATCCTGATAATCTTTATGTCAGTATAACAAGTACTTCTGTGTAAATGGTATTTTAATAGACATTGCCTTTTATTCAGAAAGAGGGAGTGAGACCTTTTGCTATTAATCATGACCATATGGCTTAGTTTAAAAGTGCCTTGTATTTATAAAGATTCTGTTACAGTTTTTCTTTAGCCAGGTTGATCTGGGTCCATTTCACAGAGAGCTGGATATCTGTTGATGAAATTCAGTGGTCACAAGTTCTTCTGTCATGCTGCATAAAAAAGACAGACTGTACATTATGAACCTAATCCTATTCTCCCTGGAGACACAAGAGCAGCTGGCATCATATTGTTACTCAATGAACTATGGGGGTGTGCACTTACAAAAATCTGTGCTAAGGGTCTAGATTAAGCAAAGATAAGATAAAACTCTGTTCGTGCAAGTTCTTCCACCAAGGCACCTTTGGTATCTGAACAGTGTGTCGTTATACGCACGCGGCCGTGCCTAGGCAGGACTGGGTAAGTTAAGGACGTTTTCAGCCTTAGCGGACTCTTTCCTTTGGACTTCTTTACAACCTGTAGATGTAGCAGTCTGTGCTGCAATCCTGTCTTATTTCACAAACGAAACACGCCATTGGGTCACATCAGTATGTAGCTGCAAGACCTTCGAGGAAGTGCTCAAGGAGAGTCAGTGGCTCTCTGAGCCAAAGTTGAACTGGTGCCTGAACATGGTGATATCAGGGGACACTGCTGCTGGAGGTGCTGTGCTTTGCATGAGGTGTAAAATGGAGATCTTGACCACTTGTGATATTGATGTTCCCAAGCCTCTTTCTGTGTCAGCCATGGTGTAGAGCCTGGTGTCCTGGCCCAGTTCCAACATGGATAATTACATTCTGCCTCCTTAAACTCCTTTTGCAGTTTTAAGTGGGTACTTAAGTGCATTTTTCTTCACTGCTTGCCCTACAATGTTGGGTTATAGTGTGAATTATTAAATGGACACTAATGAGTTTTACCCCTGTGGTGGATGCATTTCACTGGTGATCACCATTAAGCTTATAAAGCTCTTTATTTAGGTTTATAAAAGCCTCTATATGTGTCCATCCTATCTCCTGGGCATACTTAAGATATACAACAGAAAGAAATGTTCTGAGTTTTGTACATAATTATATTTGCAGATGGATATTTATTTAATAGTATAGTTAACTCAAACCTCTCCAGTCCTTGGGGCCACTCTAACCCCAGAAGTAAGTGTGTGTGTGTGTGTCAGGGGAGGGGATAGATACGTTTTTCTGTGTGTCTAGAAGGTTAACAAATCTGAAATCTAGAAGACCAAGGTGGGCAGCGAGTTGGAAAATCAAAGACCCCTCTTGCAGAATACCCTGCTAGCAGTCCGCTTCTCTATAGTGTGTGGCAACATCAGCTTGAGCACCTCCACTGATCACAAACGTGACCACGTGAGTACTTTGCTTTGGTTTTTAATAAAGACGATAATATGGATTGATTAATTAATATGCATGAAGGCAGTACGACTGATGGAAATGAGTGCCTAGAAATAGAAATTACCACATCTGAGATGGAAGAAAAACTTAGAGCTTAATGTGCTCAAACCAGGGAGGCCAGATAATTTCCATTCCAGAATACTGAAAGAACAGCACACGAGAGTGCTAGTCTGGTAGCAAGGATTTTGAATAAATGTATCTATTTGGGGATAGTACCATATGGGTAGAGAATCGCTAACATCATATCTATATTTTAAAAGGGGAAAACAGTGATCCAGAAACTCAGACCTGTTTGTCTGACATCAGTAGAATGCAAGACTTTAGAATAAATTGTGAAGGAAAGACGAATTAAATTCATGGAGGTAAATGGGAAAAAAGGATGTAATGCAACATTGTCTTATCCAAGGTAGATTATATCAGACTAACCTGATAAATTGGAGAGGGTTCAGAGAAGAGCCACGAGAATGATTAAAAGATTACAAAATCTTATGGTGATAGATTCAAAGAGCTCAAGCTATTTATCTTAACAAAAAGAAGGTTCAGGGATGACTTGATTAGTCTGTAAGTACCTACATGGGGAACAAATATTTAATAATGGGCTCTTTAATCTAGCAGATAAGGGTATAACATGATCCTATGGCTAAAGGATGAAGTTAGACAAATTCAGACTGGAAATGAGGTGTAAATATTTTAACCATTTGAACAATTTACCAAGGGTCATGGTAGATTATTCTTCACTAACCATTTTAAAATTAAGATTGGATTTTTTTTCTAAAAGATCTGCTCTAGGAACTATTTGGGGCCAATTTTGGGGCCTGTGTTATACAGGAGGTCAGACTAGATGATCATAGTGGTTCCTTCTGGTCTCAAAATCTGACCCTTATGTCCTCCTTTAAGGAAAATAACTGATTGTTTAAATAAAGGAAGTGCAGTAGATCTAATATACTTTGGACTTCAGTGAAGCATTTGACATGGTATTTCATGGGACACTCTTATTTAAATTAGGGAAGATCTGTATCAGACTAGAGGAAGGTAACTAGTGGAGTTCCTCAAGGATCCATCTTAGAATCAATCTTATTTGATATTTTTATGAATGACCTTGGCACAAAACGTAAGTGTGCACCTATGAAGTTTCAGGGTAGGAACCGTGTTAGTCTGTACCCACAAAAAGAAAAGGAGTACTTGTGGCACCTTAGAGACTAACAAATTTATTTGAGCATAAGCTTTTGTGAGCTACAGCTCACTTCATTGGATGCATGTAGTGAAGTTTGCTGATGATACAAAGTTGGGAAGCATCGCCAATACAGACAAGAACCAGATTATTGTACAGGAAGAGCTGGATGACCTTGAAGACTGGAGTGACAGAAATGGGATGAAATTCAATACTATACAGTACAAGGTCATATACTTAAGGTTTAATAAGAATTTCTGTTACTAGCTGGGGGTTCATTAGTTGGAAACAACAGAGGAGAAGATTGCCTGGGTATGTGCGTTGATCACAGGATGACTATGAGCCACCAATGTGATGTGGCTGTGAAAAAGGCAAATGAGATCATAATGTAACACTGTTGCAAAAAAAGCGAACACCATTCTGGGATTTATTAGCAGGAGTGATGTAAGCAGGACAGGAGAAGTAATTCTTCTGCTTACTCCGTGCTAATTAGGCCTCAACTGGGGTATTGTGTCCAGCTCTGGGCACTATGTTTCAGGAACGATGTGGACAAATTTGGAGAAACTCTAGAAAAGAGCAACAAAATGATTAAAGGTGTAGAAAACATGACCTGTGAGTGAAGTCTGAAAAAACTGGGTTTGTTTCTTCTGGAGAAGAGAAGACTGAGACATGTTGGCAGTTTTCAAGTACATAAAAGGCTGTTACAAGGAGGAGGGAGAAAAATTGTTCTTCTTAACCTCTGAGGATAGCACAAGAGGCAATGAGATTAAATTGCAGCAAGGGAGGTTTAGGTTGGACATTAATTCCCTGACAATGCTGGGACCTCAGGCACTGATGCACCTCTGCCCCTCCTATTCTGTGCCTGTGGCACCAATAATCTAATCTCCTGTGAGCTGTAATGCTGTGATCTGATGTTGGGTTTCAGGTTTAGTGAGTGGGCGCTGGGTAGTGTTGGTGGCCTGTGATATACAGGAGGTGAGACAAGATGAGCTGGTGGTCCTTTCTCGCCCTGAACTCTATGACTCAGTCTCTCAGGTAATCAGGTCTCAAACCACGACCGTTAACACCTTGTAGTCCATCCAGAAACCTGCTGGCAGCCAGTGCATATTCCAGAACGTTGGAGTGACAAGCTGTTGACATGAAGTTGCGTAAAAAGCTGTGCACTGCATTCTGCACTAGCTTCAGTTTCTGAGTTGTCTCAGAAGGTAGCCCCACGCAGAGCACATTACAGCAATCTAATCTAACCTCAAGGCAGAGGTGAAAGTAAGCCGGTACGCCCTGGTACACCGTACCAGCAAGAGCCGGTACACCCTACTGGTGCAGCCCGGCTTCCCCAGGGGGCAATTTAAAGGGCCTGGGGCTCCCAGAAGTGGCTGGAGCCCCAGGCCCTTTAAATTGCCTCCAGAGCCCCGCTGCTGGAGCCCTGGGATAGCGGCTGCAGGGCTCTGGCGGCTATCTAAAGTGCCAGGGTGGGAGAAGAGGGAAGCCCCAGGCCCTTTAAATAGCCCCTGGAGCCCCAGGCTGCTGCTGCTACCCCGGGGAGGGGAAGCACTTACCTTACAGGGTGGGCTGGGGCTGGCTCTGAACCCCTCAACCCCGCCCCTTTCGCCCTAGGCCTCGCCCCTTCCGGGGGCCAGAGCTGGCCCCAGAGTACCGGTAAGTCACTCGACTTACTTTCACCCCTGCCTCAAGGTCAGAGAGAGAGAGAGAATTGTGTCAAGATCCCTTCATTGGACAGCATAGGTCACATTCTTCATCAGGAGCTGATGGGGGATAAAAATGCCTTTGGCCACACCTGCCAAATACTTTATGGGAAATACTTGCTGCACTCTGAGAATGGAGCTTTGTAAACATTCAAGGCCATTTATGATATTACTACCAGGAAAGTAATTTTTGTACCCGTTGTTATTGCGAGTAATTTCTTTCACTCATTACAGTGTGCATTGCGTGAGCCGCATTGGGCTTTGTCCAAAAATTGTTTAAACACAGTTAAGATACAATATTGTCATGTAAAAGGGTTAGTTTATTAAGTGAACACTAATATTGTGCTCTGCACTGTGCAAATTCAGGGGAAGATGTACTCCCAGTCCAGTGTTTTTTTAAATATTGTTTTGCATGTGGAGTCTATGAAATATACATGGAAGCACAACAGCCTAAAAATGAGGTATTTAGATGGTATAAGCAAACTTCATCTGATTCTGTCAGGTTTGGATAAACTCACACAATTTTAGATGCTTATCTAAACGTTAGGAAATACTCTTTGGTCTGCAAAATTGGTTTGGAAATAAGAGAAAATACTCTCATGAGATTTCAGGTGTCTCATGCTTCCAGAGAAATGGAAATGTTGTGAGGAAAGGCTTCCTCACTGTATTTCAGGTCTTGTCTTCCATCCCCACATATTATACTTCATACAGTGGTCATAGCAGCCATCACATAAATTCAGAGATTCATATTATGAATACCTTTATATGGCAGGTGGGAATGTTAATAAGCTCCTCCCATAAAATTCCATAATTTTTTCCAAAGCACCCGATCCTGAAGTCTTTGTAGAGTCAATCCTCAGGCATGGGAAACTTCCAAAATAAGCATGACTTTCTTCAAAATCTGACCTCACTCATATTGATGAAAATCCAGAGCAACTCCAGCAAAGCCAATGGGCTTCCTCTGGATTTACACTGAAGATGGTTCCATGACTGGAGCCATAGAAATTAACATACTTTAAACAGGTTAAAGAGGAAGGAGACATAAAATTAAAATGAATAACTGAATAAACAAAATTGGTACTGGTTTGCACTACTATCAAATTCTTATTGCTACACTTTGAGGAGACCTGCAAAACTCCCTCCACCACTCATAAATAATGAAGTTGTCCCACACTTGTGTTAATAAAAACTGTTTAGTACCTACACCACACGCTATATATTTGGCTTGATTTTGATCTCACATACACCAGTCCTGCACCATTAACTTCATAATGTTCATGTGCCTGGCTCTCCTCTGAGGGCTTGTTTCCATTAACATTTAGGTCGCAGCAAGCTGGGGTATAATACTGTGCTAGCCTGCCACACACTAAGTGTCTGTGTACTGTGTACTATGCACTAATGGGTTCCTAGTGTGCTTTGATTATCTACTGGGTTTCAAAATGGAGTAGATTAAAGCACACTCGGAAACTGTTAGTACATATCAGCAGGGTCCACACCGATGCTTAGTGTGGGGTAGATTTACAGTCCAGCTTGCCAAGAACTAAATGTTTGTGTATGCAAGCCCTGAGTTACCCCGGTGTAAATCGGGAGTAACTCCACAGCAGTCAGTGGTGTTTCACTGAAGAGAATTAGGACTGTTGGCTTCAATGGGAGTTACTCAGGATTTACACTAACATAAGGCCCTATTTTCACTAGGAGAAAATGTGTGTTTTTAACACGGTAACTAACAATGTTAAATCCTAGTGTAAACAAGGCACTTTGTAGTTTTAATGTGTTAGTTGGTCAAGGTAAACTTTAAACTTAAACAAACAAACAAACATGTTAAAACTACAATGCACCTTGTCTATGTTAGGATTTTAACACGTTAGCTAATGTGTTTAAAACATGCCTCATTTCCTAGTGTAGACCTGGCCTGTTTTTTCTTCCATTCTGGCTACTGAGGTAATGCATACGCTTTCAAAGAGATGCACGAGGAGCTACAGTACTGTGCATATTCTGTCAAAGGTATTTATTTTATCTATGTATAAGTACCTCTGTGGTGCTCATGACTACAGTAAGTAAAGGTTTTGCAATTAACAGGCACACAGATTGAAAATGTAACTCTTCTTGCATGTTCCACAAATAAAGCTTTAAAAATTAAGGTTTCAGACAGAAAGTAAAGGGGATATGTAGATATGGCTAATAGATCTAGCAGGAGGGTGACAGTTACATTTTGCAGCACTTGCAGGGTTTTTTAATTTGTTTTTGTTCTGCCCTGGAAGGAAAACAAAACCTTTCACATGTTTTTAAGAGGGAGAGGTGGGGAGCGTCTTTCTCTTTCTCACCTGGTGGTTAGCGCACTGGCATGGGACATAGGAGACCCAGGTGTAAGTCCCTGCTCTTCCTGATTCAGAGCAGTTTTTCATTCCAGACCACTGTAAGTCAGGACAAGCAGGGAGCCTCTCTCTCTCTCTCTCTCTCTCTCTCTCTCTCTCTCTCTCTCTCTCTCCCCCCCCCTGGACCCAAAACCCTTCCCAACAAAAGTTCTGTGGAAACAGGTTGACTTAGATGAAACAGTATATTTCAACATGATGAAATTTTGGAAAAAATTTTCCAGCCCTCTCTAATGCCTACCTTTTCTTTGTCTCCTTTAAAGCCATGGAAACAAAAATAGGCACCTGACTCACAGGAAGCTCTAGCAAGTGGCAAATTATGATCCAGCAGCACCTCACATCTCCTATACATTTTGTGACATACAGCAATGTTCTAAATTCTACATTAAAATGTTTCCAAATCATTAGGCTCATTGAAAACACCTGTCAAACTAGCTTAATTGTATGTTCTCTGGAAAGGTTCCAGTTTATGGAGAAGTACAATACAGTACTGAGTGACATACATTATTGGCATATAGGGATGGTTATATTAGTACATGGGGCTGGATTTTGCCATTTTATATAAATTCAGTGAAGGTCTCCTATAGTGACATCTCTTCTCTATGACAAAAGCAGTTCTAGTTAGCTAGATCTAATACAGTATAGCATATAAAATACTTCTCTTGTCAAATGAGCCACTATCCCCTCAGGTTTCAGAGTAGCAGCCGTGTTACTCTGTATTTGCAAAAAGAAAAGGAGTACTTGTGGCACCTTAGAGACTAACCAATTTATTTGAGCATAAGCTTTCGTGAGCTACAGCTCACTTCATCGGGTGCATTCAGTGGAAAATACAGCGGGGAGATATATATACATAGAGAACATGAAACAATGGGTGTTACCATACACACTGTGATGAGAGTGATCACTTAAGGTGAGCTATTACCAGCAGGAGAGCGCGGGGGGGGGGGGAGACACGGGACAACCTTTTGTAGTGATAATCAAGGTGGGCCATTTCCAGCAGCTGACAAGAACATCTGAGGAACAGTGGGGGGGGAGGGGGGTAATAAACATGGGGAAATAGTTTTACTTTGTGTAATGACCCATCCACTCTCAGTCGCTATTCAAGCCTAAATTAATTGTATCCAGTTTGCAAATTAATTCCAATTCAGCAGTCTCTCGTTGGAGTCTCAGAGTCCTAGAAGACTTGCACAATAATTCCTGTTCAGAAATTGGAAGGCAGCACTAGCTGACTAACAAAATTTGTTGGTTCCTTTGACTTGCCAACATTTTAGTGGTTACTTTGTGGACATACTTGATACTGTGGGAAATATTGTTACTGACAAAGGGATTCTGCTCACTTGCAAAACATGCAGAGAACTTTATGCTCCTGAAAATGGCTCCCAAAGACTAGGCTGATGTGGTTCTATCTATCTGCGAGAGAAACTGTTTGAATTTCAGTACTAACCATAAAGAAAATAAAGATTTTGCAGTTCTCCCTTGTGCCATCCTTATTTTGCTGTTGCAGCAAAAGATGGCTACTATTGGGTAAATATAAAATATGGCCGAGCATAAATTCATGCCGCTGACTATATGACCAGCATTACCTCCTTTCTGTGTTATATGTGGGTTGATCTTGTTTAGCATACACATATAACACACAATGTCCTTATGTGGCTGTGCAAATCACTGTTGAATGGCTTTTTTTTTTTAAAAAATTGCTACGTAATTGGGCTCCAGAACCTAAACATTTATTTATTTATTTACATCTCTAGCTCTCATAGTTGCAGAGGTGATCTTCAATATGTCAAGTGAATGAAGGCAAGATAGTGATTTCTGCTCCAGTCTACAAACAGCTGTGCTACCTTGTGAATGGGGAGGTCAGAAGGCAGAGTGAAGGCTCTCCTCAGTCTTTCACTTCCATGCCCATGTGTTTAGAGGGGGAGTATTTGGCAAGCAGATGCTGCTCAACCTTGCTGCACTCTATCTAGGAAACAGGGAACATGTGAGGGGACTTGGTCCCTCTCCTCCAAAAAGATCCCATTCTCATGTCTTCTGTCTTAGGCAGGTCACTCTTTAATTCTTGTATCGTAATCTTCCCAAGGGTTTGACAAATGAGGACCTTAATATTCAGTTCCTCCCCAACCCCTTGTGGGGGGAGGGGAAGGAATATCTGCATAGTTGTTCGCCAGCAATTTCATCCCGCTCCCTGTAGGGTTTCTGGAACGGTTCCTTAGATAGCTCGTTGCCAGACCACTGCAGAGGAGTGGACCCTAAGGTAGTCCACAGCCTCTCTGACAGCCACCCCATTCTGCTTGAACTGAAGCTAGTCAGTTAATTAGTAACCAGGTGCGGAAGTAGCTGTCCGGTCCATTAACTCCTTTTTAGCTGTTGCAGCATAGGATTTATACACACTCTAAAGTGAAGCCATGAATAGGGAGGACTTAAACATGGGTTTAAGTGCTTCCTTGAATTAGGGTCTTTGATTATACAAGGCACTGGTGAGACCTCATCTGGAATACTGTGTGCAGTTCTGGTCTCCCATGTTAAAGAAGGATGAATTCAAACTGGAACAGGTACTGAGAGGGGCTACTAGGATGATCCGAGGAATGGAAAACCTGCCTTATGAAAGGAGACTCAAGGAGCTTGGCTTGTTTAGCGTACCCAAAAGAAGGCTGAGGGGAGATATGATTGCTCTCTATAAATATGTCAGAGGGATAAATACCAGAGAGGGAGAGGAATTATTTAAGCTCAGTACCAGTGTGGACACAAGAACAAATGGATATAAACTGGCCATTGGGAAGTTTAGACTTGAAATTAGATGAAGGTTTCTAACCATCAGAGGAGTGAAGTTCTGGAACAGCCTTCCAAGGGAAGCAGTGGGGGCAAAAGACCCATCTGGTTTCAAGAGTAAACTCGATAAATTTATGGAGGAGATGGTATGATGGGATAACATGATTTTGGCAATTAATTGATCTTTAACTATACATGGTAAATGTGCCCAATGGCCTGTGATGGGATGTTAGATAGGGTGGGATCTGAGTTACTACAGAGAATTCTAACTCGTAACTGAGCACTAATGTGGTTGTACAGAGGGGTCTTACTCCCCTTTGCTCCCCAGCGCATGACTGCATTAGGGTCAGTTATAATCTGGTGATAAGTGAGTAGATGGCCTTTCCTATTTAACTACTGATGACACCACAATGGCAAGATAGCAAGATGAAGTTAAGGACAGTAAGGGCCCACATATTTTTCAGAAAGTGAGCAGAAAAGTATGGCAAAAGACTGAGGAGTAACTGTGGTAGGACATAATTCACCACTGACTTGCATACCATCTCAAATTATAGTCACAACAAAAAACTTCTTTTAACATTAGTTAAGGTTGCTCTTATAAATAAACTCAACAATAGAAAGATAAGAATTAAAAAATATTAACAGGTTGCAAATCAAGCACTTTCAAGTTTGGAAAAGCCAGAGAGCACATTTTTCTTGCTACCTTAATTTGCTCCCCTTGTATGTGTGCATTATGATAGTTTTATATTACATGATCCCATATTCTTTTTGCCCCTGGTTCTTCATTCATTGCACAGGACAGATCTGCTCGGGATGAATCGGGGTTGTACAGTGCAGGAGTCTGCTGTCTGTAGGACCCATACCTCTTTTGGTGCAGAAGTTGGAAGGTTTGTAGTGAATGAGGAAGGTGATTGCAGAAAGAGAAATTATATTTTCTTGGTTAAGGCAGCTGAATGCTGACATGGAGACTTGGATTCTATCCATGCCTCTGCCCCTGAGGTCCTATGTGATGCTGGGAAAGTCACTGACATCAAAATGTTCATAGGTAGTTATTTCTGTATGCAATTAAAGATTGTATCCTAATGCATATGTGCAATGAAGCTGAATTAAGGTTGTATTGGCAATGTTCATTTGGAATTTCCTAATCTGAGTGCAGCTTTTTAATCCTTAACTTTGTATTTCCCAAATTTTTGTTCAGTTAAGGTTGCTCTCATAAAACAAATGAAGATTTTTGTTTGTGAATTTTTGCTTTTAATAGAAGGAAAATCTTTTATATGTGTGCTATTTAAATAATAAAGCGCTTATGCATTTGTGGCGTTCAATGTATAATTTATTGCTGTTGTAAAATTTTTGAAGCTCCATAACTTTACCGGTCAGTGCCATATTGAACAATATATTAAAAGCAATTAAATTAAACTGAATTCAAACATAACATTTTGAATGCAACTTCTGGTTTACTGCAACTTCTAAATTACATCTTTAAAATAATGTATAACTGAAAATTGAGTAGAGGCTCATAGCTAGAATGTCCCACTTTTTAAAGAAGAGAAATATTCAGAAAGCCGTAGCCCTCAATTTGTAAGAAGCAGATACAAAATTCCAGCCTTTTCTTGTATGTTTTATCTTATTTTAATGTAACCTTTTTTTTTTTTTTTTAAGAAAATAACAATTACCTTTTGAAAAGAAACAGTGTAATGTACCATAGTACAAACCCCCAGGAGCTTATTTAGACCCAGCCTGCTTTCATTACAGCTCCTCTTGGGTCCCTTTTTTGTAATAATATTGTGGTTGTCTGAGTCAGTTGTCAAAGGCAGCCATTGCCATGACAACGAGGGCAATAGTGACTCTCTCCAAGTATGCTAGTGAACTGGAGGGAGGGACTGATGAGTGGCTGATTATCTCTGATGTTACAAAGTTACTGCTCAGACAGTAGCATGGGGCAGCAAACATGCATTGTGTGGAGGGGAGAGGGAGGGGGAAGTCAGGCTGTTCCAGTGTTCCTTTCCCCATTTTTCCTTTAAAAACAAAACCAAACCCCACCAATATATAAACACAAACAGCACATTGGAGAGCATTCCACACACACAGTAATTAGTGGCTGAAATTTGATTCAAATTCCCCATGGCATGATTACAAAAAAGGGTTCCAAAAAAGGTGAAACACTGATGTATGTACCCTGTAAAACTGATGCAACATTAACTATGGTCTCCCTACTGCGAGACCATAATATCCGTATGTCAGAGTGGAAAAGCAAACCCTGCACTATTCTGTGAGTCTAGATTGGCACAATTCATGGCTATGTTTCCAACAGTAGGCAGGAAAATAATTTGTAGACAGTGCATGATACCTCAGCAGCTTGCTGCAATGGAAGTGATACTTAATTTTTCTAAACTGCAGGGTTGAATAGTTGCTGAAAAGCATCTTACTTTGCTCATCTCCTACTGAGTTCTCTGTTTTATACATTGTAATAATTTTTCCAGTTTACAACTGCAAGACAACATTAATGCTTAAATGGATGGAAGAAAAGGTTTAATGTAGAAATACTGATAATTTAATTACTTCGTGTGGTACATAGTTCAACATATTTTAAAGCATTATATTAGCATGGCTGCTTTGACAAATCTGCTGTGACAGTTTGAATTTTGAACAGCTTTATTTTTATTTTAGACTAAAACCATAAAAAGGTAATCTGTGGAAGATGTACCCAAAGAAATTAATTTTTGGTTCATTGAAAGAAAGTGCTCACCTGAAATATCAGATGTGATCCCAGAGATTAAATTTGTAGAGAGGCTTTAAAGAGAGAGAAAGTTGTAGTGCTATGCAAAGATACAAGCTTTGGGACTATGGCTGGATCCTCAGCTGGTGTACGTGGGCTTCGTTGACTTAATTGGAGCTATGTTGCTTTAGACCAGCTCAGAATCTGTCTTAAGAGTTGAATAGTTGTACTTTATAAATTTCCTGTAGAAATTATTTGTGGATGTTTGTGGTGAAAGCCTTGCCCTACTGAGGTCGGTGGGATTTTTTCCATTGATTTCAACAGGGCCAGGCTTTCACCTTGATCTTTTTCAAAGTGATTGGCATACAAGTTATTGGGATTCTTAGCACAAACATTCTGTTTTCTACCTGATGATTTATTTACCTCCCTAATCCTTTCTTCCAAAGAACGAGGCCTCCCACCATGTGTTTTATTACTTATGTCAGGGCAGGCCTACCTACGCAAGTAAGCATGTGAATGGATTTGGGCAACTGCAGCAGAAAAACATGGCAACAAATATGTGGGACAGAGAGGAAATGACCATATGGATCCAGTTCTGCCGTCTTTATTTGGTCAATACTCCCATCAATTTCACTGGAAGTTTTGCCTGACAAAGAATGGCAAACTTGGGCCCTATGTCATTTACCTATTAGGCAAAAATTCAGGAATCCAAACCCTTCCTGTTTCTATAGTTCTAGTTTCCCTGTGACTTCAAAACATACTTCTTCCAGTACCTTTGAATACTTAGGGTATGATGGATAAAGGGAACTTCTAGTCACCCATGAGAGCTGGTTTTGTGACACGTCATGGCAAAATGTTGCCAAGCAAAGATAAAACCCTGCCTTTTTTTGTAGGCCACTGAAGAAATTTAGAATAAGCATGTCCACCAATTCCATTCAAAGGAATATTGGCATTTCAGCTGGCTTTTATAAGCCCAGTTTTGCTAAGTAGTGCTAGCCCAGGGTGCTAAGTAGTACCTCTCTCCCTGGTGAGTTCCACAACAAGGAGTACTTTTGGCACCTTAGAGACTAACAAATAGATTTGGTTTTTGTAGTGACCCATCCACTCCCAGTCTTGATTGAATGGATTGAGTGGAGGGGTGCAGGGTGCGGCATGGGGCTCAGGGCAGGGAGCTGGGGTGCGGGGTGCAGGAGGGGTGCGGGCTCCAGCCCGGCACTGCTTACCTGGAGCAGCTCCGGGGTGGCAGCGGCATGCACCGGGGTCAAGGCAGGCTCCCTGCCATGGCCCCAGCCCCGTGCTGCTCCAGGAGGTGGCCGGCACCACGTCCCTGCAGCCCTTGGGAGAGTGGGGGGGGGCAGAGGGCTCCGCATGCTGCCCTTGCCTGTGGGTACCTCCCCTGAAGCTCCCATTGGCTGCGGTTCCCCATTCCTGGCCAATTGGCGCTTCGGGGGAGGTACCCACAGGCAAGGGCAGCACGCTCTCTGAGCTCTCTGCCCCCCTCCTCCACCCCCCGGCCACAGGACGTAGTGCCGGACGCTTCCCAGAGCGTGTGGGGCCCATGGCACCACGGGGGTGGCAATCCTGCGGGCCGGACCCAAAGTCCTGAGGGGTTGGATCTGGCCTGCAGGCCATAGTTTGCCCACCCCACCATAGCAGCTTCACTCCCAATGCCACAAAAGATGCACACATTATCACGCATTCATCAAATTTACACCAGTCTTTCATGGTATTTAAATTTTTAAATAATATTTCTCTAAAACTATGCAGTGAAAAGAATTGTTCCTGGTATGTGGATTTGTAGAATGGGTTAATAAATTCAAGAACTATTGCTGTAAAGAGTGAGTGAGTGACCTAGAGGAAGTTTTGATTACATCTGCACTTGAAGCTGCGGGTGTCGTTCCCTGCTCGAGTAGATGGTCATGCTAGTTCTCAGAGATGCCAATGGTTGGCTGTCCTTAAGAGTGAGATTCAAGGCCAAAGAGTTAGACTTTCCACGTGGTGTGTTAGGTCATTACTTAAGGCATCTCATCTTTGGTCCTTGGTGACATCCAATAGTCCAGGTTTTTAATACAACCAGCACTTAATAGTTTGTTTTAAAATGTACAGTGCTTAATAGTGCATATGAAACACTTAAATGTCCTAATTCAGGCTCTAGTCGAGGGCACACGAGAATTCTATACACAATGCAAACCATGATTATTAAACAGTCAACTTCCTTTTATCAGTGAGGGGATTCACGAAAGGTACAAAAGGAAGTTGTGGTTGTGAAGACACTGGTCTGCTATTTGTGCAGTGTATTTCACTTTCCAGATGACAAATTACGTCTTTGTCTTCTTGATGGTCACAGGACAGCTCCTGGCAACACATTGCATGTTTAAAAAAAGAAGTCTTGCCTGCAGCCAGGAAAATGAAGGGCCATGAATTTGTCCAGTGTGGTTTAAATTTTGAGCTGTATTTTGCAGAACCCACAAACTTTCAATCAAGTCCTGCTGACGTTTTTTTGGACTGTCAAGTATTCTGACAGATAACAATTCTCCCCGCCCCTTCCCCACATAGCCTCCTCTGACGTGTGTATAGAGTCCTGCGCAGATAAAAGATTGTATATCTGCATCCGATCCGCAAGAATTGTCTGCAGATCTCTGCATACGTGGATGCAGATATCTGTGGATTTGCAGGGTTCTACTTACTGTGGCTGGGCTGAAGCTCCAAGGCACAGCCCCTCCGCCCTGCCAGAGCCAGGTCAGGGGGAGCCACGTGGGCAGCTTTGGGTAGTTGGCATGGAGTTGCGGACCCTCCACCTGCCCTTGGCTGGGCAGGGAGCCTGGGGGGGGGTGTGAGGATATGGCCGGGGACTGATCTCAGCCCCCCACACGCACCATGGGCAGGTGGAGGGTCTGCCACAGCTCCCCATGGCTCCCTGGCTAGGCTCCATGCTGGTCTGGCTGGGGGAAGGAGGGTGGGGCCTCAGGGAGGAAGAAGAGGGGAAGGGGGAGGAGTCCACCCCTGAGAAGACTGGACAGGAGAGGCCCCCTCAGTCCCCCCATTCTGGCGCCACTGGTCACTGCTGTGCGGTGACCTGTGGAGCTGCCTGGGGGCTGCTCAGGCACCCCACACAGGGCAGGTGGAGGGTCCGCCGTGGCTTCCCACAGCTTTCCGCCCGGCTCTTATCATGGCCAGGCTGTAGCTGTGGAGCTGGGACGGGGAGAGCAGTGCTGGCAGCTTGGGGGAGTCATGGCAAACCCTCCACTTGCCGTGGGTGGGGGCCCAAGGAGCCCCTGTCCCATGTCCCTGCCCCCCAGGCCACCTTCTGGAAGCTGTGGGGACCTGCAGCGGACCCTCCCCTGGGAGGGGGGCCCGATCAGCCCCTGGCTCGTGTCCCTGCCCCCCAGGCCCAATGCTTAGGGCAGGTGGAGGGTCTGCGCCTCAGTTTCTCACAGCTGCTCTCCCGGCTCTTACCTTCAGAGCCTTGCGCGGATACAAAATTTGTATCCGCATCCGAGCAACTATCCGCAAAAATGGTCCACAGATATCCGCATGCACGGATATAAAGTAGATACCTGCGGATTTTTAGGGCTCTATGTATAGAATGTGGGTCTGTAGTCTCCATGGTTAGCAGAGTACACAAGCTTGGAAAATGGCTTTCCAAGCTCTAAGCCCCAGGCCTGAGGCCCCGGATGTATTTGCTGTCTCTTTCAGTGCCCAAGTAAACATATTTTAAATCTTTATATATTTACTCAAAATGAGTGAGATAAGCTTAGGAATGTGTGTGAGAGTGAGAGAGCATGCCAATGAGTGTGTCTCACAGCCAGTGAGTGAGACTTGACACATCTGAGCTCTCATCAAGCGAGCATGCTAAAAACAGTAGCGTACATCGGCAGTGGCAAGCGACTGCACAGATTAGCTGCCCTGAGTATGTATTCAAGGCATCCGAGCAGGTTGTACTTGGAGTGATACGGGCTAGCCATGCAGCTATTTAAATGCAGCTGTTTGAAACTGTTCAATGGTTGGAATGATATAACAATTCAAGCAGAGAAGTGCAAAGCCAAAACTCAAAGCAAAATTCAGGAGATATAAACCCACACGAAGTGAAACCAATTAAAATATTCCTATGAACCCTGCTAAGCAAAAGCATGGAGTTTCTCACAGCTGTGATGCTTATCTTGGAGTCCCCTAGATTGATTAGAGGAAGGTTGTCCATGCTTGCTTCAACCTGATTTGGATATAATTAATCTGAATAATTCAACTAACAGTCCACTGACATAAAGAAGATACAAAATGACTAACCTTGTGTTAGGGACTAATGCACATGGAGAACCATGGTATTTGTTCCTGCTGAGCTATTATAATGTACCGTCTAGTGTGTGGAAATTCAGGGTGGCGATGGAAAGACCCAAATGTAAAACACAGGGCCTGATACTGCTGCAGCTAAAGAAGGCTTTATTTTAGCTCAAGTGATAGGATCTTGTGGACGGGAAACAGAAGGCTCTGAGTTGTTACACTACTGACATTGAGATGGTCATGAGTAATATGTTTAATGGTCATGATATGTACAATGTATTTCTGACTGTAAAGTTCTAGACCTCTCTGTCCTCTTCTGTTTTGGTAAGGAACCTTATATTGGAATTGGAAAAGGTTCAGAAATGGGGCAACAAAATTATTAGGGATATGGAACGGCTTCCATATGAGGAGAGATTAATAAGACTGGAACTTTTCTGCTTGGAAAAGAGACAACTAAGGGAGGATACGATTGAGGTCTATAAAATCATCGACTGGTATGGAGAAAGTAAATAAGGAAGTGTTATTTACTCCTTTTCATAACACAAGAACTGGGGGTCACCAAATGAAATTAAAAGGCAACAGGTTTAAAACAAACAAAAGGAAGTATTTCTTTACACAATGCACAGCCAACCTGTAGAACTCTTTCCAGAGGATGTTGTGAAGGCCAAGACTATAACAGAGTTCAAAAGAGAACTAGATACATTCATGGAGAATAGGTCAATCAATGGCTATTAGCCAAGATGGGCAGGGATGGTGTCCCTAGCCTCTGTTTGCCAGAAGCTGGGAATGGGCGACAGGGCATGGATCACTTGATGATTACCTGTTCTGTTCATTCCCTCTGGGGCACCTGGCACTGGCCACTGTCAGAAGACTGGATTCTGGGCAAGATGGACCTTTGATCTGACCCAGTATGGCCGTTCTCGTGTTCTTAACCTTCAGTTGCTTGGTTCTTGAGTCCAAGACAGAAGCTCTTATGAGGTGATATTTGCTGAGAAATGTTTCTCATTTTTCCCCAATTTGCAGAATACTCCCTTTCCAACAAGGTTTGCACCTACCTCCCAGAATCAATACTATCTAGATAAGTCACCAAACATCTATTTCTGAATTTCTTTGCTTTACCAAGAACCTTACACTGCAGTGTGTGTGTGTGAAAAACATCCTTCATGCAGTGTATCACAAAAAGCTGGCAACAATAAGATGAAGAGGAAACAGGTTTTAGAACAAGATTTAAAAGGCCTCTGGTGAGGGAAAAGAATGAATGAATAGTGGCATCTCTGAAGGGGGACTCCTTACAAATGACAGAACATGCCTTTAATAACACATTTATTATATGCATTTTTGATAACAGGGATCTGCAGATACATAACGTTGCATTACTCTGAGCTGCTCAAAACATTTTACCTGCTGCAATTTAACAAATAAATGTCCCTGTTTCATATATAGGATGCATTATTTTTTCCCGGCTATAGCACAGGGTTTTTCAAAGTAAAATCTTTTATTTCTTTGTTGCATCCTTTGTTCTGCACAGTATGTAGTGAAACTATTATATAGAATTAGCTAATGGATGAGACCAGGGTTTAGACATGAAAAGAGAAAAAATGCGATATAATCCTCTCCTAGCCCACAATCAGATGGAGCCAATTCTGTCAGGCCTTGTATCCTGAAGAGCTTTGTTATTTCCCATAGAAATGAAAATAACAGTTTAATTACTTTCTTTTTTGGCAGGCATTTTACAAGCTTGCGTCCTGCTATGAAATGTCACTTTTTAAAGGACTAATTTCACAGTTCTCTTTTGTGGAAAAGTGACAGAACTATTGATTAAAAGCTAAAGAACCATAATTATTTGTCTAATTCAGTTTTTTTAAACTAGAGCAGATTTCAGGATGGCAAGAATTGCTTGCACAAGGGCATGTATTCCAGCACTTTATACCAAGTAGCAGAGCCTGTTTACTGTGTATGTAAAATCACACACATGTTCATCCTTTCTGAGCTTCCCAGTGCATTCCTTCCCCATTTCACCTTTTGGATTGTAAGCTCTTTGGGGTGAAGGCAGCTTTCATTTTATGTCCAGTATGACACCAAAACACACAGTCCGCACTCAACCCATTCTAATACCATTGCTACTTAGCTCTTTTCATCTGTAAGTCTCAGTGCTTTACAAAGGAAAGTAAATATTGTTGTTCTTATTTTTATAGATGGGTAAACTGAGGAACAGAGCAGTGAAGTGACTTACCCAAGATCACTCACCAGAACAGGGGCAGAACCAGAAATAGAATCCCAGTCTCCTGTCTCCCAGCCTAGTGCCTGTCTTCTTGACCACATTGCCTCCCTTAACAGTAAAAAAAAAAAAAAAAAAAAAAAAAAAAAAGGCAAAAAAAACCCGCCATAATAAATGCTACTGTATATCATCGATTGGTTTGCTGAGTTTAGTTCAATGAAATACATTTTTCAGGTTTGGAAGTTCCGCAGTGATCAACATATTTTGTCTGATTTTAATATTCGTAGTCTACAGAAGTTTAAAGAACTAATACCATGCCATACAGCACAACCTGGAAGAAGTAACTGTTTGCACCTACCAATAAGAGCCAACACACCAAAAATAAACAGCATGGCAGGCCAGATGGCTCAGAGAAGTGGTAATGTGCTACCAAGACTTTCATTGATAGGTTGAAATTCAGCCCAACAGGGACCTAAAGCTGTTACCATGTGATGTATATTTTATGGTTCAGGTGAGTCCCCAGTGTTCTAGGTGCTTTACAGACACAAAACCGGTTCCCACCCCAACTATTTGCAGACAAAAAACAAAACGTGTGGGAAAAAAATGCAGAATACGAAGTCCATGTCATAAAACCCACCACCGCAATTGATACTTGTAAACACCATTTTTGGTGGTCTCCGAAGAGAAAGCAAGTTCTTTCAAGGGTCTGGAGCAACCCATACAAGTCAGGGCTGAGATACACTGCCAGTGTGAAGACAAGTAGTGTGAAGAAGAGTACTTCTCTCCTTCTGTTCTGTGAAAAGTGGACCTCCGACCCTAAGTCTGTCATCAATTCATCCCAACAGTAGTAGTAGTTTTATTTTTAAGTAAGTAACTTACCATCTTCTCTGCCATTTTGAATTCTACACTTTAAAAGCATCGCTACAGAACTGCCAAACCTGGAAAAAAAAGTACTTGAAGGAAGAGCTCACCAGCTCAATTTTGGAACAGGAATTAGTTATAAGGGCAAAAAAGAAATTAGGCCATACGTAGTAAGAAAGTGCAGGGCTCAAAATGGTGTGAAGAACTGGCCTGTGAAGGTAACCAGCAGTGTTCTGTTCGCTGCTTCCAGTTTTAATCCCATCACTATAAAAGAACCTAGTTGCCCCAGCAACCAAGCTCTACTCAAAGTTGACCTTCTAGCATCTCTTTTTACGGTTAACAATGATCAGGGCAGTCTACTACTCCCACATGAGCCCATGCTCAAATATCACAACAATGAAAAAGATTTAGACAAAGAAGTCCATCTACTCACAGTAGGCCAAATTCTATGGTTCTTAATCATGCAGTGCTTGAAATCAGTGTGAACTTGACTTGATTAAGGGCTTCAGAATTTATCCCTTTATCATTTGGAGAGCTTGCCATCTCCAGGTAAAAGACCATTGAGTCTCCTGTTTCTTCAGTAGTCCTGCTCCCACTCATGCTTTCATCTTCTTAGAGGCAATGACATAAACACAACAAAATAATTTAAGAGGACTATGATTCGCTGCTAGAGGGTATCACTGACTACTCTACTTATTCCCTTGGAAAAGTGGGCTTTTTAATTCCAGTTCAGATTGCATTCATACAGAAGAGGGAACTCTGACAGAGTGGGAGAGAAAAGCAGGAAGAAAGGAAAACAACAGAGTAATCTCAGGAACCAGAGTTATTTCCTGCAAAGAATAAACAACTCAGCTGAGGAAAAGAAAAAAAACTTTCCTTTTCATTTTCACTTGTTGGTAGTCTGCCAGCACTAAAGCTTACTGTACTGTGGTGGCTTGAGACCAACTATAAACAGTCTTCCTTTGTTTGCAGTATCTATATAGTGAGCTGAAAGTTCGTGGATCTCACTACAAACAACATATCAGTAGAGATCATAGGAAATTCCGGCACAACTGGAAACCAGCATTGCACACTATAGCCTCATTTATGGCATAGATCTGGCTTTGAGGTAGAGGTCGATTGCATTGGCAAGTCTGCACAGTATCCACTTATCCCAGTTCCTGCTGTTGGCTGCGGCTCATTCATGTCACTTCATCTACATTTCAGTGTGTCATCTGTCATGTTTCTGAGGCTCCAGCCAAAAAAAAAAAAAAGTAACCCGAAATACAGGAATCTTTCAGCTAAAACTACCAACTACGTACCCTGTGGCCCTGAAGCAGGGGGCCTGATGCCATTTGGGCATTGCTGAGACTCTGTTGCCATTTGCAAACCAGCTGTCTGTGCCTTACCTGCTGCCAAGTGTTTACATATTTCTAGGACTCACTTCCTTCCTTTTGTGTGTGTGGTTTTTTTTTGTTTTTGCTTGTTTGGTTTACTATGACCAGTACTTTTCAGTTTCTCTTTGATCCATTCCTCTGGCTTCTTTTTGACTATCTCAGTTGCTCTACATAGCACCTAATATCACTCTAAAAATAGTAAAAGAAAATATTTTTATACTACTTGATAATTCGTGCACTATCTGTCCTGGGATCTCAAAGTGCTTCACATACACTAGGGTTTGGCCTCACAGTGCCTCTGTGAGACAGGGAAAAGTTGTTATTCACCTGTGACATATCAGAAAAAGAATGCAAGAGAAAGAGGACATGTCTCGCCCAAGATCACACAGGAAATCCATGAATGAGCCAAGGGGGGGAGAAGACACATTTCTTAACTCCCAGTCTCATGCTTTAACCATAAAACCATCCTTCCTCCCAATGGGCCTAACCCAACACAATAGGAGTCTTTCCATTGACCTTAAGAGTTGGATTAGGGCATGTGCTGCAATATACTATATACTCACACAGACAAAAGTGAACCTAAAATTTCAAGTATGACCAAGCTTAACTAGCATTTGTTGTTCATATTTTCTTTATGTAGCCCTTCCTGGGGCACCTGATTTCCAAAGACGATAGAGCCCTTTATTCATCCTCCTTCATGGAGTCTGTAACCTGCCTTGAGACCAATGGACCCTGGGGTATTTGTGCCTGATCCTCCATGTTGTGATGGTGTGCATAAACTAATAGCAACCCCTTTTGCCTCAAGGATATTAGAATTTATAACAGGGAATCAAGAACCAACAAATACAGGTAAACAACATTTTAGGTCTGGAAAAGATGGGGAGAAATTAAAAGAAGGGGAAGGGAACAGGCAAAGGAATCCAGGATGCCCAACCAATTCCCCAACATTAAAAATCCACATCTACATGGTAAAGTTGGAGACTGATGTAAAAGGTGGGTGTCCCTTTCTGGGAGGCTGAGAACTCTCCTTTTGAGTCTCTGGCAACCACAAGCCTTGGCTATTTCCTGTCTTGGCAGTAGAGGCCCATCAAGTGTTGCTACTAATCAGTCCTTTAGCTGAGAGAAACAGTCTTCACACCTTTTTAGCAGACAGTAAACCCCGGAGCTATGTGGTCTTTGGCTGCTCTAACCTGACTCCCTGCAGCCAGCTCTCTCTGGTCACAAGATCCCTGCCTGGCACAACTCACAAGTCCAAGCCATATGCAACCTTTCCAGGGCATGCAGTTGGTCATCCACACATGCCAATCAGGCTCTAGCCTCAGTAAGGCCTCCTCTTTCCAAACATGGAGCCTGTCAGGCACAGCGCATGTCTGTGTGGTCCCAGCCATGCATGTTCTCTGCGGCTTGTCAGTCAGGCTACTGTGGTGCAGCCCCCATGGGTTGTTCATGTCCCTCAAGCTCAGGCTAGGCAAGCAGTTTCAGCTGCAGTTCCCATAGTGTCTATGCTGTTGACTGTGAGCTGCTGGGAGCTCCTTGCCTCAAGCCCCCAGACTGGTAAGAGGGCTAAATTTACAAAATAAGAGATCAGAATCAGGCCCACTGAATATCTTATTCTAGCGCTATACAGCTGTAACCCTGTTATCGTTAATAGTGTCCTCCTGCTTTACCCTTTCTGGTTTAAAGTGAGATTAGAACCAGACCCAGTGCATGCCCAGCAGTAGCAGAACATCCTTGCTTTGTTCACAAGGACTAGTTGCAGGAAAACGTCAACCCTGTCAAGTTGATCTGATTTGTTATAAAACCTTAAACTCAATTAGGACTCTTTCAAAATAGCAGGGGGTGGGGTGGGGGGGAGTGTTATTTATCGTGGTGCAGCTACATCAAGCTACTGCAGAGACAAGTGAATTAAATCCAATTTTATCTATGCAACTCCTTATGTAGAAGAGTTCACAAAGCACTGTGCAATTATTGCGCAGGAACAAAACAGAAGTACAATCAAATAATTCAGGCATGAAATTAGACACTAAAAACAAACTCAAGAAGGTGTGCTGTTAAACAAGAAGAAAATTCACTGATTTCAAGCTACCAGTGGGTGGACCAGCATAGAGATGTGGTATGGATAGTCATTCACAACTTTGTATACTTACCAGACTTTGTTGGTTTAGAAATTGGGATGAAAAATCTGAGATCAAGTTTTCTCCCAAAAGTTCCAGTAACTTGCCCCAGTGAAAAATAGTACTTAGGGTCTGTCTTCGCTGAAAAGTTAACTTGTTTTATAACTCGAGTGTTGCCCTTAACTTGACTTTTGTCCATATACAAAAATCCCTCACTCAAGTCCAGTAACTTGCGTTGAGAGGGGGCGTGGGATACAGATCAAGTGAGCATAACCTGTCAGCTGCTAGCACAGCCCTTATGTCATGTGGACACAGGGTGGGTGTCACTTGAGTGCCCTTAGCCCTCCAGTGCCTTCTCACAATTTGTCAGCTGTCTCCATTCCTCCATTTGCACATGCAGCTTGTGTGCTCTTCTTAGCAAAGCCCGTCACTGCTTTTTCATGGTAACAAGCTGCTGCTGAAAAGCTGACCACCACATCTCGTGCCTTGCATCAGCCTCTGTTTTCCAAAATGAGGGTCGTGTGTTGAATTAATGCCATTTTCTTGTTGTCAGAGGTAGCTAGAGGGACGGCTGTTAATTTTCTAAATGCCGTGGTGCTTTTTGAACTGAACAGTCAAAAGAATATGCCAAAATCTATATTGACACCAGACACCACTAAAGTTAATTAAAGGAGAGAACTAACATTACCACATCGCAGCTGAATTTTGTACAAAGTGAAGCAGCCAGGACTGTAGCGGCCTACTGAATAAGGACAAGTAATATTTGTAGAGTACTTAACATTAATTAATCCTCCCAACACTTCTGGGGAGTAGGTTTTATTTTCCACATGAGAAGACAGAGAGGTTGAGTGACTTGCCTAAGGCTGAGAGGGAGTCCATGTTGGAATTAGAACTCAGGAGCTCTCAGTCTCTGGTGCGGTGCTGAGACAGCTAGATAATTTCTCTCCCCAGGGACAGTCATGGACAAATGAAAAGTCTTACATAAGCTGCAGGTATAATGTATTGATATGTTTCTTTCCGCACACCACACTCAAGCCAAGCACCCCGATCTCAAACTAAACAATAAGAATAATGCCACCATTAAATTCAAGCCCTCCAGAAGTAGAGCTTGACATCTCAGGGCTTGTCTACATGGTGCTTTAGTCCACAGTATTGGTGTGTAACTTCTAGTCCTCACCAGCACATCGCCCATGACCTGGCCCATGTGGACCCTGCTGGTGCATGCTAAAAGTTCCCTAGTGCACGTTAATGTGCTCCTGTTTCCAGACCAGAGAATTTTTAGCGTGTGCCAGCAGGTCCGTACAGGCCAGGTAGTGGGTGATATGGTGGTGGGGACTAATGCACTGTTTAGGCAAGCCCTAAGCTTAATGTGTTCACTGGGAGCAGCAAATTAAGAGCTAGATTGTGCCTTTATGAACAGCCTGGAGCAAGAGGTGGTGTGTTAGCTGCACACCCCAAGAAAAGCCTGGGAGGTGTTATTCTTCAAAGACACCACACAGTTCCCTCCTTGCTTCCCTCTTACTCCAGAGGAGTAGTAACTTGTTGCACCAAATTAAGACACCCTGTCTGCTGGATCAGTAGTGCCAGTGAGTACACTGGGGGAGGAGAAGACACATTCCCCGGCACTCCCTGCCATTTTCCTATTGGGGAGCAGTAAATTCAAGGTCTGGGTAGCTCACATGTGGGTTGCTTTCTCGCTATTACTCTAGGAATTGCCATCCTGGATCAATCTGGGGTTTGTCTAGTCCAGTGTCCTCTTTCCCCTGCATAGGTGTATAGCCTGTCACAATCTAGTCATAAACATTGAACTTCTGCTAACAGTGAGCATTGCAAATGTAGGGCGCATTCCTGCTAGGTGCTGAGCACCATCTCCTCCTTCTCCATTGGGAGCTGAAGGCACTCAGCATCTGTAAGCATTTGGCAAGTGGCAGGATTGGGTCCTTAATCTGTTTCCAGGGTGTTAAAAATTTACTTCTTAATTATTTCACAAGAAAAGGAAGTGTAGGAATAAATTCAGGCTAAGTAGCACTTACAAGGATTTTTTTTTTAATATGTATACCTTGAAATCAAAGGCAGAAATCATGGGGATCTGAGCTGTAAATCATCACAATTCCAAGAATGCTCAGATAAAATGTAATCCAAAACATTAAATAACACAGCACCAGAGTGAAAGAAATAGACTACAAGGAAATGATCTCAGGACCAAATGCTGTGGTACACCAGATTTCAAAGAGCAACCTTCAGCAAATTCCTCTTTTGAAGTAATGCATTTGAACATATTCCAGCAAATGGGGACACGGTCTAGAAATAATCATAGGGCAAAAAATGCCACAATATCTAAATGGCTCAGCAAAATATCATTGTTAATAGTATGAAAGGTGTATGATAAAATCTCCAGAAGTAATAGGTAGGTTATGGTAAATAAGTATGTAATCATCCCGTCAGCAGACTGCAATTAGTGACCTCTTACAAACATAAGATCATTGCTATGGGAAACATGGAAATCAGATTGTAATAGAGAGACAATTTTATTAAAAGTCAAATTGGCAATTGGCTAGCTAGTTAAATCTTTTCCAGTTAATTCATTTAGTAGTATATCAGAAATGAAAAGACCAGCCAGCAGAAGGATGCTTGGAAAATGAATTTACAATATAAAACGAGTCTTTCAGAATCAGTGTTATTCATCTCAATGTGGCTGGAATAGTAGCTAGTTTTTGCTTTCTTTAGCAAGAGTCTGTATTGAGAGGATTGCTGGCAGTGCATGCATTTGACTTTCAAAGCCATAGCTTCCATCTCTTCTCCACTATGTCACTTCTGGATTTTTCAATTTTTTAACTTGACTTTAACCATAGAGATGCTGGAGAAAAAAGAACACCTTACAAATAAGAGGTGTTAAAAGTATATAGAAGGCTTGATAAAACAGAATTATGTTGGCATACATTACAGCCATATGATGGTATACGATTAGAAATGATGCATACAAATGTATGATTTTTTAAAAATATTTTGCTATAGAGAAGCATTGTCAGGGCATTGCTTCTATTCCTGGCTCTGGCACTAACCTGCTGTGTGACCTTGACCAAGTCACTTCCCCTTTCTGTTGTTTCCCCATTTGTAAAATGCTGTGTGGTCTACAGGTGAAGTATGCTATATGAAGACTAAGGCCTGGTCTACACTACAAAATTAGGTCATTTTAGCTATATCGCTCAGGGGTGTGAAAAATCCACACTCCCTGATGGCGTTGTTAAGCTGACCTACGTCCCCATGTACACAGTGCTAGGTTGATGGAAGAATTCTTCTGTCGATCAAGATACCACCTATCGGGGAGGTGGATTACCTGTGCCGACAGGAGAACCTCTCCAGTTGGCATAGGTAGTGTCTACACTGTAGCGTTCCACCGGCCCAAGTGCAGTGCTTCAGTTGTGCTGCTGTAACATTTCAGGTGTAGTAGACAAGCCCTAAGTGTTATTACGTTATCACATGACACAAAATTGTATGATGGTTGGGTGTTGCAGGATAATGGGATCCAAAGACCAAATCCCAGAAAATTGCCCATTCAGGTTTTAATGGCCCCTAAGACTGCAGTTTTTGTGTTTTGTATTTGCAGAGAGGAAAAGAAAATGAGATGAACAGATGGTGAGAAATACTTTGCTGCTTTTACAGATCCAGACTAACACGGCTACCCCTCTCATATTTGCTAGTAAAGAGTCCTGTTGTACCTTATAAACTAACAGACGTATTGGAGCATAAGCTTTCATGGGTGAATACCCACTTCGTCGGATGCATGTAGTGGAAATTCCCAGAGGCAGGTATAAATATGCAAGCAAGAATCAGGCTAGGGATAATGAGGTTAGTTCAATCAGGGAGGATGAGGCCCTCTTCTAGCAGTTGAGGTGTGAACACCAAGGGAGGAGAAACTGCTTTTGTAGTTGGCGAGCCATTCACAGTCTTTGTTTAATCCTGAGCTGATAGTGTCAAATTTGCAAATGAACTGAAGCTCAGCAGTTTCTCGTTGAAGTCTGGTCCTGAAGTTTTTTTGCTGCAGGATGGCTACCTTTAAATCTACTGTTGTGTGTCCAGCGAGGTTGAATGAGCCACTGATGGTGTGGCTGATCTGGTTAGGTCCTGTGATGGTGTCACTGGTGTAGATATGTGGGCAGAGCTGGCATCGAGGTTTGTTGTATGGATTGGTTCCTGAGTTAGAGTTACCATGGTGCGGTGTGTAGTTGCTGGTGAGAATATGCTTCAGGTTGGCAGGTTGTCTGTGGGTGAGGACTGGCCTGCCTCCCAAGGCCTGTGAAAGTAGGGATTGTTGTCCAGGATGGGTTGTAGATCACTGATGATGCTTTGGAGAGATTTTTGCTGAGGACTGTATGTGATGGCCAGTGGAGTTCTGTTGGTTTCTTTCTTGGGCTTGTCTTGCAGCAGGAGGCTTCTGGGTACACGCCTGACTCTGTTGCTCTGTTTCCTTATTTCCTTGTGTGGGTATCGTAGTGTTGAGAATACTTGGTTCTCACCACACCATCACTGGCTCATTCACCTGCACGTCCACCCATGTAATAAATGCCATAATGTGCCAACAATGCCCCTCTGCTATGTACATTGGACAAACTAGACAGTCCCTACGTAAAAGGATAAATGGACACAAATCAGGTATTAGGAATGGCAATATACAAAAACCTGTAGGAGAACACTTCAACCTTGCTGGACACTCAGTAGCAGATTTAAAGGTAGCAAATGACATGAGTGAGTAACTGCAGCTCGAACACGAAAATATGTGAAAACATTGAAACAATCACATTTGTGGGGAAGGTTGGTGAATAGGAGGAAATACATAATTACCTGTAAATAACTCAGATAATTTACTACCTTTTGGCTTCATGTGTCCGGTACCTGACCTGCCGTAGTAGAATTGGCACCTCTGCTTAGAAGTCAGCATGGTCAAAAGGAGCTCAACAGCATGAGATGATGTAGTCTATAGGATTAAGCAATAGAGAATGAGCACTGGATTCTTGTGTTCTAATCCCAGCTCTGACCCATCTTCCTTCGGTGACTTCAGTTAAATCACTCAACCTCTCTATCCTGGTAACCCCATCTGTAAAATGGGGAGGATAATACTCCCCTATCAATGTCAAATGTGGGTTGTCAAATATCATTAGTTAACGTTTGTAAACATTACTATATAAATGCCAACATTTCCCCACTTGCACACAAAATTCTCCTATGGCAGGGGGTCCAGCAGCCCTAAACCCCTAATTTTTTGGGGAACTGGCCTTTGAAAAACTTTTCTAGTTGTTGGCAACCATGCTGGGCTCTACTTCTCCTGCAGTGGGAGGCTGGTGATGGTATGCCGTTGGCCCTCAGGCCCTGTTACATAAAATGAGTGGGTAAAGTGTGAAGGTGCAACAGATCATCTCACTGACCTTTTAAAAAATACATTAAAATGAACTTCCATGGGATAGAGACGCTTCTTAGCTCCACAGACTGCTGGAGCATACCAGCTGAGGATCTGGCTCTGCGTCTCCAAGTGTGTCTTGTTTTGTAGACTAAACTCATCGGAGTAAGGGCTATCTAATTTTTTTGGCCATGTTTTGCACTAAGTTTATTGTTGGCACTTAACAAATAGTAAATAAATGATCATTAATAATCACAGTGACCAGGGCAGGAGTTGGTTACTTTATGGAGGAGGGGTTAAGAACTTGTTTCACAGACTCATCCAAAAATGCCAAAGCCAGTTCTGCTTCCAAGTACATAAGAATGACCTTGGATAACAAAAGCAGATCCTACATTACAAGACGATACTTATTGCGGAGTTTATTATACAGTTATACATTTGTGCATGGAGGGTGAAAGAATAAAGCAAATAATGAATCATACTGAGAAGAGTAGCAACATAGGAGCTACAGGGTTTTAGATTAACATAAGAAGCCTAAATCAAAAGGATGAGTGACATTTCAGATCGTGAAAAGCTTGACTAAGTAAGCAAGGGAAAACATCAAGTCTGAGTGTGAGAAGAGGCTTAGGTTAGATGTAAGAGTACACTGAGTTGTTTTAAAACCATGATTGTTTAAGCATTAGCATGATTTAAAAGCCCAGTGTTCTACTTTTTTGCTTCCTTCCCAAGTAGTCTTACTAGAAGGGTACAAAATATGTACAATGAAATAAGAACTACTGTATTTGAAATGACTTTTTTCCATTTTGAGATCAATTCAAAATAGTTGCATTTTTTTTTTTAAATCACATTTTATTAATTTTCTGTGCAAAAAATCCCTGGGGCATGTTCTAAGCAACAACAGGACTTAGCACTGGGTGAAATTTTTTGGCCAAAACTTTTTAAAGCAAAAAATCCAGATTCAGTGTCACTGAAACATTTTGTGTTTATTTCACCGAATTGTTTGTGTTCTAAAACAAACGAACAAATTTCAAAAAAGTCTAAATGTCTCGTTTGTACTTTTTTAAAGGCAAAATGTTTTGATTTTTCAGGTCAAAGCAACTTTGTTTCAAAATTCCTTCAATTTTATTTTAAAAATGCAAAACATTTTTTTTTGGTTTGGGTCCAATAAAGCATTTTGTTGGAATCTGTGAACCTTTTCTTAAACAATTTTATGTAACATGTCATTGTGGCTTTTCCTGAGCCTGTACTGACTTTCCACTGGTTAGGCTCACAATTAAAGTAGCCCTGCTAGACCCCAATTATCACAATAGTAGTGGAGGTGGTGAGTGGGGAATGAGGGCAGCCGTACATCATTCCCTCCCAGAGCCCCAGGGCCCTTCGGTGACAAAGATATACAGCCTCAGACCATATATCATCATTTCAACATAGTCTCCCTTGGGGGGAAAATCTGGTAGGGAGAACTTATCAGGGTTCATAGCAAGTACAGATGGCCCTGGTCTTCCACGGATCCCTCAGGATGCCCCAGGTTTGGGGTGGGCCCAAACTCTACTACCCATCAGGATGATATGAAGAATGTCCATGAGAGGATCCTTGTGAAGATTCTCTCATTCAGAGGCTCTGCCCAGAGGTGCCCCCATTGCAGGGGAAAATATGGGCCATTGTATTTCACCAAAACTGTTTTCTTTTTGTGGCAGTGGGGTTTGTTTTATGCATGTTTTATGGCTCATTCCATTCTCTCTCCTCTATGTCCTTGTTGTCCTTCAGTCTCTTGGAAACTATTGGTTAAAAGAACAGAAAGATGCTACAGACTGATCCTGCCAGCCCTAACTCTTTTGAGTAGGCACGCAAGGAAAACAGTGTGACTCTAGTGGGGGAGGATTACCCTGATGGCTTTTAGGATCAGGGCCTAAGGACTCAATTCCTGCTTCTGCTTCTCTCCTCTGCTCTGTATGAAGCTACTCTTTTCCTCCCCCACTTTCTTTCTTCTGTCTCTCTTTGAAAGTCAAAACACTTAAAAATGCCTTTCGAGTGTTCAATTTATACCACCCCCACAATCCTCCCTCTTGCTGAGGCAGTCAGCAGTCTGGCCGTGGGCTTGCCTCACACAAATTCAATATGAGTTCATGATGCAGATGTGATATTGTGTGGTGAACAATACCTTCCACTTCAGCAGCTCTTCACTAGCTCAGAGCCCTTTGTTACCACTTACTCACTGGTAAGGTTTTTCTATAGCTTTCTCTTTCTGAGGGTCAAAACATATGGCAATTCAATCTTAATGGAGATTTTCAGGCTCGTGATTCAGAGCAAGCTTCCCTGTTGAGCAAGCTTCGAGATTGTTGTACTGTATTCTGGGCTCTGGAGGGTAATTTGCATCCAACCAATTTGTTTGAACAGGACTGACCAATCAGGGATCTGTCCTTGCTACTTGGCATTGTTATCAAGAGTGACTCAGGTATAAGAGCCTTAATTTAAGTGACTTGGAAGATCAAATTTGTATTGTAAAAAAAGACCAGCCAATCAACCAAACAAAACTGATTTGTGTAGAGCCCTTCGAAGCCTCAATATTCTTCTGTGGCTGTCGATGGGTGTTGCTTGAGTGATCCTGGTTTATGTGTGGGGTTCACTTCCAAACAATCCAGGCTTGTTCAGACCTACTCTGTTCTGTTCAGCTTCTTGTACTCAATTCATCATCACGGTATCCAAAAGCCTTATGGAAAACATATGCAGAATTTTAAAGTGATGAAATTATGAGATTCTATAGTAATTACTATAAGACTCCTACAGAAGTTACATAGAGAATTATGTTTCTGTTGCAGGATTCCATAGAATTTGTATATAAATCAATATTCTATAAGCTTCTGAAGGGAATCTGTATCCTTAAACTATCCATTAATATAATTGGCAAAATCTTTTCGTCATATACTTAGCCCTTAACAGTGAGCCTTGGCAACCTCCATGTTAAGCAGATTCCAGTCCTACGCTAGGTGTAGCAATTGAGAATCCCAACCAAAAGATGCGCTCCATGCTTATATTCCTCCCTGGTTACTGTAACAATGCTGCAGCACCAACCAAGCTTCCCACAGGCCTTTCATCGGTGAAATACCCTGTGAAGTTACACTTTAAGTGACCACTTGCCTCAGCCCCACTGTATAAACGAGGAATATTCAGAATAGTTAAGATATAACAAGAACTAAGTCAGTCCACAAATAAAATTTGAAACGGAAATTTAAAATTTGAGCTGGCAAGGAAGTTTCTCTACACCTACAGTCCCCTTTTGTGGGGGATTACCACACAGTGGGCTATTGAGTGATACCAGCCACTAACTTTCTCAAGGCTATTGATTTGTTTGTATAAAAACAAACATCTTCTGTATTTTCCACAGTATGCATCCGATTAAGTGAGCTGTAGCTCACGAAAGCTTATGCTCAAATAAATTGGTTAGTCTCTAAGGTGCCACAAGTACTCCTTTTCTTTTTGCGAATACAGACTAACATGGCTGTTACTCTGAAACCAGTCCTATGTAGGACACAAAAGCCCTCAACCAATCTAACATCTGTGCCCCAGATGCTTCCTGGGAGCACTATGTTTTGCAGGCTGCTGGAACGGGTCAGTAGGTGGCTACCCCAGCAAATGAACCTCCTGCTATGAACCAGGTTGATACAGCTGAAATAAAAATCTGATTTAGTCATCAAGTAGAAATCAATTGTTATTCCAGCACTACATGTATCAACGTTGGACCTTCAAAAAATTATGCTGCTTTGCATACTCAGACTTGTCATAGCTGCCATTCAATAAATAAAGAGTTGAGAGTGTTGAGTATTAAGAAAAATCAAGTATAATGTCTAGATGAGGGGATAGCATGTACTGAAAATGACCATCATTCATTATAATGTCAGATAAGAGAGAGAATGTTGAGTGGGATGCTCTGGGATAATTTATAGTATATTGGTAATTCTGTAACTGTGAAGTGATAAAGGTAAGTGATTTATAAAAGTTGTATATTACATGGGTAGGGATTTGAAAGAAAATAACCCTATTTAATCTCATAACATGATTTGTTTATACCTTTCTTTGATTAAACATTCTGCAGGTGATATTTTTCATAGACCATGCTCAGGATACTCTTCCTTTTTGGGTTTGGTTTGTCTGCACCGTGTGCCGGTTTTGTTGTTATTGTTGGGGGCTTTGTAAACGTTGTTCCTGCTTTGGGATTTAGGGCTTCATTGTGCTTTTCATGGCACTGGCTCATGCTGGGGGAAACAAGGAGTCTCACTGCCCCCACAAGAAACTCCAGGAGGCAGTGTACTCAAGAGAGGCACAATTCCTCCTGCAGTTCCTGGGGCAGTGCAGCCAAGAAACAGTATTGCCAACCCGAAAGGTTCAAAAATTATGAACCCAGCCTCCAGAAATCATGAGATTTTTTAAAAAAAAACTAGTTTTTAAGCCAATAATAACATTTGGAGACATTTTTTGCCTTTTTGCCTTTATAATTCACATTTTCATGTGTTTCTTCATGGACATGAAGGATAGAAATGTAGTTTATTTTTAAATGAAAGCTGAGCATCTCACATAATCACAGGACTACAAAAGCTGGGGCTTGGAGCAAAACTCTAAATATAACAAGACTCAAGACGAAATTGCATGAGTTGTCAACACAGAAGGAGACCCTTAAGCAGGTGCAGCATGTGTTTCTCTTCTGCTGCTGGGTAACTCTGCCACACAGCGATCTCCTATAAGCCCTTTATTGCCTCCTTTTCACAGGTTAGGGCTGAAAGTGACAGTAGACCTGCAGTGTCCTTGTTGTCCATGAATGAGAGGTCTTCCATCTCACCTGGTTCCTGCGCAGGGGTAGGGGTTGGAGGATCCTTGTGCTTTTCTCTTTGTGCACCCTTGAAAGTAGGAGAACATAAGAACGGCCATAGTGGGTCAGACCAAAGGTCCATCAAGCAGAGTATCCTGTCCTCTGACAGTGGCCAATGGCAGGTGCCCCAAGGGAATGAACCTACAGGTTATCATCAAGTGATCCATATCCTGTCACCCAATCCCCGTTTCTGGCAAACAGAGGCTAGGGACACCATTCCTGCCCATCTTGGCTAATAGCCATTGATGGACCTATCTTCCATGAATCTATTTAGCTCCCTTTTGAACCCCATCATAGTACTGGCGTTCACAACATCCTCTAGCAAGGAGTTCCAGAGGTTGACAGTGCGTTGTGTGAAAAAATTCTTTCTTGTGTTTGTTTTAAACCTGCTACCTATTAATTTCATTTGGTGGCCCCTTGTTCTTGTATTATGAGAAGGAGTAAATAACACTTCCTTATTTACTTTCTCTATACCACTCATGATTTTATAGACCTCTATCATATCTCCCCTTAGTCACCTCTTTTCCAAGCTGAAAAGTACCAGCCTTATTAATCTCTCCTCATACGGAAGCCATTCTATACCCCTAATCTGGTCCATAATTAATCATATTGCTTTTCTATTGTAAATTATATTCAAGTCAATTAATGCAAACCCATCTGATTTTTGTTTGTCCTAAATAAAAAAAAAAACCAACACCTTGTGTGCACAGGGTTGTTTATGTGGGACACATTGAACACAATTCAGCCCTGTCTTAACTGAAAGCAGCTCATACTGAATTCTACGGGAGTGGTGTCCAATCACCTGAATTTGACCCACTGGCGTGTATTAAAGATACAGAGAGAAAGGGGGAGACTAAACACGTCATGGGAATTCTGAAGCCGAGACCTGTAATAAGCCACAAATTTAAAGATATGGTGGGTCATATTTTAGGCCTCATTCACTGGATGATTCCATCCTTTCAGTGAAGCCTGTTCTCCTTTTAATGTAACATCTTATTACTTGTAATTAACCTGGGGCATCATAGGCACCGGTTAAACAAAATCTGCACAAGCAACTCCTGTCAGCTGATCAAGAGGAAGAATTGGCCCTGGAAAAGACCACTCAGCCCACTTCCCACCTGGAGGTTGAGTATCAGGAAGGAAGCCAGTTAGGGCACTATAAAGGGAAAACTTTGGTGATATTATACGAAAAGGTGTCCTAGGCTAAGGAGGTGAAGGAAACCTTAGAACCTGTACAGAGTACATTTGTCCATTAGTCCTTGGCTTATGGGAGTGAGGCCCTCCTTCAATATACAGCCTATCGACTGAGTTTATAGAACACCAGACACTCTAGCATATACTGACTTGGGCTATCTTATGCGAGCCAGAGCCCACACACGGGCTACTTCGCTGCATAAAGAGGAGAGGACGTCATGGTACATCTCCCAGAAACGATATTTACTTCTTGTGAGACATCATCCTAAAGTTTCATTTCTTGTTTATTATGGTAGCAGCACGTTTCATTTCCTGATCTAATGGACTATGTGTCTGGAGTAAAGATTCTTGGTAAGTGTATTTCCTGTGCTGACTTAATTAAATGGCAACTATAATGAGCCACTATAAAAGACACACAAATGTATTTAGTTTTTCAACTTTTTGAAGAGTCTCTCAGGTGATTGACCTTTGGAATCTCAGCTGAATCACACTAAATGCCCTAGATGATACCTTGTCTCGTAAAGAAAGCGTGCATCAACTGTGGTCTAATTAGTTGGTAAAATAGGAGAGAGGGCCAATCCTCAGCCCACCTAGGTGAATGGTAAATCACCACTTGAGTTCAATGGATGCAAGGTCACATCCATGTTGTGTGTGTGCTCACTAAATATAAGAGATTTATTTCATTCCGTAAGCGTTACAGCTATACATCAAGGTAGACTGGTGGAGGGGAAGGACGAGTGAGGAGGGCACAGAGAAGGTGTGGGTCATTCCCGTATTTTCCCTACATCGATGCTACTTTTAGTAGCAGGCACTAGGGGTGAGATGGGGAAGCATGCAGGTCCTTTCTAAGGGCCTATTCTGAAAGGGGAAGAACACCCTAACTCCCACTGAAGCCAATGGGAGTTAGGGGTATTAAGCACGTCTCAGGATCTTACCTTAAAAGTGCCAGAATGCCCTACATCGGCAGGATGGCTCAATAACCCTACATCTGGCCAGCCCTGCTCCTTCTCTTCTCTCCCACTTGTCTCAGTATAGTAAGGAGACCATTTTGCCCTATGTATTTTGAGCATGATTAATAAAGTGTATTCATTACAGTAGCCAGCATCTGTTTAAGCTTTAAATTACATAACCATCATACCCATCCACTGCCATATAGCAGTGCATTTGAAGAGGATTCTATTACTTGGAGGCAGCTCTAACTTGAGTTTCAGCCATTCACCCTCTCTTACTGATTCATCTGTTCTAGAATGAATGAATGAATTAAATGAATAATTGCCATCTCTTCCTTCCCCTACATCACAGGTGACAAATATCATTCCTGCCATATGGCACAAGCTGTATCTTCAACACATACTCTCTCTCCTCCCACTCCCCTTTTTCTTTAATTAAAATGACCGTCAA
Organism: Lepidochelys kempii; assembly: GCF_965140285.1. Taxonomy (NCBI): domain Eukaryota; kingdom Metazoa; phylum Chordata; order Testudines; family Cheloniidae; genus Lepidochelys; species Lepidochelys kempii. The sequence continues at coordinate 24,756,211 of NC_136388.1, read as the reverse complement.
TTTTAAAAAGCCCACAGATTTGGTCTCCCTGATTCAATGCATCTCCCAGGTGCCCCAGACTCACTCCCCACTAGTACAATCCTGATCACTTTCTGAACTGTCAGCAGCTGGCCAGCTACAGACACGACTCTCGGATGGACGTGGATCATGAGTAAATCATGTTACTGCATTCTCACTCTACCTGGACTTTTTTGCCACCAGAAGCCTTCAGCCCGAATTCCAACAGTGCAGCATATCAAGCCCTAATCTATTAAATGATTGCTAATGCCGCTATAAAGATGTTCTGTTTTCTCTCCATTCCACAGCAGGAAGAGGAGGACACACGTGTCAGTACCAGTCAAATGTGGCTTGGGGACATTATTAGCTACTTGGCAGGTACATATGCGTAGAAGTCAAGCATTTCAAATGTGGGAGCCTGAAGTTAGGCTCCTAAATTCAGTTAAGCCCCTAACAAGAGGCCTGATTTCCAAGAGTGCTGCATATGCAGCAGCCCCAGTTGAGGTTGGGGCAGCTGCTGGGTGCTCAGTACTTTTGAGGATCAGGCCACTAATTTAAGCACCTAACTGTGAAACTAGGAACCTAATTCAAGGCTTCCATTTTTGAAAATCATGACCAGAGTGCCATGTAATTTTGGGGTGTCAAAACCTGGAGGGAAAAGAAGATGGGGAGTTGGTACCCAAAGAGGTGTGTTCTGTCCTGTCAGTTCAGTGTGGTTTCTGGGAGTGGAGCAAAGTTTCTACCACCCTAGTTCTTGAACAGATGCAGACTGAGGACCAGATTTTTAGGCACCTAAGGATGCAGATAGGCACCTAGTAGGATTTTCAAAAGCACTTAAGCCACCTAAATACCTCTAAAAATCTGGCCCTCAGTGACCAATAGTTTTGTGTTCCTGGAAATGATCATGCTGCCTGATGATGGAGGCTGGTATGTAGGTATGTAGAGGACTGTCACTCAACAGGGATGCCTGGACATCCCTGGGTGTGGGGCCAGGATTTCCTGTGGATTCTCTGGCTCTGAGGTTGGTAGGCCACAGCCCAGCCTGTATTCTGTGATCATAGAATCATAGAATATCAGGGTTGGAAGGGACCTCAGGAGGTCATCTAGTCCAACCCCCTGCTGAAAGCAGGACCAATCCCCAATTTTTGCACATGATAGCCCATCCTATTTTCAAAATGAGTAACTATGAAAATGTAACAAATGTTTCCTTATCCAGTCCTTCCACTGGCTTTCTCTTGCCTTCTGTGTTCAATTAAAACTTGTCCTTTCCTTCAAAGCCCTCCAAAATTTCATTCTTGTCTCCATTAGAGTTTTTATTTAATTTCCTTTTGGCTCAAGTAGCAGATCCCTTTCCCCTTCACCTCTTTCAGTTAAGCCTACTTCAGTACTGACCCCTGCGTCTGGAGGTGCCACTTCCTTTCCCAGTGTAAGGACAGCCATTTTCAATTCAAATCCCTACTTGAAACATGCTTCCTCCACAAGGCCCCTAAATGCTAACCCATATCAATAAAATGCTGTCAACACTGTTAGTTAACAAACAAAAAACCCAACTTTGAATGTTGCACCAGGATATTTCGGTGTCTGATCATTGTCTGTCATTTACAGCCTAATTCCAATCTTGCATGCATGAAAACTCTACTGTCACTCAATTAGTCTCATCTGAGTTGCTCCTAGTTTACATCAGTGCAACTGAGAGCACAGTTGTGCCCTTACCCTGTAAACTCATCAGGGTAGAAATTATGTGTTTTTTTGAGTTTTGTTCCGCTGTGACTCCATTGTCAGCACGTATCTTACTGCTAAATAATAATTCAAATAATAGTGATCACAGAATATGTTAAACAAGTGCTAGTTTAATGCAAGATGTATTACAAGTAACTAGGACATAACTCAGTGACTATCGTAAGGAGCTGAAATAACTGTCATAAATGAGGTTTATGTGGCTGCCAGCCTATCTTTAATTTGATTTAAAACCAGTACGTTTTTCCTGTCAAAAATTTTCACTTGCAAAAATTTTCTTAGCATGAATTTTGTGGACCTTTAATGAACAGCAAATTATAATTGGCTCTCCGCAATACACATCATGAGTTAATCAGGGAAACAGGTGATCTAGCGAGAGGATATTTTATTTGATGAAGAAATGCTTCAATGTTACTTAAGTGAGTTAAAAAGACTTGCAAGTAGCTATGAGAATGAAAATGCCGTCCCAAATTGCTAGGAGTAATGGGATAAAATCAAGCGAAGAAAAACTTAGGCTAAATAGTAGAGAACATTTCCTGACCGTGAGATGCACTGAATTGTGGCATAATGTCTCAAAGAGAGTGATGGGAGCCTCATTGCATGGGACATTTAAAAGCTAGACTGAACAAAAAATAAACTGAAGGGGAAAATCCTACATTGGTAGGGGAATGAAACTAGATGCGCTTAAACTTTTTGCATCTCTGATTTCTGTGATTCTGATTACATTAAAAAATATTGGGCCAGATTTTCAGCTGTGCCAAGTTTTATACTTCATGCAGTGAAGAGAGCAGGGGTGGAAGAGAATGATGGCTCCTAGGCTATCTTTTCAGCTCCCCCAATCCTGGGCCAGCCAGGGACCAATTCAGCCCCTGGTATATGAAAGCTCCTGAAGGCCATTATAAAATACACAGGCTGAAGCAATCCCATAGAAACCACTGTGCCAGCTGAGGCTCAGGCAGAGCACCATGAGCTACACCTTGCCTGCCCCCACTTGCCTCCTATGTGGAGTGAGAGGAGTACACCCGATGTAGCCAGCTCTGTGGCATCTGACGATTGTTCTATGTTGGAATCCATGGTGGCTCCTTTTAGGACCCTTTTCTGCCTGCTTTGTTCTGTGCAGTAGGGGATGAGAATCTGGCCCATTTAAGACCTTATTAAATATCTTTTAATGTCAATGTATAAGCTGACATTTTCCCCTTTGCAGGTTGTGTCTTGGTCAGATATGGTCAGGTAGACTCACTGTCTCTCTTGCACACACATCCAAAAATTAACAAAGAAAAAAATAGCTACTGAAATACCCATCCTATAGCTGTAGCCTATAGCTACCCTCCTTTCTCTATGCTCTAGCGATCCTACTTCCAGCCCAGTCCCGTGTTCTGCAACCTCATTTCTAGAAGGCTGAGCTTTTCCGGGAAATTATGCTACATTAGGGCCCAATTTTGGTGCTGCTCCACCATGTGTATAATTCCAATTCACTTGATTATATGCCACTCCTGATGACCTCAGTGGTGGCACTTCCATGCAAGAAGCAGCAAAAGAATCAGATCCTAAGAAGCAAAGCCATCCCACCCACCACAGGTGCGAAAGGTCCAACAGGCAGCTTGTATGGTTCTGCAGGGAGGCCCCATGAATGTGGGGCACCCACATGGGGGGGTCTAGAATCATGGTGTGCCTGGATGCGCCATGTGACTTAGTATGCTGGAGAGTGGCAAAGGCTTGGGAAGGTGGAAACATGGCTTCTGCATCTGTCACTACATTCATCTAGAGGCTAAGCCTCCTGGTGCATTCTCTTTCCAGTGTGGCTTCTGCAGTTTTGTCCAATAAGAGTCCTGAAGGACGGGAAAATTCCTTCTTTCTCTGAGCTCAGTGGAATTCCTCAGCATACAGCCCATTTACTCTGGTTGCAATTTTGCTTTTAGTGAATAAGCATTTCTGGCACTGTGATTCATGCAAACGCCACCTTCTGTGAGTGGCAAGCATGGCATTCCACGCTGGCAAAGATCACAGCATTATTGTACCCCCACAGGTTCTGGGGGATGTGCCCATGTGTAGAGTTACAATAAAGACGTCAGTTACAACTAGAATTCTTTTGTGATGATGGGAGTCCAGAATTTCCTGTTTTTGTAATATTGTCAGAGCCAAAAATATCATTAAGATGCAGAATTATTTACTTTTCTTTGGGATATTTTTAAAATTTTACAGAACTTTGTTTAAATACAGCGATGCAATGAAATTAACATGAGTTATTACCGTGCTGTTACATGCAGATTTTTTTTTTTTTGACAAGGGGTGAGTTTTAAAATGGTTTGTAGTGGATTTAGTGCTGGTGAAAGATTCTTGGTGGATACCTTTTACAGAATGACCTTACAGAACACATGAAACATGCCGCTTACCCAATAATAAACACACATGAACACATGAAACATGCCGCTTACCCACATTATATCTCACACTTGTTGTCCGTACAACTATCTGTGTGTTGGCCTCTCCACTGAGACAGTCAATTAATACTAAATAAGTTGGTGATTTTGTGATCTGGACACCTCTCTGCTAGGAACTAAATTAGGCTTGGTTTGAAGCTGGAGTAGGTCAATGCACACTGGGGAAATTGTATTGTACAGTAGCAGGGTCCACATGGATAGGTAGTGTACTGTAGATTTTATACCCCAGTTTGCTGTGCAGTAACTGTTCCTCTAGATGAGCCCTAAGGCTATTACCTTATTTTGAACAATGGCTGCTGTACAATGATCACAGCTTTGGCACACTGCGTTTCTGAGTGAGATTTGAATAGGTGACTGGAAAGTGACACACACACGATTTATAGCCCAGTGATTTGTTGGGTGCCTTGCATACCTATCTGAGAGCAAAAACTGGCCAGTAAGTTCTTAATATTTCCACTATTACTGAACATGAAAATAGTAAATATGACTTAATACACATGAAAAATATTTGTACCATAAACTGAATAATTTAATTTTAATTGTAAAAAAGCTTAAATATCTTAGTGTTGTCTTGTCAATGCCACTCTTCCGTGGTAAAGACATTTTAAAAATATTTCCAGTAATCTAGGATTATTTTCTTTGCTGCTCAAGTGTCACTGATAGCAGTGGATCTATTGCTTCCTCTGGCCCAAAATGTGCAAAATGTTAAGGCATAGAGAATTTAAGTGACTTGCCAAAGGTCACACAGCAAGAAAATGTAATTATAGTTGATAATTGGGCTGGGGAGAGAGAGGCTGGTTATGAGAGAGAGAGAGAGGGGTATGGAACAGATGTTAATTTGTTCTTAGAGAAATATAATTAGGCTTGAAGGATTAGATTTTTATCAGCAAACGCTGATAAATGTCAATGTCACCATCCACACACAGACCGATGAAAAAATATTTCCATCAACAATAATAGAAATGTACAGATAGGCAAAATAAGAAAAATGCTATTTGAGAACCTACTAGAGCTTGATTTAAGGCTGTTTATTTTATATTTTTTGATGTTGCCAATTTGTGTTTTAAGAGTTATAAAGCTGCAACTTCTTGACTCTATGACCACTGTCATTAAATAATTATTGTCTGACCTCCCCCTTAAGTTATGGCAACTGTGGAAATTTAAAATAGATAAAAATAGGGCGGGGGGGAGGAATCTTAAACCCCATAATTTTGTGCAATTGTGAAAATTTAAATAGGAAAATATGCTTAAAATAAATGATATCCATCAAAATTATACAAAAATGGAATTCTGCCAAGCCTAAATACAATTTGTGTTCAAAAGCATTTCTAATACTGCAAAAGAGAATATAACATTAAATTTCTAGGAATCATAGTTCAATTTTCCAGATTTCTATAACTGCCATGAAAGGTATACCCACAAAGGGGTACTGTGTGTTTCTTCAGAAAGGAATTTGTTTTCTAGAGAAGCAAGCTTAGGTCATTTACTTCTTGGGGAATTCTGCACCACTCTGTGTGTGTGTGTGTGTGTGTGTACATGCAGAATTTCTGCCCCCTGCTGATTTCTTTGCTTTCCCGCAGAAAAATGATTTCTGATTGGGAAGCAAAGGGAAGCTGCAGGAGTCGTCATGCACCCCTCCCCAACAGGTGCATTGTTTTGGATGCCCAGAGCAGCCAAAACAAAGGTAAATCACTGCGGGGTTGGGGATGCTCTGGCCAGTGGTTCCTTCCTTGAGCTGGTCTCAGCTGCTACTCCTGGCTGGGCTGAAGGAGGGGACTTCTACAAGCAGTGGCTGGGCTGGGTCAGACACACCCATCCCCAGAAACCTTCCCCAGTTGCACACACTGCTTCCTGCCTCTATCACTCCTCAGTCAGGAGGGGTCATGTATGGGGATCTGCTCCTCCATCCACCCAATCCGCATGCATCTGGATCCCCACCCCTGCATCCAGAGCAATCCCGCTGAGTCCCCTGCACTCAAACCCCCACCCTGATGAGCCCCACCTGGACAAACCCCGACAAGCCCATCCCATTGAGCACCAACCAGCTACACCCAGACCCCTACCCCACCAAGCCCCACATGCCCTGCCAAGCACCCCCACACACATCCAGACCCCCCACTGCAGAGTCACATTCTTCCTGCACTTGAAACCCCCAACAAGCCCCTGTGCATCCCAGTCCGCCCCCGAAGACACCCTACCAAGCCACCAACACCCAGATTGCTCCACACAGAACCCTCTCACCCCAAATCTGGATCCCCCCACACTAAGCCCCTCCACACTTGGATTATGCTGGGCTAAGTCTTCCTGCCCCACACATGGATTGGGGGCAGGCAGTGTGAGACTCTGTCCCTCTTGCTCTCTATCTTGGTGCACCTGGGGCAGAGGGGCAGGGCCGCGGGGTGTTTCTGGGGCAGGCCCAGCCCTTGCACTGTGTCAGGGCTGAATGCAGCCTCATCGCTGAGTCTCTGTCCAGATGGGGGGCTGCAGGGTGATCTCCCAACTCCATGCAGCCATTGACCTGTGCTCCCCACTGCCATGCTGGAGCCTCCACATTTATTTATTCACAAATAACATATGTAGAATTTTAAACTACTGTGTGCAGATTTTTTTTTTGGTGCAGAATTTTTAATTTTTTGGCATAGAATTCTCTCAGGAGCAATCATTATACCAATGGTGGGAATCTTAGATCTTGTATTCATTGGGAAGAAAGGTGTGCTCATAGCACACGTTAGCTAAAATCCACACCTTTTTTCCTAGTGTGGATGTATGTACCTTTGGAACTAATAGGGATTAGACATGGTAACAAAGCTCTAAACAGACACCTGTGGAACGCACCTTCTTCCTGTGAATTAGAAAAATCCAAGAGCTGGTCAGAAGTAAATCAGCAAAACAATTTACTAGTAAATGTATCATACGAGAATAGTGAAAGGACAGGAAGGGACAAACCACCAAGCTTAATGGATACAACGGGTCTGATTCTATGTTGCCCTGCACCTTGGGCAGTCTTTTTTGCCAGTACAAAATGAATGGAACATGCTACCAATTCAGAATGAGAGCATTTTTGCACCACTTTACAGAGGTATAAATGACTGAATGAGGAGCAGGGCACCAGAGAATATCAGGCTCAATCACTATTGTCCTATTGCTAATTCTTGGCAGTTTGTAAATAAGGAAATTAGCAGTTTCATTTTAGTGGTGTTAATGAGAATATTTTATTCTGGGGATGGTGGATAGAAAGAAGTTCCATGAAGTAAATCCATTCTTCAGTGAGACAGCGAAATGGGTTGTCCATATGTCCCAAGTGCTTGGAAGGCTTCAGCTAATCTGACAATAGTTTTTTAAAAATGAAACTGGCACCTAGACGAAAACTTCGCAGAGACTCCTGCAAACAAAAAATGTTTATAAAAATTAGGAAAATTATTATTGTCTTAGAGATGGCCAAGAAAAATAAAGGATGTTGTTTCCATTGATAGAGAGTAAAATAGGGACAATTAGTTCTCATTAGTTATCATCCATAATTCTTCCTAATTTCAAAATCCTAATTTGTATCTTACCTTTTTAAAAAACATGGGCATTTATTTCAAATCAAAAGTTAATAGCAGGTATAACCTAATCTTCCTACCTTGCCCCATCTCAAAAATAATCCCACTGGGCACACTGTACTTCAGGTGGATGAGTGATATTTTTTTCAGCTTTCAAAATTGAAATCTCAGAATAATGAGACCTTTGTTTTGGAGATGAAAATTTTAAAAATAGCAGAAAAGCTTAACTTTAAATGCAGGGATGATCATTGCTCAGAAAGCTGTTCAGAGAGTAAGCATTATAATGACTTAAGCACTGGAGTCCTGGAAGTGTCAGCATCGCAGGTGAGTTGCCACATTCTAGGCCATCTAGATTTTTTTTTTTTAACAGATTGCATATTTATTCCCAGGTATTGGGCATCACAGTAATCAAGCCTGGTAGTCATGACAGCATGGATGACGCTGACGAGGCCTGTAAATATCTATACTGGGTACAGTCTCCTGCCCAGACCCAAATTGAAGGAGTAATTTCTAACAGCCATTGTTATGTAGCTACTACTGTGAAGACAACCTTAGTTCATTTCATGAGGAAAAACCCTTGCCAGGGGAAATGCCTTTCACGGCAATAGGTTATTTCTGTGCGTTAGTAATTTTGTAACGCTATCACTAAATTGCAATCTGCCTTTTCCATGAAACATGCATTAAACTCATGGCACTCGTTATCCCATCCCAATCTAGTGAAGATGTGAGCGATGACAGAATTATTTTGTTAACTCAGGGAAATTACAAGTTGTTTGTCTTCAGTCTGTTTTTAAAGCTATTGTATATTGGCATGCAGGGTATATTAGCAAAGGACAGGGACTGTTTTAGAATATTATATCATGTTCTGTGTATTGAAAGGCTGCAACAGCAAATAAAAGCTCCTCTAAATGCCCTTTTCCTTTATTTACAGCATTCTGGACCCGATCTTTGCCTGATGTAAATAAAGGCACGGCTTGAAAAATTACAGTGGAGCTGTGCTAATGCACATCTGTTGAGGATCTGTCCTTTAAATTCAATGATATTTAAATTTTAGAAAGTATAAAAAACAGTGTTGTGCTGATACAAATGTTTAGCAAAAATGATGATATGTTTTTAATAAGGCACCTAATTTAACATGTTATCATATATAGAATCATAGGACTGGAAGGGACCTCAAGAGGTCTTCTAGTCCAGTCCCCTGCACTCAGGGCAGGACTCAGTACTATTATCTGTGGGTGAGTTACTGTACTTTTTAGGGCAGGTCTATGCTACAGACTTTTGCTGGCATAGCTGTGTTGGTCATGAGTGTGAGGAGGTCTGAGATCCCTGACTGACATAGCTGTGCTGGCAAAAGTCACTAGTATAGATGAGGCTATGCTGGTAAAGCTGTGCTTTTACCAGTATAGCTTGTTTCACTTGTGGGGAGTGGTTTTACTATACCAGTATAAAGTAGAGCTTTGCTGGTATACCTACATCCACATTAGAAGTGCTTTGTTGGTATGGTAGACTTATATTCCTCTACCAGTATCGTGCGCCTAGCGTAGACATGGCCTAAAGTTACTTATATAGTCCCCAACACTGTAGTAGCTAAGCCTGCACAATCTTTATATCTCCTCACCACACTCCTGTGATTACTATTATCATCCCCATTTTACAGATTGGGAACGAGGCACAGAGACTAAAGCCCAGATTTTAAAAGATCTTTAGGTGCCTAGAAAAGCAGATAGGTGCCTAGTGGGATTTTCAAAAGCACCTGGCCGCCTCACTCCCAAACGGAGACTTTGTAATAATAGGGTTACCAGTTTTGTGTTATTGCATAAAACAATCGTTTCTGTAATAGCAGAAGACAGAAAATTGATAATCCAATAAAGAACTGTTGCTAATACAACAAAATAGCCTCTTCTCTTGAGCAAACTGGTAAATTTGGTATTACCCTATGTAGTCTTGTTTAAATATGGACATGTTGGAGTGGAAGGGGGATGGGCAGTGGAGAAAGGTTATGCTTAAGGAAATATTAAAAAGTAGGTCACTGAGGTAAGGAAAAAGAACTTTTTCAATATCTGCTGTCATTGTTTTCAGTCAATTAAAGCATCTCCCCTAGGAAACCTTAGAGATTTGATATCACAAAGACACACAACCTTTAATATACAGTCAAGCTGGCTCTGTCTTGGGAGAAGTTGCCCCACTCTTTGCCGATGTAACAAGAGTCTAAATAACACTGGCTGCAATACCATATTTGTAGGTCCAGCACATTTTAGAGAATCTCCCATATGTGGGTCTGTCTATTTTCTACAAGCAAGTGGCATGGTGGTGGGGCAGATCCTCAACTGGTGTAAATCATTGTAGTTCAATGAAGCCATCCTGATGTATACCTGCTGATAATCTGGCCCCGTATGTATAATTGTGCTAGGTCACGGGATTGAATAGTTTAATCAAAATTGCAGTTGCTCAGTGCAGGTCCAGATCTTGTCATGAATGTCAAAGAACCGCTGTGGGTAGGTGGTAGTGTTTTTGGTTACCATTTATGGTAAACACTCATGTTTCCCACAGATCAGTGGCTGTGATATGTTTGCTACCAGCTGAGTAGAGCCTGGATTGTTCAGCCCATTCGCCCCAAGAGATATACAGGGAATGCTATCCATGCATTCTGTTCCCCCAAAGGATTATAACTCCTCTAAATTGCTACTGACTCACTCTTCACTACTGTCATTGTTGCTTCATCTGACCCTCATTTGTGAACTGTTTTCTTTTTTCCACGCATTTGCTCTTAAATGCACTTAGTAGTAAGTGGAGAGAAAAAATACAGCTTCTGCATTATTGTTTCTTTCCCCTACACCCCTTCTTTCTTCTGCATGAGCTTTTCTTTCATAGGCAGCTTCATGCTGGAGTCCCACAGAAAAAGGCCTCCTTTCCTCTGAAAACCTGAGTCATGCAGTTTTGTCAGCACAAGTTTTTCTTTGTCACATATTTTACTTCATTTTGGAGTCTACAAAAATCATCAGCGTTATCTTGTGACCATTTTATAGCCATTTCACACAAATGTAAACTCCTACTCAAGGTGAAGGGCAATGGAGAATTAGCCTCAATATCTTTTGTGCTAAACATTTAGAGCTGTGTGATCTAGTGGGTAGAGCACTGCATGGTGACTTGGGATACCTGTGTTCTAGTTCTGGCTCTGCTACTTGCCTGCTGAGAGGCCTGGGGCATGTCACTTTCCTGCTCTGTGCCTCAGTTTCCCCTTTGTAAAAAAGGGTTAATGATACTGTCCTCCTCTGTAAAGCACTTGGAGATCTGCTGATGAAAATCATCATCTAAGAATACTGTGAGTGTTACAGTACCGTGCCTGGTAATATTGTGTTACCTGCATGCTTGCATTGCAACGTTTAGTGGTATAAATAAGGGAAGAAACAGTGGGGAGCAGACACAGTTTTTTGTTTTGGGGTATTCTATATATATCCGCAGACTTACCAGAGCCTGGTGGGTTGACTATTGGATGGGCCAGAATAATTCAGAAGTTGAGTCAGTGGGCTGCAGACATGTTCATTAACTGTTTCAAGCTTCTGAGGTGATTTCCATTGTGGGCAAGCAGCCCGTCAGGACTCACCCAGAGTCACTATCTGAGAGTGGAACCAATGGGAATTCAAGGGGATGGGGAGGAGTTTAGAAATAGGAGGAGTGGGAACCAGCCAGAAGAATTCAGCTGTGGAAAAGTGCAAGGACCAGAAATGTCTTCTGTAAGGACTTTGCCAGTTTTGCTGGATTCAGACTGCAGGCTCCCTCATCCCGCTGAAGAAGAAGAGGAGTAGAATTTGCTGCAGGCTGTGCAGATTGCAAACTATTGTTTCAAAGACTCAAGGGGAGTTTGAAATAGACTGTGGAATTATCTCTGGTTTCCCAACTTTAAGGAGCTGGCATCCCTACAGAGGGTTTGGTCACCATTCCACAGAGACCGAACAGGGTAATTCCTTCCAGAGAAGGCCTGTAAGGAAGTGTACGTATGTGTTTGCTACATTTTACACTGAAATTGTGGTATTAGCAAGTATTCAAAAATTTTTTGGGGGGAAGACCCTGAAAGTTTTTGTTTGTTTGTTCTAAGTTATTGACAATATTCACATGGGTTTCATGGATTATAAGTGAGACAAGGTGGGTGAGGTAATATCTTTTATTGAACCAGCTACTGTTGGTGAAAGAGACAAGCTTTTGAGCTTACACAGAGCTCTTCAGTTCGGGCTAAAAGTAACAGTTATATATGTATGTCATATATATATATAGACCCATTTATAGATTTAGTATATATTTTTCACTGAGAGAATTTTATGTTACTTTTGTTCTCTCAGTGTAAATTCTGTATAATATATACAGATAAATATATCAAAGTCCTGAAAAGATTAAACTCTGATCTATAGCTCAGCAGAGAAGTAAACTGACAGGAAAGAAATGCTATATCTAACACACGGTGCTTTTCCTGTTACAATTGCACTAGTGTAACCTCTTAATCATGCATGGGGAATTCTGCAAGATTAACATTCATGATGGAATTTTATACTGGAGTAAAGTTTCAGATATTTCAGGCTTAAATATAAAGGCCACAGTCTCAACCCTGATCCTCTAATTTTGCCCGTTTTAGCATAGAGCATACACCAATTCTGTCTGGGTAAATTGAGCCGTTTAATCCCTTATTGTGTAAATAGGAGAAGAAAATGCACAGTTTAAAAGGGGATAAAGTTGTGACCAGACAAACAACTTGCTAGCTAAGCAGCCCTCTCCTGTCCCACCTCCTTCATTTATGGATCCTGCAGTGCAGTTGCGTGTGACTTCACCTTAGTTTGCTTCCCTTTTTTGTGAGGTCATAAACAGTGAAGTAGGACTTCACAGCATCATCAAGCAATAGGAGCAACTGGAGGCGGTGCAGAGTTTCAACAGCCAAGGAGGAGCTCTGGGAAGGGTTTGCATTCAGAGACACATGCAATCCCTGGCACACAGCTGGAGCATATCTGCTGTACCATCCCTTAATTTGATCCAACATTTCCCCCTCTGCCCTGGCAAGATCCTTGTGGGGGGGTTGCCATGGCTGTGCTTCTTCCTGGGTTCCCCTGCCTCTTTTGGGGTGCTTGTACCACCCAGAGCATTAGGAAAGAGCAGTATTGCCATCCCCAAGTATTCAAAAATCATGAGTCAGGTCCCCCAAAATGTGTTTGGTTTAAAAATTATTAGATAAAAATAATCATGGTAAAGAAAAATAGCCCAATTTTTTTTATCTCATGTGGTTTTGAGCCTTTAGGAGTCTTGTTTTCTAGTTTTTCACCACAATCAAGAGGGCTAGAAACTTTTTTTTTTTTTTTTAAAGCCGAGATTCTCATGTAATCATATGACTCTAGCAGCTGGGGCTCTAAGAAAAAGAAATATACCATGAGACTTGGCAATACTGAAACAGTAGTCCCTGCACTTGGGCAGTGCGGGGGGCTTCAGCAGTGCCTTGTTATGTTCATGGGGAGCAGAATGAGTAAGGTATGTTGGCCTTTCCCTTCCACACAATGATCAAGTACAATCTGGCCCCAAGTGTGCCAAGCCAGGGAACATTCACTGAGTTGAAATGAAAATAAAATTTTACCACTTCTCAAGATGTTTAATCCATTTTGGCCTGCTTTTAATTTTAGTCTGCAGTGTTCTGTGGATTTTAGCCATTTTCACTGGAAGCAAAAGGAGACAAGATAAAATTGATCACAAAGTTGGAAAGAAAGTTGATACAGTGTAATGGATAAAGATAAGGATCTATGCTGTTCTCTGTTTCTAAACACATGTATGGGCTAATCACCTGAGGTGATTTTGCCAGACCTCACAAGCAATACAAGATCTCTATGGAAAACCTAAGTCCTACAATCAATGCTATGATTGTGATGCAGTAGGTGATGTTCTTTCCTGAGTTGTAACTGACCTGATATAATTTTGGGTTACTACAGGTACTGTCTTTTAGATGAAGCATAAAAATGAAGCTCTGGCCACTTGTGGTCACTAAATGTTTTCACAGTAGCTCCAATAGCCTAACTCTGGGGATATACCTTCGCAGTAATAAGAAAAAAGGAGAAAATATATAATAGGTACTAAAAGTACTTTCTAGTTAAGAGAGAAAGAAGTATATAGTCTGTAACGATCTGCTGCAGAATGACAATAAAAGAGCTGAAGATGTCTCTTCCATATTTAAAATGATCAAAAAAGTATGCTGGGAAACTTGCCTGTAAAGGGTGAATCCACACTGGAAACTGTAGGACTGATAAGAGGATCACAGATAGTAGTGTGTAAGCAAGGGTTAAGGAAGACTAATGTTAGGTTGGAAGGTTAATGTTCTGGAAGACTAGGGAACTGCATGGAAAACATCTCCAGATTGGTAGAGCTTGAGCTTGGTATGTCTCAGATAGCTATGTCCCTTTGTGTTTCTTTGATATTACATTATTATGGTAAAAGTCTAGAAATTTTTAGAAATCAGGTTTTTTTGGGGCTCTGAGTTACTTCCGCCATCCCATCATATGGACCAAATTCCACAGTGAGTAACTATATGTTATCTGCCAAAATTCCCCAAGTTATATAAAAAGGCATCTTTTTCTTTTGCTCAGGTCCTAAACTGATGTGTGGCATTACTATGAGATACTTTCTTCTTATCGGGTGTGAGCTTGCTAAGCCCGTTTGCGGCAGCCTCATCAGCGAAGTGCAGAGCCCTTAGACCACCATCAAAAATGGTCAGAGGGCAGTCGTCAGTGTTGTGTGACATTGTCTTTGGCCACAGCTGCATGTGGGATCCCAGGTGTGAATGCTGGCTGCATATTGACCCTGTCTTGTTTGAAATTGGTTCAGAAGGGCCCATGTGCAGCATAGCAAATCAAAGCCAGGTACACACATGGTCAGGTCAGTTATAAGAGACTGGTTTCTGACATTAGCTGTAGACTATTCTTCATGCCACAGTAACATTGCAGAGAAATCCAGACAGAGCAAGCGGGGCAACAACATGTGCTTCGATGACAAGCGTGCTCTTGGGTGGTCAGAGGTCTGTGTAGTGGCAGGCTCGGGTTTGCCTCGTCTTCTCCCTATTCTAGCTGTATCCTTACAATACTAAACATGAATATGAATGTGAAATGTAAACACAAGATACTAAACAGCTGCTATTCTGCCCACAGGATGCATACAGTGATTCCTGTGTCTTTAAAAAAAAAAACGCATGAAGATTACACCTACTGTACTGCAATGAGGGGCACATCTGGGGCCTGTTCTCTCTTCTCAATCCAGTTTTACTCGATTGACTTCAGTGGAAGTGAGAGCAGAATCAAGCTGGAGAATGACACAGCCAGAGAAAAGGCACTTCAGGTTACATTGGGAAGAAAGGTGTTGTATAAGATGTAGTTAATTTTTAGTGAAAGACTTACAATGGGAAAAGATTTGGGTGCAGAGCATTCAGGTAAGAGACACTGTGTCTCGTTCTCCACTCTCAATAATTTAACACCATTCTTCACTCACAATCATTTCTACAATAGAGTAACATCTGCTTTATGGTGTAGGAACCTGATCCAGCTCCACTGAAGTTAACAGGGCCCTTTCCATTGACTTTAATAGGTTTTGGACCCAATCTATAAACAACAGAGGATCAGGCCCTATATAAAGCAAACTTGTTTTCTCTCTCTTCCTAATTCTGACTTTTGCCTCCTTGGTTTGTCTTTATTCTTTAACACATTATGCTATGTTTTGTTTTTAAATAATAGTCTATATATTCATTTTATACCGTGGTCTGATCTTGCACTCACTGAAGTCAGTGGTAAAGTTTCTGCTGACTTCAGTGGAAAGAGGATTGATTCCTTAGTGCATTAGCTGGCTTTGTGTGTTTTGTATGCCATTTACCCACTTCAGTTATTTCATTTCCGAACTGGCACTTTGCCCACCATACTGTGAACCTCCTCTGGGATCTTGTATTGGTCTATAGATAGCTTTTCTCACTCAGTGAGTGCTTATGCAATGTCAGTTGTTTTAGAGTAAACTGTTCAGCATGTATGCGCTGCTCACTTCTGAGACATCGATCACCCATAATGCCTGCCCTGCTTTACCAACAGCAAAGAAAATATTTGCCCAAAGCCCCTAGGAAATGAACAGCCAACCTTAAAATTTCATCGACTCGAAGTGCTCATTGCAATAGGAAACTAACTTTAAATACAAACGTCCGTTCTTACTGTACACACTGAGTCATGTTGCTCCCTCTGCCACCTTCCAGGACATAGTGCTGAGCAAAATGGGTGTAGTGTTACTGTAGCTGCACTTTACATTCATGTGACACCTGTCGTCCACAACGGTGCCACAGTGCTTCACAGACTACAGAGATGCTTTCACCCACAACAGAGATGTCTCTTGAGAAGGAGCAAAGCAGCAGTTCGGTGACACTAAAGTCCCGCAACCGTGCTTTGAAAAAGGGACGGGAATACCATATGTACCTGAATCTACAAGGGCTATAGCAGGTAGGCAGGATGTAATTAGTAGAGTTGGAAATTGGCCAGGACACCAAGGTTACCATACCAGGGGATCTTAATGAGCACCATCACTTAGGGCCTCAGTTTTATCTTTCATCTGTGAGAAAACACCTGGAACAGTACAAGGACTTCTTACCTGGCTGGGGCCTTGGTTCAGAACCATCTTAAAGGGAAAAATACCTCCTCCTGAGGGACTGTTCCAAAGCACAATGAACTCAGATTACGTTAAATGTATGTATCTATAGTACGTCCGTGGACCTGGAAGAAGTGGGGTGGGTTGGGACTATCAAGCTCCTGTTCTTTGGGGTATTGTTTCAGATCCTCAAGGTATTGGAGAATTGTCACTGCACTTGCTTCTGAAGTTTAAAAACAACATCTGAACAGACTGTGGGCCTGATCCAAAGCTCATTAAAGCTGACGGAAAGTCTCCCACTGACTACAATTGACTTTGCATACTATTTATAGGTGAACAGGATGGCTCTTCTTTATTTTCCCTCTACTGAAGTGATATGTAGAGAAACCTTAAAGTTTTACTGGTTTTTGTATCAGGCAAAATTGTATCATTTCAGCTTCTGGACTGTGAATCTAAGGGAAGAAATTATTTGTAAGGAAATAGTTTTACCGATACATCAACCCAAAACACTCTGTCTTCTAATCAATTGTCAGCAGGTAGGAGACAAAGGAAGAAAGGCAATTTCCAGCTGGATTTTGCCCCCCTCTCACTTCCCCCCAGTGCTGGTTTGAAACCCACTGGCATTGGCAAATCTGAGGTTTTTGGAAAGCTGCAGTTATATTGCAGTTTGTCACCATCAGAACTGGTGTCAGGTTTGTATTTCCTGACATCTATGCAAGATGTTTGTGTCTCAGGTTCTTTATACTTTGCAGAGTGGAAGTTATTTGGAGCAAGGGTATTCTTTTAAAAGAGCTCGGTTTTTAGGTTGTGTATATTTTTAAGAGTCTTTTTTGTTGTACAGGTTTGGGATGAAGGAAATTGAAGGCAATATTATATTTGCAGTCTTGCAGTCTAACTACGCTTTCAGTTCAAGCACTTAGACAGTCCACCCCAGCACTCTCACCACTGTGCAGTCAAGTGGGGCTGCAGTGATGCTAGAGAAATGGTAGGAGAAGGATGGTCTTTTGGTTAAGGCACTGGACTGGGACTTAGGAATTGATCCCCAGCTCTGTCACAGTCATCATATGTGATCTTGGGTAAGTCGCTTAGGGCTTGTCTACACTTAAAATGCTGCAGCTCTGCCATTGTAGCGTTTCAGTGAAGATACTACTTATGCCCAGAGGAGTGGCTCTCCAGTCAGCATAGATACTCCACCTCCCTGAGAGGCGGTAGCTAGGCTGATGGGAGAATTCTCCTGTGAACCTAGCGCTGTCTTCACTAGGGGTTAGGTGAGTTTAACTGTGTTGCTCAGGGGGATGGATTTTTTTTACCCCGGAGTAACATAGTTACACTGATCTAATTTCCTAGTGTAGACCAGGCCTTATTGTCTCTGTGCCTCAGTCCTCATTTGTAAAATGGAGATAACACTTCTTTTGTCTATCTTGACTATCTAGGCACCAATCCTGCAACTGCATCTGCTCAGATGGTAGAAGTGCCTTATTGACTTCAATTGGACTTTGCATGGATACAGGAGCCTGCCTGTACAGATACATTTAGGATTGGGACTTTAGACTGTAAGCTCTTCAGGGCAGGGACTGCATCTTACTATGTGTGTGTACAAGAGGTGGCACAATGGCACCCTCATCTCATTCGGGAGCTTCTAGTCACTACTATAATAGATATCAATAATAATCTATTAATGACACTGAAAAAATACACACAACCATTTTGAAAAAATCTTCACGGTAGATGCAACCACTGAGAAAATAAAGCAAAGTTCAACTGCCAGTGATGTTAGGAAACAAGAACAATGAGAGATCTCAAAATGGAGAGCAATTTACAAAGGTTGATTTTATTAATTGCTTATATGACAACCAAAGAAAGAAACCAAGAAAGCACTAAGGGGAATTCAAGGCCCCTGCAGTGCAATGTTGTTTTTTATGACTACTTAATTCCTTAGCAACTTTGATTTAAAATCCGAACAGGTTTTTATTTATAAAATCATTACAATAATATCAACATAAACCACTTCATCTGCAGCAATACTGGGTATCTTTGAAATCTATTAGTCTGGATTTAAAAATGCTTCTTGCTCGCCACAGTAAAGTCTGTGGTTCAAAGAGACAAAATAAAAATAACATGCTCAGAACCTAATTTAATAGCATTTAATGATTCTTGTAAATTGTTATACAAACAGAATGCGGGACACATTCATTTTCAAAAGGTTATGACTGCCAATTGTAGAATCTCATATTTTCTCTCTACCTGTTCTCTTCAAATGAGGAGTAAAGGAAGACAAAACCATATCACAATTTTTTTGGCAACTAATTGCTAACAGAAATATATTTATGAAAGTATAAATCCTTTTGTCTCCTAAAATGAATCCTGCACAATTTATTCTGCTCTATAAATACTTCAACTGAATAGGTAGGATAGGGTTTTGGCTACCTGTGCCCATTTGGGATCACCAAAGACACTGTCACATTGTTTCAGAGTAACAGCCGTGTTAGTCTGTATTCGCAAAAAGAAAAGGAGTACTTGTGGCACCTTAGAGACTAACCAATTTATTTGAGCATGAGCTTTCGTGAGCTACAGCTCACTTCATCGGATGACACCACATCATCAGAATTCTGCCTCTCCTATCAAAGTTGTTCTGTCTGGAATGTTATTGCTATGTCTTAAGTGCTTATTGGCTGCCTCTGTGCCTCTTACAGAGACCTAGGGTACGTCTACATTGCAAGAAAAGACCCGTGGCGGACAGTCTCCGAGTATGTCTACACTGCAATAGAATACCTGTGGCTGGCCCTTTTCAGCTGACTCGGGCTTGCGGGGCTGAGGCTACAAGGCTATACAATTGCAAGATAGATGTTGAGGCTCAGGCTGGAGCCTGAGCATCTACGTTGCTATTTTTATCCCCTCAGCGCAAGCCCCACAAGCCCGAGTCATTTGACCCGGGCTCTGAGACTCACTGCCATGGGTCTTTTTTTGCTGTGTAGACATACCCTAGGACTCTGTAAGAGGCACAGAGAAGCAGCCAAACAGCATAATAGACATAGCAATAACATTCCAGGCAGTACAAATCTGATGGAAAGGATGGATTTTTTTTTCTGCACCCCTAGGGCCAGATCCAACCCCTGCTGAAGTCCATTGAAGGTTCCCATTGACTTCCATGGTTATTGAATTATGCCTTTAGGTCCTGATTAAGCAAAACAATTAAGCATATGCTTAAGTGCCTTGCAGGATCAGAGCCTCTGAGAGATTTAATTCAGTAACATCTGTCAAGTGCTTTGAGATTCTCCAATGAAAGACACCTACAGAACTGCAAACTATAATAAAGCTAAGGGGTTCTTATTGGTACCATGAACAATATAATAATAAATAATACTCTGCACTTCTAGAACACATTCCTTCCAAAGATCCGATCATGCTTTGTAAACATCGTCTTACAGTCCCCACCACAGGAACAGGGAAATAGGATTTGCTTAAGATTACATGCGTGGTATGTGGCAGCTCTCCTGACTCCTAGCCCAGTACTTTAAATGAAGACCACCCTTTCTCCCCAGTGATCCTCCTTTGTACCCATAAAAGACAAATGGCAAATTTCTTCAGTAACTCACACCACAGTGTTCTCAACATTCACAGTTTAGCTGTGACACTTAAGATTCTAAACATGGGTCAGATTTTTTTGGAAACTCCCAGGTGTAAATCAAACCATTCTCATGTATACCAAGAGACACTTGTGCTGACTGAAGGAATTTGATTAAGACATTTCAGCTCCTTGGGCTGAGAATTATGAATGATGTAGGCTTAATTTTTTGGTCTTCCCATATACTGTACAAAGGCCAATTTTATTCTATTATTTTTGAAGTTGGACAAAGAAAAGATGCTGTAGGAGTTGCGGATGTTCTTACTCAAATGTAACTTGGAATAAAATGAAATGTAATAATTAACTGTCAGTCATCAGGCCGGATACAAAGCTGCTTACTGCAGAAATCAGGACATTCTTAAATACCTGGAGATTGAGAATGTATAATATCTTTAAATGCAAACTCTCTTATGTTATACTCTCTTATTTGTACAGGGCTATGCTGTAAAATTGAGCCTTTATAATTGTTTCCTGTTCAGCATTTCTAAACTAAGGCTCTCTAGGGCCAACCTATAATCCACGGTGTATAATGTTTTAAGATAATTATGGTACCCACAAATAAAGTACACTGTGAGTTTTATACTTTATCAATATATTTGCAGACTCTCTCTGCAGTGTGGAAGTGCTGCAGATGGATTTCTGATTTCTCAGAAAGAGTTCAGTTTCCAGTATATCTTTCCAGTGAGGAAGGACAAAAATATAGGACTAAATCCAATTATTAAAATCTAGGATGGGGGTGGGGAGAAAATCTGGGTCCCTACCTCTGCGATAGATTTACTGTGTAACCTTGGGCCACCTAATTTCCCTGTGTTTTAGATTACCTATGTGGAAAACGGGCTCAATACTTACACTCTGTGTGTGTGTGTGTGTGTGTTTGTGTATTTTATATACAATAAAAATGTGGCTTTTATTTACACACACACACGCTTGGCAGAATTCAATTTTTTTCATAATTTCAACAGATAATATTTACAGTATTTTTAATCAATTTTTCAGATTTTTATTTATTTAAATTTTCACAGTTGTAGGAAATTAAGAGTGGTCCAACAATGGAGGGCTCAGACAATAATTATTTAATGACAGTAGACAGTAGATTTAATGGCAGATTCAAAACCGTAAAGCTTTATAGCCATTAAAACACAAATTGTCAACATCACATGTCAAAATATAAAACATAAATATCTTTAAATAAAATGCTAATAGGTTCTCAAGCAGTATTTTTCTTTCTTTCCCTATCAGTAAATTTTGATTATCAATGGAAATATTTTTTCATTGGTTTATGTATACATGGCAAAATATGTTAACTTACATTTACTGATAAGAATCTAATCCTTCCAAGCCTCTCCCCAAATAAAAAGAGAAGACATTTCTGTTACCTTCTAGGAAACTGGCTAGTCCCTATGTGGACTTCACCTTTAGGACTGGCTATGTTTCTAGGTTTTCTTGATCTTGTTTATGAATGTGCTTGCCAGGGAGAAGCAGGGCTTAATTTGTGCCAGGACTTGCCAGGGCTGAGCCCCGGCACCTCTGGGCTTGCCATGTCAGTTATTAAAGCAAAAAATTGCTTGAGCCCCAGCACCTCTTTCATTACAAATTAAGCACTGGGGAGAAGGGTTGGCTGCTGAGAGATGGAGTGGGTCACATAACCCACCTTGTCTCATACTCTTCCCCTAACTCTTTCCACAAACACACAAGTTTCAGACATGTTGCTTTTTGCCGCCCCCTCTTCATCTCTCTTGGTATTGAATTTCCCATTTCACGTGGCAGAAGAGGTGGGTTAGATTGGGGAGGGCTAGCAAGTCAGATGGTAAATCTTGGGCCCTGCAGCGAGGAAAGGAGCCCTCATCTACTTGAACTGGCACTGGCTGATTTGCCACTGTGTAACAAAACTCACTAGGAAGTATTATGACTTAAGCTTCTTCAGAGACTGGCACTGAAGCACGAAGGACTCTTACAGTCTCTAAAAGCAAATAATCTATTTCAGCAGGCAGTTTTGCTGCCTCCATTTTTTTTTCATACAGGGTCCCAAGGTCCTCGCTGTTTGGAACAAAGCATTGATCTAAAGATAACCAACACGATAACTATAGTACTTTTATGAATAACATTAGGCCAGGACTGAGAACCCATTTTAAATACACTTCGTTATGTCCTGTTCTTGTGGCAGTGGCATATTTATGCTCCGTCAGTTCAGTCCACATTCCTTTCATGTTAATTAGAACAGGCAGCTGTGACATAATCAAACACAAATGGCCAAATTTAAAACATTTGGAATGGCTTCTGGCTGCTAATTTTTCAGTATTCACTGCAATATATTTGTGTCCATGTTAATAATAATAAAAAAAAATCTGCTGAGCAGCATTAAACTCCATGCTTAGAGGCATTAGAAACTGTACAATATTTACAGGCAGTCAGAAGAAGATGTTTGGTCCAGATTTCAAACGCGGTGGACATATGTTACATGGTACTGAGATTGTTAAACAATTTACGTAGTTTCTGTCAATTAGTGGGGTGGCTTGCTAAATATTTCATATGGTAGCATTCTGAAAAGTTTGTGGGAACTATTGAAGCAATTTACCACTTTTATTTCCATGTACCATGACATATTCCACTCCAACATTCCCTACTTTTAAGTAGATAAAATTGCTTTACTCTTGACAACCGTAATGAAGATGACTGTATTTCTTCCATAATTCCTTTTGTGGATAAATGTAAAACCTCACAATTCTTCAACAGTACTATTCTGCTAAGAATCTCACCCACACAGTGAATAAGCACCAGCTTACCATTGCATATCAGTTACAGCCGTGATCAGAAAGATGCAGGCTGTAGGAGAGGTAGTTTTTCAAATATCCCTTCCTTTTCCTCTCATCGTCTCTTCTTTAATTTGGCCCTTCTGAAGTGAACACTACTAACATTATGCAGTGACCGTAACAAGACTGATCTCTGATTGCAGGCTCCTGACCAATGATCCAGCTCCACAGTGCAGGTCTTGGGGTTTTTTTCTGATTCCATTGTAGGGGTTGACTTAGCAGTGTGTGATGGACAACTTTCGTGACTAAATTTGTGCTTTTATTCTCAGGGTGTCACATTTTTCAAGACTGTTTTACTGTGTGTCCCGCAGTTTGCTTATTTTTTAAATATACAGACAAATGATTTTTCTAAAGTTTTTAGTTGCTGTTTTGTATTTAATATTATGGATATGTTTGTATAAGCTGCCAAGTAGGCACCGAACTATATCTTCAAAACCTCATTTTGCAAGCAAGTGTCTGACAGTAAGATATGGTTTGCTGATGTCATACAAAGCCCTCTTTATTGTGGGTGTATAATCTGTCAAATATTCTATTCATTGCATGTTGTACACTAAGTGAATAGCAACAGCGCCTGGCAAAGAGAATTGCTGGAAATTCAAGCAGAGCTTCTCCTTCAGTATTCCTAAGAAGTGACTCAGAAGTCATGAAAGGCTAGTTGAAATTTTCATAAGTGGAAAGCAGCTTCTGCGTTCCAACTTAAAAACAAAAACTAAATATACAGAGGGTCAAACCCACTTTCGAGTGTTGCAGGTCAAGTAAAAACAAGGGGACAAAGTGTGAGCTGCTGTAAGGGGCTGTTTCTCCACTGATGACAGTTTTTTGAATAAAGGCAGCAAGGTGGCTTAGATAAAAGGAAGTGAAATTTGGAAATTGGATATTTCTTGGTGTGATTAAAAACACCATTAAATTATACAATGTTGGAAATCCTCTATTTTCCCACTATCCCCCTACGTTGCATTGACAGAGATAGCACTTTGTTCTCTGGATACGCCTACAATCACCCAGCAGAAGTGTAGCAATTACTTTCCATTCTATTCTAAGCTACCCTGGAGAGTAATAAGATTTCACATGTTTCAGAGTAGCAGCCGTGTTAGTCTGTATTCGCAAAAAGAAAAGGAGTATTTGTGGCACATTAGAGACTAACCAAATGCTCAAATAAATTGGTTAGTCTCTAAGGTGCCACAAGTACTCCTTTTTCTTTTTAAGATTTCACATGGTGCCACCTACTAGTTAGAAGAGGAAACTGCTACTAGGTGACTGGACGTCATAGGCTGCCTAAAGTTCAGAGGCTAGAACAAGGAGCCCCTATTACAATTTCCATATGTAAAAGCACCGCAGTTGTTGTTGTTCCCTGCAAAAACACCATCAGTCAGTGCAGTAGGAGAAAGAGAGGCTTCTAGCCACACACTGTTCTGAATAGATGGAAATAAGGGTAGGGAGGTGTATATCCTCATGACACAGATATGTGGGATTTTAGTGATTATATTTAGCAGAACCTTCAAACTGAATGTCATTAAACTGTCAAGGCCAGACCCTGTGCGGTTGTGATTGAGCTTTGCTTCATTGAATTAATTTGGCCCTTAAGATTCTGGGTTCTATTGCCCTGGCCTGTAATCTGAGCAAAATCTAGAGCTGCTTGGTTTGCATTATTACGGTTCAGGGATGAGCTGCACCTGCACTCTCTCTTTCAGTGGGCAAAAATTGTGGAAGCTAAAATCATAGGCCACTTTTAAAAACTTGGGCCCAATTAACTTGCCCAAGTTAACACAGGAAGATTGATAAAGCCAGGAAGAGAACATAGATCTGCTGGCTCGCAATTCTGAGCCGTAAGCACACGACCAAAAGATAGAGCTCTATGTGACAAATTCTTCCCTCAGTTATATCCATGCAATCTCATTACTGACATCACTGGTTTTGCATATGGGTAAGTGAAGGCAGAATCTGACCCTGAAAGGTACAGAATCTCATGACAAGGACTGTGGCTTTTCATTTATTTTACAAAATAACTATAAATTGTTTAGTAAGGCAAATTGGAATTTGACTTTCCTAAAGAAAATGCTGTAGTGGGTGGAACATTTCAAGTAGTAATGCAAAACTCTAATCCCCTGAGACCAATATGCATTTCTCCTGCCACAAATGTTATATCTGTGTATCTAATCCATATAGACAGCTTTAATATATTTGCATTTTAACTTTTAAGTGCTAGACTTTGAGCAGGTAGTGATGGGTTTTGTGTTTCCTTCAGGGTCCATCAGTATTTTCATCTTAAAAATCTATTTTTAGTTGTTTACAATGCAGTCATAAAAGCTCCCTTACACATAACATGTCAAGACCTTAGCCCAGAGGCATCTTTTTTTAATATAGGAGAATGGAAAAGGGTGTGTGTGTGTAAGAGGAGTTAGTGAGGTTTAAGATGGTTTATTGTTTTTCTTTCCTTTAAGCTCTCCCAGGGACAAAGCAGTTACCAAAAGAGAACAGAATAATGGGCCATCTAGTACATTCTCTGTCAGTCACTTCTGTCAAATACTTTAGTGGCCAGTGCCTACTGTACCTGGCCAATTACCTATGCCATGGAGGGAAATTTCTTCTTGATGCCACATGGTGATCAGCTTGTAAACCCAAAGGGGAACAAGAGTTAGCTTTTGCCTAGTGCCCATGTTTCTTTTCATGTTGTCAACCCCTTCAAGGTAAAAACGTTTGAAATCCCATTCCATTTACTCTAAAAGTAAGAGTAAAAATATCTCTCTGATAACACTAATAATCTATCATTTATTTGTGTCTGGGTTTCAAGAGGTTGACCGAGAAGACTTGGCCTTGAAGTGTAAGGTGCACAGGTTGCAGGGCAGGGAGGTCTTTTGGCTTTAGTTTGTAATAATTTTTTCAACACTTCATGCCCCTCCACCCCCACGATTGTCTTTTGTGACCTCCCCAGCCCAGGGGTTGCAACCCACCAGCTGAGAGAAACTGCCTTAGGATAGTTGTAAGTGCTACTTTAATTCGTATGTATCTCTTCCTTTTTTGCATCTTACTGAGCTATTCCTTCCATTTTGAGGTCAGCCCTTCTGTGATATTTCCAGGGCCATTGTGAAGAGGTGAAGCCTAAAATTTTACTGCCCTGCACATTTTGTAATCGGTTAGGAAGTGTACTCCAAATTTTGGGGGCTACTTTGCCTCCCCTTGCACAGGAGCACTAGAGTGGGGAGAGGGCATGGGGAGCCCTTTGGTCCAAAGGACAGGCTATAATTTGGTTGCAGTACTGGCAAAGGGTCACAAGGAGGGAAGTTCTGTTGATGCTTCTCCTTGGGCTCCCTCCAAGCCCTGTAGAGGTATAATGTCTTTCAAAGGCACAGTGCCTCCAGGTGTGTCTGCTCCAGAGGCGCTCTGGCTCATAAAAGCCATCACTGAGTCCTTCATAGAATCATAGAATATCAGGGTTGGAAGGGACCTCAGAAGGTCATCTAGTCCAACCCCCTGCTCAAAGCAGGACCGATCCCCAATTAAATCATATTTTATTAGAAATAAATCTACCACTCTAGCATTAAAAAAAAGTATTCATGGCTCAATCCTGCTTTCATTTGTACCCATGAGACTTCTGTGGAAGCCCATTTGAGGCAGAACTTGGCCCCAGTGTTCATGCGACACCTACCTAGAACTAAATAGCATTCTCACAGCTGTTGTGGCGTTGATATTGCATGTGCATAGACAAAAAGGTAAAACAAAAGAACCATGTTAATAACAACACAGGTTATAAAAATCAGTGGTTGCTGTGAGGTCTCTTCTCTTGCCCTTTTATATGCAAAATTCTAGACTCTATGCGGGTTGCACATATGGAATTAAGTGCAGGATCAAGCCATTCTAAATGGAAAGGGCTGAACACGGTAGGCATATACTTAATGTTGGCTTCCTTTCAATATTCTATGGATATACTTTACCCTCACTTTAAAGGGACACTGTCAACTGGAAAGCTAAACAATTTTTTTAAAAAGTAAAAGCTAGTATCTGATACTACACCTTCCCCAAGTCCACCTGCCAATTTTTGTGGCTATACAATCATATTTTCCTTGATTTTTCTCTAATTTATTGTGTGATAGAACCACATATGTATTAGAGAAAACTAACTATGGAAGTAATCAGTTATATACAAAGTGCTGTCAAATTAATGAAATAAGCTGAAAAAATACAGAGAAATATTTGTTACAAATGTCTCTTGTGTTACTTATGACAAGAGTTGGCAAACATTTCCAGCCAGGTGTGATAGTTTTTAAGTTGACAGTGTCCCCTTAAGGTACTACCTTTTAATGTTGCTATAAAAAGTTTTCATTCTTAAGGCTCATTCATTCTATATATTTAGTTTTTGTTTTTATGTTAGAAGGGGGCAATATTTAAGAGGATGTGGATTAATCTATTTAGGTAGTAAACTAAGCAAATTGTCTTAAATGGAAAAAGTTGGAGAGTTTTGTGTGTGTTAAGAGTACCCAGTAGGATGGTCCAGTGACTGGGGGAACTAGTAGGACTTGAGAGACCTGGGTTCAAGTCCCTGCTCTGTCAGACTTCTGATGTGACCTTGGGCAAGTCAGTTTGTCTCTCTGTGCCTCAGTTCCTCATCTGTAAAATGGGGTAATAGCACTTCCACACATCACAGGGGTATTGTGAGGATAAATGCATTAGGCTGTGAAGGACTAGATATTATAGTAATGAGGCTGAATCAGTACCATAGATACAACAGTAACTACTAGTAACAAAATTATGTTGAGATTTTCTGCCTTGGAAAATGGGTCAAAGAAACAAGGAGCCATCATTTTTTTCCCACAAACAGATCATTCATTTCAGACTTTAGATATAACTTTAAATACAGTTCTTAGTAAGATTTCTCTGAGCTGGATGGCCAGTAATTTTCACTAAATTATCTAGATGTGCAACACAGCTGTTTTCAGTTGACCACCTTAATGAGAAAATGAAGTTTTACATGACATTATGGCATAGTTAGGTCTTCCTAATAACCCCAGGTGGGCATGATGTAAATATTTAGATGGTTTAGATAGACACCTTTTAACTATTTGGATTTCTCAGTTCCCTGGTTCATTTACCACTTTTATGCATATGAAGCAAAAATGTTCAAAGCCGAACAACTAAACATAAGATCCCCATGTGGTGATGTGGAAAAAAG
Source organism: Lepidochelys kempii (assembly GCF_965140285.1). Lineage (NCBI taxonomy): Eukaryota > Metazoa > Chordata > Testudines > Cheloniidae > Lepidochelys > Lepidochelys kempii. The sequence continues at coordinate 24,728,255 of NC_136388.1, read as the reverse complement.
GGCTCATGCAGTCCTTGGATGTATAAACAGGACAGTAGCCTTTGCATACAGCATTAGTGGGACTGGAATACTGTATCCAATTCTGGTGTCCAAAAGGATATTAAATAATTGGAGATGGTATAGAGAAGAGCCATACAAATGGATCAAGGACTGGAAAAAATGCCTTACTCTGAGAGACTTAGAGCTTGATCTGCTTAGCTTATCAAAAGAAATTCAAGAGGTGGCTTGATTATGGTGTCCAAGTACCTTCACAGGGCAAAAATACTTGGTATAAAAGGGCTCTTTAATGTAATGAATAAAGGGATAACAGGAAACAATGGCTAGCAGTTGAAGCCAGAAAAATTTGTATTAGAAATCAGGCACACACATTTTTTTTTAAAAGAGGGATGATTAACTATTGTAACAAAATATCAAGGGAAGTGATGGATCTCCATCTCTTGATGTCTTCAGATCAAGACTGTGGATGCCTTTCAGGAACATGTGCTTTAGTCAAACACTAGTTATTTGACTCATTGTAGGAGTAAGTGATATTCTATGCCCTGTGATATACAGAGGTCAGACTTGGTGATCTTATGTGTTCCTTCTGGCCTTGAAATGTATTCATCTGTGAAGGAAACTGAAGCAGGCATGGATAAACTTTTTCTCATGAAACAGCTTCAGTAAAAACAGTACTCTCTTAGCCAGCCATCAGCAATTTCAAGCCCTATCAGCCAAGCTTCCATTCTCGTATTTGCTACCTGTCATTCTGCACATCACAGTCAGTTTAAACTTTTCCTTTAAGATTTATATGCTGTGTATCTTATGGATAAATCTAGTATTCATGACCGTGCGCCTGATAAAAGTTGAGGCTGGGATTTGCATTAAAGGAGCTAGGCATCCAACTCTCTTGGGCTCTTCTAAACATCCCAGCCTTAATGGGCATGAATTTGGTCTGACCTTATACACTGGGGCCAGGAGTGAATTGTGCAGGGAACCCTACATGAGTAGCAGGGCATGTTTGTGCCATCTGACACCAAACTTTTTTTTTTCGTAGTAGCATATTTTAGAGAGAAATATTTAAATATTGTTAATTAATATTATTTTTTGCAAGCTCTGATTAGAAAGCTTTTTTGCCTTAGTGTTATACAAGCCACTGAGTGACAGAAAAGTTAGTGCTAGTACAATTTTAAGAACTCTTAAATCATGTTTCTGTAAATCAGGGTTTATAATTGTTAGGTCCATCACCATGCACTCTGTCAGGTCAGAAATTGAGGCTGCATTCCTTTGACAGCTATGAACCCAAGCTCTCCAATGGGGTACATTAAGTCATGTCAAGTTGTAGATATAATTACTAGAGCTTGTCAGGAATTTTCCAAGTAAAGTTTTTTGTTTTTGTTTGAAAGTGCTTATTCATTGAAACTGAAAGAGTTCACATGAAAGGATTGGTTTTGGTGAATTTCCTGATTCAAAATTTTTTTGAAAAAAATCCCAAATTATTGAAATGTTGCATTTTGACATTATCTAAATGAAATTTTCATTTTTTGATTCATAATGACATTTTTTTAAATTAAATAATTTACGGTCACAATCTAAATGAAATATTTTGATGTTACTGAAATAAAATGTTTCTATTGACTCCACGTGGCTTGGTTTGTCACAAAACATTGAGATTTCCACCTTTTGGGACGGGGAAAAAATTTAAATCTCAAACTCTTGGACAATCGGAAAATTGTTTCCCCCAACTCTAATAATTGCCTGTTGTTTTTACAGGTTCAGAAGCGTACATGAGGTTTTACAGACAAATATATGATCAGGCCCAAAATGACAGGATCCTACCCTGAGAACCTTACAGTCTAAATTATACTGAACACAGCAGCAGATAACACTGAACAAATGTTTGAATGAGGAGGTGGGAGGGGAAGAAGGAGGTTGCAAGCTATGAGACCTTAAACCTGTCACTGGTCCAGGACTGGATATTGTAGGTTAGGACTTCAAATCCAATGTAACTTTGAAGGAAAATTCCACATTTTTTGTGGGGGGAAGGAAACATTTTTGTGGTATGTCCCTTTTACTTAAAAACCAGCAACTGTCTTGTCTTATCCATTAACTAATACAGTGTTATCATTTTAGACTTTGAACTCTCAGATTAAAATGTCTTGTATTGTAATGCTACAGTGTTTCCAACTTAAATAACTCCCTATTTTTATGGACGTTCATGTAAGACATAAAAAGAAATTAAGCTGACAAATGTATGCAGAAAGATGCACATCACTTGCTAATCGGTGATTGTTGCATGAGTTTAGTACAAATACGTAGTCAGACAGAAGGAGGTAGAACTAAGACTCAAGATGCTAGAAGATTTGGTATTACATAAGTAGATCTCAGTCAAGCAAGGATTGTTTGGTTCCTAGTGGGCTATGGGTAATTACAGTGTTAAATTAACCTGGCACATGATAAATTACGTGTAAACTTGGTCTTCACCTAAAACAAGCAGTGACAAAAGGAAAAATAAAAATAGAGGAGATGAAAGTTTTTCAAAGTCTCTTTGAGGGAAAAAAATGTGGGCTCTGGGCCACATAGTGGTATTTTCCTTTTCCCATGATTTCCCCCCAAAATCCTCTCCCATACAATTCCAGGAACAACAAAGTTCCTTATTGTACGCTCAGTTCTGTCTGGAAAGGTGGCTTTCTGCGGAGAAGATACGCAGCCACCGTCAAGATAATGTACAGTTATAACCACCAGGATGCTTCTGTTGAGTACCAAGATTGTTTGATTGCCCTCTGACAGGTTATGTACTTAATTCCTTGACTAATCCCTAGATACAGTGTCAGTTATGTTGCATGATCTTGATTGATTGAAAACAAATGGCAGCAATACACTATGTTCTGGTGAATTTCAAATGAAAGGAAAGGACCCTACCTGGATATTATTAGGCAGGGAGTTATCGGATGCATGAAGTGAGCTGTAGCTCACGAAAGCTTATGCAAGCTTATGCTCAAATAAATTGGTTAGTCTCTAAGATGCCACAAATATTCCTTTTCTTTTTGCGAATACAGACTAACACGGCTGTTACTCTGAAACCTGTCAGTGAAAGAAGAGCGCCCAGTTTGCTTCCTGGTTTTGGTTTCTCAAGTTTTTCACAAGGCATGAATGGAAAGGCCACATTTGTTTTCTTTTTCCTTTGGGTTTTAATCCACTTAAAAAAATTATTTTAATTGCAGATGAAAATCCCAGTTACATTATTGTGTGTGCAAAGTTTATCTCAATTATCCAACCCCTCTAAGTTTCTTTCCTCTCTTTTTTCATGGTGACAGTCCAATAAACCTCTGGTCTTAAATCTTTGGCTTCCACCAGGCTCCCTTTTTGACCAGGCGTTCTGGTTGAAAATCGGACACCTGGCAACCCTATGCATACTTGGCAGTGTTGCCTTGCCTTCCAAGGTGCTGAGTTTTAAATGAAAGTCGCTGTTATCAGTCAGTGAAACTCACCAAGCTATAAAACTTCCATCCTTCATTTTTAAGATAACAAGCATTCAGGTCTAGGTACTAAGGAAATTTAAAAAAGACTTTTGCCATGTACAGTTTGTTTTGAAATAAAGTATTTGTAAACATATGAGCATGCTTAGCCCCATGGTTTCCATCTTTTCCCCAGCCTAAATGATGCAAAATGAGGGCCCTAATCCTGCTTCCTGACCTGAAAAAGGATTTGCAGGATCAGTACCCCTGAGTTGTTCCTAAGAGAGAAAAGGAGGAGTTTCCATCATGCTGTCCAATAATTTTTACGTAGTTGGTGACAAACTTTTTGCCATTATTAAGGTGACCTTATTTTCAAAATCAAAACACAGGACACTTTTTGGCAACCTTTTCAGAGTCAAAAAATGCTCCTGCAAAAGATGACAGTGCCATTTTTTGACATGTGCTGGCGTCAAACTACTGTTAGTTCTAAGCGGTGACACATGCATTTTTCTTGAAGTGCAGGAGTTTTTCCAGCACTGAACAAGTGTCACTAACATTCACTTGAGCAACAGAACAGCTTTGATAGAGTCTATGCTCATTAGCTTTTTCTCTTCACTCCAAACACTCTTCGAAGCCTTCATTCCACGAGGGTCTAGAGCTGGGTGAGTTACAGATTTTCAGTTCACCAACAATTTAAAAAAATGTTTTGGGTCAAACTAAAATAAAACTTGTTCTTAAATTTTGGCAAATTGAAAAGTGGAAAAGTTTGTTTTGGGTCAAATGAAATGTTTTGTTTCGATTTTGATCATTTGATAATGATTTTGATTTGTAAATAAAATTAAAGGAAGTTTTGAAACAAAATGTCATTATGAAGCAAAAGATCAAAACATTTTGTTTTGAAAAAGTCAGAATGAAATGTTTTAAATTTTTTCCGAATATTTTGTAGGTTTTGTTTTGTTTTGTTTTACCACAGCAACTTCGTGAAACCGTCATAAATTCACAAAATGTTTTGGTGTTGCCAAATCTGCAATTTTTGCCAGAAAAGTTTCAGATGAGAAACTGTGACCAACTCTAGGTCTCCACCTTCCCGCGTGGATAAAGGCAGGATCCGCTACTTTACAGCCCCCTCCTTCCTATCTCCAGACCTGCTTATAGGGATTAGGTGGAGCTGGAGGATGGGCATTGCCCTGTCTGTAATCTTGAAAGGACTATTGAGAAAACTCAACACAGCCTGACGCTATATTAAGTGTTGTGCTTAGCTCCTTAAAGGTGGAGTTTCCAGGGGTAATCACAGGCTGGAGATGGCAACAATGGAGTTGCATTGCAAGGGCGGCAGGGAAAACACTGTGCTGCAGGCCGAGTGAGATACCCTTTTGAGGCTCCCTGAGGTCAGTGTAGAGGGTCTGTAGTGGGGCTGACCCCCTTGCTTCTTCTACAACACAGCAAACCTGCAATCCCAATCAAAGAATTTGGAGGTGACCCCCCCCCCCACATGCACAGCTGTACACACATGGAGTTTCTTGCAGAAAGCAGTGACCAGGGCCCAAGTATAGACTTGAGGATTTGACCCATAGAAACTAAACTTTGCTCTAAGCAAGTGAGGAGGCTGTTCAGCCTGTTTTACTTTAAATAGCTCACTAACAGCTGCATAACTCAGGGTCATTGTTAAAAGGCTTCAGCTCTTGAAGGGCTCTTGAATGAAAGGTAGGTACGTGGTTAGCAAAATTATACCTTAACCTTGGCAACAACAAAAAATAATCCATGGATACAGTTCAGAATTTACAGATTAACGAAGGAGGGTATAATTAAAAGGGTGTTGTGGACTATGCTGATCGTTTCAAATCAGGATAAGGGTTTAATGTGGCATATTTCTTGGCCTCACAGATAATTTTCTTGTCTACAGTCCTATTCTGTTAAGGTTATTGTCTTTCTAGTATGTCCTCTCTTTGTGTGTAAACCCACACACTACTACAGATAAAACTGCACTCTTCCATTGCTCTTCCATTGCTCTTCAAAATCTGGGCTTTATTGGATAGTTGAATAAATATACTTGTTTTGATTTCCTGTGACACAATCCTTTGTTGATCATGTAGTTTACTTTAATTGTTATGATGGATATGTATATTTTGACAAGTGTGAAGATGGCTATGAAAAGTGAAGACACTTGGTTATGAGTAAGGGAAATACATTAATCAGTGTTTATAGACACATACATATAAATACAGGGTTTTATGTGTAATTTATATATAAATGTCTGTGTTAAAAGAACATTATTAAGGGTGATAGTCAAACGCAGAAGTTAGGAAATGCCAAAGTCATGGTTGCCCAGGAAACTTTAATTCGACCCTCTGGTATGCATGCATTAACAATCTTTAATTACGTGATCACATACTGTTTTTCCCACAGGAGGACTCCTGTCTCGTGCACGAGATGGTTTATGCTCACTTAAGTCTTGTCTGCATTGATGGTGGTGTGTAGGGTATGTGTAGCTACATACCCAGGGAAAAGCAGGCTGCATTCATGGTACAGTGTGTACCTATACGCGGCAGTGAAAGGCTCTGGCAGCAGGGAGGCACTGGAGAAACTGCCAAAGCCGTTTCCCTTCTGCCTCCCTCCACCAGGCCTTTGCTCACTGCTGAAATCTTTCCCTGCTGCCTCCCCCGCGGGGCCAGAGCCTTACTCACTGCCAGAGCCTTTTCCTGTGGTAGGGAAAGGCTCCGGCAGTGGTTAGACAGTCGAATGCTACACTGTTAAAAATAGTGTAAATGAGGATGGCACTGCTTCAGCATGTAGAGAGCCATGTAGGGTACATACCTACTGGGTTCAGGCATGTCTTTACTCGCCTAAGTAGTGCCTTGACATCTACACTGCTTTTTATACCCCTGCCTGGGGGGCAAGTAGCGTATGTTCTCTGTATGCCATCGTAAGTGTAGATGTGGCCTTAATGAGCAGCTATTCATTATTTTGTTTTCTCCTCATCATTCAATGTGTGGCAAATGCCTTATTTACTGCACTCAATTCAAACCCTATTCTGAATACAGAATTATTAATTTCTTCATGGGCTTTTCAGTGCTGCTCATTAGTATAATACTAAAGTGCTTCACTAGAGCTGGCTGGAAAACAGAAATTCCCTCATTGTGAAATGTTTTACATTTTAGAAAAAATCCTGAGGAAGATATCAATGCTGTTGAATCAGCATTTTCTCACAGAAAACTCTTTCAGAAAATTTTCAATCAGCTCTGTGCGTCACAATCATTAATGAATTTATTTTCACAATATCCTTGGTAGATGAGAGGGTGGTATTATCCCCATTTTGCAGATGGGGAGCCGAGGCATGGAGATTAAGGTCAAAAGTGTCCACTAACTTTAGGTGTCCAATTTCAGACAGTTAGGATCTGATTTTTTAGAATATTTAGCATTATATAGCACTTTATATATTCAAAGCACAACTCCCACTGACTTCAGCTGTGAGAGCTCACTGCTTCTGCAAATGAGACTGCGGGGTCTCAAGTCAGGCACCCAGAAAATGAGGAACACACAGTTAGTGATCACCGTGAAAAGTCTGGTTCATCTTTGAGTGCAGGTCCTACCGTGGGTACATATGCGCTCTGTGCACCCAGGACTAGAAATTTTTCAGTAGCAGTGTCCATTGCTCTGTGCCCACACCCTTTGCCTCCTTGTGCTCTCGAGCAAGGGCAGAAGGGTGTCCTGGACTGTCCACCCCTCCTGTTCCTTTCTAGCACTCGCAGTCTGTGATGGAACTGTTGTGTTTGTAGCTTCCAGCTTTAGCTCTTCTACCCGTAGCATATTGTAATCAGTTTATTCGTTTTAGTAGATAGTAGTTTTGCTTAAATCTAGTTGGTGGGGGTTGAGGAGGTCCCCACCTGTTGTTCCCCCACCATTTGAGTCATTTAGAATGCTCCAGATCCCAGGCTTCCAGTCCTGCCTGGCCTCCCCTTGGGTCTTCCTGGTGAGTGACCCACACAGAAAGCTGCCTGTATTGCTTCAGGGAATCACACATTCCACTGAAGCACGAGATCTGCTGCTCCTTTTCCCCTCACACTGGCCAGTCTCCGGAGTTTAGACTCCACGGGCATCTAATGGAGCTCTCTGTGAGGTGTCTGTCTGATCTGGGACCCTCCCCCCCCCTTCGTCTCGTTGGCCAGAGCCAGCACCAACACCTTCCATTCTTGAGCTTTGGACAGCTCACAAAGTGTGCAAGAGGTTCCAGCCTTTCATCTGGTCCACTCGTGTCCAAGTCAAGCTGGACAACATGACCACTGTTCATTATATAAACTCAGGGGGGAGAGCGAGGTCTGCCCCACGCCGCAGGGAAGTGATCAAGCTCTGGCATCAAGCTCAGATCATCCTCTCTGCAGTGCACCTACATGGGGTAATGAACTCCCTCGCAGGCAGCCTCAGCAGATGTTTTCATGGGGATTATGAGTGGGAGCTCCACTCATCAGTGATCCAGTGGATATTTTGTCAGTGGGGATTTCCCTTTCTGGGACCTCTATGCAACCCAAGGAAATGGGAAGTGCCCAGCTTATTGCTTTTGAAATGCTCCGGGGCACAACTTCCTAGTGCAATAGCCAGGCCTCTTGCTGTATGCCTTCCCTCCCATCCCCCTCATGCTTCACAACCTCTGAAAGATCAAGTGGGATAAGGCAACAGGGATTTTAATAGCACCATGGTGGCCGCAACAGGCTATCAACTTGGCCCAGAGGGTGGGTAAGCTCAAGGCCCTTATGGCGGACCTGCCTTTTACGATCTTCCACAGAGACAGAATATCCCCGAGATTGTACCCCAAGCCTATCCCCAAAGTTCCTTCTGACTTTCACTTGAACCTACCTGTAGGACACCCAAGTTTAAATTTTTGGCATAGTGTTATATTAAACTTTGTTTACTAATACCTGCTCTAAATTATAATTTGTACCATTTTTAAATTGAGAGAGAGAGAGAAAATACCCTGGGAGAGCTTTAGGGGTCACAGTACAGCTGTCATTAATCAAACCACTGCTTTTGCTCCATTTCAGCAACACTGACATGGATAGAATAGAAAAAAAACAACTTTCAATGTAAAGCAGTAATGGAAATTTAAAATAGTTTCACACACTTCATCATCCATCCGGTAAGCTGTTTTACAAACAACAAGTCTAAATCTACCTAGCCAGAAAACTCCCCATTCCAAAATGACCACATTTCTAATATTATCCCAGCCAAGAATTTAGTTTTATTTTTATGGGGGCATGAATTGATGTTTGAGGTGAGGATGTTTCGGCTGGAAAACAATTTGTTTAAACAAAACTAGATGTCAGTATTCTCAGTCTGCTATTTTCCTTCTTGAAGTATTGCGTGTGTTCCAATGGGATCTGATACTACTCTCTTTAAATCATTTTCTTGTTTGTTCTAGAAATCTTGGGAAATCTGGACTAAGAGTTTCATGCCTGGGCCTTGGTAAGTATGTTTAAATTATTATATATAATATTCCGTCTTGACTTCAGTTGGAGTTATGCCCAGTTATACCAGTGCAAAATTTGAACCGACATTTATAAGTGTTCACAGAGTGACTCTTGCATGGGAGTATGAATTCCTGGTTACCTTAAACATTTGGGATGAGCTTCCCCTGACAGGAGGAGGTTGCAACACACTCATTAAGTGTGATGTGTCCCTTCTCTGGTGGCTGGCTCACCAAGAAGATGAGCCTAATATAGCTTTCAGTTAATGGAGTTACTCTTGTAGGTCAGGCAGTAGAAATCTGTTCTTTTGGTGCTGAAGGTACAAGGTACAATCTCTGCATATGACTCATGGTGAGAGTGATTACATATAATATAACATATTGGGAGAGATCCTCAGCTGATATAAATTGACTTCAACAGCACCTTAGGATCTGGCACACAATAAATTATGTTACGACTACTAAACTCTTCTATATCATTTTTCATCCATAAGATCTCAAAGTGGAGCTGTACCTATTTATATCCGCCGAGGCTCTAGCCCAATATGTTTTTATATTACATGTAAAAGATTTGTAATCACCACCACCATGGGTCATCTTCAGAGACCTCACGAAGGAGTTATCATTAATCCCTTTTACAGATGCAGAAACTGAGGCACTGCATTTTTATATATAATGTCTGTGCATATTTGCGCCTTTATTTAGTCTTGCAAAATGTATGTTTAGTTACATTTATATTACACCTGATTTGAAAAATGAAAAAACCCCACAAAGTTGTTAATTAATAAAGAAGTATTATACACATTCTGGTCCTGTAGGTATGGTAATGACAAAGGCTAATTCCCCACTATCTTGAATATTTTATCACTTAAACTAAAATTCTCCAATAAGAACATGTACAATGTTTTAGACTAATGTCTTGAGTCTTGCAAATATTATCTTTGACTTCCGTGAGACCACTCATGGGAATAATGCCAGCAGGATTTCATCCTAATATACTGACGGGAAAAAAATTAGGATCCAGGTTAGTTAACGAGTTCATATTCATTTTTCTAGCTGCAAGTACAGTTCTGTAGTGAGAAACTGAAGTACTAGATATCTGGAACAAGTGAGGACGACAGCACTGAGAGAGCACATGAGCACGTGCTCAGTTTTTGCTAGAGGTGTGTTGAATGAAGTATTAAATATGATTCCCTAGAAATCCAGCTCAGCTATAATGTTGGTCAAGGGTGAAAAAAGGTGTTAAAATGTAGTAACATGGATGAATGATTTATAACACAATAATGTAGGCGCATAATTTAAGAAAGTGTGTGTGAGAGAGAGAGAGAGCTCTGTATAGCTCCTTCCCATACAATGATTGTCATTCATTACGTTCTTTCCTTTCCCAGGATGCTACCAATATATGTCATAGCAGCATTTCAAACCATATTTCTGAAGTGATGGAATGTATGAATGAAAACCTATTTGTTTGTGTGATCTTCATTTCAACCTTAATTCTGGTATTTAGTAAATTAGAGTGCTTGACCTTGCAACCTTAACATTTTTTTAGCCTGGGTTGTTTGGGGTCTTTTTTGCATGTAATTATTTATATCGTTTCCAACCTGTGCCAGATGCTAGTTACTATCATGGTCTGTGCTCAGAAGGGAATCCTCAGCCCAATCTTCAAAGCCTCTGAGTGGTAATAAAATTACTTCGTGGTCTGTACTGCAACCCCAGAGCTCCAGTAGCTTGTATTCAGATTGTAATCCCCTTGACACAGGAGATCATAGCCAGACAATCTATGTAATTATGGAGCCCCCGTATTTAACTGTATCCAAAACCCTCTCTGTGGCTATGCAAACTGAGGCCCTCAAAGTGCAGAACTCTGTAGCTAGTTAGAGATTCAGCCTCCCTGCCTGACCTCAAATAAATCCCCCTCCCTGCCTCGCTCCATTTTACTACACCTCTTTCCATACAGCAGAACCACAACAGTCCTACTGCAGCGAGGGCCCTTTGTGACCTCAGATGAGAGGCCAAGGTGACTGGCCTTTCTATGTCCTGTTGCACTGCTTAGTCTGTTGCATCTCCACTCAAATATCTGTTGTAGCTGCTTGAGTTATACGCTGGATGTTGTGGTGAAGGGGATTAGGCCTGTTTGAGGATTGCTGGGAGAGCCATTGGGAACCAGATTTTCTGTCTTGTGGTAAATTTTGTTATTTAAAAAAAAATCATCTCAGAATGGAATGAAAACAACAAAGCAAAACAAAAACAATTAATTTTTTTTTTGGCTTGATCAAATTGTTTCATTTAGATTTGGACTTTATTTTCTATTATAAAATGTAAAATGTTTAAAAATTGAAATGAAAAGTAATTCTGAAATGGAAAATCAGCATGTTCCACTTCAGTTTTATCAGAATGCTTAGGTCTGTGTTTTGTAAATGAATTTTCAATGCAATCGACGGCTGTTTTGCTTTGGACACATCAGCATTTTCCAACCCAAAAAATCCCAAACATTCTGTCAGAATATTTCCAACCAATTTAGTCGCTGGATAGACAGTGTGTAGTACATATAACAACCTCTGCACCCTGGTGCTATCACTAAACCAATGCCATTAGGAGAGTTGGTGGCATTCAGTGAACTGTCCTTGGAAATGATGGGTCAACAGGACTAAACAGAACAGTATCAGTTTTGTTGGGCATCTGTGAAAATGCTGATTCTTGCTATGGTGATGTATGGTGTATGCTGCTTATAGAGGCTTTCATTCATTAAAAACATATGGAACTATAGAGACATTTAAATTTAAATAAGCTCTTTTATGAGGACAGCTGCATGGGACAAGTGTTCTGCTTTAGCTAATTTTGGGTTTTGAAAATGAAAAAAAGTGGCTGCCACTCTCGTATTGGACAAGAGGAATGTAAAAAGGGGCCGACTGGGCATGGATCCACAGACCTGGGCGAGTAAGTCAGTCGAGTAAGTGACGATCCATGTAGAGCCCCTGACATGAACTAGGCAGTAAAGAAAGTTTGAAGTTGACTGGGCAATTGTTGTTTGCTCTCAGGTTTGCAGACAGAAGCATTCTCCTGTCCTGTAGCACCTCTTCAGCTTCCATAACAGATAAATCAGATATCTTTGCCATGTCAAGTGTTAATTTAAATGACTTTTCTAAACAGTTTGTGTTGTGCTGGTCTCTAAGAGAGAAACTTATTTGCTTAAACTCACAACAGTATCAGAGTCTAGTTTAAGGTTTCCTAAAGTTTCCAAAGACCCAGTAATCTGCTCTCACAGTTTCTAAAATCTCACCAAGATAAAAGTATGCTTTATGCTGTACTGTAAAAAAGAAAAGGAAATAGAGAAAAACATGAGACAGAGCAGAGATAAAAGGAGGGAAACGATAAGGGAAATACATATTCCTTAATTATTCTGTAGTCTCTCTAAAGTCCTGGCTCCCCCACCTCACGCTCTCTCAAATGAATTGTCATGTATCACATGCTGGTAATGAATCAGCAGTGTCTATCTGGGGCCTGAGGCGTTTGGTAACATATATAACAGGTAAACAGCATGATATTTGTGAATAATCTCCATGGTTACTGCTCAAAAAGAGAAACAGTTAATCCATTAATCATCCCACACAAGCTTGGTACATGATCCATGCGTCTCATTCCCTCCACCCCAAGATCCTGAGTCGCTCTTCAGTTGTTTTGGTTGGCATGGAGCACGTATATGTACCACAAAATCCAGTACGTCTATAACTGAGTACCAGAGGAGAATTCTTTCACTGTAAGGGTTAGGGGTTAAAGAGCTCGTATAGTGGAAGAAGTAAGAGAGTCACGGGACTAAGTCTTGTTCAGTATTGGGTTTGGCTATTGTCTCAGTTTTTTAAATAGATGAATGCAAGGCCCAATTCAAAGCTCAAAAAAGGCATGATCGTTGAGGGTGCTTCAAAATCAAGTCTAAAGTGGATGAGCAACCACTCAAAGGCCATTTTGTGTAGCACTTACTTGGGTAAGTAGAATTACTCCCCTATGTCCATTCCACAGTATGCATCCAATGAAGTGAGCTGTAGCTCACGAAAGCTTATGCTCAAATAAATTGGTTAGTCTCTAAGTTGCCACAAGTACTCCTTTTCTTTTTGCGAATACAGACTAACACGGCTGTTACTCTGAAACCAGGTGGAAAAGGTCACCCTTTTGTCGTTGTGAATAGATGTTCAGAGAAAAATGTCACAGTTTCTGACTGTGGAAACTGCCTGTTGGGGTTTTCCTCAAACTTTTCCTAAAACTAACAAGATGACTGTGTTGGAAAGGCAAGCTATTACTTTTAAGAGTGTGTGTGTGTGGTGGGGGGTTTCTCCGGGTCCCGCTAGGAGGCTGTGCAGGGAAGCCTGCATGATCAGGGTCAGTCTGGAATGAGCCAACTTAAAGCAAGATGGGGTGAATTGTGCCTCACTGCCTTAGGGAACAGCCTCTTTTCGGGTTCTCTGCGTGCTGCTGTCCTGAATTGTAAGAAATGAAGCAAGTTTACGTTGCAACCTTCCAATAAGAGTATTTTAGTTTTTATCTAACTTCCCTTTCTGAGTACTGTGAACATAATGACTAGTCCAGCTTCCAAGGAAAGAAATAACTAGATAAACCTAACCATGTAACCATGGTAAAAAGAGGAATTAATTCAGCTCACCAAACGGTACAACAGAAACCTCTCACCACAGACAGTTTCCACAGCCAGAGAGATGTTTTGCCATGGAAGTCTATTCATGATGAGAAAAGGGTGACCTTTTTCTCCTGAAATGATCCCAGGTCACATCTATGATTTTGACTTTGGGTAAGATTTTGCAAATTAAGGTGATACTGGTAAAAATGACATAATTTGACTCTGGGATCAAATTTGCAGTGAAACTATTCAGTTTTGCACGCAAATGCACATAAAGCAAAAACAAGCCCATTTGCTGACCTTCCAGCACCAGTGTGCACTGACCAAATGCCACGGCTGATCCATCTGCAAAATGTGTTTCATGGCATTTACTTTAGTTTGAGAGAGTTGGGAGGGGCTAAAAAGGCAAATATCCTGGTTGTCTTGCTTGCACAGGGCCAAATTCTGGCATTTAGCCAATAGCCTGTGTTCTGAAAGGTGAGCTGTGCAGTCACTAAATTGTGCATTGCCCCGAGGCAGTCTCCATTTACCAATGTGCTTCCATAAAAATGAGTCACAATTTGGTCCATAAGTAGTTCCAGAGATAAGATGGAAACAGAATCAACCCATTTTACATGATGAATGCTCTGCTGGACTGATGCTGGAGGTTTCCAGAATAACTTCTAACTAACAAAGAAAAAATTATTATTATTTCTCTTCTTGAAATCTATTTGTATTTCTGGGTCACTGAAGCTGTTCAGTAAGACTTCTGGTTACCTACACTGTCACTGATCGATGAACTCCAGGATATCTTCAATGAACCAGAAGTTCCAATTTATCTCTGAGGGGAAGTAAAACTTTTGTTTTAAGCTACTTGTCCCTCATCTCATGAGGGTGGCACTGAGCACATAACTCTCAGGTGGACTCAGCTTTCATTTAACTTTTGTAGGTCCTCTTTAATGGCATGATTTTCCTGCTTCCCTAGTTTTTCTCCCCCAAATTTAAGTTTTCATTGAACCTGAAAAACTTTTATACATAAAAACAAAACAACTTGGAGTACATCCTAGCCCTTGGTTGATGGAAAATACACAAAGAATGATTTAAATGTAGCGAATCAAAGGGCTTGCCTGCATGTGGAGTTATTCCTGATTAACTATTCCTGGTTAACTTTGTCTGTGAATACTCCAATTCTGGAATAAGAGCGCTTTATTCTGAATTAGTTTAATCCACTTTGGAAATAAACTGATAATTCAGAATAAGGCACTCTTATTCTGGAATAAGAGCATGGACATATAGAGTTAATCAAGAATAGTTATCCTGTTTTAAATTTACACCTACCTTAATACAAAATAACTTCCCTGTGTAGGCAAGCACAAAGATAGGGTCACCACTCATCAACTGTCTTTAAGGTTTCAAAACAGAAAAAAGATCTTATCTATTAGTAGATATAATGCAGTCCCAGAAAATAGATGATTCTTTAATGAATGCTGGTACCAGGAGACAAGGTCAGAGGTGACATTGCAGCCAAGGGTCTTCTTTAGTCTTCTTTTAACAAGGTTAGTTAAAATGAGTTAGTTAAAAGGTTAGTTTTTTGGTTTTGTTTTGTTTTTTACAATGCCCTAATGTGCTTCAAATTGTATCCTTAAACATCTTCAACATTCCTAGACTTTCCTTCCATTTTAAATTGCTCTCCATCCCCACCCCGATTTTTAGGGCCAATTTCTGCTTAGTTACAGTACTCTGGTGCAAATCTGGAATTACTCCATTGACTTCAGTGGAAATACTCAAATTTACACAGGTTTAATGGGGACCAGAATTTGGTCACATGGGCCAGATCCTGCCAGCTCTTACTTATGTGATTAGTCCTTACTCATGCCTACAGTCCAATGAAGTCAAGTGGGTAAAGACTATGCTGATGAGTAAATTTTGCAGGATTGGGCCGTTTTTTGGTAAGTGCCTGATTGATGCAGTGTTAGTTTCTTTCATGGTGTTATGAGGGCAATTTTCAAATGGTGGAGCTTACTTTAAGTATGACTTTCTTCTACTGAAGGAAGCAGAAGGAAATGTAGAGAAAAGAGGGAGATACTCAAAGAGGTTAATTGTTTAAAAAGAAGTGATCATAAATGAAGCGGGGGGAGGGATAGCTCCCTTTTATGGACACCCAGCCAGCCAGTTAGCTATAAAGTCCTTCTTGGTAGCTGTTCTCTACTTGCTTTACCTGTAAAGGGTTAAAAAAGTCCAGTAAAAGGAAGGGAGTGGGCACCTGACCAAAAGAGCCAATGGGAAGGCTAGAACTTTTTAAAATTGGGAAAAAAGCTTTCCGTTTGTGTGCTGTTGTTGTTCTCCTGGAAAGAGGGGAACAGGGAGTAGTTATGCTGTGAGAAGCTGAAGGCCAGATACGAAAATCATCAGATCATATCTAGAATTACTTATTTAACAACCCAGGTACGTAAGTAGATCAGGAATGTTTAGAAAGACGCGATTAGGTTTATTTCTGTTTATTTCTTACTGGCTTGTGGACTCCTCTGTGCTAACCCCAAATGCTTTTTGTTTTGCTTATAACCTTTAAGTTGGACCTCAAGAAGGTTATTCTTGATGTTTAATTTTTGTAAGTGGGTTTTTTAAATCTAGCAAAAGCCTAAGTTCCAGATGTATTTTTTTCTTTTTCTTTTTAATAAAATTTACCTTTTTTAAGAACAGGATTGGATTTTTGGTGTCCTAAGAGGTTTGTGCACATGTTGTTTAATTAGCTGTGGACAACAGCTAATTCCCTTTGTTTTCTTTCTCTGTTCTTCCCTGGAGAGGGGGTGAAAGGGTACCCCACAGGAAGGAACTTCCAAGTATGCCTTCCTGAGTTTCAAGGGGTTTTGCATTTGTGTGATGGCAGCATCTACCCATCCAAGGTCAGAGAGAAGCTGTAACCTTGAGAGTTTAATATAAGCCTGGAGTGGCCAGTATTAATTTTCAGAATCCTTGCAGGCCCTCACCTTCTGCACTTGAAGTGCCAGCGTGGGGAATCAGCCTTGACAGAAGTAAAGTAGTTTTTTTATTTATTTTATTTTTTTCTCCAGTATTTTCTTTCTTAGAAACAGGGCTGTTCACTGAGGTTGTAAATCATCCTTAACCTGACATGCATTGTTTGAAACACCAAATGAGCATTTTATTTTCTGTTGGGAGCAATGTTAATAACATAACCTGTAGCATTGTGCTTCAGTGCTTATAATATCCCAAGCCAGCTTTTGTGCAGTTTGTACTTCACAACAAACACTGTTTCCTTCCTGGGATGCAGTGAGTGGGATATGTGCACTTCTCTGACAGCACAGAGGTGAAACTCGTTGCATTGTGTGTTATCAATGCCAAAGCATCCTACAGCTGTTCACATGGAATTAATTCTTCAGGATTCCAGAAATAATTAATGGCTTTGTATGCCCCTGCTGCACAACTTGCAAAACTGGTGGTCATGCCACTCAGGAAAGGAACAGATTGCATATGTACAGTTCACAAAATGCTGTCAAACTTGCTGCTGCAGGCATCACCTCTTCCCAATGTTATGGGGGCCTCATTACTTCAGGAACAGCTAGTGTGATCATTATTGCTCATTTTCTAGTGGTGTGTGCTATGGAGTAAGTGCTGCTTTGAACTAACTGAGAGCTGATAGTAGCTTGAGATTCCCCCAAGAATCAGGGAGCATCAGACCAGGTAGAAACTGGTATAGCTGGACCATCTTTAATAACAGTTCTCAAACTCAGTTTGATGGATAGGGTAGATGGGGGCTGTTATTTATTGGAAAGAGAGCACAGCTGTTCAGCATCTGTGCCTAACTTTAAGTAACTGCAGGCTTCCCATATTCAGGGGGTGGCCTTGCAGCCATAGTGAGTACATAAAAGGAATGTACTGTTCCCAAAAACTGCAAAAAGAGGTGCCTAAAATCAGTCTCCTACATCTTTCCTTCCGGTCCTAAATAAGGCTTTGTCTACACTACAGACCACTACAGACCTGCACTGCTGTAAGATCTCCCATGTAGCCACTCTATGCTGGCAGGAGACAGCTCTTCTGCCAGCATAATTAAACCATCCCAGTGAGCAGCGGTAGCTATGTTGGCGGGAGATGTCCACACTAGCGCTTTTGTTGGTGAAACTTATGTCGCTCAGGGATGTGGTTTTCTCACACTCCTAACCGACAAAAGTTTGACTGACAAAAGTGCTAGTGTAGACAAAGCCTAAGTGACCTGATTTTTCAAAGGTGCGGAACAACCAGCAGGAAGCATGTTTGAAAATCAGGTTACTTACTTGGTGCCCAAACATGAATTTTGGAGCTTTAGGCTCCGATTAAGGAAGCACAGAATTTTCCCATTATGTCTAATATTTGGAAAGTTATCTCATCTAACAAAAATGTGTGTTCTGTTTACCAGGAGTTAATTTTCATTACTCTCATTCCCCTTCCTTAGTCCGTCGGTTTTCTCTCTGCCTGAGTCAGAGCAAATATTGATTTAATTTCACATTAATAACAATGAAGATGCTGGGGGAAGTTTTCAATAGCCCAAATGGTGGGTAAGTTCCCACTGACATGCAATGGGAATTAGGCGTTAGGTTTCAGAGTAACAGCCGTGTTAGTCTGTATTCGCAAAAAGAAAAGGAGTACTTGTGGCACCTTAGAGACTAACCAATTTATTTGAGCATGAGCTTTCGTGAGCTACATCCGATGAAGTGAGCTGTAGCTCATGAAAGCTCATGCTCAAATAAATTGGTTAGTGGGAGTTAGGCATCTGAACACCATTTATGCCTTTAAAAATCTCCACTGCTGCAACTATGATAAAAAAATTTATTGGGGCCAAATTTTAAAACTTTGATGTCTGTTAGGCACCTAAATCCATGTTAGTCATGTGGATATCAGAGACCAGCTGAAGTCAATTGGAGCTTCATAAGCTCTAAAAATCAGGCCATATAGATAGGTACCTATGTTTGTGCTGTGGCACCTATCTTTAGGGACCTGTGTTTGAAAATGTGGCCGGTAGGCTCCTTAAAATAAAGTGCAGCAAATAAGCACTTCTCCTTTTGCTTACATGCATTTTGATTCTTGAAGGCTATTAGCTCAGCTTACAAATTCTTTAAGTTAATTCTTTTATCTTTTGCCCAGCATTTAATTTCCATTTGTGACTTTTTCATCCGTTGTTTGTTTCCCCAGTCACCTCTTTGCTCCCTTATTTACATGCATTGCACTGTGAAACCTTTTTTCAACTTTGTCCAATTAATCAGCTGGGGTGCACTTATTTAACACATACCACTCAGAGAGGGAAGTTACTTAAGTTTGGTATTTGCTTTCATTGCTCAAGGATTTGTGCATGCTGTTTGAATACAGTATGCCTGTCCAGGGATATTTTGTTTATGAGCATTGTTCATCTTTAAAAAAATACACTGTCAAAGCACTGTATAGAATTTAAAAAATATTTTATCTCACTGTTCAGAATAACCCTTCGAAGCTTGGAACCGATCTTCCTTTCCTAAGCAATGTAGTTTTTCCTCCATCACATTTCTAGTTTGCTATTGTGAGGTTGCTTGTGAATATTAGGTTGCTGGAACAGATTGTACATATAGCAGTAAAACAATATTGAAGTATTGGTTTTGGGAAAACAATTTCTCTAGAATAGATAAAGGTTTCCTTGAGCTTTGCAAAGGGAAAGAGAGAGTCCCCAGTGGTGACATTTGGAATCAGGAAATGCGGAGGTGGATTCAGGACTGGATTTCAAGCCCCCAAAATTCAGGGGCCTTTTGGATCTGGGGTTCTTGTATAGGCTCATATCAACTCTTTAACTAGAGAAGGGTCCATGCCATGAAGTCTGGATCTGGAACTTTTCCCAAGTTTGAAAATATTCTGAGCCTGGTCCAATTATGAGCTCACGTTGCAAACTTCAGATCTGGATTCATTTCAGACATCCTCAAAGACTGAGGGGGTTGAATCAGAGGCTGCAGTGTGGGCCTGTCCCTACTGCCTAGTTTAGTTCCTAATAAGCATGTGTGCTGTTTTAATGTTTGTAAATGCACCTAGAGATAGTGTAGCAGATACATCTTACACATCAGAAAAATAAATAATAAAGACAAATGAATGACTATTTATATTATAGCACCCAAAGAGACCACTCGTCTGAGGTCCCCATTGAGTTAAGTGTTGTGCGAACACACAGGGAGATATGATCCCTGCCTTACAATCCAAGGCCTGAGAACTGTGTGGCCAGAACCCTGGGCCCGCAAGGCATCCCATTGCACCCCTGTGGTTCTCCTTGCAGGAATGGAGCCTATGAAGATAAGCAACATAGACAAGGCAGAGTAGAGGAATGCAGAAAAATATATATGCAAATTTTAAAAACAGAAAGAGAGAAATTCTCCCCATCTTCCCCTTGAGCTAATATTATTTGGCTAAATTTGTGTATGCATCATGGCAAAGTGGGTCCTGAGAAATCTTTTGGAACTTTTGTTTAGATAGACAAGGATTAATTTTAAACCAAGAATTGTAGTATTAATTCTGATTAGATTTTATTGGAAAGCTAGCTGTGGAACTGGAGTATTAGAGCAAGCACATATTATCATATCTGCACTGCAGTACTGTGAATTTACCCTAGAGCAATTGTTCCTTTCTAAAGTAAACAACAAAGAGAGACTGTGCCAGTCATGTTAGTGCAGATGAAACATTTCCAGCATTCATGCTAATCTCCATATGTCTAAACGTTTGAGTTTTTTCTTTCTTTCCTCAGTGGGGTACGATTTATAGTACAGAATCATGGTTATCTATATTTAGAAGAGAATCTCTAATCCACAAAATATATAAATAAGTCTGTATGTGTATTTGAGACATACATGCATATCTCAACAGTAACGTACACTTAGACTGTAGTGGTATAAAGATTAGTTAGAAGGACACTCGACATTTGTCGTATAGTTTTTGAAAAAATTTAACTCAGTTATAATAGGTTTCAGAGTAACAGCCGTGTTAGTCTGTATTCGCAAAAAGAAAAGGAGTACTTGTGGCACCTTAGAGACTAACCAATTTATTTGAGCATGACCTTTCATGAGCTACAGCTCACTTCATCGGATGCATACCGTGGAAACTGCAGAAGACATTATATACACAGAGACCATGAAACAATACCTCCTCCCATCCCACTGTCCTGCTGGTAATAGCTTATCTAAAGTGATTATCAAGTTGGGCCATTTCCAGGTTTTCACAAATCCAGGTTTTCTCACCCTCCGCCCCCCCCCTCCCCCCAAACTCACTCTCCTGCTGGTAATAGCCCATCCAAAGTGACCACTCTCTTCACAATGTGTATGATAATCAAGGTGGGCCATTTCCTGCACAAATCCAGGTTCTCTCACCCCCCTCCAAAAACCACACACACAAACTCAGTCTCCTGCTGGTAATAGCTTATCCAAAGTGACCACTCTCCCTACAATGTACATGATAATCAAGGTGGGCCATTTCCAGCACAAATCCAGGTTTTCTCACCCCTCCACCCCCATACACACACAAACTCATTCTCCTGCTGGTAATAGCTCATCCAAAGTGACCACTCTCCCTACAATGTGCATGGTAATCAAGGTGGGCCATTTCCAGCACAAATCCAGGCTTTCTCTCCCCCCCAGAAACACACACACACACACACAAACTCACTCTCCTGCTGGCAATAGCTCATCCAAACTGACCACTCTTCAAGTTTAAATCCAAGTTAAACCAGAACATCTGGGGGGGGGAGGAAAAAACAAGAGGAAACAGGCTACCTTGCATAATGACTTAGCCACTCCCAGTCTCTATTTAAGCCTAAATTAATAGTATCCAATTTGCAAAAGAATTCCAGTTCAGCAGTTTCTCACTGGAGTCTGGATTTGAAGTTTTTTTGTTGTAAGATAGCGACCTTCATGTCTGTGATTGCGTGACCGGAGAGATTGAAGTGTTCTCCGACTGGTTTATGAATGTTATAATTCTTGACATCTGATTTGTGTCCATTTATTCTTTTACATAGAGACTGTCCAGTTTGACCAGTGTAAATGGCAGAGGGGCATTGCTGGCACATGATGGCATATATCACATTGGTGGATGTGCAGGTGAACGAGCCTCTGATAGTGTGGCTGATGTTATTAGGCCCTGTGATGGTGTCCCCTGAATAGATATGTGGGCACAGTTGGCAATGGGCTTTGTTGCAAGGATAGGTTCCTGGGTTAGTGGTTCTGTTGTGTGGTATGTGGTTGTTGGTGAGTATTTCCAGCAGGAGAGTGAGTTTGTGTGTGTGGTTTTTGGAGGGGGTGAGGGAGTGAGAGAACCTGGATTCGTGCAGGAAATGGCCCACCTCGATTATCCTACACATTGTGAAGAGAGTGGTCACTTTGGATGGGCTATTACCAGCAGGAGAGTGAGTTTGTGTGTGTGTGTGTTGGGGGGGGGGGGCGGCGGAGGGTGAGAAAACCTGGATTTGTGCTGGAAATGGCCTAACCTGATGATCACTTTAGATAAGCTATTACCAGCAGGACAGTGGGGTGGGAGGAGGTATTGTTTCATGGTCTCTGTGTGTATATAATGTCTTCTGCAGTTTCCACGGTATGCATCCGATGAAGTGAGCTGTAGCTCACGAAAGCTCATGCTCAAATAAATTGGTTAGTCTCTAAGGTGCCACAAGTACTCCTTTTCAGTTATAATAATAACCTATCTGAAGCTTTGAAATTGAAGTCTGTTTCCATTTGGATTTTTCCCCTGCATAACAGATGCATTGGGTTGCCCACAAATTAATAAATCTTATTTTCTTTTTTAACTTTATTGTTATTTGGGATCAAATCCCTACTGTGATAAGCACTGTACAAACACAGTAAGAGACCGTCCCTTTTCTGAAGTGTAGTATAACTGGACAAGCAGGCAAAGGAGAAAGTAAGTATTAATATCCCTGTTTTAAGAACTGAGGCACAGAGAAGTAAGTGACTTGCCCATGGTCACACAGGAAATCTGAGGCAAAGCTGGGAACTGAATCCAGATCTTCTGAGCCCCAATCCAGCTACGCTAAACCCAGAATTAGAGGTGGCTGGCAATGGTCAGTGTATTCAGTGAAAATTTTTGAAAGAAATGAAAAAAACCCACCCAATTTTGGTTTTTCACAGAACTGGAAAACTTCAAAAACAAATTCAGAACAGAAAAATTTCAGCCTTCTCTACTCAAGGTCATTCTTCCAGTGTCATTTTCTTATCAAAAACCACATTGTTTGTTCTTGGGGTAAAAGAGCCTCTAAATTTATTTTTATGTTGAAGTTTCAAAGAGATACAAGAAAAAATATAAAAACAAATATAATATATATATAATGTATACACAATATAGCAGATGACATTTTAAGCTCATAGACCTGCCATGTGTAAGGGTTTTCAGACTTATGGGGTAGGAAGGGGTAATTTTAAATCATGCCAAGTAATTTTATTTTAAAAATTACTGAAATATTTAGTTTAGAGAAACAGGAAATGGGAGGACAGCTCTTACTGTTTCTCTTATTGCCAATTCAGGGATGTGACTCCCACTCTTTTAGTCAGAGAGGCTATCGTAGGGACTGTATGTTTAAAACCAAGCAAAATAATCACAATTATTAACTATGGCTATTTTGCTATTAAAAAAGGGAAAAGACAACATTAAACAAAAGAACACAAATGATATGCAATGCTTCTTTTCATTAAATATCTCCTGCATGTTTCTCCATGGAGTGTTTTTAACAGAGATTACCACTTGAATGAACTACATCTGGGGAGGCGTTCTTCGTGTGTTAAATTCAAACCAAAGTATACTGTTTCCCCAAATTATTGTGAATCCAGTTTTAGTATCTAATTAGATAATTAAACTGTTTATAGTTGGGCAAAATAATTTGTTTAAGGGCAGGTGAACCTTGTTGGTTATTATTAATAACCAGACAGTTTGTAATTGGGCAAAGTAAACAATCTTAACTAAATCCTATGAAAAGAAAGACAATATTTAAATGAGTTATTCAGAAGATGCCATTTAGGGAGCTGTCATAAGAACCGCCAATTAACAAATATTAAGAATCTTAAATCCTGTTAAATCCCATTATTTCTCTATTTACCAATATTCAGGCCCTGTCTCCTCTCCAGAAATAAATGGGTCTCACCATTTGGTGATTAACAGGAGAAACTGCTGGTATTTTAAATTACAACAGCATTTCTTTATACCAATAAAATCATTACAAGAGCTTTAAAATCTAATCCCTAATTAAGTAATTTAGTTAACTTGATCTCACTAATTCATGTTAAAGTCTTGGGGAAGTTTTCCTTGGGTTGGCTTCTTTTTGAGTTGTCTTAGCTGTCTTTGGTAGCTTTTTTGTAGAGAGATACAGGATGAGTTGCGGAGTGCTTGCTGTGTGAGCAGGGTAGCAGAGGGTGTGTGTGTGTGTGTGTGTATCTATCTATCTATATCTATATATAATGAGGGATGCTCACTTCAGAGTTTTATATGCTTCTCCTTCCTAATTTCATGAAATTTTAGGAGAAATCCCCTATTTTCGGCTTGGTTAGAATCAAAGTTGGTTGCTGCCATCCTTTTATTGGCTCCATGCCATGTTTTTAGGAACCTCTTCATCTTATGAATTATGTAGTTAGTTAATACATATGTACATTCTTTCTTGTCAGTTCTACTTCCTTTGTCTTCAGGACGGAGAGTTTCAGAACATCTTTAAATTTAGAGTTCTGAATCTTTCTTTCTATTCAGTCCAGTCCATTTCAGAGATTTCTTTAGTTTCATTGGAGTTTAACAAGAAATGAAGTTTGGCTTTCAAAAAATCCAAACACTCTTGTTCTTTTTATAAAGGTTTTTTGAGATCTCAACACAATGTTTTAAATTTGAATAATTCTTGGAGCGTCTTTAGCTTAAATAGTTAATAAAGAAGTTGTTGATTTTTGCTACAAT
Organism: Lepidochelys kempii; assembly: GCF_965140285.1. Lineage (NCBI taxonomy): Eukaryota > Metazoa > Chordata > Testudines > Cheloniidae > Lepidochelys > Lepidochelys kempii. The sequence goes on along the minus strand of NC_136388.1, from coordinate 24,703,822 downwards.
TCTTTGGAGAGATGATTCTTGTCTTCCTGAACTGTATAAAGGAGTTGTTTGAGCACTGTCAGTAACTGATTAACTAATTCCCCATTAATATAAATATTCTACACTTCAAAGACTTCTTATATTGGTAATTAGTTCACTAAGATCATTAGACTCCATCCATGTTGGTACATAAAGCATTTTATCATTTACATGGCAAATTATATTAGATGGTTTGCATTTAGTTTAAATACTTGCAAATATGCCATTCCAAATGGTTTGCCATCTCAACATTTAAGAAATAAACACGGGTTTTCTACAGATCCTTCCCAGCTCCACGTTTTCTATAAGGTTTTAAAAACGCAAACAGAGGTTTTTCTTGCAAAAGGGTGAGGGCTGGGGGAGACCCACTTTACTTCTAGATTTTGTGATTTGATGAGGATCTTGGGTGTTACTTTTCTTTTGAAATCCTTTTGGCCACATTGTGTTTACCCAGCACAGTCTTTACAGTTAAGACTCCTATCAAATATTAAGGTTCACAGACTCTGTGGCACTTCCTCCTGGGGGACACAACAAGGTTATTGGGGGAGCAAGAGGATCTGATGGGCAGTGCTGAAGGGCCGGGGTCAGGAGGGGGCTGTGGCTGGCAGGGGAAGTGGATGGGCTCTGTGTAGGCAGTCTCAGCTTCTGGGCACACATTCCCTGCCTGTCTCACTCCCCTACTGCCACAGCTGCCAAGCGGCAGATACCCTAGTCTGTTGGGGAGGCCGGCAAGGGCTCTGCGAACAGCTGGCTGAAGGCTTCACCCAGAGTAGTGACCTGCTGGACAGAGCCCCCTCCTGACTGTGGCCCCAGGGCACAGAGCCCCAGCCAATTCCCTTGCTAGACAGTGCCTGTGTGGGGGAAGTGGATGGGGCCACACTAAAGGACAAGGGTCAGGAGGGGGCTGTGTCTGGCGTGGGGGCCTGTCTCTAGGGGTGCAGCCTTCCGCTCCCCTCCCCAGCCCTTCAGCATGGCCAAGTTCCCTTGCACAGGGTGAGTGAGGTGGGCAGGGTCCTGGCAGCCCGACTGCTGCAGGGAGTGGAAGGCTTCCTCGAGTGCTACATGATGAGTATCGCTCACATACCCAATGGGTACCAGGGGCAGACCTCCCTTCTGCCCTCAGTGGGTACTGGGTGCCCCCCATGGGTACCTGGCACCCCCTCCTGTCTCTGCCACCTGTATGCATCTCTCCTGTCCCAGACCCCTGTGGGTGCCCTCCTGCCACCACCCCCTGTGGGTACTGGGCATCCCTTCCTGTCCCTGCCCCTTCTGGGTACAAGGCACCTCTCCTTCTTCCAGCCCCATACATACCAGGCACCTTTCCTGCTCCCCATGGTACTGGGCACCTCCTCCTTCCCAGGCCCCGGTGAGAATGGGGCACATCGTACTGCCCCCATGGGTACCAGGCAATGTCCCTGCTCCCTTGTGAGTACAGGGCACCCTGTCCTGCCACCTGTGGGTACTAGACACCACTCCCACCCCGCATGAGTACCGGGCACTACCCCTGTGGTACTGGGCACACTCTCCTACCCCAAGCTCCATGTGCTCTGCCCCGGGAGGGGGCCATGCATGGGACATGAACCTCCAAAAGAGACTCCACAAAAACAGTTTGAGAACTTCTGTCCTAAGTCTCAGTGAAGGTACAGGCAAGCTTAGTGTCCTGACACTAAAAAAAATTATAACAAATTGTATTAATTTCGTAATACTCATTCACAGAATCACAGCGATGTACTGAATGCTGCAGGTACCAACTCCAGTGCACATAGGCAGGACTGACCTTCCTGCTAACCCATGGCAGATCAGTAGCATAGTAACAAATGAGATAACTTGCCTCAAGAGCTCCAATTCACTCATTCCCACTATGTGCCTATGGGTTTTCTTGCTGTCCAGTGTTGGCAGGTTTGGTCTCAGCCTTGCCAGTGTCCATTTAAACACTTTAATCTCAAGAGAAACTCTTGGAAGCAGACCAGTTCGGTAATTTAATAATTAGGCATGTGTATATTAAATTCAGTGACAGATTTCTGTAAAGTGGGAGTTTGTTTTAAGCACTGATGTAGAGCCATGCTAATTTCACTTGTATGTAGTCCTTTATTTGGGAATTAATAGCTAGTGTATTGCTAAAAATAAATAAATAAAAAGTGGGTGTGTTATACAGCACTATATATTAATGATAGATTTGTAAAAATGCATGACTATCCTGTAAAGAATGCAGGAGGGGTCAAAAGAAGATCTTCACAGAGACTGGCTGTAACTTCAGTTTTGAACACTGTCTACAGTGGGCTGAAGACCAATTTAAGAAATGGAGTACTTGTGGCACCTTAGAGACTAACAAATTTATTTGAGCATAAGCTTTAAGAAACGTAATTTTAATGTAATTTAAACACAGTTCTAGCTAAATCACTTTCTAACATGGGGCTTAGTCCTGAAAACACTTCTGACCGTGTGCTGTTCTGCCGAAATCAGTGGACTATAATCAGTAGTAAGCACTATACTAATCAGTAGTAAGCACTATAAGCACTTGTAGTGTTCACAGGATCAGATCCAGGGTTTTGTGTGCCGCTGTGGATAAGGCTAAATGGTGTTAAATCACTTTTAATACCATGTTCTAGCCCCTTTCACTGTCCAGGCTAGAACCTATGTTTTTGTTGACAGTTCTAACACCATTTGGTGCCAGCCAAACCATGTTAGAAAATGTTCCAATTGCAACAGAGCTGAAACATGGTTCCTTTACTGTTTACTTTGGACTTTTTCTGTAAAATGTTGCACCATTGCATTTCTGCCAGCAGTAGTAATAGAAAGTACAAAAGGGTGGAGAAGGCTACAGACAGTTGCTGGCATTTTAACCATCATGTCATTTAACCTTTCTCAGAGAATATCTAGATGACACAGTAGTTAAAATGCAGGTGGGTGCTGGTCTGCACTTTTATTTATATTGTGGTGTCACCAGGTACCACAGTGCTAGGCACTGTACAAATATAAAGAAACTGTCCCTGCCCTGAATAACTTACAATCTAAGCAAGCACTAGTGCTGATAGCAATGGTGGGAAATTTTAGGGTAGCAATGGGGGAAAATTCTACAGTAAACATTGCCTCTTCAGTTCCTGGCTGAGCATACACAGGGTTATGATCTCTCACATTCTGTCCATCTTCTGGGTCAACAAAACACCACATTGAATGACATGAAGAGAAGAAAATGTGATTGTTGCTGGCACGCTGACAGTTTTGAACCCATAATGCATTCATCTCAGGGTGCATTTCTGAACTGGGTGCATGATTGGAATTTTTTAAAACAAGTGTTTAAAAGAATTATGCAAGCTAGAGAGCATTGAAATACAACTGGGATTCAAACATACAGCCCCATCGACATTTGATTCAGTGCACACTTCCATTTCATTGTGCAGTATGACCAATGGCCTTCAAAGTGTAATCTATTAGCGTCTCTGGTAAGTTTCACTTTGCAGCCTGTGCTGCAAGCAGAGCATAGAGAGGCTGAGGGAGCATCTGCAAGCTGGATATCTGACGCCGATCACTTGAAGAAAGAAGCAGACTAGGGAGGATATTTCCTGTGAGACTCTTGAGTCCTCTACAACTGCTGACCATGAATACGGGGATTGGAGGGGCTGAATGTCCAAGATCAGCATGAAGGACCACGAACGGAGGGAGCAGTTGCTGCAGGAGAGGCAAAGGGACAGAGATGTGTGGTGGGAAGTGAACCAAGACATTATGGCTTTGCTCAGGCAACAAACTCAGATGTCATAGGATATGATGGAGCTACATGCCCAAAGACCCTGGACACAACAGCCTTCCAAATCCATGGGAAACTCTATGGACACTGCTCCCTATATACCCCAACATGACAAGGGTCAGCATGGCATGAACCCTTTCTCCTGCCATTTCATGCTAGAGGAAAACACAGAGAACCATAACTACATGTACATTGACCTCTGATAAATAGAGGATGAGCCACCAAGCACAGTGCACTACCTGTTTTGCCACATGTTTAAAACACTGTAATATGTTTTTAATATGTAAAACTGTATGTTTAGTTGGTTTTTATAAGTTTGGGTTATCCCCTTATACTGCTGCTAACATGTTTTTATCTTGTATATTTGTACTTTATCTTAGTTTCCTGTATTTTTTTGCACACAATAAAGTTCTGTTTTTTGAAACACAGAGTACCTTTATTAATTTACCTTACCTTAGTTCCTCCTGTTCCATTGACACATTGGGCAGGCCTGTTCCTCCATTGACTATGTCACTCACTAATTGTGATACTTCTTTCTAGGTGATATCCGTGCACTTGTTGTCTTCTGCCAGCTTTTCCTTGGCCTTCCTCATTTGCTCTTTCCCTCATTGTAGGGTGACCACATTTCCCAAAGAGAAAGCAGAATGCCCCCAGCCACTCACCCAAGCTGTCCCACCCCCCACCGCAGGACTGTTGCCCATGGCTAGAACCCTTTTGGGGGGCCCTCAGGAGGCTGTCGGCTTGTCACGGGAACACTGCCGTGCCGCCTCCTCCCCCACCCGCTGGAACGCTGCATCCTCATAGAATCATAGAATATCAGGGTTGGAAGGGACCTCACCCCACTGCAGCTTGGCCTCCCCACTGGGGGAGGAGCGGCTGGCATCTCTGCTCGCCCCCCCCACGTTCCTCCACATTGCACCCCACTTTTTTGACAAAAGTGGGCATTTGTCCTGTTTGCTCTTGCCAGCTGATCAAGTCAACAAAAGCAAACAGGACAAATGCCTCCTTCTGAGAGAAAAAAGTCAGGATAGCCGGGACAGGACTTTGAAAAGGGTCTGTTGCGGCCAAAACGGGACATATGGTCACCCTACTTCACTGGGTACCCAATTCCATGCTTACTTAGCATATCTCCCGTCTTCCATATGTTGTACATATCCCAAATACCTGAGCCCCTTCTTTCTTTGATGATATTTTTAACATGTCCCCTGCTCTGTCAGCTCCCGTACTCTGGCATTTGTTATTTTGTCTTTCCACAATATGTGTTTAGACCACTTATAAATGCCACATTACAAAATTCATAAGAGGCGTCAATAGCCCTCCCCTATTTAAACACTACACACACAGGCACACCAATTTACCAAAGTATTACACAACACTACTGTGGCTAATAGTTAAAATGGTCTTTTAAGGCCTTCCTCAGCTGTATAGCTCCTCAGTTGGCTGTGTCTGGCTGTTCAAATTCAGCAGACAGCCAGTCTACCTCACCCCTCCACCCTGCCTGGTGCCTTTCCCCCTTCGCCTCACAGATATTGCATAGTACACAACATGCAGCTATAACATTAGGAATGTTTGCCTCACTGAGATCAAACCTAGTCATTAAACATCACCAGCAAGCTTTTAATCTACCAAAAGCACACTCATCAGTCACCTGTTGTTGAATCTTTCCTTGGTGCTGGGAAGGCAGCCAGTGTACAGTTTCATGAACGAGGGGAACAAAGGGTATGGTGGGTCCTCCAGAATCACTCTTGGCATTTCAACATCACCAATGGGATTGCATTGGTCAGGGAAGAATGTCCCTGCTTGCATCTTTTGGAAAAGTCCTGTGTTCTTTAAAGACTCAAGAATCATGCATCTTCCCTGACTAGCCCACACTGATGTCAGTGAATCATCCCTGCTGATCCACTAGCACTTGCATAACCCTGTAAAATTATCCCTTTCCCTTTATGTACTCACTGGCAAGATGGGATAGAGGCAGAATAGGGATGTGTGTCCTGTCTATTACCCCACCAGAGTTCAGGAAGCCTGTTGCTTCAAATCCTTCTATTTGATGCACATTGCTGAGGGTCAGAGTCCTGTGCAGCAGGATATGCTTAATGGCCCCTGCACAGTTGGATGACTGTGGCCACCACTGTAAATTTGCTGACTCTGAACTGATTGTCCATTGACTGACCAATAGCAATCCATATTGCAAGCTTCCAGAGTGCAATCGCCACTGACTTCACCACTGGGAATGCAGATCTCATCTAGTGTCCCCGTACTGGAGGGCTGGGGCAGGCTCAGCACACAGATCCAGGACCATGGCCTTTGACATCTAAAAGTTCTGCAGCCACGGCTTGTCATCCCAAACCTGCATTACGATGCAATCCCACCAGTCAATGCTCATTTCTTGGGGCCAGAAGCATCAATCTACCCTGTGGAGTTGCTCTATGAATGCCAGCAGCAACATGACATTTTTATTCACTGTCTCCATCAGCATCCAGTCATCACTGTCAAATTCTCTTCCTCCTTTTCACCACACCATTTGCTGTCATAGTACTCACTGACGTGCCATGAATATGGAAGAATCGTGCATCCTGTGTTAGCAATGGTCATTCGAATTGCACTGAGCTCTGAAGCGTCCATGTTTTGGTCAGAGAAATGGCGAAGACAGGAAAATGGCACACCGTACTGTGCCAGTATTAAAAATGGCATGATAAATTATGGGATGGAATAAGCCTAATGGGATGGAGAAAATGGCAATGTGGAAACTAGTTCTCAGAAATCCCAGGACGAATTGCTGGTATCACACAAAGCAGTGCAAAATGCAAAGCACTGCATTGTGCCAGACGGTAGTGCTGGGCACTCTGGAATACCTACCCGTGGTGTACTGCATTTTCCATCAACACAACTACTCCTGGTGAGGATGTGCAGCACCAATGCAAGCAGTCAAGTGTGTGCGTGCCCATGTGATGTACAAAAGTGGGCGTCTGTATGCCAACGTAACTTACATTGACCAAACTTTGCAGTTTAGACGCAGCCTTAAAGACTTGCTAAGCTGGGCTGCTACACCCACTTCCTTTGTGTGGCATGTGCATCACTGGCTGCAAAGCAAAACTTATGAAAGGCTTGAGTTTTCCTTTGAAGCTCATTGATTGCACAGCAGCACAACAGGGTAGAGCTGTGCAAGAGAAGAACCAGAGAGAAATGACAAAGTGAGGAGCAGATCCATGGGGGATGTGAAGAAGGGTGAGAAGGCTAGACAACAGACCAGAGGGGGAAACAAAAGTAAAGGGGAAGGGCTAAAGAAGAGGGGTAATCAAGAGATGGGTAATGACTCTGTTACCAAAGATAAACTTCCTCTTACAATCTTTACTGACAGATCAGCAACTGAACATACACATCATGTTCTGATTTCAGCTGCACTGGTATAAATCCAGAGGCTCTCCAGTGAAGGAAAAATAATGTTACTTTGGGTTTATAGTGCAGCAACTGAGGTCAGTACTATAATTTTTTATCTTGGGAAATAGCTTAGGCTTGCTAAGGTAAATAAAAACCATTGTTCAGAGCAGATGGAATAGCAGCTGGCAAAGCAGTAGAGTGGTAGCACCAAATCGGGTAAATGTGCCTGGGTGGTGCAAGCAAAAAGCTTCACTGCATGGTTCCAGAATTATTCTGATAGTTTCTGGGTGCACACGTTAACAAAATGAATGCATATGCATCAGGGACTATTATCCTCTTACTGAAAATGGGTAGATCATAACTGTACATCCATTCCTGCTAATGGTTTACTTCCAACAACTAGCATGGAAGTAGAGTTAAATGTCAGTTCTACCCTTCCCCCTGTTAATCCCTAACAGTCCTCAGAAATCAGCTAAAATGTTTGCGGATGGGAGGAACCAAGCTTGCTCAAAATGGCATAGCTCTTTCGGAATTATAAATATAGAATATCGACATTCTACAGAGAAACAATAAGCAGGCACCTATCCCAGTTTACAGATAATTTCAGCTTAAATATTATGCTGTAAATAGACAAGGAGGTTTTCAAAAGTAGCACTACTCCCATTTAAAGATGAGTAAACTAGTGCACAGAGAGATTCGGGCCAACTTCTTGAGGAAAAGATTGCAACATTTCTCCCACTGGCTGATTTTCTTAAAAAGAGTAGCTGCTTGAAGTCGCTCAAAGGGTTGGTATGTTAAAAGTATTTAAGAGTGTTAAAATGTTTCTAGTCCTGCCTTAAGAATCATTTCTTCCACGATGCCCACAAAAATAAACAATACTTTTCATGTATGTATTTAGATTGTGGTGGTGTCTACAGGCCTTATTGTATGAGGTGCTATACACGCATTGAGCACGAGGACGGTTCCTGCCACAGAGGCCAAATCTTTTTTTTTTAAAACAGCTTTATGGTGAACCAAAAGATATGCAATTACCTACATCAAAAGTGTAAGCTTATTAGTTTCAGAGGGGTAGCCGTGTTAGTGTGTATCAGCAAAAACAACAAGGAGGATTTATGGCACTTTAGAGACTAACAAATTTATTTGGGCATAAACTTTCGTGGGCTAAAACGCACTTCATCAGATGCATGGAGTGGAATATCCAGTAGGAAGATATATATTAACACAGTACACAAGTATTCATTGTTTTTGCTGATCTTATTAGTGTAACTCTTGTCCTTCCATCCCGCCAACAGCCTCCTGAGGGCCCCCCGTTTGTTACGGAGTTTGTCAGGCCACTACTAAGCTGTAAACACTTCTATACGTTTCAAATGTGATTTTTGTGTTGAATATTTTGCACTTGATGCAGATTCTTCACTGGATAAAATCGCAAGATAGAAAGGCAAATATCCTGGCTATGTTTACCAAATCTCTTTTTCAGAAGTGCTAGCATTCCCCCCAAGGCATTTAGGTCAGCTTTCCATACATTGTCTGAATGAAATTAACCCTATATAATTTTCTAGCATTAAGGCCTGATCCTGTAATGCTTATTCACATGAGTAATCTGATTGCTGTCAATGGGAAGGTTTGCATGGCCAGGTTCTATATGGTTGAGTTTCAAATTGGAAATGTGTAATATATGTTGTGTTTTATATAAGTAGGCTCTCTCTATAAAATTTTAACTTCTAACTATAGTATAACTAACTCTTCCCTGTGGCAAATTCCTTGCTAAATGTATAGGTGCCCATCAAAAGTAATTGTGTCATCACATTTAATGCATACTACATGTACAAGTGTAACCATGAAGTTCATAGTAAAAGATTATTGTATCTGGATGGTCCTCATTCTTGTATTAAAACAATAACAAATAATTTTATATGTGGTGAATGTGTAATTCCTGAAGAGCTGCAAAAATAAGAACTGTGCTGTACATCAAACTGACATGGTAACTAGGTAACAAAGAGCAAATGGTAGTATGAAATGATTCCCTTTTTTCACACTTCAACACTTTGCTTTCCAGGTCATGTTGTGTAGGCTCAGATATTTAGGACAGAAGCAAGGGCTGTTAAAGCATATACTTATTTGTACTTATTTGCATATACTTAATTGTAGTATGCAGTGTGTGACTTTGATACTTTTTAGAGGCACGGTAATTTTACTTATATTGTCTAATTTTGACAGTAAAAATCCATACTTCGTGAAGCAACCTTCTAAATGATGATACCACAAACACTGTGGTTTAATAAATAGCCAATTAAATCATAACATTCACAGTTCCCACTGAAACACATACTCGTTAGAGAGACAGTGCTTGTTAAGAAAAAAATGACTCAAAGAATTTTTTGGAGGAGGGAAGGAACGGTCAAAATATTTTGTTTTGACAAAATCAAAATGTTGGTTTTTATTTAGACCTTTTATGATATATTATCTTATAGATCGGGGTGGGCAAACTTTTTGTCCCAAGAGCCACATCTGGGTTTGGAAATTGTATGGCTGGCCATGAATGTTCACGAAATTGGGGTTGAGGGCTCTGGCTGGGGGTGCAGGCTCTGGGGTAGGGTCAGAAAAGAGGAGTTCAGGGTGCGGGGGGGGGGGTGAGGCTCTGGGCTGGGGTAGGGGGTTGGAGGTGCGGGCTCTGAGGTGGGGCGGGGATTAGGGGCTTGCGATGTAGGAGGGTGCTCCAGGCTGGGACTGAGGGGTTCAGAGGGCAGGAGGGGGATCAGGGCTGGGGCAGGGGCAGGGGGTTGGGGCTCTGGAGTGGGGCCATAAATGAGGAGTTCAAGGTATGGGTGGGGGCTCCGGGCTGGGGCAGGGTGCAGGGGGTGGGGTGAGGGCTGTGGCTGCGGGGTACAGGCTCTGGGGTGGGGCAGGGATGAGGGGCTTGGGGTGTAGGAGGGTGCTCCAGGCTAGGGCTGAGCGGTTTGGAGGGCAAGAAGGGGTTCAGGGCTGGGGTAGGGGGATGGGGCATGGGAGGAAGTCATGGATGCAGGCTCCGGGCGGCACTTACCTCAAGCAGCTCCCGGAAGCAGCATCATGTCCCCCTCTCTGGCTCCTAAACAGAGGCAATGCCAGGCGGCTCTGCGCACTGCCCCCTCCAAAGGCGCCGCCCCTGCAGCTCCCATTAGCCACAGTTCCCGGCCAATGTTAGCTGGGGGCGCGGTACCTGCGGACGGGGCAATGTGTATTGTCCCCTCGTTGCCCCTAAATTGTCCCAAGCACAAAAATGAGACTGGGAGACAAATACAAAGCAGCTGATCAGGCAGGAAGCTTGAATGGAGCAAGCTGAGTGCTGGGGCAGATCCTCAGCTAGTGTAAATTGTCACAGCTCCATTGACAGGCAGTGGAGCCACAACACTTGACACCAGCTGAGACTCTACCCCTGTGAGTGTGGAAACAGGAAGAAAGGAGAACGGAACTGGAAGCCAGAGTAGGGTTGTGCAGTCTTGAAAGCCAGAATTCAGAAACTTGAACTTGAGGGTTGGTTTAAGAAGAAGAAAGGCCTGTTGAACGTTTATGGAGAGGGAGCTATGGCGATTGCTAGGAGATAGGAAGATGAAATCTATCAATCCTTGACAAAAGTTTTCAGCAGAGCTTAGTATGGGGCTCACTTTAGTTTCAAGTCATTTTCAAACTGATTTAGCTATCAGCAGTGTGCTCTTAAGACATTTCATCCTCCTTCACACCAGATGGAAGAACACCCTACCTTTCTGTGACACACCCCTTTAAGAAATGAAAGCACAGACTTTCTGTGATTCATTGGCCAATTAAATTTAAACAAGCACATCTCATTACAGAGATTGGCCATTTAAAAAAAATAATAATCAAGAGATTACCTGAGGAAAAGTATCATAATTATACTGTGTACTGTAAATTTAAACAAAATCCTTAACAGTAACAAATGATTTTATTCTTTCTAGGGACATGGGTCACATTTGGAGGTCAAATTTCAGATGACGTAAGTAATGTTTGGTTGAAGTAAAACTCATAAAATTGAATAAATGTTTTGTACAAGTCAAGTCATAGCAGAATAAGCAGAGTCTATTTCTGTAACAGGAAATGACAGAGAATTATCATACTCAGGAACAGAAAGTTTGCACTTCTGCTACGTTTCACAAAGTCTTAGTGATTATGACATTTCCAAAGGTTAAATTTAATAAAAAAAACCTTTCCATTAAAAAAATATTCCAAACAGCTATGAAAAGAAGGATCAGCATTTACCTCTGACAGTTGTAATGAGAATCTGATTGTTCCCACAGTAGATGTATGACTTTTTTTTTTTTTGGCATAATGTAAGTAATCCAGTACAGTCATAAATATAGGCACAGTGTCAGCGTATAATGAGGTGCCAGATGATTTTTGACATAAAAAGTATAGATGAAACAACTGAAAATATCTTTGGGCTTTGCACTGACAACACTGACTCTTGGCCGTAACGGATGGTTCTTAATCTCTGCTAATAACCCTTTGAAGGTGCTGTGTAACTGACATATTTTACTAAGCTTTGGGAACTTCATGGACATTAGTTATCCATAACAAAAACTTGCAGCAGCCTCACTCGAAGCACCAGGAGAGAGAAAGTGTCAATAACCTTGGTGGAAGGAGAGAAGTATTGTGTGTTAAGATGTAGAGGATTTTCTAGAAGAGAGAGAAACCATTTTATCTTACAAATGGTGTGTAAGGGACTGATGAAAATATACAATAGCATAACAAAGGGGATTCTTCTTTATATTGCAGTGTTTTAAACACAGAGGGTAAAAACCTGGCCCCATTAAAATCAATGGCAAAAATCCCATTGACTTCAGTGGGCCAGCATTTCAACCTGATCAGCTATTTGTAGGATCAGGCCTTTAGTTATCACTGATATTGATCATTTAAAAACTCCTCATGACTTCTGGTGTTTGTCTTTTCATATGCAGCCTATCAGCTAAAACTAGAGTTGGGCCCAAAACAAAATCCAAGATCTGAACCTCTGCCCCTCCTCTCCAAAACTTTGGGAAAGTTCAGATCTGAACTCTGCAGCTCAGGTCCATCTCTAGTTAAAAAGCAAATCTAAGTAAAACAGTTTGAATAATTGGTGCTTTCAGTTTTATAGAACTCCTGCCTTGGAATTCTGTGATTCAGTCAGTCTAATCTTCCACATTAAGTCAGGGGACAAGGGGCTGAACTCATCCCTGGTTGAAGTGCATTGACTTCAGTAGGCTTACTCCAGGATATATCTGGCCTAATAAGTCTTGTACTCTCACTTATCTAAATGTGGTCATTTTAAAACATTTAATATAGAAAAAAACTATTTCAAAATACTGATGGAACTTTGGTTCAGGTCTATCCCAGGTTGGAACAACCCAAAGTTGTTATCTGATAGCTTCTCAGTGGCCATTGTGAAGTGGGTTGGTGGTCTTGGTACTTTTTTTAGATGGCAAGTGTCTGTCAGTCACCACTGCATTCGAAACTAATTTGCATTCTACCAAGGACTGAATGAGCCATGGACTGAATTCCTCTGTCATCCCTAGAGGCACTCCTTCTGAGTGGGAGTTGTCATATTGGCAGGACCATATGGGGAAGCTCACATTACTATGATCTGTCTGGTGGATCCATAGAAGACTTCAGTCTCCAAGGCTGTCAACCCAGCATATTTCATAAGTGATAAATTCACTAAAAATCAACACAAATGGAAAACCTCTCTTCAGTAAATGTTAGGAATCAGATAGAGTTGAATGGAAAATGATGGGGTTTTAGTATCCTATGAAATTTATTGGAGAATTATATCCCTGCTATAGAATTTTATAGGAAGGTTAAAAAAATTAAGAACTATATCCTTTCTATATTACATTCCATAGAGTTACAGATGAATATCTATAGGACCCTATTACATTTCTATTGGTTTCATCTCTATTAACTGTAAAAGTTTCTTTTCCTGCAGGAAAGAAATTTCCCTTAACACAGGTGAAAGGGATGTTGATATAAATCTATATTCTGGCTCTTCTTGCACTAATGCACAGATATCGTGTGCATATTACTCGGGCTTGTTTTACTGTGGCTTGTAGAAGCTGCATGAGACTAGGTCAGGTCATTATGTCTATCACAAATGGGCTATGTCCTTATTTCCTAAGCAAGACTCCGTAATGTTCCTCCCTACAAAACATCATCTCAGAAGGTTTGTGGGATAGCCAGGACTAAAGTAGACTGGGGTTCTGTTGTGATTATTGGGCCAACAGATTTACCCTAAATTCAACTGTGAAAAGTATAGGAAAGTTCATAAGATGTCACAATAGCCTATGACTTTTTGCCTGCCTGAGAATTAATCATGCAAAATAAGTGAAGTTTTTTCAATAAATCAATGCTATGAACAGGTGCCAGAAAACCAGGCAGAAAAATTGAATTAGCCCAAAGAAAAATGGCCTTTTGACCATAGTAAAGGGCTATGGTGAGATCATACTTTGTAAACAAGAAAATGTGAGAATGAAGTCACCTATGCCAAGTTTGGCTTTATGGAAATGAATTTAACTTAACTCCTTTTGGGGGGTCTTAAAAAGAGACATTGGGAAAAAAAGAAGAATCTTCGTCCCCCCCAGTGCATCCCCCAACCTGCCAGAACTGCAACTCATCTCGACTCATTTCAGCTCCTTCAACCTGAAGTCATGAGGAGCAGATCAGGCCAAGGGACTTTCTTCCTGAGAGGAAAGCAGGCTGGCCGTTGGTCTTGTTTAAGGAACTTTGGTTTTCAACTATGAGTGCTGAAAGTCAGCATATTATCCTGGGACCAACATTGCTAAGACAACAACAGTGCATATCACATTATCATGACATCCAGTACTCAGCCTGGCAGCGGGGATATCTAATTGCCTGCACCTCAGAGGCACATAAGATCCTGTATTGTTTTCCCTTCCCTTTTTGAGTTGCTTTTGCCACTGCCCCCCTCTCCCTCTCTTCCTATTCTATTTCTCACTCTCTTGGCTTTTCATCGAATCCCAACATCAGCTACGCTGCATTCATCCAAGCCTGTCTTGTCTAAGGAGAAAGGATCCAAAGAGATGACATCCTTGACCAGAACATGAACCAGAGTCCAAGCAGTAGGTGTCATGCTCAACTTGCCAGCCAAAGCATCCACTCCAGTGGTCCAGTATTCAAAAAAACATCATTGACAGCCATATTTCTCCCACCTTTTCTATCCTGTCTCTCATCCACCGTGTGTCTATGTTGAAAACAGGAAAAATGAATGCCCGTCGCACATCAGGACTGAGAGTAAAATTAACTTTCTTTTTCATCAAAGGTTGTTTAAAAAAAAAAAAAGAGAGACTGATATTTTAACTCCAAAAGGAGAGAGACTTTGACAGGGTCTAACTAAATTTGTTTTGCATGATCACTAAACCACAGTTTTAATATAAATTCTTGTTTTAATTCTGTGCTCCTTTTTTGTGTGTTTAATCAATAAACTTTCATCTTGAATGAATGCTTTTGGGGGTTTGCCAAGTAACCGAGTAAAACCAAGGCCTTTGTAGAAAATAACCATGACCCTATTGCTGTTAAATGTTAGAGTGAAAGAGTTTACAAACACCTTTAACTCTGTAGGCCTTTGAGGTCAATATCAGTTCTCCACTTGCCCCCAGATTTTCAGGTGTGCATTTATATGCAAGCCTAGCCAGACCTTGGGCCTATATGGTGTGTGTGGAAGAGTGCAGTGCTGCATAAAACTTCCACTATCATTTCCCATCAAGCAATAGCAATGACCCCAAGAGGACCAGTATTTCCTCTCTGCAAAGTGTGTGATTCATGATTTCCTTCAATCTAGGGAGCAGAGTCCAAAGGGCACTCCTAAACCTGGACTCCAACATGCTGACTTGTGCATGAGCTTATTTTTACAGGCAGGAAAAGTTGCCATTGATTTCAATAGGATTATTCAGGTGTGTGAAGTTATTTGTGCAGGGTTAGGACTGTGATTGCAGCTTGCTACCCATCAAGTTTTCATCTGAAACGCCATATTTTAAAAACATTTTTAGTGGTGTGTTTGGTGTCAGATTGTAAGTACCATTGTGGCAGGTTTGAGTCTATTTTGAATAAGTTAAGAAAAAATACCCAGTCTTGAAATGTCCTGCTGACACAACACTCCTACCCTGCTCCATTTGTGATTCTAATTTTTCAGTGCTTAGGAATTCATCCTAAGTCTCTGAATTTTGTTCTTCTGGGAGCACATTTTCTGAGTCTCGATTAAAAAACAAATCAAGTTTATATTCTATAATATTGTAGATATTCTATACAGTATGTATCATTTAAATATTTTATATATTGTATCCTCAGTTCAGGACACACTGAAATGGTAGATATGTCTTACTTCCTCTCATATTCTGATGCACAGGTGGGCAGGAATACATGGTCAATATTTCCAGAAGGTGAGTAGTGATTTTTGGGGGCCCAACCTGAGACTCCATACAGTATGAGAGGAGCTCAGTACTTTCTGAAAATCAGGCCTTTTTAAGATGTCATAAGCTGGGCACTGAAAATCAAGGCACCCAAAATCATTAGTCACTTTTAAAAATCCCATCCATGTATTCCTTGGGGATCCTATCATAACCACACTGACTTCTGGGGATTACACTCCATCTGAGACATGAAATTAAGTTTCTAGGAAAGGGGTGCCTCTAGGAGCTGAAGAAATTTGATTCCTCCTGATATTGGGCAGCTCTGTTAGCTGGACCACTGAGCCAGCCCACTTTACATTTCACAATCCATTTTGGTCAAAAACCAATTAACCATATAACTAACTGGGGCTGGCTGTGGTTGCTTTAAAACAATTGTTTTCCTTTAGAAAACCGGGAGAGTCTGAACTGCTGGTTCCTCTTCATCCCTCCTTTTTGCTGGCCAGGGCTCTGTGCTTCGTTGCAGCTGCTCTCCATTGAAGCACTTGATGCTTTCAGAGGAGCGCAGCAGTGATTTGGAAATGCAGCGCTGTATTTTAATAGTCCGTTAAAATTACCAAAATAAAACAGTGCACAATCAATTCACCGCTGCAGTGCTGCCATTCACTTCAACTGGAAAGCAGCCGAAACCAAGCAATTACCTTAAAATCAGTCCAGTTTGTCTTCCAATCTCCTGCACAAAGAGCAAAAGAATAGCGCAGATGTGCAAAAGTCAGACATGCTCCTAAGTCTCCCTTATTAAACAATTGTAGGTCCAGGGGATGTTACAAGCAGCTGTAGTTCATCTCACACCACATTCTGTCTCCTTTGGGAACTGCAAAATGTATATCAAAGTCCAATGTCAGCTGCAAAAACTGCACAGTGTATTTTGCAGAAAGAAAACTGTTACTTCAGATGTGTTGTACAAACATGTACGCCACACAAACAGCCTTGGCCATAGCTGCTGTTATTGCTTTGTACGCTAATAGGACGAACAGGGCTATACAATTCCTCTTTACTAGAAGCAGCAAGGAGTCACGTGACCTTCATAACAGCCTTTAGAATGGCTAGGCTTGTCAGCCGGCCTTAATGACTGAGGGAAAGGAAAGAACTAAGCAGGGCTTGTGGAATTGTTGTTTTTATTAGATATATTTCCTGCAGTCTAGCTGTTGTTGAAAACTCACACAATCGCCATGTTTAAGCAACATCATTGTGTTAGAAACCAACAATGGCAATTACATTCAGTGCTACTTCCTCACCTAGATACTGTATTGCAGCATATCCGAGGGTCATTCTCTGCTCAGTATATATGTATAACTACTACAAATGCCCATGGGAAATTCTCCTCTCAGGTGTAATTCCTACCCCTCCTCCACACGTACTGGGGTTCTAGATGGCGTGCAACCCATGTGTTTCTCGGGTAGTTGTGCAAGAGACCCTCTGCAGTAGGGAACAGAACTCTGCAGCAGCTTAGCAGCCTGTAGGGGAGGATTCTTTCCCCCACTTCCCTGCAGAGAATCCAAGCACACGTGCTGCGTATTCGGGCTGAATGCTGACTGCCACTCCTTCAGTAACACTGGTGAAAATCCAGGGAAGCTTCACTGCCTTCAGTAGATTATGTTGGATTTAAACCTGTGAAACTGAGAACAGAATTTAGCCCTTTGCTTTTTGCCTGTAACAACTTATGTTGGCTTAAGAGCAGTGCCCAGGCACAATGGGACGATTTAAGGACACAGCCTTAAATCAGCCTCAATTCCATTGATTTTTGGTATGTGCTGCGCTGCATTCCCCCATCCCAAGCCACAGATGAGGCCCTAACATACCATAGTCACCATTAGGAACACTTCCCACTTAGTTCTGAATGCAAGTCAAGGTGTTAAGACTGTTCCATAAAGCCCTGTTTGGTTAATGTCCCAGCTACCTGAGACTGCCTCTCCACTCATGCTTCTGTCACTTTTGAAATCAGCTGAGATGCTCCTTCAGCCCCTAGATTTGAATATCTGTGGGACGGAGTCAGAGCCCTGTGGATGGTGGGCCTTTGGCTCTGGAACTTGCTTCCCCTACTATCTGTCACAAACTGCCTTCTGGCCTCCTTTTGTCTGAATGTAGTATGGGGAATTCTGGGGTTTCATGCTGGTTTCTACGTGAGTCAGTAAATTCTATTGCATTTGTACATGCACTGAGTGACTCTGATTAGAGCACTATATAGCTAAAAATAAATAAATACACTTGGGGATATATCTGACCTTTGGATAACAGGGTTTTAATTAACTCTGGTTCAGATAATCACGTTTTGACCAAAGGTCCACAGCCCTGCTCCTTGGGGCAGATGGTGAGTAGCATGTCAGGCATGCTGGGGATTGTTTCTGCAGCCACTTGACTAATCGTATGTCTCTGGCTTCCCTAAGGTTGCTGAACAGCTAATGACAATCGCTTATGAGAGTGGAGTAAATCTTTTTGATACAGCGGAGGTGTACGCAGCTGGAAAGTAAGTGTGTGTGTGTGTGGCTCAAGGTGTTGGAGTGTTCTACGCAGCCAAGTTTCACTTTGTTTAACTACTGTACCTATTTATTCACCACCAACCTAACTCAGCCTTTAAACAAATGCAACTACAGAAGTGTATCAGGTTCTATTTTCAGTTACTCTGGTGTAAATCTGGAGTAACCCTATTGACTTTTATGGAGTTACTGCAGATCGGCACTAGTGTCATTTAAGGTTTATTTTGACATATGTAAATGTATACTGGGACGCACTGGAGTAGTGCACTAAGACACTTCATAGGAGGATGATCTGCCTTGGATTTTGGGTGTTCCCAGTTTAGTTATGTGTTCAAACTCTAGATTAAACATCCTTGCAAACAAGAGCAAGTCACCCAACAGGGGGCCTTGCTTGTAGAGGTCTGATGTCCTACTGCTTTGCCAGTGTGAAAGATTGGCTTTAGAAACAGGTAAACCCTGATGTTACATATTCCCCTTTTATGAAATTCAGTTTGATCCCAAGTCCCTTTGTGCCCCCAGCCTCTTAGGAAGTTATTGAACTTCACCCCAGTTTTATCTCGCTAGAGGTTTTGGGG
The DNA here is from genome assembly GCF_965140285.1 of Lepidochelys kempii. Lineage (NCBI taxonomy): Eukaryota > Metazoa > Chordata > Testudines > Cheloniidae > Lepidochelys > Lepidochelys kempii. The sequence goes on along the minus strand of NC_136388.1, from coordinate 24,685,179 downwards.
GTCCCCCAAGAACTTAGTAAAATTGGGGTTTAGCGTATACCCAGGGTAACAAAGTGCCACAAACTGTGTGAAAAGCGGGGCTTTTCTTTCATAGTGCTTCTTGTGAAATGTTTTTTCCTCTCCAGTTTTCAGAGTTCGCTGGGTGCTTTTTAAGGTTCTACCATACCATACAATACAATGAGCATAGCTCAGGTTTGCAGACTTTGACAAGTCTTTCAGCAAACCTGGCCCAAGCTCCTGATTTGGCGATTGGATGTGAAAATTTGGCACTCCCCTCCAGGTGAAACACTCACCATGCTGCCGGGGTGATTTCTGCTCTACTCCACACCCTGCCCTTGTCCTACAATGATACCTTAATAAACACCATTTTTCTAAAAAACAAACGCTGCTTATGTGGAACCTCATATTTCCTGTGAGAGAGACTGGGACATCTGTGTTCTTTTTTCCTCTTCCACCTCTCAGGCAGGCACCTATCCTCTTGCCAGGAATAGGGTACTTGGCTGCATTTTTCCCTGTTTCAACTTGAGCAGGGAACAGAGAGGGCTCCATATGCCGGGCCACCTCCTAAAGAGTGCATTAATCACTTCTGCAGGGCCTACAGCCATGGCCATCTTTAAGCTGGGGGCAGAGGGGTGGGACTCTTTGTCCAGTGTCAGTTATATGTAGTTACATCAATGCCATTGTGCTGGCAAAGAAGAAAGTGGTCCCCTGCCAAAAACTTTTAAATCAAGTCCTGATTTTTTAGTGGAAGATAATGGGCCAGATCCTCAGCTGGGTAAATCATCCTAACTCCATTAACTTCTGTGCCAGTTTATACCAGCTGAGATTCCAGCTCAGTATCCACACTGAGAAAATAAACAGAGAACCTATTTTGGGTTCCCATTCTCGAAGGAGAGAACTGGATTAGACTAACAAGTCTAAGTGCATTGCTTGTATCTCACATGTAACCTACTCTGTGCATTTCACTATTGATGAATAGAGCCCCTCCCCGGCACATTGGAAAGTTGGTGCCTGTAGTTCCAGCCCCGGAGTTGGTGCCTAGACAAGGAGCTGCATAGTAACTTCTGAAGAGCCGCATGTGCTCCGGAGCCACAGGTTGGCCACCCCTGCTTCAGAGAGAGGGCATTTTCCTGCAGTCTCCACTACAAATAAATCCTCAGTCTGTTCTCTTCTCTCATGGGCTCCCTGATTCTTATAGAAAAACCAGCACTTAAAAGTGCTTTCATCCCCCTGGTTTGTGTTCACTACATTGCTCCCCTTCATTTCACTCTCTATTCAGCTCTGTTTCTTGCATGGACAAAATGACCTTCAGCTGACTTTGTGTACACACCCAAAATGTCATGGGCCAGATCCTGGCCTCCATGAAGGTGGCTTTGTACCACTCAGCCTTAAAACTGACTAACTTTAAAAAGAACAAAGCCCTACTTGCAGGGTTGTGTTTTGGATGAACGTGCCCTGATGCACAATGGGGCTGAAGGAAGAAAACCCTAACATCAACACATGCTTCAAGGCGATACTGGCAACGTAGTCTCTGCTGGCCATTCTCCCATTTGTGGGTAACAGGCCAACTTCCCTCCTCCACATCCCCCGGTGTAGACCCAGTATAGATGTCACTTGAGCAGTCCTCACTCAGGCTGATGCACAGTTTCTCAGCTGCCTGGGTCACCCGCCCAACAGAATGACATTTCTGCAGCATTTGGGCCATATGGGCCCGTGCAAGACAGTTAAGGATTTGGCTTATAATTTTCTGCAATGTGTTTGGTAGACATTCTATAGCTAAATTGAAACTTCAGTGTGTTTCTGACCAATCACTGTCTGACTTTGTGCTGATGTTTGGAGAGGGGAGAAATGCCATAATTAAAAACAAATCAGTTGACTTTACAAGTGTGACATTTATATTGATTCGGCTTAGCACAGGGCACTGAATTGTTAAATTCCAACTCTCTGCCTCATAAGGTCAGTGCAAAAAAGGCACATTCAGGTCAGCAAGGACATGGGGCAATGTGTCAAACAGAAAAAAATAAAGGTTGAATGTGAGCAGATTTTTTTTATGTTACGTATCGGTGCTTATGGCAGAGACTTCCAATGAATAATTGGTTTCATGGTTTACTTTATGTTGAGTGCATTCTTGTCTTTAAAGTATTTTATACTCAAGTGCATTTTTTTTCCTCCCCAGGGCTGAGCTGATTCTGGGAAGCATAATCAAAAAGAAGGGCTGGAGGTACTGTATAGATTTTAGAGCCTGCCTGACAATTACTGCAATTGAAGTCAATGGCAAAACTCCCTTTTACTTCAGGGGTAGAAGATCAGGACCACAGAACATATCTGAATTCTTTTGTTTTAAAAAACAGTAGCTTTTTTAACATGTGCTGGATCCGGTAGCTGGTTGGAAAAGCTGGAATAAAAGTCCTAGGCAGAGCTGGTGGCACTTCCTATTACTAAGATTGCCCGATGCTTCCTGTTATGAACCCCTGTTTTCAGTTGTGGTTTATAATTTTGCCAAACTTCGTTTGGGATAAAATTTTCCATAACAGGTGTCTGTCTTGGGCAGAAATTTTTTTGGAAAGATTCAGCCATTTTTGAGAACCGGGTTGGGAAAAAATATGTTGTTTTACTGTTAGGAAAAGTTAGAAAATACCAGAATTCAGGTTTTCTGTGCAACCGTAATTCAGCTCCCTTGGGTGTTACATTATGATACAGTCTTTAATAGCATCATTGTCACACTATTTTTTTCCATAGGACCCCTGCCTCCTTCAGTGCACAGTATGGACCTGTTCTGGGGATCAATCAGGTTGCTGTGAAGGAGACTTTTGTCTGTAGGTCTCCAGCCTCATTTGTTCTAGAAGCTGGAATGTGCAGTGATTGAGGCAGGGGATTGCAGGAAGAGAAAGGATGGGCTCCTGGTTAAGGCAGTTGAATGCTGCTCTGGAAAACTGGAGGGTGTTTTATCCCTACCTTTTCGACAGAGTTTCTATGTGATGCTGGGCAAGTCACTTAAACCAAACTTTTCATAGGTGGTCTCTAATTGTGTGCTCCTCATTTTCTGGGTTCCCGGCTTGAGACTGCTTGACTTTGCAATCTTAGCAATGGGTTTTTTTCCCCATGTAATGTTATATATAAAGAGATAGAAAGCATGATGGGATTTCTTTTTGAATACCTCATATGAGATTAGACCTAATTTAAATGATTCATTCATGTGTGTACACTAGAATGTATTTGTGTAGCTTAAGTGGCATTTACATGATCTTTAAAGATCTCCACTATCTGTCCTGTTCATCCCTTCACTAATCAATGATCCCAATGGCATTCCAATTCTCAACACATCAAATATAAGTATACTTTAGTGGGATGATTATTCAAGAGAGACTCAGTGTGCTGCAGAACAAAGTACAAAGTACAAATAAAAAATCCTGTAGCTGCTCTATATCATTAATCTCTTCAGGATCTATGCAGCATTTTAAGAGCTACTCTAAAATTAAAATAATTTTTATTATCTTAAACAAAAATGGGGAGATTTTCTAAAAGGATGCCTAAGCTGTACACACTGCTACATGTTTTTGCCCCTTTGAATATATTCAAGGTAGGCACCTGGGGCACATTTTTAAAGGTATTTAGGTGCCTAACTCCCTAGGGAGTTACAAATCTGTCCCCTAGGGATAAGGTCAGAACCAGTTCTTTTTTAAGTCAGTGGCAGAAATCTCATTGACTTTACCAGGAACAAACCCCTGTTCTTGAAAACTTGCCCCCAAAATGTTCAGGCTTGTTTATGTAGTGCAGCCGTTTTGTTCAACTATACGTTCTGTGTGTGCATATTTAATGGAATTCACTGTCAGCAAGTGTGTCTAATACTTGCTGTGTTATTTTCTTAAGTATTTTAAACTATGAAACATATTTTGTTTAATCTTCCTTGCTGCAGTCCTGCACCTGATTGAAGTCAGAACAAAATACTGGGCCCTGTTCAGTGTTCATTTAAATCATTGGGAGCCTTTCTATTGATTAATAGCCATGGGTCAGGCCCTTGGAGAGCGGTTGACAAAGATTTTGTTGTATACAGCAAAGTATTTTCCAGCCAATAGATCTTTGTTTTAGTAATACAGTACATTGGAGTTTATAGACAAACTTAGCAAATGGATCATTCTTTTGGTTTTAATATCTCAAGGTCACTGTATAACAATATTCATACTGCTTCTCATTAAAGTAGTTTCATAACAGTAATTTACATCAGATGCTTTTGGTGACGTTTTCTACACTCTTTTCTCTTGACACAGCAGCATTATTGAAATCGCCAGAATAGTTTGATGTTTATCATTAACCACTGTGGGTTCTTGTGACACTGTAATGCCTAACTGCTTAGCAGCAGCTACAGGCAGAGCATGTTTTGTTTTTCTGGAAGAGTTAAATGCTGAACTGAGCATTTCTGATTTTTCTCTCACTACCATCACTTTCACACTAGTTAACTCCATTGATTTCAATGGAGTTGCAGCTGATTTACACAGTTGTGAGAGGAGAATTGGCCCCTAAATCTTAAGGAAAATACTAACTTTGCTTATATCTCAGAGTACAGAAGCTACTTTCCTTATTTATTTTAGGGTCCACATTTTGTTTACAATGTAACAAGGTTGTACTGCATTATTGATCAAACAATGAAAGTTTGATCATCTACGCTTGGACTGGTATAAGAAAGTGTGTATATATAGTTATTCATTAGAAGCAATCAGAACATAGAGCCATAGTTATGCATTGTCCTCCAGGCTAAAGTTAAGAACCTTCAATTGAGAGTCTCCTTTGAAGACAAACCTTATGACTGCTTTAGCTGTAAATAAAAAGAAATTGCCACTTTGGGAGTGGAACAACACCTAAAAAGGGTGGCTTTTGTTTTGATCTTTACTCCATATGCCTGTTAAAAACAAAATTGCAACCCACTTTCTTTTTTATGTATAGGAGGTCCAGTCTGGTCATAACAACAAAACTCTACTGGGGTGGAAAGTAAGTTTTATAATTGTTTTGTTTCAGATAATACAGTTTAATTCTGCATGGCTTTATCCATTTAAGGCAGGGGTGGGCAAACTTTTTGGCCCAAGGGCCACATTGGGGTTGCAAAACGGTATGGAGGGCCGGGGAGGGAATGCTGTGTCTCCCCAAACAGCCTGGCCCCTGCCACCTATCCTCCCCCTCCCACTTCCTGCCCCCCCTCAGAACCTCCAACCCATCCAACCCCATGTGCTTTTTGTCCCCTAACTGCCTCCCCCCGGGACCCCACACCCTATCCAACACCCCCTGCTCCCTGTCCCCTGACTGCCCAATCCCCAATCCACACCCCTGCCCCCTGACAGGCCCCCTGGGATTGCCGACCCATCCATCCCTCCCCCACTCCTTGTCCTCTGACAACCCTCTTCCAGGACCCCCATCCCTAACTGCCCCCCCAGGATCCCACCCCCTATCCACCCTCCCCCTCCGCTCCCTGTCCTCTCTGACCCCCTGGGACCCTACCCCCTATCCAATCCCTCCTGCTCCCTGTCTCCTGACCGTCCCCCTGAACCTCTGCCCCATCCAACTGCCCCCTATCCCCTGACTGACCCCCGGGACCTCCTGCCCTCCCCCCATCCCCTTACCCTTACCAGGCTGCTCAGAGCGGCAGGACAGGCTTATTTGAAAGCCTGGGAAGTGGGCGGGCACAAGGTGCGCTGCTTGCATGGCGGCGTGGCTGCAGGGGAGGGGGAACAGCAGGGGAGGGGCTGGGAGCGAGCCTCCTGGGCCGGGAGCTCAGGGGCTAGGCAGGACGGTCCCGAGGGCTGGATGTGGCCCGCAGGCCATAGTTTGCCCACCCCTGCTTTAAGGCAACCAAGTTATATACAGGTTAGTGAAATCTCGGGGCTAATTTATTCTCATTTGAAGATGACTTTTAAAGAAGTCAGTGCTCAACAAAGATATTAACCTGGCATTAGACCCTAGCAAATGGTACCAAAAGGAATAACCCCTCTGCACTCTTTTGATGCAAGATAATTAATTTAGATTGTTCAAGTACAGTCTCTTAAACTTCCATTTCCAAAACATGGATGAAATCAGAAGGAGCACAACCAGCATAATACTACGCAGGAGGAAAGCTGCCCAACCCTGCCAACATGATAACGTTTTATTTAACACGGGGTTAACTCAAACCCACAGGTCAGGGAGATATTTTTAAGATCACTCCCCGCAGTGAGCTCAGATAAAAAAGACCATCTTGTTTGAGATAAAAATGAGCCATTTCTCTCTTAGTGTTGAGCTAAATGAAAGAGAGTTTGCCCTCTGTTGTGGGCTTGAAGCACAAATTTTACTGGTTTCAGAGTAACAGCCATGTTAGTCTGTATTCACAAAAAGAAAAGGAGTACTTGTGGCACCTTAGAGACTAACCAATTTATTTGAGTGATCACTTTAGATAAGCTATTACCAGCAGGAGAGTGGGGTGGGAGGAGATATTTTTTCATGCTTTGTGTGTATATAAAAAGATCTTCTACACTGTCCACAGTATGCATCCGATGAAGTGAGCTGTAGCTCACGAAAGCTTATGCTCAAATAAATTGGTTAGTCTCTAAGGTGCCACAAGTACTCCTTTTCTTTTTGCAACTTTTACTGGCTGAATTTACTTCTGATATGTTACCAGTGTTTGAACTATTGGTTAAATTATTCAAAGAAATTTAACGAGTTTTGCTTTTCAAACTCTGTACAACCTTTCTGTCTGTCTGCCTTCCTTCCAATCTGATCTGTGCAGTGTATTTTGTAACACACTGAAATCAAAGTCTATCAGAATGTCTAAGAAAAAATGTAAAGTTTACTCCATATCATAATTTATAAAAACTGCAACATGTGGAACTGGGAGGTTTTCTTTGGACATGTTCTATAAAAGAGTAAAATGATTTTGTCATTTCACTGAAGTTATTTATCATAAATTTTGAAGCTGGAGAGAGAGGATATAGGTTTTGGCTTCTCCAGCAGAGTCTGGATATAAATAAGAGAATGCTATGCATTTCAGTACTGTAGATTTATAGCAATGGTCTAGTTTTACTTTATTGAGCCATTGCTTTGCTTCAGACTCAAAATATGGTTGATATGCTACAAACACATACAAAATTAAACAGTCTGTAAGAAAGATTATAAAATGTAATATTGCCTCTAAATCTAGTTTAGATTTGAAATATGGGCCACATAAAATGGATGTAATTTCTTGTAGTTTTTCCTTAGAAGTGAGATGTCTACAGAATATACACTACGCAAAGAGACTGTGTCATTGTTTAACAACTTTGGGCCTGACCCTGCAGTCCTTACTCAAGCAAAATTCCTATTGACTCATCCTAATAAGGACTGCGGTATCTCTGAAAACCCATATTAATTACTTTGTTGCAGTTCATAAAACTGACTGTATGTCTACATTTGAGGGAAAAGCAATTATTCTATTTTATATCTTTTTGGAATAGTTGTCAAAAGGTGGTGTGAACAAGAAAGTTTCAATAAGGTTGTTCTGAAGAGACCAGTTAGGACAGGGGATTGAATCAAATCCTAGTCCACCAAATTTAATTGAAGCTTATATTGGTTTTTGCTTCATCTTCCAATTAAACTTAATCACTGCATTCTCCCACTTCTAAAAGAATGATACATTGCATGTCAGGTTGTACATTACTATAGAAAGGATGAATGTTCCTCGGTTATTATTAATATGAATTTTGTTGCTTCTGGATGCTCTTGTCTCTGGGGTTTGGTTGTTTGTTCTCCAGTGAAGGGTAGCTCTGTTATTTGAGTTCTAATTTTCTCATTTCTCAAACATTCAAAGCTTGTTCTGACTGGAATATAAAATTAGCAAATCTAAGAACATCAGTTCTTTAGAAGTCTTATAATAATAATAACACCCACACTAATAGTAATTTTACCTGGTGTATCTTTGCAGAGCTGAAACAGAAAGGGGGCTTTCAAGAAAACACATCATTGAAGGTATGTGCTGTAAATGTGCCTTATCCATTCCAAGAATCCATCTGGCTTAAGGAACACTTTGAATAAGGAAAAAACAAAGATGAGATTCACTCCACTTGCATGAAGCCCAAGTATTCAGACTCAGTGCAGATGGAGTGTGAGGATGAAGAGAGGTGAAATTCACGTCCCAACCTGGGCCAGTGTGTAGAGCTGCTTCTCCAAACTGTGGGCTGGAATAGCAGTCATAGTCCCTCCATGGTTTTTTGGGCATTGGGACATAAAAGTGGATCCACAGCCCCTCCCCTGTGCTGGCCTCCCCCAAATTGATCTTCCATGCCGGTTCCATTTCTTGATTGGAGATCAGTTTGTGGCAAGCTGGGGCTTCTCAGGCACTCCACTGCAGCTGCTCAGCCAGCCAACCTCTTGTGCAGTCCCAGTTCAGTGCCCTAAGTGGAGCAGAGGGCCTCATGCTAGCTCTCTGCACAAGGGGTGAAGAAATGCAATGCATACAAGAAACTTCAAATACTTTACGTCTTCAACATTTGCTTTTTAATCATTGATTTGTTAAACTTATTCATAAATGATCTGGAGAAAGGGGTAAACAGCGAGGTAGCAAAGTTTGTTGACGATACTAAACTGCTCACGATAGTTAAGACCAAAGCAGACTGTGAAGAACTTCAAAAAGATCTCACAAAACTAAGTGATTGAGCAACAAAATGGCAAATGAAATTTAATGTGGATAAATGTAAAGTAATGCACATTGGAAAAAATAACCCCAATTATACATACAATATGATGGGGGCTAATTTAGCTACAACTAATCAGGAGAAAGATCTTGGAGTCATCATGGATAGTTCTCTGAAGAAGTCCACGCAGTGTACAGTGGAAGTCAAAAGAGCAAACGGGATGTTAGGAATCATTAAAAAAGGGATAGAGAATAAGACGAAGAATATCTTATTGCCCTTATATAAATCCATGGTATGCCCACATCTTGAATACTGCATACAGATGTGGTCTCCTCGTCTCAAAAAAGATATACTGGCACTAGAAAAGGTTCAGAAAAGGGCAACTAAAATGATTAGGGGTTTGGAACGGGTCCCATATGAGGAGAGAGTAAAGAGGCTAGGACTTTTCAGCTTGGAAAAGAGGAGACTAATGGGGGATATGATAGAGGTATATAAAATCATGAGTGGTGTGGAGAAAGTGAATAAGGGAAAGTTATTTACTTGTTCCCATAAGAACTAGGGAGCCACCAAATGAAATTAATGGGCAGCAGGTTTAAAACAAAAGGAAGTTCTTCTTCACTCAGCGCACAGTCATCCTGTGGAACTCCTTGCCTGAGTTGTGAAGGCTAGGACTATAACAGGGTTTAAAAGAGAACTGGATAAATTCATGGAGGTTAAGTCCATTAATGGCTATTAGCCAGGATGGGTAAGGAATGGTGTCCCTACCCTCTGTTTGTCAGAGGGTGGAGATGAATGGCAACAGAGAGATCACTTGATCATTACCTGTTAGGTTCACTCCCAGTGGGGCACCTGGCATTGGCCACTGTTGGTAGACAGGATACTGGGCTGGATGGACCTTTGGTCTGACCCAGTATGGCCATTCTGATGTTCTTATGTTCTTAAACAAATCCATTCAGCAATCTGTGACATATATTATTGTATACAGTTTTTTCAGGTATATTGCTCACCTGAACCCCTCATTAATTACACCACCTATCTCCCAGTATTGCTTGCCTTGTGCAGACTGCTGGAGGTTTAAAACATTGTTCTTGCGAATATGCCTGATCCTATTCTTTATAAAATGAATAGGAGTTCAATGGGATCAGCCCCAATATTTGCATTTGTGAAGTCTGAGTGAGTTTTAAATTATCCTGTTGTCGCCTCTTGTTGGCTGTTTACTGACTGGGGATTTTGATCATGCTAGATAAATTTCCTTTCACTTGATCTGTTCAATAAAATGGCAAAAATGACTGGATATGGCAAAAAAGGCTGAAAAGAATCTGTGATTGTACCGACCTCTTTACTGAAAGAAGAGAAGCATAAAGGAGAGAGGGAGAATTTGAGAGGGGCAGGACCTGAGCACACAAACCGAAACAAAGAACTCCTCTTGGTTTTGTGTATATGAAAAAGTTTAAAATCTGTGGGCAAGCCCCCGGTTGGTGAATGTCAATGTAGCTCCATTGAAGTCTCCGGAGCTCTGACGATTTACACCAGCTGAGGTTCTGACCCATAATCTCTTTTGAAATCTTTCTTTTATTCTCCATTGTTCTTATCATTTGTTCCATTTCTCCTTTGTGTATTCTTCCCATTTCTCCTCTGTATGTGGTACTTCACCTCCTTCTGAATGCCTCTGTTCTCCCCCCGCTCAGTCTAAAAGCGGGGGCAGCTCCTCCCTCCCTTCCAGCCGGGAGGGCTTCATACCACTATCAGCACACCACCAAACTGAGCTGTGATTAATCAGGAGGGGCAAGGAGTCCCTGGCATACACCCTGGGAAACCCCCAGCAAACTCAGTCCAGCCAGTTGCCACCCCCATCATCTTTTGAGTCTCTCTGGATGGTGGGTGACCTAAGGGGGCGGGGCCGACAGCTGATCTGAATTTATTTAATGTCATTTTTGTATGTAATGTGCATATAGAACACAGAAGAAAATCCAGACTCAGTTCCATCGTATTAAGTGTGAGCAGTCTCAGCTGAAAACTTCCTATAGGGAGAATGCAGCTTCTTGGAAAGGATTATGATTTCATCCAAAATTGACATCTTAAAAGCATTATTGAAGCAGTATTGGAGGCCCTTTGATTTAAAACCCTGAGTACAGACCAAAAAAAGGAAAGTGAATAAGTTAGTAAAAAGAGAAAATTGAGGAAGGGAGTGATTGAGTTAATACCAATAGTTCAGTAGGATGCAAGTCATGGAGAGGAGGAGGTGATAGCATTGCTCTGAGTCACCTGAAAGAAGAATGTTGGAGGGGCATGCAGAAAAGGAGCTGAAACATGAAATAGACCCAATGGGTTTGGTCAATTTATGGGACTGAAGTGTGAGAGTAGATGAGATGGCCCGTAGAAGCCAAAAGTTTAAAACCAGCCTCTAAATTTTAATGTGGCCAGGTTTTTGGCTTGCATGCCTCATCCCTTGGATACATGCACATGTCTGGACAGTGCCTTGCACAATGGGAAACCCAGTTGGCTTCTCTGTGCTCCTGCAATATACATGTTTAATAATAATAATACATATTTGTATGTAAAAATTGAGTTTGGACAAATACTTGGGTAATACACAATTATAGGTGCTGAGGTGGTTGAAGTTTCTGCAGATTTGGCTCTCGAGATCTTCCTATACTGCACCAAAATGTTAAGGATCAGATTGTGCCAGACAAGCTCAGCCCCATGTTAAGCTCAGTGAGCCTTCTTGCCACTCTGGGGAGAGTGTGTGGGAGGATAGTGCTCTAAGAGGTGCATTTTTGTTATAGAGTTTGTTATGGAAATTAAGCAAGGACTATACAAAAAAGCTTGGTTGCTTAACAGTACATGCCAAAAACTGCTGATTATATTTTAGCACCCAGCACATGGTGTCCTTGTGCTTTAGAGTAAGCAGATACGTGTATAACATATAACATATAATTTCATAGCCGTGTAAAATATGCAATACAAATTCCATTCACAAGAGAAAACAGAAGCAGGTCAAATAGCTAGGAGAGATGGGTAGACTGAAATCCCTCTGGGTAGTTCATGACCACAGGGAGACAGTGCAATGTGTACACTTCCCCTGCATGTTGAAGCACTCCCAATGCAGATGGTCTCTCACCTCCGCAAGTTATTGCAAGGAATGGTGCTACAGCCAGGGCCCCACATTTCTGTATTTCCCAGAGTACAGAGCTGCTATTGCGTTTGGTACCTTCATGAAGGGGAGGGAGCTTACAGGAAGGGAGGCTCCTTCTGCATTCTGGCAAGAAAGAATCTGCCCCTATATCTGTGTTCATACGCTACACAAAGGGATTTCAAACCACGCATTTCTTGTGCCTATTTGACCTGCTTCTGTCTTCTGTTCTGAAAGGAATTTGTATGATAGGTTCTTTATACTGCCACAAAATTATGTGCTATATGTCAGCCCGCTTATTCTAAAGTGAAGAACTCCATGCACTATGTGCTAAAATAAAATCTTGCAGATTCCTATAGAGAAATGTTTGGTGTGCATCATTACACAACCAAGCTCTTCGCTAAGTGATACTGTCTGTTAAATTTCAATATCAAATTTCATATGAAAAATATACCCCTTGAGTAGATTTTATTTTGCAATAATGGAAATTTACAGGCATGGTGAAAAATGAAATACTTTTTATTGAGTTGTGAATCTTGGAGCTGAGTAGTCTTGCCTCTCACATATGAGATAAAACCTAATGGTGTGCTGTAGCTATTGCAAAAGCTGTTAAAATGTATGCCCCGTTCTTCTAGATGCATTCACATTTGATCCAAAACATTGCTGGTGTTAAAAATAAGGCAAGTTAGAAAAAGAAAAGTTCAGACCTACAAATATTAACTATGCACAGTAACAATGTATTATGCTATAGAGATGGGCTCAAGCCTCAATACCTGGATCTGGAATGCCCCGACATTGGGGTGTAGCTGGATCTAGGGTTTTGTTTTGGCTTATTATACACAGCATGCACAGCAAATTATAAGGAGAAAATGTGAAGTAGTAGTTGTGGCAAATTATTTGCCACCAGTGCACAAGCTGGAATACGTTTGTGTGAACCATTCTCCCAGTAAGCCTGTTTGCAGATAATTCACAAGCAGGAAAAAAAGGCTGAATACATTTAATGAATTGTTCACTGCAAACCTTTTGCCTTGTTATAGTTAAGATACTGATCATTTTAGACACAAAAGAAAGAGAAAGGAAAAGGACCTCTAACCTTCATGTGGAATTAAAATTACCAAAGTGGAGAGCCCCCAGGGACACACAGTTCAAGTTCTCTCTGAATATTGTAGAGCTGTGCATTCCGTGCTATGCTATCTCAGCAATAGCCAGTGGTAGTTATACTTTAATTAGAGGTACAGAGTGCCTGTGTGAGGTGTCAGGAACAGAGGGTTTTATCTATGAACCTTGACAAGAGGACTTCACTGTACAGCTACCTGAAAGATTTCTAAAACATTTTCAAACATGACAAGTGCTGTGATTTGTGGCAGAGGGATGCAGTTTGATCAAGTGCTTACAAAAATGATCATTCACTTTTTATAACTAATTTAAATGAGCCAGGTTCTCCATTTAAAAATACAGTACACTAGTTCTCTGAAGTGTATATTTTTATCTGTTTTCTGAATTGTTCTTATAATTGTGTCATTATGAACACCCCTGAACTTTTGTTTATAGCTGGCATAGCTCTGATTTACACCAGCTGGGGATTTAGCCCTCTGGAAATAAGCCAGTTTACATCAACTGAGGTTCGAGTCCTCTTTTGGGGTGGGCAAAGGAGGGGATTAAACAATTTAAAATAAATATAGCATTACAGTACGCTACATGGGAGCACTCAGACATATTACATGTTCATCTTACTGCTATGAAAAGACGACATAGAACCTTGCATTCCTATAGCATGATCAAACTGTAGATCTCAAAGCACTTACATATATAATGAATTAAGCCTCACAGCACTCCTGTGAAATCAATAAGCATTATTGTTATTCCCATTTTATAGATGAGGAAATTGAGATACAGAAAGTGACTTTGTCCTGACACATCATAAATCTGTAGGAGTCAGGAATAGAACCCAACTCTTCTGGTCCCCAGGGCTACGTGGCCACAAGCCTGTAGCCTGGCTATTTGTGCAACATTATGAGTTTAGCTTGTTGTAGTTTGCTGGATAACTTTTGCAAAGAGAGGGTAAATTCTGTTTAACTTAGTAAAGGTGGCATTTGAAGGAGCCTGTTCAGTATCACATTTTTTTCAGGGTTGTATTAGTCTTGGTAATCATAAATATATAACAGAATGTCATGATTCCTCTCCCCTGGGTTTTCATTTCTGGAATGCCCCTGGAGTGGCAGGGCTTAATTATGTGGAACTGTATCAATGTAATGTGCCATCGGGTAATGCAAAAATACTCTCTGACAGAATTTTGATTAGATTAACTGAAACAGCATCAGTGAACTCTGTCCGTGGAGGCTGCTAATTGACAGGCTCACCAGGATGGTGTCTTTTCCAATCCAAATTTGAGTGTAATTAAAAAAAAAATTCTTGTGGAGTGCTCTGAATTCTGCATGAAGCCAAACTTTGATATTTTTTTTCTGTGGCTGAGCAGACATGAGACATCATTGTCCATCTCCAGTGTACAATTTAGGATAGTTCTGTCTTGTGATATGTCGGAACTGTCACCTCTTTTGTGATGTGTTCCAAACTTCATTCTGGCTATTTCTAATGATATGTATTCTTTTTTTTTTCTTGCTGCTTCTAGGATTAAAGGCTTCTCTCCAGAGACTGCAGCTCGAGTATGTGGATGTTGTCTTTGCAAATCGACCAGACAATAATACCCCCATGGAAGGTTAGTGAGAGCTTTAACAAAAGATTTTAATGTGATTGATTCTGGATAAATGGCTTGCACCAATCATAGTGGAAAATGAAAATCTATTTACTAAGTACTCAGGTGAGGTAGATTCACTATAAAACACCTCACTCTTGAGACCTTGGAGTCCTTAGTATTTACGCTTATTCTAAATGCATTCACCTCTCTTAAACAGGAAGGTATTGAGGATGGTTTGTATTGCTGGGGTGGCTTTAATGCTGTTCATTTCCCCAAGTTTATATCCTTTTTCTGATTTCATCAAACATACCTAAAATGAATTTGTGTTTGAATCTTGTGCCAAATTTCTTCATGCCAAATGAAATCTGCCTGCCCATTCCTATAATGTAATAAATCTTTTGCCCTGTTTATGTTTTCAGGATGTGCCTGTGATATTAAGTTTAAAATGGTTTCTGAGGCGCCCATTTTAGGGCCAGTTTGTGAATGCCTCACTGCCATTGGTGAGCAGTAATTCCCATTGACTTCAGTGGCAGTACTCAAGCAAGTACCTGCTTGCCAATGGAAATAAGGGGTTCAAAATTTGGCCCTCAGTGAAGGTATGCTGTATAGCTCAATGCCATAACTTTATTCTTACTTCAAAACCAGATCAAATAGATTGCATTTTTTCTGGGCAGTAGACAGTTGGAACTCTTCTCTGGTCTTCCACTCATAACGGACGTGATTCTGCTCCCATTGAAATTGGTGACAAAACTCCTATTGACTTCTATGGTGCAGGATGAGGACTGATAAAAAAAAAAAATTCTCCGGGTGATCAGTGATGTTAGCTTGAATTACGAGATAGTATGATCCAGAATGCAGCACTTAATATAGGGGAGGCATCATGGGTAAAATTAGGGTAAATTATATTTTTAATTATGATCCATGGGCTGGAGCGACATAGTTTGTGACCAAGGTTCTACCACTATGGGGCTACCACAGATGATAAGTGGAGGTTGGTAGAAGATCAAGGGTAGCGTGTGGCCCTTCCAGGCCTTGTCCAGACTCGAATTTGAAGGTGTGATGTTAGATAACATCTGCTAACAAACTTGTTTTTAAAGTACAGTGAGTACAAGGCACCCTCACTTCAATGCTAGGGGAAACCTCAGTTTGTCTTGACCAGTTAGCATGCATTAAAGGCAGTGTGCCTTGACTGTGCTAGACTTTTAAACCATGTTTGTTAGCATGTGTTAGCTGGCACGTGCTAACATCACACTTTTAAATCCTAGTCTCAAGAAATCCATAGTTGACAAAGTCACTGTTACATTCAGTGGAGGAAAATGACTGCTATTCCAGCCCTTTGTTGAGTTGTTCATTTGCATAGTCAGTTGCCTGATTTGCATGCACAATTATGGTAATTAGACATGTAAATCAGGAACACAGTCATCTGAAAATCTGGCCTTTGAATTATAATTAAACTTCAGAGTTAGCACCCTATTGAATGGAGACCATTAACACTTCTCTTAGCTGTCAGGTGTTTTTCAACCTCATGTAGCCCTACACAGGTTCCAGTTAAGAATATTATCTTCTCAACCATTAGAACTAAAAACTTAATTAAAAAAAACAAACAAACCTTGCAGTCTGCAGAATCTGATTCTGTCATGGGTGGTAGAATAACTACATTAAACAGCCCAGGACTTTGATAACCCTGTTCTAAATTGTTAGCTTGAAATTCAGAGGTTTTGAAGCCCATGTGTTAACTAAGATAGGCTCCAGTTTGAACTCTAAATGGATTACATTAGCGTTAGACTGACTGACAACTCCCAGCAGCTAGAAGATGAGGAAATTGGCTTGAGATTTTAAGACAAGGGGAGATTTACTGATGGGTGATAAGGTCAAAAAATATGACATGTTGTATCTTGGAGGGAGAAATAAACATTTTGCTCAGTCAATTATAATATAAGACAGTGTAGAGAGTATTTTATGTGTAAGCATGTTATGGCTGCTCTCACTTATGGCCTTCATGTTCTTTATGGAGCAACAGAAGAAACCATAAGTGACTTTCTGAGTCACTGTTGTTGTTGTTGGCTGTATTTAGAAAGTATCTGGGCCTAGCTCGGAAATGAACAATTCACCAACCAATGTGGCCTACATTAGAGCACAGCAGACATGGGCAAATATTGCAAAACTTTGCTATGAATATTTGGTTCACTCTTCTAAATAAATTCACTTTGACTGTGTTTTGTGCTTTGTGTGTGTGTTCACTTTCTGAGAATGTTCTAACAAATGGGTTTACTGGATCATGATGTTCATGCAAATAGCACATTTTAAGTGATTATTGGAGAATATTCTTGGGAAGTGAATTCTGAAGTTGTCAATATGACAAGCCAGAAACCTGATTCTAAGAGTTATGTTCATTCAGCATAGGCACAGGGACTGTCTTTTTGTTATGTGTTTACACAGCATCTACCACGGTAAGGTCTCGGTCCATGACTGGGACTTCTGGCTGCTACCCCAATACAAATAATAAATAATAATGAAACATTATGTGGTCTATGTATCCACCCAAAACTAAGCCACTCAACTAAAATTTTGAATATTTGCAATGAACTGTTTGAATGAGCTATAGCTGAAATTTTTGTCAAGTAATTCTGAATAATTATTGAATTTGAGAGAGTTGTGAGATGTTTGACAACAACTTGCAAACAGAAAATAGGTGAATAGACAAGATGTTCACTGTGAATTCTTCATCCAACTCTGCTACAGAATACAAAACTTCTACAACCAAATTGGAAATTCATCCATTTAACAACTCTGCAAGAACAGTCCTTGAGTGTTTCATAGATTCGTAGATTCCAAGGCCAGAAGAGACCATTGTGATCATCTAGTCTGACTTCCTCTATAATGGAATACATAGAACTTCCCCAAAATAATTCCTAGAGCAGATATTTTAGTAAAACAACCAATCTTGATTTAAAAATTGGTCAGTGATGGAGAATCCATCACAAATCTTGTTCCAGTGATTAATTACTCTCACTGTTAAAAAAATGTATCCTTTATTTTCAGTCTGAATATGTCTAGGTTCAACTTTCAGACCTGGGGTTATATTATACCTTTCTGTGTTACAATAAAGAGCCCATTATCTAATATTTGTTCCCCATGTAGGTACTTACAGACTGTAATCCAGTCACCTCTTAACCTTCTTTCTGTTAAGCTAAATAGATTGAGCTCCTTGAATGTGTCACTATAAGGCATGTATTCTAACCCTTTAATCATTCTTGTTACTCTTCTCTGAACCCTCTCCTTCTTCAAATGTGGACACCAGAACTGGACACAGTATTCCAGCAGCAGTCACCCCGTGCCAAATACCGAGGTAAAATAACCTCTCCACTCCAACTCGAGATTCCCCTGGTTATGCATCCAAGGATTGCATTAGCTCTTTTGGCACAACATCACATTGGGAGCTCATGTTTAGCTAATTATCTACTATGACCCCCAAATTTTTTTCAGAGTCACTGCTTCTCAGGATAGAGTCCCCCATCCTGTAAATATGGCCTATATTCTTTGTTCTTAAATGTACAGATTTATATTTAGCCATATTAAAAACATTAATGCATTAGTATCCCTCAGTGGACAGGGTTAGTCTCTACCTAGATGGATTATCACCTATCTCACACCTGAACGGGCATAAGAAACCAATAGAATTGCAGAATTTTGAATGCTGACACAAATGATCTTGCGGCTCCACTTCCCCAATTATATTCTGCCTCACAGGATGAGCAGCATGCTGTGTATCAGAATTTTCCTTAGGCTACTTGTACCCCCTCGACTTGGTTTAGTCTTCCCATGGGGGTGTAAAAAGTGGTTGAAAACCAGAGAAGTCTAAGAGGAAAACAAATAAATGATGTTCTTGTGACGAGTTAGACGAAGGTTTCTAACCATCAGAAGAGTGAAGTTTTGGAACAGCCTTCCAAGGGAAGCAGTGGGGGCAAAAGATTTATCTGGCTTTAAGATTAAACTCAATAAGATGGTATGATGGGGATAACATGGGTTTGGTAATTAAATATTCATGGTAAATAGGCCCAATGGCCTGTGATGGGATATTAGATGGGGTGGGATCTGAGTTACCCAGGAAAGAATTTTCTGTAGTATCTGGCTGATGAATCTTGCCCATATGCTCAGGGTTTAGCTGATTGCCATATTTGGGGTCGGGAAGGAATTTTCCTCCAGAGTAGACTGGAAGAGGCCCTGGAGGTTTTTTGCCTTCCTCTGTAGCATGGGGCACGGGTCACTTGCTGGAGGATTCTCTGCTCCTTGAAGTCTTTAAACCACGATTTGAGGACTTCAATAGCTCGACATGGGTGAGAGGTTTTTTGCAGGAGTGTTGGGTGGGATTCTGTGGCCTGCGTTGTGCAGGTGGTCAGACAAGATGATCATAATGGTCCCTTTTGACCTAAATATCTATGAATCTAGGTCACACCATCCATTCTGACTGCGTCTCTGCCTCTCATGCCAAACTTCTCATCATGGTTATCTCATGTAATCTGCAACCCCCAGCTTCAACTGTAAGAAGCAGAGATCAGCTGTTAGGCCAGAATCTGATAAGTGTGTAACCCCATGAGACTTCAAAACAAGATTTTCCTTTGAGATTTAACTCATCCTCTGTCCTTCCTGCTGGAGAGGCCTTTCCATTACTCTGCAGTGTTGCCAATGACCTCTTACTGTACAGACCTAAGTAAACAGTCTTATCTAATGAGGACAGGCTCAGAGAAAAAGTTCCTGACCAGTCTGTGTTATGTCCTCCAAGACCTGTCTGTCTGAAGCCAAAATATCATTAAGCTGCTGTCCCCAGTGGATCCAAAGTTATTTCATAGAATGCAGTAGGCCAATTGTGCAGTGCCTTGCATGGAGTGGAGGGAATTCCTTCCTGAACCTACAAGTTCATTCTCTAGATGGATGTATCTACACCATAGAACAGATTAACTGAGTAGGAAGGATTGCTAGCATAGTGTGCACCGGAATGTTGTCACAACCCCTTCTTTGGCTCTAATGACAGCTTGTATACGTCAAAAGATAGAAAAGTAAATTGATTCCACTTGAATCATTAAAGACAATCTGCAATATTAGCATCAGCAGAATTATAGTTTCTCTACAGCATTCTACAACCCTAGATTTCTGGAGGAGGGAGGCTTGAGGGAGGGATTTGACTATGAATGGTGTGGTGTTTACTCTTTTCATGTACTTTTTTTTTTAATGGTTCACCTAGTAAGCTGCTTCTATCCCACAGCATCTGTTGAGCCATCTGTCAGTTCTGCAATATCTGGCATGCACAGTACATGTTAAACTTCCTTGGGGGGGGGGAAAAATAAACCCACAGTCATTCCTGATTCCTACTCCTTATTTATTCCTGTTTTTCCCAATATTCTCAATGTTAGTACCACAAGTAAATAAAACTATCCTTTGCTTGCTCGCTTCCATGATACAAAGCACAGTGAAACCTTTGAAATAAATAGTTATCCAGTCACAGCAGAGAGAAGAAATTCCTTCTAATATGCACAGTTATATAGGATTCCAGAGAATGGCAGGATATGCAGCTAGAATTTAATGGTAAGGACACAGTAGTTTTTTTAAGGAAGTCAGTAGTTTCAAAGTTCCATGCACATTCTTCAGTTCTTGTTCTTTTCATTAAAGCTGCAGTTGTCGTCCTAGGGTGCTGCTTTGGTTCCAGTGGAAAGTGGTTTATAGGCTGTAAAAGAGTATGTACATACCATTCAGTAAATTCAGTAATCTTAAGGCATACATTGTTTATAGTACCAGTGGCCAAAATGTCGGGAACTTACATGTGAGTAAATAACATTATCGTGTTGTTACTTTATGGGTGGCCAAAATGTAGGGAATTTTGTCTGTCAATAAATGGTAAATAATAAATGCCTTAAAACTATTGAATACCACTCCCTTAGCCTGCCCATCCAAAAAATCCAGAAATCCAAATCCAGTATGCTGTATTTCTGAAGTAGGGCCAGGCAAACTAGTTTAGGAATAAGAACCAACCTCCTGTATTAATAGTATAGAACTCAACCTAAAAGTTCTGAAATTTTAACTTTTGTTTTCCTTACCCTCTTCCTTAACCAGAACTGCCAAAATACTGGAAGGGCCATTCCTGGGGTATTTCCAGACTGATTGGAAACAGGAATCACCAGAAATCCTGAGTTAAAATCATTTCTCATAAGATTCCTAGCCATCTATTTGTTGATGCAGGAGGTTCTTCTTTGAATGCTTGCTCATTTCCATTCCATGTTAGGTGTGTGTGTGCGGCGTGCACAGTTGCTGGAGATTTTTTCCTCAGTGCTGTTCGTGGGGCTGGCTCTAGCGTGCTCTGATGCCGCATGCTCATGCACCGGTATAAGGGACCCAGCCAGCTCCGCACCCTCTCAGTTCCTTCTTACTGCCCGTGATGGTTGCTGGAATAGCTCCTCCTACTTCAGCAAACTCTTACTCAGTGGTCTTATTTTAGTCCTTTTCCCTTGTTTCTCTATCCCAGTTCTTTATTTTCTCAGTTTGGACTGTTGTAGGTCAGTTGTATATAGCTAGCCAGCACGTCTCACCCTGTTAATGGAGTTTCATCTACTACGATGCCAGAGTATTCTTCGGTCCCCAGTTTCAAGTCCTGTGCTTCCTGCACAAGCCCATGCCTGTGAGTGACCCACACTCCAGTTGTCGGAGAGAGACTCATATCAGGGACCACTGCCAGATCTGTCCGGACTTCAAGCCCCATACGAAGGACAGGGAGGCCAGATTGATGTCCCTCCTGACGGAGGCAGTGCTCCGTCCCTCATTGGAGCTGAGATGGCTTGACTCGGAACCCAGTAGCTCAGCATCGGTGTGACATGTTCCTCCTGCTATGAGAGTATCTTGGCACCATTCTTCTTCACTGATGCTAAAGAAAAAACATCAGAAGCAGCTGGCCAAGAGGAGACGTTTCCCAACTCTGAAGAGAGCCAAGCACAGGGAGTGCAGGGGGAGTGTGACCTGAGTCTGGCCACTCCTCTGCCCCCACTCTGAGGGTGACGCCGTCGACTCCATCTCATATGCAGGCTCTGTGGAGTCAAGTCCTGGACCATCGCTAGCACCAGAGGGGCAATGTGGCACCAGCAGGATCACAGTACCATCTACTCCGGAGGTGTTCATTGTGGCCAAGGAGCTGCTGGCGCTATCAGTAGCCATCGCAAGTGGAACAAGTGGTGGCAGCAGTGAGCAAAAAGGAGCATGTAGTCTCGGGCTCCCGTTCAGTACCAGCCTCCTTGGTACTGTGGAAGTATAACATTGTATAAGTATAACATTGTATAAGGGGACATGCTGGATACATTGTATATGAGAGGGCATGCCAAAACATGGTACAAAGTATCTGAGGGAGCACACGTAGGGACAGTTAGCTTTTGAATGGAGAAGCAATTAAGATAGAGCCAGCACGTCTAAGAAGCAGGCATAAGAATGGAAGGTGTGAAGGGCAATTAGTTAAGTTAACTGGAAGCTGTTAAAGGAGATTGTTAAGGGTGGCAGGTAATTGAAGATACGTGACTGGTCTCAGGGATCTCGAAGGGTGGTGACTAAAATCTTTTTCTTCTTTTGTCTGTAACTTCTCTGTAACTTGTTCTCCAAAAAACTGTATAAATTAAGAGACACAAGCCCCACTCGGGGGGCTCACTTCTAAATGTATTAGCAGAGCAGCTTTGCTAATAAAACAGAGTGGTCTGATAAATTGTGAGTCTGAGTCAAACTTTGACAGTACCATCTAGAGGGAAACTGTCCCTGCTTGCCTCTACGCAGGTCTTCCCACCTTGGCACTGTTCCCTGGCCCCCGATGGGTACTGCCCCTCCATGGTCTCCGGAGGATGGCTGTAGTGGGGCAGCTCCCCCGCTCCTGTGAAAGGCTAGGGGAAGCAGCCACAGCAGGGGCCACGCCCCAATCAGAGCTGTGAGACAGGAGCTAAGTCAGTCTCTCTCTAGCAGTGGAGAGAGAAGAACCTTGGGAGCAGGGTACCAGAGGTAGAGAAATGCTGGGGAAAGGCAAGAGAAGCTGGGGAGCTCCAGCCTGGCAACTCCCCAGGCCTTGTGCAAGGCCTAAAAAGAGGTACTGGACTGCAGGGAAAGGCAGCAGGTCCAAACCCCCCTTGCCAGTGATGAGTGGTTTACAGACTTCAGTCTGCCTAGTGTGTGGGGGCTAGATGATGACTGGCGGTAGTCAGTGAGGCAAGGTGGGGATAAAGGGTTGGGGGTCCCCCTGGGAGGGGAGACCCAGACTGTGGATTACTGCTGGGGGCGGAACCCTGAGGAAAAGGGACACGGGGGTCTGGGAGGGACATGGGGGCCAGTGGCAGGTGCGACACCGGCCAGGAGGAGGCGCTCCGTACCCTGGAAACCTAATTCCCAAGATGACCAGCAGGAGGCGCTGCGCTGGTGAGTCTCCCTTCGCTACAATGGCCCATTGTCAGACTCAGAAGTGGGGTTGCATTCCCACTCAAGGAACCATTTGCCAGTTTTCCCCTGATCAGCCCTACCCCCAAGTTGGTGGATCCAAGCGCAGGGGTACCACTGAGTACTTGGCGCAGTGGGCACTGGCCTATGCAGATGTCATGTCCATTTTGGAACACATGGGGGATTCCCCGATACAAGGGCCCTCTTCCAGATGCTCATACTCTGTAGTCTCAGAAAGAAGAGAGGCCCTGTCCCTCTCACCGGCACCCAACCTGCACTCCTGTACCGAGCCAGTATAGAGCCTTAGGACCTAGATCGATGGACCCAGTTGGTGCAGAAGGAGAAGAAGAGAACCCCCTGCCGGTACAGGCATCTTCTTCTTCATGCCTGGATGAGGCAGTGTCTGGGGCGTGTGTATCCCCCCACACAATGACTTCACAGCTCACCAGGAGCTGTTGAAAAGAGTGGCCTTGAAACTTGGGCTGGAAGTGGAGGTAGTCAAAGAATCCTCCCGCAGCCTGGTCAAATTTTGACCACTGCAGGCCCTTTGAAAGTGACCCTCCCTCTCAATGGGACCATTATAAGACCAGTTAAAGCCCTGTGACAAACCCCATCCTCCCGGCCTCCTATCACAAAAAGGGTTGAAAAGAAATACTTTGTTCCCGCTCTAGGCTGTGGATACTTGGTCTCTGAGGCCAATGAGAGGGACAGACAGAGTTAGCAAGGAGTGACCTCCAAACCACAGGATGCAAAGAGACTAGACCTTTTTGGCAGAAAGGTTTATTCTACAGGGAGTCTACCGCTCTGCATCTCCAACCAGCAGACATTGCTGGGGAGATACAGTGTTAATGTTTGGGAGTTGATGTTGAAGGACTCTGTTCCCCAACTGTCAAGACAGGAGTTCTATGCGCTGGTGGACAAAGGGAAATCTGTGGCCAGGGCCTCCCTACGGGCTACCCTGGATGTGGCAGTTTTGGCAGCTAGATTCATGGTGTCTACAGTGGTCATGTGCAGATATTCTTGGCTCCAATCCACATCTCTGCCAACAGAGGTCCAACAGTCCATCCAGGACCTGCCATTTGAAGTCACTTCACTCTTCTCTGAACAAATGGATGCGAAGCTTCACAGCCTGAAGGCTTCTAGAGCCACCCTCAAGCCCCTGGGTCTCTGTGCCTGGTGTCTTCGATGAAACACTGCAGGCTTCAAAAACTGGTCCACTTCTCAGCTCCACCACTGTGCTAGGACCCGTTTAAGAAGCAAAAGGGGGCTATAAACCCAGACAACTGCTCCCACCTGCTTCAGCCTCGCTACCGGGCCCTCACTCACAGATACTTGGGAAGCTCCAAGCAGAACTTTTGATGGGGTGCCTGAGGGCATTATACCAGTTCCTGTACTGGATCCTGCCCCCTTTTCGTTTTCAGACCGTTTCTCCCGCTTCAGCGCGACGTGGTCCCTCATCACCTCAAACTGCTACGTACTGAGTACGGTGGAGGAAGATTACACTTTCCAGTTTATTTCCATCCCTTCCTTCTATCCCTCTTCCCCATCCCTCTTCAGGGCCCTTCTCATGAGCCACTTTTAGACCAGGAGGCGCAAGCCCTCTTCCAGGTAGGGGCTGTGGAGGAGATACCTCAGAGCTTGAGATGGAAAGGGTTTTAGTCCCTTTATTTCTTAATCCCAAAGGCCCAGGGGGGTCTCAGACCTGTCCTAGACCTTTGTTTCCTTAACAATTATCTCAAGAAACTGAAGTTCCACATGGTCTCCCTGGATCCAGGGGACTGATATGTTATTGCCTCCCTGGATCCAGGGGACTGGTATGTTGCCCTCAACTTAAAAGATGCCTATTTTCATATTTCCATATTTTTGGGCTACAGAAGATTTCTCAGTTTTATCATGAACCAGACCCATTACCAGTTCACCACCCTCCCCTTTGGCCTGTCAGCAGCCCCTCGGGTATTCACAAAATCCATAGCAGTGGTGGCAGCCTTCCTCAGAAGGTGAGGAGTGCAAATGTTCCCTTACCTCAATGACTGGCTGATCAAGGGATGGTCCAAGGCCCAGGTGAGGGCCAGCATCCACCTGGTCTAAGCTACTTTCCAAGCCCTGGGCCTGCTAATAAACAAGCAGAAGTCAATGCTCATCCCCGTTCAGAGGATAGAGTTCATTGGTGCAGTGTTTGATTCCACCTGGGGCAGAGCATTCCTCTGAGAGGCTTGCTTCCAGGTAATATCTCTGATATTGCAGATCAAGGCCCACCCCATCATAACAGGCCATTTCTGCCTCAGACTATTGGCTCATATGGCCCCATGCACATACGTGATACAGCATGCGAGACTGCGCCTCAGACCCTTTCAACTGTGTCTGGCCTTGGTGCACTCACCAAACTGTCATCATTTGGACTTTGTGCTTACAGTTTCCACCCAGGTCTTCACCTCCCTGGATTGGTAGAGGATCCCCCAGTTGGTGGTCTTGGGTGTTCCCTTCATCAGTTCCCAACCCCCAGTATCCTTAATCTCGGTGACTTGAGCACTTCAGGACTCAGGGCCTATGGTCTCAGGAGGAGCTCTCCCTACACATAAATGTCAGAGAGCTCAGAGCGGTCCTCCTAGCATGCCAGGTGTTTCTACCCCAGATTGCACGCAAAGTTGTATGAGTCCTTACAGACAACATGGCAGCCATGTTTTACATCAACAAGCAGGGAGGGGCACACTCTTCCCCACAGTGTCAAGAGGCCATTCGCTTGTGGGAATTCTGCGTGATACACTCAGTCCACCTCGAAGCTTCTCACCTTCTGGGAGCCTGGAACAATCTGGCAGATTACCTCAACAGCTATTCATCTACATGATCTCTCCAGACTGGAGAATTTCCAGGCCTGGAGAATTTTATGTGGGTCTTGAGAAATAAACAAATTTTTTTGAGCGATTAAGATAATCTAATTCAATTTACCTGTGACTGAGAACAGGTTTGACCCTTTGGAGCATGTCAGAGTTTCTCATTGAATCATGCAAATTAGCAAGGAAAAAGCCTCTGAGTCATCTAGTCCACTCTCTGCCAAAGCTGGATTGCTCCCAGAAGTTCTAAGGTGTATCAAATCACTTAAAATTCTTATGTTAGGCATTGGACAGCTGAGTTAAATTTTTTTCAGAAGACTAATTAATTTACATTCAGAAAATCCGTTGGTGCAGATGATTGTAGTCTCCAAGGAGACAGACAAAACTCTGCTAATCTAAAAAGGTGAGACTCATAGTTACTATTATCAAAAAGTAATTTTTTCTGTACCCAAAGCCAGTGGCTCTCATCTTTCCAGACTATCGTACCCCTTTCAGGAGTCTGTCTTGCAAATTCCCAAGTTTCACCTCACTTAAAAACTACTTGCTTACAAAATCAGACGTAAAAATATGGAGGCGTTACAGCACACTGTTACTGAAAAATTGCAGACTTTCTCATTTTTACCATATAATTATAAAATAAATCAATTGGAATATAAATATCATACTTACATTTCAGTGTATAATATATAGAGCAGTATCAACGAGTCATTGTTTGTATAAAATTTTAGTTTGTAGTGACTTTGCTCGTGCTCTTTATGTAGCCTATCTAGGGGAGTTTATGTACCCCTGGAAGACCTCTGTGTACCCCGGTTGAAAACCACTGCCCTAAGCAAATACTAGAACGTTTTTATAATGAAAGTAATTCCATATCAGGTGCAGTATTCAACCCACATTTATTTATGAAAGGCTCAAATTAGTTCACTTAAGAACTAATCCCCTTGTTTCCCTTCCTCTCAACTCCCAATATTGTCATTGTTTCATTTCCCACATCCCTTGGTGACTCTCCAGAGTGCCAGGTCCTCTTTTACCTTCCCCAACAACCCTCTAACAATTTCCCTTCCTCCCTCTCTCTCTCACTACCACTAAAAAGTGGGGGTAGGCCATGTGCCATGTGAATTACGGCTACTGAGTTTGCTAGTGCAGACAGTGTCCAGTAGGCTCCTCATTTCTGTGAGTCATCTGTACAAATGCACAGCCCACTATGCTCAGTTTAAGCAGCCTCGCTGGTTGGCTCTGGATTCCCAGTTAAAATCTCAGGAGTTCTGTAATGGCAAGTACTCTGTGGCTGAATTAAAAAAAAAAAGCATAATCTTTTACAAGGACCTAGAAATCACTATTCAGTTTCATAGAAATATCTAGAGACAGGCCCTGGCCAAAATCCCAAGTCACGATCTGGATCTGAATTTGCAGCTCAGAACTGTTTATCTAGTGGCCTGATGTTGCACATTAAATGCGAACACTCCAAAATTTACTAAAATTCAGTATGAGTCCAAGTCTCCTTATCAGAGATATTTTCTTCTCTCTTCTGTAAAATGATTTCCCTTTTTTAAATGATTATAATAATAATTCCTTTTGAAAAAGAAACAATTCCTTGATTACAAAAACAAATATTGAGGCTTCTGGGTGGGTATATTGCATTTTTGAAGCTCCATGCATCATTAATCAGGTTTGGTTTATTATCTTGTAACTCTAGAGTGTGTAATTTTAACGAAGAGGCCTTTCAGGAGACCAGCACTTCAGTTATGGATGTTCTAACACAGGGATTTAACAGTTCACAGTTTTAAGCAGCAATAACCAATCTAAAGAATGCACTAGCTCTTTACATTGAAAATAATTCAATACAAACTACAGAAACCAACTTTGGAATCTTCATTTCATTTCTTTTTTGAAAATAAAATATTTTTGGATTTCCATGGAGGCAGCTCATCCTCTGTGGAAGAACCTGTGGGAGGTGCCCAAAAGAGGCAATCCCTCCATGGTCCCTTTGCAGAGTTCATTCTCTGTCATTCCATTAAAGGGGGCCAGGAGAATGAGGTTTATGCTGCAGGGCCAGTCCACAGCCCATGAGGATTTGCAGGAGGCTTGGGCTATCTACGTGGAAGTGCTTTGCCTCTGCACTAGTTCTGCTTCCTTGAAGCCCCCACCTCCACTGGAGCCATGCTACCAGGGATTTCAACATTGGTGGCTGCCTCCATGAAAAGGGGTGCTCTCCTGAAAAGGTAATATACCTGCGGGTTGCATTCTGTTGTTTTTATTGCTTAAGATTCATGGAGCTGAAGTGGGAACAGTGTGCATCTCTCCCCTGCCAGCCTAGTCTCCACTCTTTAGCCATGCGTGGACATGAGACCCATGGAGAGGGGTGGTTCCACAGAAGTAGCTGAGCCCTGCTTCCTCACGTGAGTGAGATGATCAGTGTGTGGAATATGTCCTCCCTGTTCAGACAGAAGGAGGATGGAACTGAGCCTTGGGAAGAAAGATATAATGGGGACCACTCCTCTTCTTTTCTGTCTCAGAGAGACAGGCAGGGGGAGGACATTCCCTGTGATTAATAAGACACAAAAGAATACTACATGGTTTTTATACTTCTTATACCCCTCATGTCATGGGATTTTTAAACACAGTTTTTGTAGCAGTGGTTACAGAAAGGGGAGCTTTTAAGAATCTTTTTCTAGCTAAAAATAAATCACTTTTGTTCAGGGTTATCAAGTGGAAAGTGATGTTATGTAGCTGTTAGTCTGTGGCCGTGGTCTGTGGCTTTGGAATGAGTTATTGCTCTCTTCTGGGCAAGGAAAAGTTTCATGGAATCGGAATTAACTTTGAATTTAGATCAGATGTGACACCTCACCTGTACCAGAGTGTTACTTATGAGAGCTGTTGTTAAGTGTAGAAGAACCAAAAGGCATTTGGAATTTCTTAACAGTATCTTTGTGTTCAGCAGAGAAAGAGAGATTCCCAGAGTGTAAGATCAAAACAGCAGCCTAACAGCTTAGCAGCCCGCACTCTTCTCTGCAGCTGAGAACGCAGCTTAATAAGAATACAGGTGCAAGCAGATAAACAACATTCCCTGTTGAGCCTAGTCACCTCTAGTCAACTGGAAAATAGCAGCTCATGTGAGTTCCAGGTTAGCCCATGTCTATTCATTCTGAGGAGTAAGGCACTGGCCCAACATTTGACAATGCACAAGGGGATTGCTGCACTCATAGAGATCCCTATTGAAGTCAATGGGAATCTGCACATATTGTCAATGGTAGGATCAGGACTAACTCTTTAGGTGCTGAATTAAAATATTCTGCAAAGCACATGCTAACAATACTTTATTTCTAATACATCACGGGATTCACAGATTAATAGCAATTGCTTGTGTGCTGTGTACACAACAGCATTTATATACAAAAGGAGAGGAAATGTTATGATTTGTGGTATAAATATCTGGGGCTTGCTTTCATACTCTTAAGTAGTAGAATTAAGTAAATTATTCCAGTTAATTATAAAATAATAATTGTTGTCTTCATTTCATCTCCTGCCACACACACCAATTATAAAATGCTGCTTATCTTTGGCCAAATTTTGTTTAATAAATAACAGTAATATAATAAATGAATAACAAAAACAATAAGCACTTCCATTTGGCCTTTCATCTGAGATGTGTCAGCAGTTCATAAATATTCCTAGCATCTGTGGTAGAAGAGGCACAGGGACCAGGATTTGACTCTTAGGAAATAATTTTAATCGACTTTAAAATTGTTACAGTCTGGAGGGGATTGTGTTCCAGATTCTAAATAATTATTTATTTACAATCGATCAACAACTTCCCCCCGCGAACCTGATAGCTACTGTTTCTGTAGGATGCTGACATATTTATGTTCCCCTGTGCAGGCAGCCAGCTAGCTAACAGAGGGAGCAAAAGACCTATTCTCTATTCGCAAACCTCTTCCCAGAACTATTCAAACATCACTACGGTTACATTTGTTAGATAAGATATACACTTTGCCATGCTGACTTGTGTTCTATTTTTTAAAGGCTAGGGGGGAATAAAAATCATCATTTACCAAAGAGGGTAAGAGACAAAGGTTAGAAAATGTTGTATTCAAACTTCAAGAAGTTATTACTGCAATAGAATCATAGAATATCAGGATTGGAAGGGACCTCAGGAGGTCATCTAGTCCAACCCCCTGCTCAAAGCAGGACCGATCCCCAACTAAATCATCCCAGCCAGGGCTTTGTCAAGCCTGACCTTAAAAACTTCTAGGGAAGGAGATTCCACCACCTCCCTAGGTAACGCATTCCAGTGTTTCACCACCCTCATAGTGAAAAAGTTTTTCCTAATATCCAACCTAAATCTCCCCCACTGCAACTTGAGACCGTTACTCCTTGTTCTGTCATCTGCTACCACTGAGAACAATCTAGAGCCATCCTCTTTGGAACCCCCTTTCAGGTAGTTGAAAGCAGCTATCAAATCCCCCCTCATTCTTCTCTTCTGAAGACTAAACATCCCCAGTTCCCTCAGCCTCTCCTCATAAGTCATGTGTTCCAGTCCCCTAATCATTTTTGATGCCCTCTGCTGGACTCTTTCCAATTTTTCCACATCCTTCTTGTAGTGTGGGGCCCAAAACTGAACACAGTACTCCAGATGAGGCCTCACCATTGTCGAAGAGAGGGGAACGATCACGTCCCTCGATCTGCTGGCAATGCCCCTACTTATACATCCCAAAATGCCATTGGCCTTCTTGGCAACAAGGGCATGCTGTTGACTTATATCCAACTTCTCATCCACTGTAACTCCTAGGTCCTTTTCTGCAGAACTGCTGCTGAGGCATTCAGTCCCTAGTCTGTAGCAGTGCATTGGATTCTTCCATCCTAAGTGCAGGACTCTGCACTTGTCCTTGTTGAACCTCATCAGATTTCTTTTGGCCCAATCCAATAATTTGTCTAGGTCCCTCTGTATCCTATCCCTACCCTCCAGTGTATCTACCACTCCTCCCAGTTTAGTGTCATCTGCAAACTTGCTGAGGGTGCAATCCACACCATCTTCCAGATATTTAATGAAGATATTGAAGAAAACCGGCCCCAGGACCAACCCCTGGGGCACTCCACTTGATACCAGCTGCCAACTAGACATGGAGCCATTGATCACTACCCGTTGAGCCCGACAATCTAGCCAGCTTTCTATCCACCTTATAGTCCATTCATCCAGCCCATACTTCTTTAACTTGCTGGCAAGAATACTGCGGGAGACCATGTCAAAAGCTTTGCTAAAGTCAAGGAATAACACGTCCACTGCTTTCCCTTCATCCACAGAGCCAGTTATCTCGTCATTAGAAGGCAATTAGATTAGTCAGGCATGACTTGCCCTTGGTGAATCCATGCTGACTGTTCCTGATCACTTTCCTCTCCTCTAAGTGCTTCAGAATTGATTCCTTGAGGACCTGCTCCATGATTTTTCCAGGGACTGAGGTGAGGCTGACTGGCCTGTAGTTGCCAGGATCTGCCTTCTTCCCTTTTTTAAAGATGGGCACTACATTAGCCTTTTTCCAGTCATCTGGGACCTCCCCCGATCGCCATGACTTTTCAATAAAGAATAAACAAAGCCATCATTAAAAAGTAGACACTCTTTGAATGACTATTTATCATATAACCCACTGTTTGAACATACTCAAAATTCTTTCACTATTCAGTGCCACGTTAGTTACCTGTTCATCATGCTCTTTATTGGACCAGAAAATGCTCACAAATTTAATTAGGCCTTTAAAGTGGGTGAAATACAGTGTGGCTATGTCCAAATGAAAAAAAATGACTGCAAGATCTACTGCATCCTTCCTTTCTATGGGGGGAAAAAAGAGTCTAATCAAAATAAAATGTAACAAGCTACCAATGAAAAAATAAGCTGTACATAAAATATAAAGAAACAAAAGCATGGTAAGAGGGATAATTTCTAGTTTGATGAGATTTCTTCTCTGAGTATAGATGGAGACTTTATGTTTATCTGTTTCTCACTACCTGCAGAAAAATTCTCATAAAAACTCCCAAGATTTTCAGAGTAATCTACCCTCTGCCAAGCTTTTTTGCTTGATACCTTTACAAAGAGGATGAGAATGCTTGTGATATAAAAGGATACATGTCTTCAGGAACTGATACTCTAGACAGTTATATATGCTGCTACAAATGTAGTGTATAATTTAATAAGAAGCCACAGACCAGGCTTTCTCAATCCATCTAAATGATCAATAGCTATGATTCCATAATAACTTGACTGCAATTTAATAGGTCAAAAATCCATCACATAGATTTAAACTCCAATCAGTTTCTTGCAGCTTTCTTCCTTGAAAAAGACAGCTCCTGCTGGTTGCAAGACACCCTGTACTTTACTGATAATATGTTATTAAATATTAGGGATAGTTTCTTATGCCTCTCAGACTTCATCTGGCTTATTTTTGTCAGGTATCGTTTAAATGATATGCTATCAGAGTGGGTAAAAAATCAATCATGAGGATAAATATTTTTCCACATAATGGATTTATTTCTTTTTTAATACTGAGATGTTTTTGGCTGAATTGGGTTTCTGGAAAGAGGTTTCATGCAGCATTAAGTTTATAGATAAGCAAGGAAAGGGGTTAATTACTGGGTCCTGTGCTACAGAGGAGTAAGCTCTAATAGGAAGATTAAAGTTGTCAGACATCCTGCAGGATACTGTGCAGTGTGAGTCTCTTGATTTTTGGTGTGTTTTAAAGCCCCAGTTTCTGGAGTCATGTGAATACATAAACATCTCAGTTCAAACTAAGGCATAAGTGAGAACAAAGTGATGCGTAGGCTGAGTGAGGGTCCTCTGTGCAGTGGTGAATTTCACCCTCAGTGAGCAGTCATGGTACCTATGGGCTGTGTGTCCAACTGCTCATTTTTGCACACACACAGTTCTGAATATATGGGTCCAAGAACTAAATTTGCCTTTGTTTGTTGCTAAATTAACAATAGTGATTCTGAATGAATTACATATTCCATCCAGAAAGGCCGTTGTGCCCAAGCTCAGCAATAGACACAGCATTATTAAAGGTGGCCAGGATAGTGATTTTCCCATCATGATTAATCATGAAAATAACCAACCTCTTGTGGGCCTACACTGGGACAGAGCAAGAATTGAGACAGGACAAATTTGGTTTCCCATAAGCCTGAGTCAGCTAGCACGGGCGTGGGTGTTTAATTGAATTGTAGCCATACCCCATGACACTGGGAAATCCAGTCATCAATACATGTGGTGTGCACTGATTCAGTGTCCAGGGGCTTGCACTGATTGGATTTCCAATGTTAGACACCAAATAAAGTAGCACTCCCAGAGTGTGAAATTCCCCGCCATGGAAAGGGTCAGCAGTATTACTAACTCCAAATCTTCAAAAATCTTGAGTCAGGCCCCAAAAAACAAGAGCGTTTTCAAAAACAATAAAGTTGGCGTTCTTCGCTCTCCAGCCTTTAGGATACACTCAGGTAACATTTTCTAGCTTTTCTATGCAACCACGAGGGCCAGAAACTTAACTTTTTTTCTTTTACTGAAAGCTGAGATTCCCACACCATTGCTTGACTCCAGGAGCTGATGCTTTAAAAAAGCCAAAACACTGAATGATCAGTAGAAGGCCAAAACACTACTTAAGTCCTACTTAAGAGATCTACAGGCCTTGTGCTGGCCTTCTGCACAGGGGTGAATTTCACCCTGATAGAATATATTGCCCCACCCCATGTGATGTAGTAGATGACACAGTCGAGGAGCTTCCAAGTGCAGCCTGCAAGCTTAAGAACAGCCATGCTATCAATATTTGTGGTATAGCTGCCAAGCTGATCAAGCACGGCAAGGTTTTGATCTTGGGGTGGCTGACCCATGTTATCAACAAAGTATGGATTCATGAGAAACTCCCCAATACTGGCACTTTGGGATTATTCTCTCATTTTGGAAAGGGAAAGGTGATGCTCTCGAGTGCTCTAATCACTGTGGCATCACATTGCTTTCCATGCCAAGCAAACTGTTCATGCTGGTTCTTCTTGAGCGTGTTAAGACTACCATAAGGAATCTATGCCATCTACATCAAGCTGGGTTTATGCCCAGCCAATCAACCATGTAGCAGATTTTTACCATTAGACGAATTACTGAAAAAGTCCAAGAGTTTTGGTGCAGGAAGGATGAGGTGTATATAGCCTTTATTGATTTAAACTTCATTTGATTGATTCAAACTGCATTTGACTTTGTTGATCGTCATTCACTTTGTCTCTGTCTGTAAGCTGTTGTTGTGCCTAGCGAGCTCCTCAACCTTCTCATAGAAATGCACCACCAAAATGAGAGCTGTGTCCACTGAGGTATTAGGATGTCCAATTGGTTTGAGTACAACAGCGGTATCTGTCAAGGGCGCATGGCTGCCCCTGATCTGTGAAATAGCAGTGAAGACATGACGGTTCTGCTTTTAACTTGGGTTAGCAACTCGAGTTCAAGCCTATAGGGCATCCTGAAGTTGAACTCAAGCTGCTAACCTAAGTTAAAAGCCATGTTGCCGTGTCGTCACTGCTATTTTAACCCAAGTTAGCTAATGCTGTTAGCTACTCCGAGTTAAGAACACATCTCTGTTTGCGGTATTGACACCCTAAATTTAGGCACCCTAAATAAGTGGCCTGATTTTTTTTTAAATGTGCTGAGCACTCCATAGCTCCCATTGGTGAGACCCAGAGATTTTGCTGCTTTCTCAACCAGTGAGGTGAAATCCATTCAGCAACTTTGCTTGACCCACTTCTGGTTGAGGCATTCTGATCTAATGGACTGAGGAAGGAACTCAGGAGTCAGGATATACAATTTCTGTTTGTGGGGCTATCACTGACTCTCTGCGTGACTGTGGACAAATTAGTTAAACCTTCTGCACCTCAGGTACTCCATCGGTAAATGGAGAGAAAAATGCCTACCTAGATTTGTAAAGGTCTTTGTCTTCCATAGACTTCAAAGTATTATATAAGTGCTAAATTACATTATTAATGGTAAAAAAATATCACCTCTTCCATAGTCCCACATAGAACTGATAAGGACTGTAAAATTCAGGGGTGGGGGAAGGAGGCATAATCTAATACTTTGACTGACACACAGTGACGGTGTAAATGGACAAAGAAAAATCGGCTGTACTGATGTAACCAACAGTCTGATTCGCCAGTTCTATATTTCATCCCTGGCATCTGAACAATCTTAGTAAAAAGCAAGAAGACTGCGTGTATACTTGTGTTTTGTAAAATTAAATTAAAAAGAAATCTTCTGAACTGAAGTTTTTAGCACAGGTTTTTAAAGTCATTTCGTTTCCCAAACCTCTTCTACAACGCTGCCCTCTTGTGGTCTTAAATTTTAGAAAAATGTCATGAATAAGCATGAGCACATGTAATAATACTTTGTTTAATAAGAAAATTTACATTCACTACCCACCATGGTAATTCTCCTAAAATTTGCATGTACCATGCAGCTTCATCCATATACAGGAAAAAAGATGCAAACAGGTGTGTTTGAAGATGGAATATATTATTACATAGGCTACAAAGCTATTATTTTAGGGTTGGTTTTAGTTTCATGTTGATCATTGACCAAAACTGCTTAGCCCATTATGAACTATTAATAGCCACATATTTACTGTAAAGGTGGGTGGGCCCAGGGAAGATCCTTCCATCTGGACATCATCCATCCTTGGGAGATTCACAATCTCAACCTGGATCCAGCTGCTAACTTGGCAGCTGCCACCTATTTCTATAGTAGCCTGACCCCAGGGCTTTATTTCTTATCTCATGCATATCTTCTATAACTGGAACTCCATGTCTTTTTAGTGGTTACACCCCATTTACATTATTAAAGTGTATTCAAATCAAGTTCTAACACGCCAGTTCCAAACACCCAGAATTGTTGAGTTTGAAATCTGAAAACAAGCCTTGTAGTTTGGGCCTGACTCCCCTGTAAAGTTGGGTGCATGTACTAAAAAAGCAAACATTAATGATGGATAATATTAACATCCTGTTTTAGGCTGGTATTTATTTAGTGATCACTATATAATGTACTTTCGCATGTAAACCATCGTGTGCTCTGTTATTTACAATTGTTTGTAAATATTGTGTTAATTTGGGTGGTAAATAGTTGGATTAATATGAAATTTCATAGAGCTCTCATCTTTTTCTTCTTGTACAGAAATTGTCCGAGCAATGACACATGTGATAAACCAGGGGATGGCAATGTACTGGGGAACCTCACGCTGGAGTGCTATGGAGATCATGGTAATGTAACTTTTAAAAAAGTATCACCAGTTTCTGTTACGTACTCTAGATCACATTCAGGGCTGCAGAATTTGCCAAAATGCAAAGCAAAGGTTGAACAATAAGCACCTGTAGATGCTGGTTTTAAAGTTTCTGAGCTGGTTTTAAAATCTGTTCAGCTAAACCAATTTTAAAACCAGTTACAGTTGTTGTGTAGACCCACTTTTAGGTGTATTAAGGTGGCCTGACCTGTTTTTACTGAACTGATTTCACAACTCCTGTTGGAGTTCTCCAGATGGGCTCAATGGTCCTGGATGCTTCAATAAACTTCCCCAACAACAGTATCTGGGAATGTGTCCCATCTGGGTGCCAGGGGATGATGTTGCACTGAATATGATTCCAATATTGGGGAGAGTTTTTCCATGGATAACTCAGTCAGCTGGCCACACAGCCATATTAAATAGATTTGTCAGCATTACTATCCATTTCAGAAATCTCAAGACTAGAAGCAGACACTTTTCTAGTAAAAGACATTGTAATTGTTATCCCTTATTGTGATGAAAAAAGGTAGACCTGTAGAATTTGAGTCCTGACTGTTTAAGTCCCATAGACATTGAAGCCAGTTTTTCAATTCTGAGGAGTTCTTGCTTCGTCAACCAGGGCCAAAAGACGAATGAGCCTGGCATCAGTCAGGAGGTCAACGGGAGCTCAATAATGTATCAGTAAATTATAAAATCATTTGGCTCAAGTCTGAGCCTGAAGTTTACCGTGACTCTGAACTTGACTACATCAGGGATTTTTGCAGTGGTGTAGCTATCCCCAATGCACACCAGTGTATATGTACTGCGTAGATGCAACTTGGCCCTCGCACCAGGATAAGTCGCACTGGCACAAGCCCCACTTGACACCAGTGCTGCGCACCTACACTGGCTGTTTGTATGGGTACAGCTATGCTAGTGCCCAAATGTAAGTCCTGAATGTAGAGGAGCCCTTTGAAAAATAAACAATAAAAAGAATAGATTCCACGGCGGCTTGGTTCTTTCAGACATACTTTAGGCATCCACTGTCTGTGCATCGGTGAAAGCACAACCTTGTCTAGGATAAGAAAAAGGCTTTAGGTTCTTTTAAAACATAATAGCTGTGACAGTCTCCCCAGGGAGCCAAGAACTGTAAACTGCTGTGAGCCTTGCTGGAGCTTAAACTGAATGACAACTTACTGCCACACCAGTTTGTCTGCCTCATCAGCGAACAACTTGAGACTCTGCCAGTCTCAACCTTGTCTAAATCTTCACAGTGAACCCCTGTTCCCAAGTTCTCCAGAGCATCTCTCTGCAGTGTCCAGCTGCTATCACTGGACATTCAGTGAAATTACCAAGTCCGCTGCCTCCAAAGAAAGTGCACACACCAGCCAGTTAAGTTAGCTTTAAGTCTGCCCCTAAACAGCACTGAGATGATTTTATGGTAAAACCAAAAGTAAGTTTGTTAATAAAGAGCAGAGATTTAAGTGACAGTAATTAAGGATAATAGAAACCGTAAATGGTTTAAAATAAAGCAAATATAAAACATTTTCTAGAGTCTAACAGTTAACAGATTACAATCCTGGTCTCAGGCAATTTCTCACTTACTGTCAGTTCTCAGCACCTTCAACCCACATGGCTGGGGATCTACCTTTCAGAAAGCGCTGGCCTCTTTGTCCCTTAAGTGATGGCTTTTTGCTTCTCCTTATATTTCCCCAAAATCATTGTTTTGTTCCCAAAGTGAGGATGACCCCCTTGGGTTCAGACTCTGGTCATGCTGTTTGTTCTTTAGCAAGCGGGGGCCTTCATCCCATTGGTGTCATCACTTAGATGCAAATGTTTGTCCATTGTCTTTTGCTTGTAATCAAGCCATGTTGTTTCCTCCTTCCCCTGTTAGCTCAATCACTCTGTTTACCACAGATGCATATATTATCCATTGTCTTTGGCTTACGAAGCTTGACCCTGGCGGACTGTCCAATATACATTCCTTTGTCTAGGACAAATCTGTTAATGAACTTTACTTAGATTGCTTGGTCTAAACATATTTTAGAAGCATATATCCAGCACACCTACATAACTCTTGACATGCTAACTGTACGTACATCATACAAGAATATTAATCACTAGAAAGTCACCAGTTTTCATACGATACCGTATGAAATACTCTTTGGATAAATACGATGACAACAGTGTGTTATGCATAATGAGTTTGTCAGGCATGGTAACAGTTGTAGTCAGATAGAGAACCCTTTGCCAGTGGGCACTCAGAGGGTCACATTGGATAACCCATGTTGATTAACTGCTGTTTAAAAACTTGTTAGCTCCTAATGCAGACAAGTTGTAACACCTTTATCAACATGTTGGTTGGTTGTAGTCAACCCAAGGCTGCTGAGTATTGCAGCAGTGGAAAATGTAATGGACTTCTAGGATGGAGATCCATCAGTTTGAGGAATTTTGATTTCACCTTGTAGAGAAAAAGGAACAACTGTGTGTTGTGTTTTCAGAGCTAAGTACCATGAAAGCAATGTGAGCATGTATGGTCAGCATGTAACCTATATTTCACTGCAGTGACATTAGATCTTATACACGCCTACAGGTTAGTTCAGGTGTGACGTGAGCAGAATCTACAATTGCTGGGTATTTTTAATAATTGATTCTTAGGGTTACTATTAACCAGTAAGGGTCTGATCCAAGAACCTCTGAAGTTAGTGAGTCTTTCCATTGACTATAATGGGAGTTAGATCAGGTCCAAAATGCCCTGAGAATTTGTTGTATTTGTTTGAATACACAGAAAACAAAACATCAAAAAGCTATTTGAAAAGAAACTTGGGAAACGTGAATATCGATATTGCATCTGACGAGAATGTGGGAATCTACTTTGCAGCAGATTCTTTATACCTAAAAAGGTCTGGGACATGCACTGATTTTGTGGATGCTTAGTTGATTGATATGTTATATTCCACAAGGATAGTCTCTGTTAATACTTCATTTTATTTTACTGATTTTGTACAGGAAGCCTATTCTGTAGCAAGACAGTTTAATATGATTCCACCAGTATGTGAACAGGCTGAATATCATCTTTTCCAGAGAGAGAAAGTGGAGGTTCAACTGCCAGAATTATACCACAAAATAGGTAAAGTTTTGAGATTTGCTCTGTTCTCTCATTTCTTACTCTTGAGGAAATGATATGCTAATGGCAAGGATACAGAATCCTTTCCTGTATGTCCCTGTTAAATAGAAGTGTGGCAGAAGACAAACATCTGCCTAGCAATCCAAAGAGAGAGACTGGCTCGGTATAGCTCTAAAAGTAGATATCTGTTACTTTGAGATGCTAATTTCTAAAGCCCAAATGGTACCCCACATCTGTGCAGAAAGGGGGGCCACCCTGCACTCCTCTCATCTCTCCTGTGCTGAAGGGGATGCATCTGCCTCCATAGCACAATCTGCCCCTTCAGTGGCTCCAGGCCACTCCATGGAGTCTGTAGTCAGGGGTGGGGTGGAGACAAAGTGGGCTGGAAGAGGAGCAGATTGGCCAGGGTGCACTTTATCCTCCCCTCTGCTCCTGTGGAGAATGCACCAGCAGGACTATCTTTTCTCCAGATCCACTCCCTGGATGCCAGATGCAGTGCAGAAAAAGGGGTGAGACAGCATAACAAAGAGAGGTAGGGGGCATTGCCACCCATCAGTGAGACACAGGAGCCAAGACAAGGGGCAGGATTGGCATACCTCGATAAACTGGGAAGAAAAGGAGCCAGCATGAGGCAAGCAGCTGCCACAAACAGGACTGTGCCAGTTGCTCTAAGAGGGATCACAGAGCCTTTTTTAAAACTGTGAAATAACCTTGTCCAGGTCCTTTTAAGGAAGAGACTGTTGTTACCATTACACTGCCTGAACATCACTAATAACTGTCATAGGAATAAGCGGTACACTTGGTCTTTCGGTTTGCAGTCAGTCACATTTATGATGTACCAATATGTCACCAATTCACTGTAATTTCCTTATCCGATTGCTTGGTAGGAGTTGGAGCAATGACATGGTCTCCACTTGCCTGCGGGATCATCTCCGGGAAATATGGAAATGGGGTTCCTGAAAGCTCCAGGGCTTCACTGAAGGTATTTCTCCAGAGCTCAAGAGAAGGGGATGCATTGCCTTTGTGAGGGCTTGAAATGAAATATAAACTGATTCATTGTAATAAAGCTGCCCCTATGCCCAGCTCTGTTGATAGGTCAGCTCAGTTTCTCTGGCAACTATAGACCAGTAGGAGTAAAAATCTGTGTTAAAGAAATTCTCAGTTTCACTGCCACAGTTTAGTCCATTGTTGTGATCCTGTTGATTAGCTTTGTGGGTATTCTGGGCCAGATCCTTGCTGGTGTGAATTGACCTAGATGTACTGAATTCAGAGCTCTACCAGTTTACACCAACTAAGGATTGATTTGGCCTTCTTTATTTTTCTTCATTCTGATAACAGGGTTTTCCAGCCTCTGAGGGCAGAGCCTAATAAAACCATCTTGGACATAAAGATATAAAATTTAGGGGAGCCCAATTCTGGCAGTGCCTGTGCCTTACCCTGTCACTCTCCTGTTTGAAGGAATTTGATTATGTAGGCTATGCCTACATGATCATAACAGATATTCCATGTCCAGGACTCCAAAGGAAGTAGAATAATGCTCTGCAGCTGTCTAATCAAAGCAGGAATTGTAATGGTTTGTGCTCTCAAATGTATGTTTGTTCGAGACAGAGAACTTTATTTCAGAGGTTTTTATCACTAATGTTACCCAGCAGCAGGAGAGCACCAGGCCATAATTACAGGTTGGAGGACAGCAGGATTTTGTCCTCAGCATGACCCACATAATTCCTCTGCACAAAGCCCTTTTTACTCAGGCTTTGCCTGAAGACTCAGAATACACCCCTAGAAATTAGAAATGTAAAAGACCCACCAGATTGCATAGTCCAGAGGAGGAATGCAGCATGTCAGCATGTCTGGAGTGGCTCATGACCCTGAGTGCCTACCTCAGGGCAGATTGTCAGAAAACAGGCAGATACCCCAAACTGGTGGTGTGTTCCATAATTAGATTTCACCAAGCCAGTGACGAATGTGAACTCCTGGATCACTATACCAGTCTTACTGTGGAGTCACAGACAGTCCCCTTAGCCTCTCCAGTTTATCTTGCCACCCAGACAAACTGGACTTTGTGATAAAATGGTTACTTTCACCAAAAATCACATCACATTTAGGTTGGTTCCAGTCCGAAGATACCAGTCACTTACACCAAACTTGCCACTGCTAGCCAATTCTATAGTAAACTAACTAAAAGTTTATTAGCTAAGAAAAGGAAATGAGAGTTATTGAGAGGTTAAAACAGATACAATATATGCACAGGTGAGTCACAGTTTGTAATTCCAAATGGTGGCAGTGATGTAACAAACTGCCAGTTTCCCAAAAATCTTTTCAGGGTACCCAGATTGTCTCTGGGGATCTCTGCTTTACATCTGGTACACTTCCCTGTAAGAGTACAAACAGTCCAGAGATGAGGATCTTTCCTTGAACCCATACTTATAGCTTTTTCTCACAGAAAACAAGCTGACAGTGTCACTACCCAGGTGGGCTTTTCCTTTGATGACAGAGACTGAGGAATGCATTTTGAATCTTTGACCTCCGATCATCACACACAATGACCACTTTCTTTGAAATTAGCACTTTTCTCTTAAAGTTCTTCATTTGCATTCCATAAGGCTTCTTTCTCATTTCATGGGTTATTTAGTTACAGGGGTATACACAATATAAATGTTTGCTACTACATTATAACAGGATACAGATAAGTGAGAACAATGCAAGTAACATCCCACTAGTTTTCATGAAGTTTAAACACCAAATACAGTTACACATTTAACAATCACTTTGATCTATACTAATATGCAAGTGAATTGGCCTGGGGCTCTGGCATGAGCTGGCACCTGGTCCACAGGCCATAGAGTATTTTGTATTGTCCTATCTAGTCCAACAGGTTCTAAGATTTCATTGTAACCAAAAGCACTTTGCAGCTGTCTCTTTCAGAACATTTTAAAAACCAAAATGGCTTGGTCTGTCTACACTGCACCACAGTGCTCGCTACGGGCATGTGAATAGCAGTATCTAGTTTGCGTTAACGTAGTCCTGTTTAAATAAGGACTATGTTAACATGCCACTAAGTTCCTTTTAATTTGCGCCAGCAGCATCCAAACAAGGCAGTTACAGTGCAACACTTGGGTGCCCTTTGCAGTTCACACCCCTGTTGTCCACATTGCAGCCCACTGTAGACACAGCCTCAGCTTCTCTCCTGCCAAGAGATCATCTTGGTACAGGAGTGAGAAGGGGCATCAGGAAATCAGTTATGACTCCTTGATTCTTAGGTAGATCTGTGCTGGCCTGGGCAAAGGTTAGGACAGCCAAGAAGCTGTCTGAACCTAAGGCAGTTAACTATAGTCCCCAAGGGAGTGTATGCCAGTTGGAGTGCAGTGTGAGTCAGTCACAGCCCTCCCCATCCCCAGAATAACCACTATACCAGGGGGCTAAGGAGAGGCAGGCATTGGAGCTGGGACGAATCAAGATAAAAACGATGCAATGCAAGGGAGTCTAATCTTGCATTAATGAGAGCACTGTTACTTGGCCACTGAGGGCTAGATTCACAAAGGGACTTAGGTGCCTGTTACATTAGGTGCCTAAGACCCACATTTAGGTGCTACTGGTGTTCACAAAATCCCCACTCGGCTACCGCCTCACCCTATAGGCACCTAAACTCACTTGGTAGTAGTAAAAGTTCCCTAGGCACTTACATTTCTGCCTCTGAGCATGTGCATGGCTGCCTCACTCTAAGCAACCAGACACCTATCTCCCACCTAAGCCCCAGTGTGGTTCACAAACCAGGGAAGATAGGTGCTTGGCTGCTGAAATCACAGGTAGGGCTTGATCTGGTAGGCATGCTCGGAGGCTGCCTAACTCCAGAAATAGAACAGTGGGAAGAGCAAAACTGAGAATTACTCTATAGCCTGTGGGTAAGGCACTCAGCTGGGAGACCCTGGATTCAGTCCCCCTACTGCAGTGACTATTGATACACACTGATGCAGCTTTAACAAGAGAGATTGAGGGAGCCCCATATCAGAATATCCCATAGTTCAGTGGTTGTTCGGGTGCTTGCCTGAGATGTGGCAGATCCCTGTTCAAATCCCTTTGCCTCATCAGGCAGAGGGGGGACTTGAGCTGGGGGGTCTCCCATATCCCACATGAGTACCCTAACCACTGCGCTAAAAGTTATGAAGGAGCTCCCCCGCCTCCTCCTCTTGCAAGAAACACCTTAGGTGCCTAACTCCAGGCGAGGGTTCACAGCTGAGAATCCCAAGCAGAGCTAGGCACCTATCTCAGCAAAAAGGGCGGGGCTTACCACAGAACCCGATGGTCAGCATCTCCCATTGACTAGCTTAAGTGGCTCCCTAACCAGGTGCTGGCTTTTGTGGATTGCATTCTAAAGTGCCTCTCTCCCCATTCGTTGTATAAGGCGCCTAGGCGCCTTACTCAGGCTTTGCGAAGCAGTGGTGTTCCTGTGATTTTTTAGGTGCCTAAAAGTTAAGTGCTACATTGCTCAGTGACAAACTTCCTAAATCCCTATGTGAATCTAGCCGTAAGTCCCTTCTACATAGTAAAAAAAAAAAAGCAGGACTTCAGAAGGGAATGCATAGCTAAGTGCTTTATTAGCATGATGTGGACAGTGCTTAATCTCTATAATCTCGGATTTACACATTCCCCACTCACACCCCATTTTGAATAGTGCACACTTGCAAGTAATGGAGTAAGTGCACAGGAAACTCCAGCCTTACTGCTGCTCAGGATGGAGGGCTACACCTTGCGCTTAACCTTATATCCTTGCATAACTCTCACTTGCACTGTGCTGGAGTGCACCGTCTTGCACACCTGGCTGTGCACTGAACAAGGGAGCAAAGACCAAGGCATTAAGTCTCCCACCTTCCCTCTAAAGATAGTAAATATAACTGGGTCAGATATATCCATCCCTGCCCATCCCGGCTAATATCCCTGATTCATCTTCAGTTAGTTCCATAGTGTTGCACCAGAGATTGATTTGGCCCACTATCACTGTTTTGTGTGAGGAAGTTGAGGCAGAAAGAGGTAGTGACTTGCCCAAACTCATACTGGGACTTTGATATGCCAGAGATAAATCTTAGGATCCTAGATTTCGGTCCTGTGCTTTTACCTCAAGATTTTTTCTTCCTCTCTTGTCTAATATTTTAGAGCATCTCAGAGCCCCAGCCCAGTCAATCTTATGAAACGTCTCTATTATTTTCTTTCAGTGCCTGGAAAAAACCCTTTTATGAATCACAGAATCATAAACTATCTGGGTTGGAAGGGACCTCAGGAGGTCACCTAGTCCAACCCCCTACTCAAAGCAGGACCAATCCCCAACTAAATCATCCCAGCCAGGGCTTTGTCAAGCCTGACCTTAAAAACTTCAAAGGAAGGAGATTCCACCACCTCCCTAGGTAACACATTCTAGTGCTTCACCACCCTTCTAGTGCTTCACCACATCCCCCACTGCAACTTGAAACCATTACTCCTTGTCCTGTCATCTGCTGCCACTGAGAACAGTCTCGATCATCCTCTTTGGAACCCCCTTTCAGGTAGTTGAATACAGCTATCAAATTCCTCCTCATTCTTCTCTTCTGCAGATTAAATAATCCCAGTTCCCTCAGCCTCTCCTCATAAGTCATATGATCCAGTCCCCTAATCATTTTTGTTGC
Organism: Lepidochelys kempii; assembly: GCF_965140285.1. Lineage (NCBI taxonomy): Eukaryota > Metazoa > Chordata > Testudines > Cheloniidae > Lepidochelys > Lepidochelys kempii. Next base: position 24,640,387 of record NC_136388.1, on the reverse strand, counting down.
CTTCCACTGGACTCTTTCCAATTTTTCCACATCCTTCTTGTAGTGTGGGGCCCAAAACTGGACACAGTACTCCAGATGAGGCCTCACCAATGTCAAAGAGAGGAGAACGATCATGTCCCTCGATCTGCTGGCAATGCCCCTACTTATACATCCCAAAATGCCATTGGCCTTCTTGGCAACAAGGGCACACTGTTGACTCATATCCAGCTTATCATCCACTGTAAACCCTAAGTCCTTTTCTGCAGAACTGCTGCCAAGCCATTCGGTCCCTAGTCTGTAGCGGTGCATGGGATTCTTCCATCCTAAGTGCAGGATTCTGCACATGTCCTTGTTGAACCTCATCAGATTTCTTTTGGCCCAATCCAATAATTTATCTAGGTCCCTCTGTATCCTATCCCTACCCTCCAGTGTATCTACCTCTCCTCCCAGTTTAGTGTCATCTGCAAACTTGCTGAGGGTGCAATCCACACCATCCTCCAAATCATTAATGAAGATATTGAACAAAACCGGACCCAGGACCAGCCCTTGGAGCACTCCACTTGATACCAGCTGCCAACTAGACATTGAGCCATTGATCACTACCCGTTGAGCCCAACAATCTAGCCAGCTTTCTATCCACCTTATAGTCCATTCATCCAGCCCATACTTCTTTAACTTGCTGGCAAGAGTACTGTGGGAGACCATGTCAAAAGCTTTGCTAAAGTCAAGGAATAACACATCCACTGCTTTCCCCTCATCCACAGAGCCAGTTATCTCATCATAGAAGGCAATTAGATTAGTCAGGCATGACTTGCCCTTGGTGAATCCATGCTGACTGTTCCTGATCACTTTCCTCTCCTCTGAGTGCTCCAGAATTGATTCCTTGAGGACCTGCTCCATGATTTTTCCAGGGACTGAGGTGAGGCTGACTGGCCTGTAGTTCCCCGGATCCTCCTCCTTCCCTTTTTTAAAGATGGGCACTACATTAGCCTTTTTCTAGTCATCCAGGACCTCCCCGGAGTGCCATGAGTTTTCAAAGATAATGGCCAATGGCTCTGCAATCACATCCGCCAACTCCTTTAACACTCTCGGATGCAGCGCGTCCGGCCCCATGGACTTGTGCTCATCCAGCTTTTCTAAATAGTCCCGAACCACTTCTTTCTCCACAGAGGGCTGATCACCTCCTCCCCATGCTGTGCTGTCCAGTGCAGTAGTCTGGGAGCTGACCTTGTTCGTGAAGACAGAGGCAAAAAAAAGCATTGAGTACATTAGCTTTCTCCACATCCTTGGTCACTAGGTTGCCTCCCTTATTCAGTAAGGGGCCCACACTTTCCTTGACTTTCTTCTTGTTGCTAACATACCTGAAGAAACCCTTCTTGTTATGCGTAACATCTCTTGCTAGCTGCAACTCCAAGTGTGATTTCGCCTTCCTGATTTCACTCCTGCATGCCCGAGCAATATCTTTATACACTTCCCTGGTCATTTGTCCAGTCTTCCACTTCTTGTAAGCTTCTTTTTTGTGTTTAAGATCAGCAAGGATTTCACTGTTAAGCCAAGCTGGTCACCTGCCATATTTACTATTCTTTCTACACAGCAGGATGGATTGTCCCTGTAACCTTAATAAGGATTCTTTAAAATACAGCCAGCTCTCATGAAATGTATTTGAAGTTTATTGCAGCCTAGTGGCTGCAAGGCACCTTCTATAAATAGAAAAGGAGTACTTGTGGCACCTTAGAGACTAACAAATTTATCTGAGCATAAGCTTTCCTGAGCTACAGCTCACTTCATCGGATGCATTCAGTGGAAAATAGTAAACCTTTCGAGTCACTCAGCAGCTGAAAAGCAACTACTCATAAAACAGGTTTGTTTAGTGCTATTCAGTGCTTCCAGCAGAATTTTTAAGATGACAAAAAAATAATCTTGAATTCCTTGGACGTACAGGGTACTGTATGCTCTAGAGAAGAGGTTTTCAACCTGTGGTCTATGGATCCCTGGAGGTTTGCACACTGTCTAAGATTTCCAAAGGGGTTCACACCACCATTCAAAAATTTTTAGGGGTCCACAAATGAAAAAAGGTTGAAAACCACTGCTCTAAAGTAACTACCAGAGCTATTTCAATCAGCCCTCTGTGCCAAAGGCCTTACACTTAATTTGGCTATGTAACAGCTCTGCTCAGGATGGGGCTTTTGGCAATCTGAAGATTAATAAATAATAGGGGTAAAGATATTTTCCCAGCAGTCCCACCAGTCTATATTACTCCAGCAAGCCATACAAAACCTTTCATTTGCATAAATACAAGGTTTTGTCAGCAGCACTCACTGCCGGGGCTTGGAGAGAGTGGGAGTATAGGGACTTTATTACGTAATATGAAACATCAGGGAATTTGCAAGGTACATCAGGAGGCTTTTATAACATTCATATTTAAAACATGATTCCTTTGTATTCCCCTACCACAGAATTGTATTTAAACAGTAGTTTTGGAAGGAAATTCTAAATATATAGCAAGCGGGCATTTTGTCCATTGTAAACTACTGTTATGCTGACAGAATATCTTGAAAAGCGCCTTGCACTGGTAATAAAAATGGTTCATAGCTCTGATATATTATGCATGAGTTAAGTAGCGTGCAGCTTTTACCTTCATTAGCTTTCTTGCAGAACATCCTAATTTTATATCTCCTTGCCCCCTTTTAAATCCTCATCTCTCCATACTCCCTATTAATTAAATTCAAGGTGCGAGGCTAGATAAGATTACATTTAGAAGCCCATTGTTAAAGAGGAGCAAAATTCTTTAAAGAACTAAGCAGTAGTTTTTTGAATTCTAAAATGCTGGAGCATCACATCATACTAGACTCAGATACAATTCATTCGTTGGTTGGTGATATGTAATTATCAAAGTGAGTTATTTAATCTATTTAAATACGGTGTTAGCTCCATTATTAGAGTTTAATCCCATAGATTGTTCATAACGCAACACCTAACTTTACTACACTATACTCTTGTACTCTTTAACATTACACAGCATGCTCTGCCCTGCCCACGCTGTAAAGTCGGGAGGAAGGAATAACTTTGTGGGTGATGCTCCAACCTGGGTTCATGGATTCCAGCGGGAGCATTCTCTGGCCAGAGTGAGGGTCTCTGTAACAAGGAAATTGAGAGGGTTGGGGAAGAAAAGCAAGGTAATGGGAGGTTAGAAAGGAGTTTAGTAAGAGTTCACTCTTTGAATGTTGGTATTAGCTCACTTACCCACCCTGGACAATGAGCAATCACAACAAAGCTGAAACATCAAATGCATTACACTTGTCTTTAATTCTTTGTCATGCTGCTGTCCTGCCATTAGCACCAACAATTCAAATCTCAAATTATACACAGACTTGTTTTATCTATTAAGATGCAGAAAGGTAACTTTCTGCACGCTGGACCTGCTCTAGGGTTAAGTGCGTAAGAAAACAGCAGAGTAAGGTTTTTCGTCCTGATCTGTACCATGAAGATTAATGGTACTCTGTTACATTACAAATGGAATCAATCTGACATGCCAGAATCTACGTGCATCCAGAACTTTTCATTTTTATGTCTTGTTTCACTGTAAAAAATGACATATAGCCCCCCAAAAAGGCAACGCTTTCTCTGGTTATGAAGCCGTCTTAGTACTTGCTGTTATCTCTGATGTACTGTCCTTATTATGGCTGACAGTTTGAAAAATGGCACCGCATTAAGACATCAGCGTTTAAACAACATTTTAAAAGACTCAAGATATTTAACTAAAGAATGTCTTTTGGATCATCTCATGGGTAAAAATCAACCTTCTACAATAAATGTAAAAGGATGAAGGATGGCTCCCCACATTAGCTCTTCTCAACTGTTTGAGGCTGAGAAATAATACAGCAGCACTAAGATGAGTATCTGAAAGCATTTCACACATACACTCTTTTATAGATGCTCATGTAGGAGCCAGTGGAGTCAGCAGACCTGGGTTGTGTTCCTGGCTCTGCCACTGAATTGCTGTGTGATCCTGTGCCTTAGTTTCTCCATCATAAAATGAGGATAATGCTTAGTCCACCACTACAAAGCACCAAGAGATCTAGGGATAGGAAGCACTATAAGAGCTCCAAGGATCTCAAAGTGCTCTACAAATATTAATTCATTAAAGCCTGCAACAACCTTGCAAAATTACCCCTGTTTTATTATTACCAAGTAATTACATATAAAGTGCTTGGTGCTGCACAAGACACAAAAGAAATCACTATCTTTGCCCCTGAGACCTTGGAATCTTAGTAGACAGACAATAAACTTTAGGTTTCACAGGTAAAAAAGTGAAGCACAAAAACCTGACTTGCTCAAAGCCACACAATTTATGGAGGAACTAGCAATAGGATCCAGCTCTCCTGTCACCCAGTCTTGTGTTTCAACCAGAAGATCTTTCTCATTCATTTCTTATAGCCTTTATTAAATTATACTCCTTTTGAATTAGATTGTTTGCCTATTCAATAGATTTCAGCCAATCTACTTAAAGAATAGAATTCAGCTCTCTATTACACATATGATATGCATAGAGAACAAGGTTAGAATTATCAAAATATTGTATTTGATCGCAAAGAATCTATTTCCTCAATGAAATTCACAAATCAACGTATAAAGATATGTTGTAAACTGGCAGTGTTCAGATGTGGATCCAAATTAGGTTTACACTAGAGTTCAAGGTTGAGGGTGAAGGTTCAGGTTTGGATTAGAGGGAATTGAAATCTCAAATTGTTCTGATTAATTTTTATAAACATTGAACGGTGATAGTTCATAAAATCAGCTGTCCTTCCAGGATCCTAACACCCTGAGCCAAAATCTAATGAGAAGGGCTGAGATTTTGCTTGCATGCTCCCCAAATAGAAAAATAGAACCATTCTGGGTTTGGATCCAACCAGGAACCAAAAGTGAATGGGGTGGTTTCACATTCCAGGGTCCATATTCGAGGTTTTAGTTTTAGCCCATCTGTCGTGTAAACTAAACAAAATATCAGTGTGGAATCTACAAGACGACTCATTTTCATGCAGCAGAAGTTTTGTATTATTCAAGCTCAGTTACTACCTCCTGAGTGGGCTAAGATTTAAAAAAATAAAATAAAAAAAAGCTGCCAGTAACAACTCTGAATTTTTAATTGAATTTGTAATCACTGTTTGCAGTGTGGTTGTAGAGACATGACTTAGGCTTTGTCTACGCTACCTATCTTTTAGAGACACAGGTGTACTGCTGAAAGGTGCCCAGGGTAGCTGCTGTTGGATGGCAGGAGAGAGCTCTCCCACCAACAAAAAACTTCCACCCCCAAGGAGCGGCAGCAGCTTTATCGGCAGGAGAGCACTCCTGCTGACAAAGCACTGTTCGCACTAGCGCTTTTCATCGGTAAAACTTTTGTCATTCGGGGGTGTGTGTGTTTTTTTTAACGCCCCTGAATGACAAAAGTTTTGCCAACGAAGTTTCAGTGTAGACAAACACTAAGAGCTCTGTGGCGCTGAAAAGCTTGTCTCTTTCACCAACAGAAGTTGGTCCACCCACCTCGTCTTGGTAATCAGTATTAGTTTTAACCTTCCAATATACTTGATTCCTAGTGCTACCAGTGGCTAAAGGAAAAAATTGTAAGTGAAGAAGGAAGAAAACAGCAAATAAAGCTGAAAGACCTTTCCCCAATTGCAGATCGTCTTGGATGCACACTACCTCAGCTAGCAGTTGGTAAGAAATACTAAAAGTATAATTTATTGCTGCTTTCTCCCCTCTTGCTTGATACTTGACTTGGTTCACATCATAGTATTAAAGAAAAATAAACCACTCAAACTAGTACAGTAATTCACATATACTAAATTTTGTGCTTTGCTGATCTTTGGCAGATCATTGCCAACTGTCTTGCACAAAGCCATGGGTACTCCATTAGTATTCACTCATTCCATTTAAGTCTCTGAGTGAGGGATAACTTAAAAGCCTTAATAGCCAGAGAACCAGCAGTATCCTTGGGACCTGCTACGTTTCAAATGGCACATTCAAAGTGACAGTGAGTAAAGATAGCTTTCTGTTTCAGAAAGATGTGATTTAAATCAAGCGATCACTCAGAAAGACAGATTAAGTCAAGTGATCATTTAGATAATAATAGGTTTCAGAGTAGCAGCCGTGTTAGTCTGCATCTGCAAAAAGAACAGGAGGACTTGTGGCACCTTAGAGACTAACAAATTTATTTGAGCATAAGCTTTCGTGAACTACAGCCCACTTCATCGGAGACTAGGATGCCGGGGATGGATGATGATTGATGATGTAAGATGCAGTGCTACTTTATAAGGAGGCATGCACTGACCGAACATGATGAGTAGATGAAAGGGAAGAAATGCTTTAGAATAATGTAAAATGCCAGTTTAAACTACTACTCTGTATTCTTGACCCATCATCCTCTAACAAAGACAATATCCATTTTCTTATAAAACAGCAATAAAGTGAGCTAGCAATTACTATGAATTAATCACAAGTGCCTTGGTTTCTTGCAGCGTCCCAGGAATGTGGTACCTTTGTAATAGCCAGAGACCTGGTTGACTCGTGTTTTAAAATACAGCTAACACAGCAAAGAAACACCTTTTTTCAAAAGGAGAGGTCATTAATCATTTCCCATATGTTAAATAGTTTGGGAATGTTTAGTTGAGAGGGGAAATAAATCAGGAAGAAGATAAAGCTATACCATATAATGAATAATATAGAGAAGGTAAATTGAGCAGTCCTATTTACTCTTTCCCATGTGAGAACAAGGAGACATTCAATGAAACAAAGGCAGCAAATTCAAAACTGAAAAAGGGAAATATTTACACAATGCCTAGTTAGCCTGAGGAACTCATTACCACAACGTATCAAGTGCTTATTAACATTTTTTAAGGAATTTGACTTTTACATGGATAATTAAAACATTCAGTTATATTAGATGGGATCCTTCTTTAAAAAAAAAAGTGATATAAACTCTCATGCTTCAGAACACAAACCAACCACTATCTGACAGGGATGAGGAAGAAACTAGCTCTATGGACAGGTTATTCTATAGTTAGCTACTAAGGGGTTTCTTGCACCCTCTTCTGAAACGTGTTATTGACCACTGTCAGATAAATAGATTCTGGACTAGACTGATCTAGATGCAGTATGACAATTCCTGTGTTCCTAACAGTCATGTAAATTTATTCCCAGCATGGTGCCTGCGAAATGAAGGTGTGAGTTCTGTTCTTCTAGGATCTTCCAATCCACAGCAACTGATAGAAAATCTTGGAGCCATTCAGGCAAGTAGTGTATGAATAAATCCTAATAATATCAAGAGCATTTACTTACTTCTCTTCAAAGTTGTTTCAAAGTAGCATTGTACATACCCTGAGTCTAGGATGTTCAGTATCCTGAATTTAAAGGTTTAATACATTTTCAGTTCCAGTTCCTCTGCAGTCTACTGATAACTTTAATTAAAGAAACAAATATAGTCTACTTCACTGGAGCCCACAAATATTATTTTCCAATCTCCAGTAGTCTTCTACAGGAGAATTTAATAATCGAGGTCTGCGCTGATATTAAATACCCCATAGCATTTTTCATGAGGGGCTTCCTCAGATATCCTTGACCACAAACTTCCCTCCCATCACTGTTCAATTATGTTTAACATGTGTATAGTTTACAAAATGCCCTGAGATCCTCAGAAGAAAATTACAGCAGATCTTCTAGTATACAGTCATTACAATTTGGGAAGGAAGGAAGGCAGGCACCATATAAATGTAAACTATTTACCCTACAGAGACAGAGAACTCCTACATTATTTTATACAATTGGTTTAATTTTGGAAAATCTGTTTAATCCAGAATACCCATTAAGCAATCCTGTTAACATGTGGGCTTTATTTTTTCTTCATCTGTAGGTTCTTCCCAAGATGACATCACACATTGTAAGTGAAATAGATAATATTCTAGGGAATAAGCCCATCAGCAAGAAGGACTACAGATCATAATGCAATGCATGGTTACACAGGACTGCATGGTTAAAATAGTGCTCTGTATATAGTACAGTACTGACTTACTATCCAGTCATTAGACTCATGCAGCAGCTTGCTGCTCAGTCTCTATTGTTACTGGATTTTTCAAGGTGTGTGCTGTTGCCACCAATCTGCAGTAAAATTCAAAAGCACAGTTGATCTCTCTTACAACTGAGAATATTCTTTGTATATTCTTATCTCTGACTAAAGTCATTGACTTACTTTTCTCTTCGCTCCATATGCTTATGCAGTGAAGCAAAAAAAAAAACCCAACAACCACAAAAACTATTTATATCCTTTAGGTACTTGGTAATTAAAGAAGGATGTACAGATATATTTTTTCAATGAACAAAAACAAAACTTACAGTTTTAGTAAAAATGCATTCTAAGAAATTTCAACTATAAAAATTCTTCAGCTAGATCATAGAATGAGCGAGTTCAAAATTTTCAAATGCAATTTTTATATAGGCTTTAGGCTGTAGCTGAAAAAGGACCTTACAGTAAAAAGTCAGACAATTAATTACTACATGGTTCTGCTTCTAAATAGTCCAGTTAAGAATTCTGCATATTGAGTATGCTCAGCTGTTCATTATATAATTCACAGTTGGTGTAAAATATCAGAAAACCAGATATTTGTTTCGGTGAAAAGGTTACATTTGCTCTGACTGTATTCTGGAAATCAGCCATAAGTAGTATTTTTAAACAATGAGTTTTGTGAAAGTGTTTAATCCTTACACAGGAAACACTGGTACATTTATCAGTTATTCTGCCCATTTTAAGAACAGCTTCATAAATATAGTAACCTCACTTTGCTTTGTAAAATGCATTTACTGTTACTTTAGGAAGTGTATACGTATGCAATACATGTGTGAAATACACTTACTGAAGAGTACGGTTATGTACAGTACATATAAGACCCTTATATACCATTTTTCCTAACTTCATAACACAGAGTTGAACACATTTTTCAGATGACAACAACAGACCATAGATACTGATATTTTTAAAGTTAAAATGTTTTTCTTCCATTTCATCCCATGATCTATGGTATGTGTAAATGAACTTAGCTGCTGTATATTAGAACCGCAATCTGTCTTCTGCTTGTACACAATAAAAGCATTTTGTGCATCTAACCTTTTAACGAGAACATTTATTACAATCAATTAATTATTTTGTTTTTAGGACAGGAAAATACATATATTACGCTCAGCAGCAAGGTGAAAATAGTTTTGCAAGATCCATAAAAATATTAAATGAGATTTTCCATTGAAATGAAGGAGATGTAAATGATTTCTTTGGCCCACAAAGATCTTACTACTTTTTCAGTGATCAGCTGCCCAAAAGAGGGCGCATGGAGCAGAAAAAAGCCCATTATTGTTAGATGAGGGGGACATCCCATACAGTGCGTTTCACCCACAGCTTTTTACGGATCAGTGCCACATGCTTAAAATGTTTAATGCATAGTTTAAGACATATTTAAATACATCAGTGCAGTTTCTTGGCTTCTTAACTCTTGTGTGAAGTGAAAGGGCTTCAGGAGTTAGTATTCGTTACAAAGGTGAAAAAGTGAAATGCACTCTTTTGCAGGCTACTGACTGAACTATTCCCTTATTTGTGCCGGTCCCTTTTCTCTTAGGACACATTCCTTGTTTCCCCCTCAGTCATACAGGAATCCTGCACTCTCTCTGTGTAAGCCAAAATTAAGAATTCTTGCCTGTTACAGAGATTAATGTAATAAATACTCATTAAAAAGGGAGATGGCACTGTCCATTATTCAGAGAGAAAACTAATACGAAGAGTCAAGTGGTCTAATAATTTGGCAGATAGCAATGGAATGCCAAGCAACAAACAACTTTTAGGCTAACCTTCACTCTACTTATGGCATTGGGAGCATCTCTAAGCCAGCTGTCAGGGCCGGGGAGGTTATAATAGCACACAATCTTTGTCACTTTAGACACTCCTACCATCGCTGTGATTTATAGACACTGATCTCCTCTAAAGGGAAACAGTTATGCAAGCATGACATGATTTGGAGAAAATGAAGGGGGCGGTTAAATTAAGAGTCCAAAAATGATTTGGGTTTCAAATATTTGTTAAGCTTCTTATCCTATAACATCATATAATTCTCAGGAGAAACTCTAACCTGATAAGATGGTCTCCAGGCCTTACAAACATAACCATTCCAAAAAAACTAAGCTAAAGAGAAAAGATGTTAGTAAAATATTCAATGAGCTGACAGTAACAGCATTTCATTGTTGGTAACCTGTCACCTAGAGAAAAATACCAGCAACTTCCTAAAAGGCTGAAAGTCTAGGTCCCTCTCCTGCAAATCCATGTTCTTAACTATGGCATGTGAGTACTGTAGTCCCATTTAAGAGTCAGTGGTACTATTTGTGAGTTGGATGCATTAGGGCCCAACATTTATTCTGCCATGTTCTTCCTTTTTGGTTTCTATCCTCCCCACAACTCTACCTCAGTGCAGAAGTGGGAGTTTGTTGTTGTTCTCAAAGTATAATGAATCCCACTAATGCTAGGCCCTGTACAAACAGAATAAGAGGCAGACCTTAACCTGTGATGTCAAGCCTACCATTCTCCAGTGGCCCATGGCAGAAAAGACCACAATTCAAGGTGAAAACACCTGAAAACAGTCTAGAACAATTTTCTGAAAGATAGCTTTCTGCAGCAGCAGCAGAAAAGAACAAAACATATCCAAACTTTTTCCTCTCTGAAAGTCATCTTTAAGCTTCTCCATGTAAAATACTTAGACAAACCCTGCATACTCTAAGGCAAGCCAGACCTAATACTTGCACCACTCTAGAACTGCAAACTGGAAGTTCTGCAGAGGCTTTATTTAAATATTAAAAAGGCAGTTAATCTTCCTTGTAGATGAAAATATGGTACAGTATCACATCTTGTATTTCAGTATTGCATTTTATTTTAACCTGTCCCTATGTTCAATTTTTAGGATGCCACAGATTTGTATAGGCAACACAGCCATTGTGTTAGCTATAAGTTTTGGTATTAGAGGGGCTATGGGGGGTGGGGAAGAGAACGAGAGCAATTGAGCTTTGAGCAAATAGAGCAGTTTGGGGTTGTTGACTAGGGACATTGGTAGGAAAATCTAGCATATCCCCATCCCAGTCAAAAAGGGGTTAAAGACATCCTCTATGCAGTCAGCCCCAATCCAGCACACCTGTGAGGTGTGTCAAGCCTGGAGAAGAGCAGGTCCTTAAAAGGGAAAAATAAGAAGGAGTCCTTGTGGCACCTTAGAGACTAACAAATTTATTTGGACATAAGCTTTCATGGGTTAGAACCCACTTCATCAGATGCATGGAGTGAAAATACACTAGCAGGATGTAGGGCAAGGTCAGGCTGCCACAATCACAGAGCTCTACTTATAGTTTGCCAACTGAAAATCTTAGAAATTTAGAAGGTAAATATCAAGAAGCCCACTACAGTCAGTATTCTTGAACTTTTTATTAAAACGTTTCAAATTATAAGTATTAAGAGATGGATTGTCACTTTTTGTAACTAATGGGTTAAGCTCTTTTATACATATCAAAAAACCCATCATATTTGCAAGTCTGCCACAGAGTTCAGAGCACGGCTATTTTCTGTGCTTTGGAGTGATAGCCTAATCCAGTTTATGAAAACTCCAACAGAAACATCTGACAAATCATCCTTATTATGATTACAAAGTAATTCCAAGGAGTTAAGCTTATAACAGTTTTTGAATTGGTATATTTCCTTCCTTCTGCCACTTAAGTTTGATTCATTCAATTTTATTTTTACAATATCTTACCAAGTAACCAAAGCTAAATTCAAAGTTTGCTTTACATTTATTGTTGTAAAAAAGCTCAAGTTTTCAGACTGCTTACACTTGCCACCCTTAAGTCTTTAATGAAATTGGATCCACCCACAAATATGAACAGATGACCACTGTTTTGTCTATTTGGAGCCTGTAGATAGCAGGGCAATCAGTCCAGATGAAGCACTTATAGACAGAATGTAGTTTCTGTGGGGAGAAGGTTAAGGATGTAAACTTAAAGCTACCACAAGTAACATCTCTTGCAATAAACATCTACAGTAGGAGTCTGAAGAGAAAGAGTGGAAACAGAGTTTTGCTACATTTGATTTTTGTAATAGATACTGCATACTTGAAGTCTAGTTTAGAGACAGATGCTATTAGGAATTAAGCCTATTTATAAGTGTGTTAATTTAAAAAAACAACATCTATAAAGCCTAGACTAGCCTCCAAAGAGAAGTTTTAAATGCTGTTAACCAGGCAGCATATCTTGACTACTGCATCAAATCAGTGCTGCATAAAGTAAGCTACTTCAGATCTGGAGGAAGTGATTTCACATTCAGGAAATGACTGCAGAGTAGCACAACAGCCCACAGCAACAAATATTTACATTTCCTGACAAGAACATATCATAGGGCAGTTCCATATTAACATGAACTAGCTTACTGCAGCGCACACCATTGCATCAAGTTATCCATACCACAGCAGCTTCTTCATATGAGAACGTTCACCCAAGAACGTTCAATGCTAAATGAGAACAAAAACCATCAGCATGCAAGTACAGGTTGGAGCTGCCTTGGTAATCTCTATTTAGGCTGTTCTATAACTTAATGCCCAAATGTTATTGGACAAACTAAATTACGAAACTACCTGGCTATCAATAAAAAGCTTGTGAACAGTTCTCAGCTTGTTTACAGTGAAATAGTAAAGGATACACAGTGGGGTTGAAATTCTTCAACAGAAAGAATGAAGCAATGATGACCAAGACGAGAAAGAGGGTGTTGTTGTAGAAGATAGAAAATGTTGTTGCTTCGTAATCCGCAACTTCGTTTTTCTTCCACAGAATTCTATGTATAAATGCAAATAAATTTTAAACATTTGTAGATTAATACAAATCTGGACACTAACACCACTACTGCAGCACTCCTTCAGAGAGAGCACCTTGTAGGACAGTAAAAAAAGGACACACTGAAACCTCTCGATAAAGTACCTTTTACCATGACAGAATGAGTTACTGTACATCAAGTCACCATAGTAGGACTATGTCATTTCTGTCACCAATAAATTAATAAAACCAGATGCATGCAATGCTGTTTAACATTGTTGTGTCTCTTCTTCTTTCCATAACAGAATATGAAGAAACCACAAGGGCACAATTGTGTCCCAAATAACCAAGTTTAACAACTATACAAAGACATTCCCTGCCTAGCTACATACATACTGCTCCTCTGACTGTTTTCAGGCTGCTTCTACAACAGAGAATGCAGTCAGGGCTACTTGAGGCTTGACAAGCTAGTTACAGAAATACTAACCCATATTTATTGAGTATACGCGTACATACTTAAGTCATTTTGGACCCAGATTCTTGAAAAACATAAGGTCACAAAAACTGAACCTTTATTACTAGATTGAGATGAATACTCATTTTGCGGGTACAGTGTCCATGCTGTCAATCCAAGGGAAAACGTGGTCCTTGCTCTAAAAAGCTGATGGTTCAATTCCCAGAAGTATTCATCAGCACCTCTCAAAAGAGTCATAAGTGTCTTAAGTTTGTTTTTTTATAGCTATCAAACAAAGTATTCCTAATATACCCATCACTAAAGTTCTTAGTCATTAAATTCAAATTTGAGATCCACTTTGTCTATCAAGGGTCTAACCTTCACCACTCCTTAATACAGCTTCTCTTTAAAAAAAAAAAAAAAAAAAATCCATTATTCAGACTCAGTTATAGGAACGGTTTTGTGAAAAGCTGAGTTTTCACGTTCCAAGGACAGTCAGTCTTGGCCTCTCTGATCCTGTCTTGATAAATGGTTCCAAAGACAGACTTTCTGTTAACAATCCTGCCTCAGCTCAAAAGTGCTTCACCATAGGATCCATCAGCTGCAGAGTTCCCACGGACTGTAGATGTCTTCTCAAGTCATGAAGGAAGAGACAGTGACTAATATCCTATCAAGAGCCTTTAAAATTAGGATCCTAGTCATACAAAATATTATGAAACATTACAGTGAGAATTAAAGGAGATTACCTCTCATCCTTCTCTTTGCGAGACATCTTCCTATTGTCTGCCTCAGAAAGTTTGCGAGTAACTTCTTTGGAAACAGCATCTTCTCTCTTTTGGGCTACTCTGCAATGATATGAGTTTTGATCAGAATCAAAATATGAAAGTTTAATAACTACAGTTTCTTCTCATTTACATTATGGGAGTCAAAAACAAACCAAAACATTTAGCAACTTTGTATCAAATTAAACAGACACCAACTGAAAGCTAGTTGATTTTTAAAGAATTAATCAAATGTAGTTTCTGGTACTACAGCTGCCCATGAGACCTTTACCAAAGTTGGTTCTTTTCCTTTTCGTTAAAAATGTCTTTCCACACAAATGGGATAGACCTACACAAACAGGAGAAATCGATTGCCAATGTAAGGGAAAGTACCAACTTTCTTGTAAGTTTGGTGTTAAGGCCATCAAATCAGACAACTAAAAAAATATTGATCTTTCAGCTATAGTGATCTCAGGAGTTACATGCAACAATTGTAAGAACAGACTTAAGCATGATTTTCAAGTAATAGTCTCATAAACCCTCAGCACACTGACATTTTGAGACAGCAGTCATTCACTTGGCTGAGGATGCTCATCTCCACAGTGAAACCAATGACATTCTAATTTTTCTTCTGATGGTTTAGGATTTTCAGCAGAAATTTACCAATCAAAATCTGAGCTTGATGCTTAAGAACTCCATTCAATCAAGAGTTAGGACAATTCACTGACCAATGCAATATCAGAAGTCATGGAAAAGCAGATTAGAACTTCCGAAGCTACTCCAATCCTTACGTAAAACAAAAAAATTTTTAAACTAGAATTACATTTTGGAGCAGAAGAGGAGACGTGTTCTTAGAGAATCTCTTTCATGCAGTGGACACACCCTGCATCCTTTAAGATACTCCTCCGAGTGGCAAATGATGCTTCAGGGAGTTGAGCTTTATTCAATACACCAGAATTGGATAAAAATTGGAATAAACAACCCACTGTAAATGTTAATTTCACTATCTCTGTTATGAAAAGATACATTCAAATTGTTAGCAAGCTTACTTGTGTTTGAGAACAAACTTGACGTTCTTGTATGCAAAGGCTACCAGATATGTACTGACAAGGGTCATTACACTGTACAGGACTGCAGACTGAACAAGATCCATGTGCCATATCCGCCAGTACAGCCCTAAAAAACCAGAATATTCATAAAGATTTATTCACTTCCCCATTAAGCGAGAGAGGTTCCGAACATTTTTGTCTTCACTACATTTGCTCTAGAATTAGTCATATGTGTTGGACGGAAATAAGACAGCGCTGTCAATTTTTTAAAATGTCATTTTCCTGAGGCAGAGAAGATCTATGTTTTTAGGGGCTCATCTGTGACACTCTCACAGCAAGGGTGCTAGTACTAGGGGTGCAGTAGCACCCCCTGGCTTGAAGTGGTTTCCATCATATACGGGGTTTATAGTTTTGTTCAATGGCTTTCAGCATCCCCACTACACAAATTTTTCCCACGCCTCTGCCACACAATTAAGTGCAGGGAAGCTGAAGGCCAAGTTAGTCACGGCAGGATTTGGAAGGCGATGCCTCCCTTCACCTTGCTGGAGCAAATGCCCCAGAGGGCGCTGCAATTTCAGAGCGCGCGGTGGGACTCGGGATCCCCCCCGTGGATACACGAACGGCCCCATGGCAGATTCCACGAGAGCCGCTGGTTTGCTCCGGCCTCACGCATCACGTCTCCCTTCTCCAGGGCAGGAGGCAGCCGGCTGCCAGCGCTGGAAGATGGGCTCAGGGGCTTGCCGCTGCCCGGGGGCCCCGGCACAGGACGTAGCCGCGATAGGCCCGCTGCTCAGACCCCTCCACCCCGCAGCTCTCCCCCCACTAACGTGCCACGTCGCCACCACGGAGGCTGCCTCGAGCCGCGACCCCTCCCCCGGGACCGCCGGGCCGGAAAGGAAGCGGCGGGAGCCGAGCCCGCCAGACACGGAGCGACCGGGGCGAGCCCGCCCGGCCCCTCAGGGATGGCGGCCCAAGGAGAGCCCCGCTCGCTGGCTCGCCGCGCGGGCACTCACAGATGGGGATGGCGGACACGATGAAGGCGTTGCCGAAGAAGAGCGCCGAGGACTTGGCCGAGAGGTTGCGGCTGAAGTCCTGCAGGAGCAGGTCCTCCTCCGACTGCTGCCGGGCCCCGCTACCGCCTTTCGGAGCCATCGCCGAGACCTGCCGAGCGAGAAAGCCAACCGCTGGTCCTGCCCGGGACCCGTAGCTGAGGCAGCCAACGTACACTCAGCACACACAGCCGAAGGGCGGGGGGGGCGCCTCTGCCCCGAGTCCTTCCGGGGTCAACATGCAGCCTCTCCGCTCCTCCCGGCCGCGAAACGCCCCGGAAAGCGGCTAGTTTCCGCCGTCTAAACGAGCGGATTCCGACAAGAGAGTCGTATCAAACAAACGCCGGAGAAAATATTTCCGACTCCCAGCAGAGCGGGGGTCGCTTCCGGGTCACCAGGCCCGGCCGACGTGGAAGGCGCTGGAGGGGGGGAGGGGTCACTTTCCACGTGCCTCGAGAGGGGCCGGCGACGTGGGTGTGGGGTGGAGCGGCGTAAGCGCACAGAGATGCTGAAGAAGCCGGCTGGTGGGCGGAGCATCCCCGCCAGTATCCGGGCCCGGGGGAAGGTGCCCTAGGCCGCAGCCGGGAGCCTCGAGTTCACGGCCAGCCCTCACCCCGCCGAGCCCTCCACAGCCTCGGGCCACCCCGTCAGGGGACGCCGTTATCGCTCGCTCCTTTGGCGGGCCGCTAAGCGCTGGCGCGAGCCAGGTCTCTGACGCGCCAGGGTCGGTCCCCGCCGCGTCCCCTCTCTGTCACCACCAGCAATGGACTCTAACTAGCGAATTCGCCCAAGCAGCCTTTTGCATACAGTGTCACAGGTGCAGCTGCGCAAGAGATGGCAGCTGGGACTGGCCCAGGGGCGCTGCCTCGGTCAGTCTGTCCCACGGTACCAGTGCAGCCCTGAGCGCCTCCCCCTGCTTGTGCCCAGAAGTGCCACAGCAGCGGCCCACGGTGACCTCACCCTGCCGGGTCGTTGCTGGCCTTGCAGTGGTGTCGCACCTACGTGTCAGCCCTGCAGCACAGCACGCTGACCTCGCGCCGAAAGCGCTTCGCTGCACCAACGTGAGCATGCAATGGCGGGAGGTCGCCGCTCTGCGCAAAGTCACCTAGGAACGTACGGACTGTATTACACACTATGAATACCGTTGCCTCAAGATCTCATCGTCGTGCCACGCTGCTGTTGCCACCTGCTATGATTACTGTGGCTGAGAGCACTGAGATCTGCCAGCTTGCAGGATTGGGGACCAAGTTTTTTTAAGGTAATGAGTGAGTACCTCCTGGGATAATGTCATAGGACATGCCCTACTAGGACATTTTTAATTATGAATACTAAATTGGGCTAAGTACGTTGAAAAACTAAGAAACCAGTAAGAAAGCATGTATGTGAGAAACTGGAGGAAAGAGAGCACTAGTAAACAACATTTACTGTTTGTCCTAACCACCCTTTTAAAATGTAGTTGGCATAGTTCCTTTGCAGCTATTTGTCTCTCGCTTGTTTCAACTTTTGGAACTTTCACAAGTAGGGTTGGGAGAATATTCCATAATCTAATAGATCTTGCTATTAGGATATTTTTCTTGGTGTAATTTTGTTCCATTACTTCATGCCCTCTAGGACAAAGCAGTTCTTCTCTCCGTCCTTAGTATTTACACATACATTTACACATACATGAGGATAATTTACAAAAAATTTATTATTGTTTAGCCAAAATAGAAATGGTTAGTTCTTTTAATCGTTTCTCATAAATCAATCCATCTTGAAGCTCTCTGCTTAATTTTCGAATTTGTTGTTCTCTCTGATGTGAGAAAACTTAGGTGCTGTAGGGAAGTGGTACCTGAAAATTTCAAAATTAATTTGAGAGACACATCCATGAAAAAATCTAAGCATGGTTGACTTTCTGGACCTCCTTTTGTTAAACTGAAAATTCATATTGAAAGTTGATTTAATTATTTGAAATTTACCAAAATGTAGACCAACAAGACTGCTTAGAGTGGCACTGTATTGTGATAGCAGGGCTAGTGTCAGTGATGTCATGCTACCTATGGGCCAAGGGGGAAACAACACATCAGCAAATGAGTCCCTCCCCCAGTTGTCAGTCATGGCTTGAAATATAGCTAGGGCATTTATAACCATTGGGTGGTGCCTTTACTTCTTCTCACACTTAGTACCCTTCACCTGCAAACATTAGTTCATGCTGTACCTCCCTCCTGTTACAACACTATTTTATTTTAAGCACTATCGGTGAGGTTTCATTTTTAGCACTGTTTTGCATTTTCACTAAATTGTAAAATCCAGTAATTAATAATGGGATTCCCCATATAATCCATTCACCCTTGTCTTAAAGCCATTTTTTTGCCTGTCTCTAGACAATACAACTGTACTAGCTTGTAGTTGGAAGGATTTCTTCACACCCCAAAAGGGTGAAAAATTTAATTAAATAACAACAAAAAGCATAAACTCTTCAAAAAAGACATTCCATAGGTCCAAGTTTTTAATGGTATTTAGGCACCGAAGGATGCACAGAGGCACCTAAGTGGTATTTTCAAAAACACCTACATGCCTAACTGCCATGGCACCTAGACACTTTTGAAAATCCCATTAGTTGTCTGTCTTGAGGTGCCTAACTTCCTTTAAAAATCTGACCCATAGTGTCCCAGTTCATCGCAGCATCTTTAGGTTACACTAAATGTGTTCTGGAAATGCTTTATACTATACAACAGACCTCAGCAGTCTTTTGGCAAATGCTGTTTGCCCCTAGATGGCACTCTAAAATTTCTATTAAATATAAAGTAAGAAAGTAGTAAGAAAGACTGGGAATATTGAGATTTGCCTGTGGGTTCTTCTTAAAACAAACAGTAAAACAACCACATGTTTACTAATGATACTATTTATTTATGTGACTAAGCAGTGTGCAAATGTTCTACTCAAAGGAACTTTCTGTCTTAGACATGTTATTACTCAGAGAATTGACCAGAGCGTTACATACATTTCTCCGTTTTAGTAGTATGGGTAATTTTTTTTTTTTTTAAGCAATATAGCATGTAGGATAGGAATCCAAGTTCCTGTCCCAGCACTGGGTACACACAGGAGGGAGAACATCACTTTGGAACAGTATCTTCTTCCTTCTGGTCAACTAGACCATTTGCTTTTCAAATCCAAACTGGCTGAATAAGTATTGTAAGTAGGGATTGTCGTAGCCATGTCTGAACCATATTTAAATATGTTTTTAAACATAGTTACGTTGCAAAGACTAAAAGAGTTTTGTTTCCAGTCTGAAGAGGCTTCAAGAGCATGTGGTAAGGAAGTTAGTTTTCATTTATTTGGTTTGATAACTTTGTTCGCTTATGCCATTTGTTGAAAGCTGGATGAGAGAGAAAACTTATTGTAGTAAAGTGGTTATAATTAAGGCTACATTTTAGTCACAGGTATTTTTAGTAAAAGTCATGGACAGGGCATGGGAAGTAAACAAAAAATCATGGCTCGTGACCTGTCTATGACTTTTACTATATACCCCTAACTAAAACTTGTGGGGGGGAAGGGCTGTGGGTGCTTGGGGAGTGTGTGGTCCAGGGCTGTGGGTGCTGGGTGAGGTGGCCTGGGACCCCACTAGTGCTGAGGGAGGATGGGCAGCAGCAGCCCACTGGTGCTGGGTGGCGTCGGCGGCTCAAAACTCAACAACAGCCATTTCCTTTCTGAACACCTTTTGCCTTTGATTCAAAACAAAGTCACATCTAAAACAGGGTCCAGTCACAGCCCTGCAAAACTTACTCTCATCACCAGTCCCTATTCATGGAAGTAATGCCATTGAAATGAATGAAACTACAGGCCTAAGGACTGCTCTCATAAGGTCTATTTGCATGAGGAAGGATTTGCAAGATCAGACCTATAGTTTTGATATTAATCACTGTCTGAAGGAAATTGAGCTGTTCAAAAAATTTAATTTACGTTTCTGATGAAACAGTTTTAAAAAAAATTTTTTTTTCACTGATTTTGACAAAATTGGGACATAGTGCAAGCTTATTCCTCCTCTTCTGTGTTTTGCTATTTTCCAAAAAAAAAAAAAATTTTTTTTTTAGAAACAATAATCTTTGTAAAAATTGTAAGTTTTCATCTGGGGCATGTGTTTTAGAAATTTGTCATTTTTCCTCCGGAGGGGAATTTTAATATTATTCTTTCTATTAAAGTTTGTGTTTGCTAGTAGAACTGGCAAGTGTTTGCCCATCAACTAGTTCCCACATTGTCACAAACCTATGAAAAAACTCCACGCTTGCATGTGCCCAAGCTGTTATTGCTTATATATACAAACGGAGAAAGGAAGACAAGTTTTAGAGGCCCTATGTCATGATCTTCATTAGCATCTGGTAAAGAAATGCAGACCTGTAGCTAAAATTCTAACACTTTGTCCTTTTTAGTTGAACCATCATAGAAAATCAAAGACACAGCAGCATGAGGAAACCTTGGAAGATCAGCCAAGACTTGTTGTCTGAATTACTCTTCACCTCGTAGTCTCTGATCTTGTAATCAGATCCAATTGCAGTATCAGGACCTTAGTTCAGTCTTGTCTAAACTACAAAATATTTCCCATCCTGAGAGGGTTTTCATGCACAGTTCTTGAAAATCTTTTCACTTAACAGTTCATTTTGTCTGTCTATGCATTTATGCCATGCACATCATTCCTGCTGTCTGAGTGCGTTCACATAGGAATATATAGTGAAATAGTGAGACCCCCTTAATAATAATGTGATGAATCCTGCATGTAGCACTCACAAAAATTTAATACAGAGCTAAGGTTGAGTCGTGAGTGACAATTGCATATTTCCTGGTTTTCAGACATTTGTTTTTCCATAATTCTTTATTTCTTGGTTTTCAGAGGTTTAAGTGGAGATGCATTTCACATTCTAGAATGGTACAAGTCACTGACGATCAGCCTTAACTCTGCATTAATGAAGTTTTTGGGCAGTGAATGTTGTTTTTTGAAGAAGTGGTGGTCGTGAGGGAGGCATGGTTGAGGGGCATTGTGTGTGTCTGAAGGAGGAGTGAGGATTGATTGCCTTCCCTGGGAACACCACACAACAACTCAGACCTAGCTCTGCCCTTCTCCTGGGCCCTCCATAACCCAGTTGGACTGGAGGGCCATGGGGAGGAGGGAACGTGGTAACAGATGGACTGTGAGGAACAGATCTACCTGCAAAGGCAGCAGGGGGGGAGCAAGAGAGCTCCAGACTCTACTCTTGGGGAGTTTAGGGGGGCTAGTGAAAGGGGAGAGGCCTTTGCAGCCTCGGAGGATTTCAGAGGTGTAACATACCCCACTCATCTCAATGGAATGTTCTCAGCTGAATAAGAATATAGGGATGAATATAGCCTGGCCCAGTAGCTCAGAGAGATTTGAACTGACCCATTTATCTCAAGGGTGTTCTCTGCCCACCTCTCTCAAAGTCTACACCAGCTCTGCTGTCGAATACCAGTTTTCAAGACAATCTTTGTATACAGATGAATTTTAGAGCAATTTGAATATTAAAATATAAAAATCCTTATTGGAGGGGCAGTCTGTAGCTGTTGTATTTGAACCCCTGGACCAAATTACTCCAATTGTACTACAAAGAATACCCTTTTCCTGTTGTGGCACACTGATATTCAAGGCAATTTCACTATGCTTGTGAATTTTACAGCATTTTGAAAATTAAAAGAAGCTAATTTTGTGGGAAGCTGGAATTTAGGAACCCTGTGATCAGTGACACCAAATTTGTACAACAAATGCCAGCCCTGGTTGCCACATATCAGTTTTTAAGGCAATTTACCCATACATGTGGATTTTAGAGCACTGTAAAAGTATAAGCAGCTCATTTTTGTTTGCGGGGAAGGGGAGCCTATTTCCCAGGAACCCTTTAACCAGGTGACCCCAGATTAGCATCACAGATTGTTCCAAGATTCCTGTTGTACATGTGAAGACACCTCTCCATCATTCAGCTACCAGCTCTCTATACACAGGATCCACTCTCCTGCTAACTCTGGTAAGCTTGGAGAGGTCATAGAGAGAAGGGAAGTTAGTGGGTCAGCATTCTTACCTGAATACCTACTCTTACAGAGTAGCACTCCCGCAGTGCATGTGCAAATCATTCTCCAGTGCATCACCCAGGCTTGAGCCAGCTTGTAGATCTAACTTTAATCCTAAATAATTTTTGAAATATTGCTTCCGTAAAGGGGCAGTGGGTGCCAGACTCTAGCAGACTTGAAACCTGCCCTGGTGATACCAGTTTGGAGTAGATCAGTGCACTAGTCTGATCTGCGGGTGTATGCAAAAAATGTTATAAGAAGTGTAATTTTGATATCACGTGATTTTTTTAGGTGACGTTGTATCTCGGAACATGTTGCTGAAACAACCACAGGTTTGGACCATAAACCCTACACAGAGCCCCAATAAGACAAAGGAAATTTCAAGGAAATCAGAGTACAGTAACTCCTCACTTAACGTCCTCTCGCTTAATGTTGTTTTGATGTAACGTCCCTGCTCCATTACAGAACATGCTCCTTTAAAGTTGTGCAGTGCTCCCCTATAACGTCCTTTTGCTGCCTGCTTTGTCCACAGCTGGCAGCCCCCCTATCAGCTCCCCTGTGCCCCCCCAGCGCCTCCCGCCCGCCTTCCCCTGCCTCCTGCCCGCGGCAGTCAGCTGGTTTGCGGCGTTCAGGAGGCTGGGGGGAGGAGCGAGGATGCAGCATGCAGCCTCCCCCCTCCCTCCCCTGCTTCCTGTCCGCGGCAACGGTGTTCAGAAGGCAGGGGAGGGAGGGGGGAGGCTGCGCGCCGCATCCTCGCTCCTCCCCCCAGCCTCCTGAACGCCGCAAACCAGTTGATTGCCGCGGGCAGGAGGCAGGGGGAGCAGGGGGAAGGCGCTGATCCTCAGGGTCCGCTGGCGGGCAGGAGGCGCTGTGGGAGGGGCTGAGGGGAGCTGCTGGGGGCTGCCAGCCTGTTTAATACCGGTTTTAAATTGCTTGCTAAAAATTGTTTAAAATATATATAATGCCTTTTGTCTGGCAAAAAAAAAAAAATTCCCTGGACCTTAACCCCCCTATTTACATTAATTCTTATGGGGAAATTGGATTCGCTTAACATTGTTTTGCTTAAAGTTGCATTTTTTTGGGAACATAACTACAGCGTTAAGTGAGGAGTTACTGTATGCGTGTGGATTTTAGAGTACTTAGAAAAATCAGCTCTTAAAGAGTAAGCCGGTCTCAACCTTCACTGTGGTGGTGCTACTAGCCTGGTACATTCTGAAGATGCAGACAGCAATAAAGGTAGTGAAACTGAAGGGTTCTGCTCTGCCAAACCCACCACCTTATACAAGGCAAAAGCTATCATAGAGGCCACTGCAGCCCTAGTGGCTCCAAAAGGGCCACTAAGTGGTATATTGGCATTTCAATCTTAGGTGGAGGATTGTGTCGAATGGACCCTTGCAAAGCAGCATTGCGTAAAGCCCATTTACTCAAGTTGTGCACAGAGGGGAATATTTAGCCCATAGTTCAACAGCAATACTCTCCCTATATGTGTAAAATTCCCAGGAGTTCTATGCTTTCTCTGAAAACAAAATATTTCCATACGTACCAAAAGTATAGAATATCAGTGCCAACATCAGCCATTTTGACCTGAGAGCAGAATTTTGCCTAGTGATATAAATGTTAATGCTGTCATCTCTGTTTTTGGAAAGTAGGCCTCCTCTTAAGTTGTAAAACACTGGGAATAGCAGTAAGCATTCTGGAAATGCAGAGATTATCTGTACTACTGTGCTACTCTCCTGCTTTCTTTGAATCTCTAAACTGGAAACAGTTCAAAGTGTTTTACAAGGACACTGCTATTTCCTACATGGGATTTGTTTTGTCTATTTGATTGTCTTGTTTATCTGTGTTAAATGTAGGCTGCAGGCACAATCAGTGTTGGATTAAAAAGCAAAATTTTCTGAGACCTGTGGTTAATAGTAAATCAGTCAGCTCTTTAGGACAGTTGCATCTGTTTGCCTTAATGTGAATCTATATTTCTCAATGCCCAAGAATGATTGTCATCAGTATGACAGCCTAAAAAAAGCTAAGTCCTTACCAGACTTGAACATTACTTTAATTATAGAGGCTAAACTGTACTATATACTATACAATACTAGTGACTCCATAATTAGTTTCAGAGTAGCAGCCGTGTTAGTCTGTATCCGCAAAAAGAAAAGGGAGGACTTGTGGCACCTTAGAGACTAACAAATTTATCTGAGCATAAGCTTTCATGAGCTACAGCTCACTTCATCAAAATCATATCTTTCTGAAAACACCATCCTAGCCACTATGGATGTAGAAGCCCTCTATACCAACATTCCACACAAAGATGGATTACAAGCCGTGAGGAACAGTATCCCCGATAATGTCACAGCAAACCTGGTGGCTGAACTTTGTGACTTTGTCCTCACCCATAACTATTTCACATTTGGGGACAATGTATACCTTCAAATCAACGGCACTGCCATGGGTACCCGCATGGCCCCACAGTATGCCAACATTTTTATGGCTGACTTAGAACAACACTTCCTCAACTCTCTTTCCCTAATGCCCCTAGTCTACTGGCGCTACATTGATGACATCTTCATCCGGACCCATGGAAAAGAAGCCCTTGAGGAATTCCATCATGATTTCAACAATTTCCATCCCACCATCAACCTCAGCCTCAACCAGTCCACACAAGAGATCCACTTCCTGGACACTACGGTGCTAATAAGCTGTGGTCACAGAAACACCACCCTATACCAGAAACTGACCGCTATGCCTACCTACATGCCTCCAGCTTTCATCCAGACCATACCACACGATCCATTGTCTGCAGTTAAGCTCTACGATACAACCGCATTTGCTCCAATCCCTCAGACCAAGACAAACACCTACAAGATCTCTATCAAGTGTTCTTACAACTACAGTACCACCTGCTGAAGTGAAGAAACAGATTGACAGAGCCAGAAGAGTACCCAGAAGTTATCTACTACAGGACAGGCCCAACAAAGAAAATAACAGAACGCCACTAGCCGTCACCTTCAGCCCCCAACTAAAACCTCTCCAACGCATCATCAAGGATCTACAACCTATCCTGAAGGACGACCCATCACTCTCACAGATCTTGGGAGACAGGCCAGTCCTTGCTTACAGACAGCCCCCCAACTTGAAGCAAATACTCACCAGCAACCACACAACAGAACCACTAACCCAGGAACCTATCCTTGCAACAAAGCCCGTTGCCAACTGTGTCCACATATCTATTCAGGACACACCATCATAGGGCCTAATCACATCAGCCACAGTATCAGAGGCTCGTTCACCTGCACATCTACCAGTGTGATATATGCCATCATGTGCCAGCAATGCCCCTCTGCCATGTACATTGGTCAAACTAGACAGTCTCTACGTAAAAGAATAAATGGACACAAATCAGATGTCAAGAATTATAACATTCAAAAACCAGTCGGAGAACACTTCAATCTCTTTGGTCACTCGATTACAGACCTAAAAGTGGCAATTCTTCAACAAAAAAACTTCAAAAACAGACTCCAAGGAGAGACTGCTGAATTGGAATTAATTTGCAAACTGGATACAATTAACTTAGGCTTGAATAAAGACTGGGAGTGGATGGGTCATTACACAAAGTAAAACTATTTCCCCATGTCCTCCCCCCCAACACTCTGTTCCTCAGATGTTCTTGTCAACTGCTGGAAATGGCCCACCTTGATTATCACTACAAAAGGTTTCCACCCTCCCCCACCCCCTCATGCTCTCCTGCTGGTAATAGCTCACCTTACCTGATCTGTTTGTGTGTATAGTAACCCTATTGTTTCATGTTCTCTGTGCATATAAATCTCCCCACTGTATTTTCCACTGAATGCATCCAATGAAGTGAGCTATAGCTCACGAAAGCTTATGCTCAAATAAATTTGTTAGTCTCTAAGGTGCCACAAGTACTCCTTTTCTTTTTCCATAATTAGTATTACTTGGAAGTTTTCACTCAGAGTTAAGTGCTCCTTAGGTGTGCAAATCTTTCTGGCAGTGGGACTAATGTAGTTCTAATATGCAAAGGAGGGGTAGGATTTGCAGGGGCCTGTGCAGAGGTTGTTCATACAATGCCCAGGCAATAGGTTGAGGTATGTCAAGGATAGAGTCTATTGCTACGCAGGCTTTCCTATTTTTTGTTCCATCCTTGAAAAAGGTTTGTTAGTGCTGAAGTACCAGCCATATAGTGGCTCTGGAATTGCTCCCTAGACTGGGTGAGCATTCCTTCTCTTTCCAGTGACCAGCCCCATGCACAGATATCTATTGCCCAGCCTGTTGTTTGGGCTGTATGCTCCGGATGGGAGGCTTTGGGCCTTAAGTTATGCATGTGCTACAGATCATCAAAATAAAACCATGTCCAAACACACCAGAACTTTTCAGTTCTGATCTGAATCTAAATTTGGTGAGTGTCTCTTCCCAGTTCCTGTAGTAGACCAAATGATCTGCTGCAGATCAGACTGTTACGCTGCAGGTCCGTATGTCTTCCAGTATTTCCAGTCTGTCATCTGGGCCTGTACTCTCAAAGTGAGACTTTTCCCCATCTTGTCAATATCATTTTCATGTATTAAAAAAATCTTATAGTGATTATTGCAATCTATGAAGGCATTTCCCTTTGTTCCCTTGTATACAATGTGACCTTTTTCACAGATTCTGATTACATTTGCTTGGTTATGCCCATATAAACGCTTGGGAACACAGAGATAATTTCTGCAGGTAGTAGAGTACTGTGAATATTGCTTCTCAAGCTCTCCGAACATCCTGTATTGTTTGTCTTGGTTTAGCTCTATTAAGATAATGAAATATTTTTTTACAGCCTGATAACGTATACTATTCTAGTTTAATTCAAAAACTCATGATAACTCCACGACCATGGAAAAGAGCCTTGAGATTAATAGTTTGTTCATAAGAGCTTTCTGCATTGATAAGACTTTTGGTTTTCAATTTTTACTGAAAAGGCTCCAGGTTTTACAAAAACTATTATTTAGTTTTTAGTAATTTTTTTTCACCCAAATTTTGGACTACTTAAGTACATGAAAATACTGATTATGCTAAGAAAATCCAGTAAATTACATTAGGTTACTGTGTTTATGTTAATCTTAAATTAGTGTAAGTGCATATGTGAGGTTGTCTGTTAAAGAAATGCAGTGTCATGGAATGGAAGATACATACACACATGCATGTTCATATGTGTAAATACTGTTAATATACAGTTCATTAAACAAACAGTATTAAATTGCTTTTAAACTTTCAGTACTCTTACTTTTCTTGTTTTTTGCTTTTTTCCTGTTGTCCTCCTTTCCCCCAGTATTAAACCTGACATTTACCCAGAGAACTGTGAAATTAATTTTTTGCACTGATTTTCACCCATTTATAAATATTTGTGGTAAACACTGATGAATTCCTGGGAAATTTTAAACAACTTAAAAACTGAAATTGAAGAAGCTTATATAGTGAACAGATTGAGTAGAACCATTTTTGCGATCACACAGCATTTACATTAGAACACTTCTGTACTGCTTATAGTCCATTATATTACTCTGTCCTTTATGACAATTCCTCATATCTTGTATAATTATACAGTATTTTAATTAAAACTGTATCGCTAAAGATTTTTAGGCTAGGGTTATCAAATTCCAACTTTAACAATTGTGCCAAAAAGAAATATGAACTAGAATGCATCCTCTGGGAGAGCTACGAAAATCCCATCTGTAATTAAACAGATGTCACCTTTTTGGTGAAATATACTATCCCAATGAAGTTTGCACAATTTGAACTATCTTAGAGACCGTATAAAACATGGTGTCCAGTGTGGAAGTTGCTGGGCTACACACCCATATAACATAACATAAACCATATGTCCCTGACATGGACTTCAATATGACCTTTCTGTTCTTTCCCTATTTAACATGATTGTCTGAGTAAATCACAGAACATAAAATCGACAGACTACTGATATTTTAGAACTACTTTTTTTATTCCAACTAGCTGCAGAATGTGAGCTAGCAGGGCATCTATCCTGCTAACAGAAAATCAGTATCAGTGATATTTTTTTCTGTTGCATTAGGAACAAACCCTGTCAAATGTTCCTCTCTTCAAATCAGTTTGAAGATGAAACTCGGTTATTTTAATATGATCAGCAAGAATTCAGTGAGTGTTTCCTCCAGATTTCCTGCACCTGTGCAGTCAAGTTTTGTCTCAGCTTGTGACCTCTGTTCCAGCATGATATATTTTCAAACTGAATCACATTCATAATACCACTAATACCAAAAGTACCCACCTGTTTCTGTTGTTTGAAAGCTGCCCTTTAATCAGCATCCTAAACTAAGATGTGCACTTGGCTGACTTAGCAGCCATTAGTTTTCCTGTCTGGCAATCCTCTGTCTTGCTCTGTTCCTCCAAAAGAGTCATTCCTTAGGCACAAATGCAGTATCTTTTACTTGGTTTCAATAAGTGTTTCACCACCAAGTCCTTCCTCACACAGGCATGACTTCTTGGACTTCCATCATTTCCTTTAAATTTGTAATATGCTATATGTTCTAACCTCACAGTCTGTGGACCGTGCTGGTCACTAAAAGCATGTCTACACCTCATCTGGGAGAAAGTCTCCAAGCCCAGCTCCATAGACTTGTTCTAGTAGGGCACATGCTAGTGCTCTAAAAATAGCTGTGTAGACTGCTTTGATATGGTTTGGGTTATCAAGCCCACCCCCCCACTTTCTCCAGTGCTTCAGAGCCCGACCTCCAGTCTGTAGTGTGTACACGTGCCCTTTGGGTATGTCTACACTGCAAGTGGGAGGTGTGTTTGAAGCACATGTAGACATATCTAGGTCACAGCTAGCTTGACTAACAATAGCAGTGTAGCCGCACCAGCATGGCCAATGGCATGAACTAGCCCCCTGAGTACAACTCTGCCCAGGATCTTGAATATGTACTCACACAGCTAGCCTATGCTGCTGCCCCTGCTGCCATAGCTACAATGCTATTATTACTGAAGCTAGCTTTGTTTTTAGCTAGATCAAAGCTAGTGTGGACATGTGCTGCAATCACGCATCCCAGCTGCAGTGTAGACACTGTAATAAGCCCCTTTAGCCTGAGCGCCTTTATCTTTCAGACATTTTCTGTCATCCTTTCTTGAGAAAAATTGTATGTTATCCCAGTTAGTGATGAATTTCCAGTCACTCTGGTTCTGATCGCCTCTACCAGAGACTCCTGTATTAATGTCCTGAACCAAAACTAGAGACCTAAACACCACTGAACATTGGTTAACTTCAGATCTAAATCCAAGTCTCGACTTTGTAGCTGGCATCTGTTAATGTTATAATGGGCCAAACCTGGACCTAAGTAAGGAGAGAATATGGCCCTAATTTAGGATTTGTGTGTGATTAGTTTCTTCCCTCACATGTACACAAACATATATTGCTGAAAATTTACCCTTTGTGCCTTCTAGATTAGTTTACACCAAAAGTTAGGTCCTGCATTATCTTCTCAGACAATAAGGGACTTTATTCAGTTCTGAATAAGGATAGCAGGATGAGACTTGTTTCTGGGGTGGGGCTGGGGATGAGGAGTTTGGGGTGTGGGAGGGTGCTCTGGGCTTGGACCGAGGGGTTCGGAGGGCAGGATGGGGATCAGGGCTGGGGCAGGGTGTTGGGGTGCCGGGAGAGGCTCGGGTGCAGGCTGCGGGCAGCACTTACCTCAAGCGGCTCCTGGAAGCAGCAGAATGACCCTTCTTTGGCTCGTATATGGAGACGCAGCCAGGCGGCTCTGCACGCTGCCTCGTCCGCAGGCACTGCCCCTGCAGCTCCCATTAGAGCGCCATTGGAGTGCATAGGAACCGGAGCGGGGCCATGTCGCTGCTTCCAGGAGCCGTGTGGAATGACCCCCGACCCTGCTACCCGGCTGGAGCGCCAGAGGGGGGCTATGCCGCGATTTCCATGAGCCACATGGAAGGGCCCCCAACCCTGCTCCCTGGCTGGAGCACTGAAGCGGGGCAAACCCCAGATCCCTCAACCCAGCAGGAGCTTGAGGGCCGGGTTAAAACGGCTGGCAGGTTGGATCTGGCCTGTGGGCCGTAGTTTGCCCACCTCTGACTTATGGAGTAAAGCACTAATGTTGTAGGCCCTGATTTTGTAAAGGCATACAGTCAGACAGAGCCTCATACCTGCCCTGAAACTTTGGTTTACGCCTCATAGGTGTAAAGGTATATGTATACAGAGCATTTGCAGAATCAGCCTCTGACTTAGCAACTGAAGCTCTATTAAATATTTGTTATAGAAACAAAAGTGTTAGCAGACATTGTCAGACACAATATACTGCAGTGGTGTCATCTTCCAGATGGCCACTTTTGAATTCACTGAAACTATTATTAGTGAATGATTGTTACTTATATGTGAGACAGTAATTCACCTACTCAGGTTAGTTCTTAAAATTCTTGGAAGTGTTTCTAAGTTAGTGTTATTTGATGTAAATTAAAGTGAACTATAAAACCAAGAATGTTCCAACTCAGTTTAGTTTAAATAGGCACCAGCCTACATGAAAGGAAACATGGGGCTGCCATCCACACAATAATTTTTACCATGTGGTAGGACCCTTCTATTAGAGGTCACATGTAGCATAGAATTAGCCCTTGTCTAAACACAAAAGTTGTACAGATTTAACTAAATTTGTTTGTGTGCCCTATATTGGTTTAGTTTACGAATACAGCTAAATGGATATAAGGCATTCTTAAACCCATTTGAGAGAGTCCACTCAAAGGGACTGCACTGATTTAGTTAAATTGGTGTAACTCCCTTGTGTGGACACTCTTAAATAGGTTTAGAGAGTGCCCACCCAATTTCTAAACTGATGTAGATGAATTAGTGCAATTTTTGTGTGCAGTAAAGTGCTTATAAATTCTCTTTTGGTGAGTAGACATGAATTTTATTGATGAAATACCATGTTGTTAGACCTATATTACAGTACATGGTTGAGATGATTGAGTTTTGCACTGTACGGAACTAGGTTTTAATTGAATCCATGATTGATGCTGCAGTCCTACAAATAACCAAGGTGTAGCATGGTTCGAAAATAATAATAAAACACAATTCTGTCCAAGATCACTATCTTTTAAACGTGACAGAAGTTTACCATGCTAAGGGTGCTGTAATCTGTTGGAAAGGGTGACTTGGTCCAGTCTATAAGTACTTACGGGGGGGGGGGAGGGGGACGACGACAAATATTTGATATTAAGCTCTTCATCTAGCAGACAAAGGTTTAACAAGCTCTAGTGGCTGGAGATTAAAGCTAAACCAATTGAGGCTGGAAGTAAAGTGTAAATTTTTAACAGTGAGGGTAATTAATCACTGGAACAATTTACCAACGTTGTGGAGGATTCTCCATCCCTGGTAAGTTTTAAATCAACATATGTTTTTCCATAAGAGGCTCTAGCTCAAACAGGAATTATTGTGGAAAAGTCCTATGGCTTATGTTTGTGCAGGAGATCAGACTAGAAATCTAGATGATCACGGTGCTCCCTTGTGACCTTTGAATCTATGAACCAGGCCCCCCACATTGGTCAGAATTATAGTGTAGACAGGACATCAGTTTCCCTCTTTGGTTAGTGCAACACTGATGTTTATAGTTGCAGTGGACAAAATCACCTAGAAAGACATCCTTAAAAAGGCTGAGGGATTTTGCATACAACTAAGTGGCTTTGTTTGCTTGATGAGTTAATGGCAAGCAATGTCTATTTGAGGCATAAAGGCAGTTTATTGTATAAAGTTCTTTCTTTCATAATAAGGAGTTTTCAGAATTTGGAGCAGTTCTTCAGGTGACCAACTCCCGTGGCAGAATTGATACCTAAATTACAACCAAAATTAATTACATATTTCCAAAAATCGGTAAGTTTCATTGTACTAATAAATTGAAAACAGTGGACCATCTTGCAGATATATAGGCCAGTGTGCTTCGAGGCCTACAATCCTAAAATACCAAGATGTGTCTGTAAAAATGATCAACAGCTAAATATTTTCAGGGTAGAGACTGTCTGAATCATTAATTCCACATCCCCACAAATGAATCAGACTACACACACAGATACTTTTTATGAGCAAGCCAGAAAAGAGCAAGCAGAAAATGTATATTGTCTCTGTGTACTTCTTATGGGTAATACAGTGGTTTCACTAAGCATTCAAGACCTTACTCGCTAAAAAGAAATGCATAGTTGGGTCACATTCTTAATATGAGATTTTGAGCACCAATCAGAATGTGGAATTTATGATGCATAAGGGGAAACACACTTCTGATGTGGTTACATACTAGCACAAGGGCTGAGCTCCTACAACCATGAATACCATGGGATTCTCACTCACTGTGGTTTTATGATGGGGTAATTCCATTCACTTCACTGGAATTGCTCTTGGTTTCCATCAGTATAAGTGAAAGGAAAATCAGGCCTATACTGTAGTTAAAAAAACAAACAAACAAGTATATTTATTTTTAATCTGCAGGAATAATTCATCTGAACCCTTAATTTAAAAATAAAAATTAAATTAGCCAACTTTCCATTTACACAGGCGGACCAAGTAGGTGGCACAGAAGAAAACAGACTAGTCTGAGACTTGATTCTGATTGTAGACTTGCTCATGGATAGTACCAGAAAGTCAAATAATCTGTGTGTCTGATGGGTTAACAGAAGTGTCTGCTCAAAACGGTTGATGCAGAAGGACACTGCTGTCCTCCCAAAAGACAACATGTGTTAATCAGATATATGATACTACTGAACTATATGAGATTTGTGACTGCATCAGTCAGCAATGGGGTACAAGCAGGACTACGTTAATTATGCAGTCCGTCCATGCATCCGAAAAAGTGTGGTTTTTTTACCCACGAAAGCTTATGCCCAAATAAATCTGTTAATCTTTAAGGTGCCACCAGACTCCTCATTGTTTTTGTGGATACAGACTAACACGACTACCTCTCTAATACTTGATACTCTTATGGTGAGTTCATTATGGTTTATTTACAGTGTCTTATCAGCTTCATGTCCCATCACCATAAGACTTTCACCAAGCTTCACAGCCTACCTCTTTGGCACAGGAGATGAGGTCTCACCACTCTGAGATCCTGGTCTCCTCTGCCCTTCCTTCCTGTCCTTCTTCCTGTCTCCTATTTATCAGTCCCCAGCTAGTAAGATGAATCCCCTTGTTAACTGGTTAATCACCCAGTCCTAATCAATTATCTTCCAATTTGGCCCATGAAGGGAGTGGGACGGTTACAAAATGCAGAGTGGTGAGCCAGCCCTAGACTACTCTCACTCTGTCACAGCTCCTAGTTGGAGCAAAGGTAGGTCAACACTAAGCACTCAGATTGGAAGCAGACTTAGAAACAATTTTAGGCTAATGCTGAGAGCTTTTGAAAATCTCACCTCATCCTGTTTGGACCTTGCAGTTTCAGCTACACCGAGGCTAAAGCAACACTGGGAAAAATTATGAAAATGATCAGTGTAGAGAAGGTCAAGATTCACCCACTAGGTGGCACCATAGCTAAAGCTATTGCCCTGGACCTATTTCACAAACCTTTGCTGCCTTCCTCCTGCGGATCTCCATTACATTCAGGACTGATCTTCTTTATTTCCTTTCCTTCATGTGAGCATTCCAAGTACATTGTTTGATTTTTGAAGATCAAAAATTAAAATCACAGGCTGTAGGGTTACAATTATCAAGGCTAGGATAAAGAGGGCAGGTGGAAATAGACATCCAGGAACTGGAGTTTGCCAGAAGTCCACATTATTTATTTATAGAAAATGCTATAATTTCTTTTTTTAAAAGTGGCAGTCTAACAAAACCCAAACTATGAAGTATTTTGCACTAAAAATGGACCCAAGTAAATTAGAGTCCCAAAAGATAATCTACCAGATTCAGAACCTCTCACTGACATTTGG
Source organism: Lepidochelys kempii (assembly GCF_965140285.1). Taxonomy (NCBI): domain Eukaryota; kingdom Metazoa; phylum Chordata; order Testudines; family Cheloniidae; genus Lepidochelys; species Lepidochelys kempii. The sequence continues at coordinate 24,606,246 of NC_136388.1, read as the reverse complement.
AACTGAGATATCTGAGTTTCATTTTCCAGTTGTTAACTTGTTTAATGTCTGCATAATTAACATTCCTTTTCTCTTGGAACGTATATAACCTGACTTGCTGGCACATGTCCATATCCGAACAGGGCTGGGGCATTCTTATTATTACTGGGGTCGATATTAGCATTTAGAAACATAGAATTGTAAGACTGGAAGGGACTTCGAGAGGTCATCTAGTCTAGTCCCTTGCACTCACGGCAGGAGTAAGTATTATTTTGAGCAGCCTTAACAGGTGTGTATCTAACCTGCTTTTAAAAATCTCCAATGACAGACATTCCACAACATCCCTAGGCAATTTATTTCAGTGCTTAAATACCCTGGCAATTAGAAAGTTTTTCCTAATATTGAGCCTAAGGTGCCCTTGCTGCAATTTAAGTCCATTGCTTCTTGTCCTGTCCTCAGAGGTTAACGAGATAGTGCCTTTTGAGGCTATCAAGCACAGGCCTCAAAAGATACCATCTATTTGATTACTTTGTACAGAGTGACAGCTTGTTAATAAATAGAAGTTTGTATAGATGTATTATTTCCTTGGATAATTAGCTTCACTCCTTGGCTTCTGCACAATGTATTTACATCTCATTTATCCAAAGCTTTTAAACGTTAGCAAATTATATTTAATGGATGTGAAATGCTGACAGGAGAGTTTTGATCAAATATTAAAGTAATTCTGGCTTTGTACTCCACTTCTTACTGTAAATAAATAATTAGTAGCTACTCGGTGGTTTAATTAAAGAGAACAGGAAGTTTATCCATTCCTTTCTCTCACCTTTTCATAAGAGCTGCTACACAGCAAAGAAAAAAGGCAATTCTACAGAATCCTTTACAATGATGAAAGGGCAGTAGACTGGGAGTCAGGAGACCTAGTTTCCATTCCCATTGCCAGTGGTTTGCTGTTTGACCTTGGGTGAGTCACTTCACTCTTTCTGGTAAAAATATACAGCAGACCGTTTAAATTGTGTAATATTGATAATATTTAACATTTAGATAGCATTTTGTCTCCGTAGATCTCAAAGTGCTTTACAACAGTAATGATACTTTCCCATTTTTTAAAGCACTTGTAGAGCTAGTTGTGAAAATTACTATATACAGTAAATGAAAAATATGAAATGGTGGTTAGATCAAGGAAATGATACAGGAATCCTGGTGTGAAATTCTGGCCCCATTAAAGTTACTGGAAATCTTGCAATTACTTTAATTTGAGACAAGATCCCATCCTTGAACTGTATTCTTGACGCTTCTATTGACTTGTTGTATAAACTTGGGAGATCACTTAACCTATATTTTCAATCTATAAAATACAAAGTGGGAACAATAATGCTTAAGTACCTCAAAAGGTATTGTGAAGCTTGACCTTTGTAAAATGCTTTGAGAACCTCTACTGAAAAGCAGCAGGTTAGTCCAAGTTTTACAAATAACCTCAAAACTACTTTTCTATATTAACTTCAGTGTTATGTGGGCTTTCTTAGTATGGGTGTTAGCCACAGAGCTTCTGTTTCTAGAAGCTAAGCTCTTAAAATAACAAGAGCTTAGCTCTTAACATGCACTCACTCATGATCACACTGTAATTTCACAAAGGAAGGTAGCCTTCTTACTGTACAAACTGGTTTGCATGCTGACCTTGCAACACCTTTGTCTGAAGGGACCGGCTCAGGAGCTATACAGAGATATGTGCTAAACAAGACCTTCATTCAGAGCCTTTTCTTTTCAGTAGTTTCAAAGTTCACCATTCCCATATTTTGAAAAAATGAAAATGTAAACACAAAGTTTCAGGCAAATGACTAAACTAGATAATGCAGTTGGGAAAAGTATCTTCAAGGATTAAAGTATTTTTTGCTTCAATAACTTGTTTTCCTAATTATTAAGAAGTCAGTAAAAAATGTATGTTTAAAAACTTAGGGCCATATGCTTCCATGGTTTGTGCCCTGGAAAGTGTAGTAACATGCTATGATGCTTGCCTCCAAGTTCTATGCATAAACTAAAATCTCCTATGTAGTATTCTGACATACAAAACTGTGGACAATCTGGAAAAGATCTACCAACTCCAGAAAGAGGGCATAATCTGAGGAAGTCTTTGAGTGGGTGGGACAAATCCAGAGTATTAGCTCTGGAAAAATAAAGAAAGGGTCCTGTCTTGTTCCTGTAAAAGTAATTGTCAAATCTCCTATACACTTAAAAGATCATGCCCTAAATCACTGCAGAAATCTGATAAATTGATGCTGCTTTGACTTAACTTGCTGTGAGCAAAAACCCTGCGCCTTGGTGTTGCCAAACATAAATGTTTCTGAGGGTGTCTGAGCATACAGAGACCATCTGTAAATGGTGTGTGAAGTGATGGGAATCTGAACTCCGACACCAAGGGATTTAGAAAAGTTTGCTGTATGTTTTCATATGTCATGGCCCCTTGCTGCAGTTTCTGCCCAACAGCTCCTGTAGTAGAGCCCTGCTACATAGCACCCCCCAAAGTTTAGCTATGGGTTTTTAATCTTTTCAGTAGGTGTTTCTGGCGACACCCACTACTAACATTGTTTCCACCTGACTTGATGGCACAATATCTATTTAGTAACACAGCTCGGTTTGATAGTCATGTTCTGGGAATCTTAGCCCTTTCTGCACCTTTTTATTACAAGTAGGAGCATGTAGCTCAAAAAGTTGCTTTATCTTCAGATTCTCTAGGATAACTCTGTTTCCCCCGAAAATCAATAGGAGGAGGAAGAAACCTGAGCGTCTCCTCTCATAGTTTCTTCTGCAGCATCCAGATCAAGCAGATGGGATTGCAGAAAGGATCCTGAGAACATACACAGACAGAACACATGCACGTCCCCACCATCCATGTGATTAATCCGATTTTTTGGGGCCTCCATGGCAGGAATAAGGTGGCCAACTTTCTAATTTGTGGAAACTAGACACTGAGTGCCAGAAGCTCCCCTGCCCTTTGCCCCACCTCTTCCCCCTAATGCCCCACCCCTGCTCTGCCTCTTCCTTCAAGGCCCTCTCCACCCCCATCATTTGCTGCTCTCTCCACCTCCTTTCCCCTGACAGCTGAGCAGTAAAGGGGTGACTGGGGCAGCATGGGGGAGGGGCAACTGCATTGGGAGGGTGACTGGGGCAAGATGGGAGAGGGAGAGCTGCACTCCGGGAGTGAAGGGGTGACTGGGGCAGAACAGGACGCAGCACACCAGAGGGGAGACACAAAGGAGGCTAAGAAGGGGATCCGGGCAGTGAGCCCAGCCACCGGTATCGATACTCAAAAGCCCTGCCCTTCAGGATCCCTCCCCGAGGTGCCAGCCACTGGTACCTCTTTCTACAAGAGCAAGGAAGTTCCTGAGTGCTGCTCCAGCAGCAGCTGCTCTTCCTGCCCTCCCAGCGGCACAAAGGAAGCCAATTGTGGTCGGTTACTGAGGTAACTGGACTTTTGGTGTCCGGTCAGTAGTATGGACTGGACACTGTCAGGTCCCCTATTTGACCAGACTGGTCAAAACCTAGACACCTGGTAACCCTAGGCAAGAGGGGTCTTTTGTGAGCCTTGCTGCCATTGGGTGTACCTACATTTGTCTCATAGGCTGGGGTAGAAGCTATGGGAAAGAAATAATGAGCATTCTCTTTTGCTGGGATAGACAGTAGAAGTACATTGAGTTAGGATAGAAGCATTCCACAGAGTGATTCTTTCTTGGCTCCTGACTCACCTTTCTTCACCACACCCAGATCTACAGAGCCCCAGTTGTGTAGATTTGAATTTCAGAGGGCCATAAGAGGGAAGGAAGTAAGCAGCACATCTGCTGCTCCCCCTTCTCCTTCTGCAGCATTCTCCCAAGTTGCACCCACTTTAGCTTCCCTCCATGACAGTAAGATCAGCTTAATGTGGTGCTTTGTGTTTTGGGAAATTATACATGTCATTCTGAAAATATCCAAATGTCAAGGAGATTTTATTTTTATCAGAAGGATGCATGTTGAAGCCTGAACCCTTCTTTTTTTTTTTTTAAATAGGAACATTTGAGGCTAAAACTGAGAAGCTTCCTCTCTGACTCCAATATAGAAATGAAGTGCACATACTGAGTATTCCATTACTTAGATGTCAAAATCATTAATTACAGCACTCTGATACAGTTTACCATTTGAAAGAATTAATTAAAACACACTTGCTATTGCCAAGGGCATGAAACATGTAAATAGAAATGAGATCATATCTTCATGGTGGTCATGGTTTCTCTTTGTATGCTCTGTAGCCTCTGAAAGTGCTGTGTGATTCTGCACTGTGCCAGGCTGTATCTCCTTAAATTATGTCTGTCTACAGAAAGATAGATACTCTGGGCCAAATTCTTACCTGAGTTACACTCTGTCAACCCCACTGAAATGAGTGGGAATTGTGCATACTTCTTTAAGTGCAGAGTTTGACCGTATGTGTTATTTATAGTTTACATATAAAATATGCTGTTCCAAACAGATTAGATAATTTCTGTGTTGGTAGTTTTTTAAAAATAAACTGAGCTGTGTAGTTAGTTCAGTCTGACATAAATGCAGACATGGCAGCATATTCCATATTCTGCATGTTGTAAAGCTCTTGTTTTGTTAGTCAAAGTATAGTGTAGTTACAAAGACTACAGGCTTGATCCTGTGTAACATTTTGGAAACTCAGCACTCCATAAATATGTAATAATAATTATAATGAAGATTTGTGTTTCATTTATGCTACAGATGGGATACCCTTATAATCCACTCTTTAATATGCTACTCTCAAATGAAGTCAGCCCCCAGCTTATGAAGATAAATCCCTTAGTTTTAATATAGCAATGACATAGAATATTTTTTCTCTCTGCATTTAAAAGATATATTTTCAAATTACAGTCTGAGTTTAGTTATTTAATCTAAAAATGACCTACACAATTTTGGGGCCCAATCCTGTATGTTCCTCTGCGTCCAGAACTCTCACTAAAGTAACTAGGCATCTGGGTGTACAAGGAGTGAAGGATTGAGCCCTTGTCTAAAAAAAATATTAATTACACTACAATGGCTTCTATGTTGTATTACTTATCTCATTATAATTCACTGTAACTGGGTAGTTAATTACCCCGCAGGTAAATGGAATTCTGGTGCTATCAAGTCCCTTGAAGTTGATGGACACATAGCCAGGCCTTCTGCTGAAACCCACTAATCAAATATATGCATGTGACTCACCATAGAAACATCTTAACCAATGGCACCAACATATTGAACTAATCTGTCATGTTCTGGCACATGCACAAAGTATAGCAACAAAAATGACAGCATGGTAACGGCTGTGCACAAAAGCAAAATTAGAAATGTGTTGTTTACAAAACCATATATAAAATATGCGAGATAAAGATATCCTAAGAAAAATGCAGAAAAGACCAAATTGCTTGTATATTATAGTAATAGTACTTCTATAATGTTTTCCTCTTTAAAATGCTGTACAAATATTAATTAATGGCTTTAGCCCCAATTCTTCAATGAGCTCAGTGTAGGCCCATGCCTGTGCCACATGGTGCTCCATTACAGTAAAAGGGGCTCTACCTGGTCCAGAGATCTGCCCACATGGAACCTCATTGACTTCAGAGGGGCTCCACACAGATTCACATGTGTGTGAAATCCTGGCCCCACTGACGTCAATAGGAATTTTGCCATTGACTTCACTGGGGCCAAGGATTTCATCCATGGGGTTTGTGTCTCCTAAACCAGTGGTTATCAACCAGGGGTATGCTCATGCAGAGGTCTTCCCAGAGGTACATCAGCTTATCTAGTTATTACCTAGTTTTACAACAAGCTACATAAAAAACACTAGCGAAGTCAGTGCAAACTAAAATTTAATACAGACAATGATTTGTTTATACTGCTCTATATACTATACACTGAAATGTAAGTACAATATTTATATTCCAATTGATTTATTTTATAATTATATGGTAAAAATGAGAAAGTCAGTAATAGTGTTCTGTGACACTTTTGTATTTTTATGTCTGATTTTTGTAAGCAAGTAGTTTTTAAGTGAGTTGAAACTTGGGGTTATGCAAGACCAATCCGACCCCTGAAAGGGGCATAGTAGTCTGGAAAGGTTGAGAGCCACTGTCCTAAACCATGAGGATTGAGGTCATGTTACATTTATTCAGTTTTAAGAGAATAGTACCCATCTCTCTCTCACACACACATACATCTAAGCACATATTTTATTCACATGTAAATAGCTATTTGGGGACCTAATCCTACATTCTGTGCAAACCCTAAACTCTCATTGGCTACAATGAGAATTTGTGGTGTAATATACAGGTAATATAGGATGGGGCCTTTATATTTATTTAATGGTGTCCAAACTGGGGAAGTATTTTTTTCCAAACTGGACACCATTAAATTAGGCTTGAATAAAGACTGGGAGTGGGTGGGTCATTACACAAAGTAAAAACTATTTCCCCATGCTAATTCTCTTCCCCCCTCCCCACTGTTATTCACACCTTCTTGTCAACTGTTTGAAATGGGCCATCCTGATTATCACTACAAAAGTTTTTTTTTCTCCTGCTGTTAATAGCCCACCTTAATTGATTGGTCTCCTTACAGTTGGTATGGCAACACCCATTTTTTCATGTTCTCTGTGTATATATATCTTCCTACTGTATTTTCCACTGCATGCATCTGATGAGGTGGGTTTTAGCCCACGAAAGTTTATGCCCAAATATATGAGTTAGTCTCTAAGGTGCCACAAGTACTCCTCGTTTTTTTCAATGTAAATAGTATCACTCCCTCTCCACTTCTGCATTCCCCATTTCCCCTGGCCCCTTGCTTTTTATCCTTCCAGATCTGACACTCATTGTAAGTTACAGGCAGAAGCCGACTCTTTTCTCAGGAAATTATGTCCAGCAAGTGGGTGGGTGGATGTGTGTGTGTTAATTACAGGATCATTACTTTATGGGAGCCTTCCAGTTCTGCTCTCTGTGTTTTACTGGGTGGGTGGGTGGTTGGTTGGTTGGTTTGTTTGCTTAAAGTGCAGCTCTGATTACAGTGAAAGGGGAGGGGAGGACTAAAACATGATGATTTGTTCAGTATGTGACCGAAAACGGAGTCTTTCCGTGCATACTTCTCTCCCTGTCTGTCTCCAGAACAAAGTGACCCTTCAGTCAGCCCCTGTGGGGCTTTCAGCCGCACAGAGAGTACAGAATGCGAGCTATACAAACAAACAGGAGCGTTCTCTCTCTCCCTGTTTCGCTCACACACACTAAAGGAGGGAGGAGTGTGGATTCCTGGTACGGAGAGGTGCAGATCCGATCTCTTGCCTCTTCATAGCTCCTCCCAGAGTCGTGCAGCTGCCTGGCAAGTGCTTTCCGGAAGCAATATTTAAACAGCTACAGTGTAACATGTGAGAAGCAGGGGGATCTGGAGGGCCGTGGCGCTGCGGCTCCTGAGGGCGGTATGGGTGGTTTGTCACGTACAGATCGGCAGGCGGGAAGGCTCTGAGAGCCAGATGAGCTTCACACGCTGCAAAGCGCAAGCGGAAGAAGGCGGCTGTGGCTCTCTCCAGAGCACTAGCTCAGCCGAGCCCCTCCAGCCAAGCAGCGACTCCGCTGCTGACAAAACCCAAGGCACGGTCTCCTGCTTCATCTTCCTCCCTCTCAGCCCGGGCGCTGCTGCTGGCTCTCGGGTAAGCCACGGAGCAACTTCGGGGCTGCGCTGTGACAGGAGGGTCAGGTATTGTGAAAACAAATGATCGGAGGGAAAGTAAATGTCTGATTGAAACAGGCGGGCGGTAAAATCCTTGTCCCCAGCCTAAGAGTCTTGTTTTAAAAGGGCCTTGAAATTAATCCTGAATGCGGGGGCCTCCCTCGAGCTGAGCGAGGGGTTGGCCGGTCCGTGCGTGTTGGCGAGAGGGTGACAGAAGTGGTGTGGTTGGCAGGTCAAAGCCTGGGGAGGATCCGCACAGTTTGTGTTGCCACGCTGATTGTGGGGCTCGCTGCCTGGGAGGCGCAGCGCAGCTCCGGAGGAGGCAGAAAGTCCCCAGGTGGCCAGTCCAACCGCGTCTTTGGCTGGTTTGTTTGTTAGGGCGGCTGGGGAGTTGCTTTCCCAGCAAAGCGAAGGGCAGTAGGTTTCTATGATGGCGATTCCTAATTGTCAGGGGCTTAGTTTGCAACCCATGAGACCTGTCTCTGTGCTGAAACATGGCACGTAAGGTCTCAACGCAGAGCTACTTGAGTTCAACATTGTTTCAAGATAATATTGGTCATTTTGTAGTGTTAGAAAGGTGCCTAAATATAGATCGCTACAGATTGTAATGCTGATTATTCCCATTGGTTTCTGTTTTTATAGACATGTTGAAGAACTCAGTTCTATAAATCATAACAAACTGTTCTTTTAAAAATATAACAGACCCAGAAAGTAGTCGAGTGAGCAATAGCAGTATTGAAATAGCATTAAAGATACAGCTGAAAATGTCTTTAAGTCCCCCAGTTGTTCCCCGGCAGCATAAGGCTCCCTGAACCACTTACATACCACACAGGCTGCTAGACATGGGTGTAGCAGAATGCAACTTCCATAACTCTGGATCCTCTTGTATTTGAGGGCTTAAACCTAAGTCAGACAGATCTTTGAAGTTATTTGAAGCTTTAAGGTGTTATTTTATGGTTCAAGTAGAGAACTGATTGATAGTGACTCTGGAAGAGTAAAAATGTGATCCAGCTGAACTTGTGTTCTAGTTGGCAAACTGGTAGAGTCACCTTTCAAAGTAACCCTAAGAACTTAAAATCAGAGGACACAACAGCATTTACCTAATTTTATTTTATTTTTCCTGACAGTCCTGATAACACTATACTCAATTTAATGTGAAATGTTTGTGAATAAATACAGTACTTTACTTTAAAAGTATGCAACGAAAACTAGATCATTTTGTAGAACAGACCTTCAGCATGGAAACAATAATTGGATTGTATTTGGGTTTTCAGAGGTTTTGCTTCAGAATAATCAGTTACTCTCCCTTGAATGCATATTTTCATTAAATCATAAATTTTGATGTACTAAACAGTAAGATTTTAGGCTACATGTGGTGAGTTTGAATACTTTTTAATTAAATGTAATCAAATATCAAACTCTTGGCTAATAAATCAGTATTTTGTCTTCCAGTAACCCACTAGAAATGTAATTATGTATTTGCATTTTGGAAACATTTGGTTTTTCCCTCTTGTAAATCAATGACATTTCCATTTTTTTTATAAATGTTTCCCTTATTCCTGAGAAATTCACACTCCTTGATGTCCTTTCCTGAGCAGTGCAGTAGGCCAGCAAGCTTGTTGGTGTGTCACACAGGGGTGATTGAGTGCAGTACGTATGTGTGAGTCAGACTGAAAGAGAGTATATGGGCATTAGGGACTGTGTGAGGCTGTATCTGGGCATAAAATGGGAGTGTCTAGGCATGTATGAGACTGTGGTGTGTAAGTATTTGCAGTACTGCTTAAAGACTAAGGGTGAAATCCTGGCCCCTATTGAAGTTAATGGGAGCTTTGCCATTGACTTTAATGAGGTCACAATTTCAACCCTAGAATTAAGTGTGTGTATGTGGGCATTTGAGACTGTATGAGAACAAATGTATCTGCATGGGGAGTGAGAAGACATGTGTCGGAGAGAGAGAAAAAATGAGTGTGTTAAAAGTGGTGGGGACATATTACATTGAATGTGTGAGAGTGTGAATCTCTGGATGGGTCTGTGTGTATATGAGACAGAGAGAGAAGGAACAGTGCAATGCTTGCTTCTATACAATATGATGAGCCAAAGCCCTTTTTAGTAATATGCATCAGGATGGGAAGAAGGGCACGCTCACAGCGAGGCCTGTGTTTTTTGGTTGCACTTTTTCCCTCCCCTTCTCATCTATGCACTCCCTATCTGTGGCCCCACAAAGTCGTGGGACCTCCTTGTCAACCTCCTCCTAGCCCTGGCCAAAATGTCCAGCTCCAAAACCAGGGAGAGGAGGTTGGCTGACGGGATTTCCTGCGACTGTGGGGCCTATTTCCACTCCTCAGTCCGTTCGCGCATCTGGGCAGAGTTCCTCTGGGCAGCGTCCACTGGCTCCCTTGACACCTTTGAGGAGCAGTGGGCACTGTCCGGGGTTGTCTGCTCGGTGTCCCCGTCAGGTTCCCTTCATTTAGCCCTGTGACCTGACTCCCATTCCTGTTCTATCTTTAGTTGTCCCCCTCAATCCATTCTCCCTGCCCCCTCCAGGGACTGTGCATGTCTGAATGTGTCTCTGAGACTGTGTGTGAGAAGACTGCAAGTCTGTGGTTGAGCTTAATTAGTCTCACTTTAGTTGGTTTCATGCTTTACATGCCTGGGGGCTACCCACAAACACAGAAAGAGGAGGAGTTTGCTGTTGCCGGCCTGAAATTCTCTCCAGGAGTGATCTTGTTTGTGTCAGCCTTGAACAATTAGACAGATTAACTGTCCTGTTTTCCCTTCTGCCCTAGCTTGGCTCTTGTGAGGCTCTGGGAGTTTGAAAGTGATTTGGAAAGAGCAGAGTTCGTGTCGGATGGATGCTGAACTGGAGCCAGCCTGTGTTGTGCAGCAGGCCCACTGTCCAGGGATGAAGTGCCCTCCTTCAGAAGACTTCCCCCCACAGATAGGGCTGTCTGATAAGATTCCACCAGTAAAGCCTTGCTTCAAGAAGAAGCAGCAAGTGCAGAAGAGGCTGGACACAGAAACTCTCAGGGCTTTGCGGCCAATCTTCACCAGTTTGCTGGGAGCTGGGAACCTGGATGGGGTCTTTGTGCACAGGGGCCAAAGTGGAGGTCATAGCAATTTATGTGAACCCGTTGTGAAAAAGGCCCTAGGACTCAGTGCCCCTTGTCCCCAGCCGGGCAGCAATGTGGCTGTGCTGATGCCAGGAGCTTCAGATGTGCAAGGTCAAATCCCAGAGACTCATCCTCCCCCTGGTCACCCTGAGCAGGAGATTCAGTCTGGGGTTCAGGGCTTCCCATCCGAAACCAATCCCGGGACTGCTGTTGATTCCACTAATGAATCATTCCAGCATCACCCCTTTCACTCAGTCTCAAGTGATGCTGCAGCCTGTCCAGTGTGCCCAGACAAGATACTCGAAGGCTACACATCTGGATTATTCCAGGAGAATAGCTGCTTGATGCAGTACAATTTGAACCCAAATGATGAATTCAATGCTGGGCTCTTCCAGGACAAAAGCGAGGAGGCTTCACTTGATCTTGTGTTCGAACTTTTGAACCAGCTGCAATATCACACCCACCAGGAGGATGAGATAGAGATCTGTGTGGATTTTCTGCAGGGCAATTGTATTTATGGCAGTGATTGTCCCAAACATCATACTGTGTTGCCATATCACTGGCAGATCAGGAGGACTGCTACTCAGACCTGGCAAAGTGTGACCAATGACTCTCAGGAGCATCTGGAAAGACTCTACTGCAACCCAGACAATGACAGGATCAAAGTGAAGTACCGGTAGGTAATTGCATTCACTTACTAGCAAAGCCAAGTGCACGCAGCTAAACTGCAATTAAGAAAAATAAAACTCAATGCTGTTTCCCATACGTATGGGGAACAGATTGGTATTTTTTTTCAGATTTTAAAATATGCCCGTATTTGCTGAAATGTATGGTAATATTGCCTGTAGTCTCCCTGTAGTGAGCTAATTGGGTCCTGTGCAGAGTACCATTTTTTGTCATTTATATGCTGAGTGTCAAAGTTCCAACACTAGTAATGTTCCACTCTCCTCCAGAGAAACACCACTACCAATTATTCCTTCCCTTACGAATACACTCTTGTCTTCTCTGTATCTGACTTGTAAGACTGTGAATTTTTCAGGAAAGGGTCTGCCTTTGTCTTTTACAGCATGCAGCACATTGTCAATGCTAGCCCAGTGATAAATAATCAGACCAGGGAACAGCATCTGTTTAAGTGAATTTTAGGTTGGGAGAAAAAGAATGGGATAATCTACTTGTTCAAAATCTGTCTATAATAACAAACTCAGTCCACAGTACTGGAACATCTGAATGCCTCTGCTAATATGATCAAGGTGATACTTATCAGACTTGAATGAAACAGCCACCTGACATGAATGGGGTCATTTCATACTTCTCCTAAGGTCCATAGCCCATTGAAGTCAATAGTGCCCATTGGAGTTATTGGCAATACTCCCTTTTTAGTCAATAGGCACAGACCAAATCTAAGAATTTAATTTTATGCCTGTTTGCAGGCTGAGTAAGACTGACAAACATGGATTTACATCTAGAAGGTTTTCATACCAGAGGGACTAGAAAGTTGAAAAATGAAAGCTTATATTCTATAGTAACTAACGTGGTCAACAGAGAATCTTGGTATGGCTTGTATTGTTCAACATTGGCTCTTCAACTCCTGAATTCAAACTTATCTCTGCATTAGAAACCGCTCACTTCTAGCTATTTAAAGAGGACAACAGGATGACTGAAAGCACTGCTGCATTATTTCGGTCTGAATCACTTATAATGCTCAGTTAATGTGAATCCAGGTTAAACACATACATTCCACGTACATTTTTCATTAGTAATTCCAAGCAACTTTTCAAATTAAACAATTGGTCCTTTCAGTTTAGGAATGGTGTAAATTTCACCAGCATACAATGTTTGGTGATAACTGAGCTATTTGAATGTGAACATTCTTATTCAAAACTTTTAAAAGTGCTATTCTCCAACTTTAGGAATTTCATAGGAATTTCACCTAGGAATATCATACTGCATATTAGAAGTCATAGTTTCCTTTATTGCAGGGGTCTCAAACACGCGGCCCACGGGCCACATGCAGCCCGCGGAGCTATTTGCTGCGGCCCGCAAAGCTCCCCGGGGTGGGGACACCCCCCATTATTTCCTGCGGCCGCCAAGCTCCCCTCCCCCGCCGCCCCCCCAGCACACCTCGTCCCCGCTCCTCTACCTATCTCCAGGTGCTTCCCACTGCCAAACAGCTGTTTGGTGGCACTTAGCGGTTTCCAGGAGGGAGGGAGAGGGGCGGGGAGCCGTGTGCTCAGGGGAGGAGGCGGGGCAGGGGCAGGGATTTGGGGAAGGAGTTGGAATGGGGGCGGGGAAGGGCTGGGGCCAGGGACAGTGGGGGGGCAGTGTCAGTGATGTGGCCCTTCGGGCCAATGTACTAGTCTTCATGCAGCCCTCCTGGTAATTTGAGTTTGAGATCCCTGCTCTATAGATAGTTTATTGTTCTCTGAAAATCAAAGACAAGAGGATAAATATTTTTCAGATTCAGTTCTCACTTTGGTCTAGATCCCACTCCCACTGAAATGAATGGCAAAATTCCTATTTACTTCTGTATTGCAGGATCAGGACACAGGCTGTTAGAAATAAGTGATGGAAAAGATCTATTAGATTATCAAGTCTGTACCCCTGTAAATGCAAGATGTAGGCCAGGTCTACACTAAAAAGTTAAGTTGACCCAACTACATCACTCAGGGGTGTGAAAAATCCACCCCCCTGAGCAGTGTATTAAGCCGACTTAACCCCCAGTGTACACAGTGCTATGTTCACAGAAGAATTCTTCTGTGACCTAACTACTACTACTCAGGGAGCTGGATTTACCTGTGCTGAAGGGAGAACAGTGAGTGCCTACACTAAAATGTTACAGCAGCACAGCTGCGTAGCATTTCAAGTGTAGACACTTCTTGAGTGGAGGACTGAGATATGGAAATGAAACTATACTTGCATGAGTCCTACTGGAAAGTAAGTCTGCTGCATTAAATATTTCCCTCTCATGCCTCAAATGAAGGCCATTGTAGAGAACTCATAAATGCAAAGCTCAAAGTGTTGGAGATATGCTGGAGGAAATCTGTTGCATATTGTAGTTTCTCATATCTTTTCTTATTTTCCTATTGCTATCTTTTGTGCCCTGCCTAAGAAGCCTGCAGTGCCACTTATTCTGATGATAGAGTGCAGAACTACCCTTTTGTCCACATACATAGAATAAACCTTGAGTTTAGTCTCTAGTATCTGCATCTATATAAGTTTTTCACACACACACACTTTGAAGAGTGGCATTCCTTCTTCCTGAATGTTTCAGGGTCAGAAATGTTTCTGTTTCAGTTACAATGCTGAACTTGCCTTTTAGATACCAGAGGCCCAAACCATTGCCCAGTGAAGTCAGTGGGAGTCTTTCCATTGACTTTACTGAGCACTGAATTAGCCTCTAAGGCCCTAGCCTCATCAATTATAACTTCTCACCCTTTTACTGAGAACACCCTGGAAAATAATGCCAGCACCTAGGTAGTTCATAACCTGCATTGAAAATTAAAGCAAGGTAGAGAAAAAGAAATGCAATTATATATTTTAGGGAATAATTTAGAACCCATGAAATGGAATTAAGTCTCAAAAAAAAAAAAGCCTTTTTCCTTAAAAAACCGTAACTTGCAATCAGATAGAATCCACTATATTTTAATTTTACAATGCTGTGGTTTACATTTTTTTTTTCAGCTAGTTTAAATTGTATATAACTGGCTATGAAAATTGCAAATAAATCAGCCAAAAAAAAAAAAAAGAGAGTCTGGAAATAAGAAAAACAGATCTAAGTAACTAAAATCTGAGCTCAGCTAATAACAAAGTTCCTTGTTAAGTTTTCCTTTAAAAAAAAAAAAAATCCCTCACAAATTCCATTGCTATACACATGAGATGGCTAGTCTAAATCAGTGTCAGGAGTGAATAATTAAAAAAAAATTTCAAAACCCCTTCACAGCCACTTTAATCCTCCCACCAATCCTTTTCCGATTGTAAAACTGGCAGAATAGTGCCCTCCCCTTTTACGCTTATGATGCTAATTTCCAGTCTGGTGAGTATTTTGGCATCTTGGTACATGGAGTTTCTGTCTGTCTAAACTAGTCAGAAAGAAATTTGTCAGGATTAGTGTCAAACACATTATGATCTGTTGCCATGAGTAAAGTTAGAGAGGCAGTGTAATCCCGGAAAATCCAGAAGTGCTGGGTCAGAACTGCTCTGAAAGTTCTATAGCCAGCTAGGGACTTGCTGAAGTACAGAGACAGATCTTTGAACATCCAGAATTGGATCAGTTTTAAACAACAGCCTCTCAATGGGTATTGTCCATTTCAGTTTTTGGGGGATAAAAGAGGAGGTAGCATATTGAGAGTATAAATAAGTTTAATACTTTTTAGTTGCTAAACTTCCTCACCAAGCTGCTGATCCTGTAGTCTTTACCTCAGTCTCTCCATTGACTTCAGTGGAGATCTTGGCCTTAGTCAATATTACAGAATCGGGCCCCGGAATAAGGCTTAATGTACCCTAGCAATTTGCAACATCCTTTACCCTTTCTATTAAAAGATTTATGTTGTTGTGGACTCAAGATCTAGCAAATGCTGTACATCCAACTATTTAGTTCCTTGAGGGTTCTACCTTGGAAGATAATTATCAGCATGAGCCTAGACACAGAACTTACTCAGCATTGTGACTTCTAATTTTGTACAATGAATCTGAAAAAGATTTTTTAGGGGTTGAAGTGTAGGAGGAAGCTCTCTCTGACAAACAGTGTCTCTTTATGTCTGAGGCACCTCCTAATCCTTTGGATATGGATTGTTTGGGGTCAATATGAGTCTTCATGGAGTTCACTTGTGGTCACTTCAACCTGACTTTTCCTGTATTCCAAAAGCAATGTTGTGTTTCCTGGCAACAAGTTGCAGATAGCAGCATGTTGAACCTTGCTGAGAGGTTCACAAACAAGCTAGAGCAGCTCATGGTTCACATGGTTACCACATTATTTGGCTAAAGCTATTAATCTCTTGTGGTCAGACTAGCTTTACAGGCCTATCTATGCAGATTGCATAAAACAAGGAAATGTCTGTTCAGCAGTTTGCATGGGCAAGAAAGGCCAAGCAGAAACCAGCCTCACTACTAACCAGCGAGTGGTAGTTGTTTATTTTCCCCTTGTTTTGTACATAGTTTACATGGCATAGTTACTCATTATTACACTCTGTATCCATAATATTTTCATTGTGCAGAGCTTCAAGAAAGTTCATGGTTCTGGGTGTTGGCTCAATGAGGGTTTAAGATCTAAATTAAAATTATTCTTTAGGTATATATTTATATGGATCTTTCTCCTTATCTGTTATGTTACTCCTCTAAATACACATTCAGTTGTTGGACTTTACCCAAGGGAATGCAATCTTAAAATAGGAAATGTAATGCACCTTGTTTAAATAGTTCATTGTAATGAGGATGCCTTAGACCTTCAGTTACTGCAATTTGGCCTCCAACTGAATATATAATTTCATCATAAATGGGATCTCTCTGTTTTTCTCTCTCTTAAATCTTCAATGTGTTTGGAAACAAATATCAACAACTCTAAGGTACTTGGGAATATGAACTTCAGCAGATTCAAAAATTCGGAAGCACTTAGTCGTCTTCCTCATACATGCAAGGAGAAGCCCTAGAGAATGTCCAGATGCAGACTGTGTATTTGAGAGAACAATGCCAACTACCACTTTCTAGCATTAGAGTGCCCAGGCTATGATATTTTAGGATACTCTTCAGTAAGGGGTAATATTTGCAGAGTTAAGCTGGGGTTTTTTCAGTGCTGTATAAATTATGCATCTATTTCTGCAGAAAATAGGAAAAGTTCAAAGGCATTATATTAATCATCTTTTCAAAACTAAATTTATCATTATAAAACCATCATGTAATATTTAGCCAACAAGATCCATCATTTGACTGAACATCCCAGCCCCTCTGTTTGGAAAGGAGACATCCTTGCATGTAATGGAATTTCTAGCCATCCATTCCATTGTACTTTTTTCTTCTTACGTTGCATGATACTGTTAAACAAGAACAGCTCTTGGTTCTTTTCATTTGTTCATGTGGAGAAAAGCACCCTAAAACTGGACAAATATAAATTAACATGCCCCTGACACTTTTTTAAAATGTCATTAGGGTATTTCCATATACTTCTAAAGTCCTTTATAGCCAAATAGAAGCCTTTTTACCCCCTCAGGAACTTCTGACTTCATACCATTTGTTTGGATTGTTAAATTAAGCAAGTTATCTCTCTGATCAGCACAGCTGTTGCAATGTATGAGATAACTCATTATATGTTATTGATAATACCAGGGATGAGAGAACAGCTGAAATTTACTGTGTCTTGCCACTTCTTGATATTTCTTGATTATACACAGCTGAATGGATTTGAATTTATTTTTTAAAAATTCTTTGCTATAAAAAAAGCCTGAGAGAGACACTAAGCAAGAAGTGTGTGAAGTGATTTTTAAAATGTGCCTTGTGCTTTATGATAATGCAGTCCAATGAATTCTTATTTTCCCTTTGTTATATTACCATTTACGTATGAAATAAAGCTAATTGGCTTCTAGCTATAAAAATCTGGAGATGTTATAAGGCCTATGTAGAGCTGTCATAGGAATCAGCAGCAATCACTCATTTATTCCCTTTCTCCTTTTGCATCAATAAGCAGATTCGAATTTTGAAAGCAGCTGTCACCTGGCTTCTGGTTTAGGTCAGTCTGTTCCTTGTGTACTTATGGTAATAAAACAATCCTTTCTAAAAGCAAAGATTTATAAGTGTTAAATCAGGTTGCTTGGAAGAATTGTTTATAGGTAATCCAGCGGTCACAATATTGTGTAATTGCCAACCAGTGCAGTTCATTAAGGATGAATAGCAGAAAAGACCACTATGGTCTTTTTTAAGACACTATTTTATAAAGACTACATCCATAGTGGTCAGAAAAGAATTCACTAAAATAGTTTTAGTTGGGGCCTTCATCCTGAAGTCCTCTTTAACTTACACCAAGTAATTATTGAAATCAGTAGGAGTTTGATATGAATATGAACTGTACAAGCAGACCCTTGCAGCCAAATTTAAAAAAATGGCCTGTGATTTTGGGTATCTCAGTTGAATGCCCAACTTGAGATGGTAAGTTCGCCACCCAAAAACTAAGGCCCCCAGAGTCAGTGGCCTCTTTTGAAAATGTTATTGATTTGTAACTGATCATCAAATACTAATGCACTTGGTACAATTTTTGAAAATTCTATCCATTATCACTTTTAAAAATGAATGTATGACTCTTGAAGCAGTTTTAAAGCCTTGGGGACTAAAGTTCCCTATCCACAGAGCAGCTTTCCCAGTGTCATCCTTCTAATATGCCTCTGTATTGTTTTAGAGAGTTCATATTTAGTAGAGCTGGTTGAAAGCTTTTAGATGGAACAGTTTTCTGTCTGAAAATGCATTTTCATTGAAATTACAACATTTTTTTTGGAAATATTTTGTCTAACTGAATCATTTTGAATTTCTTGTTTTATTTCAATTTTGTAATTTTGATTCATTTTGTTTTGACTTTTATATTTTAATGGTGCATTTATTATATATATGAAATATTATTTTGAAACCAAAAGATTCAAGCATGTTATTAAAGCAAAACATTTCAGTGTTCCTGAATCAAAAAATTTTCAGAATTTTCATTTCATGGAAAGTTTTGAAATAATTTCTTTGAAATGTTGGAATTTCCTATGGAATGGAAATTCCATTTTTCCAACAAGTCCTAATATTTATCAGTGACAGTTGAATTTTCCCCTTGCCTGGTCAATCCTTGGACACTCTGAGACTATCAACCTGAATACCTACGGTGGTGGTACTTTACCTTATATTGACACCTTTAAACTGCAACCAGTGAGCAGAAACTCCACTACCAAATGACGATTTATACTCTACCACCTGGGACTGTATGGGACTGCATTGCTCTGATACCACTAACCTAAGTTTGTATAGAGCACCTGACAACTTTCAGAACTTTGGTTCTACTGAACTGTGTTAGATTCAAACTGGTAATGTAGAAGTGAGTTACTAGTCCTTGAAGGAAGTCCCCCACATTCCCAGCATTTGATTTTTTTCATTGGCTTATTAGCAGAGAAATGAAAAAACACCTAATATGTTATAAATCTTGTATTGCTGTGGTTTCTTTTTAATGCCTCTGAATAATACCTATTTGGGTGGCCAAAAAAAAAAAAAAAAAAGGCAGCAGAATGTAGAGAAGATTAGAATACTATTGATCATTCCCCTTTCAGTGACACATCCATAATTACAATAGATTCATTTAAGTCCACAGTATAAACTATGAGGCCATCATCCCATATGATTATAAAATAATTCATGTGATATTTTCCTTGCTTGCTTAGAGCTATAAAAAATTGTGAGAAACTTCTAGGGAAGAATACCGGCATATATAATGGATGGGAAAGTGCATCTGATGACCTTTGACCCAGTTGTTAAGATTATTTATTCATTATTTTTTCCGTATTCTTATTTGACATTTTTTATAAGAGGTTCACAGACTTCATTTGGTTCAGATACACAAGCCTGAGTTTGAATTTTATGATTCATCAGCTTTCAGTAGAGAATCTGAACAATCAAAAATTAATTGGTTTACATTAGCGTATTCCTGGGAGGTGCAAAGAAAAAAATCTGGTAGTTTATTAGGCTGGATAGTACTTTAAGATTATAGCAACACACATACATTAGAACTAAAGTCACCCCATCAGTACAAAGATGCAATCTTATCAAAGTCAATAGGGTTGTACTAGTACCTTGGTGGGCAGAATTTAGCCCATTCTATACAAAATAATAATATGGGTTTTATATTTATTGGATTTCCAAATGAACAGGTCATAGATCTAAGGCTGATTGCTTTGGTGAAACCTTGCTTATTTTGTCAACGTATATAGTTACTGTTGCTAGGGTACAAAGAGTCAGGCAAAGGGGGTGTTAATGAAGGGTTCTGTTTTCTAACAGCAAGTAAGGGAGAATTTGTCTCCTTGATTATACTTAACTGCTATATTCTGTTTATCTACTGGGAACACCCCACTTGACCAATGATGATGAATCAAAGCATAGTCATCACAAAGAGTGGATCAAACATGAGACCAAAGATGTTGGGGACAAGGTGCCCTTTTATTTGACAGAAACCCATAATTCAGAAGTGCTCTGATGAATGTGTTTCTGTACTCGGGGGGAAAAAAAGAGCAGTGTAATAAACTCCACCTCTTTTGAGGTAAGTAGACATACAGGGCCAGATTCCGCTCTCAGTACCTTCATTGACTTAAAAAGAAAAGGAGTACTTGTGGCACCTTAGAGACTAACAAATTTATTTGAGCATAAGCTTTCGTGAGCTACAGCTCACTTCATCAGATACATTCAGTGGAAAATACAGTGGGGAGATATATATACACAGAGAACATGAAACAATGGGTGTTACCATACACACTGTAACAAGAGTGATCAGGTAAGGTGAGCTATTACCAGCAGGAGAGCGGGGCGGGGGAAACCTTTTGTAGTGATGATCAAGGTGGGCCATTTCCAGCAGTTGACAAGAACGTCTGGGGGGGGATAATCATTGGGAAATAGTTTTACTTTGTGTAATGACCCATCCACTCCCAGTCTTTATTCAAGCCTAAGTTAATTGTATCCAGTTTGCAAATTAATTCCAATTCAGCAGTCTCTCCTTGGAGTCTGTTTTTGAAGTTTTTTTTGTTGAAGAATTGCCACTTTTAGGTCTGTAATTGAGTGACCAAAGAGATTGAAGTGTTCTCCGACTGGTTTTTGAATGTTATAATTCTTGACGTCTGATTTGTGTCCATTTATTCTTTTACGTAGAGACTGTCCAGTTTGACCAGTGTACATGGCAGAGGGGCATTGCTGGCACATGATGGCATATATCACATTGGTAGATGCGCAGGTGAACGAGCCTCTGATACTGTGGCTGATGTGATTAGGCCCTATGATGGTGTGTCCTGAATAGATATGTGGACACAGTTGGCAACGGGCTTTGTTGCAAGGATAGGTTCCTGGGTTAGTGGTTCTGTTGTGTGGTTGCTGGTGAGTATTTGCTTCACGTTGGGGGGGCTGTCTGTAAGCAAGGACTGGCCTGTCTCCCAAGATCTGTGAGAGTGATGGGTCGTCCTTCAGGATAGGTTGTAGATCCTTGATGATGCGTTGGAGAGGTTTTAGTTGGGGGCTGAAGGTGACGGCTAGTGGAGTTCTGTTATTTTCTTTGTTGGGCCTGTCCTGTAATAGGTAACTTCTGGGTACTCTTCTGGCTTTGTCAGTCTGTTTCTTCACTTCCTTCTTGGTAGCCTATGTGGGAGCAGAATCAGACCTGTTGTTCCAGATTTTCAAAAGGTTGATATAACAGGTTGATATTAAGGTTGATCACCCTTGAACGTGAAGGGTTCTTGCATGTGCATTTATACTATTTGTGCACATGTGAGGTTTTCTGGGTTGAACAGGTAGGTGTGCATTCCTGAAGATACACCCATTGCATTGACCTTTAAAAACTGGCCCACATTAGTGTTTATTCATGAATAAACTTTGCATTTATTGAGCGCTTTTTCATCTGAGGATCTACAAGTATTTGAAAAAAATATTAATCTTTAAATGTTTTGAGTAAAAATATTCAACCAGATTCCTTGGTTCATTTGGCCTGCTTTTTTTCCATTCTGGTGATACAAAGCAGCCATGAGCCCAGCCTACCGGTCAATTACTCTTGGTTTCTGGCTGATTTGTGTCACCAGAGTGGTGCAAAGCAACCAGAATATTCCAGTGAATCTGGCCCATAAACTCTACAGACCATATCCTCAGCTGATGTAAATGGAGCTATACCAGTTTACACCAGCTGAGGATTTAAATATAAATCTTCAAATGCAAGTAGAAGGGACAACTGGGAATTGCGCTCTGAAAACCAGTACATCCAGTAATGTTTGGAAGATATTTGCATAAGTCTGACATCAGTAGTGTCATTAGGAGCTACAGTCTCATCTGAGTTACACATGTGTAAATCTGGAGCAAGCCCATTGTAGTTATTGCACATTTACGTCAGTGCAACAATAAACTTTGGCCTTTTACTTCCCTACTTTATGAAGGAATTAAAAAAAAAAAATTTCAGCTGATGAATGTTTCCAAAGTTTGTGGAAAGTAGTAATGCTGATTTACAGTCAGAAAGTAAAAGTTTTGCATCATTGTTGATGAAGGAGGTTAAGATTTAGGGGTGAATTTTTCTTGCTGTGACGTGTTTTCTTTCTGAATCTTATTTACTGTATATGATCTGCATGGCTTATAGTCATAGTCATAGCTGAGAGAAGCTATGTGACGTGGTGAGAGGACAGATTAAGCAAAGTACTCACCAAATAATTTCCTGCCCTGCTTGTCACCTACCCTCTTTCATTTTTTAGTTTAAGAATGTTTGAAATAAAGATAAGACCACGAGTGGACATCATGTCTACCATCTTTAGTGTTAGCAATTGCCTTCATGCAAGATATTGCAGCTGTGGGGGATGCTGTTCATTCTTCTGATAGGGAGCACCCAAAATCCAATCACATGCTCTATTGCTACACTACCAAGACGATGAGAAAAATTCCTTTAAGACTCATTGCAACTAATTGGCTTGATATTTCACAACATTTTGCTAAATGAGACAATGTGTTGCAATGACTTTTTTTTTTTTTATTTGGGGGTGGGAAATACCTAAAAGGGTTTTTGCCTTTTAAAGGAGGGAATAATGGCTCTGATGGTCAGACCAAAGGACTTAGGAGTCAGGATTCCATGCTCTGTTCTTGACCAGGATCACACAGGATTTCAATGGCAGAGTCAAGTCTCATAACTTCTCTAGCTCACCATTTGCAGAATAAGGGGGATAATAATACTTAACTGTTACTTCCTGTGGGAGTTTTAATTACTCACTTTTGGATATAACTTTCAGATCCTGTGAGCTGATACTGTATAAGTATTTCAGTAAAAGAGGCTTGATTTTCAGAAGAGCTAAGCACCTACAACTTAGCAGAGAACACCATTGAAAATCATGCTGAACTTGCCATATATGTATTCAGGAGCCTAACTTTGGGCACTCGGGTTTGAAAATTGACCTTAAATTTTTTTAAAAAAAATTTGGTAGATGATCGAAGTATTGCAAAATTAAAAACTTGCAATATCCCATTCAATCTCCCCCTCTCCCTTTGCCAAATCCAAACCTGGTGTAACTGGGAGCAACTCTGAAGAGTTTTTGGAGTTACACTTGTTTACAACAGTTTTGAATTTTGCCCTTTCTTTTAGTTAATTTGGCACTACAATTCATGAGGTTCTGTCCTGCTCTCATTAATGTTAATAGGAAAACTCACTCTGCTTCTCATCTAATCTACATATTTAAGGCCTGGTTCAAAGTCTACAGAAGTCATTGGAAAGTCTCCCATTGACCTCAGTGGGTTTTGGATCAGGTACTTATAGAGCATGACTCACTGTGGTATCTGGGCCAATATCCATTTCAATAGGAGCAGAGTTGGATCCATGTCTTCCAGGATCTGAGGCTGTGATGTTTAAAACGACTAGCAACCATACTAAAATAATTTCCTTTGGGTGAAATTCAGCATTATACAGCGCAGCTTAAGTAGTTCATAAGCTTTGTGCTTGCCATCTCCACAGGGCTGGATTTCGCCTTATAACTTTGCACAACTATTTACTTTGAATAAGAGAAGATAGCACTTACTTTAAAAATTGGCAGGGCTACCCAGGAGGTGTGAATACCTAACAAGTATTCTTGTGACTTGTATTTGACTGAATTTGATTTAACCAAGCTTGTAAATTTTAGCACGAAAGGACTTCATATCTATTTGGAGACCCAGTTGATCTGTTGTTCTCTTGAATAGCTTTTAGACTTTTGCTATTTCAGGGAGGAGCAGGGTTTAGTCAGAGAGGAAATCAACAGTTACATACTTTTAGATAGTGTTTAGCTCTTAATCTTGCTTCATATCACAGCTGGTCTGATGGGAACTGAGTTTCATTTCCTCTGCAGACCTTTGTTGATCAGTGCACCTTTTTTTTCTGTTGTCTAATGTATGTGGTAAGTTTCATGACATGTATCTGAACTTAGGAGCAGAGTTTAAAACCCACATACCTTTTCACGTTACTTCCGATTCAAAAAAAATCTTTTTCTCTTAAACTTCTGTTGGCACATAGTATATACGATAGAATCGCCTGGATAGTCCGTAGGTCGTTCAACTCATTAAACTTAAGTTCATCAGGAGAATTAGAGGGCCATATTCCTTGAACAGAACAACATGTGATTTTAATTTGCTGTTAGTAGGTGCATAAGAAGCTTGCTTTAAAGGATACAAAATAGATATCAGATGGCTTCGTTGCCATTCTCTATGGATTGGGTGCAGGGTAACAGTTATCCAAATTCCGTTCTGCATTGCACTGGGGCAACTTCATTGAAATCAGTGGAGTCTCATGGTCTAACTGAATACAGAATTTGGCCCTCCTTGTGTGTATGCAATATATATACTCAAGCGATGTTCACTAAAGAGAGTACGGAATATTTACTCTCATAATGTAAATAAAATTCCATTAAACAGCCCAGTTTTTTATAAAGAAGAAGCACGATCTAGTTAGTGGTTAAAGTATAGGATGGGTTATTAAGAGGTCTCTACTCCTTTCATCCTGAGGGAATTCTGCACCACTGCGCATGCGGAATTTGCACAGAAATTAATGTTTTTTGCACAGAATTTTCTTTCCCTTCCCAGAAATGGGCTGCAGAGTTGCTGGCTGCCATTAGAGGCTGCTGGACCCAGCAGAGCACAGCTCAGCTCACAAGTAGAAGACACTGCTAGAGGGAGGGGGAGGGAGCTTGAGGGTTCCTGGCAGCTGCAGATCCCGGCATGCCCTGAAGGAAGGAGGCAACATGCAGGAATCTCCACACAAGCCCGGCCCAGCATCAGGTTGTTTCTCCCTCTGGATCCCTGGGCTCTGGGGGTTAGGGGGTGTGGGTGTCGTGGGGGGGTTGTGCGGCTGGGAGGCGGGGGAAGTGTTGCGAGCATTTGCCTGGGGAGGACAACTGGGGACTTACAGTGGGAGGGAGTGTGAGTGTCTGGGCTAGGGGGCGCTCTGAGGGCTAGGGGGAAGGGGTGAATGTGAGTGTCTGGCTTGGGGAGGGTCCCGCAGCTGGCTCTGGTGGGGAGGAGTGTGGGTGTCTGGGGTGGAGGGCGCCTTGCAGCTGGGCTTTGGGTGGAGGAGGTGAGAGTGTCTGTTCCCCCTGCTGTGCTCTGGGGGGAGGGGGGCAGAGAAACAGGAACTGAGTTGTGGTAGGGGTTTCTTTAACTCTCTACTCCTGGAACATTTTTTTTTTTCTCTGTATTGTTACAGGCATAGTTGCTGATACGTATTTTGAAATAAATTTACCAAAATAATTGAAACTGGTGTGATTATATAGTGCTGTTTTGACAAATAAAATATGCAGAATTTTGCTGAATTTTAAAATATTGTGTCCAGAATTTTTAATTTTTTTGGCACAGAATTCCCCCAAGAGTAATTCCTAGCTCTACAAGTGATTTGCTGAGCTAGTTTGGACAAGTCACAGCTTCTCCATGTTTCAATTTCTCTGGATGTAAAATGGGGATGAGAATATCTACCTACCTTATACGGTTGCTGTGAGGCACAATTTGTTAATGTTTGTAAAGTGCAGTAACCGTCTCAGTTGGAAGGTGCTACAGAAATACCAAGTATTGTTTTATTATTGGTTACATGTTGTACAGCTAAATATGCAGTGGGAGTAGCTCTTGACCCAGCAGAGGGTTTGAATGAATTTCCTGCTTTCCCAAATCTGTACCGAACTCTTGTGTCCACATTTCCTTTCCTGTTATTCCTGCTAGTGCCATTTCCAGATAAAAACTGAATAATATAACTTTACCAACATTGATGGGGGTGATCCTTTGATCTCATCACCAGCAGTACCCTCCCTCATAATACAACATATCCAGAAATGTTACTGGAACATGGAGGACTCTATTGCATGGAGTTAATCATTTGGAGGAAAACTCAAGGAGGGGTTGAGAGGGCACACACTTTATCCCTTCCCCACTAGGATGGGTTTTAATTCCCAATCCAAACATAGTCCATTATACATTATGTAGGACCAGCCTCATTTTATATCCACATTTATCTGTCCCACACTTACCTGCTGCAATCTCACATTGTTAATTATTTACATCAGAAATATTGAATCATAATACTGAGCTTAAACATGAAGTTATTTCGGCTAGGGAATGGATCCCATATAATGTTAAACTTCTGGCGCTCTTACTTTTCCTAAGTCCCTGATTTTAGTCTTTGTCTCACATTTAGGCCTTGCACAGTTGAGAGATACATTGTCATATTTAGTTTCATCACCAGTATCTGAGAGCTAACCCAGGAATGTAATCATGCAATCACCTGCTGTATCAATCACAACTAATTTTGTTTCTGGGCTTTGCATTACATATGCTCGAAATAGGTCTTTTTTTGAGGCACAGAAGGAAATGTTTTAAATGAAGCACTGTTAACAGACAAATAACTTTGTGGACATTTGTTCAGGTTGCAATGCATGAGTACCAGCAAATGTTACAATTGAAAAGGTTTAAGCATTTTAAAATAATGGAAACATTTATAGAAAGGTAGGTAAATATTCAAAGCCATCCACAGAACTTAAATAAGAGGACCTGTGTTAAATAATATCTTGCCTGTTCTAAACATTTTCATTCCTAGATTTTAAATGTATGTCAATTATGAAGTTTTACAGGCAAGGTTTAGAGGGACCTCAAAAAAGTCAAACATTTTGGGATATTCAAAGATGTCTAGGTGACCTGGGCCCCCAGCTCCCACCAAAATTATTGGGAAGTGGGCATCTCAATGTCCAACTCCAGTTTTGAAAACTTCACCCTTTCTAATAGATTGAAAAAGTATCATTTTTAAAGCACCTATTATTTAAAAGAGATTTGACTTTCAGACTTTTAAAGAAAAATCTACTATGCTGTATCCTGAAATAGGTAGTGGATTCCATTTTCATGGCAATTCAGGAAATTAAAAATAAATAAATAAGGTTCCATTCACGCTACAAAGAAAACCAACTCCCAAAACACCCACAATGACTGGATGTATCACACAACCATGTAGAGTCATCTCAAGAACCTTGGCCTCTTAGCGTCAGAAATATAGGCCTGTACTACTTGTGCTAAGGGAAAGTCCCTGAATGGCACAGTGGAGAATAGAAGGACTCTTATGTTCTATCTAAGCTGCAACCAGCCACCAGTGGATAAAATTCTCAGACTGTAACCATTACAATTAGATACACTGATCATTACTACATTTTCTTAATTACAACCTGTTTTATCCACTAAGAAGAATGTTTTTGAAGGGGGACGAATAAACTGTGTTTGAGCTGGATGGATGGGATCTCAACCTGATTGCCAAACAAGTGTTAAGGAGCTGCCCTTCTGTTGCTAAATGGGAGGGGAATCTGGCATGGAAAAGGCTGGGAACCATAGAGCTAAAAATTTACAAAAAACATTGCACACCAGTAAAAATCAGACTGATTTTTCAATAATCTGAAACTAAGAAATATCTTGACTTATTTAACGAAAGCTTTTCAGAACAATTCTTCTTAGCCTTCAGAGTAAACAGCAATTTTCAGGCCAACCTATTTTTGCTAGCCAGAGTTATAAGTTCACTAAACATAGGACTTACAATAGGAACTAGTTGCAGACTCAGCTGTGAATAGGCTCTCCATAATTACAGATGTAAGGGGGGGGAAAGTAATTGCAAGTCAGTTTATTGGATCAGTATCTGACACTGTAAACCTCATAGTTACTATGGGAAAGAATAAATTGCCCTTTTGCTCTGGCTGAAGAACTGTCAGAAGAAAAGTCATAAGAAAAACTCCCAAGTTGCCATTTGCTGGTGCAATTAAATGATTTGTGCGTTCATATTGAGGGTTTTCTATGTGCAGCCATTATGCTGAGTTTTGGAAAGTTGACCCGTTAAGTCTAAGTTGCTGCAACCAAGACACTACTAAAACAACCACAGAGTTCAGTAAATTCCCCTCAAATTAATAAAAAAATTTTCCTCATACAGCTCATCAATATTGCATAGTACTTCTTTATTTCTCATCACCTTGTAACGCAGTTGAAAGTATATGTCAGATTCTGTATTTTAGCACAGTTAAATATGTTATTAGAAACATCAAAGTAATGTATCAGTAACCAGCCATGGTTTGGATGCCTGTGAAATTTGTTTAGCAGCATTCAACATTTTATGACTTTGGTCCTCCAAGGAACTTAATCACTTTATGTGATATTTTAGGCAGGGCTGTAGTCTTGAAAACACATTTTGGGTGTCAAATATGGCTCTTTGTGTTTTTGGATTATGTTTTACTCTGTACAGTATTTGCATTGATATAAGACTATTGTAAATCTTTGTCCACTGTATACTCACGTTAGTAAAATCAGCAATATTTGCCAAGTAAAGAGCTTTATCAAAGAAAATATTGACATCTAAATAGAGCTGTATACATAATTCACCAAACATTTTTAAAATTGCTTTTTATTTTTTTGCATTTCACTGCAATTTTGTGAATAGGGCTGAATTTTGTGGATTAAAAATTGCAATGTGTCGTGCTTTGGCTTCAAAGTAAGATAAATTGGGAGTGAATCTGAGCCCATGTTTTATTCCAAAGCAGTCTTATTGTGAAAAGGAAACAAACAAAAAATGCTTGGTCTTCTCAAAATTAGATATTTTATTCAAAGATGAATTTTTGTGTCAAAATATACAAAGGTAAGTGTATATTTTAAGGTAAAAAACAAAAATCCTCTGAAACAGAATTGCAAAATTGTCATGAAAAATTTTACACACAAAAACTCACATTTACAATGCTGCTTGCAAATACTTCAGATAATATAGCTCTGCTTTTCAACGGAAATGATATCCTCATGATTTCACACATTGTTTTCAAATAAAGTAGTTTACAGCTTATTGTTACCGAACAAAATGACTGCATACCAGGAAGGTGCTTTTTTCACTCTAGAAAGTGTATGTATTCTTGACTTGCATTCAGTTTCAGCAGGTTCACACTGGTAATTTATTACAAGTAGTGTTGGTTTTTTATTCGGTTTATTTTTTATTAGGGCTGTCAAGCGATTAAAAAAATTAAGCGCAATTAATCACATTAGAATACCACTTATTTTAAATATTTTTGGATGTTTACTACATTTTCAAATATTAATTTCAATTACAACACAGAATGCAAAGTGTACAGTGCTCACTTTATATTTTTATTACAAATATTTGTACTTTAAAAAACAATTGTATTTTTCAATTCACCTCAGACAAGTACTGTAGTGCAATCTCTTTATCATGAAAGTTGAATTTACAAATATAGAATTATGTACACAAAACTGCATTAAAAAATAAAACAATATAAAACTTTAGAGCCTACAAGTCCACTCAGTCCTACTTCCTGGTCAGCCAATCACTCAGACAAACAAGGTTGATTATCTCCTGCAAATTGTAATGCTGCCTGCTTCTTGTTTACAGTGTCACCTGAAAGTGAGAACAGGCCTTTGCATGGCACTGCTGTAGCTGACGTTGCAAGATATTTACGTGCCAGATGCATTAAATTCATATGTCCCTTCATGCTTCAATCACCAGTCCAGAGAATACGCTTCCATGCTGATCATGGGTTTTGCTTGATAACTATCCAAAGCAATGCGGACTGACGCATGTTCATTTTCATCATACTCACTCTTCTTACAGTGTGTATGATAACACCCATTTTTTTCATGTTCTGTGTTTATATAAATCTCCTCACTGTATTTGCCACTGAATGCATCCGATGAAGTGAGCTGTAGCTCACGAAAGCTTATGCTCAAATAAATTGGTTAGTCTCTAAGGTGCCACAAGTACTCCTTTTCTTTTTGCGAATACAGACTAACACGGCTGCTACTCTGAAACCTATTGTTATAAGTGCGATTAATGGCGAGTAATTTTTTTTAGTTAATCATAAGTTAACTGTGATTAACTGACAGCCCTATTTTTTATCATTTATATGCAATGTTTGGTTCGTACATACTGTTCTTTCCTAAAGTATAGGATATTACTCTTAAAATAATGCTGGATAAGGGGACGCATTTCTGAATCAGTGTGGGTGTTTGTGCATTATGCATTGATAAAATATGCTGTGGATCGTCAGATTTAATTAGTGTATCAAGATTTCATAGGGTAGGAGGAGGTACTGATAAGAAGACACAGAAAGTACTAAAATAGCCCTCCTTTTTAGGATCTAGTTATTTTTCATACCCAGATTCAGGTTGGAATGATTTCATATGTTGGCAATACATGTAATGAACAGATGGTTGATTATTCTAGAGATTTTGCACATTATACTATCTTCTCAACTGAAATCCTTTTAGGATCACGGCTATGACATGATATCATTTAGATAACAGTATTGATTAACCTGCAAAACGTGCCTTATATGTAGTAATTTATAAATATGAAAGAGGTGAACTTTTACCAGATGGAGACATTCTATTACACAATTCTACTGCTGCAGTGAGACTGAAAGTTCTCAGCAGTGAATCACACGTCTCTGAAATGAAATGGGCCAAATTCATCCCTGGTGTAACTCCATGTTGACTTCAGTGGAGTTAGAAAAGGGGTGAATTTGGCCCAGGGTGATAAGGAGAGTGCAACTGGTGGAACTATTCTGTTAATAAAAAAAAAAATCATTTTGTATTTTTCTCATACCTGTCCTTAAAGATTATATAAAAGCATACTGAAGAACAAAGAGAGCTAAGCTAAAAACAATACCATGAAGCATTCATTCAAATAATACTGGGCCAATTCCTTAGACTGGGAGCTCGTGGAAGCAAGCGCCATTGTCCCTTCTTGTATGTCTGGGAAGCATCTAGCACAGGGATCGGCAACCTTTGGCAAGCAGCCCATCAGGGAAATCTGCTGGCGGGCCAGGACGGTTTGTTTACCTGCAGCGTCCACAGGTTTGGCCAATCGCAGCTCCCACTGTCCGCTGCAGGCCAATGGGGGCTGCGGGAAGCGGCGTGGACTGAGAGATATGCTGGCTGCTGCTTCCCGCAACCCCCAGTGGCGTGGAACAGCGAAGCGTGGCCAGTGAGAGCTGCAATCGGCCGAACCTGTGGACACTACAGGTAAACAAACCATCCCGGCCCGCCAGTGGCTTAGCCTGACAGGCCACGTGCCAAAGGTTGTCGATCCCTGTTCTAGCACTTCAGGATCCTAACTGCAAACAAAACACAGAAACAGTAATACTAAATCCTGAAATGTGCTGTGTGCTTACAGCTCCCATTGGGAGTTCAAAGAGAGTTGCTTGTGTTCAGCACCTCTCAGGATTTAGACCCATTCCTTGTGATTCTTTGATAGGAAAACACAGACTGAAAGGTGCATAGCAATGACGTGAGATAAGCTGCAGTCTCTCCTGCCTTTCTCAAGCAAATCAATAAAGTGCCACTAACTCATGTTTAAGTACCCATTACTTTTGCTATAACAAGTGTCAAATATGGCAGGTTGTTTTTGTTTTTTTTACGAGTTGAACATGCAAGAGTTTTTAAACAAACTATATACGTTTCAAATATTAGCCATGTTTTTGCTGGCTATAGTCAGTGCAAAAAAGAAATACTTTACATTGGGTTAAATGCTATGTTGATAATACTCAAAAGATTCATTCATCTGAGTTATTAGTTCTTAGTGAAAAACTATCAAAATGTGAAAGCATGTAAATAGTTCATAAGTGAAAACCAACAGCATTAGCTAGGCAGTATGCTAATCCTAGTCATTTACTAAAGAAATCTGATTCTTCTTGTAAGGGTGGAGTGATACTGTGTAAGCAGCTTTGTGCAGCCTGTCAAGAATCGATCATTTATTTTATAAAGACAGATATAGGTATGCTTTGACCCCCACAAAGCTGTCTCTTTGCACTGTGATCAGTGTTCCTGTGGAATCGTTCGTTCCTTTGAATGTCCAGGTTTAAGCTCCCATTTGCTAATAAACCTCTGATCTTTGATGTATTTCTCGGTTGGCTACTAAGCAGTAGTTTTTAAGTTACCTGGCTTTATTATTTATTTATTGGCTGACCACACAGAAACTTGCTGTAAAATAATTTTATGGCAGTTTATAGAAAATGGAATCCTGTTTTCAAAACACTAGGCAGAAAGTCCAGTATATGCACAAATGTTGTGATTTGCTGCTGGGGCTCCCAAAAACATCTCTTTTCAAACAACTATGAAAATATGCAAATTGTCAAAGAAGAAATATTATTTATTGTATTACTAAACACCCGTGTATCTCAGTAAAAATTTATACTGCACTTTATAGACTGTAGATGAGACACATCCCCTGCCCATAAAAGCTTACAACTAGGAGCTACTCATGCAAGAAGTAAGTTGCTTCTCAACATGAGTTAAACATCTAACATTCTATCCCACCACTATAAATAAAGTTATTCACATCTGAGTCGTAAATAAACCATTACACATTCATTAAGGACAATGGAATATTTTAAGATCTTTGAAGGCTGCTATTAGCTAGAGGTGAAGTTCATAATTTCATAAACCACTGCTTAGGCCCCATTCTATAGTCTTGCAAGAAAATTCCCATATGCCCTGTCTCTACTGGCTTAGAAACTCTACTTGGGATCTGTGTACATGGAGCTTCAACTGGAGATGGGACTTAAAGACTTCATGTGAATAGCCTTTTTGAACACAAATCCAAACACCCTCAAATTTGAGAGAGATGTTTAGATTGGATCAATTCAAAACTTTGAGGGTCAAGACTATCTTTGCTGTTCCTCTGAAACTGGTTTCAATAGTTTGGCTGGCCAGTGGGAATTGTTTGCTTGGAGCAAAACACTCTTTAAAACATTGGTTATCTCCCTTACTAATGGCTGGCCAAGTGGTGTTAGAAGCCATTTTTGCTGAACCATACTGACGCCACATTTAAACATGACTCCTACATCAGCATAACAACCAATTCTTTGAGGTAAAGAATATAGGCTCCGACTCCTCATAGGTAATATCAATTTTCTCTCATTATACTTCTGAAAGCACCAAATTACTTTTATATAAAGTTGCATGTTGAAGTGTTGATTTGGTAGCAGCAATACAGCGCAGAACAAAAAGCAGATATTTCTCTGAGTAAGCTTCATAATAGTAAAATCAATTTCTCTTTTCATATTATGCCAGTTCTTTTCTCCCGCACATGTGATGGAAGATAATTGAACTCTCCGGTGGATTAGCAGCAGATGCTCCTCATCTGGAGACATTTACATTTCTGCTTCTTCCCTGAAGCACTAACTTTCACAAGAGTAACCTTTTGAATAGTATTTGGCTGCTTCATCAAACAGGGTTGTGTGATGTATTTGCTTGATAGTACGCTACAAATGTCAAGGATGCATATATTGATCTTTCCATAACTCCTCTATAGTGAACAAATATCTCTGTACTAGGAAGGTTTCTTTTGTTTCTGTGCTTATACAATATTTCTTCAGTGTCCTAATTGATATATTAAGGGTTAGATTGCACATAGCCGTTGTGTGTGTTGGAGAAAGAGCTAGGAACCTTGCCCTCTTCTATTCTCTAAGCAAGGAATAGGTGGTCCCTATAATAAGAGGATGAGTGCAGTGACAACCCCCTCCTAACACTTTCTACAAAGAGGATGGAGAGAAGGCAGTGTTGTGGCTCCATTACTTTTCCTCCTCATTGGCCATCCAGAGAGAGTGAAACATCCTGCAGCATCCTAAGGTATGGAGTAGCAGATACACAACCTGGAGTTCTGGAACTTCCTGACCCGATGCACAGCCCCAAGATGTTTTAGCTCATGCTGTACACAGCCATGTTTTGTCATCATCTGGCTAGAAATAGGGAGACCCAAATTGTGCCCACTTACATCCCATGCAGCCCTGCTGAAGTCCATGTGGTTGCTTGAGGTATGAGTACAGAATTTGACCCTGAGTGCTCAGAGTTCCACCTTAGTTTAGCTTGCCAGTAGTGGATAAGCCTGGTGGAATTGAGACATGTTGTAATAGCATTGTTTCCAGCCCTCTCCCCCTCAAGGTGTTCTTGGATGGATTAAAAATTGAAAATTCTTTTGTTTTTCTTATTCTTTCCAGGGGACATGAGTTTTTGGTAGATCTGAATATTATGAACTTGTATGAAACCATTGAGTTTGACCAAATGCGGAGGCTGTCCACACCATCCTGCACCAGTTCCAATTCCAACTACTACACAGTCTGGAAATACTTCTGCAGGGACCACTTTGGCTGGAGAGAGTACTCAGAGGTATCTGAAACTTTCCATAAACCTGTTTTGGACCAAAATCCAAAATTATATTGGAAACACCTGCTCAGGTGGAGTAGGTGTCATTCAAGTGTAGTATCTGTATAATATTTGATGTCCTTTCTTAGGGGGCCAATACTCTTCATTTGCAGGGGGCTGGATAGTTTTCATCTCCACTGCAAGTCTATTGATGTATAGCAGAGCAAAGATTTTGTTTCTCTGTGGTCAAAATTCACTCTGCATCTTATGGCCATAGAAAGCTTCCAGGACTGCAGAACACCGCAGTCCTTCTTCAAAGTGCAGGGGCTGTGAGCTGAGGCAGGGAAGGAACAGGGACTAGGCCAGTGATTCTGTCATTGGCCAGATTCATTGACCAAAGTGTTGTGAAGTGCTTCCCATTGGTTTAATCAACTACGCTAGTGCAGAGGTTGGAGTAGCAGCTGTGTGACTACTTAACCCCTACCTATAGGTTAGCAGTGTATTTTAGTTTTGCCCAGCCCCAGTCTCCACATAGTTCCCCTGCTCAAACTCATTTACTTGGTTTTAGTGAACTGGGGCAGGATATTGAATTTCATCTGCTGAGCTTAATCTTGCCATAGGGGCACCTGCATTGAGACAGCGTGGAGCCACATTGCCCCAGGTTGGAGTGCCAAGAGGGACTGCGCCTCAAAGAGGCAGAATCCTTCTGAGTTCCCCAGCATGCAGAAGCAGAGCACCCATTCAGACAACACAGACCACTCCCTCCTGTGTGCCCTTTTCCCCTTGTATAGCTGTAGAGCTGCTGGGTATAGGTTGGTCCTGTAGGATTAGATTTATTTTCAGCTTGTACCTAGCTTAGACTTGTTCCTGTAAAAACACAGAAGTAGAGAACCAAATCTAAAGAGCCACTAAACCTCTGTAATGCTTTCCTCTTTTTGAGTCTCTGTGGGCTCCGAGAGCAATGTTTCCAAAATCCTCTGGTATCGGAGAATGAAACTAGTTAGTTCAGTGTCACCAGAATCATGAGAACACTACTGCACTTTTCTACACAAGGGTTTATAATATTTCTGTGCATTAGTCTCCAATTCCTCCTTTAGAAACAGCCACAGAAATGTAGAAGATTACTTAAACATCAGGGGGACTGATGAATAGAATCAATATTGCATATAGCCAGCAGAGACAGCAATAAAATGAGAACTGTGCTCTGCTGAACTTTTGTTCCACAAGTGACCTGTGATAACATTTTAAATGTGGAAGCTGACTAACAGGTACAGTAACTCCTCGCTTAACATTGTAGTTATGTTCCTGAAAAATGCTACTTTAAGTGAAATGATGTTAAGCGAATCCAGTTTCCCCATAAGAATTAATGTAAATAGGGAGGTTAGGTTCCAGGGAAATTTTTTTCACCAGACAAAAAAACTATACAGTACTATCAAATTTAAGAGCAAATTAAAACATGCTAGTTTCAGGGGAGTGTGGCTAATCCCTCAAAAACTGATTTTAAGGTATGAAAGAATGTTATATAGAGACCTATCCTTAAAGGAAAACTCTTTTCATTTTGATCTGTTCATTGTTCTGAAAACTCACTTTGGGAAGGCAGATGAATGGTTTAATGCTGGGATTCCTGTGTTCAAATCTTGTCTTTACCAGTGACTTGCTGTAGGAGCTTCAGCAAGTCACTTAACCCTTCTGTGCTTCAGTTTATCCATCTGTAAAATGTGGATGCTAGTATTTCTCACTCTCACAAGAGTATAGTGAGACTTATTTTATATTTGTCAAGCATTCTGAGATCTTTGAATGAAGAACAATCTAAATGCAAATGAATAAAATGAATATGTAAGTCATTAAATGTAATTCTCCATTTTATTAGTGCTTCTGAAGCAGACATTTGAGGTTTATAATGTGATTAGACAAAATACCCATTTAACATTTTAGCTGGGTAGTTGAACTGTTATATTAAAAACACTTTACAAAAACAGTTGAAGATAGAAGCAATGTTAGTTCTTTTGCATTAGGAAAAAAAAGTAAGTTATGGTAACTCTTCTTTCTCAAACAGCCTGTTGTACGATTGATAGAAGAAGCCAACTATCGGGGTCTGAAAGAGGTCCGGTTTGTTACCTGGCACAATCAGTATATCTTGAACATCAAAGATGGCTTCCAACAAAACGCATGTTTCCGAAGAGAAATTAAGAGGAGACCCCTTCTTCGCTCATGTGTTGTGCTGATGCCATTCTTACAGTAGGTATCCTATGGGGGGGTGGAAACTTTTTACTGTGAAAGGGTACTTTTCAAAGGTCCTTCGACAATGGTTACTTTCCTTCTTTAACACGTGACAGAGGGAATTTTTCCTTATCTATTATTTCTAGATTTTCCTAGCCAGTATGTCCAGTATTATTTACTGCTTGCAACTGAACTCAAAATCAAGTGCTTTGGTACTCAATCTAGTAGGATTTATGAATGAGTGATACTTATTTTTTATGTATAAATACGGGCCCTGATTTAGTAAAGCATTCTTATGGAGGACATGTGCTTAACCACATATTTAATGCTTAGCTTATGCTTAAGTGCTTTCCTGAACCAGGACCATAGATTTCACTTAGAAAGATCCCAAAGCTTTGCAAACGTCACCAATGGATTTATAAACATGTAGCAGAATCACTTCACCCCGCACACGGTTAGTGCAGCCATCTCTGTGGTGAAACTCTACAACTATTTAACAGCCCACAGCAATGCTGCTCAGCAGTTTAGAAGTGGAAGCAAAGAATAACTCCAGTATTAGGCTTAAAGTTCTTTTCTCTGACTTTCTCATGCACAGTGTAGATTTCCTTGGGCATGGACTGGAGATGTTCACTGAAAAGTAACAAATAATAACAGTAGCAAAATATCTCAATTATAGCGCTGTACTGTAGTTAAGTGCCAATTCTGAAATGACCCTCCATTGTCCCACAGCAGGAATCAGCCTGAGCTGTGAATTCCAGAGCTCAATGTGCATTATGTTTCAAAATGTTTGAAGCTGAGGTTTAAGTTCAAGCCTATCTCTGAAATATATTGATTTATTGATCATGGAGGATTGTGTTCCATGACCAGTGGAGCAGGGAAATGGCATGCCAACATTTAATGGCCTTTTCTGGCCTGACTCTTTAGGAGTGAATGCCTACAGGGCACAACCCTACTGTAGCTGAGCACAAACCTCTGAAGTCCCCAATCCATTGAAATCACTGGGAGTTCTGCCTGAGTAATGATTGAATGCTGTATTAGTAAATCTATCATTTACAGTGAAGTAAGGCATACCAGCAAATAGTTGGAAAGTGCTGGCCACAAAATGTAGGGGACATGATGGGAAGAAACTGGGTCTGTATTTAACTTACTGCACCCATGAGTAGCCATCTTCTCCCCTTGAATATGATTTCTAGCCTGTACTCAAAATCTAATCTTCAATAGTGTGCAACTCTACACAGGTGCACATATTTGGTAAAAGGCATAAGGAGCCTTCCAATCCTCCCAGCGCTGGTATCCTTTCTGCTCAGGCAAAGTCTTGTTCGGGAGAGCAGGCACTGATTTCTAGTAGCAGCTTGTGTTGTTGATTAGTTACTTAAATGGGATCACTCTTGTACTTCTATCTAGTGCATGCTGCAAACAGTAGAACTCCAGCTGCATGGGATGTAAGTCAGGGCAGGATTTGGTCCAATGCTTCAAGTCAGTACTTTCAAAAAATGTCACAATAATATCAGCAATGTTGGATACTACAATGTAATTTCTGAAGTCCCTACTTCTACTGGCTTGGCCTGGGAGCTCTCCGCTTCTGGCTACTAGGTGGTACTGTGGAGAGCCAACCTTTAGCTGACTGCTCCTCCTTTGTCTCCCTGCCTCAGCTATTCCATGCATTCTAATGTAAGCAGGAAGGGTTGAGGCAAGGAGTGAAAGGGAACTCTTGGCCCCTGTTTCTCAGAGTGGATGAAAGGTGGGGAGGACCGGCCTGCTGTCATGAGGGAAAGCCTCATCAAGTTCACCCCAATCCGTCGTGGCCCTCCTGTGGCTGAGTATCTTCCTGTCCCCATGCTCCCAGCTTATGTAGAGAATCCTGCCATCCAAGGCTTTCACAATGCTGGCATCTATGTACTTAACACCGTGCAGGATGAATAACATCCTTCCCACTAGGGGATGCTGGCTTGTTTTTGTTGTTTTCTTTTTTTAAAAAAAGGACATAATTTACGGATGTACCTTTTGGGCTTCTGAACATGAGAGGTACAGATGTATTTGAAGCTTGCCAAACTGTTGTCCATATTTCTGCTTCTTACTCTCTTTAGTGATCACCAAGCCATCAGCTCCGGGCTTCATAAAAAACAAATGTTTAAAAACACTATCATTTTCAAGAACAATTAGAGATAAAGCATGCCTTGTTTTATCATCCTCTGCATTGTGGGTGAACTTGTTCGCCCAAAGGCCAAATGAGAAAAGTGCTGCATTGTAGTCCTTTTTGATTAGAACTCATAAAAATGCCATTTTTGTGATCTCACCAGCACAGCTGGAAACATTATTGTCAGAGTCCAGTAGTTAGGAACATATTGTCCTCTTAGCAAAGGGGTGGAAGTCATTAGTCTGACTGGCAGCTTGTCATGCTGGGCCAATCAAAGAAGATTTAACTGCTGTGTTAGGGCTAGAATGCTCATTAGCTCGCTGAATTGTTATAGCATCATAATTGTGAGGTGAACGTTAATTTGTTCAGGGCCTTGAAACAAGTAATTGTTCGAAATATTTTCAGTTATAGTCTGGTGTGGGGAAAACCAAGAACTATAAAACGAAATTGGAAAAAAGAGTAAATACATAAAAACATGGACTTCTAGTTATAACACTTCTGATTCTAATCTTAGGGGGAAAATAAAGACATGAGGTGCTTTCCTTCATCTCCAACTGATATTTTGCTCTGAGTGCCTGTTTTACTACAGCTTAAGGGTCTGATCCTGAAAGATACTGAGCATCTGCAGCTCCCAGTGACTTTAGTGAACTCATGGTGAAATTTCCACTGTCCTGTCATAAACCTCCTTAGTTCTTAAGGCACTACCCCTGAGACCTGATGATTTTCACAAATAAACCAGTGATCTCACACCACTTACTAGTGAAAGATAGCAGTGTGCTGTGGAGGGTGGGTTGGTGGGGTCTTAGTATTCAGACTTTATTACTTTATAAAGTATTCTATAGTACTTCATTAGTTCACTATCAAGTACAGTGGCTGCCATTAAAAAGTCAACATTTTCCATCAGTTACAAACAGTGATTGCCCCCTTTTTCCTATACCTAAAATAAGAGAGAGGATAGGATCCTAAGTTTAGGATAGGATACTTAATATAGGAATGGTGATAAATGTCTGATAATGGTTGACAGATGTTGACTTTTCATGTATTATAAATACCTACAATTAATTTATACTTGTCAAAGTAAAGGAACAAAGTACAGTAAGGATATTGCATCACTTAATGTTTTTATTGTGTTTGCTTGTTTACTCTCGAATCTGTAACATTTGTTAATTTGCAGGGGGTCTTCCAATCACTAGCATGAATTAATGAGGTTCTGTTGTAACTTTTTGTTACCCACTGACCTTTTTCACCTTATGAGCAAAAGGACAACAACCCAACCCCCATTGTAATATCACAAACAATTACTACAAAATCATTAGGAAGGGACATTTACAATCCATCCTCTGGGTTTCCTTTAAACTATTAATGAACATAGTGGGCCAAATTCTGAGCTCAGTTAAACTGGTATAAATAAATCCAGAGCTGAAGTCAATGGAGTAGTTGTGTTTTTATAGGGCTGTAACTGAGACCAGAATTTGGCTAGTTGTTCTACTTTTCAGCATTGTACAACAGATGAGAGCTATGTAAGGAGATACTTTTCAGAGTAGAACTACACTTAAATCTATCTTGTTAAAAATGGTCTTATGGAGATCACTGTTTGTTGTTGTTTCTCAGAGACCCAAATCAAATCTGGTAAGTTTTTTTTTAAAAACAGCCTTTTCTAACTATTTTTTAGCCCTGTAAATTCAGCCTTTAATCAGAAAGTCACATTGGGTTCTTTCTAGCTTACACATCACCAACAATAAAGATTCTGCAATCAGAACATAGTTGACAATTCTGCTGATAATGCACAAACAAGAATAGAATCCAGCTCCCATAGTTGTTGGCTCTGCTGGAAAAGGCAGGGAGAAAATAATTTAGTCTGTAAAGAGTCTCTGAATACACAGAGAGCAGACTGGTTGAGTAAGAAATTGCCAGTTTTACACAATTTTCAATTAGAACTACACTTTAACCAAAGGAAATTGGCTGCAATAGTGTTGCCTTCAGGAAATTCTTTGATAGACAGTGCCATAGTAAACTTTAAAAACAAAAAACACAAAGATGGCATAGGGAGCTAAATCTTGCTTGCCTTTCCCATCCACTGAGTTTCACTGACCTAAATTCAACTACTTATATAAGGAAGGCAGGCAGGATTTGGCCTGAGATGTAGACAAAACTCAACTCACCTCTAATGTAGCCAATTGATAAACAGAATGTTCTCAGGTCTGTCTGTCCTCCTAGCCAGAGCACATAGATTTTCCCTGTTTCAGTAGTGATACGTTTTGTAAAATAAAAGTGACCTAGTAACTTTCAGGATGTGCTTAATATGAGCTCCACTGCTTGGGATTAGATACACAGCTGTACCTTGTGTCTCAAAGCTCTAAATTAGAGATTGGCAATTTCATAATTTGACCTTGGCCAAGTGGTATTGCTTACTCATGACTACTCTTTACTGATCACCTGTGCCGTGGCGTGGCCCTGGAATCAGAGGAAAGTGTCCATATCAACTTCCTGCCTGCTTCCCCAGTGCCTGAGTCTGGCAACTATAAAATGAGTTCAGGTCAAGTGCTTAGCTGATGCAAACTGACATAGCTGCATTGACTCCAATGGAGCTACACCTATTTACATCACCTGAAGATCTGGCCCTCAAATTTTAAGCTCATAGAACCTGACTCTGCACAGCCAACTTCAACCATGGGACTACTCAACTAAGCAAGCATAATTCAGTTGGATAAGGCTTGCAAGTTCAGGTCCCTAATCAGGTGACTATAAGCCAGATACTATGCTAGTTATCTAAACTTAGGAAGTCTTAAATGTACCAGCCCACAAGCCTGAAACATGCTTCAGAACTGGAATTATTCACAATGGGTGAAATTTTGGCTCCACTGAAATCCCTGGCAAAATTCCCATTGATTTCAGCAGGGCCAGGATTT
This sequence comes from Lepidochelys kempii, assembly GCF_965140285.1. Classification (NCBI taxonomy): domain Eukaryota; kingdom Metazoa; phylum Chordata; order Testudines; family Cheloniidae; genus Lepidochelys; species Lepidochelys kempii. The sequence continues at coordinate 24,564,817 of NC_136388.1, read as the reverse complement.
CACCCTCTGTATTTATTTTTGTGCATTTTAAAAATCCAGCCAAATGTATGTGTAGCAAACACTTAGTTTTCCTCCCTCTGGCATGAATGGTCCTTTGCTGCCACAGCCTTGACAGACAGCAGCATTGCTCCTCCCTCCCACGTGTCACTTCTTACCTGGCAGCACTCCCCGCAACAGAGACTGGTCCAAGACAAGAAAATAAACAAATGCAGATATGCTTCTGGCGTATGCAAGTAAAAGCAACTAATTCTAGAGAGCTTTCCTCAGGACAATAATATGCAACACTGAAATTCAGCTATCTTTTGTGGTATTAATTTTGTTTACCCATTATTTATCCAGGATCATAAATCATGCATGCCTTTTCTTCTTGAAAGGTGTTCTAAGGGAGTTATCAAAGTGTTCTTTTTTTGTTCTTTTTTCTTTTTAACGGAAATGGTTAATGAATCACAGAAAGTTTATAAAATAATTCCACTTCCATTTGGTAGCATTCTATCTGTACGAGAGATTTAGAAACAATTATCTGCCACTGACCCATGTAGCAACTCATTCTAAGTTTCTCTGCAGATTAGAAGCCTTACTAATTACTATGACAATAGGTTTCCACCAGTGGTGTTTGCACTGAGATTTTTCCCCCTTAGTGAACTGATTCTGTACTCAGGCAAGCTTATGAGAGTTTTGACATTGGTTTGACTAGACATAGGACTAGGGACTAAACAGATACAATGTTTGGCATGCTCTTTTTAAACAAGAATTTGAGCTATATAAACTTCTGCATTGTCGTATAGCTGTAAAGCAGCAATCATTTAAGAGATTCTCATAGACTAAGGTCAGAAGGGCCATTGTGAAAATCTAGTCTGAACCTTGGTAACTAAATAATCATAGTTTGAAAGTCTTATTTCTGATTTTTTAAATGCAAAATCTTTCTCTTTCTCAAACTAGGACTCTGGGTGGCAATCCTCCAATACCTTCTACATCAGCTGAACCAGCCTCTTCACAAGTCTTATCTCCGACTGCTATTACCTCTCCAAACCTTTATCCTGAAACTTGGATTAGTATGGATCCAGCTCAGGACTTCATCCAAGTGCCTGTTTCTAAGGAAGATAAAAGCTACAGAACCATTTACAATCTGTTTCACAAGACTGTGCCAGAGACCAAATATAGAATTTTGAAAATACAAAGAGTGCAAAATCAGTTTCTCTGGGAGAAATATAAAAGGTGAGTCCATATAAATAGTCTTTTTTTATCATGTTGGAAAACTTTCCTTCTGAAATAAAAAAGAAATGATGGTGTTGGACATGAAATATAATCTGATTGTTAAATAGAATATATAAACTTAACCAAATCTCGTCTAAAAAAGATAAAAAGCAACAGCTTTAAGTGGAATAATTTTGCTTGAAAAATAAACATCAGTGTACATATTTCCTGAAAACTTGTGTGTAAGAAGGTTATGTGCTCTATTTTGACATATTGAAGAAGTGTTCATTTTCTCTTTTGCAGTTCTAACATTCAAGATAACACTAATATGTGGAGAACCTTTAATTCATAGAGCTGCACTGAAAATTCATCTTTTTTATTTTTCTATTCCAGGAAAAGGGAATATATGTCTAAGAAAATGACAGGGTTTGACAGAATAATGAATGAAAGGCACCTGTTCCATGGTACCTCCCAGGACGTAGTGGATGGAATCTGCAAGCACAACTTTGATCCACGAGTCTGTGGGAAGCATGCCACCATGTTTGGACAAGGCAGTTACTTTGCCAGGAAGGCGAGCTACTCTCATAACTTTTCCAAAAGGTCACCCAAAGGAGTTCATTACATGTTTTTGGCTAAAGTACTGACAGGAAGATACACAGTGGGCAATCATACTATGAGAAGACCTCCACCTGTGAACCCTGGCAGCATCACCAGTGACCTTTATGACTCTTGTGTGGACAATTACTTTGAACCTCAGATCTTTGTCATTTTTAACGATGACCAGAGCTACCCTTATTTTGTTGTTCAGTATGAAGAAGTTAGTAACACTGTCTCCATTTGAAAATCCTTCATGCTGCTAAATTATTCATTATAATGAACTTTTATCTGACATTTATAGTAGTTTTTGTGAAAAAACATGGACTTTGCAGAACTGATTAAAGTTAGTGGCTTGGAGGAGGGCTTAAAAAAATAAAAAAGAAAAAATCCTGAAGTGACCAGTTGTGCACTTGCTGTTTGATTATGTATGCGCAAATTGTAAATATTTCCCCATCCTTTTATTATAAAACCCTGTTTATTTATGTTAGTAAATATTCATGTTTAAAAAAATGTTTGGGTTAAATTATTTAAATTATGTTGTGCTTATTCATATAATTGTTGGTTCATAGTTGACTTGAACATTTCTAATGTCCTGATCCCAAAATCTTAAACATTTTTAAATGCAGGATCAAGATAACTTGCAGCCGAGAACTACTAATGTTGAATTTTAAACAAATTTTGGAACATTAAGGAAGTTCTTGAGGCCCGAATAAAAGCTAATATTATGCCAATATTTAAATAGGATGACACATAATTAAATATAGGCCAGTCAAACTAACAGAGATCCTGGGCAAAATTATAGAAAGGCTGTTATGGGATGCAGTCCATAAAGAATGACAGGATGGTAGCCTAATTAATGCATATCAACATGATTTTCATAGAATTTTAGGACTGGAAGGGACCTTGAGAGGTCTTCTAGTCTAGTCCTCTGCACTCAAGGCAGGACTAAGTATTTTATGGAAAATAGGTCTTGTCTAACAAACTTGATATTTTTATAGGTTTCAGAGTAACAGCCGTGTTAGTCTGTATTCGCAAAAAGAAAAGGAGTACTTGTGGCACCTTAGAGACTAACCAATTTATTAGAGCATAAGCTTTCGTGAGCTACAGCTCACTTCCTCAGTGAGCTGTAGCTCACGAAAGCTTATGCTCTAATAAATTGGTTAGTCTCTAAGGTGCCACAAGTACTCCTTTTCTTTTTTTGATATTTTTATGGGATTACAAGTTTGGTTGGTAAAGGTAACAATTGACATAATATATGTAGACTTTAAAGGCATTTAACTTTGTCCTGTGTGACATTCTAATTTTAAAAAATTAATGTGGGCTACATTAATTTTGAAGACCGCTAAACTGGTGAACTCATAGATCTTAAGAAAGTAATTGTAAATGAGGAATCCTTATCCTATGAGATGTTTCTAGTGAGGCCCCCATAGGGATCTGTTCTTGGCTCACTGTCATTTGATATCTTTAGCAATGATCTGGAAGAAAATATAAAATCATTGATGGTAAAATTTGCAGACAACACAAAACTGGTGGAGTACATAATGACGGGATGAGTCAATTATACAGACCAATCTGAACTGCTTGGTAAAACGGGCTTATTTGAACAACACACATTTCAACACAGCCAAATGCCAGGTCATACATGTAGGAACAAAACAAAACAAAAAAGGCAGGTCATAGTTACAAGAGGGGAGATAGTATCCAGAAAGGCTGAAAAGGATTTAGGGATTATGGTACATAACCATCTGCAGATGAGCTCCCAGTCCAATGCTGTAACTAAGAGAGAGAGAACATGAGCCTCAGATAGATAAGCAGAGGAATATCAAGTAGGAGTAGGGAGATAGCATTGCCTCTATGTTAAAATACATATATTAGTGAGTCTCCAGTTCTGGTGTCCATATCTCATAAAGCATATTGAAAAATTGGAAAAGTTCAAAAAAGAACTACAAGAATAATTTGAGGTCTGGAAAACCTGCCTTATAGTGAGAGACTTCATCTGTTTAGGTTATCCAAGAGAAGGTTAAGGGGTGACTTGATCATGGTGTACAAGTAGTAGCATGATTCCTGATAATAGCTCTTCAATCTAGCAAAAAAAAAAGCATAATAAGATTCAATGCTCAGAAGCTGAGGTTAGACAAAATAAGACTAGAAATGTAGTGCAATATTTTAACAGTAAAGGTAATTAGCTTTCAACTTACCTAGGGACATGGTGGATTCTTTATTCTTTCTTTAAGTCTTTCTAAATATATGCTGTAGCCCAAACAAAAGTTTGATGCAGAAGTCACCGGATGAGGATCTAGGGTCTGTGCTATGCCGGAGGTCCAACTAGATGATCATAATGGTCCCTTCTGATCTTAAAATCTGTTAACCTGATCTGCATGAGCAAAGCCCCATTGGCTTCAGCTAAGCTTCACACAGATGCAGGGATTTGCTCGCACAGATCTCATTGAAGAATCAGGGACATTTCATTTTAAAGAGATGAACTAGGGAAGAGAAAGCATTCTCCATGCCAATGGTAATAGAAGTGCAGCAATTCCTATATTACTATAACTGAAAACAAGTTGCATGTAACATACTAGTAACCATTATAGACCTGATCCAAAGCTCTCTAGTATTATGGAAAGACTCCCATTGACATCAGTTAGCTTTTGATCAGGCTCCATTAGTTGAATTGTTCACAATTAAGTTTGATTACCTGAGCCTGTAACATTAGACTTAATCTCTCTATGTAGATATATTTTATTACAAATCTTTAAACTGGAATCTGAAGTCATTTTAGAACTACGATTCAAAATCCATTAAAATCTGAACAAGTAAAGAGCAAGTATGTCCCCTTCCAAATCTTCTAAGCCAATCACTTGGTATCCTAATCTACTAGTTTCACCTGAGTGACTCATGAGATGCTGTTGTAATACAAAAGGGGACACATTCTGTAGCATTTAGAATTCCACAAGATACTTCACTTCCTGCAGACATCTGAACAATGAATGTATTAATCAGTGTTACTGCACACAGTGCTGTCCTAGTGTTTAACCCAGTCTCAGTTCAGCAGTGCAGTTGATAAATACTTCAAGGACACAATCAATGGAAAGTTTCTTACAAGCTTTGTCTACACTAGAGTTTTAAGAAGTGGTTTTACAAAGAGAACTATTGTGTTGGATTTTACAATGTTAACTGAGTGTAGACAGAGTGAGTTGTAGTTTCACCCTGACGTATGTGGTTGAGGTGAACCCCATGAGTATTCACCTCAGCCAGCTACATTGAGGTGAAACTGCAACTTGCCCTGTCTACGCTCAGATTTTACAAAGGAGAATCAGGCTCTAGGGTCTTTGCATTGCGATAGATCCCATCAGACATCTTTGGAATTGTTCCTTTGCTGCCTTCCAATACCCTTTTGCATCCATGTTCTCCTTGTGGCCTAGTAGAACCGATAGTTAATAAGTCAGAGACACAAGAGTCCCTCTGTCACCAACGCTGCCTACTCTCACCCCTACTGCCCTGCTGTTAGTTGCCCACAGGCACTGGCTTTTATTTTTCCTGGTGGGAGCTCCACACCTAGCCCCCCCTCCCTCCAACTCTTCCCACCACTGCTGCGCTCCCTCCCACTGGCCCTCTGCTCGCCGCACTCCCCCTAGCTCCTCCCACCAGCCGCCAAACAGCTGATCAGCACTGTGGAGCTGGTGGGTGCTGAGCACCCTCTATTTTTTCCCCGTGGATGCTTGAGCCCTGGAGCGTCCACAAAGTCAGCGCCTATGTAGCTGCCCTAGTAGGATAACACTGCACACTATCAAGTATGCATTGTTTGGCTCGCCAGAAGGGTGTTGAGCTTGGGAGCTGACGCTCCACATAGCAAAGTCATCAAATTTAAGTAGCAAATCTTGGCATAAATTAATACTACTCGCTGTAGCACAGCCCACCCTCTGCTCCACTGAGGTGTGTAAGTAGTTTGGTAGTTGCACATCCACTCACCACCATCCCAGCCCATCCTAAGCATTTCCCTCTATCCTAAAGGAAATCTCTGCAACGTGCAGAAGGTGTGGAGTGTCTGTGAACAAATCACCACAGGTTATTCCCCCACCTGCATAGCAGAACCCAGGTATACCCTCTGTGCTTGGGACCCTTCATACCTATGCAAAGCAGCAGGAAGGATTCTGCCTTTTATCTGAGTATGGCTGACTCAGCAAAGAATCATGCTAAATAGTGCAAGTGTTAAGGTTCTTACCACACTGTTACTACCCCAGAGCCCTGTGTAGATTTGCTAGCTGACTCAAGGAGCAGATTTAACAGGTGCCAGACAAAGCAACATCCAGCTCTCTTTTACTTGGGGTAGGAATGTTAAGGGGAAAATAAGGGTCTACAGGGTTCCAGGATTGTTGTGGGGTGCACAGGCCTCTTGGAGAGTTGAGAGAATGGCTTCTGGGGGGAGTAAAGCCACAACCACCACATTGGAGAAAAGTGGTTAACTGGGCACAGCTGCTTTTCTGCAGTGGCTCTGATTGCAGGAGGATGGTAGGCAGCACTGTTTGTTTGGCCTAGAAGCCAAATAGGGAGCGGCCTTGCATGGACAGAGAGGGGTGACCAAGAGAGACAGGAGAAAGATATTGCTGGTGTTGTGCTTCTCAAAGAATTAGGTAAGGATTTCTCTTTCTTCTATGCACTTGGTGCTGTTTATGTTTCAATTGTACTGAAGCATACTACCTAGCTGGGGGACTCAGACATCCGAGGACTTGTCTACAGGGGAAAGTTACTCTGGTATAACCCAACGTGTGAATTTCGACCTGTCTAGCTCCTTCTGTGGCCAGGCTTTAGCCTAGGAGTGCCTTTTTCATTTTAGCCTTTGTCGCTTTGGGAGGAGTTTAAGTAAAACCAAAAAAGCCACTCTCTTTCTGGACTGAGTGTCCCAAGGGAGGATTATACTAATATAAAGCTATCAGTTTAACTATACCAGTATAATTAACAGTATAAGTGGTAAAACTTCCTTGTGTAGACAAACCTTCTGAGTTATGGCCTTTTTACTTTTGTAGGTCTCAGTCTCAGAGACATCATGCCTCCTTCTCCCTTGGTCTGAGTCTGTCCTTCCCCCACCCTCTGGTGGACTATAGAGAGCTTCTAGAGAGCATTTCCAAATGCATTTCAAGGACAGTTAGTGAGAATCAAACTGGCAGTCAGGTTTGTTGTGGAAATGAAAACCTGACATGTGGCGGCTGCTACCTGGCTGTGTTACCCCACACTCTCTCCTCTCTCAGGGGCAGCTTCTTCTAAATCCTCTGCAAAACTGTTCCTGAACTGAAATTACCTGCTACAGTAGCTTGTAGAATATAAAATCAGAGTGGGATTTTAGCACTGTGTGCTCCATAATCGATCCTCTCATCAGTAGCTCTGCCCATGTGGCAGTGTTCCCTCTCTACTGGGCTTCTTTTAAGTAGTGGGGGGGTCTAATTGTGGGGGGTGGGAGGACTGGTACTCTTTCAAGCTCCACTCACAGGATAAGCTCCACCCACACAAGTCACTCCCTATTCTTCATCATATGATCCTCCCCGCCTTTCCTTTACTGTGATGAGCCATGAAATAGTTAACAATTGTTGTCTTACAAGGTACTGTCATTGTGAATCACAGTTAGCACCCACTGAAATGAACAGCGTAGTTCACAGCTCCCTGAATTATTGCCTAGGTTGGAAGAACCTGGAGCAGACATTGCTACCTCAGTTACACTCTGTTCACATGCTGAGACTATTTTGTCAAATATAATAGCTGCTAGGGACAGGTATGTCTTCACTGCAATTAGCCCAGGCTAGGCTAGCTCTGGTGGAGCATCCCCACTACCAGTCCCTACCCAGGACAGACCCAGGTGGCTGTGTCCACACTGGTGCGGCATTCACCCATGTGAGGAGCTAGGATTTCTGTGGGGATATCCCACGGCTTTTTGAGCTTCCCTAAGCTGTGGTGCTCTATGAATTCTTTTGCAGTGTATTGTGGGAGCACATGTCTGTTCTTCGTGGGCCCCTGTGTAGAAGTGCTCTTAGCCCGGCAACTCACTGAAGTAACCACGCCCAGTGGGCAGCAAGGCCTGGCACTGACTCAGGCAGATGACCTGTCCCTGCTGTAGTGACTAATACAACTCCTTTTGGTAACAGCAGCAGATGCAGGGCATTAGACATGGAGCAGGGCATTTTGGCAGCAGCTTGTTCCTTCCCCACCCCAGAAGGCAGCAACGGCGGCAGTGTTCCCTGCTGAGATCACACAGGCTGTATGCGGACAGGGAGTAGTGGAAACAGCTAATGTGGGTTTTAATAGCTATGGAATCCCCCTGTGCTGTCGGTGCTGAGGCCATGAAAGCTGGAGGGGCCTACTGAGCTACAAAAGGAGACATGGGAAGTTGGCTCTGCCTAAACAATCGGTCAGGTTTCTAGAGTTCCTTCTGTCTGAGAAGTCCTCCTGCATCATAACCCAGGAGTGGTGTAAAATTTGGGCAAACATCAGAACTCTCAAGTAGGATGCATAGAATCGCCACCAGGTATGCTTTTGCAACTCCCTCTCTCCCACCCAGGGCAGCTGGACCCCTAGACCTGTAGTACTGTTCGATCTTAATAGTACTCTGGTGTTCAGACTCCCACAGGTCATACCGTGGATTTAGTATTTAGGCTGCCTCTAAAAACACATTAATGCTAGTGTCAATGTGAGAAAAAGCACACTGAGAGTTATACATAGCCACCTGCTTGTGGGCATTGCTCAGCTTGTGCTAGTAATCCCTGCTTTTCAAGTGTGCGCCACCCTAAATCGCCAGTTGCATGTTTAGCTCCCCAACTTAGAATCCATCTTGGATCGCATGTGGCCGGGGAGGGAAAGGAAGAAGCAGTGGCAGTGAAAATGGAGGTTCACCCACCCTCAAGTGAATCTTTGTTTACAGATTCCACCTAATAGCATGTCACGTCCCCCAGTGAAGTAGTGAGATTAGTCATAAACAAAGCCGTCCTACCTTGTGTCGAAATACCCTTTATAACAATAACATATAGTCAGTGGCAGCCCATGTCTTACTCAGCTACAGCAATGCTAGTTCTCTGCTTCATCCTCCCTGGGCTGTTCCCCAATTCCCCCCGCCACCCTGCAAGATGTGCTGTGACTCCAGCCAGGATTGTCCTGGCTGAGCGCTGAAACAGTCAGCCTCTGCTCCAGCTCCTCTGATCCCTCCAGCGCCTCTAATCCCAAAACCCCAACCAGCAGGGAAAGGGAACTTGGTGCTTGGGGCCATGCCAAGCACCTCATCCGAGAACAGGCCCGTTACTGATGACTGGCCATTGTGATCCTGTGTCTTCAGGGCTTTGATTTTCTCCCTGCAGTCAGAAGCCTTCCAGTGAATCTCCTTCTCAGCCAGCTTCTTGGAGATATCCTCAAAGCACTGTTGATTTCAGGTACATCTTTCCAAATGTTGGGTCTTCCTGACCTCATACCAGAGATCCACCGGATCCTTGGTGTCAGCAAGTGGCAGCACGCTGGGAGGATGATTTCCCAGGGGGCATCTCTGTTCAACTGCTGTGGAAGAGCAGTAGAAATGTAGCCAGGCCTGTGCAGTGTGGGGGTTAAATGTCAGCCTTGTGTATAGAAACTGGAAGGAGACTTCTGGTGTAGAAGAAGAGAGTAGGTGGAAGGGAAGAAAATATGACCTGGGGGAACTGTGGGAAGACAATGGAGGAGTGTCAGCATGTGTGATTGATTAGTCTGTGTCTTTACTGGAAAGTGGGTAGGTTAAAGTGGAAACTAGGCTCAAGCTTAAATCCAGTCCAGCTAACCCAGGTTTAAAGCACCACCAAATCTGGGCCAGAGGTTTTTGTGAATAATGGCAGGTTGTGTTAGGGACAACACCAGGGTTAGGACCCAGGCTTACTCTGTACAAAGACATACCCCTACATACATCTCCCTCTTCCCCCCGTCCCCCGCCCCGCCCCTCCGAGTGAAAGCTTACATTCTGGAGAACAAGAAGGCAGCATGGAAGAGATGCTTGCATGTCATCTGCCCCAATCCAAGTCCTGCCTTCAAATGTCCCAAGTGATGGGGTACCACTAGTTTCCTTGGGAGACTTCCATATTCCAGTAGATCATTCTGGCAGGAAGATTTTCCCATCAATCTTTTGGTTTATTTAAAAAAAAAAAAAAAGCACTTTTCAACTGCAGAATTGTACGTCCAAGGAGGAGAATGTGCAAGCTGGAGAATTTGCTACAGCAAGCTAAATGTAAGTGTACTCTGACGCTACGTAGAGAGCAAGGAGGTGGGAAGGTAGCTCAGTCGCTGAACCCAGTCATCCTTGGTCTCCCTTTTGTGATTGACACCAATACCATTGAGAGCAATATTTGTGATATGACAGGTTTCAGAGGAACAGCCGTGTTAGTCTGTATTCGCAAAAAGAAAAGGAGGACTTGTGGCACCTTAGAGACTAACCAATTTATTTGAGCATGAGCTTTCGTGAGCTACAGCTCACTTCATCAGATGTTTACCGTGGAAACTGCAGCAGACTTTCTGTGTGTATATAAAGTCTGCTGCAGTTTCCACGGTAAACATCTGATGAAGTGAGCTGTAGCTCACGAAAGCTCATGCTCAAATAAATTGGTTAGTCTCTAAGGTGCCACAAGTCCTCCTTTTCTATTTGTGATATGGACACTCGTTCAATGGGCACTGGACTGAGACTCTCTACGCTCACTTCATTTGGGACAGCAAACAGCATTGGATGTTAACAGCTTCCTATTGCTATTGGTCAGGTTTGGATTTGAAGTAGTGACATGGAGGTGAAAGGCTCTGGAGGCCTCTATCAATAATCCCCTGAAAATGGATTGTATAACCACTATTTCCAGCATCCTACTAACAGACAAGTATGTGCAAATACTTCCAGTACCTAACACACATTTGCGGTATTTCTTAACTGTTCATTAAATGTTATGACATCATTAATATCGCCTAAATTATGGTTCTGTGTTTCCCAAGTATAGGAACCAGATTGAGTGATTTGAAAAGCTCTGTTTGTAATGATTATTTTCTTCATTTTCCCCCCATGCTAACAGTGCATTAGCACTTCGTAATGCCATCAGAGGAAATGCTGAACTTTCACATACAGCTTCCTCTAAGTTCAGAGGACCTGATACATTGGGTCAGAGAGAAGAGAAACACCCCATGTAACTCCACGGACTGCAGTGCAGTCACTCCCAATTTACACCAACTTAAGTCAGAGGAGAAACTTGGTGAAAGTCAGTGTAGGTACATGGGTGTAAAACTGTTTTTTTTAGTGAGAAGAGAATCGAGCCCAGAGTCTTTTGGTGGAACCCAGCAGTCTGAATCCATTTGTCTTATTGCAGAAGTACAGATGACTGAATTTTACTTATTTTTCAGTAGTTCCCCATCAAACAGGATTGCTACAGAACATGAGAATGGAGAAATGTGTGACCAGATGCACTCCTGTATTCACACACCCTACACACCATTGTACTAATCTTTGTACAAAATATGCCTTGTAAGGTATCATTTGAAAATTAACAACTTGCTGGTCGATAATATCATGGGGCGATGTACATAGCAATATTATATGTAAAGTTATGAATATGAGCTGGACTCATGTCTGAAGTGTGGTTATCAGACAAATCTGGGGAGTGGTTAAGTCTGTTTCTCAAAGACAAAGGGCAAGCTGATGCCTATAGCCAGATGTCATCGAAGTTGATGGGAGGTCACCTGACAAGTGGCCATTCTTTGGCAAGGAAGGGGGATAGGAGCAGGTTGATCTGCATTTTAGCAAACAACTGCATGGAACCTCTTTCACCACCAGACCCTTGTCTGGGGCAGTGCAGAATACACTTTTTGGGGGGAAAATCTGGGACTGAAAGTGTGTTGGGATCACCATGCAAGTGGTAACCAAGGCTGGTGGAAGCCAGAGTGTAACTGATGTGTGTCTGGCAAGCTGCAGCTATACACGGACGCTCATGGTGTTACCTCCATGCTGTTTGGCTGTTTGTGAGCAAGCCAGGTGAGAGCTATAGCAAAGCATTGTGGGGCACCAGATTTTCAGGGCAGGGGTGATGCTGCCCCTCTCTGGTCTGGAATGCACACCAGCATGTCATAACATGTCTCTGTCATGAAGTGCACACTTTGTAGGTACAAAGCCTCGCACGAGAAAATCAGAGGGTCTCTTTTCCAAATGTCATGAAAAATCTTTGGTCCGTTAAAGAATCCGACATTAACTGGTCCTCTTCTGCCCCCAGGGAACTTCTACAAAATCAAGCTTTTGTTTGGTGTGGCAGGGGTTCTGTGTGGTTTGTGTGTAGGAAAACAGATATTTCTGATCATATGTTGGCACATGCTTGTTGAGATTAGTTAGTCAGTGATACTGCCAAACTGTTCCTCATTTATTTGTTTTAAAAATGCACTTTCCCTTTATCTATCTGTCTCGCTCTCTCTCTTTTTAATTGTACGTAGTTTAATACCCCCTTCCCATGCTCCCTGTTCTCCAGTTGATCTGTCAATCCACCCATGACAACACTCAATACTCAGCTGGTCTAGGTATAAGGGCATTGGGCTGGCACTCAGGAGACCTAAGATCAGTTCCCATATTAGCCATTGGTTTCCTGTGTGCACTTGGGCAAGTCACTTAATCCAGTGGTTCTCAAAATACCCCACAGGTGTGATGATAAAATCCATTAATGGTGTGAGGTGCTCAGATCCTATATTGATGAAGGCCACATAGAGACTATTAATCTCTTTCTAGACCCCCCCAATGCCCCTTTGTGAGCGTCCACTCTCTCCTCTTCATGTGCCTGGGAAAAGAGGTGTCTCTTACAGCTACCCTGAACACTAACAGCAGCCTTGGGATCTGCCAGGCTGAGAGGGGAAATGAATTCCAGACTTGAGGAACTTCCACTGAGACTGCCCTGACTGCAGTCCCCTCCCATGTTAAACTAGGGGGAGCAGCTTGCGTGACCTGTAATATGGTAGGTGTCATACAGGGTTAGCACACACGGTATGATATGAAAGCTCTCTTCTGTTGGATTGAAGGCATTCTAGTGAATATTTCCTCCATACATCAGCTTGAACAGGGTGCTGGAACTAGGGATGCTGGGAGTGCAGCAGCACCCCCGGCTTGAAGTAGTTTCCATCAGAGACAGGGTTTACAGTTTGGTTCAATGGCTTTCAGCACCCCCACTGTACAAATTGTTCCAACGCCACTGAGCTTGAAAGCTACCAGCAGAAACCTTTGCATACAAGCAGCTGTCTTGCTCTGCTAGACACTCCACCCACACCTGAGCTATGCAAAACTCCTTGTCATCCCAAATGAGGCCTGGTCCCCAGTGAGTCTTATATACATTGGCAACTCCCACATTTCTCTCCCAACTAGCCAAGTGCACGGACTGCCCCCTGTGATTTCAGATGATTGAGGTTTTCCTATATTTTAGAATTTCCTTTTTAGTTCATAAAAATAGCTGCAAGTGCTGACGATAAAAAGTCCTTGCTTGCACTGCAGGGTATTGACAATATTTATGTTGTTTCCATACCAACGTGTTTAGAAAGTACAGAGTATCTTTCAAAGACTTATCAAATTAGCAACTCCTTACCAGATGGTGATCAAGTTACATGATCACACTGAGTGCATAGGGCCTGATTCTCCTCTCACTCTGGTGTAAGGCTGAAGTAATGTCACTGAGATCAGTGGAATGAGAAGAGAATTGAGCCCATAGTTGCAGTTAAAAACTCATGGACCCCTAGCAGTAGGTCCTCACTGCAGAGTTAACTTGGGCTCTTGTCTGGGTGTTGCGTCTAATGTCACTCCTATCCGCATACCAAACCCTCTGACCCAACTGTGGTGGGGCTTTAAACCCAGGCTAGCTGGCCTGGCTGGTGGTATTATCTAGAGCCCCAATGCTATGTTTGTTTGTATATTACCTCAGACTTTGCAGTGAGGAACGTTAGCTAAATTACTCGAGTAATGATAGTCCTCGAATGTCCTTCGGGAGAGAATTGAGGGAACACAGACAATTTCTCCCACAATTCAGCAGGGAAGAACTATAGAGTGGCTCATTTTACTGCAGGACAAAGAACCAAGGGATATGCCCCCAGAAGTCCTAGCGACACACACGGGTGAGCACAGCACCAATGAGGATACTAACTTGGGTAGGCATTTGCAGTTTGGCTGCTGATACCCTGCCGATCACCCAAGTTAACTCTGCAGTGAAGACATACCCTGGGAGTTGTCTACAAAGGTTGGTCTAGTCACATTCTTAAAGCAATGCAGTTTAGTTTGCATAAGAGACCAAGTTCTGTCCTCAGTCACAGCCATGCAATAGAGCCATGAAGGAGTTCAAAACGTTTGCCTGTGCGTAACTGAGAGCAGAATTTGGCAGAAGGAATAGGAGACACCAATAGATGCTAATTATGTTGATTAATTGCTTCACACAAGCATCTTCACCTTTCTTCCACACAACCGCTTGCACAAGGGCCACCTCCTCACGCAATCCTGCCCCTCTTCAAACCCTTCCTCGGGACCCGCTTCTAACATAATAGCTATAAGAATAATCAGAAGATAATGGACTTGATCCAAAGCTCACTGAAGTCAGTGGGAGTCTTTCCACTTACTTCATTGGGTTTGGGATCAGGTCCAGTGGCTACTTAGAGGGCCAGCAGGAATAGCTGATCTCTATTTATATTTAAAAAATGATCTGAAACCCACAAGTTGTGGTCACAGCTGGCCTGTCTCAATGTGTTGCTTTTACTTTCCCCACCCTCCCCACTTCCCTCTTATTATGTGTTAACTTAACTTGTGCCTTGTATTAAATTAGAGTGTAGGCTCTTCAAGGCAGGGTCTATGTCCTATTCTGTACATGTACAGCACCTTGCACGATGGGGTGCTGATCCTGTGTAGGGCTTCTTGGTCCTACCACAGTACAAATGAATAATAACATTAATTCTTGCATCCCAGTAGGAGAAGAAATGGTGCACAGGATGTGTCAAAAGTCAAGGGTAAAACGAGATTAAAAAGTATCATCTGTGATGATAAAGAGCTTAAAGATGCATGTGTTTAACCTGTAGGTGACGGCATATGCTTGGGAGGAAGGCGTTAGAATGATCAGAAAATGCAGTTAATTTATAGCAGAGATGATCCATGGAAGAGAGCAGTAATAAGCATGTATTTGTCAAGAGGGAGTTTCTAAATTGGGTGGGGCTGTCAGGCTTGGCTAGACTTAAATAGTTATTTCCAGACTTGTGGGAAACTTTAGGCCAGACTGTAAAATGTAGTATGTACACTGGCAGGGCCCTGGCCCCACAAGGGCTTGATTAACTTGCAGTTTATTCACACACACTGTATGCTTCGGAGGATTCACTGGGTGAATGCTTTTGCCTTTCTCCTCTGGGAATTTAAATCCAAATCCTGATTTAGGCCAGAAGTGGAAATTAACTTGGTTGTCTCTGCTTTAGTCATTAGAGAATGTCTATAAACATCACAGAATTAGCACCATGTTCATGTCATGAAATTAGTTATGCTGGCACGAAGGCTAAAGACATATCACTGACTTGAAAGGGAAAAACACTTCAGAAGAGTGTTTTAGGCTTGGAAATTGAATGGAAGAAAACGAAGATATTCCAAGTGAAGGTTACACTTAAACCCCAGACATCTGAAATGCAGAGTAAAAGTAGCCAGATAATTCCAACCATGTCCCCACCACAATCTGAATCATCCTCCTAACACAGGGGTGGGTCTAGTAACATTGTAAGCTCTCTGGACAGGGGCCATTGCCCTGGTTCTGGTCTCTTTACATTGTTCCTGTGATGTACAGGGGACAAAAGTGGCCAGAATTTCCCACTGGGGAATATTCCTGGAGCCAGGAGGTCCCTGGGTGGCTCTGGGGTAATAGAATGGCTCTGTACCACAATCCTTAACAGCCCCTAGAGCCAGAGGCATGTGAGGAAGTGATTAGTTTGAAGGGACATGGGGATGGCGGGAGGGTTCATGCATAGAGAGCCAAGCTGCGGGCTATTGCAGCCTGGGTGTAAAATAGAACGGCCACTGTTATCTTGTGTGCCATTTCTAAATTCAGTGCAGCGAGTGCTGGAGGCATTCATGGGGTAAGCGAGAGCATAGACAGACACAGTGAGTGACTTCCTGACAAGTTTGCCCTGGGTAGCTCTTCCAGTGCCTGCCAGCAATCAGAAAAGCAGTATAAAATGGTGGAGATACATAATTCAAGGGAAACAGAAATGCACCCCTGAAAGAAGTTACTGAACAAGACTGAGATGAAATGCTTGGGCTAATGCTGTGATTCAGCATAAGTATTTTGACTTTGTGTGGTGTCCATTTTATTGCCCATGAAGAGAACAAGGTGACGGTGGGTAGACGTAGCTGAGAACAAGGATAAGGAATTGGTTAAAGGGGAGACTACAGCAGGTCATACTGAAAGGTGAACTGTCAGGCTGGAGGGAGGTTACCAGTGGAGTTTCTCAGGGATCGGTTTTGGGACCAATCTTATTCAATCTTTTTATTACTGACGTTGGCACAAAAAGTGGGAGTGTGCTAATAAAGTGTGCCGACGATACAAAGCTGGGAGGTATTGCCCATTTAGAGAAGGACTGGGATATCATACAGGAGGATCTGGATGACCTTGTAAACTGGAGTAATAGTAATAGGATGAAATTTAATAGTGAGAAGTGTAAGGTCATGCATTTAGGGATTAATAACAAGAAGCTTAGTTATAAGCTGGGGAAGCATCAATTAGAAGTAACGGAGGAGGAGAAGGACCTTGGAGTATTGGTTGACCAGAGGATGTCTATGAGCTGCCAATGTGATATGGCCGTGAAAAAAGCTAATGCGGTCTTGGGATACATCAGGCGAGGTATTTCCAGTAGAGATAAGGAGGTGTTAGTACCATTATACAAGGCACTGGTGAGACCTTACCTGGAATACTGTGTGCAGTTCTGGTTTCCCAAGTTTAAGAAGGATGAATTCAAACTGGAACAGGTACAGAGAAGAGCTACTAGGATGATCCGAGGAATGGAAAACCTGTCTTATGAAGGGAGACTCAAGGAGCTTGGCTTGTTTAGCCTAACCAAAAGAAGGTTGAGGGGAGAAATGATTATCCTTCTGATATATTTATAGAAAGCAAATACCAGAGAGGAAGAGGAATTATTTAAGCTCCGTACCAATGTGGACACAAGAACAAATGGATATAAACTGGCCATCAGGAAGTTTAGACTTGAAATTAGATGAAGGTTTCTAACCATCAGAGGAGTGACGTTCTGGAACAGCCTTCCAAGGGAAGCAGTTGGGGCAAAAGACCTATCTGGCTTCAAGATTAAACGAGATAAGTTTACGGAGGAGATGGTATGATGGGATAACATGATTTTGGCAATTTAATTGATCTTTAACTATTCATGGTAAATAGGCCCAATGGCCTGTGATGGGATGTTACATGGGGTGGGATCTGAGTGACTACAGAAAATTCTTTCTTGGGTATCTGGCTGGTGAATCTTGCCCACATGCTCAGGGTTCAGCTGATCGCCATATTTGGGGTCGGGGAGGAATTTTCCTCCAGGGCAGATTGGAAGAGACTGGGGGAGCGAGAAAGTGGAAGAGCTGTAGGGTTAAGAACACAGGCGAACTCTCCCCTGCTGGGCTCAGGAGCCTTCAAGGCCAAGGAAACAGGTAAAGCTCCTGCACAAGCTGTAAAGTTGATAGGAATGCACTTTGTAAATAAGTCACTGCATGTGTCACCTGAAGATCTCGGAATGATTTATTTGTCTGGAAAGAGGCAGGAGTGGAGCATGCCCCTGCCACGTGAACTGAGGACTAAGTCTAGTTAAGTGAATGCTGTTTCACAGGTGTAAGTCCAGAAGAAATCAGATCAGAATCTGGGTCTTTGCATGTTACTAGTGACCAGTTGTTTAGCCTCACTAATCCACAGCAGTAAACAATGTGAAAACCAGCTTCAGAAGGCACTTCTTCCTGCTCAAGACAATATGCAGGAGGCCAAACGAGAAGGGAAAAACAGACTGTCAAATGTACAAAAATAATCAGTTATTTATACTCCTGTTAGCACTTTATTGCAACTGACAGAAGAAAATCTTTCCCATCTTCAGGAAAGTGCATTTCCTCTGTTGCAGGCTTGAAGCAGATTTGTGATGACAGAATCCTCTAACACTGTGACAACAGTGTAAACAGTGCTATTTCAGCCATAAGAAGAGTATTGTTGGGTAAGGAACCTCCGGATCGGAGCTCACTTGCCAACGAGGATGGAGGGAAAAGTAAGTAGGTCTTTTATTAATTTAACTGTATCCTGTTTCAGATGTCTCTGGAAAATGTCAACTATAAAACCCTGATATTAAAATATGTTGAAATATATAGGCTTATATTTATGCACTCTTCAAGCACAATGTATACTTGGGTAACATGATCCTCTCTTTCAATAGCTTTCATTGCTTACGCAGTTACAGAATTAGTGTGAATATCTCTCTCAGCAGCATTTTAAAAAGAGCAATACAGGCAAGTAAAATCCAATGATTTCTGAGTATTGAGTGTCTCAGTGGTAGGCTGGGAGATCAAACCCAGCTCACATTAATTTGGACCAGTCTACACTGCAATGTAAGCCCAGGGTTTGTAGAAAATGAGTTAGCAGATCCCGGGTTCGCTAGCCTAGGGCTTGAGCATCTACACTCATTTGTAACCCTAGGTTAGGAATTATTGAATCCTGGGTCCCATCCTGGACCTCCAATGTCTACAATGCATTATGTGGGCTGAGTCCAACCGCCCATATCCCAGACTTCCTAGTGCCTTCCCAAAATGTGGCTGCTCTGCCGGGCCGGCTCTAGGTTTTTTGCCACCCCAAGCAAAAAAAATTTTGGCTGCCCCCCCCCGCCCCTTTTTTTGGCTTTTACACATGTACCTGCCTGTACCTGAATCGGGGTCCTGCCAAAGGAATTAACAGTATTGGAATTCACCCCAGCTTCCAGCGGCAGCCACACCCTCTGCACGTCCCCCTGAGCTGTGGCATTAGCCAGCAGGTCCCTCTCGCCGCCTGCAGCTACAGCCCCCACCTGCATGCCTGAGGGCGCCAACTAGCCAGCTCGCCCCGAGTTCCCCCACGTTAACTAGCGGCACTGCTGGCCCCACCCACCATGATAGATTTGCACCACCTTCTTTTCCCTTGCAGTCCCACCCCGCTCTGATCCTTCAGAGGCATGAGCGTGCAGGGCTCCCCCCACCAGCCACGGGTGACACTGCAGCCCCCAGCCCGGGGAACGATCCCAGGAGTAACTTGGCTGTCGTCTCCCTTCTCTCTCCCACCCTGCTCGCCTGCTGCACATGCGCTCCCCATGCAGAGAGAGACCACAGGGAAGCCTCGCCATTGCTCAGGAAGGCGGCGGGGGCAGAAAGCAATCCCTGCCCATCACAGGCTCCCTGCCGAGAGCTGTCCCCTCCCCCACTAGTGCTGCGCGCCCTTGTAGCTTTCCTCCGCCCTCCTGCTTCACCCCTTGCACAGCCACTCCCCTCTCCTCTCAGCTGCGGTGTTTCCCCCCTCCCCCAGCCTCACTCCGTCACCCCCACACATGTGCATTCCCCCACGCGACCCCCTCCACACCGAGCCTTGATTGCTCACCCTCTTCCTACAAAGAGGGGCGCCCTGTGGCTTGGCTCACCGCCAGCTAAGCGCCGTCTCCTCTACCTTGACTGTGACTTTGCCACTTGACAGTGAATCTGGACCCAAGGCGGCCTTAGCTGGTCAAAATCTCTCTCCTGATCTCGACAGAGCGACCCCCGCGGTGGGCTTTTCTGGGGGAGAAGGATGGCTGGAATGCCACCCCTGGAAATGTGCCACCCCAGCACATGCTTGCTTTGCTGGTGCCTAGAGCCGGTCCTGCTGCTCTGTTCTTTAGTTCATGGTGCAATGTGGGAAAACTTGATTGTCCACCAAACATGACTGTCCAGAGGACAAAGAAAGTCAGCTTGTGAGATTGTGGAATACTTCTGGTGGACTCCCAGAGCACGAGTCCAGTGGGGCTGTGTCCACACTGCAAAGCAATAGGGATTGAACTCTGAATCCTGCTTTGACTCAGACTCTGTGGGGTCCAGGCTGGGTCCAAGCACTGGGTTAGTGCAATTTGTGTGTTGATAGAAGGGGGATTAGGCTTGAAGCTGTATTTACCCCTTAGGGGTCCCAGAGCCTGGGCTCCAGCTCAAGCATGCCTGGACATCTACACTGCAATTGTATAGCCCTGCAGCCGGAGCCCCATGAGCCTGAGTCAGCTGACCTGGGCCAGTGGGAATTGTGCCATTGACTCCAGCGGAGCTACAATCTGTGTTACACATCTTGTTGGCCATGGTCCCAATTCTTGACATCATGAATCTGTCACCACAAGTGACACTTCTGTTGGCAGTCTCAGTGGAGAGGTCAAGAATTGGGTGGGCTTGACCGATAAACTACTCTTTGACCCTTAGAGAGAGTTCTTCCAGGTCAGGTCTGAGGAACGTTGCTGAAGTGGTGTGGGAAAGCTTACGCTTTTGTTGTCTCTGGAGCACAGTGTCACAGTTGCAGGACTAGCTGCACCTCTGTCCCCTTTGTGGTCTCTCTGAGCATGCTGCTCAGGTAACAGGCCTTGTGCCTTTTCCTCTGCTTGGGTCGAATTCCACAATTCTCCCACTTTTAGACTTCTGAGCTACAGCACACTGTACATCTACCTTTCTTACCCAGCTGTATTCACGCACCCATAGTTCTTCCCTTTGGGAGTCTGTGACCAGTGATATATGGTGCCTTTCTTACCCAGCTGTATTCACGCACCCATAGTTCTTCCCTTTGGGAGTCTGTGACCAGTGATATATGGTGATCAGACAGCCTTCTTAAACCAAAGCATCATTTATTTGAACAGGAGGACCAAAGCATTTAGAGAGAGAGGATTTTAAAACAACCAACCATCTACAAGCATGCCTATCTTACCTAAAGTGTTGTTATGCCCCGATGGTAACCTATGCAGGCCTACCTTCTCCAGACACCCAAAGGGTGTCTTTGATATAATCTGGCTTCCCTCTCACCCCAAAAAACAATTCCCTGAGCAGCCCCCTTCCTCTTGAGAGGGAGTCCCTTTTTAAACTGCTACAGTTCTTTTGATCTTCCGGCTCCCAGGCCTTGGCCCTGCTGTCAAAACCAGTCCTCTTAACACCCCTTCAGTGTTTGCTGAAAAGTGACTTTTCCTGAACCATTCTTCTTCCCTTTCTTCTTGTTTGTGCCCCCCATTAAACTAAAAATAAATTCATACAGCAGACATCCCAATAACCAAGTCAACATACAACATTCATAAATTATTACAGAGGAGCTCCAATTCCATCACACATAGATGTTTATGGATAAACAGGGGACTTCGGTCTTCCTGGTGATTATCACGGCACCTCCTGTGACCACAAAAAGGATCTGTTTTGCAGCAACTGAAATTACTATTCAAAGTTGCAAAGTAGTAAGGGCTGTGAATCTAAGGGCAGAGTGTACTGTTAGATTTGTGACTGTGGACCTATGCTCACTTCTGATTTCTTTTAACACTGCATTTGACAGAGTGCTTTTCATGGTTCATGTTCAGTCTAGCAAAGCACACTCGCTGTGGGGCCCAGTCTCAATGTGTGAAACCATGGACACGAAAGGGGGTGGGAAATGAAGATAATTCATGAATGTCTGATTCTTATAACAGCCTTGACAAATGTTCGTCCTTCACAATGGCAACGCCGTCCATAGAGAGGTGTCACAGGAGCTGGCTGAGAACACCACACACTGCATAGCAGCAAACACGCTGCCTTTTATTTCATGCTCACCAAGGCTATAAACACACTCATTCCTTTGGCTCTTGCCATATTCTGAGCCATCTGAATTGAGACACTCTAATACATGCATTGATGTGAATTTGGACACAGATGAGCAAATGTATTTATTATTAACACTGTCTGTGCCACATACAATCAGATATTTAACTGGGTCATGAACAACAGTGGAGGTCAGAATTCGGCTCTAGGACTAAGAATTCCAGTATGACAGGGTGTCAGTGTTCTTCTATATATTCCCCTGCTCACAGGTATTGGTCCTGCTGGGAGATGGTCAGTGACTACAATTGACTCACTGGGTTGCATGTATGGCTTGTTAAACTCTATCCTGAAGGTGGATTTGGAGAGGGAGCGGGAGGCCAGGTCTGGACTGTGAACAGTCCTTGCTGAAGATGTGTGCTGTTACTACAAGAAGAAGTCAGCTTGACTCCTCATGGTGCAAACATATACTTCCCCTGCATCTACTTTTACTTCTGCTTCAGTTCTTAGTCACAGGCTTGGCATTGCCTTCCTGAATAAATCTTGATTAGCAGATGAAAGGAAATCTGAGACTTCTGTGTATAGCCTTCATCCTTCCACCTCTTGTGCAAACATCTTGAGGACAAGCAGTAAGCTAGGTGTTCTGAAGCACTAGAAAGAGGCAGGGTAAAGCTCACTTCACTTCTCCTGAAACTGTAACACTGATCTAGCATGTCATGAATCATTGTAATGCTTTTTATAGTATACATGTCCTCAGGAGCCAAGTTTAATCCCGTCAATCATTCTGCTCAGGGATTCTGAAAGGGAACACAACCACTGGAAAGATCTTTTCCCTACCAGTCTGTCCTTTCCATGACAGGTGAAGTGTCCCCACCAATTTGCATTACTTATCTGTCACAGAGGAAACTGTGGTTTTGACTGGGACACTTTATTATGCTCAGTATCCTTCAGTGTGCTTTGAAGATCCATGGCCAGATGACTGTGTGTCTTATGGCTGGATCTGGGGATTTGGCAACCAGATGTTTCAGCTTATAGTCACAGGTCACCTGGATATTCTTGCTGCTGCGTTGTTTAGATTTCCTGTGCAGCTCTTGCCATGTGTGAACAGTTCACATTCCTTAGCACATTGGTAAAGCAAAGCTGTAAGATTGCTGGTCTGCGCACTTCCATCTCTGGCATTGGGGATGTGTCTGTTTAGCATAGTGAGCAAGCCTTGCCTTCAGGAACAAATGTGTGACATGAGACTGTGACTATTCCAGAGTACAGTGTCACTAGGGTTTGGTCAAGAGTTCCAAAACAAACAAAGCCTACGAGTTCTCAGGGCTAAAAGAACACTGTGTCTCTGGGTGAACATTAGGTGAAAAGTCAAATTCCAGTCTTGCATTCTGGTATCAAGCTTCAAACAACATCTCAACCATCAGGACATGACAATTGTGGAATTAGGTCAAGATAAGTCTTAACAATTTCTCCCAGCTGGCACCAAGTTAGTTTCACCCCTGACAACTTCTCTGCAGGGACTTGTACAGTCTTCTGCCTGTGAGGATTTCATAGGAGCTCAGTCCTTACACTGCTACCATCCATTCATTTCACATAGCTGGCAAGCAGCCTAGCTTGCTTTTTCCATGCTATGTCTCAACCCCAATCAAGGTCACCAATCAGGAAAAGGTTCTTTCTTTTTCAGCCCTCTTAAAAAGTGCTCCCATGGGGGAAAAGGGGATTCCCTGTTAAAAGAGCAGGCAGACGCTTGCTGACCCTACGCTGCTCCTCAGCAGCCTCTGCGCTTTCTGGCGGAGTTTCCAAAGCTGGGGAATTGGCCAAACCGCCATGCCTCACTATGTGGCAGAAAGTGGACAGCTTACTGCACCAACAGCCAGCAAAGGGAGCTCTTGTTCAAGGGTCCTCTTCTTTCACTATGACCAGAAAGTATTGGGACTGGGTAAGTTAAACCATGTGCTCAGACGCTATGGCCATGAGGGTTGTGTAAGTTCATGATGGTGGTGAACGTAACCTAGCAGCTGTTTGTTCTTGTCCTCTGATATACCCCTGCAGTTCTCAAGGATGCTAATGGAGTTTGCAAGTGAGGCAGAACTTGGCTAGTCTGTGTTCAATAAACCAAATGTGGGAGCTTTAATATCAGTGTTTCACTTTTTGAAAAATTGTAGTTAAATTCTCATAGGATAATGCTGGTTGATAGATTAATGTTTTACGGATTTATTACTGGCGTGTACCCAGGTGAGTCTTTGTACCTATACACCCATGCTTTCTGATCTTTGATCTAAACTGTTGAACTGTTATGGCCAATTAAAAAGCTGTGCTTTGTCACTCATACTTTGTTACTTATATGTCAAAATTACCCAGTGAAATTAATATATTCAAAAAGTTGCTCACATTCTAGTAACTCTTCCGTGCTGGGAGCATTTAAAAGCATGAATTTACTGGTGTTAACATTAGAAATATTCCCCCCCCCTCTCTTTTTTTTTTTTTTGGTTAACTTTGCAATGTGAGCCAGAGGTCTGTGTTTAGGGACTTGTGTTTATAACATCGCCATGACAACGTAGCACTTAATATTATTACAAGTAAGCTACAGACCATTCTCCTTTCAGATCCCCAGGCACATTTTGATTATGATCTGTAGTTCTCTGTGTGTGTGTGTGTGTGTGTGTGTGTGTGTGTGTGTGTGTGTGTGTGTAAAATAAATATCTATATAGATATAGGAAGAGCTGAATAGTAGAGTCCAGATCCACTGTGCAGATCTGAGTGGAAAATTTTGCCTTAAAGTTAACTACCAAGATTCTCAGGCCTTGGTTTATTACAAAAGAGTTGTGATTTAGTGGGACACAATCATGCCAACATTCATATACTTTTCTTTTGTTTCAATTTGTGCTAGTATCACTACATGGATTATTAATAAACCAATTTAAATCAAATTCACTATTCCTCTCATGGTTTACACTGTTACACCCTCAGTTTGGATAGTGAATCAATTTCACTTTTGTTTGGTCACTTTCATTTTCTGGCATTCAGGTATTACCAGCTGGCCTCAGTAACTGAGCTGCAAGAAAATGTGATTCCTTATATACACATTTTATTGATTGTTTTTTCTGTTTCTTTTTAAAGACGGGTTAAATGAAACAACTGACTAGATACTGAAGTAGGGGTAAGATATCTAATGCACGTTTAGGTGCAAAGAGTTATCTAGGTTGTAATTTGGGCTCACTGCAATTGCACCTGCAATTGCTTAGAAGTGCAAAATTGGAAGCATTTAAAAATAATTAGCCCTAAAAAATCCCATGATTTTAATATAACAAAGATGATGTAGAAAGTTTTTGAAGAACACACCATTCACTAACAAATTGCTCCTTCTCCTAATCCTCTTCCCCCTCCCCTCCTATAACAGCAAGGACAGCAGGCTCCCCATACTGAAGGGATGTCTCCGCTGTTGCTCGCTTTGCCCTCCTGGGAAGACCCTTTTGTATGCTTCTTCCTCCCCGTGCTCCACCCTAGGGAAGGGAATCTAATCTCACATACGCTGTACCTCCCCCATAGCCTCTCTCCAGGGGTTGTTGGATGAAGGGCAAACTATGGAGAGATTTCTCTACCTTTTAGCTAAGTAGTACATCTGAATCCATTTGCAGCACCCTATGCTATGACTTCACATCTTGGGCCAAATACACCCCAACACAGTGGGTTATGACTTCAGTGGTGTGGCCATAGTTAGCATCAAGGGTGAAGCTAGCCTCTTATCTCTACACATGGAATGTGCCGGATGCGTTGAGCATCAGCGTAAATTACATCCATTAGCATTACATTTCTTCTGCCAGTAATAACTCCAAGGATTCCAACTAATGAGTGAGTCATGACATTTCTCTCTAAAAATCTTGTGAGTTATTCCTGATCCAGATGAGTACTCTCCTACAGTTCAGTGATCTATACATATAATTTACAGCCCGTTTCTCCAAAGCAAGCTGATCTGTACTCACCTTTAAAGTGTTCAGACAGGCAACTCAAGTGACTTTAAGTGGGAAAAGACAGGATGTGGCTATGGATATTTAAATGGGGATTAAGGGCACCTCTTATGGACATTTTGCAAAGGGAAATTGAATCCATACGCAGATGTATGTGGGTGGGCTCTTAGGAAGCTTGCTATGGTGTGCTGGAACTAATTGTAGGGGACAAGCAGCTCAGTACTTGCCCATGGACTGGTTACAATTTATTCCTATCAAATAAAATATTAGTGGTCTCACCACAAATAAAACAGAGTTTCAGAAGAGACTTTCTTCCCCATGGACTTTAATAGTGGAAGATCAGGCACCAGCAGCTTGATTGTGGGAAGTGCTGAGGGTCCTAAACAGGAGCCAGGATGCTCAGCCCCTCCAAGAGTTGCTTGGCAAAGTGTGTGCCCAGCTCTCCAGTATAAAGTCTTGGGGCTCTCTTCTTAGGAAAACCTGCTCATTTCCAAAAGGAAGGAAAGAAAACAGCCTGTGAAGAAGTTTAAATATCAGCTATAAAGCCTGAAATTAAATTTAAACCACAGTTCCACTGTATATTGGAGAGCAAGTTTCTTTGAAGCGTTTGGTGTATCCATTGTTAATTTAGGTAGAAGGGAGGTTGGGAGGGCTCATTTTGCCAAATTATACCCATTCAAAATCATGGTCAGGTCTCATGAAATCCACACCTGGTTGCAGAATTGGGCTCCCAAAACTGCGCTTTCATTTTAGAAAAGCAAATTTTCTACCCATATGGCGACAAAGAACCTTGATAATGAAAACCGAATGTAACTGATGCAGTGTCGTCTTCCTAAGTCTGCAGACAGCTTGAAACAATAGCTCGGTTATTTGAATTTGCCACATTCATCTCAGTGGATTAACTCTGAAACCTAAAGATGACAGTTTTAATGTCAGTATTAACTATTTCAGTGATGATCCTTTGAGCAGAAACATCCCACTAATGTGCTTATTTCAAACTGCCTCCCCAGGTACCCAAATCTCACCCCCCCGTTTCTAAATCCCCAGCTGCCAAAACCTCTGGCTTCTTCCCCAGGAGACGTTGGGTGCTACTGTTGTGTGTTCTCACTACAGAAATCATTGACATGTCAGAAACAGACAGCATAAAAACCTGAAACTAATCTAAAATTAACACAGGCTACTGTATGGATTGTATTCATTTTCATATTTAATCTAGCAGGGACTGTCTACTACTGTTCATAGAGTGCTTAACACAAAGGGGCCTTTTTTTCAGTTGGTCCCCTACAAATAAAAATGTAATACCAATTTGGGGCCTAAATATTCTAAAAGTGGCTGGAAATTTTGGGTGCTCAGCTTGAGACACTTTAAAGGCTCCTGGTTTTTAGACATTGACTTGCAGAGGGTAAATGCTTAGTAAACCCCTTTTAAGGTGCCTCAACTTGGACACCCAAAAATGGAGGCACTTAAAATCACTAGTCGCTTGAACATATAAGCCTGCATTTAAAGGGGATCAAGCTGTTGTGGGATCTCCAGTCTGCCCCCCTGAGAACTGCAGTGTTGAGCAATCCTGCTGAGGCAAATCAGCCGGCTTGGCAGGGAGAGCACAGGAGGGGCCTTCAGCATGGTTTCACCAGCTAGTGCAGAATTCAAAACCATGGCGGTTTCAGTTGGCTCTGGCAGCAACCTGAGTTCTGAGCTGTTGTATATCTGTTTTTTCTATTTTATTCCTCTGGTAGCCCTGGAAGCAGGGGGAAGAATGACTTTCAAACAAGAATCTTTATTGTTTGCATAGCACGGACTCCCACTTAGCTAGAAAAACATGTTCTTTATTATTTCCCTTGGAAAACGATAGTTCAGATTAAAAAGAAAAATGTTTAGCAAAAGTCTGAAAGAAAGCACCACTGAATTCTCCTAGCCCTAGGCCTAGCCCTGGAGATATATTCTTAATTAAATGTCTATCAAATACAAAAGGCCTGTATAAGAAGGTATCATCGGGATGCCATTCAGCCATCAGTTCAGGGGCCAGGGAAAGCCCCCAGCACTGATGGGATGGTCCTATCAGGCAGGGGGTTTGAGCAGCAGCAGAACAAGGATAAGAGGATCAGAGTGGGGTTCTGGGCAGCTGTGTGTAGCCCTGTGCAGAGGAGCAGTTGGAGGTGAAGGGTATAGTCCTCGCATCTGCCGTTACTGTGCCAGCATATTATGGATCTGTGTGGTGATTCTTCCAGCTGAGGAAAATAGCAGGCGAGAGTGGTGGCCCTGGAGCTGGGCTGGTTCCTGCTTGTGGATTGGAGTGGATTCTCCCACCCGCCCTCACCATTCCCTATACAAAGCCAGTTTGCTGAGCTCTGTATGCGGTGGCCGTGCTGGTGAATTTCATTATAGCAGAATATGTGGAACTACCTTTGAAACGTGGTGATCTGTCACTTTAACCAGGGGCTTTTCACACAACCATGCTAGAGCTCAGGGGCCTGTGTGCTTCCACAGAAGGAGATGGCAGGGAGTGGTGTTCTTAGCAGATGAGTAAACTTGGAAATATCTCTCCAGCTGTATTTACTGGTGACTTTTCAGAGACTTTCTGCTCTGGGAAACAAAAAGGCATCTTAATTGACAGATTTGCTTCCTGAGCATATTCAGAACTGGGGACAAAACCAAGTGCCTACTGCTTTCTACTCCTGTTAGCACAGCAGAACCCACATAGCTAAACATGAGCGGGATTCGGTTCCTTCTTGTGTGTCAATAAAATACCTTAACAGGCTCCAATACTTATATATCCATGCAAATCTCCTGAAGACACATGGGGTTGCACAAGTGTCTTTTGTTAGCAGAACCTTTAGTACTGGTCATGTACAAGAAGGAAAGCCCCCAACTTGACTACTCAGCTCCCAGGTTGGCAGATGTGGGGTGGGGAGAATTTTCCTTGTAAACTCCGAATATCTGATGTGGAAATCACTGGGGACAGTAAACCTGGAACTCCACAATGCCATTTAATAGTTGATTTGCAGAGCTGTATGGCATTCTTTCTCCACACGCACTGTTCTGATTTAGGACCTTGAATGTTCCTGACCGCTTTAAAATGTGATAGTTTTCATCTCATCCCATATTGGAAAGATGGCCTAGAGGGAGTGTCTGGCTCATCTGAACCACTTGGGGGTAGCTGCATAGATTGAGATCCATTAGCCCAATGCATTCTCGCTATGCAACCTAGAGGGAGTGTCTGGCTCATCTGAACCACTTGGGGGTAGCTGCATAGATTGAGATCCATTAGCCCAATGCATTCTCGCTATGCAAAAGCAGTAGAATTTTTCAAGAAGGAAGCTTGTAGAGCAATTGCTGAACATCTTGGGTGGTGGGACAACGTGCTAGATGGTGTGTGGATAGGCTGGTACAACATAATTGCACATTTGATGTGGTCCAGTGAGTAGGACTAGACTGGAGGTTAGGAGACCTGAGTTCTATTCCTAGCTGTGCTAGCGATCTAGTGTTTGACCTTGGCTGAGTCACTTCATCTCACAGGGTCTCTGTTTCCTCTCCTGCCCTTTGTCTGTCTTGTCTATTTAGAGTGTGACACAGACTTTCTGGGACACAGACTTTCTCCCACTGGTTTGTACTTGCCTGGCACAATGCGGTCCTGATCTCTGTAGGGGTCTGCGGACACTACTGTCATACAAACACCTGGGGCTTTGCTTTCATATTGAGCAGCACGTTTTCCACATTCATAATGGGAGGGTGGTGTGCGGCATCATTTTTAGGTAATCTTCCCACTGGCATTGGAATGTGCAAGGTCAGCATCAGTACCTAGAGGACAAGTCCGGCTTAGTCAGACAGGGTGTGTGCACTTGTAAATGGCAATGATTTAAATGTGCATTGAATTTAAATTTAATAAGATTCCTGATTAATTAAATATCAACTGATTATTAAAAACAGCTTTATTGAAGATTAACCTCCCGGAAAGAGATAAGCATCAGCACTTACTAGACAACAGCTGTTCTTGATTAGGGCTGTGAGAACTTGTGAAAATCACCCTTCCTTTGCATGCAGATTCTCTTCCCAAAGAAAACTATCCTCTTAGCTCTGCTGTTTTTTTCTGCTTAACCTGGAACTCTTGTGCTGGCAACTGGGGGGCCTGTGGAAAGGCTGTGTGTGTCTGGCACAATTGCACCTCATCAGTACATATGTTCCTGATCACCTAATGGCATTCATTTAAATCAGCTGTCTGTTAAATCTGACAGTAAGAAAGGATTTGGGTACCATTAATGTAAGGTGTTGCCACATAAGGTGTTGCCAAAACTGCTCTCCCTGACTGCATACAGAGCTAGTTAGCTTATTTAGTGCACATTGGGTTAAATCCTGCCTTTAAGCTCTGTCCTGAGCTGAGGAAGAAGACCCCTTGTGCACCCAAGGGTTGTGGAAGAAGTCATGACAGAAAGTCATTAGCTGCAGGAGTCCCAGGGTGAACACAGTACGTAGGGGGTCTTGATGCTTCCTAAGGGTACCAAGCGTTGTGAGGCACCTCCCAAATACCTGCCCTTGTGTGAAGAAGCTGTGTCTATGCCTGCCAGATGTCAGCGTCCCAATTCCACTGGCCACAGGCAACACAAGCCCTCCCCCTGGGCCTACGCAACCTGCCTCTTTGCAGGTTAGCAATAGGCACACCCAAGCCCTCTGAGAATCTCCCTGGAGTGTCCAGACCCTGGTCCAGTAGTTGCTTACAGTAGCCACAGATTTGCTGCTTCCAAAGAAGCCATACGCCCCAGCTTGCCAGTTCTATCACCAATCACTGCTCCACTTAGCACACAGCACTGAGATATGCTTGCAGTGAAAACAAGTAAAAGTTTATTTTAACAAAGTATAGATATTCAAGTAGTAACAAGTAGAAGTATTGGGAAATCATAACACACATTCTAGAACCTAGACACACTTAACTAGACATTTTCCTTCTTAGAGAGCAATGCTCACCCAAAGTCCTTGGCTGTAATCTTCTGTTCATGGGCTGGGAGTCAGGAGTACTATGTGTTGTTCCTAGCTCTGCCACTAACCTGCTGTTTAACCTTGGCTGAGTCACTTTATCTCACCAGACACCCCCCTCCCACCCTTCATCTGTCTTATGTATTTAAACTGTAATTTCTTTGGGGCTGGGACTCTCTCTCACCGTGTTTGTACGTGCCTGGCATAATGGGGTCCTGGTCTCTCATAGTGTCAGTTTGCCTCTTCAGTGAAAGAACCCAAGTGTCTGTCTGTCTATCCCCAGGTATATAAAAATAAGTCCATCGTCTTTATATATCAACAGGATACATCCATCCCCCCACAACCAGTGATGGTTGTTTTCCCCTGTATACTCCTTTCTTGTAGATTTTGCAATTTCTTAATCAGCATCTGGTTTAGTATGCAAACAGGCACATGGTGTGAGGCAACAATGACCAGACAGGGAGATAAGCATCTGTTATCCCCTACCTGAAAGGAACCTGTCTGAGGCATGTCTCCTGCTGGTTACCTGCCTTCAGAACATAATTCTTCATATAGACACACAACTCCTTAAATATTATCTGTACACACATTTTGCAATGATTGACAACCAGTGAGCTACCAGCTCTCGGTAGAGACCCCATATGCCACCCTTTACTGAATTATTATGCTTATATCCAACCCAGGGGATCCCTGTAAAACCCTGTGCATTCCCTATGCCCTTTGCCAGTTGGCATCAAGAGGTTTCTGGATCATGCTACACCTGCAGAAAAGGGGAAGCTCATATTTCCCTGCCAGCAAAGCCATGGCCCTGCTCTATCCACATGCTCCCTCTAGACCCGCTAATGCCCTCAACAGTACTAATGGGACAACTTGTGCCCCCCGCCCCCATCCTACTAGCAAAACTCTGGTTGCCTCCTGTGTGAGTGGGCTGAGTGTCTCTTTATGCCCTTTGTACCCAATGTGCACGCAGTGCCCCATAACAAGCCAGTCATAGTTCGGGTCTCTGCTACTAACAGATCAAATTGTGGGGTCTTCACTCACACCAGTAAGCAGTTACTCACATGAGTGGTTTCACTGAAGTCAGTGGGACTACTCATGTGAGTAACTGCTCAGAAATGCAAGGAACGAGCCCAAGGCCAACCCTTCTAGTTGTGGAATGCAAAGATAATTGAGCTTTGTAGAGTCCAAGGGCCAATCCTGCATTCTTTTGAGCACCCAAGTCCCCCATCCACAGGGAATTCAAGTTCAGGCCCCCATCAGCTGTATAATCAGAGAACCAATGTAATCCAGTGCAAGACAAAAATATCCACAGCTGGCTCAGATAAATCACTTTGTACCATAATTGTTCTCCTGCAGATTGCACATGATGCATTGCTTACCCATCTACACACAGTTTTTGGTGAACAGTGCTCATAGGGCAAAACTGAAATGGGGTATTACCAAAGAGTTGTCAAAACAGCTCCGAAGTTGAGCTACATGTATATGGATTAGTTCTGTCTCCAGCCTGCTTAAATTATAGCCTGCATACCTGCAATTTTTGGTTAATGGTTCTAATGTATTTTTGTGCACAGGCATTAGAGCACCAAGGCTTCCGCTAGCACCGCATGCTGATGCTTTGTTCTCAGAGACTGATTTACCCTTCCAAAGCAGGCCTCTAAAAACAACCTGTGGCCTGTTATGCACAAGGCCTCTTGCGGCCTTTCTATGGCGCTGTCATACAGGGGTATGACATCAGCATGCGGGGGTGGAGTGGGGGAAACAAGCTACTTAGCCTGGAAGCTCCATAGAAAATAGTTGTGGTGAGGAATCAATGAGGTGTGTTCAACCGTGTTCAGCACTTCGTGATGCCCTGTATCAGGTTAGAATGAATTGCATTGTATTGGGCCAAATTTTGAAATACAGATGCCTAAAACTGTACACACAAAGCCATATTTGTGCTGGACAATTGTGCATTGGTGAAAACTTAGGCACAGAGTCACCCACTGAAGATTTTGCACAGGTGCCAAGTTCACACAACTTTCCCTGGCCAAACATGGGTAGCTGCATTTGGCACTGTGCTCCTGTTCCTAGCAGCTTTCTTTGGAAAACACAGACTTTTTTGTGAGGTTCCTTCCTATGGAAATCGCAGGAAACAATATGCTGTGAGGCACATCTGCTTGATCTCCTCCCGAATCTCATCAATTTCTCTCGGCAGGGATTTCTTCCTTTTCAAAGGTCTCCCGTCAGCACCATGTGAGATGTGGTATGGCACATCCCATTACGCAGTGCACTGTACGGTAATGCTGACTAAAGAGCATTTTTTGCCAGTCTCCTACTCATGCTTTCTATCATCCTGTAAAACTTAACACCCCTGTAGTATCTTAGCTAAAATATAAGGCAGATTTGTCTCCTTCCTGAGATGGAAAGGCCTCTGAGCTCCCATTCTTTCATCATGCAAATGTGTAGGGCAGAGGTGGGCAAACTATGGCCCACGGGCCACATAAGGCCCGCAGGACCGACCTGCCCGGCCCCAGAGCTCTTGGCCTGGGAGGCTAGCCCCCGGCCTCTCTCCCACTGTTCTCCCTCTTCTGCAGCCACACTGCCATGTGAGCAGTGGGGCTGTGAGCTCCTGCCACTCTGAGCAGCATGGTAAGGGGGTGGCGGTGGCATGCATGGGAGTGGGGGGATTGAGTAGAGGGTCCTGGGAGGCAGTCAGGGGACAGGGAGCAGGGGGCGGTTAGGAGAGGGAGGTCCCGGGGGGCAGTCAAGGGACAGGGAGCAGGGTGGGGTTGGATGGGGCAGAGGTTATGGGGTGGTCAGGGAACGGGGTGGGGGAAGAGGGGGTGTTGAATAGGGCATGGGAGTCCCGGGGGGCCTGTCAGGGGGTGGGGATGTGGATAGGTCAGGGGACAGGGAGCAGGGGGCTTGGATAGGGGGTGGGATCCCAGGGGGGCAGTTTGGGGTGGGGGTCCCAGAAGGGGGCAGTCAAGGGACAAGGATTGGGGGGGTTGGATGATTTGGGGGTTCTGAGGGGGATATTTGGGGGCGGGAAGTGGGAGGGGGTGAATAGGGGGTGGGTGGCAGGCTATTTTGGGGGCACAGCCTTCCCTACCCAGCCCTCCATACAGTTTCACACCCCGATGTGGCCCTCAGGCCAAAAAGTTTGCCCACCCCTGGTCTACGGCCAGATTCTAATCTCTGTTGTGTGTCTTGTATTGCAGCATGACTTTAAACAAAACACCCTCCTGTGTCCCGGAAGCATGGACAATCGCTGACTTTTATTAGCTACTCAGCAAACTGGCTCTAAATTAGGTTTAATTAAAACTGTTGTATTGAAGGGATCTGTTCAATTTGTAGTCACTTCTTGGTTGTGACTCATATAGTCTCAAGGAGAATCTAAGATGAAAATAAGAGTCACATAGGGCCAAATTCTATTTAAGTGAATAGTCCCACTGAAAGCTGGGTACTATGAGTAAAGAGAGAAGGATTTGGTCTATAAATCATAAATTCCAAGGTCAGAAGGGATCCCTGAGATAATTTAGTCTAGTCTGACCTCCTGTATTACATGGGCCATGGAACTTCCCCCAAATGATTCTTAGAGCAGATCTTTTAGAAAAACATCCAATCTTGATTTTAAAATTATCAGTGATGGAGAATCCACCATGGCCTTTGGTAAATTGTTCCAGTATCTAACTCTTGTTGTTAAAAATGTATGTCTTATTTCCAGTCTGAATTTGTCTAGCTCAACTTCCAGCCATTGAATCGTGTCATACCTTTTTTCTGCTAGACTGAAGAGCCAGTTATTAGATATTATAGACAGTAATCAAGTCACCCCTTAAACTTAAAGAGAAGGTTGAGAACCCCGATTTAGTTTTTTTTGCTGGGACCCTCTGACAATTTCAGATGACCCCCTTACACCCCCATTCCATGCCACCCTTACATCTCCACTCTCCGGCTGCCCAGCTCTGAAGGCAGTGCAGAAGTAAGGGTGACAATACCACAACCCCCCTACAATAGGCTTGTGATCTCCTTTTGGATTGGGACCCCCAGTCTGAGAAATGCTGAGCTAAATAGATTGACTATCACTATAACACGTTTTCTAATCCTTTAATAATTCTTGGGACTCTCCTCTGAACCCTCTCCAATTTATCACCATCCTTCTTGAACTGTGGGAACCAGAACCAGATACAGTATTCCAGAAGCCTCCTTTCCACTGGCAAATACAGTGGTAAAATAACCTCTTTATTCCTATTTGAGATTCCCCTGTTCATGCATCCTAGGATTGCATAGCTCTTTTGGCCACAGCATCATGCTGGGAGCTCATGTTCAGATGATTATCTACCAAGACCCCCCCCAAATCTTTTTCAGAGTCACTGCTTCCCAGGATAGTTCCCCATCCTGTAAGTATGGCCTTTTCCCCCCAGATGTATATATTTACATTTAGCCATATTAAAACACATACTGTTTGCTTGCACCCAGTTTACCAAGAGATGCAGGTCACTCTGAATCAGTGACCTGTCCTCTTTGTGATTTACCACTCCATTTTTTGTGTCCTCTGTAAGCTTTAGAAGTATAAATTCATAAGTATACATGAATGATGTGCATCATTCTGCTCCAGCCAGAAAGCTGAGAGCTTGCTCTTTCCAGCACTTTGCTTTGGGTAGAATACCCACATATGAAGAAGTTAGAGACACCCCTTTCTGAGATTATGTTTAACCAAGTTTTGGCTTGCACGCCCCATAGCTGAAGCCTGAGGAACTCGAGTAGCAATGTGGCTAATAAAATCTAAGCTGGCATTTTGTGAATAGGAAATAAGGGATATGAAGAATCGCCCCCAAAAGTAATCAAGGCAATTCTAAAAATTCCCTGTGATGGGAGAGTAAAATGTATCAAAAAAATTACATAAAAGTGGAGTCAATGAGCCCTTCCTCTCTTTTGTGACTCATAACACTTACGGGTAAATGGCCCTCATTGTCTGAAACAAGTCATACTGTTTCTTACCCCTGACAAATCCAATAGTTCTATTATAAAGACGTGTAGCAATTTGCTGCTGGTGAGAAATGTTAATGTAACAGATGCTGTTTTATGTAGGTGTTTGCATTCTCTAATATTACTGTCACCCTGTCCTTCCTCACCACCTGTCCTTTGGGGATTACTCATCCTGTTGGTAAATGAACACTTTTACCTGCAGAGTGGGTGGTAGTGTTCCGCAGAACCCTTGCATGTCAGCATCAATCCGCTTCCTGTGGGGAAGCTCCCAGGTACATGAGGCCGGAGCAGAGGTACATCTTTTGCCTCATATTCCTGGTACAGCAGGAAGCATTTAACAGACCTGTATCTGACTGGAATGTAGGTAGTTTGTTATGGCATTCAATGTGTTGCAGTTTAAAAGGTGACACTACTGACATCTTTTAGGCCATGTCTACCCTAGCACTTATGTCGACAAAACTTTTGTTGCTCAGGGGTGTGAAAAGACACCCCAGGAGTGACGTAAGTTTTGCTGGCATAAGCGCTTGTGTGCACAGTGCTATGTTGACACCATACGATTGTAAGTACAGGGCCTTACATACACTTGGGCATACATGTTACAGTCCAGCTAGTATATGTGGATTGCCCAAAACCTATTTTGTGTCCTGTCATGCCTGAGCAGACAGCTCTGTGTGGACTAGGAAAACAGGGTGTTTCTGAAAGAGTTCTAGCGAACATGTTTTCAGACAAAATTCAACACTTTTAAAAGCATATTAGCTTGTCCATACAGTCATTCATGATCAGCTAACAATGTTTTTACTAGTCTAGCTTGGGCTAGTGAGGTGTGATGGTAGCAGATACTGAGAGCTTTACGAGACACGCCCCATCTCCAAATGCTGACATGTACAGACAGATAAATAAGACACGTGAAACAAGGAGCTGTGATACACAATCGGGAAAGATGGTCTCATGTCATCACTCAGGGAACAAGAGTTCCATTTCTACCTATCGTCTCAAGGTGACTGATTAGGGAGGTAACAGAACTGGACGCTGTGGCTCTAGCCCACAGGGGAGTGGAAGGAATGTTTAGGAGAATGAAAGACACAGTCTCAGTCTCATCCATCACCTCCCTCATACTACCTGTGGGAGCAAAGAGCTTTTCCTTCCCATCTGAACTGCTTCAGAAGAATGACAGGCTGCTAGTAACTTCTCTGGAAAAGGTTTAGGACGAGTAAGCACATTTTTCTAACAATTTTTGCTGAGGACAGCGTTGGCTTCACCTCTGAAGCATGCATAGCAGCCAACATTTGACTCCTTTTTGTTTTTCCTCCAACTAAACCAGTGTTCTGATGGCTGCTTCCAGCTTCTCCCCTCACCCCCTCTGTCCCATGCAAGTTCCTCTCCTAGCAGCAGGTCAGCTGGCCCCTCCCTGCTCCTTGCCAGCTGCCCCTGTCTAGGCAACCAGAGCTCCAACTCTTCCTTGCACTGTGAGCAGCTGACGGGTGGCTGCAGGAACAGGGGCTGGACTTGGCTGCTGCTGAGAGAGGAGATTTGGCAGGGGAGGGACAGAGCCGCTGCTGAGAATAGAGCAGCTGAGGAAAAAGCTACCACAACACAGCCCCAGGGCACTGACTAGGATACCAGCTCCCCAGGACTGTCCCAGCCAAACTGGGGCTGTCTCTGTGAACAGTGTTATTAGCTCTTCCAAAGATCATTCTTCATTTTGAAAGTTGCACACAGGCCCTTCCCACTCCCCTCCTGGAAGGGCACTACAGTCCTCCTGGCTTGGCTGTACATACCTCCTCTCTCCTATGCTGTGCAGAGGGGATTTCAGTGCTAAATCTCTTCCCTATTTCTCAGTTACGCTTCCAACTTTCACTAGGCAGCACAGACTCACCCAGCACAGTCCCTCCTGCAGCCAAGCAACACCCTCCCTTCCCTCTGTGAACAGCTAGTGTTTCCTGTGTGTACTGGAGCATGGCTTCCCAACCTGATGCTATAGGGAAGGGTTCTATGCAAACATCTGTAACAAACACTGTGGAACTGTTGCCCTCTTGCATGAGCATGACATGTACATGAAAAGTGTAGTAAAAAACACTGTGAAACCTCTTTGAGTAGAGTGACCAGACATCCCATTT
Source organism: Lepidochelys kempii (assembly GCF_965140285.1). Lineage (NCBI taxonomy): Eukaryota > Metazoa > Chordata > Testudines > Cheloniidae > Lepidochelys > Lepidochelys kempii. The sequence goes on along the minus strand of NC_136388.1, from coordinate 24,527,210 downwards.
TTAAAGGGACAGTCCTGTATTTAAGCCCTCCTGCAGCTGTCCCAACTTTCTTAAAAATGGGCAAATTGTCCCGTATTTTCTGTCTCCCCTCATCCGTACTGGTGGGTCCTGCTGCTGGCCAGATTCCTGCTCAGAAGCCACCTGCCCCCCAGCAGTGAGTATGGGGGTGGCCAGGCTGGTGGTGGGGCAAAGCTGCAGCCCACAGGACCGGCTGATCCTCCTACTGGTCCGTCAGCGCAGCCCCACACTGCGTGCCAGCTCTCGGTCAGCAGGGCCTCGCTCCCCATCCCGTTTCAAGCCGGCACTGGCTGCACGGTGCAAGCTGCGGTGGCTGGTGAGTGAGGGCAGGCACCAGCTGGTGACATGTCGCCTCTGCTGCCCACTCAGCGGCCCTTTACGTGTTCCCCCTCTCGCTGTCCTCTCCCTGCTTTGCCCCTTTCCTCCCCCCCAACCCTGCTGCTCCTGGTGGGACACGTCCCACTCCCAGCGCTGTGCGAAGAACTAGCCCCTGGTCAGAGTGCTTAGCTCACCAACAGCCTGGCCGGCAGGCTGCTTCCTTCCCCCACTGCCTGTGGCCGGGCCAGCGCCTCAGGAAAGCCCAAGACCCTCTGGCTGTGGGCATTGGCCAGCAGGAGCCGAGCCCTGTGTGCCAGAGCCCCACGTGCCAGAGCCCCACACAGCACTGGCATGGGGAAGTCTCTCCACCCCTCAGCTGAGCTCTGGATTGGCAGGGGGAAAGCGATTTCCAGCCTGTTCACACTCCGGCCCTGCAGGCTCCACAGCAGCCCCCCAGGCAACGGCTCTTCACCTGCTCCCCACTGCCCTGGGTTCTGCCCCCAGGGAGCATGGGGCTGCTCCATCCCCTAGGCACCCTCCTATGCTGAGCCACCTCTCTGGCCGGGTTCACCGAACCCCTGCAGTCAGGTTCCCTGGACCCTGGTGCACAATGCGTCCTTAGGGCTTAACCCCTTCCTGCCTGTGCTGTAGCCAGGGGACAGGAGGAGGCTGGGTTCTGTAGGTGGCCAGCAGCAGCAGCAGCCTGGAGGTGTTAACTGCTTTTCAACACTGTGCCCCGGTCGCCCCAGCGGGCCACAGCCAAGCCCCGGGGGAGCAGCTGCTCCTGCAGTTCTTCAGGGGCACCAAAGAGTATCTGTCCCTCCTCAGGGCAGGAATTGCTGCAGCCCCCTGTGCTGGGGCATCCGGGCCCAGACTGGCTCCCCGGGGCGGGGGGAAAGAGATGCGTCTTGGGCCTCCATGGCTCTCTTTCTCCTCACCCTGCTCCTCTGACCCCCTCTGGGGCTCCAGGGGCCTCCCTCCCACCAGCTGTGGGCCAAATGCACCCAATCCATGCTGCTACCCCCGAACTCCTGTGTGCTGGGGGCAGGGTCTGTGTGCCAGTTGGCATGGGGGGGGGCAGCAGCAAGGTGGGTGCCAGAGCTGGCCCATGCCCCTGGCTCAGCCGCACCCCTCCCGTTTCTCAGAGCCCCGGCTCCCCCGTCCCTCCGTGTGCTGTTGGCGGATTCGCCTTATCTATGTTCCTGTGACGGTTGAGCTGTTACATTAAAGCAGAGGAGCCCTAAAAACACTGTGCAGGCAGGCAGGCAGGGACAAGCTGCTTCCAGCCACAGAGGAGCAGGGGTTGGGGGGGAGGGGGGAAAGAGATGAGCTTTGCAAAGACATGGGCGAGGACATCCAGCCACAGGGGAGGGATGTCCTCACCCATGTCTTTGCAGAGCTCATCTCTTCCCCCCCACCCCTCCCCCCAACCCCTGCTCCTCTGTGGCTGGAAGCAGCTCCTGTCCCTTCCCTCCCGCACAGTGTCAAAAGACTGCTGCTGGCTACATTCTGGTGTGAACCCTGGCAGAAATCTGGGGAGGGGGACATGTGACCCTGCATGCCCCCACCACATGTTGCCTTGGGAACATGCAGCACCAGGTCCGTTCCAGGAGCCCAGTCAGGCATGGAGGGCAGAGATAACTGGGCAGGGAGGGTTGGGTCAGGCAGTCACCTCTGACCCCCCATGTGAGAGGTGTACAGGAGTGTGGATGTGTTACCCCTCCCCATATGAGCTCTAAAGCCTTAAAGATGAGAATTGTGGCAGAGCTCCAACCTTGTCCCCATGGGTCCCGTGCTTCCAGGCAGTTTATGCTAGCTACAGAGGCTCACTGCAACCCTCCATGTAGCCCTTCTCTCTCTAGGGCCAGGGATATAGTCTACTGAGCCCTTTTCATCATAAGCCAGCAATGGAGGTTGGTGAGAGAATTCCCACAGTCTCTGTTGCTCCCACAGCCTCATGCCAAAACAGTTTAGCCTCCTGTCCTGACAGGCGCCTGTTTTCCCCTCCCAGGAGATGTTTCAGTTTTGGTGGGTTGGGGGAACCCAGGCCTACCCTCTACTCTGGTTTCCAGCCCAGGGACCCTAATGGTAGCAGCTGTTGGTAGCTGACCTTTTACTGCTAGAGTTGCTACATTTCCCTGGGCCACTTCCCCACAGCTCCCCTACTTCTCCCTTACCAATGACTTGAGGGTGTCTTCATTAACCAGCCCTTCAGCCACACTTCTGGTTCCTCTCTGCCTGACTGGAGTGAGCCCCTTTTACACTATCAGAGGGGCCTTAATTAGAGTCAGGTGGTCACATTACCTTAATGGCCTCATCTGACTCTTTGCAGGTTAATTGGAGTCAGGTGTTCTCATTAGCCTGGAGCAGCCCCTGCTCTGGTCAGTCAGAGAACAGAAAACTGTTAATCCAGTGGCTAGTAGATCTGCCTTTGACTCCTCTGCTGAACTCGACTGGCCTGGGTCTATCACAGAAGGTAAATAAAAACAATCCAACTATGCAGTATTTTTTTTTAACATCAGTCAATTTGATGTTAATTTGAACGTTTGTACTGCATAGTTCTGATTGATTGCCATTGAACTTGCTTGAATAGGAGTCATTTTACTAGGTGTCCTGTATTCAGCATAAGGAAATATGGTCACCCTATCTTTGAGGTACAATTACTGAGCACATCCACTGGCCATGTATCAAAGCTTAATATGAATCTTCAGCCAAAGAAGAGAGGAAGTTGAGGCACCAACATCACTGACAACAGTATGGACTAGCTGCCTGCCAAGTGTAACTTTATCAAATTGAAGCCATTTTAAAACTATATGAGCACCAAAATAATTGCATCACTTAAAACAAACAAACCATGTCTCCCATGTTTCCAGTTCATCCATTTAAAATGAAAATAAGACTGTAGAGCAGACACAGTGAAAAGTCTCTTCACTGTAGTAAAGGGCAACATAACTATTTAATTTTCATGACCTTGCAGCCATGTTGTCATAGGTTGTGTGTAATCTCCTCACAACCACAAGCTAAGCAGTAACAGCAGCAGCTTGACCAATGTTAAAAAGAGATTCCTCTGAGAAAAACCAAGACTATTACAGGAAGTGGAGTGGGTAATTTCGTGGGTGGTGGTCTACCTACCTTCTGGGTCAGTACAGAACAAATACTCCAGTGTGACATCAGGGGTACTGGAGGAGTGTAGAACTTGACTGCTTGTGGGCACTCAAAATCTCAGAATGAGGATGTTAACCTTCATGTCTTGGACAAATTCCAGCTTAGATATTTACATTCTGTCTACCTAAAGTTCCCTGCAGTTTCAGTGTTCAGTGCACACAGTGTTCTTCACTTCTAACCCTAAACTGCTGCTGTGTGCCTTTAAAGATTTGCAGCAGCACATTTGCGAAGTGGAAATGCTTTAATGGTGGGTGAAGTGATTATTGTATATCCGTCACAAAATCTGGATCCAGACTTCAAATACTCCAAAGTTTGGACATATTTGGGTCTGGAATTTTGATTATAAAAGTAGAGGCCATTTGAGACATTAATATCCAGATCTAGGTTCAGAATTCTAATAACCCTCAAATTTAGTGATGTTCAGGTAATGTCTATTCTGTGTATGTATAGCTTGGTTTACCTCTGCCTTCCACCAGTTTTATGTGGATGTCACTAGACCCGTATAATGGAATAGTGAATCAGGGCCAGAGTTGGTAAAACATTTTGTAAATTTTCAGGAAGTAAGTCATCTTAGAAATGTAAGCAGTAATATTTCTATTTTATACTACTGCAGGATTTCTTTTGTTACTCATTTCAAGCTAAGTTGTGGAGGGAAAAAAGAAAGATTAGGGCCCTTTTTTTTTCCTGAAACCTTGAGAATGCATCAGTACAATACTACAAAACAATAGTCCAGAGTGCCAGATAAGCACAATTGGCCAGCATCTTCCTGAAAACACCTTAATGAAATTTCTGTCATGTCAAATTGCGTGAAGGACTTTAATGGATGTGGGAGGGAATCTTACAACAAATACCCTGATGGAATTTAGTTCCTTATTTCCTTTCCCATGAACACAACATTTGCTTAATCGGACTAGATAGCCCTATTCATTCTTACAGTTGTGGAGTCTGTGCACAAACTAGTCACCTTTCCATTTGGTCTGTGGGTGTGATCTTTGTTGTCACTGCAAAAACTCCTATTGACTTTAATGGTTATTGGATCAGAGTCTTTTTTACATTAATAAATCTGCCCTGTAAAAACATTCAGTATGTGTAACAGAGGCTAGAAATGAAAATCATGAAAGCTTTTTACAACACTATGTGGCCTTTATCTTTTCTAATTCACAAAAATGAACAATTATTGAGAGCAATATAGTAATTAGATGACAAACGTTTTTTGTATTTAAAAGCACACTGTGCATTATAGCATGGCTTTCAGGCTCATTTATCGCATCAGTTGAATACTACAAGACATCCACCACTTGAAGCAGTCAAATGAACAATACTATTGGCAATCTGGTTGCATAATGGTGACCAGCTGCACCTACTAAACATTCCTGCTTGGTTTTCATCATTTCAGATTCCCAATATAAGCTCTAAAATGTTGACGCCCAAATATGGGCTGAGCCCTTTAGTGAACTTCACTTAACCTTTCATAAGCACACCCAGTCACATCTGATCCCATCCGCATTGGTCGTGAGCCAGAAAAGGAAGGCTCCGTCCTTCTACCACACACTCTAATGAAGGATTTATAGGGTTTCCTTGTAAAAGATCTATTATAAGGGGGCAAGCCAATTTTTTATTTTCTACTTAGTTTCCGAAACCTTTTTGCAATAGTCAGACATAGCGATCTGTCACAAAATAATATTTGTGACTTGATAAAATGTATTGAAAGTAAAAATGCAGAAGGTAGACTCGGAGACCACCGTTTCCTCCCTAAGCATTGTATATATCTGGTATACTTTGCTTAAAATGGCAGCCTTATGTGATCTTACAAAAGGCATCTGAACAGCTGGCCACAAGGAAAAGAAGTCTGAAGTAGGACAGTTGCTGTTCCGCTAATGAATTGTGGGTAACTGATCATGCTTCTGAAGAGTAAGACAACAGGGGAAACAGAAGTTCTTCTGTTATCTACAAACTGGGTACAGTGCATTCAAGTACAGTACAGTGTGACTTCTCCAAACCAGTATTTAATTCCTCCACACTGGAACGAGGAGTGATTAAGTTTCACAGTGTCTCACTCTCCAGCTCTCGACTTCTATGCTATTCTGGATAGCACAGCACGAGTTTCACAAGGCAGACTCCTATCCTGTGAGTGCTTAGCAGAGACCATCAAATTCACTTAATGTGGGACTGCAAAGTGTGCTTATACCAAGATCTACATGGCTTTTAAGAGGGATGAATTTAGGCATCAAGAGCGCACAGTGATAGACTTTACTTTCAGAAATCACAGTAGCTCTGTGTTTAAAAAAAAAAAAAAGGGGGGGGGGGGGACTTCTTTGAAAAGGGGAAAGTAAAAGCTATGCCAGCTGAACCCTTATCTGAACATACTTGCTTTTCCTACCCACACAGCGTAGACTTTTAGCTACGGGTTCATACACAATAACTAAAAATTAATTAAGATAATGTGAATAATCAGCAGATTATTAATCTGTATGTTCTAAAACAGGAGAAGAACTTTGTTCTCCCAGAACGAAGGACAATTCTGAACTGTCAATAACAAAAGAAGGATTTACCCACATTTAGCTGCCTGGATGAAGAGTTATGCATGGTCTACATGCTTATTTCAACAAAGTTTCTTGAAGCTCTATCAATGGCTGACTGTAATTTTTTAAGCAGCAACTGATCCAACCATGCTAGACCTTTGTCATTGGACTTGCCATATTGCAACAGGCTGATGGCCCAATTCATTTGATGCCCTTTGATTCTGCATCCGTGGTCTGTAGATGATGGCCAGTTTATTCTGTAGTCTGTATTTTAGATATTTCTATCATATCTTCTTTCCTTTTGTTCTCTTTAGAAATTCTTCTCTGTTATACCCCATAAAACCACAAACTTCAACTCCTTGACTACCCTGTTCTGTTACTAAACTTCATGTAACCTCGCTGGTAACAATGGGATTGCACAATGAAATTAAAGTAGAATATGGCTCATTATTTTTAATCTCCCTGTACAGCTGGCTTTTCTCTAGCCACTTTCACTGCTTTTCCCTGTACCCTTCTTTTTCTGCTACTGAATGTTCTCTCTCAGATGAGGGACCAAATTCATCCCTGAAATAAATAACAAGAGGGCTCAGCTCCGCTGCCATTATGTTAGATTTTAATTTAAATGACCAACGGTGAATGTAAAGCTGTAATCCAGGAATCTCCATTGGTTTACAAAGTGCATCTAATAACTATCAGTCTCTGTGCTATTCTTAATGCACCCTAACATCCTAGTCCCTTTCTGGCAGTCACTGGAAACTGGGCACATGGTTCGGTTGGCTGTCTACAAGGATATTGTGCCTGGCAAGATGGTGGGGGTGCATGGTCACACTATGGCTGCAGTACGAGATTTAATTCAAGCACAAATGACGACTTCCGTCAGGCCGAGTTCAAACCGCCATAGAAAGATTGGATCAGCCAATATTCAAAATAAAGCACAGGTCCAAACTCTCTCAGCTCACAGCAATGGAGGAGGAAAGGGAAGAGACCAGGAATATGCCTTTTGGCTTCTTCATGCTCCCAGTACAGCTGCTAGGCTTGATTCACCCTTGGAGTGTGGAATGAATGCAGCATGGTACACCAGAGAGAAGACTGACCCTGATGAAGGCAGAAAGCAGAACCGTTGCTCTCATCCCCTGGGGGTGGAGCCAGGGAAGGGTAGCTTTAAACTCTAGCAGTGGATCCACAGAAGTCCAACAGGTAGGGGCTTCTCAGGAGGCCCTACTTTGTCCGGCCAACTCCAAACTTCTTGGCACCACAAAGGATTGAGGAGGCTCATGCCCTACTGAGCCGCTCCCACCCATCACTTAAATTCCAATGCTGAGTGCAAGCAGTCTGTGTTCTGCAACAGCAGCTGTATCATCGGGTAGCTGCTGGCAACTGGTCATAAGCCCCTGGGCAAACTCATGCCTGAAGTCCGTGTACTGACATCAGCAATTAATTTGGCCTGAGGAATCTTCTAAGTGATGGGGACAGAATGCTGACAAGCCACATTGCTGGCAGCCACTGGGGGATCTCTGGCTGTCTGAGCCAAGGTCCTTACTTCAGGCCTACTAGGCATCATGTAGAGTTCATCCACTCCTTCCCAGGTGCTTATATTTCCTCCTCAGTAATTGTTACAACAATTAGAACTCAGTGTGTGAGCTGTGCAGCTTATTCTTACAACACACATTCTCTTGCCCATGTCCCTATTGCATTTCATATGCTATTATATTGCTCAAGTACCTAGCTTTGTTAGACTCTTCTTGAACTCCTCCCAGATTTCTTCTCTCTTTAACAAATTGTGCCACCCTGCTGCTCATTTCATCATCCAAATCATTAATAAATATATATTGGACAACCCTGTTCTTAGCACGGATCGCTCTTTCCAGAAGGAGAATGGGCTATTTATCCTCCTTTTTGCTTCCTGTCTCTTAATCAGTATTTAATCTGTGACCAGATTTTTTTCTCTCACCCAACAGATAGTATGTTTCAGTCACTGGAAAGACTTTATTTTCTCTCTTCACAAGAATGCTAATAGGTTAGACAGGCAAAACTGAACTCACAAAAAACATAATGGATTGTTTTAACTGCTTTGTTATGCCTATTTGGTAGGCAGTGTTGTTTGCTGGTTAGAGCAGGCACTGGAAGCCAGACCCTGTGGTTTCTAGTCCTGACTCTAAATATAAGCCTTCTGATAGTGTTATGATTAGGATGTAAGTTAACTAGTGCAAACAAAGCTGAAGCCTTCTGCAGACCAATTTGATGAGAATCCTATCTACAGGATGCAAGATTCAGTGTGAAACTTCTGTGCATCTGCCCTGCCAGACCATCTGGGGGGATTCAGCTCCACAGAGGGGCAAGAACTTTGAGAACATGTCCAGAACTGGGTGGGGGGCATTGGCAGAGTGTTAGGGGAACAGAGCGTGGATGGAAAATTCCTGTTGAACAGGAGGAGGTGGAACCAGTGATGATAAAGAGGAAGACACCTTGATTTCCTCATGGGGTTCAAATTCTTATCACAGGCAGCATCAAGCAGTTCACACCCTGCACTGCACAGCTCTAGCACAAGAACATAGTAAACATGCCAGCATTCCAACCTGACCCTGGTAGGTTGGGGCCCTCACAACACAGGGGACCTCTGCAGCTGCAAGTTTGGCAGCTTGTCTGAACTGGCCTGAACGATGAAAACAAGCATCACCCATCACTGTGTATTACATATCATTTTTAAGTTTGTGTTGCAAATTTTGATGCTATTTCAACATATGGTAAATTTGGGGGGTTTCCCCCCCTTCCTTTGCATTTTAGTAATTTCTACCATGCTCTAAACTGAAACAGAGAACATCTTTCCCTGAATAAAGCAGGGGTAAGCAACAGGAAGTGAGTCTAGCCACAGCAAATCTGTACTTGTTTTGTGAGGGGAAGATGGGAAGAATGAATATTGCCCTGTGGCATCCATTTCCTGTCTAACGTTCTCCAAAAGGCAGCTGGAAGATGCCCAAGAACACAGATGTATGTACGTAGCATAGGCATCCCGCTTGCTGGGGTGGAAAGGAAGTCTGTGGACTTTCTTCCCATTTGTAAGGGGCCTGATTTACTTCTCCTCCTCCCTATCCTCTAAACAATGGAGAATTACCTGAATTCTCTTGCTATGGATTGCCTGACCTCCAGACCGATTCAAAGGTAACTGCTGAATTTCATGCACGAAAGGAGCCCAAGTGGCAAAACCTGGACTCTGAATCCGAAGAATGAGTAATAGCAATGAAGTGGGCCAGCAGCATGTGTGAGGCTACATCTGCAGTTGGAGCTAGAGGTGTGAGTCCCAGCTTGAGTAGACCTACTTGTGCTGGCTCTCATTGAACTAGCATGGGCAGTAGCAAACTGCAGCACTGACTAGCTGCCCCTAATACAAACCTGCCCACTCCTCATGGGTACCACGAGAGCTAGCATGTGTATGTCTACTCAAGCTGGGAATCACTGCCCCCCAGTTTTTGCAGTACACAGTAGCTGAGAGGGAGCCTAGATAGCCTTTAATGGAGTTTCCAGAGAAGGTACATAATAAATGGCACCTCTGAAGATGCTGGCAAACCTTGTGATCTTTGTCAGGACACCTTTAAACTCCTTGACCTTTTTGTAACTGTCGTGGATTTTAACTTCTTTCTTGTGAGAGTCTGAATTTCTTGCAGCATGCTAATGCAAGCTACATTGGGTCAAATTCACCTTTGGTGTATTTCCACGGAAGTCAATGGAGTTACTCCAGAGAAGAATTTATCCCATTAGCCTAAGTGAATTGAGTCCCACTCCGGTCCTGTGACAACAAAAATTAACCTACTTAAAGACTGACTTATCTAGGAACCAAATTTTGTCTTAGGTTAGGCACAAATGGCTTCTGTGGGAGTCTTGCCTGAGTAAGAACTGGGATTTAACAAATAACTACTGGGTTGTATGGCCCTGCTGGTGCCAAGCACAGAGGCACAGCCTTCTGAAATGTGCTTGCACAACCTCAAAAGCTGGGTGTCCTTTTACATTCAATAAGATCAAAGCAAGTGCTGACTCTTCATTCCTGATTGTGTTTTAGATTAAATCTATTGGTTATAATATTTGAATAGGTAGCTTTTGAATTCTATTTTGTTAGTATGAAACGGCTCATAAATTGGGTTTCTAATGAAATACTGGCTAGGCCCCTCTAGATCAAAGTAGTATTTGGCTCCTTCCCAAACATTTCTCGTGTTCTTTTCATGGGGACACAAACAGGAAGCTCTCCTATTATAGCCTCTTTCACTATGTACAAAGGCACCCCTCTCCCTTGTGCACACATGAAGTATGTCATTCCATGCGAGGCACGTGCCAACTGGAGAAGGTGCATGTCCTAACCTAAAATGGAAACAAATTTTCCCAATCTGTTTTTACTAGAGCTGCTAGTTACAGGAAACTTAGTCAACAAACACTGTGCCTTTTACTGTTCACAAATTGTTTGCAGACTTTGATTTTGTGAATCTGATGGTTGTTTGAAATTCTTTGTTTGAATGCTTCATGTGAACAAATTTCAACCTATGAATTGCTTTGCTTCACTGTCTGAGTCTTCAGGCTGCTTTAGCCCAATGCAGGGGACAGGTCCTGTACAGAGCTTCTCCAGTATCAGGGGAGTGCAAAGGTGTAGCTATTACATGCCAAAATTTGGCCCTCTAACTGCTGCGGAAAGCAGGCTGGAAGGGACTGTGAAGGCTCCTTGTAAGTACAGAGGGTGAGGCCTAGACTAGTCTTCAGGTACAGGAAGATGGTCAGCGTATCTAGAGGGGAGTACTAGTTTGTGGATGAGAAGGTCATGATATTTGCACGGTGCCAAAGAGAAGGAAGAACATAAGGACTGCGCAGAGAAGAACCATAGTTATGATGCATTAGTTGCATTATGGTAGTATCTGGAGCCTCAAAAAGATCAGGGCCCCATGGTGGTAGGCACTGTAAAAAAAATAAAAAGTGAGACAACCACTGCCCTAAGAAATTACAATCAAATTGAAGACCACCCATGACAAATGGGGAACATCCAGTGGAACTGGTGACGGATGAAGACTAGGCTAACAGCAATAGAAACACAAAGCCACTTGCATCAACTATATGCATAATCTGTAGATTTAAGTTCGTGAGTGAGAGAGAATCTCTAAGAGGCCATCTGCCTAGCTATTATCATTGGCCATCATGTTAGAGGTGGGACTTGAGATGGGATTGGAAGGACAGGGTAGTAGCAGTGGCTTTGCAAATTTATTTGGGGCAGACGTTCCTTGCTGAAAGGGCAGCATGGAAGAAGGCATCAAGGTTCCGTGCTCACTGCCAATGAGGAGAAACAGCATCCCCTGCCAAGACATCCAGCTCACCACCAGGGTGAGTCTGTGGTGTCAAAGAGGTCATTCTACTGTCCTTGGCATGTCTGTCCCTCCTGTGTTTCCCTGGGGTTGCTCTAATTTATGCTCAGGGCCTTGTCTGTCCTTGGATCGGCCCAAAATTTCAGAGGTGCAAAGGTGGCATGATTAATTAGAGTATTTAAGTCCCATTGGCTTCCACAGGAAGTTAAAATTAAGCATGTGCTTAAATGCTTTCTTCAGATAAGACACTAGTACTGTAAGTCTCTTACAAATATCCCAGACATCCCACCTTTCAGTTACAGGATGATTCGCATAACACATGAACCCGGGGTCACCCAATGAAATTAATAGGCACCATGTTTAAAACAAACCTAAGAAAATTATTCTTCACACAATGTACAGTTGACCTATGGAACTCATTGCCAGGGATGTTATGAAGGCCATAAGTATTACTGGCAAAGAGTCCTGTGGCACCTTATAGACTAACAGATGTATTGGAGCATAAGCTTTCATGGGTGAATACCCACTTCGTTGGATGCATAAGTATTACTGGGCTCAAAAAGAGAATTAGAGAATTTCATGGGGGATAGGTCCATAAATGGGTATAGGCCAAGATGGTCAGGGATGCAACCCCATGCTATGGGTGTCCCTAAAGCTCTGACTGCTAGAAGCTGGGAAAGGAGCCAAGGGGATGGATCACTCAATAAATTGCCCAATTCTGTTTACTCCCTCCAAAACATCTAGCACTTGTCACTGTTGGAAGACAGGATGTTGCTCAAGATGGACTCTTGGTCTGACCTGGTATGGCCATTCTTATGTCCTTTCCTTAGCTTTCCTTTTATTTTATTTTTAAAAATCCATGCACTGTTATGACATGAATATGGGACTGAGTTGATCTGACACTCCTTCTCTCTGCCAAATATCTTGTGGTTTTTTTCAGGGATACAGTAAAGGTAGTTTCAGCTATTTCTCTAAGGATCTCAGTAAGTCCCAGCTGTTGAGCATGTGATCATTACCAGTTTGGACAAGTAAGTGGGTTTTCCATCTTCTGAGGTACGTCCTCTTTTTGACACACCTGGATGAGTCCAATTAGCGTTAATGGGAATTGCATGCACACACCCAGTGGAGAATACACTGCAGAACCTTGTGAACTCTCTCAGGCTGCTAGACCAATTCTAGGTTACCAAATTTTGGGGATAAGCACATAAACACAAGGAAAAAACAACCGTGGATACTGTCACACAAAATCTGCTTTGTTAATTTACTGTGACAAGGCTGTTGTAAGGGTGAATTGGTGTGTTCATGTCAAATGGACCTCCTCAAAAACCTGTGCCCGAATGTGGAAAGAGGAGAATTACGGAAGCCTACCAGCAGCTCTTCAAGTCCTGTTCCTGCACTGTTGAAGTCCATGAGAGCAGGAGCAAGGTCTTAGTGAACGTGCGCGGAGCCCAGGCAAATGTGATATGCTTATTGGCCCCAGTTCTCTACTAGTCCATCCCCGTGTTGAGCGTAGGAACAGAAAGGGGAAGGGTGGCTTTAAACCACCTTTGTGCTTCCTGTAGTCTCGGAACAGGGCTGGGGTAGGTCTTCTTGGAAACCTCTATACTAGTGCGAGAGCCCCCTTCCACTAGCATTCCCCAGAGCCTATTTCTGCCTCCTTATCCTCAGGCTTCAGTCAACAGAGACAAGGCTTCATTGTTTCCATCTCCATGCAAATTAATTTAACATGTTTTGAGTTTGGCTTCACTTGACCAAACCACATACTAGGCCCTCCCATACATGAGAACTATCCACTTGGGGGCAGGAAGTGGTGCTGGCACTCTTGAATAAGAATGACAAAGTCATCCCAATGCACGCAGCAGCTGTGTTGGGGAAGCCGTTCGCATTTTTAAAGAGGCAAGATTTCATTATGTCAAATAAGTTTGTAACTCAACAAGAAAAATGTCTGTCAGTACTAATGATACATTCCAGCTCATATTGTCAGTCACACAGGTAATGTGCACCACTGTACAGGATACACAAATTAAGGACTACTTACTGACCTCAATCTCCTCATGAAATGCCCATGACATGGAGAACAATTAAGGCAGTATCTGTGTAAGATTAAGGCAGTATCTGACCCTTATAAATTCAGCTCAATCTTCCTTTAAAATGGAAGAAAGCTACTTTAGTGCTGTATTATCAAGAGACTGGAAGAAATAGATTATCTAATTCAAAATCTTCTGCTTTATTAAGCAGCTCCATTTCCTTCCTTGGGGTCATTGTACAAGGTGTCCTTGCTCTTTTCTCTTCCTTTAGGAAGTATTTTTCATTCTTAAATTTATCATTTGCCCCTTCTGATAAATTGGCCTCATCCTTTTGGTGTAACACCCTTCAACTAGAAATTAAAAAAAAATATATGCTGGATTATACAATTCTAATTGAGGGAAATGAAACTTTCATTATTTGCTTCCTTTATGTAACACACAATGGATATCCCAGTCCCTGTTCCATGGAGCATACACTCAAAACTTTCTCTACATGAGAATTGTACTAATTTAGCTAGCTTGATTTAGAAATCAGTTTAGTTAAATGGGTGCAATCCGTGTATGGAGACTCACACTTATTTTGATTTGCGTGCCTTCTACTGAATTAGCTGATGGCAGTAAGGAATTTAGTTAAATTGCTACAATTTTTTTGTATAGACAAAATATAAAGGTCAAAGGTAACCTAAAGTTGCCATGACGTGTTGCTAACTCAGTATAAATTGGTGCAAGTGGGTGTAATTTAGGTGCTAAGGGGAAGGAGGAAGGCAAGGCTGTAACAGGGATACTGCCAACAAGAGGATATAAAATGTAAGATCAAGTGGCACAAAGAAGGGAAGTGAAGGTTTTATTTTGTTGGGTGCTTTTCCTGTTACAGCCCTGTCTGTCTATTCCCTCACCATATAAGTTACACCCACTTATTAAGTCAGTGTAAGGTGGTATAATTTACAACACCATTTGTCACCGAATAGGTGGACAGCAGAAGGAAAAGCTGCTGATGGGGAAATGTATATAAAAGCAGGCTTCCTGCATGTGCATCTTACACCTTCCAACCAGTTACTTTGCTGCTATAATTCAGCCCAAATTACATTCACGCAGAGCATGTCAACCCCACTGGCTTCCTTACATAACTTACTCAGCCCTTTGTCACCTCTGAATTTGGCCCTATGTGTGGAATTTAACAATGTTGTCTTACCACAAATATAAGATGTTTGTTTATTTTTTATCCAGTTTTCCTTTTCTATTTTTAGAAATCTACATTTTAACACTGTGGCCCAAATAGTTGGGATTACCCATTACCAACAGTGAATTGACTGTTGATGCCACAGTGCAGAGAGCCTGTCAGAAATTCAGCCTTAGTGCCAAAAATTAGGACCTTGTGTTTTGTCTTATATATTTTAATTTCCTTGTGTAGCCATGACACGCCAGACCAGCTGCACTGGTATTTTCACACATCATGTAATGTAATATAACCCGACAGGCTTAGCTGGAAATGATGGGCTTAACTCATCCCTTGTGTGTGCTGCTTTGAGGACAAGAGAATTATAGAAGGTATGAGGATGGCCCAATATATCAACTCACAGCTGGGATGTATTGGTCTGAGAAAAGTCAGGAAAAAGAGCTGACTTAAACAAGCCCTGGCAAAAGCAGTAATTCTGTAGGGATATTTTTAATGTTTTAAATATAGATGAAGATATCCTTGTGACTAATATTCCTTAGCAACTACAGTGGAGTTAACTTTTATTGGTCATTCATTTATTACACATCAGGGGCAGCTATTGCTAGTCTAGTGCTCTGAGATTGGCTGGAAGTCAGGAGATCTGGATTCTATTCACAACTTGGCCACTGACTTACGAAATACCTTGGTAAGGACATGGCTGTTGTAGAAGAGGTCCTGAGCTGCTGTAAATTCCAGGATGCTCTGGATGATCCTTTCTTGGAGTAGTGGCTAAAGCGGGTGTGATGGGCTTTGTCTCCAGTTGCTCTGATCCCCTTTGCTATCCTCTGGACAAAGCAGAGGGGTCTGAAGAGTGTAATGTGGAGCAGCCCTCACACTGCTTTAAGTGTTGACACAATGGGTGCTCAGGCCAACATTGCTTACAAATCACCAAAATACACCATACATTCTGACCCTCTCAGGTAAGCAGTTCAAACACCATAGGTGCAAATCACATGCTTCTCCTATTCCTCTGAACATGTATGTGCAGTGCTCAGACAGCAGCCAGTGAATGGATTATTAGAGGTCTAAATTCTCCCCTCACCAGTGGATCCCTAGAAGCTAATGATGTCACAGTGAGTATGCTGGCACCAATGCCTGAGCATTCTGTTATTTTGCAGCATGAGAAAAGCAGGTCACAAGGCAAGCAACAAAATAAAATGTACTGAACCGCAATCCCACCAGCAGCAGTATGTACTGTACTCCATTCAGTTCTACCCGAGAGGTCTGGCCTGCAGTGAAACTCACTAACTCTCCATTGCCAGCAATGGGGATGCTCTGAGCAGTGTACTTTAGAGCTGCAATCAGTGTGCATGACTTGCCATCTGAGCTTCTGTCTGCCTCTTCTGCTTATTGGTCCTCAGGCTTCAGGTCATTCTCTCCTGCTCTAGCGTGGTGTGCTCAGAGTCTTCAACCTCCCCACACTGTTGTTCATGCGGGCAGAGTTGCTGGGCTTGTTTGCCAGCAGGGTTGCCAACCCTCCAGGATTATCATGGAATCTCCAGGAATTAAAGACTATCTCATGTGATGAACTCTCCAGGAATTCATCCTACCAAAGTTGACAACCCTATTGGCCAGAGGAGTCAAGTTCCTTTGTTACCAGATTTGCCCATTACTTTGGGATACGCTCATTTATTAGGGTTACTCTTCGGCGTGGGGGTGGGGTTCTGTAATTCTATCAGTGTACTGCTTGTGTCATTTGTGTTCTCATACGGAGCTCTACTTCTCCCTGCTGCAAGTTCCCGCCCAATGGAGCTGTCCTGCAGGACCTAGGTTCCCCAGGGCTGTGTTCCTCCAGCCCCAGAATCAGATGAACACCCCTCTCACACACATTAACAGAGCGCATCTGAGCGGACCGGGTCAATCAGCACTCCCAAGCTGACCCCTTATATGCCCTTGGACTCAGCAGGCTGGGTCGAGCCAAGCTGCTGACCACTGATGCCACAGGTTCAGCACATCCCTATCCCTACTTTCACATTAAAATTGTTCTGGTAGCAACTCACTGGATAAACAAATCCCACAGGATTTTTGGGCGTTGCAGGGATCTGTAGCTTTGCTGCAGAGCGAATGGGGAAGCCAAAAACAAAAAAGAGAGCGCGGGGTGGCGGGGGGAAGCAACCAGCTTAACCATAAAAGTTGTTTATTGCCAGGTAATAACCTTACAAGGAGAGCCAAACAAAGAAACAAAACATACATTTAAATCTATCTTAAATTTGATTACAAAAGTCAGGTTTAGAAAATTATACCTGATCACACAAGTCAGTGTTAAAGAGCTATACCTAGAGTAGAAGGGAAAAAAACAGAGAGAGAGAGAGTGAGTTGGATTTCTCTCCACTCTGTGAAGCTTGAACTGGTTGGGGTTCCCAGGTGGTAGTGGTACCTTAGGGTCCGGAGTGCTGGAGCCAGGCAGAGCCCCCAGCACGATCAGTCAGGAGAAGATGAAGTCCCAATGCAACTGATGCAGATTTTGGATCCAGGCATCAGAACATTTACTTGAGCGTGGGTAGGGGTTTTTGTAGGGAAACAACAATGGTTCAAGGGAGAACACTAGATTTGTTTATGGGTAAACTGATGGCTCAATGGAGTATACCGAAGTTGTTTTGTTCAGGCTAGACAATAGGAACTGATCATTCCTGGCTATGGGTGATGCTCCTTCGAGGGACCTCACAATGCAATTAGGCAGCTTCAGTATTTTGGATACCAATAAAGGATTTATTACTAGAATTGGTCTGATAACTACTGAGCTGGGTGTGTGTAGGCATGAGTTCATTAACATCTGGAGCAGAGATCCTCCATTGTGCAGTACTTTCCTGCTTTTCTGGTCCCAGAATTAAGTGTGGTTCTTGCCTTGGAATCTCTGTTCTTCATTCTGTATGCTAATAGAGATGCCTCCCTGTCCCATCTTCCATGCAAACGAGGCTAGGGGAGTTGCCTTAATCCTGTCACCCTTGTCCAGAGGGGTTTAGGTGTGTCTCTCCCTGTCTTTTCATTGCTTTTTGTAAGTCTTTCTTCTGATTGGCTTTGGTTCAAGCAGAGGCTGGGGCGGGGGGAAGGTCTTTTGTGAGTCAGACAGGCAGGTATTGCACCCGGGTTCCCCAAGAACACAGAGCTGACAGGTAACACCTTATAGGTGTGCAGATGATTTGGGAAGCCCCAGACGTATGGTACCAGATTTTCTATTTTTGATCTTGTTCCTTTAGACTGTGCTCAGTACCCAATCTGGTGAACTTTCCTAATACATTATGGGTCACTAACCAGTAGGTCAGTACTAGAGGGTAGCTCCACCGGAATTGCCTCATCATTCCACAACCCAAGTCAGGCCCTCCCATTGGCCCTGTGACAATTCAATTACAAAAGGTATTGTAGGAAGCAAATGCCGTGAGTAGTTAGAACAAAACATTCAGTGATCTCTCAGATGTGGCTACTGATGCGATTTAGGGGTATGCTGTATACTTGCCTGGAGCGAGTACTGGGAATCATTTACCAGCCTAAGAGAGAGAATAGAGTCTGAGGAACCCAAGACGTGTGATCATACTTCAAATATCTGCACAATCTGTTGTACCCAACCCCACTGCAGGTGTTACTGTCAGTGCTGTGCTACACCAGTCCCTAAGGGTCTGGTAGTGGGCTGAGTGCACCACGTGCTCCAGGACAAGTGCGGTAGGTGCTCTAAGCACTGGGCTCTCCAGCCTCTAGCCCTTGAGAATCCACTCAGGGCACTCTCACTTTGTGTAAGTGCAGATTCCTTTACTAGGGCTGCCAGAAATAAAAGATGTGAACATCCCAGGCTCGCTTGCTTTAACAGCTACCAAAAAGGAACCCAAAAGTTCCCAACCCAGCCCCTCTGGGCAGTCCAAGCCAGGCGTATGAAAGTAACAGAGAAGTCCCATTGTAACCCCTCCACACTGTCTGGCTTCACCCATGTGTCTTCCTGCTAAGGCTACGTCTTCCCCCGGCCAGCAGCAGGTCCAGCTCTGGTCTGTCCAGCTGTCAGACCCTCCAGTCCTACCTTCACGGTTGTTCTCCAGCCTTCTCTCCACAACCAGCTGTCAGGCTGCTGTCTCTGGCCAGTGCTTCTGCTCTAATCCAGCCCTCTGAATAAAAATAAAATGATTTATTTTCCATTCCTGTACTCTGCTGGCTGAGTGTTTAAACTGGGAGTTAATGCAGTACCCTGTTATGAGCCAGCAGGATCATTACAGTATTGTGTGTGGTGCCTGTCTGTTGTAGGTACATTCCACAATGTTTAATGTATTTACCCTCACAACATCCCTGTGAGGTAGGGCAGAACTATTACCCTCATTTTACAGATGAGGAATTGAGGCACAGAGTAACTTGTCCCGGGTCACACAGGATGTTTGTGGTGGAGCAAGAGTTGAACCTGGATCTCCTTTGGTCTCAATTAGTGCTCCAACACCTGGACCATCCTTTTTCTGCTCTGAGTAGTGTAAGTGGATAGAGTTTTTTTTATGGGAGGAGCTTGGAAGAGTACCACTACTTTTTTGTTTGTTTCCATTTTTAACGCTTTCCATCCAGCTAACCACAGATAATAAGTCTGGTATCTCAGGCGCCAGGCATTCTCAACAGAGGCCCCTCAGCTGTAAAACTTGCTCCCACCAGAAGTCAGGCTGATGGAGTCCTGCAGCCTGCAGTGCCTGATGCAAGATTATTCTCTGTTGACTTGCCTTCTAGCAAACAAAAGGGCTGCAAAATTACTATGGCAATAGTTCTTTGGCAAGTAACCACCTAAACGTAACTTGTGGATATAGGTCAGCTGTAAACTCCTTGGGGCAGGGACTGTCTTTTATTTTGCGCTTTGCAGTGCACCAAACACAGTGGTCCATAATCCTGGTTGGGGCCTCAGAGCATCACTGCAATATAAATATTTAGCAATAATAAAATGCCTTTAATTGTAGGGAGAATGTGGTTTGTTTCCAAACTGGAAATGTTGGTCTTTTAAATTTGTGACTGTGCCTAGATACTATAATGAAAGGTGCACACTAAAGAGAGCAGACAGTAGCATGATAGCGTCATTGCTCTGCAGGCATTAATTCCAACTAACCACAAAAAAACCCTCTGAACAGCTTATTAAAATTTAGGGTCTTGAGTCATAGCTGCATCCCAGAAACTAGGTTTCTGCTATTTAAAACCTCTAATCCATGTGACAGGCAAGTCATGCTTGAGTAACGGGATAAAGGAAGGACCCACAATGGAAAAGCTGAGCAGTAAGGAGCATAAAGACAGTGAGACAAATTCTGTCCTGCTGGACACCTGCACCTTAAGTCACTAAACTGATTTTGTCTCTCCACCCTTTACACATACATGATGTGTACTGTGGGAGTCAGCTCCCAGCTTGCTAGACTCTAGACTGTCACAATCCCACTGAGGGAAATGGGAAGAGGCATTCACCCATTGTACTGTTGTGTTTATCTGGCTAGAGATGGCTTTCTGCACACCTTGTGTAACACTATGGCCATCTTTCACTCACATTCAGTAGTAAATGGCAAGCAGCAAAAGGTCAAGATGCTTATTTTTTTATATAATTTTGTATTATGTAGGGGGAAAAAATCATTGACTGTAAAAAAGATCCTATAAACTATAAAATGTGAGACTTAGCTCCCAATTTTCTTGTGGTAATGGACATGACTAATCCACAGTGACAGCACTGTGTACTGGTACAGCTGGGGACTCCATAGTTTTTACCACCATGAAGTGAGGTAATTTCTTTAAAAAATGCTAATGGAATCAGAACAAGAGAAGGCTAAAGCACCTCCTAAAATTACTATCAGGTATTTACTTGTTTATATAATCTTGGGTGCATGCAGCATCAGAGTTGAGAATATTATCTTGTTTTCAAAACCAGAGCCATTGACTTAAAACTAGACACTTTGGGCACCATCTTCTTCTTATTTACACTGGTGGAACCCCATTTAAGGCCTTAATTAATCCCTATCTTGGTTCAGAGCCCAGCCCAGTGGGAAGTGACTTATACCTCCCTTATCCTAGGGCTGGTAGGGGGCCCCAGCTCATGTTAGGGCAACCCTCAGGGCTGTCCTAACTTGTACCTCAGCCACCATGGTCTCTGTGGGCCTTAAACAGACAGGAAAAAGATGGGGTGTAAGAACACCCTAGTCATGCCTCCTCCTGGCCCATCCTGACACAGCCTTGAACTTCTCCTGCACTGAGGGATCCTGCAGGGGAGCACAGAGCCAGGCTAGCCAGCTCTGTGCTTGCAGTAGGGGTGTTCTGCAAGAGAATATTTTATTGTTGTTTTGCAGCCCCTCTGTCAATGGAGTGGGAAAAGTGGGGCTGCAAGGTACCGTTGATGGTGCCTGAAGTCACTGGAGAAGCACTGTGTAACCGAGAGGAAGATGAGCTCTTTTTATGACTTCATATTGACAGACTAATGTTGTTTTAATTTTAATTTCAAAATGTTTTGCTCTTATAGGAAAAGTTTTATTCACATGAGTAGGGCAAGTCGGGTTTACATTTGCAAAGTGCTGCACAAGCATTGCATTCCCTCTACTAGACCATGCTGCCTTATTAAAGGTTCGATCCTAAAGGATCAAAGTAACTGAAACATCTATTCTGACCTCCTGATTTTTTTCCCTGGCAACCAGTTGCTAGGCAGCTAATACACCTGGAAAGTAATTTATCTCAGTCCTTATCCACAAATGAAGCGGTGTAGAAGTCAGGCATCAGAAATAATGAAGCCACTGTCAATGCCGTATGTATCTTAGACTTTAAAAACAATGGTGGGGGAATTCACTGCTTGTGAAAATGAAGGACCCAAAGTATGGGCTAGAGCTAGGCATAGTGTAGGCAGGTACCGTAAGTGCTTCTTGACACATAGCTCTGCCAATGTACTTCGGCCTCAGCTAGTGCACCTGAACACCCTACTCTTCTTGGCCTCTCACTACCAATTGTGCCAAATTGTTTGTTTGGCAGTTTTTTTAGATGAATAGCAAATACTTCTAATGACTATTATGCAAGCAATTTATAGGTGAAAATTTGCTTTTACAAATCATTAGGACAATTACAAATAATAAATGTGCAGAAATCATGACCTGATCACAGATGATTCACAAAGAGTAATGACAGCTAAATTAATTA
This sequence comes from Lepidochelys kempii, assembly GCF_965140285.1. Classification (NCBI taxonomy): domain Eukaryota; kingdom Metazoa; phylum Chordata; order Testudines; family Cheloniidae; genus Lepidochelys; species Lepidochelys kempii. The sequence continues at coordinate 24,505,498 of NC_136388.1, read as the reverse complement.
AATAAATTGTTCACGGTGCATAGATCACCTGGCTCTACTTTTGTGCTTTAAGAGATTCGAAGTGACAAACTCTTCAAGGTGCATGTTTTTCTTTTAACACTCCACTTTTAACTTTCCACTCCAAGCACATCATAGAATCAACCTGCCCGATTCTCTCTCACATGCATCATTTAACTGTCTGCTTCTCCCTTTTGTTGCCAGACTAATCAATATCTGAATGGAAATGCATTTAAGGTTCATTACATTATACAGTCACAGATCCTGATTCTGATCTCACGCTGATTTTATTCTGTTGTAACTTCATTAACTTTCAGTGGAATTAACCCTAGTTTACACTGATATAAGCATGGATAGGCTCAGGGCAACAGTTTTCTTTTTTCATATGGTGTTCGATATACTTAAATTGGCTGTCATGCCATATATCTATTTCTATTACATGCATCTGTTATGTTCTAAAGATGTAATTGTTTACCTTTTAATAAACTACATACAAGTTATTAATCTTTTTGTTGTGAATATCATTCTAATCATATTAATATATGAATAAATTGCACAGTAGACCCTAAGGGGGGGGAGGAATAGCTCAGTGGTTTGAGCATTGGCCTGCTGAACCCAGGGTTGTGAGTTCAATCCTTGAGGGGGCCATTTGGGATCTGGGGCAAAAATTGGGTATTGGTCCTGCTTTGAGCAGGGGGTTGGACTAGATGACTTCCTGAGGTCCCTGATTTTCTAATCCTGCTTCCATTTGAAGACAATGAGAGTTTTACCAATGAGTTTAATGGGAGCCATATCAGATTCTGAGTTACAGTTCTTATTGTACGGTACTGTCAATCTAGCTTCACTGCAAAGCATAAGATCATAATTAAGTTTTGTTAACCATCCAAATGTACACATAATTAAAGTACACCCTGTGCTATCCTACTGTAGGGTTGTCACCTATTTACAATTGTCCTATGGGACACATCAGGTCACTTGTCACAACAATGCAACATTTACATTTTCATATCATGATGTGTTGATGCATCACATTGTATTGACCCGTCATGATGTAACATCACCAGGAGGAGGAGGAAAGGTTAAGACAACCTAGAACAAAGTAATTAATACCACCATTATTAGAAGTGGTTGATTGGGTCAATCCAGAGCAGCAGAAGGTGAGTGGAAGTCCAGAATAGTATTCATCATAATACAATTTTAGGAGGGCCTGCAAGCCTTGACTCATGAGACTAATCCCAACTGATTACTGATATAGGTTGGGACTTTATTTTGATATATAGTCTTTCATGAAAACTGGATCTCAGAATGCTTTATGGAAACAAATACAAGGGAATGGGCACTATATATTACAAGTACACTCCACTGAAGCTGCTGTTAGTCATATCTGTAGTGATAACTTCCTGGCCAAATCCAAGGGCTTCTTTCCTCTTACCTTCCAATTTGTCTGCTGGATTCATACTGTCAGTCACTCCATTCTCTTTAGTACTCTCTGCTTCCTGACTTTTCAGTGTCTGTCTTGTTGGTGGTTCCTTTTCCTATCTAACCAGTTCTATACAGGTTCTTATACCACCTTCATTATTATAGGATCTGAGTGCTTTCCAGTAGTGCATTAAGCATCAGGATGACCATTTGTTATGCGTTCCTTCTCCATCCTCTCCTAAGAGGGAGAACTGTGTGTGCAGTGGAGCATTTTGTTGTAGAGAGGGTTTTGTTAGGTTTTTAATAACCACACAGCAGTGTGTATAACTTAGACAAGGCAGGTCACCTTGCACTTGGAGAGAAGGAAGTGAGATTTGTGTTGGCCCTTAGTTCCTGTGGGAAGCTTGTCCTGGCCCCTGAGAAAGCTCCCTCCCTTTATAGAGGAACTTTATCCTTATGGTAGAAAGTTCCATTTTGCTTGAGGAGGAAGGTTGTTGACCACAGTCCTCATCCTGAAATTTTGGGTGTTCCAGCTTTGCTGGGCCCAGGCCACTGAGCACCTTGAAGAGAAGGACCAAGACTTTGAACTCTCTTCCACTGGTGTCCCTGGGGCTTGGTCTGTGGCCCCATCCTCCTCTCCCTTTACATTAAAATGGATGAGAGACTATTTGAGCTCTTATGGCTTTAACTCCCACTTCTGTGCTGATGACCACTACACCTGTCTCTGTGCTCCTGACCTGTCCCTCACTTCAATCTTACAACTATGAATCTCTTTCTGATATCTGTCCCTAGATGTCCTGCTGCCAACTCAAATGCAATATGAACTCATTTGCCTTCATATCCTCCCTTCCTTTTCCATCATAATCATGAAATCCGCTCTGTTGCCTGTCTTCCAAGCAGACACCCTTGATATCATGCTTGACATCTCTCCTCTCCTCTTCTAACATCAAGTCATTGTCCAATCCTGCTGATTCCTTTTCTATAACAGCTGCATCCCTATTTCTTGTCTTTGGTTTGGTAATGTCCCACCTAGAGTACGGCAACCTCCTTCCCTTCAGTATTGCCATATTTCCATTCTTCGCTGGCATCACACTACCCTCTGCATCAAATGAAAACTCCCTGTCTTTGCCTTCAGTGCTGTGTGCACAGTTCTGCTCCTTCCCACAACTCTCTTTCCTCTCCCACCGTTCTACTCCCTGACTCCTTTATGCTCTGGCAGCTCTACTAGCTTTCACAGCCTCTGTGAGTCCCTCTCCCACAAGCGTTTCTGCACTTTTGCCTACACTGTCCCTTTGTCTGGAATTACCTTGCTGGCCCTGGTCCCCATCCAGCCTGCACTTTCAGTTCCCTCCTTCCCACTTCTGAACCCATCCTTGTTGCAAAAATGTAAAACGGGGCATAGCCACGGGTGTGCCTGAGTGAGCTGTTGCCCACTCACTTAGCATCCAGGCCCACCCAAATCTGAGCAGGGGTATAGTGCTGCCATAGAGGCCCCAGAGCATCACTCAGGCACCTGAAATCCAGGATGGAGCTATGCACCCACCCTTCAGAAAGCTAGGCTCCGGCAGCTCTGCCTCGCCATTTTCTGAGCCGCCCCATGGGCATGTCCAGCTTGGCAGGTGAAGCCCTGTGTCTGGAGCACCAGGGCTAGGAAGAGGGCATGGAGTCAGGGGAGAAGCTGAGCTAGCACAGTCTGTTATTGCCCATTCACCCAAAAGTTGGGGCCCACCCAAATTTCCACTCCTAGCTATGCCACTGATGTAAAAAAAGCAAATCAAACAACCAACACAATTTAAAAACAGGAACTAACCAGCTGTGTAGCTACAGCACCAGAAATAACCTCATGTCATGACCTTCCACACTGCTGAAAACCTTCTCCTTCCTTTGACCCCTCCTACTTTGTCTCACCTCACTCTCCATTTGTTTTGGAGGCCTAGCCTGCAAGGCCAACACAGGCTCTTGGATTTTAATTCTCAGCGGAGCGCTATGGATACCACCCTATGCATACCTATGGGGTGGTCAAACTAAACAGTAGCTTTATCTCTCCATTCCCCTCGCTGAGCATTAGGAATGATAAGGCATGTCACAGCAGAGTTGGTTGAGGGTAACAAGGCAAGGTTGCTTCTGTAAACTGTATTAATACAGGTTTCAGAGTAGCAGCCGTGTTAGTCTGTATTCGCAAAAAGAAAAGGAGGACTTGTGGCACCTTAGAGACTAACCAATGTATTTGAGCATAAGCTTTCGTGAGCTACAGCTCACTTCATCGGATGCATGTGGTGGAAAATACAGTCATGCATGCATCCGATGAAGTGAGCTGTAGCTCGCGAAAGCTTATGCTCAAATAAATTGGCTAGTCTCTAAGGTGCCACAAGTCCTCCTTTTCTTTTTGTATTAATACTGTTTATTGGATGAAAAACCCAAACCAAACAGAACAGCCCTAAAAGCACAAGGCCTTCCACCTATCAAATAATAGGCTTTTTACCAGAAAAGATAAAGCACCTGTTAGATTATTACAACTGGCCTGTCAGGCAAGCAGACCCAGTCACTTATACTGAGAAAAAGAGCTTCCCTCACCACGCCCCCAGCCAGGGTCAGGATCCCTTCCTGCATCTGTGTTCTGCTTGGGGCGCTGTGAGGGACGCACGCTGTCAATGCCCCGGCCTGGTGATGTGGAAGTACTATGCGAAGTTTCACCCCTGTCCTATGTTTGAGCTGCCGCCTCCCGGGAGACAATGGCAGGGTCAGACTCCGGTTGTCGCTGCGTACCTTGCACTCATTTTCTTGCCTGTCCGTTTGGCCTTGAAGCCACTCCTGCCGCCTGGCAAATGGTGATTCGGCCTCACGAACCTCACAAAACTCTCCCCTTAAAAGTTATGCTAATATTAACAGGGTCGGTATATGTCTACATTCATGCTGCGCCCCCCCCCACCCCCTTAATTGCAGGATCACGTGTCTAGCAGGGGGCTGAGGTAGGTTTATTCTTGTCAGTTCCATATGGTCGTTTCCAGGAATATGCAGCCAGTAAAGCGTGATGGTGGGTGCGGTGTCAGCTGTTTCTGCGCCGATTTCCGCTTTAGGATAATTTGATGCTACATTTAGAAAACACCACAGGTCATTTCAGAGCAAAAAGCGATGGCAGTAGCAGTTACTCATGCTGCATGTACGGGCCTGGTCCCCCTACTCCCACCCCCGCTTTGCTACCCCTCACGTTGTGGTTGTGTGCGCGTGTATGTGTGTGTTCAATACCGATCGCTCCATTTCCCGAGGTGGGACTGCTTTACCGCAGGCTCAGTCACCCTCCCGCTGTGTACAAGCGGGGTGTGTGTGTGTGTGTGGTATAAGTGACAGGATCTCCTCTCACACAGCCGCAGAGTCGACTCGGCGTGGGGGGAGGAAGAGCCCTGCCCTGCCCTTTCCCTACAGCTCCCGGCTGCTGCGTGACTACTCTCTTTCACAATCATAACACTGTGGTTATTTAAACGGATCTCAGCGCCGATCTGCACGACACCCTTACCCTGAAATTTACACAGCAATAGCGTGACAGGAGCTGAGAACGGTCCCCAGCTCTCCACCTCCTCAGCGCCTTCAGGGCCCCCTCCATACAAATCACTCTGCCGGTCTCACGCAGGCGGAACATATGTGCAGAAGGCAAATCAAACGCTGGAGGTTTTTTTGTTTGTTTTTTTACACTAATCAAAGGACCGGGCGGCCGGGCTCTCCCTTTAATACGGCGCGCAATGAAACACCTCCAACTTCCTAAAAATGTGGTTCAAACCGCTCTGTGCTGCTTCACACGCAGCGCAGCCCCCTGCCACCCACCCCCGCACATCATTCAAGGTGAACCCACTGAGTCGGGTGCTTTGGGGCGATGCAGGCGGGATTGCAGCGCGATGGAACTGACTCGACACTAAGCTGCCTCCCACCCCGCTTCCCCCCAGAATGGGCTGCGTAGGGGTAGTCAGATTGCACCACTGGGGGGTGGGGTAGGGTGGGGAGGGGAGGGGGGGGCGAACCGGAGCTGTTCACATATAGCCTGTGGAAAGGACTGAGAAACCCCTGACTTTCGGCCACGGTTAAAAGAACTCGTCAACCCTCGATTTTGACCTTTAAACATATGTTCCTCCTGCGTGAGACTGCATGATTTAGTTAGTTAATGTCTGTAAAGCGCTTTGAACGTTTAGGGCGCTACAAAGCATTACATGGTGCTGAACTATTAAATGGGTCTGCGGCGGCGGGCTGGGGGGGGCGCTGTGGAGAGATGGGCTACTATTTCGGGTTCATCACGTTCTTAGAAACACACGCGGAGAGCCCATACGCCGTTGTAATAGGTGCCTAATCCCTGTAGGGATTTTCAAAAGCCCTAATGGAAATCAGTGTGTGTGGATACGCACATACACAGAGAGAGAAACACCATGAAGCCTGCGTGCGTGCGACATCTATATTTGGCTGTCTCATCTACAGCTAGCGACAGCCAGCCCCGTCGTGATTACCTAATTTCTAGCGCTGATGTTTTGAGATAAAGGGATTCAGTGACGTTTCCACCCTCCCATGTAAATAGGTTAATAAGAGGGTGGACGCTTCTTTCGTGTCCTGGTGTCGAAAATTCTATTTCTGAGCTGCCTGGATTGCATGTCTGGCTTGATCGCGAAAATAAGAAGCGCTCCTAGAGATGAAAGGGGCCCGGCTGCTTTGCTTGTGCCACGCTCAGGATTCGCGAGTTAGCCCAGCTTTAAGGTCTGCACGCAAAGCTCCCAGCAGCGCTCATGGGGAGTTAGTCACCCACGGATACACGCGAAGTGCAGCCGAGAAATCGGATTCCCCCAGGGTGGGGAGGCACCGGTCATGCTCTGGAGATCAGAGCCGGCCTGGGCGATGATGGCCTGCCCTGACGGGGAGCCGGCCAGCTGGCGCCCAGGATCTGGGCATTGTCCTGCGCTGCCCATGGAGCTGGGTGCCTGTGGTACCCACGGAGCTGAACCGTCGAACTCCGTGCCTGGGAGCTGAACACTGCTCTGGTACCCAGAGGTAGGCACTGCCCCGGGAGCTGGGCAGTGTCCCGGGAGGTAGATGCCCTGGCAGCGGGGTTATGCCCTGCAGGAGGAGCTGCGCTTTCCGTGCGGCCGCCCTGTGCCGTGACACGTATGCGCGCCTGGCACGCCAGGGCTGCCGCCGCTGCCAGCTGGGCTCCGGGATATTGCGTGATGTGCAGGGATCAGCGAGCTGCTGAGGCACACGCAATTCATGCTCCTGCCCCAGTGACCCCGGAGACCTCTCCCTGCTTCCGGGCTGGCGTGCAGGTGCTCTGGGGCGGGAGGAGCAGTTAATCTCTAAACGCTTAGCTTCTGCTTTCCAAGCCCAGCCAAGAGAGTCACGCTATTGCTGGGACGGGCAGTGAGTTCACTAGGGAGGAGGAACACGCAGTCTCCTCGTTATCAGGGGAGTGTAACAGCTGGGAGAGAAACCCGCTTACAGCAAACCTAGTGGGAGCTCTGCAGCCTGCTCTCCATCTCCCCATAACTCATAAACTTCTCAATGAAACGTCCCTCAGACCTGCTCCGGGGGAGGGAGCCTTTCTCATTTAGGGATCAGGCTTTTCAAGTCTCTGCAGCTGGTGAAAGAGGATTTTGCTCTGGGTGTGCGTGTGTTCGTTGCACTGAGGGACTGTAAATCTTATTCTATCTTTTAACAATAAAAAAACAACCCTCCCTCATTCAAACTGTTCCTGTTTGGCCACCCTGCTTCGAAGTAACCACATGTAAATATGCCTCCCTTCCACCGCATATCCTAAGAGGGGAGTTTTGTTAAGAGTTCAAATCAGATCTCTAACAATAAAAGGAGGAAAATTCAGTAACAGCTGCCTTCACTCTGATCGTAACAAACTGTGCCTAAGTACACACTGTGTACACTGCAAAACATCCCCATTTTAGGAGGCACAGTCCCTAGTTTTCAGCAAAACAATTACCATTCCCCACTCTCCGGTAATGCAATCAGTTTAAAAGGGGCAGGAAACTGTGTCTATATTTCTCCCTAAATATTCTTGTCAATGCTGGCATGTATATATAACGAGCTGGGCTCTGAATAAACTTCACCCTGGCTGGGTCCTGAGAGGGGTCAAGCACACCTACAGCTCCTAGGTTGGATCCTGCTCCAATTAAGTTGATAGCAGAAATTGCTATTGACTTCAATGAATGCAGGATCAGGTCAATAGACTTCCATGGGTGTTGCATCTCTCTATTGGGCTAGCTACATATAGTGTTCAGAAGTGAACTAGAACCAGGCAGAAACCCCTAACGCTATATTTCCTTGCTTATTTTAATTCATGCTCTTTAATGTATTTTGAAATTTTAAGAATTTCACCAAATAAACAAGGGTACTTTGTTCATATTTGTAAAAGAAATACATCAAAACTCTTGTGGGATCCCTGAATAAATGCTCACACATTGCAGTGCCCAGCTGTAGTGTACTGGCAATGCTGTATGCTGAAGTTTGCACAGCAAGTTCTTTCCTTATGGTTATGACCTTTGAAGTCACTGACTGATGTGGATGATCAGCACTACGTGGGCTAGGGGTCCATCTTCAGTTAGTTTAAACCTTAATGTTACTTTAGTGTAGTTTTATGCATATAGTTTTGTGCTAGACATAACCTCTCTTTCATATAGAAATAAACAGAATTAACAAGTAATGAATGGGCCACACACAAATGAAATCAGTTAGATCAACAACATTGTGCAATGATTGTCTTATTTTTCATTACAGGAGACTTGCTGCTAACCTTTTTCCAGTTCAGAATTCCAACAGATGTTTCATCACATATCATGTCTTTGCTAAATAATCAGACCCTCTGCTAAGACAATTTGTCTAATTTAATATCATAGTTTAAAAATGAAAGGACAGTATTGTAAGTGTATATTGCTTATGAAATGAACAACTTTTAAAGATGCAGTCATGAAGCCAGGAGGACGTTCTGTGGTCAAAGCCTCATCCGCAGTACCAGAGAGTTATATGGGTTCACATGAGTGCAGGAACTAGACAAAAGGTCTGATTGACCACAACTGTTTAAAAAAAATCCAGAACAATGACTTCACCAGTGTGTGAACTAAACCCAGGGTTTGTTGTGGCAAGGCTTACAAGACACAATAAAATAAAAAGCCCCAGATTCCTGGCCTTGGTGTAGATGCAGGAGGCTTCACATAAAATAAACACAAATGAAAAGAAGCTAGTATAAGATATGAAATTAATTCAATAGAAAGTCATAATAAGAACTCCTATTTTGATTCTCACATCTTTCATTAATTTATTTACTTTTTGTTGCTCTACTGTAAACTCAGACAGATTTCATTCAGGGCTGGCAAAGCAGACAGTTCATATAGAGGGTGAACAGATGTCCTAGTTTACAGGGATTGACCCAGGCTTTAGAGTCAATTCTAGGGTCACAGACAGCTCAAGTGAAATCAGGATTTTCTGTTTTCAATAAAACTGGGTAGGTAGTCAGCTGGTTATCCTCTCCCTGTCCACAACATGTGGTGGGCCTGAATATACTGCTTCTCCCACTGTTGACCACTAATGTTAAATATGGATTAAGGAGTGGAGTGTAGGTCACCACAATCCATCATGCAGCAGTATGGCAAATTCAAAAGTAGCAGATGCTTGAGATGACATAGGTGGGCCCTGCCCCACACACATGGGAGCAACAGCAAAATGCTGTTTTAGATTCAGTTAAGATTCTGTACCTGAGGCGCTCCACAAATCTCTGTAGAACAATAGGGATGGTGGCAGTTGTACTTGATTATTACAGGGGCTTATTAGAAGAGGTGATAAAGCAAAGTCTTGCCTGCCCTTGTTTGTGCCTGTCCAGGTGGAAGTTAAAGATAGTTCTTTTGGAATAGCAAGGGTTAATTCTGGTGTGCTAGTTAACATTTTCTCACTCAATAAAATACAGTAACAAGTTGATAAATCATACCTTTACATCAGCCATGACTCCAGTCATCAGATACAATAGCTACACATAATCATTATTATCTCATTGGCTTTTTGTTGTCTAATATAGAAAGCACACATCAAAATGTATTAACTGTTGCACATGTGTTTTGATGGAAGCATGTGCTGTCTCTGGACAACACCCCAATCAGTCTGCAGACCGGGCAGTCTCACTGGATATTATTTCATAACTTAAAGTAGTATATAAATTTGCCTCTGCAAACACAGCCACCATCTGTTTGTACACGGTTGCATCACCTCTTGCCCCCCTTTTCCTTGTTGTCATCATTCACCGGCATTATCTTGGTGGGGGGGGGGGGAGGAGAATGTGTTCTTAACGTGAGTTAACAAACGAGCGAAACTCCTCGCGAAGAGATGGAGGTTTATAATCTCCACACGAGCAGGAGTTACAGCCTGAGCGAGCCTAGCTTTGAGCAGCTAGATCAGATGAAAACACCCGCTCCCTGCTGCCCCCACCGCTACCGCTTCCCCTACCTACTCCACACTGCGCTTCTGCCTCTCCGGCTGCCCACTCCCGCCGCGGCCTCGGGCTTCTCTTTCGCCTGGCACGTGACTCTCTTCCGCTTCTCCTACGTCAACTCACGCGTCGTTACGCCCCTCAATGTTGCGCGGTTGCCGTGGTTACCAGAGAAGCCGTTGGAGTCCCCGGCCGCGCGAGGACGCCGAGGTAAGAAAACGCCCGATCCCCGCCCCCCAACACCCTGCATGTCCCCCTCTCCCCGCGGCCGCTCCTTTTCCCCTCGGGGTCACCCACCCCCGCAGGCCCCGGTCGGGGTCAGGGGCGGCGCCCTGCGATCCGCTGCGCTCGGGATCGGACCCTGCCGGCGAGGCTCCGCGCAGCTTCCTCGGCCCACGCCGCCCCACTGTGGGCCAGGGCCCCGCTGTACAGACCGGCCCGGGAAGCCGGCCCCCGCCCCACGGCGCTTACAGCCCGGGACAAGGCCGTGGGGCAGTAGGAGGAAGCAGCACACAGGCACCCTAGGCAGCCCCCTCAGCTCACCAGGGGGGCCTTATGCTGCCAAGCTTTTTTGTAGGCATCATGAACCAGGAGAGTTGTCAACAGCTCGGGCTGGTCCCAGCACTGCCCCACGGGGCTAAAGTCTGGCTTCTTTCCACTCCCACTGCAGTCAGTGGCCAAATTCTGCTCTTGTTCTCCCCCACCGTGCCCCACTGAGCTCTCGCCTGCATGCACCAGCTCTATCAAGACAGTGGGACAAGACTGGGCTCTGGCTCAGACTTATGCAGAGCACCACTGAAGTCACTGGGCTAGATTGTGCTCACCCTCATGTCTGTGTCACCCTACTGGCATCCCTGGGTCAAATTTTGCTGATGCCCAACACGACTGCACTGAAGTCAATGAACCAAATTCTTCTCTCAGTTGAGATTGTGTAACAGCACAGGGGCGAGCGGAATTGTGTTGGTGGAAATGAAGGTGGAATTTAACCTGATATGACTAAATAATGTTAATGTTTCTATAGATGGACTGCTTCCAATTTCATTAGAAACTTTCATTCTTAAATTCATAGATGAAAACAGAACAGAGTACCAGTGGAATAATTCTCATTTGTGGACTAGTCTACACTAGAAGCGCTACATAGGTGCAGCTGCTCTCCCATCCGCATAATTACTCCACCTAGGCGAGAGGTGGAAGCTGTGTCAGCGAGAGAGCGGTTCCCGCAGACATAAACACTGGTGTGGACAGTGCTTAGGTGGATGTAACTTGTGTCGCTCAGGGAGGTGGCTTTTTCACCCCCGAGTGACGTAAATTACTTTGGCTTAAGCAGTAGTGTAGACAAGCCCAGATCCTTTAAGCTGTAGGAGGACAAGAGAGAATGGGGCTATATATGGTGTGTGTAGTTCTGTCTTGTCACTATGTACAAAATGATGAAGCCTTGAGCAGGATTGCAATAAAATAGAAAAAAGTACACATACAACTCCTCTGAAAATGCTGCCCAAGATATTTAAAGTTTCCCCCCCATCCTTGTTAAAATGAATTCTGACCATTTAATCTCCAGGGGTTTTGTGTGGCCCTGCTTCATAAGTGTGCCTGAATTCTGGAAGGCCATGGATCGACATGTTCCTGTGCATCCGTTACCAGAAGAAATCCAAAAGGTAAGAAATATGAGAAATATAACAACATCAGGGGTCAAAATTCTTCAATGACTTATGAATATTTCACAGGTTGGAAGTCATTTACATAGTCTAAAAATGCTCTACAAATACAGCATCTGATCCAGTACAACGATTTCTATGTGCCTATATTTACTGCCATGAGTTTGGGATGAGTGCAGAACAAGTATGTATTAGTCTTCTCAAATGAGTGCCAATAAAAATTGTATACCCTCCAATTCCACTTCATATTTTGTCTTAGTGTATGAGAATGTGGATGTATAAAGATTATTTTTTTTCCTGTTTGAAGTATATTGGTGTGAAGGTAACTGATGTCTTTGGTATGGGAGGAGCTTATTGACACCCACAAGTGGAGACTAAAGTCACTTTTTATAATGGTTTGCAGTTTATACTACGGTTGGTAAATAGCAGTTTGTGCGGGTTTTTGTGACCACGTGGTATAAATATAGCAAAAGATATACACAACGTGATTTTAAATCCTATGGTAGTTTTATGATTAACTGTTCTTCTTTATTCTCAGGCAGCAATTGTCTGAAAAAGTGGAAGTTGCATGAAATCTGAATATAATTCCACTTAAGACAAGCTGATTGCTTCAGTATATGTTTTAAATGAAACTCTTCAACCCATGGGATATTCTGTTCTTATTATTCTCCTATTTTTACTGTGTTCATATATACTCAAAATGTGCAAATAGTGCAATTTTCCAATGGGAAATTTTTAATAATTATTCTATGGAGTGCTATTGTAGCCATGTTACACAGAGCTTTCTGTAAACTCAAATGCTTGTCTCTCTCACCAACAGAATAAAATATATTACCTCACTCACCTTGTGTGTCTAATAATTATTCTGCCATTTACTTGTACACATGGCAAGCTGTGTTATTTTCCAACTAAATCCTTGCTTTAAAGTTGACTCACAATAACCTTTTTTTTGTAGTCTCAGAGTACATAAAATTGAGGCTTGCTTATAAATAGGACTGTACTGAAATTTGGCTTTGAATAAAGAATTGGATCAGTTTCAACAGAATACATATTCAAAGTTGAATAGTTAGGAGGAAATCTCTCTTTCTCCCTGTAGTCCTAGATGTGTGATCAGCTCAGTCATTTCTTTTTGTCTTGTAAGACTGGGGGAAATTCAGGGTTAGGAGAGAAGGGAACAGGAGAAAGTAGGGGTAATCTGTCAGAAAAGGGAGTTAGAGTGACAGAGGGGAGGGGGGTGAAGAATTCAGATGAAGAAGAAAATAATACAGGGGAGAATAAAAAAGTCAGAAAGGAGAAAGAATTACAAAACATAGAACTTCAGGTTAGTAAAAGTTTGTTTTTCTGTTTATATCCATTGTTCAGCTTCTAATACAGTTTTGGATAAATATTGTTTTTTGCTGTTTGGCCAAATACTAAAACTAAACATTCAGTTACACCCCTGCTTGTAGCTTCAGGTCTTTATTTCATTTATGTCAGAATCTATCTAAACCTTTAAAAATCTCACAAAACAGGGGGACTTAGTTGCTGGCCTTTAAGATGAAAGGCCAATATTTCATTATTTTGTAACTGAATATTTCAAATATAAGTGTTTAGCCCTGTGTTTAGCATTGGGGCACAAAGATCTGTTTCTAAATAAGTAGGTGAATAAGGAAAAAAGATTCAGGTGCATTGGATAGGTTATTTTTCATTTTTTATAAGTACTGAAACATGCAATTCCTGTACTATAGTAACTTTTGTCAGTGGAATCTAAAATATGGGCCAAAGTGGGCTGTATCCCAAGGTCATGCTCCTTACAAGTTATTCAGACATCTAGAAATAATTTAAGGTTCCATTCTTGTCATTTCAGAAGCTACTAGCATGACTTATTCAGCTGACTAAGAACGGGTCAGACCACTAAAGCTTTCTTTCTCCTGAGTAATTTATGCTCCCCAGATGTCTACTGTATAGAGTCAGAGAGACATAATATGAATGGCTATCCATCTTGGTTCAGTTCTCCACTTGTCTTTGGTGGGCTAAAAGAAGTTCAGCATAGCCATGGAACACCATTAGTTTTTCAAAAAGTTAATACAGCTCAGAGCTGAATCTACTCCTAGAGATGCTATAGTGTAACAGCTGGAAATGCTGCCCTTCAAAATTATTTATACTTCACAAACTTCTTGTTATGCTTTCATAGTATCTGCTGTTATGTAGATCAGGTCCTTGGCACAGATTCTTATGGGTCAAATTTATCTCTGGTGTCTTCCCATTTTCAATGAATTTGGTGTTATGTTTTTTGTTTGTGATTTGTGCTACTTTGGCTCTTTTAATCTTCAAGAGCTCTCTCACGTATGTGGCTATCAGTGCACTTAGTACATTAATGTAAAGTTAAATAGAACATTTTTAATGTCCATCTATTGGCCATCTCTTGCCTTGATTGCTGTAATCTTTTCTTACCTCCCCTGATCTCCACCACTTTGCCCTCCAGTCTGTTGAAAACACCATGCTAAAGTCATCTCTCCTATAACTGCTTCAATCACAACTCCTCTTCCTTGATTAACTTAACTGGCTTACTGTCTTCTACCATGTCAGATTCAACCTCGCCATCCTTACTGCTGAGGCCCTGTATGGTCCTTTTCCCACTTACATCCATAGGTGCTGGAACTACAGGTGCTGGGGGTGCTGCTGCATCTCCTGGCCTGAAGTGGTTTCCATCATATACAGGGTTTACAGTTTGGTTCACTGGCTCTCAGCACCCCCACTGTACAAATTGTCCCAGCACCCCTGCTTACAGCTCTGATCTTTTCTCCTCCTACTCTTTTTACTCTCTGTTTCACCCAGTCTTCCTCCTATAGTACATTGGGGAGAGAGGGCAGCAGTCTCTTGACCAGCTGTAGATAGTGAAAAGCACTGCGAATCACCACTGCCATCTGGGAATTCAGAAACATTGATGTATTAATATCACCTTAAGGTACTCTTATCTAATCAGTTTAACGATCTCAGGTCTTTATAGATTATCGTCATAATATTCCAGAAACCAAAAAAACCCTCTTCTCATTCTAAGTACATCGTGTATAAGCAGTAAAAAGTTTTGTCTCTGAACTTTAAATTGTGATTAACATAAAATGGCTGTGCTTGGTCCTCTTTTTGGCCAAGTGAAGCAAGGACCTACACTCAAATTGATAGCAATTTTTGGTCTGTCTGTATGGTGGTAACTTTTGAAAACCACATCTGGTCAATTCCAAAATTTCAAGGGAATAGTCAAGACTTCAATGGACAGAATGGTGTAGGTAGGTTGGGGCTAGGGAACAGGGGATATTGTTAGGGCACCAGAGAGCTTTCTTTGCCAGCAGCACTAAATGGGCACTCTGTGGGCCCAATTTTAGTGGAACTCAGGCTGCTAGAAGCTTCTCTGGGCCCCTCAAGAGGGCCTCTCAGGCCCATTCTGGCCAGGTGTGCTCCTACTCTACCAGCCTTCCACTCCAGACAGGCCCTCCCCCACACACTCTGATCAGAACTCTATTGATTTCGGTGAAAACTGGAAATCCAGAAAAGCCTGATTTTCACTAAAATCCAGATTTCCAGTTTTCACCAAAATCAACAGAGTTCAGACAAGAATGGGGGGCCCTGGAGCCCTGCCATAGTAGGACAGGGTCTTGGCTGAGTTTACGGATTGGCCTACATAAACAATGAAGTGTGCAACCCTCTAATATTGTCAAACCTTTTAGTTTTGAAAACTAATTTTATTTGAGGTGAATGACTACTTTATACTTATCAGACACTATTTTGTAGCCTTAATATACTTGGGGCTTGTTGTCTCAATTAATTAAAGCCCTTTCCTATGTCATATCACAGAAGAAAATAATTACATTTGTTTAGGTTCGTAACTATCAGTAGCTGTTTATAATGGGGTTTTTCAAAGATAGTAGTATACATGATTCTTCTTACGTTCCAATTTAAAACTCAGTGACTTTATCAGCAGTCTAACAACATGATAGCAATGTCAGGAACAGTACAATGCTGTACACTTACCAGGGAAAGGCAGTCACAGTTCTTTTCTCTTACTGTTTAACTGATGCAGATGCACTTTAGTTCTAAACATTTTTTTTTCTAAAGACCCAATCCTGTTAGGCTGAATTCAAAGCAATTGAGGATGTTGAGCACTTAGCAAGATCAGGCCCTAAATTAGCTACATTTTCACTGACGAATCATGTGTTTTCATTGTACTCTAGACCAGGGGTTCTCAACCTTTTTCTTTCTGAAGCCCCCCCAACATGCTATAAAAACTCCATGGCCCACCTGTGCCACAATAACTGGTTTTCTGCATATAATAGCCAGGGCTGGCGGTAGAGGTTAGGTAGCAAGCAGGGGGGTACACTGATGTAAAATCCATTGATTTTAGTGCAAATTTTAGGTGCACAGAGAATGCAGGATCAGGCACTAAAAGTGCAACCTGACTTGAAGGAGTGTCACATTTTTACTTTATCTAGGAAAAATAAATTTTAGAACAAACTTTATTCATTAACTCAAAAAGGAGATTATTTTTAGTACTTCAGTTTAATATATCTGAAAAGCTCCCAACCATTTAATTCAATTAGTAAAACTGAAACAGATCTGTACTCAAGGGTCTGAACTGGAAATTTTAATGTGAGGGAGTTCTTTACACTGGGACAGAGTAAAGTGCCCATAATTGTTTATTTGAAAGACAGAAGTGGTGGTACTTCAAGAGAGCACAATGTTCTTTTTGGGATAACAACCCCCTCCTCCCTCTCCATAACAGCTCATGTTGTCCTTTTTCAATATAGTAATTTTAGTGCTTTGGAATCTTATGATATTTGTTCTGAATAACAGTTTCATATTTCCAAGCACAGATTGTAACTGCCAGGAAAAATAAACTTGATTTTTTAGTTTGTTCAGAGCCACTGTCATTTTATTCTGAGTCAAAATTAAGAGATAGGAAATAATGCCTGTCCTGGTAATCCCAGAGGAAATATCCCAAAATGTTGTTTTATCCAGTTACATTTAAAATGCAGCATGTTACTGAACCTTTAAATAGTGACTCTTTAGCTAATAATTTTTGACAAATTACTTGCCTTTTGATTAAATGCAATCTTTTTTTCTATTCAACCCCAGTTTTTAAAACATTACAAAATGTCCTTTCCGGCTCTTTTTGTGTGCGCACATGTGTTTGAACTTCTCTTTTTTCCTTTCCACCATCCTTAGCACAAGGGATTTATTTCTTTTAACTTAGGCTATGCTTGCAGTTTTTCTGATTTCTGATCTTTCTAAGTCATACTGCTTTATGATACCTTTGACCATAAGTAATTGAAACAAAGATAAAAAGCACGATGTGATCTCCCATATGCTCAGTCACTCTATTTTGCCTCTCCAGCTGTGGCCCCATCTTCCTTCTTCCATGTGCCTTTAAGATAATACGTATACTTTGTGCATAACTGCTCCCTTGAGCATCTCTCCTCTAACTCCAGCCTGGATATCCTCTAGTCAGGCCTGGATCTGCTCCAGACTGGTTCATACCCTTTTCACTCAAATGAAACTGCTCTCATCACGCTTGTTAGTGACTTTGTGTTGCATGAATTACAGATCCCCTTCCATATCCTCACTCTCCTTGAGCTTTCTGCTGCTTTTTGACACTGTAGGGCATATAATCTTTTTTGAAACTTTGTCCTCTTCTGGTTCTCCTACTGCCTCTTTGGTGGTTGATTGGTCAGTGTCTCCTTCAACAGATCGCCCTTCTCACTTTCTCAGGGGTCCCACACAGGCCCTCTCTGAGGTCTGGAGAGGACTGGGCCACTTCCAGCTTTTGAGGCTCCTAGCCGTAATAAAAATAAAAAAATGATGACACATGAAAACAAAATAAGGCACCAAAAAAAAAAAACAGAGTGAGACATAATTTACTTTTTTTTTTACAAATGCTTTTCTAGCCTTTTTCTGGGCAAAAAAATTATGTCTTTTACCAGATCACATATCTTATTTGCTTAAATTTGCATCTCTAAGCTGAGAGAGTGTATCACATTTTGGTCCGATAGGGATGCACATAAAAACAAGTTGCGAAACTTATCAAATGCCACAAAATTTACAAGTGTCTAATGGCCCTCCTGGATTCCCCCTCTGATTGGCCCTGGACACATGCGTCGATCTGAGGCCCACTTTTTTCTCTGTCTACATCCTTTGTCTGGGTAATCTATCTATTCACATAGCTACAAATATCAGTTCTACCCTGATGACTCACAAATGCAACCTCTCCACTCCAGACCTTTCTCTCTTCACTTAATCTTGCAGTTTAGCTTTTCTCTCTGACATCTCTTTCTAGATATCTCACCATCAGTTTAAACTTAACATGGGCCATGTCTACACTACCCGCCGGATCGGCGGGTAGTGATCGATCTATCGGGGATTGATTTATCGTGTCTAGTGTAGACACGATAAATCGATCCCCAATCGCTCTGCCGTTGACTCCGGAAGTCCACCAGGTCAAGAAGCGGAAGTGGAGTTGACACGGAAGTGGTGGCCGTCGATCCCGTGCTGTGAGGACGCGAAGTAAGTGATTCTAAGTCAATCTAAGATACGTCGACTTCAGCTACGCTATTCTCGTAGCTGAAGTTGTGTATCTTAGATCGATCCCACCCCCAGTGTAGACCAGGCCATGGATAAAACTGAACTTTCTTTCCAAGCCCACCACACTCTCTCTCTCTCTCTGTTGGCAACGTTACTAAACTTCTTGTTACTCAGGCCTGCAACCTTTTTAGACTCTTATTTCTCTTGCTCTGCACATTCACGCTACATCCAGATCTTGCAGCTTCTTACTACACAAGATTTCTATGATCTGATCTTTTCTGTCTGTCCAAGTAACAAAACCAATTCTCCAAGCCCTCTCCTAACTTGACTACTGTAATCACCTCCTTTGTGACCCTCCTGATACCCACATCACTCCCCTCCAGTCAATTCAAAATGCACTGTTAAAATAATCTTCCTATTGTTCTCACCATGTTGCCCCCGCCCCTCCCCTCTTTGAGTCTGTGACAGGGTATACCTACCCCATACCAGCCTCCAAAGGGTCTTTGCAGGCTGAGGAAGTCCCGCCCCTCTGGCTCTGCTGGACATGCTCAGCCTGGAGGCAGAGTATGAAAGGAAGCAGCCCAACTAAGTCTGGGCAGGCTGCTGAAGGGGGAGGATGCAGACTCTTGCCAGGGAGCTGCTATAGGCTGCGACTCCAACTACAGAGCCATGGAACGCAGAGTTCCAGATGGACTCCACGCTGCCTGATGCCTCCAAGGACCATATTTTGAGGTCATAGAATCATAGAATCATAGAATATCAGGGTTGGAAGGGACCCCTGAAGGTCATCTAGTCCAACCCCCGGCTCGAAGCAGGACCAATTCCCAGTTAAATCATCCCAGCCAGGACCGCCTTTATTGGGTGACCCAGATGCCCCAGATGGGAGAAGAGCTCCAGCAGCTGTTGATCCCCTGCCAGTTTCGACGGGATCTGTTATGGGTAGCCCATGCAGTGCCCTGGGCTGGGCATATGCGGTGTGAGAAGACTTTGCAATGAGTGGCGCTGAGATTCTTCTGGCCGGGTATATACCAGGAAGTGCGGGACTTTTGTGCCTCCTGCCCCAAGTGCCAGCGTGCTGGCCTTCGAGAGGATCGGCCTAGACTTGATGGGGCCTTTGGAGAAAAGTGCATCGGAGTTCCAGTATACCCTTGTGGTAGTCAACTATGCGACCCGATACCCGGAGGCTGTCTCGCTACGGACCACCATGGCCCCCGCCATAGCCACAGAATTCCTTAAGATTTTTGCCAGGGTAGGAATACCCAGAGAAATCTGGACAGACCGTGGAACGAATGTCTCATCCAAGCTGATGGCCAAATTGTCGTCTATTAAACATTCGAGCTCTCAGGACATTGGTCTATCACCCACAAACCGATGTGCTAGTTGAGAGGTTCAACGGAACCCTGAAGGCTATGCTTTGGAAATTCATGGATGACGACCCATGACAATAGGGTAAGTTTCTGCCTGCATTGCTGTTTGTCATGTGAGAGGTTCCCCAAGCCTCCATGGGATTCTCCCCATTTGAGCTCTTTTACGGGAGACAGCCAAGGGGAATCCTGGACCTGCTCCAAGAAACCTGGGAAGAACAGGAATCAAGGGTCATGAGGTCAGTGTCCTACATCCTGCATCTGCGAGAACGTCTCCAGAAGCTGGGAGAGTTTTCCTGGGAAAATTTGCTGCAGGTGCAGCACACCCAGGAACTCCAGTATAATCAGGGGGCCAAGCTATGGACTTTCAAGCCTGGGGTTAGGGTCTTGCTGCTATTGCCATCTTCAGAATCAAAACTGCTTGCTAAATGGCAGGGACCATTTGAGATTGTTTGGCGCATGGGGCCAGTAGACTGAGGTCTAGCTCCCTGGGCGACGAAAAGACCTTATGAGTATACCATGTAACCTTTTGAAAGTCTGGAAGGCGTGGGAGGGTCTGCTAATCACCACTACCCCCCAGAACCCGAATTGGGGCCAGTGGACCTCCCGACCCAACACCAATCACAATGGGGCAAGCTCTGAAGAACAAGCAAGGCTACAACAGTTGGTCCAGAGCTTCCCCTCCATTTTATCTTCCTACTCTGGATGGATGAGTATCACCAGCCATCAGATAGACACCGTGCCCGGACAGAAGGTCCGCAACCAACATCGCCCAAGTGCCAAGTTTTTATCAACGTTAGACTTGACCAAGGGGTACTGGCAAATATCCCTTACCCTGACATAATAAGAGAAGACAACCTTCCCTATGCCCTTTGTCTTATATCACTTCATCACCATGCCCTTCAGGCTAGATGGGGCGTGGCTGCATTCCAGCATTTAATGGACCAGCTGTTGCAGCCACACTGACAGTATGCAGCCGCATGTATTGATGACATAGTGATCTAGAGCGCAAGCTGGGAGGTACACCTACATCTCTCAGTGGTTCTATAAGCCCTGAAGGAAGCAGGACTCACAGCAAATTCCTCCAAGTTTTCCCTCGGGTGGAAGGAAATGACTTACTTGGGATATACGGTGGGGGCAGGACAACTCCATTCCCCGAGGTCCAGGCCCTAAGAGATTTCCCCGCTCCTACGACAAAAAGGAAGGTAAGGCAGTTCCTTGGCTTGGCAGGGTACGACTGGCAGTTTGTGCCAGACTTCGCCATGATCGTCACCCCCCCTCTCAGACCTCATGAAGAACTCCCGACCGCAGAATGTTCAATGGTTGGAGGATTGTGAGAGGGCCTTTCAGATCTTGAAGGAGCGACTTACCCAGCCAGTCCTCTTCCACCCAGACTTCTCAAAACCATTCATTTTACAAACAGATGCTTCGGAACTGGGGTTGGGCTGCTCTCCTCTAACTTTCTTCTACTGCCTGCTTCCCTGAGCCACTTCCCCATAGCCCCAGCACCTTCTCTGCCCCTTTTTGTCAGGGCCCCAGTCTGGCAGTCGTCAGCCTAGAGCTCTCCCAACCTCTGCTGACCCTGCCGAGCACTGCTCTGTCTTAGGCGCTTCTCTCAGAACCAGTTCTTCTCACTTCGTTCTCCAGGGAGAAATTCTGCTGCTCTCTGCCCTGCAGCCTTCTCATAGGGCCCAGCCTGGCCCTGATAGGCTGCTTTCAAGCCTCCACTTGATTGGCTGAGGCTCTGCGCAGCCATTCTGGCTTGCTTTAACCCCTTCCACGCCGACGTGGGGCAGCTGCCCCACTACAGGAGGACAAGGGGGAAGGACCCCCGCTGGGTCCTGTCTTGAGGGGTAAGGTGTGTGACAGGGTGTACCTACTCCACACCAGCCCCGAAACGGTTAACTGTGCTTTGCAGGCTGAGGAAGTGCAGCCCCTGCCGGGTGTGCTCAGCTTGGAGGCAGAGTATAAAAGGAAGCAGCCCAATTCAATCTGGGCAGGATGCTGAAGGGGGAGGATGCAGGCTGCGGGCTCTCTCCAGGGAACTGCTACAGGCTCTGACTACAGAGCCATGGCACGCAGTGTTCCAGATGGACTCCAGGCTGCCTGACGAGCCTGCAGAAGAGACCTCGCCGGCAGGAGCTACGCCAGCTGAGGACCCCAAAGACCATGGGGAACTATGGAGAATTGCTGAGGGAGAAAGGGTAGGAAGCAGTCCAGGGGACTTAAACTCTTCTCTAGTGCATGAACCAGGGAACCAGTCAGCGTGTTTCAGGAGGATCCCTGTTGACTGGGTGGTGAGCACCCCCACTATTGCCAGGGGCCTGGGTTGGGATTTAGAGGAGCAGGGAGGGCCACACCCTCCTAAATGGTGCCCCAGTTCCCCAATGGGCCAATAGATCACACAATCCCACAGAAGTGGGCTACTCTGACTCCGGCCATTAGGCCATGCTGTTCTGGTGGAAAGGCCGCTTATTGACTCTGGCCATTGGGCCACGCTGCCCTGAGCAGAAGGGCTGCTTATGGAACCTGGCCACTGGGCCAATTCAAAAAATCTGCTTTGTGTGTATATTCAGAACTAAAGTTGCTTATCTAACTGACAAAAGTAAGTTTTACCCCTGCATCAGAGAGACAACACCATTGTGTGTATGGGGGGGGGGGGGAAATAGCAGAATTCTATTCTGGTTTACGTAGCATCAACATAATTGTAAAATATGTATGTTCCAGTTGAAGAAACTCTACTGTCCCTGATGAATGAGCCGGAAAGAATAAGCTGAGTTTGCAGGGCTATTGTTGGAAAAAAACATAATTGTACTGGAATTGATCTGGAAGTCTTGGAGAGACTAGAATGGAAAGCCCAGGGATAACTGACTAACCAAATATCTTGTATGTCTGAAAGCCTCACCACATTTCCCTGTGTGTTAGCTTTTCACCAAGCTTTGCTGAAAGTCTTGCAGTGTCTTGCCAGTTAACTCTGCCTCTCAGTTTAAGAAATGGTGGTTCAATCAGTTGTCTATTGTGTGCTGAATAATTTCTCTTTTGATGATGAATAACTTCACACCTGCCAAATCATATAGAGTTTCCATATGACACACATGCCATGTAAGCAGACCTAATGATGATCACTATTTTACTCATGGTTTTTGTGAACTCTGAATGTACTTTTGTAAGACTTGCTGGATTGTATCACTTCATTCACTTCCAGCTGTTCTTCTGGTCTGTTTAAGAGAAGATGAGTTGTTTGGAAACAGCACAGAGCAACACTATTCTGGCTCGGACAGTCTGAAAGTCCCACTAAGAATTAGCTTTCTAAAATACAAACTGGGTGTTTTTCTTTATTTTGAACTGTTTCCCCAGAAAATATACTTCAGAGAGTCCATCTTCTCTTTTGGGGACACCTGGGTATGTATGGTACATTAACAAGTCCAGGCACCTTGTAAGGATTCCAATAGGCAGAACTACTGGGTTATAGTTTGATTTAATTTTGCTAATATAGCAAATATTTTAGTTATTATATGGTAAATCAATAAATAGACTTCTGATCATCAATAATCCTTGTGGTAATCATTTAAAATTAGTCCTGTTTTAGATTTGTTCAGTTTGCTAATTAGTTTCAATACATTTCTTTTAAGCATTCTGATGACTAGTTCTTTTTCTAGATGTCCCAGGATGAGACAGTGTGTAAATATTGTGGAGTCAGCTATCTGATCCTTCACGAGTTTAAGCTGATGGAAGACAAAGTAAAAGCAATGGAAAAGGAGATGAAGTTTTATGAAGGAAGCGTAGAGCGGGAAAAAAGACTTCAAGCACAACTACAGTGTCTTAGTCAAGACTTTGAACAGTGCACGGCTGAGAGTGAATCAAAAACAGAAAGGTTGGAACATGATATTTGTCCTTATATTTTTTCATATTAACACTCTCATCCATGTAGTTGAAAGGATGGTTTCAGAATGGCTTTCCTTCCAGAATCAACCTGAATCAAGTGTAGTTCATACCTGAATACATTTTAGTATTTTAATTTAAATCATAGTTTGAAGCATTCCTTAGAATCAAATATTTACTACCTGAATAGTTTAGAGCCAGTCAACAAATTTAAGTGAAAGAAAGGTCAGATTATTTCAGAGAAAGCTATTGACAAAGATGGAAAATACCTTTATTACTGGAGTCATAATTTATCTAAAATTGTTCAAATCAAATTTAGACTATTATGGTTGACAGAATAAGGATTTTACATTTCTGAAATGTGTACTTACTGCCTTACAATAGGTACAATAATCTGCTAAAGAAAAAACAGAAACCTTGCACTGAAAAGCTTACAGTTGAGTTTCCAAAAAGAATTATTTAGAGCACTGAAACTGATGTGAAATTGGTTAGTACTATATGTGTGTAGTTTTGAAAGGGCTTCTAAGTTCTTATTTTTAAGTCCTACTTGGGAACCCATCTTACAAACATTTACTGCCATGCAAAATGCAAGTTATATTGCGGTAGTCCCATTAACGTAGTGGGAGTTTTGCCTTCATAGGAACTACAGTAGATTGGCAGTACCAAATGCATAAATATTTCATTTACTATATTTTATCTGTTGATTGATTTTGCTTAGTGCCTACATTCATCATCATAGCAGTAATAAAACTGGAGAACCAAATTAACAAGTTCATTCAGTCAGACAGTTATTCTCAAAAAGGAAGAAAAAGTCTTTTTACATTAAAGGGCATAATCAACTTGAATTCTAGACAATTTAAAAACATTAGTTACAAGTAGTTTCAGGTACACCCACTGAGTCCTCTTCCCTCAGTTTTTATGGTTCTACTGTCACTTTTTTTTTTAAAGAGGTCTTTCTCTTCCTTGTGACTATGTGAAAACCTAACAAGCAACAGGAGAAGCAGGGAAATTTGACTATACATCTAGTTCTGCAACATATGTTGTTTTCACTATGTTTTAAATATCTGTCAGCGCTGTACCACTCTCCAGTATTAAACTGATATGAAATGGCTTTAAACTGATGGTCTTGGGTGTAGTGATCAAGAGTTATAAATGTTTCCTTTCTCAATTAATACAAATAGGTGAGTCTGCATTTTCTTCTACCTATTTATCAGCAAGTATTATTTTAAAGCTTAAACCAGAAGCATTAGTTATGAAATTCTGTCCTTTTCCTGGGCCCACAGTGTAGCTTTGGTTGTTGCATCTGCAAACTGATTATTTAATATTGCACCATATATGTCAGCTTAGTTTTTGGAAGACAGGAGAAAGCTAAACGTGGAAATTGTGTTTTTAAAAAAGCCTTTTCCTACTTCTGTTCCTGCCTTCATCCTTCTTACTTTTTCTCCCACTATTTGTTTGTCCTTTTTTCTACCTTTCACCCACACTAACTATAAATATTTTTTCAGATCTAAGTTCCTAATTATGCATCTTATAGTAGTCCATCTTGGATATTTGTTGGTGATGATATAAAGAACTTGGTTTGGTATGGAACTTGTTTGTTATCGTCATTATAAACGAGTTTCCACAATATGTTGATTTCTTTTTATTTGATACTGTAGGGTTGTTGGAGATGTACTATATTTCACCTTCTATTGTGGATATGCCATTACATGTTTTTTGGTGATCCATCATGACACTAGCAGATTTCTTACCAAAATAATAGTGTACCTCCACTACCATCTTTTGTAAAAGAAATTCAGTATTTTTTGGCTTCTCCGAGCCCAAAAAGTTTTGAGGAGCTGGTTTCCATTATTTTCTCTCATTTTTCTGCTTCTCTAACCAGACTTCACTCTATATTCTGTACCATTTCTTGTGCCCTCATTTTCTGTGCTCTTACTTGAACCAGTATGTATTTTCCGGTTGTAGGTTTAGAATATGATTCTAATCTAAACAGTACCATTTTGTTTTTTAATTAGCAATAATGTGGTGTTTGTGAAAGGTGAGTATGTGTTGCTGATTTCGCTAGACACTGAAGTCCTCTGACCACGTAATAGTATGGCATGAGCAGCAGCACTGAAAGCTTCCCTGCAATGCCTTACCACCCTACATTGGCACTGTTCTGGAGAGACCATCTTTAGGGGTGAAAGAGTGGTTGTAAGTCTTTGTCCAGCCACTCATCAGCCTAATTCTAAAGACTGTCAGTTGTGGTGTTAGCTTTTGTGAAATGGACTGAAACTGCTAACTCATTACACATTGAGCATTAACAAACCCTATGATAGTAATAACTTTCATTTAGAATTCACCTAGAATGTCTTAGAAACACTAGAGAAGAAACACTGAATTGCACTAGTGGCCTACAGGGAAAGCACTCCGTCATCCTTTAACAGTCTTGTGAGCCACGCAAGGAGACTAATAATTTAACATGACTGTAACATTTGAGATTGAGTTAGAGAACATCTTCAGCAGTCATTGCCAATAAATCTTTACTCCTATAATATGTATGGCCACTCAGAGTTACATAATACACTGTCTGTAGCCCTTTCCGCTTATTGCAGTGTTTTTGATATTTTTTTCCATTCTGGGCTCAGAGCTTGGAATAAAGAAGAAATAGATTCTCTGTTTTCTTTGGTTCAAAAACCCTTTTTAGAAGCGTGCATTTGCTTCTAATTGTTTTTACAGCCCTGAGCATCAGTTACACAGTGAATAACGGTAACATTCAGTGTATTAGCAGATGATGTAGCAGCACATTCTTCTTGCTTAGAGCTGTTTGCTAGGGGTGAACTAAATTTTCCATTTATCAGTATTTTTGTGACAAAGCTTGAACAATTAATGAAAATTTCACCAATGCATTTTTCCTCCCGGAGGCCTTGCCCATACTATAGGCTTGATTCAAAGCCCACTGGAGTCAAAGGTTATGTCTACACTTGAAGCTGGGGGCAGACAGGCCATTCATCTGGTTTTAAGCTGGATAGTCCTCTTTTTCTATGATTTGTCCCTTCTCCAGTTCAAAACCAGATGTGGTTTTGTCCAGTATCACCGAAGGGGGATGCCATTTTGAAAAGCACGCCGTTCCACACCTGCAGGCATGACTTTTCTGCATCTTCACACCAGCAGGGGGGTGGGGTGCTTTCAAAATGTGTGCGAGGTCGCACTGTGTGTGCAAGGTCACGCTGATGGGGGTGGGCCCATTCCCTTCCCAGAAGTACTGAAATGTCCAGTATTTTGAGGATTTGGCAGTGGCCATTCTAGCTGGGGGTGTGCTTCTCAGCTCAAGTAGACATACTTATGCTAGCTCTGATTGAGCTAGCGTGCTAAAAATAATAGTGTAGCTGCAGTAGCACGGGGAGCAACAAGCGGTGGCCTGAGTCTGGGAGGCTTTGTACTTAGGGCAGCTAGCCTATGCTGCTGCTCACTGCTACCATGGCTGCACTACTATTTTTAGCATTCTAGTTCCAAGTGTAGTAGTAGCAAAAGGAAGTTTTCCCATTGACTTAATGGGGTTTTGATCCAGCTGTATTTGAATAATAAAAATAAATAAGCTATTGTGCCTCGTTAAGTACCTTTTCTAAGTATCCCGGCTCATTGCTGCTGCCGTATTAAGTTGTTACATTTACTGACCACTCAGTGCATTGCCATGGTCCTGGTTTTTGCATGGGTGAGATGGGGCTGGCTAGAGAGTGAGGTTTCATCAGTGGCCAAAAATGCCTTTTTTAATTTGTGGTTGGCCAAGAGACTGGATGTGTTTCTCTCAGATACAGACCCCATTCCTTTTTTCCTTTTAGATTAGACTACTGTGAGTTGCTCTACCTGTTGGTAACGCAGAGTGGGGCTGGGTTGCGCCCCCTCCCTACCCACTGTGGGGGCTGGCTTGGGCCTTGCCACACACCCTCCCAAATGTTCCTCCATGCCCCTCTAGGGAGGTGTGTCCCACAGCTTGGGGACCACTTCCATAGAGAGAGAGCCATATAAGTACCTAGATCAGGGGTGCGCAATAATTTTTGCAGGGGGGCCACTCCATGAATTTTGGTAAGTCATCACGGGCTGCACATTTCTACTATATTAATGGAGGGTGCAGAGTCTGGGAGGGAGTTTGGTTGCAGGATGGGGTTCTGCCTGGGGCAGGGGGTTAGGGTGTGGGAGCAGGTGCAAGGTGAAGGCTCTGGCCGGGAGGTGCTTACCATTGGAGGCTCCTGGCTGGTGGCGCAGCAGGTCTCAGGCAATGGATGGCTCACTCTGGAACAGTTATTCCATACTGAGATTGGTCCATTGTGGTTACATGTCTGTCTTCAATAGGGAGTATTGCTGGCATATGTATTCCTTTCTGCTTCCATCAAGAGCTACTGTATAGGAGCAGTGATAAAAATATTCCTTTGAAATCACTGTATGACTTTTAGTAAATACCATAAGATAGTGGCCTGAGGAAGCGAATAATGAAAGATACTATTATTCAAAACTAGGCATAAAGATTACGACATAGGGAGAGTGTGGGATTTGTAAATTAAATCTAATGGAGAACTCTTCTTGTGTGTGAATGAGCTGTATATCTTCATATTTGCATAATGATTTAGAGTTCAGTGGTCTGTTTATATTGAAGCATGGCATATTCTGTATTATGCTGACATGGTGGGTTATAACTAGAGACACTGAACAATCTTTTTTTTCAGAAATTATGATATGGTAGATGGTCTTTCATTCTGATTAAATGGAATTTCCAGTTAACAGAATATTCCTTTTTAATGATAATACTGCTGTCTAGTGAGCTGCAGAATTATAATGAGCTCATCAGATTACCAAACAGTCCTATGGAGATGGGAAGAGGCACTATGTCTAATGTGAAAGGATCTAAGCCTGCTGTTTACCCAGTGGCAAGGGCAGCCATGAGAAGTCCAGTATAGCAGCTCAGCATGGATGGAATACGTTTAACAGGTGGTGTGGGAAGTATTTCTTATATTTCTTATTTGTATGATCACTAAAGGGAGACTTAGAGCTGCTATTAGAGAAGCAAACAGACAAAGCTAGCCCAAGACTGAGATTAAATTCAAAGGCCTATCATCAGTAAATTGTCAGAGCCCTAATTAAACAGAATTATCAACAGAATTGTCATCCTGATTAATAGCAGTCTTTACTGTTAAATAAGTATAACTAGGTTTGTCAGTTGGTTCTCTGAGAGATACATTCTGGGTACCCACCAACCTGTGTGTAACATGTGTGTATTTTGGTATCTGCAGTTGTGTATACTAATACTGTTTGTTAAAAATTTGGTACAAGGCAATTCTTTGTGCTGCATTAGTTTATGTACGTTTAAACTACACAGTGTGATATAGTGACTTAACATGCCACATCATGTTGCTTTACCAAGCTAATCAGTATCCTTTTAACCTAAAAGTAGTGGGTATTTTTCCAGTATTTGTAGTTTGGTGTGAATGGCAGATATTCTGCTTTTGTCAAGTTCCAGAGGTAACCTAATATAACATGTCCCATGCAATAAATCACATGGTGATACATCATAACTGATGTAATGTAACAGGATGCAGTGTACCTATAATAAATAAGAAATAGTGAATCAGAAAAGTAGTGAATAACAAGAGCAAACATGTATTATAGGAGTTGTTTGAATATTTGTCTCTGGTGATATGCAGTTACTTTGGTCAACAATTGCCTACTATCAGCATGTCTGACTACATTTTTAAACAGTGTTTAACCTCTTATGTTTGTCTCATTATTTATTCCTCTGTATGTCTTCTGTGTTCTGAATTGTTCTTACTTTAGATACATAGAGTACTTCTTCCTCTTATAATATCTTCTTGGTATATCTGAACCGTAAAATCTCTGTTTATGACTGAAGTTTTAATCCTGACTAACACTGAGAAGACATTTGTGTGAATTGACCTAAAGCTGAAGGATCTAGCACTGAGCATAAGTTATTTGTAACATTTCATCTGATATGAGTGTATCAGGAATGAATTTTGTGAGTAACTTATTCCATACACATTATGGATGGGTCATAAATAGGAAGCTCTCTGGCTACATGGACATGTGATTTTACATGTCGTATCTTACTAAGATGCTGATGGAAGATTCAGCACTCAGGAATGTCTTGCAAATTTGCATTTTGTTTACTTAGCTGCATGCCACAAAATGCTGTAGTCCTTATTGCTTTCTTTTTGGAATCCATTTTCTTGATGACCATAATCCTGGCTTAAGAGAGAGTCCATTACAATGTTTTATGATACATGCATGGCTTTATTATATCTATGATATTTTTGTCATGTATGTTGTCTGCCATGATCCTCATGGAATATAATTAGGTTATCTAGACACCTCTGGTTGGCAAAACATAATAGTGCGTCATTTGATACTATAACTAGTTTTTGACTTGGACAAACTTTATATGGAGCTGAGATAATGAGGTGTTTATGGGGATGATGGCATACATGGAAAGTACATTCTGTGGACTAAAAGTAGTGGACCTGTCTAGCCAGATCTGAAGGGGCAACAGCATGTTGGGGGCAAAAGCTGTCCCATAGTAAATGAAAAGCAAACAAAAAAAGTCAGGATACAATAAATCCTGCTGCCCTTGTAAAATGCAGAGCTAGTCTGAAATTTTTCACTTGCATGCTGTTCTGAAGGGTAGGATTTTGGACCTTAGAGTACTGCATATGTTTGTACTTATCTAGTATTTGGAAAAAACTTGTAGTTGAAATTAAATTAAATTCCCCCATAGGAAACGATCATGAAAACAACTTTGTTTGATAAATTTGGCAATGTTTTCTTATTTTGTAAATCGGGGTCTAAAATTTGCAGCCCGCGGGCCATCTGCAGCCCGTGAACCTCTCCAATGTGGCACGCGGGGCTCCACCAGTTTTGGGCCCCACCTCCCCCCCAGGTGATTTACAACGGCCTGGGGTCCCGGCAGTGCAGAAGAGCTGAGCAGCGTCTGCCTGCTCGCTCCATGTGTCTGCCGGCCCATCCCTGCAGCCCCGGGGTGGGAAGGGGCTGTGCCTCCACATGCTGCCCCCACCCTAAGCACCCCTGCGGCCAATGGGAAGCTGCAGGGTCGGTGCCTGGGGGCAGCAGTGTGCGGAGGCCCCCTGCCCCACCTTGGAGCCCCAGGTAAGCGCTGCACCCTCCGACCTCCCTCCCAGAGCCTGCACCCCCTCCCCACACACCCCCTCCTGCCCCCAAACTCCCTCCCAGAGCCTGCAACCCAACTCCCTCCTCCTGCACCGCCACCGCCTGCACCCAGCACCCAAACTCCATCCCAGAGCCTGTACCCCAGATCCCCTCCCCCACCCAAACTCCCTCCCAGACCCAACCTCTCACCTCTCCTGCCCCCAAACTCCCTCCCAGAGCCTGCACCCAGCACCCAAACTCCAAGAGCCTGCACCCCAGTCCCCTACCCCAGACTTCCCCAACCCAAACTCCCTCCTAGAGCCTTAGGCAGGTGTGGGGTGGAGTTTTTGGGGGGGTAGAGTTTTGGGGGGCGGGTTCTGGGCGGCATGAGTGACATTACTGGCTCGCTGGGAGGATTTGAGGACTGGCAGTGGCCCTTAGATAAACTGAGTTTGAGACCCCTGTTGTAGATGTGTTGCATTATCAACATTCTGTGCTTGTTTACGTTCAATAAGGTAAAATTTTGCTTGTTTTGAAATTAGAACCTTAAGCCCCTATACTTTTCTATTCAGTTTTACAAATAATTTTTGGTTTCATTAAATTATTTCCATTGTATCCCCTTTTATGCTAGCATATTTTAAATGAGAAAAAATAAGACCAAGAAAAACATGCTTGCTGTTGGCAGCAGGTGTTTTAGATCTTATATTGATACTTTTCGCAGAAGGTATAAAGAGTTTATGAAGCAGACTCACCATACTGGGCCCTGAGGATCCTGCATACATCTGTTGTGTTCAGGCAAAATGAATGTCCCACTAGGCTTTTACTTGGCCTCTGTAATTTCTCAACCTCCTCTAGTGTCTCTCATAAAAATGAGGCCACCGTTTGGTCCTTAATCTTTACAAAATCATGAACTATGCCAAATCATAGCAATTTGTGTATTATATTCTTCATCTTTATATCAACCTGTGGATTACTAGCCAAAAGGTTTGTCCTACTTAATGCCAGTGCTTGAATTGTATCCTGGGTGTGGAGTTTTGGAGTGGGATGGTTGAAGTTTTCCAGAAGTTCAAGACCAACAGCAGTTTGAAGGCTAAAAGTAAAAGGACAGGTTTCACACTTTGTGTATCTCTCCCTGAGTTTAATGAAAGCAGCTCACAATTCGTTTGGGGAAGACTCTGCCTTCTCCTCTGTGGCTGTGGAGGGCCTTCCTGCAGCAGGATTTAAGATACAGCAAGCTAAGGCCTTTTTACTTCTGAATGAGAGCATCCACACAGGCGTTTAATGTGCTTTCATGTATCCAAATTAAAGTCACACCTTTTAGTTGATTATCTTAACTTTCCTGAGTGTCCCTATGTAGACAAGCCCTGTTAGAGTTTGTCAGAGAATATATCCTGACTACATGCCAGTTCTCTTTAAAAAGATACTGATACCTTATAGAGAGCTTTGGAATATATTATATTGGTTGCTCCTGTAGCGCATAATTTTCCGGGTTTGTGTTCTTTATTACAAGGTAATTTATCTGCAGTTAGCTTGCTCTTGTTTGCTTCTGCTTCTTATCCCCCCAGTAGTCCTCTGTTTTAAATGTCATATTTCAGCATTGAGAAAATGACTGAGTCAGAGGACTGTGCTGTTAAGTAGGAATAAGAGGCAGATGGACTCCTATTTCCTTGCCACCACAATTAAGAATAAAGAACAAGGCATGAGAAATATATTAAAAAAAGCAGAATTGTTTCTAAATGGAATGCCTTGTTGAAAAACAGTTGTGTAAGAAACAGAGTCATTGACTGAAGTTTAAAATATGTCTTAGAAAATATACTCAGCTGTTTCTGTCATGCCTTCGAGTCGTATATGGGGAAACATGAGAAGAGTTCCACATCTTTTACTAGGGTAGAGAGCCTCACTGATTGACAAAATACTATAATCACCACTGTAATATATTTGTTCGCATTGCATTGATGTGTATCACTTGGTACATAAAAAGGAATAATTTCATAAAGTAAATGAGAGTTCTGCAATGTGATACAGATGTTTCATGTGGGTGTTGGAATTTAGCATGTGGGCGCTCCTTAAAGGCTCAATTGTGAAAGACAAATAGATATATTATTTTGCCAAGAGGTGGCACATGGATATTGAATTCAATGAGCACGTGTTTTGCACAGATCAATTGCCAACAGAACGAAGCAGTGTGGTGCCCCCTTTTCTTTGTAGAGGGAGTGAGCATGTGCTCAGTGCTATAATTTTTCAGGGCCTTTATTCATACAATTTTACTTCATTCTGAAAGCTGAGGCTAAGAGGAGAAGTGCACAATAGTTATATTATATTTGGAGAAAAGGTATATTTGTTTAGAAGAGGTATGGAATTAACTAAGAAATAGTGTATTTGACTCTTTTTAATGAATCAGTAATATGTGCCAATTTAATAGTGCATATTATTTTAATTAATCAGATCATAGCTTTATTAAATACAGTAATAGCATTGGGGTACTATACCAGCCAGCAGAAAACCAGAAAGTGGTTTCATATAACAGGGGTTTTTTTGTATGGGTTTTTTTAATATTTGCAAAATAATAATCTGTGAATTCTGTTACAGGTGATGGTACAGATGGTCTCTGCTTGTCTCTGTTGCTCTCCGAGAGAAATTCAGTCCTTGTGCTGGCCCTCTGCACAAGGCTAATGGGGTTTAAATGGGATTTATGTGATGCCAAGGCCTTGTGTTAGTCCTCTGGGTTGAATTAGGGGCACTTTCATACTTATGAAAATCAGAGACAAGAGTTAGATGAGTTCCAGGAAGGGGATAAATTAACACAATGTCCTGGATAGTACTAGGAAGATGATGCCCTCTCTCTCTGACTACTAGATTGACTCTTCAAGCTAGGAAGAGGTATGCTTAATTGACAAAATTAAACATTCAGTTCTAATGTTAGTAAATGAGCAGAACTGATTCATAGGTCCTGCCCTTCAAAACTGATAACCTCTAGTCCAGAGGTGTGCAAACTACTGCCTGCAGGCCACATCCGGCCTGCGGGACCATCCTGCCCAGCCCTTGAGCTCCCCACTGGGGAGGCTAGCCTCTGGCCCCTTCTCCACTATCTCCCCCCTCCCCCCCGTAGCAACACCACTGCACAGGCAGTGCTCTGGGCGGCGGGGCTGCGCGCTTCTGCAGGTCAGCGGCAGCGTGTCTGTCTCCGGCCAGGTGGCACTGCTGCCAGACATGCTGCTCTGAGGGGCACAGTAAGGGGAACGGGGTGAGAGGTCCCGGGGGGCAGTCAGGGAGCAGGGGGTGGTTGGATAGGTGTGGGAGTCCTGGGGGGCCTGTCAGGGAGCGGTTGGGTAGGGCAGAGGTTCGGGGCAGGGGGCAGTCAGGGGATGGGGAGTGGGGGGGGTTGGATAGGTGTGGGAGTCCCGGGGGGCCTGTTGGGGGTGGGGGTGTGGATAGGGGGCGGGGCAGTCAGGGGACAGGGAGCAGGGTGGTTGGATAGGGGCGGGGGGGGGGGTCCCGGAAGGGGGCGGTCAGGGGACAAGGAGCAGGGAGGGTTGGATGGGTGGGGGGCTCTGAGGGAGGCAGTCAGGGGGCAGGAAGTGAAGTGTGAGGGGTCGGATAGGGGGCGGGGGCCAGGCTGTTTGGGAAGGCACAGCCTTCTCTACCGGGCCCTCCATACAGTTTTGCAATCCCAATGTGGCCCTCGGGCCAAAAAGTTTGCCCACCCCTGCTCTCGTCTTTAAGGATTTATTCCTCTGTTCAAAAAGAGCTCTGAAGGGTCTAACCTACTTCTCTCCCAAGCTGATTTCCAGCAGTGTGTTTGTTCATCCAAAAGCAGATGTGTTTAGTAACTTTATCTGGGTCAGACAAAAGGCATTATTTAGAAGAGATGAAAAACAACTGTCAATGGAAAGTGGAAAGAGTCATGTTAATCTGCAGGAGAACAATTTTGCTTCCTTCCTTACTAAAAATATTAATTAAAAATAATATTTTAAACTCTTTTTTTCATAATTTTGACATCTGAGAATGGTCCCACATACTGCAGAAGATTAATGGGTGGAGAAATGGTTAACTACCCTCTAGGTGTTTGAGCAAGCAGTGCTCTTTGAATCTATTTAAAGTAATTTTGAGAGGAATGTATATTTTAGTATAAGGTAGAAGGGAATTTTTCCTACTTGAAAAATGTAACCTTAGAAAAGTGCATTCTGTCTATCTATAAAATTGATACAGTGATACCTATCACACTGTGGTGTTGTAAGGCTTGCTTACTTAATATATGTAAAGTGCTTTGAGACCCTTGGAAGAGGGTCAAGTGAAGTGCAAAGTATTATTCACATTCATGTTCAATTACTATAAATTGTGTGTTTTTTAATCTCAGTCTATGTCCTGTTTTACTGATTGGCTGAAGGGGGCTTGCACAAGCATCTAGCTGATTGCTTTTGGGCCCTGTTGAGGAAATTCTTAGCTTTCATCAAAATGAAAAGTTTCTAGCCATCCTTTCTTGCTAAGATAGCCTTAGAGAAGTAAATGAATTGTTCGCTGCAGTTGGCATCAACAAGCAGCTAAGCATTTTCAGCAGGAAGCTGGAGTGGGGAAGACCTAAAAATTCCCTTGACATATACTTAAAAGTGAAATGAGTCAATTAAGTTTAGGATATATCTTCTCCCAAATTCTTAGACCAGTCTTGTGTATAGAGGTATGAAAATGATGACCAGGATTAGTTATACTGTGTATATTGAAGCAAGCAGTTTTGAAGATCTAACTAGAAATGCTACAGCTCTCCTTGTTAAAACTCAGATTTAAAAATGCCTTTTTCCCTAATCTTGACAAACTCAGAATTGGATGAAAGTTTTAACACCTTTAGCTTGATTTTAAACAGTGTCTGTATTAGTGGTAAGTAAGGTTTTCAACTGAATTAAGCTAGCTCAGTTGAGCTAACTTAATTAGAAAAAAGGCACCATTTTCCTAGTCTACATGAGGACTCTGAGGCTAGGATTGCTCACTCAGGCCATGCTTCAGGTACACATGTAACTGCTGTGACAGATGAGAACTCCCCTCGCACATAGTTCCTGCACCCCCACCTTGCTGACTGCGCCAAAAGTGTGCGTGTGGGATTTGGGGGAAAGCTGCTGCACCAAATGGGACTCTTGCAGCCTGCTTCTTTCTTCCTGTCAGTGCATGGTCAGTTCTAGCCTCCCGTTTCAATAAGTGGCACTGGGAAGAAGTCCTTCAACCCCACACTGCCTGTGGGAAACCCTTGCCTCTTCCTAGTCCCCACACCAACTAAAGGAGACCATGCACAGCCAGAAGACACCCACCCACTGTGAGAATCAAAATAGATCCAGAGTATGAAGCTGAAATGTTGCTAGGGAATGGGAGAAGTATCAAAGTCAAGGCTCCCACAAGCCAGTGGCTCATCACGCTAACGCAGTTAGGCACATCAGTTTCATAGCCAACAGTACACCAGGGAGTGATGTGTCCAGCATCACATCTGACCGTCTTTGAATGTCCTAATCTGATATATCAGGTTCCCATTTTGCAGCTTGGTGAACTGGGAGTGACCTTTCAGTGTGAGATGAAGGGAGACTGAAACCTACAACTTTCAGGATGGAGGTCAAGTGACTTAACCACTCAGCTGCCACATCTTTAAAAAAGTATGGAGAAGTATGGAGTTTATTAATTTGGGGGGGGAGGGGGAAGAGTATTCACACAGGAAAT
Organism: Lepidochelys kempii; assembly: GCF_965140285.1. Classification (NCBI taxonomy): domain Eukaryota; kingdom Metazoa; phylum Chordata; order Testudines; family Cheloniidae; genus Lepidochelys; species Lepidochelys kempii. The sequence goes on along the minus strand of NC_136388.1, from coordinate 24,469,325 downwards.
CTCCTACGTATCACCAACTGAGATTCTTTTTTTCAAATCATTCAGTGGCCTGTTTAATGTTTGGTTCAGAACATTAGAACTATCATTCTGGATTAAACCAATGGCCCATCTAGCCCAGTATCCTGTCTCTGACAGTGGCCAGACCAAAGCTTCAGGAGGAACTATATAGAAAAGGGCAGTTGGAGTGATCCATCCCTGTTTTCCCCTCCCTTCTGGCAATCAGAGTTTGAGGTCACCGTGAGCATGGGGTTGCATCCCTGACCATCTTGGCTAATAATAATTGATGGACCTATCTTTCATGAATACACCTAGTTCTTTTTTGAATCCAGTTATACTTTTGGCCATCATAACATCCCACAGCAGTGTGTTTCACAGATTAATTGTGCATTGTATTAAAAAGTAGAAAAAAGGGAATTTTTAGGTCCTCCCCACTCCCCATCCATCCTAAACTTCCTCTTGTTTGTATTAAATGGGCGGCCTATTAATTTCATAGAGTGACCTCTAGTCTTTGTATTGTGGGAAAGGATAAATAACACTTTTCTGTTCACTTTTTCCACACCATTCATGATTTTATAGACCTCTATATAACCCCCTTAATCATCTCTTTTCTAAGATGAGCAGCCCTAATCTTTGTAGTCTCTTCTCATATGGAAGCCATTCCACACCCTGAATCATCTTTATTGCCCTTTTCTGAACCCTTTCCAGTTCCACTCTGTTTATTTTTATATATATCTATATCTTTCTGTATGCCCTCTTTATTTCAATTGCTAGCTTTATATTATGCTATCAGTGTCACACAGTTATAGCATGAAAAATAGATAGGTTACCAACAGGAAAGGGGTTACAGCAACATTCCTACAAAATTTTAGGCACTCTCCTATGTTCTTGCTTACATTTCTCTAGAAAATAAAAGCATATTATGTAAATGCATGAAATCATACAGTTGAAAAGATGCTGTTCATTTAGTTCACCTCCTTCAGTGCTGGTTCATTCCTCGCAGTATACATTAGTTTTTCCAATCAGTTATTTAAATGATTCAAGTGATGTAACTTCTTGGGCTTTTCATTGTCTGTCCCACCTTCTGCTATCACAGGAATTCATTCATGTGCTATATACCCACAAGATCCTAACGTATTATCATTGCTTAGCATTCCAGAGGAAGAAAAAAAAATCCTCGCTAATATGCTGTGGAGGGCAATCCCCATATTTAAATGATGTATCTAGTGTTATTTTTACCCAGAGATACCAGACTTGCATATAAGAGACAACAAAATACTGCTGTATAAATAAAAAGAAAAGGAGTACTTGTGGCACCTTAGAGACTAACAAATTTATTTGAGCATAAGCTTTCGTGAGTTACAGCTCACTTCATCGGATGCATTCAGTGAATTTCCACTGAATGCACCCGATGAAGTGAGCTGTAGCTCACAAAAGCTTATGCTCAAATAAATTTGTTAGTCTCTAAGCTGTCACAAGTACTCCTTTTCTTTTTGCGAATACAGACTAACACAGCTGCTACTCTGAAACCTGCTGTATAAATGTTTCTCAAATAGTAGTTGATTGTGTACATTCAGAAACTGATTCAGAAGAGAACTTTTAATGTGTTTCATACTCTGTTTCATGGTATACTTTGTGAAACTCTGTATGATCCAAATTCAAATTTTTTTATTTTAATATTCTTGCTACAGTTTCACATTGCAAACTGCATGTTACAAATTGACTAATATTTTTGTTTGTTCATACTGCAGGATCAAGTCAAAACTGCATTTTGTCAAAAATACAATTATTATTCTCCAATAGTATAAAGGTCAGATAGTTTGTTACACTGAGTTTTTTTATTGGTTTTCTGACTGCTCTTTTATCAAAATGATATAGTGTGTGTGTGTGTGTGGAGAGAGGGGAATTAGACAGAGTGGAGAGAGAGGGGAATTAGACAGAGGAAGGAGCATCTCTGGCCACTTGGAGAAGGGGCCAGATTGATATTTATTAGTGGGTTCAATTTAGTCCTAGCATCTCTCTCTCTCTCTCTCTCACTTGCTGAGAATCTTTCTTCCGCTTCCATCCTTGACTTTCCCTTGATGTTAGCCCACCTCTATCATTGTGGGGAAGAAGGGTGGTGGTGGCTCAGAGAAGCAGCTGGGGATGAAACGCCTCAGCATACAGCTCAGAAGTGACTTCATACTGAAAAGCTAGGGAGTAAGGTGAACCAAAGGCATAAAGCTCATTCATTGCACATTGAGGGAACTGGAAAGGGAGTTGGAGACTTCATTTACATTTCTCATTTACTAGCTCAGTGCTGCAGACCCTGTGTGAATGTTTATTTCTTTAAAAACTTTCTTTCCAATAAAATTTATATAGAGTATAATTTCTTATGTTATTTTAAAAACCATTAATTTGTTACCAAGTTTGACCTGACAATATCTCTTTAAAGCTGCTTTGGAAAACTTTTCTTTGATATTGCTGGCTTGTGTTCAGTTAAAAACTCCCATTTAGGTTGCCCCCGTAACACTTTCTGTGCATATAATTCTCAAGTCTTTTATAATGTTAATTTGTTAATTTTTAAAATAATATAGTGAGCTGGACTCTCCTCTTGTACCCTTCTTACCATGGTATAACTCCATTGACTTCAGTGAAGTTACTCCTAATTTATACTGGTGTGGGAAGAAAATCAGGCTGATATTTTTCAAATTGAATTTACTGCTGGTGAAAGATGCTTAGACTCTGAAGGCCTTTGTTCCTCTGCAGAACAGGTTGAGAACAGATAGTGGCAATGCAGTTTTCTCTTGACCATTCCACCATTGTATTATAATCCTGTTCTGGAGGTTCATGTCTAGAGGGAAGAAGGTTATTCAGCTTCTGGGCGCACTAAATTTTTTACCTCTGTCAAGTCAAGACTGCAAAGAAGAGTGCCAATTAGTGCCAATTGTGAGTTTATTATCAGTCCACACAGCAATGGAGGGACCACCAACTCATTTCCCACAGACCACTGAACAGTTGTCAGAGATATTACCTTCATTTACTGTCAGACTGGGCCAGATATGAACCAGCAACACAGAAGTGAAAGATTTCATATACCAATACATTACCAATCTCCTAAATCATCTAGCCCAACTACGATGGATGAACCACTGAAAAAGCATAATTTGGAAGTAGTTTGTGAATAGGTCCATCAGAAATATGCTTCACAGTTTTATATATTCTACACCCAATTAATAAATTAAATATTAGCGTCTTCATATAGATGCAGATTAGTCTGCATATGGAATTGAAAGAGACATGTAGAAATGAAAACGATGTAGGGAATGCACAGTCCTGTCTACCAATAACATTAGGAAGGGGCTATTGACCATTAGTACTACTTCAGGACATATCAGTGTGCACTGAAGAGTCCCTTGCAAATACTTCTCTGCTTTTTCATGATATTCTTTTCATTGTCAGCACCAGTTGTCAACGTGTCACATGCAGCTCCCACTCAGTGCAGATTTCCTCCTGTGTTCAACATGAACATATGTTGGTTGTGAAGAAAAGATGTTCAGTTTCACAGTTTATGTGAAATGTAAGAATGTAGAAGGGAGCACTGTGTTCTCAAGATTCTCTCTTAGTGCCAGGAGTTAATGATCCATTGAGCTCTGTAGGTCTCTGTGATCCTTCATGCTAACTATGGCTAAATTAACAAGTTTATTTCCCGCCCCCCGCAATACTGGGAGACAGTATGCAACTATTCAGATTGAACCCCAGCAGGAGGTATAATTATACTTTTTATCTATTAAAGTAGGTCTCCTGATAGCCACTATCTCCAATCAGATTGAGGTTTTTTTAATTTTTATTTAAAGTTGGAAGCTTTTTCCTAACAAGATCCAGTATTGTACTTTTAATTCAGACAGGTAGTCCTTATAACCATTAAAGCATTAATGCCTAAGTAACTTCAAGAAATATTTATCTTTCAATTAAACATCAAAGTCTAGTCTGCAATGATAATCTCAGGACACAGTAGTCATGGCTCGTCTATTGAGATCTGTTAGATGGCCACATAGTCATCAATACATAAATTCAACAAATTCTGCATATTGGTCATCCAATCTTAGTTGGTCTGGTCCCTTGGTATAACTAAAGGTATGTCTGTACAATGCCATGCCCAAGATAGTCTACCTTAGCAAGTTGAATCTAGTGTGGATAACAGTAACAGTGAAGAAGTGCAGTGTAGGTTTCAGCACAGGTAGTACAAGCCCAGCAAGGACCCTTTAAATATTAAAACTACAATAGCTTTCTTCAAATCCTCTGTAACTTTGCTAGTGTTCCAAGACTTGAAAATGAAAAATAAAAGTAACGATCCATAGAGCTTCCTTGCCAGTTCTTTTAAAACTCTTGGACGCAAGTTATTTAGATCTCATGATTTATAATAGCTTCTGTTTTAACATCATTCTAAGTTACTGTTGGAGTGGAAAATATTTCATCATCATCATACAATTTAAATACATCATCTGTTTTTTGCTCAAATACAGAGCAGAATTATTTATTGAAAACTTCTGCTTTATTATTGACAGTTCTATAATGTACATCTAGTAATGGATCAATACCACCATTAGCATTATTTTGTTCCTAATATACTTTAAAAATTCACTGTTTTGTCTTTAACTCTGCTGGTCACAGATTTCTACTAATGTGTGTTTGCTTCCTTATCAATTTTCTATACTTCCTAGCTTCTAATGTATATTAATTGCTATCAACTTCCCCTTTTTTCCATTTGATAGATTTTGTTTTTAAATTTTATATAGTTGCTTTCACTTCCCATCAAAGCCAAGCTGGTGTTTTAACCAGTGTAGCCTTCTTTCTTGATTATGGGATTGTGGCTTTTTGTGCATCTTATAAAATGTTCTTAAACAATTAACAACTAGTTTGCAATTCTTTCTGTTTAAATGTATTTGTCCAGGTGATTTAGCTCATAATTGTGTTAAACTTTGTGTGAAATTGGCCTCTTTAAAGCACCCAATATATATATTACTGGTTTGAACTTTATTCTCTTTGGATGTGACAAATGTAATCAAATCATAATCACTTGCATCTTAGTAACCACTATTTTTTAGTTTCAGAGATCAGTTCTTTTTTATCTGTCAATATGAACAGGTCTAATATAGAATTTCCCTTATTGGATGCAACACTTCTTGAGTTAGCAAAAAGAAAAGGAGTACTTGTGGCACCTTACAGACTAACCAATTTATTTGAGCATAAGCTTTCGTGAGCTACAGCTCACTTCATCGGATGCATACAGTGGAAAACACAGAAGATGTTCTTATACATACAAACTATGAAAAAATGGGTGTTTACCACTACAAAAGGTTTTCTCTCCCCCCACCCCACTCTCCTGCTGGTAATAGCTTATCTAAAGTGATCACTCTCCCTACAATGTGTATGATAATCAAGTTGGGCCATTTCCAGCACAAATCCAGGTTTCCCCCCCTCCCCACAAACCCACTCTCCTGTTGGTAATAGCTTATCTAAAGTGATCACTCTCCTTACAATGTGTATGATAATCAAGGTGGGCCATTTCCAGCACAAATCCAGGGTTTAACAAGAACGTCTGGGGGGGGGGGGGGGTTTGTAGGAAAAAACAAGGGGAAATAGGTTACCTTGCATAATGACTTAGCCACTCCCAGTCTCTATTCAAGCCTAAGTTAATTGTATACAATTTGCAAATGAATTCCAGTTCAACAGTCTCTCGCTGGAGTCTGGTTTTGAAGTTTTTCTGTTGTAATATCGCAACTTTCATGTCTGTAATCGCGTGACCAGAGAGATTGACATGTTCTCCGTCTGGTTTATGAATGTTATAATTCTTGACATCTGATTTGTGTCCATTTATTCTTTTACGTAGAGACTGTAAAAATGTAGAGACTGTCCAGTTTGACCAATGTACATGGCAGAGGGGCATTGCTGGCACATGATGGCATATATCACATTGGTAGATGTGCAGGTGAACGAGCCTCTGATAGTGTGGCTGATGTTATTAGGCCCTGTGATGGTGTCCCCTGAATAGATATGTGGGCACAGTTCGCAACGGGCTTTGTTGCAAGGATAGGTTCCTGGGTTAGTGGTTCTGTTGTGTGGTATGTGGTTGCTGATGAGTATTTGCTTCAGGTTTGGGGGCTGTCTGTAGGCAAGGACTGGCCTGTCTCCCAAGATTTGTGAGAGTGTTGGGTCATCCTTCAGGATAGGTTGTAGATCCTTAATAATGCGTTGGAGGGGTTTTAGTTTACAACAGAAAAACTTCAAAACCAGACTCCAGCGAGAGACTGTTGAATTGGAATTCATTTGCAAATTGGGTACAAATTAACTTAGGCTCACGAAAGCTGATGCTCAAATAAATTGGTTAGTCTCTAAGGTGCTACAAGTCCTCCTTTTCTTTTTGCGAATACAGACTAACACGGCTGTTACTCTGATTCTTGAGTTAGGAAATTGTCATATATATATATATATTTCTTAGAAATTCCAAGAATGTTTTAGTACTGGCAGCATGAGAATTCCAGTGTGTGTCACTCAAATTGAATGACAGTAGTTCCTACAGGCCCCAGTTATGAATTGGGGCCCCTTTGTGATAGACACTATGCAAACACAGTAATGCAGGTAGGTATAGCCATTTCCCACACCATTCTGCTACTGTACCTCAAAAGTAACTTGTGATACCCCTGTCATGGCTCCCATAAATGGAAAATGCAAGCTGTAATTGCATGGAATTTTGTGGTGTGTACACTAGCAGCTATGTTGAGACCATCAGACTCATTTAATTTGTAATCTGAACTGATTTAAATCCATGTCCCAAGTGGTTAACTGAGTATGTCACATAGACCCTGAGGACTTTTAACGAATTTGATGTACTTTTTTTACTGTACTTTTTAGAATGTACACATCTATACTGCTCAAATAAAACACATTATGAACTTTAAAAGTGTATGATTTGGTAATGTCTTGTTTTTCTTTTACTGTTTTGCTTTTTAATATGGCGACATTTATTAAAAATATTATACTTCATATGCAGAACAAAATTACTCACTACATGGAAATGAGAGAGGGAAAAACAATGAATTTGAACTTTACATGAAGTAATGAGATTTTCATTGCTGATAAAAGTAACAGCATTATATGCTAGCAAGTTGAATCCTGCTGTGCGGCAACATTTGATTTACATTTGCAAACATGTGGGAAAGGATGCTAACTGGAGTAGTTTTCAGAGTAGCAGCCATGTTAGTCTGTATCCGCAAAAAGAAAAGGCGTACTGATGGCACCTTAGAGACTAACCAATTTATTTGAGCATAAGCTTTCATGAGCTATAGCTCACTTCATCAGATGCATCAGGAGTAGGTGACTGAACAAAGATTAAATTAAATTCATCATTTGCGTGTGAATTCCTTTGCTTTATGCCTGAGTATATTTATTTGACTATTTTGTATTTGTTTTTTAAATTTGATTTAATAATTAACAAGTAGAAATCTTTTGAGTGTCTCAGTTACTTTTTTCTGTAAAGTAATGGACATAATAGACATTTGAAAAAAGCTTTGAGGATTTTTAAATGAGAAACTTATGTATTATGCAATGTTTTCTTTTAAATTTCATATTATATGGCCCAGTCTTGCATCCCTTAGTTAGGCAAAAATCCCATTGAAATCAACTTAAGTTTTGCATGAGAGAGGACTGTAAATTCAGACCTTTTAGCAGAACCAGCCTTACTTATTTTTAAACAGTGTGAGAATCTTCTAAGGGTGTCAGGTTTCAGAGTGTTAGTCTGTATCAGCAAAAAGAACAAGGAGTACTTGTGACACCTTAGAGACTCACAAATTTATTTGAGCGTAAGCTTTCGTGGGCTAAAACGCATCATAGGATCTAATCACATCAGCCACACCATCAAGGGCTCGTTCACCTGCACATCTGCCAATGTGATATATGCCATCATGTGCCAGCAATGCCCCTCTGCCATCAACATTGGCCAAACCGGACAGTCTCTACGCAAAAGAATAAATGGACACGAATCAGACGTCAAGAATTATAAATTCAAAAACCAGTTGGAGAACACTTCAGCCTCTCTGGGCACTCAATTACAGACCTTAAAGTGGCAATTCTTCAACAAAAAAACCTTCAAAAACAGACTCCAATGAGAGACTGCAGAACTGGAATTAATTTGCAAACTGGACACCATCAAATTAGGCTTGAATAAAGACTGGGGGTGGATGGGTCATTACACAAACTAAAAACTATTTCCCCATGATAATTTTTCCCCTACTGTTACTCACACCTTCTTGTCAACTATTTGAAATGGCCATCCTGATTATCACTACAAAAGTTTTTTGTCTCCTGCTGATAATAGCCCACCTTCATTGAGCTGTCTCGTTAGAGTTGGTATGGCAACTCCCATCTTTTCATGTTGTCTGAAATGTTCCTACTGTATTTTCCACTCCATGCATCTGATGAAGTGGGTTTTAGCCCACAAAAGCTTATGCCCAAATAAAGTTGTTAGTCTCTAAGGTGCCACAAGTACTCCTGGTTCTTTTTGCTAAGGGTGTCAGTTTCTTCAGTTCTCATTCTCCATCTCTTCCTCAAGATGAGCCTCTCTCTCTCACCTCATCAAACTTTTAAAAAGAGAAACATTTTTTGTTAGTGTCTCATGATCCCACTACTACAGAGGCCAAGGGATAAGGGACATTATGAGTGACTGCGCTGTTCTCATGTCTCTTGTACCCTTCTGCCCTTTTAATATTTTCTGTGCAAATGCAATTTCTTGTAGATATACATTTTTTCAATTTTTTTTTGCTAAAGAAGTGTTCTTCATTTATGAATAGCTTCAAGTCAGAGCACAAGCAAGATTTAGATCAGCAGTTCTCAAACTGTGGGTCAAGACCTCAAAGTGGCTGGCATTAAACTTGCTGAGGCCTGGGGCTGAAGCCCAAGTCCCACCATCTGGGGGCTGAAGCCCAAGCGCTTCAGCCCTGGGTGGTGGGGCTCAGGTTACAGGCCATCCGCTTGAGGCTGAAGCCCTTGGGCATCTGCTTTGGACTCCGCCCTGGACAGTTGGGCTTTGGCTCTGGCCCCCTACGCTGCGAGGTGGGACTCGGGCAGACTCAGACTTCAGTCTCAAATTTCATTCATGATATTTAGGAAGCTCTTCAAGGCTTTACTTTGGGTTTTTCTTATTCTGTTTCAGCTGTGTCTTCATTGCCAAAAAAGGTATTGTTTTTTACAGCAAGATAACTAACTTCTGTTACTTATCTCACAGTAAAATCCTAGCAGCAACAAGGCACAAGCGGCGATGTTTATCACAATGTAGCTAGACAAGGTCAATGCTATATCTCCCACCTGCATAGGAGCTCTCTTAAGCTTGGTCTACACTGTACAGTTTTGTCGACAAAGTCAGGTTTGTTTGACACAACGGTGGAGGAGTATGCACACTAATGCTCCTCTCACTGATTTAACTTTCCTGCTAAGCCGACATAAAACCACCTCAATGAGCGGCATAAAGCTTTTTGCGACAAAGTTAGAGCAACGCAGTATCAGTGTAGACACTACACTTGCTTATGTCTCCCTAAGTGGCCTCCAGGAGGTGTCTCACAATGCCCATCATGACTGTTCTAGTGAGCAGTTTCTGCTCCGCTGCACTGCAGCCAGGTACACAGGCATGCGCCCCTGTCCTCTTAAATTTTTGAAATTTCACTTCCTGTTTGCTCAGCATGGACAGCTCACATTTCATCTTCCCAGCTGACCATGCTGGCTTTCTGCAGTAAATGGGCTCCAGCATGGAGTACGCTGAGTTGCTGAATATGTTGGGTTTATGGGGAGAGGAGGATGTGCAGTCGCAGCTCTGATCCAGCTGTAGAAACTTTGACACCTACAAGCAGATTTCTCAACCGTGCCACGAGCAGGGGCACAAAAGCGACACGCAGCAGTGCCATACTAAGATCAAGGAGTTGAGGCAAGAGATGCCAACCATTGCTCTGGTGTGGCACCAAAAACATGCTGCTTCTACAAGGAGCTGCATGCTATCCTCAGCAGAGACCCCACCTCCATCACCAAGAGCCCCATGAGTACTTCTGGGGGACCGGAGGCAGTGGAGGATGAAGTGGCGGATGAGAAGCTTGAGTTGGAGGAGGATGTGGGACAGGCAGCAGGCTCATCCGGTGGCATGGTGAGCCAGGACCTCTTTTGGACTCCGGAGGAGTCTAGCTAGTCCCAGCAGTCCGGCTCTGGCATGTCTGAAGCAGAAAAGGGGAGTTCTGGTAACTACTCATTTTTCTTTGATAGTGTACAATTACATGAGGTAGAGGTGCCTTTATTTTGTTACATGGTGCACATGGGAGAAGGGATGGAAATTAACAATACCAGGTGCTGTTTACATCTGCTTTGTATTCCCCTGTGCAGCTATTCAGTGGGGCCCTGTGGAAAAGTTTGTTAATGCACACCGAGATGTCCCGGGAATCCTACATAGAGATCTCTAGGAAACTTTCCTGCATATACTTTACAATCCTTAGATGAAGGTTCCTTGGCGGAGCTGCTTTATTTCTTCCCCCAATGTAGGCAATTTTGCCGCTCCAATCAGTCATTACTTCTGGAGAAACCAAATTGCACACAGGCAGGCAGCATACAGACCATCAGGTCTGAAACTTCACACGTGCAGGAGACGCAGCCTTGCATCTTCGGTTACCCTCAGTAGTGTGATTTCAGCTTCGATTGCCCCTGCCTGTGGAAAACGGTGCCAGTATTCAGAATAATGTTCCAAGGCACTTGTATTGATCCCACCCAGACTTTTTGTCCCATCTTGCATCCCTCCTCCTCCCCCTCCTCTGGGCCAAACTCACCATGTTTAGAGCTCTAGCCGAGCTATTTGCTTGCCAAGGGAAAGTGAGAAAGAAGTGTATGTAACTTCTATGATTCAAGACTGTGAGTGCACACACAATACTGACTCTGTGCATTGTTTCTTTTGCTTCTGTAGATATACACCTTGAGGGCCAGCTCCTACACACTAGTGGAACCCCTCAGTCTGATAAGGAGGCAAATGAGGAGGAGTAAGGAGGGCATGTTTCAGGAATTGCTGCAATCATCAGATCAGGCCAGTAGCAAGCACAGGGCGTGAAGAGAGACAATCAATGAGAACGCACACATGGATAGCCAGGAGAGGAGACTGGGTCAGGAGAGGATAATAAAGCTCCTGGAGGACCAATCAGAGATGCCAAGGTCCATGATTGTGCTGCAGGTAGAACACATTCATGCTTGACTCCCCTGCAGTCCATACAGAACTGCCATCCTTGCCCTCCCTAAACTCCCTCCACACTTTCCTTCCGTGTTCCCGGCCCATTGTAGTACCTCTTGCACTCCACCCCAGGGGCACTTTCCATAATGACAGCTGGACTTGCATGCAGTGGTGAGATCCGCACTTCAGAGAGAGCTGCTCACTGTCATGTCCCTTGTAAGAAATGTTAATCTGTGTATTGCTGTTTAATAAAAATTGAGTTTTACAAAGACAGTGATTCTTTATTTGTGACCTACACAGGGTGATTACCACTGTTTGAATTTCTGTTGCAATCACCATATTTGCAGACTACAATTAATGCTTAGGCAGGAATCATTACAGGGGTCATTCAAGGTGGCGAGTAAACAATGCCAAGCTCAGTTCTTTACAAAAAGACACATTACTGAGGCTCATTGTCAAAATGCTGCTTCAAAGCCTCCCTAATTCAAATAGCTCCCTACTGAGCCCCTTTAATAGCCTTGGTGTCTGGCTGCTCAAAATCAGCCACTAGGTTGATCCACCTCAGTGCTCTACCCCAGGGAAACTTTCCCTCCTTGGCTTCGCAAATGGTATGCAGAGCACAGCAGGCTGCTCTGACTATGGGACTATTTTCCTCACTGAGGTCTAATCTGCCAAAAAGGCAGTGCCAGCAACCCTTTAATCTGCCAAACGCTCATTCTATGGTCATTCTGTACCTGCTGAGCCTGTTGTTGAAGTGCCCCTTGCTGCTGTCAAGGTTTCCGGTGTATGGCTTCATCAGCCATGGGAGTAAAGGATAGGCTGGGTCTCCCAGGATCACTGTGGGCATTTCCACGTCCCCCTAAACTTCTGGTCTGGAAAGAAAGTCCCTGCATGCAGCTTTCTATACAGTCCAGAGTTTCTGAAGATGCATGTGTCATGCACCTTCCCTGACCAGCCTGTGTTGATGTCAGTGAAATGACCCCAGTGATCCACCAGCACCTGCAATACCATAGAGAAGTAGCCCTTTCCATTGACGTACTCCGTCACAAGGTGATCTGGGGCTAAAATTGGGTTACATGTGCCAATCTATCGTCCCATTGTAGTTAGGGAATCCCATTGCTACAAAGTCATCTACTATTTCCCATGCATTTCCCAGAATCACAGTTCTTAGTAGCAGGAGGAGATTAATGGTCCTGCACACTCGCATCACTGCAACCCTGCTGGTGGACTTCTTTCCAGACCAGAAGATTAGGGGGATGTGGAATAGGGGATGTGGAAAAAAGCACCGACTGGCGGGATTGGATTGTGATGTAAGTATGGGATGACAAGCAGTGGCTGCACAACTTTCGTATGCGCAAAGCCACCTTCCTTGAAGTGTGTGTGGAGTTCGCCCCCACCCTGTGGCTCAAGGACACCAAAATGAGAGCTGCCCTACTGGTGGAAAAGCAAGTAGTGATCACTGTGTGAAAGCTGGCAACTCCAGACTGCTACCAGTTTGTGCTTTTTTCCTGAGCCCGATAATGATGGTCCACTGTGTGCAGCTGCTCTCTGAATGCCAACATCAGTCTTGAATTGTTTCTTTCCTTCTGGCTCCCCTCACCAGGTACAGCAACTGCAGACTTGCTGGAGTGACTGCATTTAGGGTTTGTCTGCACTGTAGAGTTAATCCAAGTTTCATTCCCACACAAAACCCCTTGAGTGTGGTGGTGCTTTTAATTTGAGCTGGCTACAACTCATGTTAGCACCACTTGTTAACTGCTAATCCAATCACTGTGCAGCTCAGGTATAGTTTTGCAGTGTGGCCACTCTTAGGGCTTTTCTACACTGGCAATTTACAGCGCTGCAACTTTCTTGATCAGGACTGTGAAAAACACCCCCCTGAGCGCAGCAAGCTTCAGCGCTGTAAAGCGCCAGTGTAGACAGTGCACCAGCGCTGGGATCTACGCCCCTCGTTGAGGTGTTTTTTTAGAGCCCTGGGAGAGCTCTCTCCCAGCGCTGCGCTGCGACCACACAAGCCATGTTAAAGCGCTGCCGGGGCAGCGCTTTAGCATTGTCAGTGTAGACTAGCCCTTACTCAAGCTATGTTAGATTGAGAGGAGTTAACTTGAGTATTCTACACTCAAGTTAACTGCAGTGAAGACAGAGCCCTAGGGCTTATCTTCACTGCAATAGTTAGGAGGAAGTGAAGAGGCAGTGGAGTGAGAAGAAGGAAAGGAAACAAGAAAGTGTGTGTGTGTGTTTGTCCCAGGAGTCTTGATAATTATATTCTAAGTTTCCTTCCTGCCCCTGGATTGTCATCTCTTGCTTTGCAGTCTCTGTCTTAAAATCCTCAAGGTGGGGACTAGTACCATAGTTTCATTATTTGGTTCTAAAGTGCCACTGTGATAGAGCACAGATCCTGAGAGAAGGAAGTGCTTTATATAGCTTAGAAATGACTTTACCAGCTGGTTAAGGAGACGTATTGATGCAATATACTCCAATGGTGTCTCATTATGATCTTTCAACTCCATCTCAAAGTCAGTAGTTCTCTGGTCCAGAAATCAGTTGGCTTCATTTGCTGAAGGAAAAAAAATACATAAATGTATATTAATCATGGCTGATCTTTAGTTAAGGTGGAAACATTAAAACACAGTTCCAATTCACAAAAAGAAAAGGAGTACTTGTGGCACCTTAGAGACTAACCAATTTATTTGAGCATGAGCTTTCGTGAGCTACAGCTCACTTCATCGGATGCATACTGTGGAAACTGCAGAAGACCTTATATACACACAGAGACCATGAAACAATACCTCCTCCCACCCCACTGTCCTGCTGGTAATAGCTTATCTAAAGTGATCATCAAGTTGAGCCATTTCCAGCACAAATCCAGGTTTTCTCACCCTCCGCCCCCCCCCCCCCCCACAAACTCACTCTCCTGCTGGTAATAGCCCATCCAAAGTGACCACTCTCTTCACAATGTGTAGGGCTAAGATAGATAAGCTATTACCAGCAGGACAGTGGGGTGGGAGGAGGTATTGTTTCATGGTCTCTGTGTGTATATAATGTCTTCTGCAGTTTCCACGGTATGCATCCAATGAAGTGAGCTGTAGCTCACGAAAGCTCATGCTCAAATAAATTGGTTAGTCTCTAAGGTGCCACAAGTACTCCTTTTCTTTTTGCGAATACAGACTAACACGGCTGTTACTCTGAAACCAGTTCCAATTCAGAACTTCCAGACTTTCTAACATCTTAAATCTTCTTTAGCTGTAGTTGATTGCAGCGTTCGCTCTAATTTTTCCCACACATGTATGGAATAAATTTTATGTGCACCAATATGGAGGTGATGTGTCATAGGGAGGGGGCTCAGGGCTGAGACAGAGGGTTGGGGTGCAGGAGGGGGTGAGGCTCTGGCTGGCAGTGTGGGCTCTGGGATGGGGCCAGTGATGAGGGGTTTGGCGTGCAGGAGGGGGCTGGGGCTGGGGGTTAGGGTGCAGAGGGGCTGAGGTCTCCAGCTGGGGGTGCAGGCTGGGGTGAGGGTTTTAGGGTGCAGGCTGCCCTGGGGCTATGGTTGAAAGAGAGAACTCCCCCCCCCAGCTCTCCCCACAGCAGCATCTGGTCTGGCAGGAGAGGTGCCTCTCCCTGCTGCTGGGGCTGCTCTGGGGCTGGGGCCACAGGATAAGCGCCTCTCCCCTGGCCCTGACAGGTCTGGGGCTGGGCTGGGTTGGGGCACCTCTTCCCCATCCTCTGCAGATCCGCTGGGGCTTGGCTGGGGCCAGGGGAGGATCTCCTTTCCCCCCGTCCGCAGCAGGTCAAGGGGGGCTGGGCTGAGGCCAGGGCACCTCTCCCCTCATCCGCGGCAGGGCAGGGGGCTGGGGCACCTCTCCCTTCATCCAGGGCAGGGGGCTGGGCTGGGGCCAGGGGAGGTGTGTCTCTCCTCGGAAGGTCTGTCTGCAGTCCGGGCTGCAACGGGCTCCACATCCCTCACAGGTGGCCCGGAGGAACGGCAGCAGAGGTGGGCTCCTTTCCAACTCCTGGCAGGCAGTCGGCAGCTTCTGCCTGCCGGTGATGGAGGAAGGGGGCGGAGAGAGGAGCCCTCACCCGGCCAACTGAGAGTAGCGCTGGGGTGGGAGCATAGAGAAGCTCTGGGCCGGTGGGCCCATAGGAGCACGAGGGCAGGTCCGCAGAGGAGCCAAGGGCCTCAGCGTAAGTGAAGTGGAGCGCTGGGCGGGCCATGAGGCCCCTGCTGAGCATGGGCCCAGTTCCATTATAAACCCGGTACTGGCCGGGCCGGGCTGGGGGAGGAGCGCCGCAGCAGGTCCAGGGCTGGGGGAGAAGCTAATGTAGTGCCAATCTTTAAAAAAGGGAAGAAGGAGGATCCTGGGAACTACAGGCCAGTCAGCCTCACCTCAGTCCCTGGAAAAATCATGGAGCAGGTCCTCAAAGAATCAATCCTGAAGCACTTGCATGAGAGGAAAGTGATCAGGAACAGCCAGCATGGATTCACCAAGGGAAGGTCATGCCTGACTAATCTAATCGTCTTTTATGATGAGATTACTGGTTCTGTGGATGAAGGGAAAGCAGTGGATGTATTGTTTCTTGACTTTAGCAAAGCTTTTGACACGGTCTCCCACAGTATTCTTGTCAGCAAGTTAAGGAAGTATGGGCTGGATGAATGCACTATAAGGTGGGTAGAAAGCTGGCTAGATTGTCGGGCTCAACGGGTAGTGATCAATGGCTCCATGTCTAGTTGGCAGCCGGTATCAAGTGGAGTGCCCCAAGGGTCGGTCCTGAGGCCGGTTTTGTTCAATATCTTCATAAATGATCTGGAGGTTGGTGTGGATTGCACTCTCAGCAAATTTGCGGATGATACTAAACTGGGAGGAGTGGTAGATACGCTGGAGGGGAGGGATAGGAAAAACTTTTTCACTAAGAGGGTGGTGAAACACTGGAATGCGTTACCTAGGGAGGTGGTAGAATCTCCTTCCTTAGAGGTTTTTAAGGTCAGGCTTGACAAAGCCCTGGCTGGGATGATTTAACTGGGAATTGGTCCTGCTTCGAGCAGGGGGTTGGACTAGATGACCTTCTGGGGTCCCTTCCAACCCTGATATTCTATGATTCTATGATTCTATGAAGCATCTCTCCCCGTTGCAGCCCTGAGCGCCTGTGCGGCGCTTAATGGGCTGCTGCGTGGCCACGCAGTTTAGAGGGAATTTAGTGGCGGGAATAATCTGAAATTTAATCCTTTTGATATCAATACCATTGGTCATCCTCAGTGCCCTCAGAACACACTTATAGAGAAAGAGAGAACATCGGACAAAAACAGTTCTCATAAAATTTTGCTTGTTTTTTAAAGGGGCACTGTTAAGCAACACAGGCTCAAACTCTAGGTTTGGTTTAAAAAATAAATGGGGATGGAGAGGAATTGTTTTACAAAAAATTATGATTAACAGAAAACAATCAGTGTGGGGTTGCTTAGGTTTTTTCCAGCCTAGCAGGAAATGTTCCCCTGCAGTGCTTGGGTTTCAAACACAACAACATTGTGCTCAGGAATGAGAACCAAAAAGTGCAATTGACTACATAATAATGTGAAATTGACCAATTTGATTTCATTTTCCCTAGCTGAGTGAAATTCAGAAAGTAGGTAAACAGAACAAATGGAGATAAGTACATTGGATTTTATACATTTTTGGAGTTTCATTTTTGTCATGTTGATAGTAGAGTTACAGATTTTTTAATTTTTTAATTTTAACAGTCTCTATCTAGTAGACTTCTGACAGCTATGCAGTTAAACTTTGTACTAAGCTTTAAATCATGTTGTATACTGCATGATAAAGACATGATTTTGGGTTTGATATCCTTAGTTTTTAATTCAGAATTGCTGTAGCTTTTCAGTAATATTATTTTGGTCAAAAACATATTAGTTGTTACAAAGAAAACCTGTACAAATGAGTTTAATATGAAATTTCCTTTCAGAGTCTAACTATTCTTTCGGACCTCTATAGCTAAAGAACCATAGTAATGAAAAATGAGACTCAACACGTTTTAGGGTTGCCAACCCTCCAGGATTGTTTTGGAGTCTCCAGAAATCGAAGATTAGTCTTTAATTAAAGATTATGTCATATGATGAAACCTTCAAGAACACATCCAAGCAAAATTGGCAAACCTAATTTTCATACTATTTTACAAAATATTATTAATATAGAATATTGTTAATTACAAAAGTATTATTCTTATTTGTCATAGCATAATTTAGATCCAAATGCCGCCTTTTGTTTGTAGGGATAGGACAGGATGCTGAAAGGGCAGGAAGAGGGTGAGACTTGAAGCCCAACTTGCTGAAGATGTAGTCTAGAGCTCCATTCTAGAGACAGTTGTTCTCTTTGGTGAACCTCCTGTCAGGTGTGAGGAAAATCTTAATTCTAATATACTTTTTCATGTACAAACATGTTTTAGACTGTATTACCCATATAACTATATAAAGAGTACATCTTCAACTAGCTGAGGTCAGAGCTGATGTTTGGCATTTGAGTGTGATAGTGAGAAATTGGAAGTGTACATTGTAAGTAGTGCTATTGCGGAACTGAAAGTGAATTTGCAGTGGAACTATGGACTTGAGTGTGATATTTGGCTAAAGATATGTGAGCTAATACTGCTGTGGATCTTAATGTTGGCGTAACTAGTTATTTTCTCTTATTTTTAGTGATTATCTTGCTGGGAAATGCACTTGAAAAATCTTAATTCTAAATTGAGGATTATTTTACTGGGTATATAGTACTAAGGAAGAAATCTTTACACTGTAGACTTGTGTGAAAGACCTCCTGTCCATTTTCAGGCCGTCTTCTTCCTCAGGGCTCAGATTCCCTGAGTTTATTAAACAGAACAGAATATTTCTAAGTAGTCCAATTTTCCATTTAGGTTCCAAATCTTTACTATTTATTTATTTATTTGACTGATGATTATGCTGTCACTGCCTTGTAAGATGGACAGATGACATAAATGCTACAAGATATTGGGAGCTTAAAAATAATTTATTTGTAGACAAACATGTTTCTTTACATCAGCTACAACGCTTTTGATTATTAACAGTACAAGAATTTTAAAAATCCAATTTACTTGTTACTATGGAAGCTATTTATTTAAATAAAAAACAACATATTCCACTTAGGCTTCTTTGTGCTACAATGTTTGGTTTTGAACATATCAGGGGCACGGTTGTTTGTTTAAAAATAAAATTGGTTATATTGATACTGGACTTTCATTTTTAAAAGATAGAAGCATTTGTATAGGTCAGTGGTTCTCAAACTTTAGCAAGCCGAGGATCCCCATTTTGATTTAAACATTTTTGGGGATCCCCAAATTCCCCACTCAGCTCCAGGTCCCGCACCCACTCCATCCCTTCCCCAAAGCCCCACCCCACCCCACCCCTGCTCCACCCTTGCCGCTCCTCTTCCCCACCCCTTTCTGCCCCCTTCCCCAAGGATGCCCTATCTCCGCTCCTCCTCCTCTCTCCCAGCGCCTCCTGCACGCTGCTGAACAGCTGTTCCCTGGCGTGCAGGAGGCACTGGGATGGAGGTGGAGGAGTTGAGCGAGGTGGAGAAGTTGATCAGCGGGTCTCGTGGATCCCCTGGAGTACCCTCGCAGACCCCCAGGGGTCCACAGACCCCAGTTTGAGAAACGCTAGTATAAGTCTTAGGTTTTCTGAAAGATTGTTCCTACAAAATATGAATTTGGGGCTAAATTTGAACTGACTACATCTCTTGCCCACAATGGTCAGGACATATAATTCATCTCCCTAATCATAACAGTAACACAGAAATAATCCATAGTCAACTCAAAGGTGTCTTGCTCCATGCCTTCAAAGTCAGTAGACTGAAGTTCTGGTGAACAGTAAGAGGAAGTACGTTCAGCAACTGGAGATGTTCCACTTAAGCATACCATGTCTAGTCCTAAAGAGTGTAATTTCTAGCATTGAAAATTTGACATTTTTTTATAGTGAGAAGTTTTTTCCTCAAAACTAGTGCAAGAAGTAGAATCTGTGGATTTTTAGTTGTGCAAATAGTAACACTATATAACTCTTTTATTTATATATGTAGAATAAATCACTTAACTGTGCAGTTGAAAGATAAACAAAATGAACTACAAAATCTGAATGAGGCCTTGAGATGCTTTCAAGAAGAGAAGGAAGTTGCACATAAAAAGTTGCAGCTGTTCAGGTAAGAATTCCTAAAAGGCAATGTGTTAGATCTTTCTTCTGTGAAAAAATGTATAGTACAATCAGTTAACAGGATTTGTCAACAGAATTATAGAATGACAAGGAAAATAGGGCAAATGAAAAAAGTTTGGAAACATTTCAATGTTTGTTTTTCAGAACATAGTAAAATAATATTGTGTTAACAAATACAATTTGGTCATTTTCCAATTGTATTATTGACAATTTTGTCATTAATCTCAATAGAATAAATGATCAACAGAGTTAAAGTTCTTGTGATACAGTAGAACATGGAATGCAGCTGCAGTACTGTATTTCTTATAGCTGGTTGCAAAGAAAGACTTTTAGCTGGTACACAAATATATATAATCTGAAAACTTTTCCTTTATATTCTAAAGCCATGAAAAAGAATCACAGAATATCCATTTGTCCAATCAAAAATTGTCTTCAATTTTACATAAATGAGGGAGGGAGAAATATTTTGATGTGTTGTGAAGACTGTGTTAAATGTTTAAACATCTTCAATATATTGAATAATTGTAACATAAAATACGACGGAAGGGAAAGTTATTAGTAGTTTTTCTTGGTAAAGCCACAATTTGAAAATATCTTCCCAGACGTTTTTATTTGCTTTTTAAAGAAATGATTGATCTTGTAAATATTTTTCTCTTTTTTGCAGAAAAAGATTGGAGAACCATCGGTTAACTCTAAACAAGACTCTTTCATTACTTCTCTTTATTAGAAGAGAGCTAGTCAGTATTAAAGAAGTTGTATCTAATAAGCTAGACAACTGGACTGTACTGAAAGAAGAGATTTTTCTACAAATAAAAACTATAAGTAAAGCCGCATCAACAGGTAAATCATCAACTTGCAATAATATGTGAGTAGTATACATCTTGATAGTACTCATCAGCATATATTCTTTGACAGGTTTCCATGCCCTGTTTATGGTTTATGTCCTGCACTCTGTTTTTGGTCGTGTACACGTTTGGCACCGTCCGCCATTTTGAATTTTTTTTATTATTCTTTTATTTTTGGATGGGAAATGTTGTGTGCTTGTGTTTTGACATGCTTGGCTGGGTTTTGTGAGAGAATTTTAAAGAAAAAGAATTTTAAAAAAAATAAAGATTGGTGAGGTTTATGAAGGAGAGAGGGTATTTTTGCGAGCAGTGGTTTTAAAATTGGGAACCTAGACACTACGGGCATGTCCTTTTACAAGACACCTGGAGACACCAAGAAGCCCAAATTGTTTTTGGGTGCCCCTGATTGTGTTCAGAAGGATGACCCATTTACACTTATTTTGCTAAAGAAACAGTGCTGACGTTGAACCCCATGTTTCAGCCTGAAACTGAACCGAAGAAACAGGAAGAATTTATGGGGTCATCGCCAGTTGTAAAAGAGGAAAAGAATTGCATGCAAAAAAAAAAATTTAAAACCACAGCTCACAAAAATACACGGTTTTATACACATGGTCAGATGCTCATTGGCTAGAGTTTTATTCAAATAATCCACTCCGCAATAGCCTGTTTCTGGAAGGAGGTGGTGGCTCTTGTTTTAAAATCTTGGTATGATAGGATTGGTTCGAAAGAATGCATTCTATGACATAGCTGTAGAACAGCTTCTGATTGCTTCAGCATAGTTTCCTCCCAAGGCTCTCCGCCCAGAACAGCTATCATTTCACTACCGGCAGTCCTTGGGGTAGGATGCTTCACTCTGTATGTGTTCAGTGACACAGACTCTCTTGTTGCTTTATTCTTTCTTTTTTCTCTAAAGTCCTTTCTTCTTTTCCCCGTGCTTATTTTTTCCTCTCTCTCTATTTTTGATAACCTTTTTACTCTCCTTCAAACTGTTTTCTTTAAAACCCTCTCTCCTTAATAAACCTAACCAAAAATCTTTCTTTTCTTTAATAACTAACCTCTACCCTTTAAAAACCTCTCTCCTTACTAAACCTAACCAAACAATCTTTATTTTTTGAACTCCTTTTCTTTAAGTTCTCTCACAAAGCCCAGCCAAGCATGTCAAAACACAGGCACACAACATTTCCCATCCAAAAATAAGAAAATGATTTTAAAAAATTTCAAAATGGCGGATGGCGTCAAATGTGTGCATGTCCAAAAACAGAAATGGAAGGCGGGACATAAACCCTAAAGGGGCATGGAAACCTGTAAAAGAATACATGGTGATGAGTACTTTTGAGCTGTATAGTACTTTTTCGGTAAGATATTTCAATTTTTGGATTATGAGTATAAAACTGTAAACGAAAATTGCAGAAGATAGGCAACTGGGATGGCCCATGGGATATGTGATGTGATAGACTTTCAGTTGTGGATCTTAATGTGGCCCAGGCAGAAGTGTCTGAAATATATGTTGGCTCTTTGTGGTCTATGTGAAAGGAGTTGAACTAAGTCCGGTTACTAATGGGACAGATGTCTGCATCATCACCATTGCCACACTCCCCACTATTGCAGCTGGCACTCTTGTCCATAATTTAGCAAGGCCAAAGTTGAATGGAAGCTGAATTTAACTACAAAACCCTAAAGGTAATAAACCAAGTATTTTGAGTGTTACAAGCAAAATTTGACCTGATTTTTACAGAACAGGGTAGTGGGGGCAGTTTGCATTACTTGTACTTTCTGTAAGGTCCTCAAACAAGCCCTAAATTCACCTATATGTTTTAAATAAAAATAGAATTATAGAACTCAAAACCTGCTATATGAATATAAAATGTGTAAACAGTGTAGTAAGTCTGATAATAGCAAGTATAAGAAGTATTTAGTAGTTTGTCTTGAAAATGTCAAATATGTTATAGGAAATTATATTTAAAACATACTGTCCTCACTTCATATAGCATTTTCAATTAATCTAAAGCTTGAGTAGGGAATAAACAAATATGTTGTAACATACATTTTTGTAATTCACAAAAAGCAACTTATACCTCCTGGATCTGACATGCTACATTTTTCTAGCTGTATTTACCATAATTTGTTCTACAAATTTTGGTCTTCAAAGCATGGACTTCAATGTAATTAATAAAGTAGCTGTCCTGCTAAATGTACAGATATTGCTGAATGTGGCTTTCTGGGCCTACCTTTTTGAGTAGTTGGTAAAGAAATGTTTGTAATCTTTTGCCACAGGGCAGAAGTGCAAAATTAGGGACACTTTTAACCTTTCCTTGAAGACACACACACACGTGCGATGAAATTATTTTTGATTTTTGGAGTGTGAATTGTTATCTGAGTACTAGATACCACAGAGTCAAGATTTTAAAAAATAACTAAAATACACCTCATTGTGAACATGTGCATGTACTGTCATTTGAGCTGTGCTTTGCTGTTCAGATATTTTGTAATTCATAACATATTTTGAATTCGTTCTGATTTCAATCTTTCAGCTCTCACTTTGAAAAATTAAGTTACATAATTCAACTGGCAACTGAGATAAACGATACTTAACAAAGGAAACTACTTTTGATGCCAGTGCTTTTTAAACATGAAACTTTATTTACCAATTCCAAAAATAAAATACAAATGAACAATTAAGATAGAGTAGTAATGTTGGCATCAAAGTAAACTCCAAACCAAATACATTTACGGGTATAGCTCTCTTATTTTGTTGAGTGGTAGGACCTTAGTAACCACAGTAGAATAAGTAAGAATGATACTAGGGAAAACACCTACTCATAAGGCAAGATACCCCTGGTTTTTTAATATCCTGCAGAATTCTACTTATTTGAATAGCTACAGGCATCTTCCTAATCCTTCATTCAACCAAATGGAAGTTAGATTGGTCAAAATGAAAATATGGGATATTTTCTTGTACCTTCTTTTCCTCTCATAATGTGTCTAATCATAAAATAGTCTTAAAGCCATTATAGAATACTACTTAAAAGAAAACTGTTTTGTTCTGACAGTTCGCACATGGGCAGTGAAAATTTTCTGTGATAATTTTTGATGCGTGTTGACTTTTCTGAACCTGCTGTGGTCATCCATAGAATGGAAAAATTACATCATTTGTGCCACTCCAGTAGTGGAATTCTTGTCAGAAGCCATTTAAAATCCTAAATGTTATTAACAATTAGTGAAGAATGTAACTGTTTAACATTTAAATATTTTGTTTTAATATTAAACAATCAGGTTCTGCTTCTGATGATTAAAAGCATTCTTTCCTGTCACAGACAATATTACTTTGCAGCAAGATAGTAGCTACCAGCAGGAAGTTTAAGATTTTAATTAAAATCTTCATTTTCAAATACATTTAGCTGTTTATTATAAGGAATGCTTCTTGCAATTTCCAAACAGTGCACAAAGCAAGATGGGGGCAATCTGGCTTCATTTTCAATTATGAAGCCGATTATATCATAACTTCACACAGCATGTAAAATACTTGGCATTTAAGAAAAGGCTTCTCAAGATGGAACAGAGAGTTGCTAAAAGATATTCTAATAGCACATTTAATTGTGAAATGTTTGGCTATTCTTTGCTGAAAATTATAGGATCAACTATTCAATCATTAAGGGCAGATTGAAGCACAGGCAATATGTGTGCTTTAGCCTAAGATCCTAATATTTGAAGATATTTTAATTTGCCATATCTCTCTGTCTTCCTATGGTGTCATACTCATATAACTCATTCAAGATGGTTAGTTTTAGAGACTCATAGAAGTGCAGGACTGGAAAGGACCTTGAAGTCATCTCATCTATCGCTCCTCAGTTAGTCTATTATTTTTTGTCACGGTCCAAGTTTCTTTGTCAAGATGTACTCAAGGTCCAGACTCCAGAGAAACATTTTCACACCGTAATAACAATAATGATAATAATAAGTATATAAAAAGATTTTGCAGTCTGTTCAAAAGCATCTGGTGGTCCAGATTTGGCCTATGGTCAGCCTATTGTCTACTCCTGTATCATGCCCCCCCACTATAATTGTGAGATCCTACTCTTATTTATATTACATACAAATATAATAAATATTAAAAGAACGTTAGAGTTGCAAAGTCAAACACTCGAAAGTTAAGAAATGCCAGATTAAGGTTGTCCATTACTTCAGTTGCAATTGAATCAGACACTAAGTATCTCAAGTTGGGCAACCAGAAAATGAGGAACATGCAGTTAGTGGCTACCTGTGAAAAATTTGGTTTCAGTGACTTAACTAGCATCACATAGGAACTCTGTAGCAGAGGGAAGAATAGAATCCAATTCTCCAGGATAGCGTTCAACTGCCTTAACCACAAGACCATCGTTTTTCTTCCAACCCTTCTCTGCCTCAATCACTATACACATTCCAGCTTCTGCAACAAATGAGGCAGAGGATCTACAGACAAAAGCCTCATTCATGACACACCCCTGAACACAGTTCATAATGTGCACTGAATGAGGCAGGGGTATGATCATATAATTAAAGGCTGTTTCATAATGCATACATGCCGGAGGGCCAAATTAAGGTTCCATGAGGCAGTATTAATTCTGGCATTTTCTACTTTTTGAGTGCCTGACTTTGCAACCTTAACATTCTTTTAACATAGGGGGGGTTTTTTGTATGTAATTTCTTAAATTTTGAAAAAAGTAAACCGAAAAGACACAAATTCCATCATGTGGAATTATGATGGCCCCCACATGGATCATCAGCAGAGTTGGGACTTTTAGAACCATGGCACAGACCTCTACCACTATATCCAGTGGAGCAACTGTAGCAATATTAGCCTTTTGTCCTCTGTTTGGGCCAGCCACTGATGGGGGATGAGACATACTATTTTACTGCTATTTGCTAGACACCAGAAGGATGTTTGAACTCAGGAATCCTGAATTAACTTCCAGGTTCTGCAAGGCAGCATGTGCTTAGATCTTTCTACCTCTGACCCTAGAATGCAACCCTTACTCCCACAACCTGTTGTCTTCTGTCTGTTCTCCCTGTTTCTATCCCACTCTGCTCCTGTCCTTCCCTAGACTTGTCCCATTTCCCCATTATCCCTGTATTTGTCCCTGTAACATTTCCTTTCCTACATCTTTCCCCTTATTGTTAGCTAGAAGGAGGGATCACTGACAGCACAGGAGAGAGAGCCCCTCTGCTTTTGGTGTCCAGTGCTACATATTCCCCAGCAGCATGGAGGAGCAGTTGCAAGAAGTCCTGCTGGGCCCCAGGCTGAGCATGTTTGTTGTTGGTGGTACAGAGCTCTGTGAGAGTGGAGTATACTCAGCACAAATGTTCAGATAGTTTTGCTGCTAGACTCTAAGAAACCTCTAGTTAGTGCATGTAAACAGTGATTTTCAGAGCTTATAATTTGGATAAATTTTGGTGGATTTTCACTGGAACAGCAAAAGGCACCTTTCTGACCAGAATTCCTCTTGCCAAATTTCAAGTCCACATTTCCCAACAAATGCACAGGATGCGAATCAGAGCATTCTCACCATGCTCTGGGCCCATGCTTTTGCAGTAAGCTGAAGAAGAGATCTGTGACACCACCTCAGAAGATTGTCTGCCTAGGAGTTAAGATAGATTACAAGGAGAGTCAGAAACTTCCTGCTTCAGGAAATGTTCAGTAGTATCCAAATGCTGATCTCTGCAGTGTCATCTGAACAGGATATCCTCTGTCTGAGTTTACCTGCATTTCCTAGGTCTACTAGTCTCTTGCATTAGATCATTCTCTGGACAAAACTGCATGTGAGAACTTCGAGATTTCTTCAGCGTTTTACCATAGTAAATGCATGGAAAAGTAAATATAATGATTTGAGTAGTGCATTCCCTTCACAACTTAGATCCTTGTGTCTTTTCCCAGTTTTGACCACCTGGAAATCACAACACATAGAGCACATAATCAAGGACAGAGTAGCTACAAAGTGCTCATTTTGCCAGAACCTGAGAACTGGTCTTCTAGGATCACTTAAGAGCTTGTCCTGTTATAGTGAGAAAGTATTGCAAATACAACATATATAAACCAACAGGTTGTGACAAAATTCTCATGTCTAAACACAGAAGCAATACAAAGTCTTTCCTATGAAGAACATCATTTTAGAGTCCTTTAAGGGTATTTCCAGATGAGCAGAGTAGTTCCTGAAGCAGCAAGCTTTCCAGTTCAAATAAAGAAGCTAGGCTACCATGAAGTGGACTTACTTGAATTCAGTAATGTAAAACCAAGGTGTTTGTTCATAAAGGAAGCAGACCAGAGATCAGTGGAAATAGACTCACTAGTTTCCAAATGGCCAAATCTGGAGGTTTTTTCCTGTGCAACCATTAGGAAGAGTATTTCAGAAGATCAAAAAGGAGAAGGCATCAGTACTACTGGCCACCTCGAATAAGGCTGTGGTTCTTGACCTAGTAGAACTTTTCCAGAGACCACTGTCTTTTCAGCAAACAGACTCTGCTCTCCCAGAAATGAAAAAAGTTTTATGTACTCACCATAGTTTGTCTCATGTCTCTGAGGTGTTAGAATACTTACTGTAATGAAAGCAGGATTTTCTTTGAGTTCCATTAAAGCACATCTAGTTGCCATCACAGCATTCCATTCTCTGATACAAGGCTTCTCCATATTCACTCACCCTGCAACATCGAGATTTATAAAGGGTCTGTCAAACCTCTTCCTAAATGTTAGACATCTTACTCCTATCTGGGACTTGAATGTGGCTGTCAATGCTTTGATTAAGCCACCCTTTGAACTATTAATAACCTGTTCACCTCTGAACCACTCCATGAAGATCACATTCATAGTGGCTCTTACCTGTGCCTGAAGGAATGGAACTGGGCGCTTTCATGGCTGACCCTCCAAGACTGACTTTTTCAAAGATAAAGTTTCTCTTCAACCACATCAATGTTTTTACCCAAGATTACTTTGAATTTTGATATCAATCAGTTTATCTCCTTTTCTCGCCCAAGCTTCATGAACCAGAAACCCACTTTCTAAATGAAACCCACTTAGAGCCTGTTATACAGCTGTTAATGTATCCTGCCTCCCTAAGGTCATTGCTCATTCTACAAGACTGTACTCCACATCTGTGGCCTTGCTAAAGGCTGTGTCTGTTATGGAAACATGAAGGGCTACTACATGGTCTCTGATTCACACTTTCTTGAAACACTATGCCTTGGTTGATGCTACCTGGGCAGATGTTGCCTTTGGCTCTGCAGTCCTACGGACAGCCTGAGTCTGATTTCTGAATCCCCCACCTCCTTCAGGGGGTACTGTTAGGGAGTCACCTCAAGTGGAGCACACACAGGGACACTACTCAAAAAAAAAAGAGGTTACTTGTATAGTAATTGGATTTCTTCGAGATGTGTGTCTCTATGCGTGCTCTGCTACCTGCCCTTCTCCTCTCTGCTTCAGTCTCATCTTCTTGGGACTTTGTAGTAGAGAAGGAACTGAGGGTGGTTTGCCCTCAGAGCCCTATATGTTCTTGGTATGGGGCATGAGGATATGTAGGGCACATGTGCAAGATGAACAGGCACTGCTGACAAAAATTTCCAATTGAAAGTGAATGAGGTACTCATAGAGATATGCATTTTGAGGAAGTCCAGTTACTGTACAAGGTAAATAATGTCTCCTTACCTGAATCTAATAGCTTGTCCATCTGGTTGGCTCATCCTAACTCAGATGGGATATTCTTCTGAAATAATAGGTATTCTTCATGCATCCCATAAGTCTTTTCCCTCATTCAGCCAACACAGAAATGAAGACTGAATTCTCACACTCATGTTGGGACAAAGAGATTAATCCCCAGGAAGTCAGACATTCCAACTCTCTTGGTTTTTCTATGGTGTAGCATAGACTTGTGCCTAAGACCTCCCACTGTCACATCACATATTTTCAGCATTAAACAGCATTATAAATGTAAAGTTATCTAGGTCTCTTATAGATCACCAGAAGATATCTACATTTTTTTTAGCATGGTATGCCTTTCCAAACCAAGTTTGGCCTACCTTTCCTAGTTGGGGCCTAACCACATGCTACCAGCTTTCACAGCCCATGTGTTTGAAA
Organism: Lepidochelys kempii; assembly: GCF_965140285.1. Lineage (NCBI taxonomy): Eukaryota > Metazoa > Chordata > Testudines > Cheloniidae > Lepidochelys > Lepidochelys kempii. The sequence goes on along the minus strand of NC_136388.1, from coordinate 24,440,949 downwards.
CAATGACATCTACCTCCTTGTATTTCTTTTCTATCAGCACATGTACAATTACATGGCAAAGAGGTCTCTGATATCTCTGCTCTAAAAGGACCATGATCCTTACTTCATTTTACAAGAGGAAAAGGACATGCTCCTTTACTTTGGAGTCATTCATAACCAAGGCTGATCTCATCTAGCAAATATATTTATGTTATATTATTATTATTATTATACCATTATTATGGTATCTGAGGACCTTACTATCTTTAATGCATTTATCCTCACAACTTCCCTGTGTAATAGGGAAGTGCAATTAACCCTATTTTAAAGATGGGTAACTGAGGCACAAAGATACTATGGGCCATATTTTAAAGGTATTTAAGTACCTGAAGATGGAGCTAGGCATCTAGTAGACTTTTCAAAAGTGTGTCAGCACCTAACTTGCATTGATTTCGATGGTAGTTAGACATCTAGGTGCTTTTGAAAATTCCACCAGGCACCTATCTGGATCTTTAGCTGCTTAAATACTTTTACAAATCTGGTCCTAAGTGACTTGCCCAAGGATACCCAGGAAGCCTGTGGCAGAGGACAGAATTGAACCTAGGTCTCCCAAGACCTAGACTAGCACCCCTACCACATAATTCACCTTTCTAACATAATAGGAAATCATTTTCCCATCATTGTGTCCAAATCCTGAACACCGAAAAGAAAAAAATGTGGCACACGTTGGATGTGAGAACAGCATTAAAAAAAAAAAGCTTGATGGGATTGACCTGTTCAGAAAACACCATCTTGGTTAATTCCCTTTTACCCAAGATGGTTCTGCCTGATTGCATCCAAATGCTTCATAGCAAGGCACATCAACCACTGCTTCATTGAAGCATATTCAGCTGTAGGTAAACCCATCCCAAAAAAGATCAGAGCCCACTCATCCTGTATCGGGTCCTGAATCAAAAGGGTGACCTGAGAAAATCTGCAGGTTTACCACCAGGTCATCCTTCAACACTATAGGCCTGACCTTCAATTTTCCACCTTTGGAAGGAACCATCCTTTGGAAGGAAGATGCGCTCCAAGTAGTTCCAAAAGTACTATTTTCATGGAAGAAGTCTTATCCTTTGCCTTATTATCTGTCCTATTGATCCTTATTGCTCACTATGTTCATACTTAGCTCTGAGTGGGCAAGTTCAGGATCCAGAATGAAAATTGGTTTCTTGAACACTACATTTCTGGGACGGACTTCTCCCTCAGCCCATGCCACCTGAATTTCGCTGGGTATTTCTAAAATAATCACTACTGGGGATGAAGCAGATAGTTACGAGAAGTTATGTAAGTGGTTGCTTTAGGTATTTTTCATAAATGTAACTGTTTCAATAAGCTATGGAAGTATTCTTGTGGTGGAAGGGGTGTGGCCAAGCCCTGTTGCTGATGAATAAATTTGAACTGCCTTTGAAATTTGCTTAGAAAGAGATGTAACCCAAACAGTCACAGAAATAAAATGATCAGGTAAAATTTTTCTCACTGGGTTAATTATTGAATTTTCAAAGGTCTCTCAATAGCTTCTTAGTCACTTGAAAATGTATGTGTGGTTTTGTTAGACTGTTTAACTTTGGAGAAAAGGGAATTACCTACCCGTAGTTCTTGTTCTCGGAAGGTAATAATTATTATAATAGATCACCACTCACCCACTTTATCTTCTGAATTAGGATACTTTTTAATGTTCTGCACTATAATAGGAACTAGCAGTTGAGGCAGTTATGCCTATTATGCTGTTATGCCTCAGAAGTGAGTGTAGGCATGCATCACGCACTGAGGTGTATATTCACTCAGAACACTGAGCTCGGAATGTTCTGACCCCAGTTACGTGCAGGGAGCAGGCACCAAGGGGTGAGTACTGTAAGCATCTGAAGACAAGTATTTACAAGCAAGTTGCTTTCTTTTACTATTAACTTTTGCTAGAATAATAGATTTAAATGTTTATGTATTGCCTTTTGAACCACGAACCAATCTTTTAACAATACTGAAGACTGAGTGTAGTGCATGGTACTAAGGGTTCCACTCTTCTTGTTTATTTCCTGCCTTATTTCACACTCAGTTGTTTGTGACATTGCAGTTGATTGATTGCTATTAAAATTATTATGATGTCACAAACCGAGGACATTAAGAACTCTAGAAACAGGCTCTGTATTTTCTCCCCTTTTTTATTCCTATGAAAATAAAGAGTCTATGTAGTCATATGTTTGCATAATTTATGGTATTTAAAAGTATCCACATTTCTTTTCTGAAGTACTGTTCGTTTTATTAATTTGTAATATTCTTAAATATGTATGCTTCCTTTCTTGAAACAAAAGGATGCTTCAGTAACGGTTCAGGTGTCCAGCTATAACATTTCAGTTTTGTTTTATTGTCCTGTAGCACGATGTAAGAATTACTCATGAGACACTGTCTTTCCATTCAATTATTATTCCAGTTGAAGTGACCTGGAAGACATTTATATATTTACAGAAGTAGCCTACCTGTTTTCTTGTTAGTAATTTTCATTCCCAGACCCTTTGTATTAATTAAATGACAAGAAAATAATATCTAGAATGATTTATTTTTAAGGTTAATGATATGGTCTGTTGCAGGTCCCCTCTATAGGTGTTATGTGTCCTGCACTGCACACCACGTATCCCTTTCAAAGTAGTGAACTACTTTACTTGTGTGTACACATCCTTGAAATCCAGCATTTTGGATCAAAATCCCTTATCCATAATCATTCATCAGTTCCCATTCTGGTACGTTTTCATTGTTTTTGCAAGTTTGCCTTTTCATGTAGCCTTGACTGTCTCTGGGATAAGTTGTTAGGATTTAGAAAATTATTATTTTTAGTTTAGTTTAAAAGTATACAGTGTTTGGATCACTTATAGTGCTACTTCTTTGTTGTAGCTTTCAGGAATAGTCTTTGGAGAACTTGTCTTCTATGTCATAGATATAAAAATAGGGTTTATGAAATGCTGCTCTTGAGCCACAATGTCCTGGACTAGTTTATACATGACATTCTTAAAAACCTTTAAAAATGATTATGTATGGACATTATTCAGCCCTGGATAATTAATGTCAAGTGGTAACCTACATTTTAATCATTTTTTGTGTACCTTGCAATGCCTTTGTCAATAAATCAGTATTAATAAGTATTAAGATAACAACTGGGATAAGGCATAGTTAATGGAAATACTTGCCTGCATAAACTATTAAAAATCTGCCTGTGGACCACACAAAGAATTATGCAGTTGTTGGTTTGACAGACACAAATGAGACTTAATCTCAATGTCAGGAACATTGTAACTAGTAATATGAATAAAAGTAGTACAAACACAACTGAACACCCACTGCTGCAGGTTCAAAAATAAGCATATATCAAAAGTGAACCTTGTTCTCCCAAAACAAACATTCTTCTTATCCATAGGTACAGACTGGTGCATTAAAAGAGGGTGCTCTACATTTCAGAACCAACATTTTGTATGTAATGGAAGAGCCTCCTTTTCCTGGCTTTAAAGTAAACAGAAGAATTAAGGTTTCAGAGTAGCAGTCGTGTTAGTCTGTATCTGCAAAAAGAAAAGGAGGACTTGTGGCACCTTAGAGACTAACAAATTTATTTGAGCATAAGCTTTTGTGAGCTACAGCTCACTTCATCGGATGCATGCGGTGGAAAATGGAGTGGGGAGATTTTATATACACAGAGAACATGAAAGAATGGGTGTTACCATACATACTGTAATGAGAGTGATCAGGTAAGGTGAGCTATTACCGCAGGAGAGAAAAAAACCTTTTGAAGTGATAATCAAGGTGGGCCATTTCCAGCAGTTGACAAGAACGTGTGAGGAACAGTAGAGGGGGAAAATAAACATGGGGAAATAGTTTTACTTTGTGTAATGACACATCCACTCCCAGTCTTTATTCAAGCCTAAATTAATGGTGTCCAGTTTGCAAATTAATCCCAATTCAGCAGTCTCTCGTTGGAGTCTAAGTTTATGCTCAAATAAATTTGTTACAATTCTTCAACAAAAAGCTTCAAAAACAGACTCCAGCTCTCCTACTGGTAGTACCTCACCTTACCTGATCACTCTTGTTACAGTGTGTATGGTAACACCCATTGTTTCATGTTTTCTGTGTATATAAAATCTCCCCACTGTATTTTCCACTGCATGCATCCGATGAAGTGAGCTGTAGCTCATGAAAGCTTATGCTCAAATAAATTTGTTAGTCTCTAAGGTGCCGCAAGTACTCCTTTTCTTTTTGCAGGAGAATTAAGTAACACATAGCATGCCCTATTTTTCATTCTTTGGGCACCCAAAAAACACAATTCAATTAATTGGGGTTTGGGTGCCCAAGGAATGCAGGATTAGATACAGTCATAGTCTAAAAGTTTGTCAGTGTAAGGTTTTAATACATATATTTCATAGACTGATAGATACAGAAAAGACCTAGTTCATTCCCCTGCCAGTATAAGTTTGTCCCCTACAATGTATTTTATTTGATTTTTGTCTTGTCTAGTTTTAAATGTCTTCAGCAACAGGTCTTTAGGATCTTTCTGCTCAAAAGTAACCTTATAAAATAAATACAAAGCTTTTATATATTTTATCAATTATTTTTTTTAACTATGCAACTTACACACAGCTAATATCGGCAACCTTATGTTTCTCTTCCTGTCATCCTTATCTGCCTGCTCTCCTCTACCCTGTGTTGTATTCTACATTCACTTGGTGCCTCTTGCCCTTATTTGGGGCCGAAGCCTACAACTTCTTTCAAGTGGTGTGGTTGGAACTTGCTCCTGCACAGAACAAGTTGTAGGATTAAGGCCTAAGACTGTAAGCTCTTTGAGCCTTTCTTTTGGTTTGTTTGTCCAATGTCCAACACAATGGGGCCCTGCTCCTAACTGGTGCCCCTGGGCACTACTGTCATATAAATAATAATAATTAATAATATGAATAAGTAAAGGTTGTTGGACTAAAACAGCATATCACAAAATATTTTTTATGGCTCTAGGAGTCTTGTTCCTGGAGGAAATACTTTGGAAACCAAGGATAGTAAATAAATAGCTTGTTTTAACAAATATATTTGAAACAGGAAGGCGGGTTATCTTATTTACTAGTTAAATGTTATGATTGTATGAAAGAATTTTGTACTGAAATCATATTTTTTTCTGTGAACTAGAACAGTGGTTCTCAAAGCTGGTCCACCACTTGTTCAGGGAAAGCCCCTGGTGGGCCGGGCCGATTTGTTTACCTGCCACGTCCGCAGGTTCGGCCGATCGCGGCTCCCACTGGCCGCGGTTCACCGCTCCAGGACAATGGGAGCTGTGGGAAGCGGAGCGCGCCGAGGGATGTGCTGGCTGCCCTTCCCACAGCCCCCATTGTCCTGGAGTGGCAAACCGCGGCCAGTGTGAGCCGCGATCGGCCGAACCTGCGGATGTGGCAGGTAAACAAACTGGCCTGGCCCCCCAGGGGCTTTTCCTGAACAAGCAGTGGACCAGCTTTGAGAACCACTGTACTAGAACATACTTGACTGAAAAGAACCATTTTAGTGTACCCTGGAAAAGATACAAGCATGTTGACATAAAAGTCATTTGACTGACTAGTGCCATTGCATTCTTAAATACTTGACATGCTAAACTAGCCAATCTCATTTTACCATAGAGAAAACAGGCATCAGTATGTACCCTTTAAACTTGCAGGGGCATTCTGGTTGTGATGTAATCTCTCTTTATTGGCACCCAGATGCATGCAACTAGGGAAAGCTGATAAAAACTCCTATTATTAGAAGTTCTAAAGAATGAGACTGAACTTCTGTAATAAACATCTTATATTTCTTATTATACCACCTAACTACTGAAAGAGTCGTAACCATCATCCAATAAAACAAATAAAGGCTTAAAGTATCACAAAAGATATGTTTTTACTATGGGATAACTAATGCATGTTCTCTATCTTGTGGTAAAATCCCAGGGGAGACAAGGCACTGTAGTTGTTATCGTGAGGTGTGAGGTCAGTACTATTCCCCCACTTGTGGTTGACCTGTCATATTTACTTTGTGGTAAACATGACCTGTGCCTTGTTTCTACTTGGCTCTTATGGCAGTATAGCTAATATGTATTAGTTATCCCACAGTAAAAAAAACCATCTTTTTGTGGTGAAGACATAGCATATGATTCTTCAACAGTAATAATTAAAATGAGTAACAAAATGAAAAATAAAATCTGATATTATTCTCAAAGACTGTATGTCTGAACTAAGTTTTTAAAATATACTTTTAAAAGGGCTATTTCCATGGATGTCTCCACTAAAGCTCTACGAACCCTTCCAGCTTTGATTTCAAAATGGTTTATACATTTTTTTGTATTTCAGAAATAGGGTCTGAGGCTTCAAAGGTTAGAAAGGTTTGGGTTCAAATAAACCCTTGTTGCTCATTGTTGAATTTTGTTGTGAATACATAGGAAAGGTACAGGTTTACTGGGGTGGGAAAATACCATGGACCAAATTCAGCCTAGGTATATGTAGGAATACCACTCACTGAAGTCAAAGCTGCAACAGGTGGTCAGAATCTGCTCTGTCCACTCTCAGCAATAATCAGTTTGCTGCATTCTGTGCTAGTTGTAATTGATCAGATTTTTGGGTGCCCCAAAACAAAGCCATCTTCAGAGATATAAATCAGTTCTGCAACCATCAGGCAAAACAATATACTTTTTAAAGCAACATTGTCTCCTTGGAGCTTTAAGGATTTATACTTTTAACATGTGTTTTAGATATGAATAAAATCCTAAAAATTATTTTACTTGTTTTATAGTTATCTTTGATAGTTAATTATCTGGATTACTTCATTCAAATATCAAAAGTGAATAATGAAATAGTTTTGTTAATGTTTTATTTTTCATATAACAGACAATTTTGAGTTAATGGACATAAAAATATATAATAACAAATGAACTTTATTTTTTTAAAACTCATGAGCTCCAGTCTACCACAGGTGAGACTCTTAACCTGCATGGAACCCTTTTGAGTTCAGTGGGACTACACGCAGGCGTAAGACTGCCCATATAGATCAAGTTTTAGGACTGGCACCATGTAATGTAGTGTTAAATGTACTGAACTGAAAAAATGGGAAGTTTATCCTGAATATTTGAAAAAGAAAATATTTAGTCTCAGAGTGGGACTTTGTGTGGTAACTTTCATCTTGGAAATATGTTTGGAAAATGGAGGTTATGGAAATTCGGATTATTTTTACTATTCTGGTGCTAATGTGTGTCTTTCTAATAAATCCATATGAATTTTATTTTGAGATCTAAGAGAAATTGTACATTATTATTTATTAAAACTAGTATTATTCATCCTGTAATATCCATCAATATCTGACCAAAAAACCCTGAAAAAAACAGAAAACAAACCCCAACGTGAGCTTTTAGGAGTTTATTTTCATTTTACTGCTCAGGGAGTTTACAAATAAAAGGTTAGTATTAATGGAACTTGTATGCATAAATCCCTATGCTTATTCATTTCAAAAGAAGGATCACTCACATTGCATTTCATGCTTAATATTTCAACAGCCTAGTGCAAGTTGCCTGAGAGTAGATGCATTGGAAAAGCCACCTCTTTCATCCATGTTTTCAGCAGAAAGATGCAGTGCTGATGTAAATATCTTACAATGGCTTTGTACCTTAACTAAAATTATAGATTGAGTCCTTAACAGAAGACAGGCATTGGGATTATGGCAATGTCTTTGTATTTTAGAACGTAAATTTATTAACATTTTACATATTTTTTTCCTCAGAAGTATCCAGACTGAATCAAAGGCTGGTAGAATTCCAGAGGGATAAAGTGTCCCTCCTGGAGGATGTGAAACATTTGAAGTTGGTGTCCGAAACAGTTAAGCTGAAAAGTCAGCAGCTTCAGACTTCACTCCAACAAGAGAATGAATTACAAAACAGATGTCATGAATTACAGAAGGAAACATTAGGTGAGAGATTGAGTTTTTGTGTCTTAAGCAAATCACTAGCTGCAATGAAATGGAAAATCAAACTACTTTCTAAATTTTACTCATACCCCATAATGTTGTTGTTAGTATCATTGAGGTAGCACTGAAAGGCCCTAATCGGATCCCATTGTATTAGGCATTGTGCAGACAAACAGGAAGACATGGTCCCTGCCCAAAGAGCTTACAATCTAATTTGAAACAAGACACAAGTGAGTGAAACAAACAGAAGGAGGACAGAGAGGAGAAGGGGTGAGGGCATTGGTAGTAAGATTACACAGTTACATCGGCTAGCTGTTGCAAAACTTGAAGATTCTAAATAATTTGAAAGCATTTTTAAAACAAATATTAGCTGTCTTCAATTACCCTAGCCATTGTTAGCTGGTTGATTTCTTGTAGACATCACAGTGGAGGTATAACTTTATAAACTTTTATACATTTTTCACATTTAATTATTAGTTTTCTATGTAAATTTAAATGTTGTAAAGTTTACATATAGAACACTATAACTAAGCTGATGCAGGGGCTCAGTAGTGTCTGTGTATGGTTATTAATCTTACAGTTTTCTGCAGTGCCTGTGTGCCAATGCTGCACAGGTATATTAGATCTGCATTATGAGGCCCATAGTAGACTGTAAGGAATATCACTTTGCTCTTTGTGGATTCTAGAAGCTCTTTTTGGAAACTGGTTTTTCTTTCCATCTTCTTTCCAATTATGGTGAAAAACTTTAATAAAAAAGATTTTTTTTTTTAGCAAGATGCTCTAAAAACGGTCTGGCTTTGGGGAATTCACTCTTCAAAAATAAATGGTTACTAATTACTTTTCTATTTTAATAGCTATTAAAGCACTGCCCATTTTTAAGCAAGGTTTACATTCTGTTCACAACTCCATCTGGAGACTGATATGTTTAGAACATGTACAGATTGTGCTATTCTAGATACAGCTTTGACTCATCCAAATGGCACTGTTATTACAGAGCAAACTGCTGCATGCAGAGTATGTAATTTCAAATCTAAAACAGCAGTTCTTATTGTTAATGGTGTTGAATGAATTTCACTCCAAAGCCTTACATCAGTGATAATATTTAATGTGGGATTGAAAAATAGTAGGGCACAGATGGCTTTTACTGACTTGTCATCCCGTATTAGTGAGAACAGTCTTTATTTTGTTAGGGATTCGTGGTACTCTTCTACTCTTAAAAATCCTGGAATGTAAAAACACATGAAAGATCTCAAAGTGGGCAAACAATACACAGAGGATGGTGAATATGAGCCAGTGACTTTGAGACCCAGTCCACACAAGTCATAGAGGTTTAATACTTCTCCCTTTTTTGGTGTTTAGTTTTATTCACAAAATGAACTTTAAATGAAACACAAAATCCAGTTCAAGCCTTTTCTTCAGGATTAGCTGCTCCCAGAATTCCTCCCTGTGGACTGCTGAGTTTACACCTTGTATCTTCTGTCTTAGAGAGCCACTGTCTTACATCTGGGTAGAGTAATGTAACAATGAAATAGCAAAATACATGTAATGCTATCCAGTAGGCTCATCAACTGCTAACGGGTTAGGGTGAGTTCAGGTAAATGCTGCTACCCAGTTACAGTGAGGTTTTTTCCTCTTTTACCTCAGAAATCTTTGACATTTTCAGTCATTGGACACTACTGACTCATCTTGGTGACCTAACTGGGTGCAAATAAATGCACTGTTATGGTTTAAATCTCTTCTCAAACTATCCTTAAAGAACTGTAATAGACACACACATCTCTGCCTTCAGAAACCTCACAAGCTGTTCTCTTTTTCCCTCTTTAATATATATGTAAAATACTGGGAAACAGTCTGGACTAAAATGCCAGCTGTGTGCAGACAGCATTTGCTGTACCTATTTTTGCATCAAGAGCAAACATTACTATCTCTTAGCTGTGTGAAGGAAGTGCCTGGATAAAGAGGAAAAAGCTAACAAAAAACTCAAATAGGATGGACTTAATGTTAGTGGGGGGGGGGGGGGGGAAGTTCAACATGTTAATTTTAACAAGGAGGATAGGAGATAAAGTTATATGCCCCTAGACCACTAAGGTTCTCCTAACTGCTACTGGAAACCCAGATAGGCAACAGCTCCTAAAAATGCCTCCTTCCATATACAGTTGACAAGGTGGTTTCTCCACTCTTAATGGATGTTGATCTAGCCAAAATGGTCTATGCATTTGTAGTTTCCAGGCTTGACTATTACAATAAATATGAACATAAAGGCCCTATAAAATCTTCATCTTGTCCACAATGCAGCATCCTACCCATTCATCAATATAAGCACAAACACATCACTCCTGTGCTCTGGAAGTTACATTGGTTCCCCATTGAATACCAGATCAACTGGATAGTCTGGGATCTAATTTTTAAAGTTGTCAAAGGGGACTGGATCATCTCAGAGATTTGCTTCCTCTTTTAGATGATGTACAGTGACAACTGCACTCTTCAGGCAGGGAACTGTCAACAAAAATAGTGAGTCTTATGGGAGAGTGGGACAGAGCTTTCTTTCTCACTGGCTCCTGGTTATCAAGCTCACTAGCATAAGAACCCAGTATGACCCAAATTCAGAATGTAAAACCTGTTTCTCCTCCATAACCTTCCCATGATGATGAAGATGTGTTTTGTTTAAAAAAGACATAATGTCATGCTTGGCAGCAGAGAACTAAAAACTGCGTTAAATGTGTACAATTTTTGTAAGATGGAGACTGCGATGATGAATGAGTTATAAATACTTTAAAAGACAGATTTTTAATGTGTTAAATTATGGTTTTGCTTGCATTTTGTCTAGATTCTGCATGCCCCCTTTGACTGATGGACTACTTTAGGATTAATTTAACACTTTGAATGTAAAATTCAGTACTACTCACATTTCACAAAGAAATATTGTATGAGGTTCCTTAATTATTGTCAGTAGGCTGGGATTATTATTACTGAACTACAGTGCTCTTGTCTAATTTCTCAAGTGTTTGCTTTTCTTTTCTTGCTGCACAGTCGCACACTTGGACATACATGTGAGGGTAGGAGGTGCACAAATTCAAAAGACAACGGAGGAAAAGGAAAATGAGTCAGGCACACATAACAGCTTAGAAATGCCGAATGTCAAGCATATTTGAAAATGTACAGCATGAAGAAAGCAGTCACATGAAAGATGGGTTTTGCAGGCAGTGATCTAAAAACCAATATGAGGGTAATAATTTTACAAATCTGAACTGTTCTTAAACAATGTCTCCAATGTATGATGCACCAAATGTGCTTTCCTTCATTAGGCATAGAAATATCTTTGAACATCTATGTAGCTCTTTCTTTTGTTCCGATCAATATGCCTGTTCTTCCTCTTGAACAAATATTTATTGTGAGAAATGCAAAGAATACTTCAATGTTTCTTATCTCCCTTTACCATAAATTCCTTGGAAAACCTTTTAACTCTTCAAGATCACGGGTGCCACAGGACAATTGTTAGAGTTTAGTAGTCTTCTCTAATAACTTTCTTTTAAAATTAACTTTTGTTTGATTTTCTTTAACAGCTGTCTAATCCAGTGGTTCCCTAACTTGTTCCGCCACTTGTGCAGGGAAAGCCCCTGCCGGGCCAGTTTGTTTACTGGCTGCGTCCGCAGATTCAGCCGATCGCGGCTCCCAGTGGCCGCAATTCGCTGCTCCAGGCCAATGGGAGCTGCTTGAAGCGGTGCGGGCTGAGGGACATACTGGCTGCCACTTCCAGCAGCTCCCATTGGCCTGGAGCAGCGAACCGCAGCAACTGGGAGCCGCGATCGGCTGAATCTGCGGACGCGGCAGGTAAACAAACTGGCCCGGCCTGCCAGGGGCTTTCCCTGCACAAGTGGCGGAACAAGTTTGGGAACCACTGATCTAATCTAATCATATTGCTGCTCTCATTAAAAATAAGAGGGAAAGGGCTAGATTCCTCTGACTACAAAGTCCATTTAGCACCACATAAGTGCCCCCGAGAAACTAACAGAGAGAGTTGCTCTCCAAGCAAGAATTTGAAAATTAATGGAAAATCAAACATACTAGTTTGTTGGGCTTCATTGGCAGCATGGCCATGAGATATGGGAAGGAATTCTGGGCTGAAGAGAGAGGGAACAAAGTCTTTGAATGCGGAGAGAAAAAAGTTTTGAGCAGCAGGGAGACACAAAAATGGAGAGAGTCAAAAGGCCCAACAGTGGCAAAATACAGAAGAAAGACAGATGGGCTATAAATGGCATAACATTATCAAATGGGTTTTAAAAATCCTCATTTTAGAATTTTCAGCCACTGACAGGATCCATATTTTTATTTAAGTATAAAGGGTTGGGTTTCTTAAAAAAATGTTCTAAAATGTGTGTTAAACTAGAGTCAATTAAGGGTTGCATTCACCCCAGTGAAAAGGACCAGTGCAAGGACTATGTACCAACTGGGTCCCACTTAAGCCCTATTTCGGCATTATTCTGGCCCTCTGAACAAAAATGTTTTTTATCCTAACTGCACTGCTATATACCTCTGGCTTAGCTTACCCAAACCGATTTTTAAAATTTATTTTATAATCCTGCAGTCTAGTATTCTTTTTGCTTTGTTACTCAGTTACTCAGTGCTATACACTGTTAATGGCTTTAATATTTTATTATTATTATTATTTATTTGTACTACCGATAGTACCTAGAGGCCCCAACTGAGATTGGATTCCCATTGCGGTAGGCATTTTTCTGACATATAGTAACAGTCTGTTCTTCTTCGAGTGCTTGCTCATGTCCATTCCATATTAGGTGTGTGTGCTCGCCACATGCACTGGTGATGGAAGTTTTTCCCTCAGTGGTATCCTCAGCAGAACAGCTTTGGCACCCCCTGGAGCGGCGCGCATATGCTGTGGTATAAGGGGCACCGCCGGCTTCCCCCACTCTCAGTTCTTTCTTTCCACCAGTGTTGGTGCTGGAACGTCTGCTGCTTCGGCTAGCATCGCATTTCGTTCAGTGTTTCTTCCGAACGTTTCCTGTACAATAGTTGTAAAATAGTTAATAGTTCCCTTATTATTAGTTCTAGTTTAGTCAGTCCCAGACGGGACTCAGCCTAGGGATGGGGCATGCCCCGGTCCCCATGCTTTAAGCCCTGCAATCATTGTAAGTGGCCCATGCCCATCAGCGATCTGCACGCTAGTTGTTTGAGGTGTCCAGGCGAAGGACACATAAGCGACAAGTGTCACATCTGTAAATCCTTTAAACCCCGAACAAAAAAGGAGAGAGACATCCATCTCAGAGCACTCCTGTTGAAGTCAGCGCTGACCCCGACACCGTAGCAGAGGTCTGACTCGGCCCCCAGCACCGCAGCATTGGTGCGGAGCGCCACGCCAGTGTCGTCTTTGAGCTGGCACTGGTCCCCCCCTCCCCAGCTCTGGCCAAGGAACTGAAGAGAACCACAAGGGGAAGATCTCCCACTTCCCATAAGGGAAAGGACAGGGCTGGAGGAGAGCCAAGACCCATGTTGGACAGGTCAACACCTCTGTCAGGGAGTCGGGCCCCAGCTCAAGTTGAGCGGTCCAGCCCATCCCATCCCATCCCTGCCACCCTGGACAGTGACAAGGGCCTCCGTCATCTAGATGTCCCGTCTACACCCAAGGCCCTGCAGGCAGCGCAGGAAATCCTGATGCTACCAGTTTTGCCCACACCAGCTCCAGGTACCTCGGTCCAAGAGTAAACCCACCTTGGGACCTTACCGTGTGTCCCCACCTCAGGGCACCGCTCCTTATTGCCTGCTTGGAGCCATCATGCCTTGGAAGCAGGGAGGCAGGCTCAACGAAGCCCTCTTCGGTCTCCGGACCCGGGCACCCACAAAGGGATTCGAGGTGTGGCTCGCCGGTAACCTGGCACAGACCTGCTGAGGCATGTGCCCCTCTGGCAAGAGCATCGAGATTGGCCTTTTGTGTCTCCAAGGCCTTGGCACTGGTCACGCGAACCGTCGTTTGAATGTGGCCACCAGTCACCAACCAGCCGATGCCCGTCACCGAGACGCAGATCCCTGCGGTTGGGGAGATCCTCCCGACGACCGGCCCAATTCAGCTCCTGGTCCCGTTCCATGTACCGGTCGAGCAACATGAGGCATAGATTGCTGGATTACCGATGCCGATCTGCCAAATGTCGACAGTCCCCAAGTTCCCGCATGATAGACTTGTCTCGGTCGGTCAGGTCTATGTAAAGGTGTAGCGGCTGGCACTGCACAGAGAGGGAATGCCTGTCTGCCTGATCATGGTCGCCTGGTAGAAACCACTGAGCAGGAGTCCTTGACAGCGGGACAAGCCCTGGCACCAGTGGTACCATCTGCATCTTTGGCACCGCAACCGACCCCATGGCCCCAAGGCCGGTGGCCGGTGGTGGCCTGGTACCCCTGGAACCCCCCAGCCCTCGCAGACAGTCCGGTTAGTGGTGGGGGCCTCAGATAGGCCATTGGCCTGAGCTTCCCACCGTCCACCAGAGTGGAGGCCCCAGAATGCAGGACCCCCGGGCCCAGGAGGACCCAGGGGAACAGTTGGCTGGACCACCAGGAGACGTGGCAGATCCCATGGCACTGGCTTTGTCCTCATCATCACCAGACGAGGCTATCACGGGTCCCCCTCACCCAGTTCTGCAAGATGATGCTAAGGCTCATCAGGAACTAATGAAGAGGGTCGCTTCCAACCTTGGGCTCCTGGTGGAGCAGCTAGAGGAGTCATCAGACTCCCCGTTTGATGTCCTTTGCTCCATGGCACCTGCCAGGGTGACTTTACCCCTACATGAAGGGGTATCGAAAATTACTAATGCCCTATGGCAAACCCCCTCCTCCCTGACCCCCATCTCAAAAAGGGCTGAATGCAAATACTTTGTGCCAGCTAAAGGCCACAAGTACCTCTACATGCATCCGGCCCCAAACTTCCTTGTAGTTGAGGCTGTTAATCAGAAGGTGAGGCAGGATCAATCCGGGGCTACGCCCAAAAATAAAGACTTAAAGAGACTGGATCTGGTTGAGTGAAAAATTTATTCGTCTTCCAGCCTTCAATGGAGAATGGCCAATCACCAGGCCCTCCTTGGCCGCTACGACTATAAATGTGGCAGCAAGTTCGAGGTTTTGCTTCCCAAAGGATCCAAGAAGGAATTCTGGGCGATCCTCGAGGAGGGCATGTCTGCGGCCAGAGCAGTCCTCCAGGCGGCTTCAGACATGGTGGACTCTGCAGCTCACACCATTTGCATACAGAGGGCATCCTGGCTGCTTCTCTCTGGCCTGTCAACAGAGGCTCATCAGTCAATGCAGGACCTCCCCTTCGATGGCAAGGTCCTGTTTGCAGACCAGACAGACAGTAAGCTGCATGGGCTAAAGGACTCCCACACTACCCTGAAAACTCTAGGGCTGCACGTCCTTGGTCCAGCCCATAAGCGATTCAAACCTGGCCACTAGCTCAGGGCCAACGGGGCCAACCCCAGCAGGAGCTGCCCCACAAAAAGAGCTGGGGCTACAAACACCGCCTGAGCCACCCACCTTCACCCTGTGCTCAATTAGGCTCGACCCACAATAAGCAGCGGGGGCAAGCGAGCATTTTGAGGGTGCAACTGAGGGTGACCTACCGGACTATACCCCAGATCCATGTCTCCTGCTTTTCTCCAACTGCCTTTCTTTTTTCCTCCTGGCATGAACCACTATAACCTTGGACTGCTTGGTCCTCATTTCAGTGGTACAGGGTTATACCCTCCAGTTTCTTTCTACCCTCCACCCCGCTTCCCTGTCCCTCTTCAGGAACCCCTCTCATGAGAGTCTCCTCGCACAGGAGATGGAAGAGTTGCTGCAGTTGGGTGCGGTGGAAGAGGTTCCTCACAAATACAGGAACAAGGGTTTCTATTCCTGGTACTTTTTAATCCCAAAGGCCAAGGGGGGGGGGTCTACGGCCCATCCTGGACCTGCAAGAGCTGAACAAATACCTAAAGAAACTGAAGTTCCACATGGTCTCCCTGGCCTCCATCATCCCCTCCCTGGATCCGGGAGACTGGTATGCCACCCTTGACTTGAAGGACACATATTTCCACATAGCGATCTTTCAAGGTCTCAGACGCTTCCTATGATTTTTACCAAAGGTGGTGTCTTCCATCCTTGTTAATCAGGACATCTTCCTCTCTGTGTTTTGTCCCAAGCTGCACACCTCTGGGGAGGAAAGGAGGCTGCACGCCCTGGACATCAGATGTGCCCTGCCGTTTTACCTGGAGCGTACCAAGCCCTTTTATTGGTCGACGCAGCTCTTCATTGCGACAGCGGACATGATGAAGGGCATTCTGATGTCATAGCAGAGGATTTCCTGCATCACCTCCTGCATCCAGACATTTTACGATCTGGCACAGGTCCCACCACCGCCAATTGTGAGGGCCCACTTGACCAGAGCTCAGGCGTCCTCGATGGCCTTCCTGGCCCACTTTCCCATCCAGGACATTTGCAGAGCTGCAATGTGGTCTTTGGTTCACACGTTCACATTGCATTATGCCATCACTCAGCAAGCCAGGGACGACGCTGGGTTTGGCAGAGCTGTGTTGCAATCTACACATCCGTGAACTCCTACCCTCCTCCAAGGGTACCGCTTGGGAGTCACCTAATATGGAATGGACATGAGCAAACACTTGAAGAAAAGAGTTACCTTTTCTGCAACTGTTGTTCTTGGAGATGTTGCTCCTGTCCATTCCATAACCCGCTGTCAGAGTTTCCGGCAAGAAGGAACTGAGAGTGGGGCGAGCCAGCAGTGCCCCTTATACTGCGGCATGTGCATGCCACTCCAGAGGGCGCCAGAGCCAGTCCCCTACAGATGACCACTGAGGGAAAAACTTCCATCACCAGTGCATGTGGTGAGCATACACACCTAATATGGAATGGACAGAGCAACACATCTCGAAGAACACCAGTTATGGAAAAGGTAACTCTCTTTCCTTGCTCCAAAGAGTTTACAATCTAAGTAGACAAGATAGTCTAAAGGTGGAAGGAGGCTAAGAGAGGTTAAGTTTTGTCATTTGGCATACAATGGAAAATCTCCCAAAATTTAAATCTGAAAGATGGCTGTTCCTGCAGCCCGGATGTCCTAGTAAGAAGTAAATACAAATTGAAATTATTTAAATTCAGTCTAAGTACTGTATTTTTTTATTGATTTGAGGAATAACTAGCAGGGGAAAATTGTTATGGTTATACCGTTTAGAGCCAGCGTGTTAATTATATAATTGCATGGTTTTTTTCCACAATTACTGTAGTAATTTTTAAGGAGCTGTGTGCATAAATGCTTATTTTTTTTTCTAATCTCTGATTCTTTTCCCAGAGGTCAGTATGACCAGCAAACTATTCAACTGACTTTCTTTTTCCCCTCAGGAAGTCTTTTATACCTTTTAACTTTCAGTAAACATACACAAATTGTGACAAGTCATGGGGCAATTAGATCATTTTTATATGTACATTTTTTGTAAAAATCTAGCTTGGAAGACTTTCAGTGTGTTTCTGTAACTTTCAAAACAGCTTGTCCCACAAGACTGGCCTGAAGAGAAAATATTTGTATTTTGCCATACAGACTTTTCAAGGGATTAATCTGTGTAAAGGAAAAAGAGAAAAATATGGAAATATCTCTTTCTCAGGTATACTTCAATATTTCATTTGGAGTTGAAAATGAAAAATGCCAGTATGCTGCATGTTAAATTTCCAGTGGTGCTATACTGCATGTTTGCTCTCTGCTCTGGGGTTGCAACACTGTTCAGGTTACCCCTCCCACCCCCCAAACAGAGTGGCCAGGCCAAATTTGTGTGAGTGATGTTGAGACCTGGCACATGGGGTCAGAGCACCACTCACTCAAATTTGGCCTGGTTGGCCCCCTCGTCATCATGATGGAGGGGCAGTTGGACCAAACCCAAGTGATGCTGCAACCCCATTCACCAGGTCACAGCACCTAAAGTAGGAAGCCGAGCTCAGCCAGCCCTGCAGGGCCGGAGGCGCAGCTGTCTCTGCTGAGGTAGGTGCCCATGACATTCCCTGTCCTCCAGGCCTCCCACACAACCCTTCAACAATTCTGGTGACTCGTTTTTGAGTAACCCTGCTCCAGACCTTTTATTATTTTATATACTTGTATTATGCCCTCTCATTTGTCTCCTTTCTTGGGTAAACAATCCCACTCTTTTAAATCTTTTTTTTTATATGAGAGTTTTTCTAGGCCCATGACCATTTTTACGTCTTCTCTGAACCCCGACTTGTTCTGCAGAGTTCTTTGAGATGGGATGACCAGTACTGCACCTAATATTCAGATGAGGTCACACCATTTTATATAAGGCATTATAATATTCTCAGTGTTATTCACCATCCCATTCCTTATGCAATCTAACATCTTATTTGATTAATTGACCTTAGCTTCACATTGATACTGACTCTGTGACAGGTATCAAGGTCCCACATTGGCAAGGAGGGGTTAATGATGACGTGTGGATGGGATTTTTTTTTTCAGGAGAACAGGCCTTTAGGTGTCCGTCATGTTTCCTTCCTTTACTCCCTGCCATTCCAAAAGCCTCATGCAGTGATGAGGTAATCTTCTCTCTGGCAAAGAGGGTTGGATGTGGGTCCCTCTGGAGCTCAGTGCTGCTTCTTCATGTTTCCTACCCAAAGGGATGAGGAGGCTTCCACTGCACAGCTCACAGACTCAGCAGCTCAGAAATGTAAACTTTGGCTCCTCTGCCTGGTAATACATTACACAGCCATCAGGCTGGCAGATGAGTTTCTGTTCTGATTTTCCAGTTTTTGTTCACCAGCATGCATACTGTAATGTATTAATTTTAGAGTACTGAATGCCACTGTCCCCAGCTAGGATGTGGCAGGCCAATGCAAATAGGTCAGTTGTTCTACTGTCGCTATTCAAAAAAATCTATGCCTTTCGTTTACCAAAAGATGCTCTAGTTTTGGAGCCATTTGTCCAGTCTTAGAAGATCCTTACTTTTTCTTAGTATAGGTGGAGTTGGTAGCACCACCAATAGTTAGGGTTGTCCAGCTCCTCCCATTGTAATACCCTGTTTTTGGTTGCTTGTAACTTTGCCAAACTTGAACCTTTCTGGCTGAAATTTGCCAGTATTGCCAAAGCTGTCCATTGCTTATTAGATATTGGGACCATAGAACCTATTTTCTCTTACCAGGAATTCTCAAGTGTGTTCTCCTTGTTAGTTGTAATTATAAAAAAGAATGAAGGATTAGGGGCAATGTTAGACTTAAAGCATTTCAACTAAAATGTGAGAAGGACTTCCTTCAGGTTAGAGACGTTACTTTTCATTCTGGCTGTGACAGCCATCAGTAGATCTGGTGGACATAAATCTTCATACTCCTGCGTGGCCTTCCCAGCATCAGTTCCTCATATTCTTTGTTGTACAGAACCATTTACCTGTATAGGGTGCTGCCATTTGGACTGTGCTAAGCCCTGAAGGTATTTCCAGAGATCTTCATTATTGTCATGGCAGACCTGATACCATTCTACTCAAGGCTTTATACAAAGAGGAGTAGTAATTTCACAGATAATAATAATTCAAGAGCTCATGTTAAATGGTTTAATCATAAACCTAGAAAAAATCATCTTCATACCAGCAGATCCTTTATTCCAGGGGTGGGCAAACTTTTTGGCCTGATGGCTACATCAGGGTATGGAAATTGTATGATGGGCCATGAATGCTCATGAAATTGGGGGTAGGGGTGTGGGAGGGGGTGAGAGCTCCAGCTGGGGGTGTGGGCTCTGGGTGGGGCCGCAAATGAGGAGTTCAGGGTGCAGGAGAGAGCTCTGGGCTGGGGCAGGAGGTTGGGGTGTGTGTGTGTGGGGAGAGTGAGGGCTCTGGCTGGGGGTGCGGGCTCTGGGTTGGGGATAAGGCATTTGGGGTGCAGGAGGGGGCTCCAGGCTGGGACTGAGGGGTTCGGAGGGCAGGAGGGGGATCGGGGCTGGGACAGACTGTTGGGGCATGCGGGGAGTGAGGGCTCTGGCTGGGAGTGCAGGCTTTGGGGTGGGGCCAGGGATGAGGGGTTTGGGGTACAAGAGGGGGCTCCAGGCTGGGATCAAGGGGTTTGGAGGGTGGGAGGGGGATATGGGCTGTGGCAGGGGAATGGGGTGTGGGGCAGGGCTCAGGGGTGCAGGCTCCAGGCAGCTCTTACCGCAAGCAGCTCCCGGAAGCATGTCCCCTCTCTGGCTCCTGTGCGGAGGCGCGGCCAGGTGGCTCTGCATGCTGCCCTGTCCACAGGTGACGCCCCGGTGCTGCGGGGGTGGCGTCTGCAGACGGGGCAGTGTGCAGAGGCAGTGCACAGAACCGCCTGGTCATGCCTCTGCGTACTACATAGGAGCTGGAGGGGGGTCATGCCAGCTGCTTCCTGGGAGCCGTGCAGAGCATGCCAAACCCCTGACCCCACTCTCCGCTGGAGCGCCAGAGCAGGGCAAACCTCCAACCCTATTCCCTGGTGGGAGCTGAGGGCTGGATCAAAAGGTGTGACAGGCCAGATGTGGCCTACGGGCCGTGGTTTGCCCACCCCTGCCTTATTCACTGGGGGTTCAGAGTAGGCAAAGTCATCCTATCCAGTGAAAATATTTGTATGTTGTCCAGATCATGTCCAGAATAATGCAACACAAATTCTCAGGTTATCAATTTTTCACATTATTGGGAATAATGGTATTTTGCATGGATGTTGTTCAGTCGACAAAGTTACATATGTAACCTTTCCTGCTTTTCCTTCTACAAGTTTGGGATCATTTGAGGAGTTTCATGTCTATGGGAATAGTGTTGATGCAGGAGTCCTGTAAGGTCTTTTCTTGGGTGGTGATTAATGAGGGAGCATATAATGCAGAGTACTACTCTTCTACAGCTGTTTTGAGAGACACAGATTACTGGTGGAAGTCTGCTAGGCTCGGGAGGTAATTGAAGAAACAAGATTTTTCAGGGTCTGTGGTCCACACTAAAAAGGAAGACAAAATATTAATTTTCTGGGACTATACGCAGAACAGCTAGTTCATCTATATCTTCAAGACCACTTCTTAGGAGTCTGCCCGCTTGTAAGAATAGACAAGAGCACTACCGGAGCTTACCTCACTAAACTAGGGGATGGGCAGTTCTGCAGTCAGTCCTACAACGATAAACCACCATTCTGTTCTCCTGGGTGGAAATATAGTATTACTTAAGGCTATTCATGTCAGAGGGACATCAAATATAAATAAAAGCAGATTGGCTCATCACGAAAAGGTTGAACTAGGAAGAACAATCACTGAAAAATAGTGCCTTTCAGAGAATAGTGGCCAGATTTGGATTACCCCTACTAGATGCGTTCACCTCTGCAGAAAATCAAAAAGTAAAGACATATTACTTAGGAGCTCAGGTGGTAGGCACTTTTCTGAATGATGGAGAACATGCCTTCTCTAAGCCTTTCCTCCCAACTCTCTTTCGGTCCAGAGTCATTCAGAAAGTCAAACCTGAGAGGACATTTGTTATTGTTATGGCCCCCAACTGGCCCAGCTGGTCTTGATATTCAGTGGTAATATAAGTAACTATAGATTGGGAATGAGTTAGTATCTGTTGACCAAGGTTTCCATTTTTTTTTACCACAATATAATATAATATAACTTATTGGGAAGGCATGGCTTTTGAAAAGAAAGCCTTAAAATGGTATGGGTACTCTGAAAAAAGTATATACATGTGTGACGGGGCGAACTCACTCCACAGTGAACGGGAAAGGGTTAACTCCTCATTGTGGACTGAGGAAGCCACTCCCCCACGTCCCTACTGGGCATGCTTCTGATGCAGCACAAGTATAAAAGGGAGCAGCCCAGCTCTGGGCTGAGCACCAGGGAGGAAGGATGCTCCTTGCCAGCTCCATCCTGGGAGCAGCTGGAACCTCTGACTGTGGAAGCCAGAGCCACGGAGACATCTGGAGAAGGACCAGTCACCAGGAACCGCACATGCCGAAAAGCCTGGAGACCCTGATGACACCTCAACTACAGCTCCAAAAGATATGGTAGGAAGTGGCCCAGGGAGGACTAAGTATAGTCCTGTGGGAAGTCAGCATGTTTTGGTTGGAGCCCTGCTGACTTGGTGGCGGAACATTCTGGCACTGTTAAGGCACTGGGCCGGGAACCCAGTGGAGCAGGGTGGACCCTGGGTCCTCCTATCTCAGATGCTGACCCCCCCCCCCCCCAGGTGGCAGCCCATCAACTCTTGCAATAGGTCTTACCACCCTGCAACTCAGGGCAACTCTAGCAACTCTGGCTGCTAGGCCGTGCTGCCCTGTGAATCAGGGTAAACCACATTGACTATGGCTGCTAGGACTTGCTGTCCTGCACATCAGGATAAACCCCCTTGACTCTGGCCGCTAAGCCTTGATGCCATGCGAATCAGGGTAAACCCCATTGATTCTGGTCATTAGGCCTCACTGTCCTGCATACCAGGGTAACTCTATTGACTCCAGCCACTAGGCCTTGCTTCCCTGTGAATCAGGTTACCCTATCGATTTTAGTCTTTAGATCTCACCACCCTGAGGCAAAGGACAGCTTGAGGGATGGGGTGAACTCACTCTGTACTGGATGGGGACACCCACCCCGTCACAGCATGCTAATATCATCCTGAAAATTTTCCACTACAAGAGTTCATAGATCATAGAGAGAACATCACTGCCAACTATGTTTTCATCAGAGACATAAGTTAATGAGTGAGAATAAAGTTTCTCTCTACCTACTTCACAGGGGTGATTAGGGGATTAACTAGTTAATGGTTGGAAAGCGATTTGAAAATGTAAAGTGCTACATAAGTGCTAAATAAAATTACTCCTTTATTTAAGAAGTCTTGTAAAGTGTACTATTATATTTTCTCTCCTCTTCACTCTTTCTTTACTTAAATGTGTTATTGAGAAGAGGGATTTCTAACAAAGTTAACGTAATGGGTTCACTTAAAGTTAACTCAGCAATTAGGATGATTGTGTGGAATCTCCAACATCTCAGCAATACCATGCCAGTAGCTAACGGGTCACCATGACCGCCTCTAGTTTAGTTGACTATTATACTGTTTGACATAGAATTAGGTTATGTTATTTTGCCCATGTCAGGTTTTTTTTAAAGTGCTTATAACTGAAAAGTGAAATAACAGATATCCTTTGTGGAAAACATAAGTGCAACAGATTATACAGAATTCCATCTTAATGTTAGTATTACATTTTTGCAAAATGTAAATAAGCAGATATAATGTCATCTGAGCAATGCTGTGTGACACATATTTTTTAAAAAATCAGTAACAAAATTTAGCAAAGGAATTGCATAATATAGCCTTTCCTAAGGGCAAATGAAATGTTTAGTGTTGCTGTCTGGTAGAATTTGAAAATGTAGAAAGGTGAGAGATGTAGAAAGATTTTTAGGTTGGGTATTCTCCCAAGCCCCCTTTGGCCTCCTAAACTGCTCATTAACAATAACAAATATAGTGTCTGATCCTACAGTGACCTTCATGCAGGTGAAGGGATCTGTTTATGTGGTGCTTATTGCTAGATTGGGGCCATAGTGCTATCAGGTTTATGTTACATGATAAGTACATGTTCTTTTTATAAAAATAAAGTTTCTTGTTTCAAAGTAAACATAAAACTATAAAATTAATTTTACATTGTTTTAAAGGAAGTTTACTATGATTCAAAAGATAACCATAAAGTATGAACTGAATCTCAGGTACATCAGTGGAAATCAGGAGTAACTCCATTGAAGTCAATGGATTTACACTTGCAGGAAACTGTTGTAAATGAGATCAGAGTGAAGCCCATGGTGTCCTTGTTTTGTTTTGTTTTTTATTTTCATCAACTATTTTGAGTGTATTGTCACACATTTTGCTTTAGTACTTAAATATTCTCAGTATTCAAAAAATGAGCAGAAAACTGGCAGTTTATGTAATTATTATTCCTACCAGTCTTTTTTAAACAGAATTTTAATTTCCATAACCAGGATTTTGAAACACATTTTTGCTATATTTCTTGTTTCTCAGTCAACGAACAATTGTAAAACCATTGTGGGCATTTCATATTACAGCAGTCACTCAGTAGCAGCTAATGCAATGAAGGCAGCAAATGAGTTTCTGCTAGAATCCTTTGTTTTCCCTAGCTCACAAGAGTTTCTGAAGAATTATCCTTTTGGCCTGAAATTTACCATTGTTCTCTCAGCCAAAAGATTGAGTCGTTGGTTGATTTGTTTTAAATTTCATCCAATTTTGTCCAGTGTTTTTGGAGTTAGTAGTTCAGTAAAATATACCAGGCCACACTATTGCCCCAGAGCATATTAATTAGAGGGGAAAGAGACAGCAGAGCTAAAATTTCAGGATAGAATAGAATCTAGTGGCTAATTTTCTTCGAGATGAGAAGGACTTGAAAAAAATTATGATGACTTGTGGTGGAGACCCCATGCATATTCCCATGGCCAGAATCAGCAAAGGAGCTACAGTACCACATTGTCCTGTGAGATGGGGCTCATGTCCTTACTCTCATTTCTGCTACCAGCCAATATGTGTGACAGTGGGCAACTTCTTTGCTGCACCTGACCACATTTATAGAGTGTCTCTCTTTCACAAGGGTGCTGATATTTTTTTCAAGTCCATCCTCCCATTCTGCCCTGGCACTGCGGCCCTGCAACCCATTTGCTCCCTTCTCCCCCCACCCCCCCACTGCGGCCCCAAGACTGGAGAATCTCTGTGACGTGCCCTCCATAAGGCTTTATGGAAATATGCTTATGAATGTATATATATGACATAACTGGAATATGTTTTATGCTACATATGCCCAATCAAGAAGCCCTTAAGCCAACAATGAACTTGGAGACGCCAGTCCACATCTAGGAATGTGGGTTGGCTGGTAAGGAACTCAGTCATGCATGAACATGTGACTTGTCTAGGTGACTCCAAAACTCCATTTTGTAGCTGGACTTTGCGTAGGAGAGAGGAGCGGGTCTCCACCCGCAAGAGAAAGTCTATTTAAACCCCTGGGCGACTCCTCCATTTTGTCTTCAGCTGGCTAAAGAGAGAGCCTCTCCACCCCCAAGGATACCTGAAAGAAACTGGAACAAAGGACAGTAACTACAGGGAGTGTGAGTGATTGCTGGACCCAGAGTAGAAGGAGTCTAGTCTGTAAAAGACAGCTTACTGGAACTGGTGAGGTTTTTATCTGTATTCAGTTTTATTACTGTACTAGACTTAGACTTGCATGTTTTATTTTATTTTGCTTAGTAATTTGCTTTGTTCTGTCTGTTTCTACCTGGAACCACTTAAATCCTACTTTCTGTATTTAATAAAATCACTTTTTACTTATTAATTAACCCAGAGTATGTATTAATACCTGGGGGCGGTGGGGGGGGGGCGCAAACAGCTGTGCATATCTCTCTATCAGTGTTATAGAGGGTGAACAATTTATGAGTTTACCCTGTATAAGCTTTATATAGGGTAAAAAGGAGCTATTTAGGGTTTGGACCCCATTGGGAGTTGGGCATCTGAGTGTCAAGGACAGACACACTTCTTAAGTTGCTTTCAATCAAGCCTGCAGCTTTGGGGCACGTGAATCAGACCCTGGATCTGTGTTGGAGCAGACTGGCATGTCTGGCTCAGCAAGACAGGGTGCTGGAGTCTTAAGCTGTCAGGGAAAGCAGGGGCAGAAGTAGTCTTGGCACATCAGGTGGCAGCTCCCAGTGGGTTTCTGTGATCCAACCCATCACAGTGAAACCAACCCGTCACACTCTGTCCCCCCGGACATGGCCCTGGGGCCTCAACAGGGAGTGAGAGCTCCTCCAGCCCTGAGGCCGTGGCAGGGAGCGAGAGCTCCTCCAGTCCTGGGGTCGCAGCTGAGGTCTGGGTCCTGGGCTTCCTTCGCTGACCTGGGCTTCTGCAGGGGAGACCAGGGTCAGAGCACTGGGGCTTCCCCTGCCCACCCTGCCTCACTTGTTGCTTCTGCCAGGGACTGGGATCAGGGCTCTGGGATTTCCCCTGCCTGCCCCGTCCCGCCCCACCTGGTGCTTCTACTGGAGTCGCAGTGCTGGGGCTTCTGCTGCCCTGCCCTGCCCTGGCTGACACTTCTGCCGGGGCCCTGAGTCAGGAAGCTTGGGCTTCCCCTGCCCACCCTGCAGCTTCTGCCAGGGTTCTGGGCTTCTGCTGCCCTGTGGCAGATTTCTGCTGGGCCCCCCCAATTAGTTGGGGCCCCTGGGCACAGGCCCCCTTGGCCTTGGATAGTCCATCATTGGTGTATGTATTTATGAATGCTCCTAACCAGTGTTCTTAGTGCTGTAGAATCATTATAAAAACATCTTGAAAAAAACAGAGTTAAAAAAAAAAAGGCTAAAAGAGCTCTCAAGCTACTGGTATTAAATAAGCTTAATACCCTTTCTTTCCCTCCATTCCAAAACTGTTTTCTGCATCCTGACTTCCTAGCATGAGAGAATAGATCAGGGGTTCTCAAACTGGGGGTTGGGACTCCTCAGGGTGTCGTGAGGTTATTACACGGCGCTGTCAGCCTCCACCCCAAACCCCGCTTCGGATCCAGCATTTATAATGGTGTTAAATATATTCAAAAGTGTTTTTAATTTATAAGGGGGGTCACACTCAGAGGCTTGCTGTGTGAAAGGGGTCACCAGTACAAAAGTTTGAGAACTACTGGAATAGATCATAACAGCTATGCAGATTCACAATTCCCAGAAACCTTCCAGAATCACAGAAATCTTTAAATGACTAATTGCCAAAAATCAAATGACTATGAAATGCTATCCTATTAGCAGCTGTCCCCATATGAAGAGAGGCTCAGAGCTCTTTCTTTTGCCTAGCTCATCTAAAATAATTTGATCCTTACTTAATCTCTATGGAGAAAGCAGTCACATCAGAGTAGAACTTGCTGTGGTAAATTTTGGATTGTTGCCATGTGTTCCGCCTTACATCTGCTTGGTGTTTAAAGCCAACATTTCCTTTTTTTTTTTATTCTGTAGGCATTCAAGGCCATTTACTTCATAATTCAATGTCATTCTGAATGACAGGAAATTAAAGCTGAGTAGTGTAGTTTTGGAGGTCTGTACAGAACAATACATTGTTGAGGAATGCCCACTTGGAGAAATTGAAGTAACTGTATAGTGCAGGTGGTCTAATCTAGCCTTGATTTACTTGGCCGCAAATTCCTATCCTTAGAAAAGTCAGGGATACTGAGCATTGGAAAACAAAGGTCATGGCGTTAGTCATTACCTACTGTACAGTTTTGTAAAACAGATAACATAATGTGGGTAACCCAGCCATGTTTTGTCATGGCAATTTTAAAAACAGCCGTGAGGAAGTTATGACAGAAAGGCCAGCTGTCACATAAACATAGTTTTAAAATAAACAAATGTCACAGTCATTGATTTGTATCCCAAACCACCAGGACTCTTCCAATTTGTGAGTCATGTGCTAAGATAACTAGATCAGTTCTGAACATAATTTTTGCCATGTTGGAATACATCTTTGTTAAATTAACCACATTTTAGCAAAATTATCCTGCTACAACTTCAAATTTAAAAGTAAATTTGCCTCCTTTTATCTTTGGGAATTAAAGCTTTTCTGTTGCGGCAGTGTTGTCCTTAAGGGTATGTCTTTACTGCAGGGTTAGCCTGGGTGATTGGCACCTGGGTTGGCCTAGATGAGGTGTGAGCAGTCCCACTGCAAAGCCCTGTCCAAGTTATTGTATCCTCATTGGTGCTGCACTCCCCTCTGTGTATCGTGAAGCCTTTTGGGGACACATCCCACGGTTCTGTGTCCACAGCAGAGAATGGGAAGAAAGGCTATCAGCTGCCATTGCATGCTAACAAAAGTTGACAGATTGAACTCCTTAGGGGATCTGTGAAGTTCAGATTTTCCATCCATGACTTGTAGTGATCATTTGTCTATATACATTGAATCATATTTATTAAAAAGAAGTTAACATTTCTGAAGATCTCCTTACCGTCTCTTAATCATTTTTATTATTGTGAGCTTTGGTTTATAAGGATCAGAATAGAAATTGTTTCAATTTCAAAAGATTTACTGTCTTAGGAAGGGTTAAAGCATTGTCAAAATTAATTAAGCAACATACATCAAGTATTATATCAGAGGTATATATGCACAGTGGCAATGGAATTTTATATGGTGTGAATTTTTATTACTGTCCGTTTCTAATTCAGTGGCAGGCAGGCACATATTGTGAAGATGTTTCTACAGTTAATTATTTTCTACCTTGATTATATTGAGCCTGATCCAGCTCCAAATTAAGTCAATGGGAAGACTTCATCCTGAAGAAGCTTTTTATTATTTCTGATGGTTTGAGATCTCTCTCTAATACTTTGTATTATTCCTTAAGATGTGCTAACAAAGCTAGTATTAAATGTTGCTGCTCTGAGCTTTCAATAGCTACAGTTAGTATTGGAAAGCCAACTTCATAAAAATGAGTAGATATTTCAGTCAATAACGGCATGCTGTTAGCCAGACAAAAAAAGGGGGTCATATTCTCCTATCAGAAAATGATCCTGGGAGGATTTACTCTCTAAGGAATATTCAGGGTTACCTTTTAATACCACATTATTTAAAAAAAACTAGGATTTTAAAACTCGACTGAGCAAACCACTGAATGTGTGGGTTGATCACAGAATGAATATGAGTCAGTGTGATATGTGGCTATGAAAAAGGCAAATGCCTAGGATTTATTAGGTGAGGCATTTCTACTAGAAATTGAGAAATATTTATGCCATTGTACAACGCATTGAGAAGACCTCATTTGGAATACTGTGTACAGTTATGGTCACCCATGTTCAGTAAAGATGAATTTAAACTGGAACAGGTGCAGAGAAGAACTACTAGAATGATCAGGGGAATGGAGGGCCTATCTTATGAACTGGAAGAGGTTGGCTTGTTTAGTCTAGCAAAAAAAGGGGATATGATTGCTGTCTATTAATATATAAAGGTTAAATACAAGGGAGGGTGAAAAGCTATTTAAGCTAGAGGACAAGAGCAAATGGATAGAAACTGGTGGTGAGCAAATTCAGGCTGGAAATTAGAGGAAGGTTTCTAACCATCAGAGGGGTGAGGTTCTGGAAAGCCACTCAATAAGAGTCGTGGGGGCAAATAATTAGTTTTAAGAAAGAGCTGGACAAATTTATGAGTGAAATCATATGATGGGATTGCTTGTGGTGATAGGAGGTGGGGCTCAGTGTTGTTTGTGCCTAAAAGCTCATGCTTCAGGTTTCAGCTGGCCACCAGCTGGGGGTCAGGAAGAGGTTTCATTTCCCTCCCCCCACCCCCCGTATTCTGCTTTGGTTTCTTTGTTTATCTCCTTCCTCAGCAGTGTCAGGGATGACCATGGCCAGAGATGGAACATTGGGGCCGGTGGGTCATGGCTCTGAGGTGCCACTGAGCATTCTTCCTCTCAAGTGCCTTTTGGCTGGTTCTTGCTCACATGCTCAGGGGCTAACTGATCCCCATATGTGGGGTCAGGAAGGAATTTTCCACCAGGTCAGATTGGTACTGACCTTAGGAGTTTTTCACCTTCCTTTGCAGCATGTGGGAATGAGTCACTTGCCAGGATAATCTGGATATATCTCAATCATTTTCCTGCCTATGGGCCTTGGGCACTGCTGCATCTTGGCCCCTCCCATTCTCTGCCTGTGGCACGTAGTAGTCTAGTTTCCTGTGGACTGTAATACTTTGGTCTGATTTTGGTTGTTGGGTTTAGTGTGGTGGTGGAGGTGGGAAGGCAGCCTGTGATACACAGGAGGTCAGATTAGATAATGTGGTCCCTTGCCTTAAAATCGATGACAACAAAATGTACTGCAAGGAACCAGACCTGCACTAATGGGATGGACTAGGTGAGGTAACAGGTGTCTTCCATCACTTAATTTTGTGAGGTTTTTTGTATAAAGAAGTTATATGAAACAAGTAAGATGTAGCAGCATCTGTACTGCCACTGCACTTTAGTTAAGGTATTTCTAAAGTGGAAGAAGCTAGAATTAACCTTATGGCTCAGAGGGAACATGCTGGACTATCTGTTGGGAAAAGGGAAAAGTCTGATTTCTTAGTGAGCTACTGAAGCTGATCAGTGTTGTAGCTTTGGGGATAACATTTAGCTGAGAGAAAATGTGAAATAAAAACAAATGTGGATAATCTCTGATACTTCTAGTTGTAAAGTGCATTTCATACTTATCCTTCTGATTTCTGGGCCAAATTCTGCTCTCAGTTGCATATGTAACCAAGAGCAGAATTTGGATCAGTACATCTACAGTTTAAAGCCTTTTTGCATTAACCTCAGTTGAATTGAATATATTGCCCTGTGAAATAAAAAAAAATCTATTAATGTAAAGTCAATTTCTTGATATTTTGGATTCAGTTTGTTAATTCATTCAGTCTGTGCTAGAACAGGAATAAAAATAAGTCTTTCTGAATTTGAGTACATGGCAATGCTGCACAAATCTAACTGTTCCAATAAATCTACTTTGTTTTTCATAGGAAAACCCAAGCATATATAATTTTCTATTGTTTATCAGCAATGAGAAATCAACAAAAATAAGTCATAAAATGATGTTCTTTCTTCAGGAAGGTAGATACTTTGCATTATTCATTACAGCTGATTATTGGAAGCTTAATTTATAATTAAAGTTTATAATTAAAAACTATCAATTTACTTATCACAGAAAGTTTTGATAAGTCAATTAATTTTACTGGGTTACCTGGTTGTTGGTTTTTTGTTTGTTTGTTTGTTTGTTTTTGTTTTGCTATAAAGAGCGGCTACATAAGTGAGAGGCAAATATAAAACACCACATTATAAGAGAAAATGATGGGCATACAAATACAGAAATGAAAACAGATATATTTTGTTGTTTCAGATTTAACAAATCAAGTAGAGACAATTGGACTCAAGTTTCAGAAAGCAACAGCTGAAATAGGCCACTACAAAAAACTACTCATGTAAGATATTTTATTTTATTTATTTAAGGCCTAGTTTTGCTGCCACTTTGTACTCAAAACTGCTCTTCACCCTGTGATTAACTTTAAGCATGTGACTAGTCGGAAGCCAGTAGGTCTTTTCAAAGCATTCAGTCTCATCTCCATTTTGGTCCAGATGCAAAATTATTTGCTAATATGAACCTGTACTCAGTCCAGATGTATCCTCTGTAATGGTATTCTGGAAAAGGATTAAGCACTGACCACTTGCCCTTCTATGATCTAAATGGGATGATATAGATTTTTTTCTTGAATACATTTCTTATTTTTATGAAACAAATATTTGCGCTCAAGACAATAATTTCACAAGAATAATTTGCTATCTTTCATTAACCTGTGCAATGTATGTTCTCAGTGTAGTCTAGGCCTAATCAAAGATCAAGTCAAATATAAAGAATTTACTGTAGCAAAAATGAAAAGAACGAGCTTGCAGTATTGATAGATGTTTTAAGTAAGCCCAGAATCAAAAGGATCAAGAAGAGTAACAATTAAGTAGGTGTAAGAGCTGGAAATTTTTAAGGCTTCTTGTTGTTATGGTATTATTTCACCAATTAATAACCATGGTTAAATCTGTTATTTATATTTTAAAAGGAATATGTCATTTTGCTAAATTATACCCATATTACATTCAGATTTTTAAAAGTACATTTGGAAGGGTTTTTCAGTGTATCGTTAACTACATTTAATAAATGTGTTTTTCATACTGAGAGCTTGCATTACCATTAAAATACTTTATTGCTAAGCTTTCTAAATATTTGTAACTTGTTATGATCAGAATCTCTGAATGTGGAACTGAAAACTAACTACGTATCATAAAGGAAACCTTGTTTAAATTTCAGGAAAGTCCATAAAAAGATTGTTGATAGATGGTCTTAAGATTGACAATACTACTAGTTATCTCTGACTTTAAAATGTGAGATGGTAATAGTTATTTTTATTAGTGTAATATAATAATTTATTCCACTTCTGGATTTTTTTCTATAGAACAAAACATTTTCCATGGTTTGTAAGAAGTGTAAATATATGTGCACGCAATGGAAATTTTAAAGTTAAAAAACAAAACATAATCCAAAATACATTTTGCCCCAGTCCTGCCCCTTGTTAAAGTCAATGGCAAAACTCCCACTAACTTAATTTGAGAGCGTGGATCTGTCTCTACACTCAGACTTCTGCTGACATAGCTATGTCAGTTAGGGGTGCCAAGAGATGTTATCCCTGGCCACAGTGTAGATGCAGCTGTCCTGCAAAACTGCACTTTTATTAGTATAGATTGTTTCACTTGGAGGGGTGTTTTTATTATACTGATACAAAGTGAAGCTATACACTTTTTTTCAGCCACCTGTCCATGCTGCTGTGTTTTTATTTCAGAGTATTTAGCCATACTATTAACTATATTTGTACTCTGTTCAATCTTAACTGGAAAAATACAGTTAACTTGTTAATGTCATATAATGTAGCTGGATTGGTGTATCTTTTTGCTTTTACTAGAACAGATCAGGGCTATGTTGTCCATCACATATCCTTGTACCTTGTCTCAGTTTTTTCAGAATTATTGGAGCTAATGTATTTAAGGAGTAGAATACCTGAGACATCCTTTCGAAGCAAATAATTACATAAAATGTTGTACTGAAGATGGGGAAGAAACATGGTGCAGAATGGTCTATGTTTCATTGTCTAATATAAAGGCCAATGTAAAGACCTAGCAATCTTGTCCACCTTTAGCAAAGATTCTGTCTGTCCTCCACACAGGTCTTTAAGATAAGTCTATTAAACTTCCAACGTTCCTTTTTCATGGTATGGGAAAAAGAAAATTAAATTAATCTCAGCCTCCATGTGTGTTTCTAGCAATAATGACATATTTTAAAATTCTTATAATGCAACCACTTATTTGATAGAATACTATTCTCATCCTCAATAAACTAACAAAAGTCACTTGTCTGTTATCTGTCTCTCAACATTCAAAAGAGGTTGCCTACAAACGTATTTTACCTTCTTGGAGCTTTGACTCGGAGATTCAAAAATTACAAATCTCCTTTTACACCTGGAGTAGAGAGATCTTTTTTTAAAAAAGATGAACATATTGACCTATAAACAGTTATTGTGTGGAAAATACAAACTATTGTTTTGTGAGAGTGCAACTTAAAGGTTAAATGTAGGCATCATTCAGTCAGTGATCTGGCCATTGCATTGCATGGCCATGTGACAAACTCCTATCTGAAACAGGGTTGTGAGTTGATGTTAAACATCGTAGTGGCTCATTCACCTCAAGTAATCAATAAATGTTACTGAACAATGTTTTGTTCAATCATCACAAATAAATTCAGTCTTTCCTTATTTAATAGTGCTGTGAGCACTTAAAGCATTTTGTAAATTAAAACGGTCTTTACTTTCATGTGACCGTTCATAGAAATTGATATCTGGATGAATTCATTGGCAAGTTAGTTTTCTGTCCTAGAAAATTCACATGTAAGGTTGGTAAACATAGAAAAATTGAAGAAGGTTTTTTAAAAAACAACAACTGTTTTTCCTCTCAGTGGTTTGGAACAGAATGTTTAAAATTGTGATTTTTTTTAACATTTCATTTTTATCCTGATTTCATAGTGAAAGATATGGGCCAAGATTTTTTAAAGTGGGTGCCTAAAGTTTGGCTCCTGACTCAGTGTTTAGGCACCTAAATAAGTGGCTTGATTTTCAAAACTGTTCAGTACTCAGCACCACTTCAGTGGGAGTTAGACAACATTATTATATTTTTTCATAATTCTCCTCAACGAAGTTACTACGTTTATCTCTCCATCCAATAGAGAGATAGCGATATATGCATATTTGTGCGTGTATGTATATTTGCAGAGAGAAAGAGTTCATAATAGTGGTGTGGTATAAGAGTGTTATCGGCATGAATTTGGAACATCTGCATTACTCATGAGTAGCAAAGCTGTGAAGTCCTGATGCAAAGGCCATTTAAATCAATTATAGACTTTCTGTTGAGTTCAATGGGCCTTGATCAGGCCAGGGGTGAGTTAGTCAGATCATCCCAACCTAGTTTAAATCAAACTTCTTATCATACCATATCATAATGGATTATCTATATGCCATATGTTATAGAAAAACTATTTCAGGAAAGTTTTAGTTGATTTTTAGAATTTGTATTGGTACTATTTCTTTTTATTTGTTTTTTTAATCCCTCAGTTTGCAAAGCTAGCTATCTTAGTAACCGTGAAACCACTTGTACACTGTTCAGAGGGATTCTAACAATAGCCTAAAATAGCCTTTTCTGTGACATAAGTACCACAGTTTTAAATTATTTTATCTTGGGATAAGAAATGATTCCATGGTCCTTTTGGGGAAGCTGGAAATTTCCCTTTTCTAAGGAAATAATGTTCTCATTTCTCAGTGAATGGAGTTGAGGTAATGGAGCTTACGGTTGTAATATTTCTAAGTATAGAAAAGATGTTACTGGTCCAAGACTGAATCTTGCTTATCCAGACCTCAGATGGCTGTAATTTTAGGGAGAAATTCTATATGCCTGGGAGGAGGACACGTTTCTCTGGCAGGTGTTTTCCTTTCCTTTTTTTAATGGCAGTTGTTTGAAGCTACTCAGAGGTTTAGAGGGTTACAATAAGATCTGGGAAGGTTGATTAATGGACAGGCAAAGATGAGGTTAGATTCTCAGAGCTGCATGACAAATCCATAAATTGCATGGCTCTGCAGTTTGTCCAATGGATAGCATCTCCACATATGTGGCATGTGTGTGTGTAATATGTGTTATGGAGGCTTAGGAAGAGTTGTGCTGAGAAATGCACCTTGGCTATGTCTACACTAGGGAGTTGTACAAAAAAAAATGCCTAATAATGGAAGACCTAGTGTAGACCTTACAGGCTTAGCTAACAAAGTGTGTAAGGTAATATCTTTTATTGGACCAACTTCTGTTGGTGAGAGAGACATGCTTTTGAGCCACACGGAGCTCTTCTTCAGGTCACATGGCTACAGCTACATTGCAAATGCAACCATGGGAATTTTTTCTGGGGTTCCCATCAGTAGGAAATTTTTGTAAAATTCCCTGTGTAGACATGGATTTAAAGCAGGACTAAGTTCTGTCTGTTTCATACTTTAATGATTGATAGGGGGTCTCCAGATCTGGCCCAGGAACTTGTCATGGGACAACTGAATTTTTCATGGAAGTTTTTTAGTAAGAGATATACTAACATTTTCAGCCATATTTAAAATGCTGCTATATGTCTTAACTGAAACTGAAGCAACAACCTTCAGGCAGCCCTACGCACTCCCATCCCTGCTCTCTCTTCCTTTTGTCTCCCCAAAGGGGATGAGTGGGAATGTGAAAGGCAGGGAGTGCATGGTTATGTGAGGATTCGGAATGTGAATGGGAGGGTTGGCCTAGCAGAGAGCCCAGTGTCTCAGTACTGAGGCATCAGCACACCGAGGGCTGCTAGATATTGCTTCCTCATGTCTTAGGGGAATCCTTGTTGCATCAGTGCCTCAAAACAGAGGTAGTTGACTCCCCTCCCAGGCATTCCTCCACACATCCCACTCATTTGCCACTGAGACTCCTTTCCCCATCTCACACACATACCTGTTTTTCTCCCCTTAATTCCTACCTTGGTTCACCTTCAACAGCACCAAAGGTGAGTGAAAATGTAGAGGGAGACTGGGGGTGAGTGGGGATGGTAGGAGAGCAGGGATGTGGGTAGAGGATCATATCCAGGAAGAGTACTGTGGGAGGACATGGAAAGGAGCAAGGCTGTGATTGAGGACCATAGGGAGAAACTGAGCTGTGTACAGGGAGCCATGAGGAAGGAGTGCATTACTGTGTGGAGCAAGTACTCTTGGAAGACTTTGGACCTTTGTAACATGGCACAGGGACAAAAATGATCAACACAGAGAGCTGTCAGAGTTGATATAGATTTCTTACTTTAAAAAATCCCTCAGACAAAACCATTGAATAGTTAAGGTTTCTCTAGTGCACATACCATTAACCAACCACAAAAAACAGGAAATTGCTAGTTAAATCTTACCCAGCCCTTGCAACCTACAACCATGATTTTACCCTCTTCACATTTTCTCACCCACAACATAAACCCTTCCTCCCTTCAGCTCCATCCAAAGCATTCAACCTTAACTCCCACCACAAACATCAGCTGTTGAAAAAATACATCACTACACCTTAGATCACCCAAATAGTACCACTATAAACAGTGACTTCCCAGAATAATAAACAATACTACAAACATTTCAATTTCAAAAACAGAAAACATCCAACAAAACACACTTAAACATAACCATCACCTAAACATTTTTATCATACTGCTTACTTCAACACAAAATATCGTTCCTAGCCACTCCATATGGTCAGAGTTAAAAGCTGTATTATTTGTGTGGAGGTTGAGGGAGGGAGGCACGTGCATTGCAAGTGAGGTAATGTGGAGAAGGAGAAATTGTGGTTGTTGCTTGTAAGGGCTGGGTAAGGACTTACCTAGCGATTTCCTGGCTTTTTTGGAGTCATTTTGGTGATACAAGCACTTGAAAACCAGTTAAGGTTGCTCAAAAAAGCTGTTTATTTGAAGAAATATAGTATGTAATGTAAATTTATTTATTTTATGAAGACACTGAACTTGTCTGACTCTGATTCTCTGATTCTAATTTCTCTCCTATAAGGTTTTTATCCATATCTACAGCCATTCAGTTGTTAATCTTTTGGCCATTGAGCTTTGAGCCTACTTTTTGAGTGGTACATATTTTTCCCAGCCATGCATATATATTTATAGTGTAGCTTGTTGGTAGTTTCAAGACTTCTTTAATCAGAATTATACATATGAAATATTTAAAAAACCAAGATTGAGTCCTTTTTAGATAAGCATATTCCTCATGTTTAGTGTGGGCCTCGATATCATGAAAGCAACCCAAAACTTTAAAATTCTGATGAACTGTTGAGCTTGGTGATTTTACTGTTGACTATGATGACATATAAGGCTATGATAGCTTAGATCAAGGATATACTGTATAATGTGGGTGACTATTGATTTTTTTTTCTGTTCCTTAATAACAGAAGCCTTGTGCACTAGAAGAGAAATAATTTAGTTGTCCATCAGAAAGCCTGGTAATCTGAAAGCCTTTCTCTTCAATTGCCTTAACATTAAGCGATTCTCAATGTCAACAATCTTCCCTGCTAAGAGAACCTTTAAATAGTAATAATATTTAGAGTTATGGGGCCTAATTGAATCCAATCCTCATTGAAGCCAATGAAAAGACGCCAAATGACTTCAATGGGAGCTGCATCAAGTCCATAATATTGTACATGTCCAGAAGCTATATGAACATTAATTAATGAATCCTCACAACAACCCTATGAGGCAAATAGTAATATCTCAGTTTTGTAGAGTGCAAAGCTAGGTCCCAAATGTTGTGACCTACTGAAGGTAATACAAGTATTGCAGAGTTAGCATTCAAAATCAGGAGTTTGTCTGTCACATTTCTTAGGGCTGTGCTCAGTTCCCTAAGACGCAAATGAATTGAGCTGCTAATAAAATTTCAATGCACCAGTGCCCCTTTTGTGCTATCTTTTCTAGAGAAGCTGGGATAATTAAAAAATAGTACTATATAAATGACTTCTGTGTGCATTTTAATAAGGAAACCTAATGTGTTTAATTTACTTTGTCCTATAATTTGTTAAGATGAATTGGGTTTCTTCTGTTGGCTAGTCTTCATGTCTGACTCAGTTTGGAATATGTTTGCTCTGTTGTGTGGTATATATTTGTTCTGTGTTTGTTTGGCACTTTTGCTGAGCAAATTTAAAGTTTATTTCCTAACTGAAGTATGGAGAAGTTAGTGTGAATATAATTTAAAATGCGATTGCTTTCCTCCGTTGAGTTGGCTGTGTGTTTACTTCTCCATTCCAAAGACAGTGTTTTTCTCTCTCTTCTACTTCAGGGCTCAGTCTGTTTACTTCACTCTGTGGAAGGATTTTGTTGGTTAATCCTTACTCTTGTACTGAACACTGTGTTGTAATGTAAGTCAGTCTATCATCAGGCCTTTGATACGTATGTGCAGTATAGGGAAATACAGTAAAAAGGTAGCAAGTCAGGAATCTTTTAAAAGTTAATTTAGTGCTCTTGAAAGTTGCCAAGTTGCACTGGAAACTGAAGTCCCCTTTAAGTACAAACTTCCACTCAGTCCTCCAAATTATTTTCTGCCCTAAACCCTGTTCTGAAAGATCGCCTTTTACAACTGAGAGGATGGTAAAGTCTCTGTGACCATTCAATCCTTCATCTCTCTGGTTGTACTGTCAATACTGGTTGCCAGTTGTGGTGGTGAATAGTGATTTCTGTGATGTTGATATCAATACACTAGGAACCCAGAGCCACAGGCTGTCAGGAGCAGAGACAAGCAGCTGCACAGGTATGGCCACACCATGTGTGGAGGAGAGGGAAGGTGAGACCCAGCTGGCATTTCTCTCTCCCTCCACCCACCTTCTCAGACCCAGAACTGTTTAGGAGAGAGCCTCCAAGGACCCTTTGTTCCAAGCAGCCTACCCTACCTGTGTAAATACAGGGAAGAGAAAGAAATTGTAGCCATAGATTCAAGTCAGCAGGAGCAGAGACTAAGAGCTGCAGCAGGGATCTTTGAATGCTGATAGCATACATCATCATCATCATACCACTTTCTGCAGTTTTTGCTTTGGACATTCTTTCCTCTCTGTTAATTGGCTATTCATTCCAACTCTCTCCTTTCCTCTCCACATTCTCTTCAGTGCAGCCTCAATTCACCTGCTCTCCACAATCCCCTCTTTGTCTCCTTCTCTTTCCTTCCATGATCACTCTTAACCTCTCTCTTAATTTCCCTGTGGCTGTTGGCCTATCCCCTGAGCCAACGAAGGAGTGATACCATGCCCAGAGTCTGGTTCAGGCCCTTTTCTCAGGACTTCAGCTTTATTTCTTCCACAGTAAATGAGTACAGCCCAGCGATCATCCCTTCCCCCAAACCTAGGGTCTTCTGCAGAAGACCTATCTACTTCCTATGGATTTCCACTTTGGAGGCCACTTGCCTGGGAGTCATACCCTGCTCTAGGGCCTCCTACAAGAGCCAAACTGAATCTTGACCCAGGGGCTTCTTTCCAGAGCCAGCCTACTCCTTGCAATGCTCTACCCCAACTGAGACACTTGCTGGCTTTTATAATCACCTGATCCCTAGCTGTGAGGCAGCTGATCCCAACTCCCCATAAAGGGACAGCCACCTGTGAAAGTCACTTGCCCCTTTCTTTGTCTTTCTGTTTACTTAATACCCTTTCAACAAAAGCCGCCCCCCCCCCACACAAATAGCAAAAAACAACAAAAAATAGTATTGTGGAAGTAAAATGGCATTTGCAGACCATCCTATTGTTCATTCTGATTACATGTTATATTCCTTTCCTCTGATCCTTTGTCTGTCTTGCCTATTTAGATCATAAGCTGTTTGGGTCAGGGACAGTCTCTTACTCCATTTGTACAATGCCAGGCAATGGGGCTCAAATCTTGGCTGGGGCCTCTTAGTACTACTATAATAATTAATTAATAGCTAGGAACCAGAGTGAGACCGCTAGTTTGTTTCACATAGGCTCCCACTTACAAATCTTAAATTAGAAATCTTAAACTTAAGGATTACTCAAACTGGGGCTGACAGTAGTTACTAAGGATCATCCACCAACTGGGGATACACAGAGGGCATTGCAAACATTCATACCTTAGTTCTTGTTTAAGTCCCTGATTCCAGCAAAACACACATTCCATTAAATTTACAATGATTTAACAGGACTACTCGTGCGCTTAAAGTTACACGTGTGCTTCACTGGTAGGCCTGTTTGAGACAGGATTAAAAATGTGTGTGTATACGTTCAGTATATATGATATATCTATTCAAAGATGTACAGAGAGCATGACAATACCACAGTTTAATAAATCTCCCTGTAGGGAAATTTTTCATGGTATTCAACTAAAATAAAAAGCGTGAAACAGTTAACAAATGAAGTCCAAATCATTTAATGAGTAAAGGCTTTGATTTCTTGGGGCTAATGTATACTTTATGAATTGTTATATTTTAGGATGAAATCAAAGGAAGTTGACATCTGTCAAAGTGAACTTCAAAAGCTGGAGTATGAAAATGGAATGTCTAAATCCAGGTTTATTACAGAATTGTTTTTATTTTATATACAAATGATGAGAAAGATCAAATTATTTTTATTATTTTAATATTCCTCATTTTTTAATCACAGATCTTTTGGTACTTGTAACTTTTATTTTTTCTGATTGTATTTGAATGATCATTCTAGTTAACTTCACAAAGATGTTCTTCGGCCTTCTTTTTCCTTTATTTTTTGTCTTTGTGTAATATTCTCTTTTACAAGCAAAAATCTCAGGATATCTTTTATCTATAAAGAAAAATGCATCAGCTGTGATATTTTGGTGATTTATTATTAATTATTATTATTATTATTATTTATTTAGACTTACTAAAGATCTAAAAGAAAAAGAAGAGTCTTTGCTAGTTTGCCAACAAGTATGCAAACGTTTACAGGAAGAAGTGGCAGAGAAAGAAAGGCAAGAAGAAGATCTAAAAAAAAGAACCAGTTGCTCAGAGAGTGAACTGGAAACAATTAAAGCTCTTCTTAGACAGAGAGAGGAAGAAGTAGTAATGCTGAAACAAGAAAGGTAATCAGAAATGACTCACCATGCATACTTTTGCATAGCTTGATTTTTGCCTAGATTTTCTTTCTGAGGATATCTTGAAATAAAAAGTCCCCTAAAAGTCAAATCTTCAGACTTCCTTACTTTTATCAAAAAAGTAAAATCATTATAACCCCATGTGTAGTATGTGCCTAATGTAAAGCGCATGCTACAATATCTATCAGAAAACAGCATAATGAATTTTTAAAACAAAAAACGTGTAGTAGTTACTGATATTCACATTTATTACAGTTTAAATTAAAGAGCCCCTTTAGTTTAGAAGCAACTGAAAAAACAAGATGTTATCAAAGCATTGCAGTTTTATCAGTCTTGTTTCTGTGATGGGATAAGGACCTTTCTATATATTGTTTGTAAGTAATGCTGACTTTTTGTCATGGCAAAAAATGAGAAAAGTCATGAGTTTGTTATAGCAAAAATCTAAAGAGTCATAACATTAGTTAAAAAAGGAAGAACCGCACCATACAATATTTTAATTAAAGCTATGTTTGTATTCCATTACAATGGCGTAATAGTTTAAAAGTATATAAAGATAGCAGAATATCCAGCTACATGTGAATTTAGATATGTTCTATAAAACACTGGCTAGTATATCTTGTTTTGATTAATAATGTTACACATTCCTAAATTATTTAGTTGTACAGATTTTCTTTAATCTCTAAATACAGTAAATTTTTATACCAACAGTTGGAATGTGCTCCAGAAGCCTAATTAATGGATAACAAGAGCATTAAAATTGCCATACTGGATAATGTAGCCTAATGGCTGGTATCAGATGCTTCAAAGAAAGGAGTAAGAAATACTACAGAGGGCAGTTATGCAATCACCTGCCCACAGAGAAAATTTCTTCCTTAGAAGAATGAGAGTTAGCCTTCCAACGATCTAGGCTTTTTTATTGTAATTCTGAATATTTG
The DNA here is from genome assembly GCF_965140285.1 of Lepidochelys kempii. Lineage (NCBI taxonomy): Eukaryota > Metazoa > Chordata > Testudines > Cheloniidae > Lepidochelys > Lepidochelys kempii. Next base: position 24,399,336 of record NC_136388.1, on the reverse strand, counting down.
TGTTGTCTAGATCAGTGGTTCCCAAACTTGTTCTGCTGCTTGTGCAGGGAAAGCCTCTGGCGGGCCGGGCCGGTTTGTTTACCTGTCAAGTCCACAGCCGCTTCCAGCAGCGCCCATTAGCCTGGAGCAGCAAACCACAGCCACTGGGAGCCACAATTGGCCGAACCTGTGGATGCAGCCGGTAAACAAACTGGCCCGGCCAGCCAGGGGCTTTCCCTGCACAAGCGGCAGAACAAGTTTGGGAACCACAGGTCTAGACAAATAGCCAATCCTTTTGAATCCTACTAAGCTATTGGCCTCAGTAATACCTGTAGCAATGAGTTCCACTGGCTAATAGAGTTATATATGTAATTTGAGAATGATCATCACTTGTTACTGAGGAAAAAATCCTCTAAAAGTTGTAGGGGGGTTTTGTCACTAAGTTCTGGGCATGGCAAACATTCCACTTTGTTATACTTTGTAATGTTATTCTTCATACCCCTGAGTCTCAGTCCATCCTGCAAAGTCAGAAGCCTTCACTACCATATTTACTGAAATAGTAAGCTTTGGTTAAACGTTTGGGCATGTGCATGCCTAAAGGGCTACAGGTATGAATAAGAATTATAGTGTAATCTTTCTGTTTTGATGCCGGTCTCTTAGTTAAATCATTACAAAATTAAATAATAAAAATAAAAAAAAAATCCATACCTATTTCCCTGAATTCGCCATCCTCTTTGACAAGCCTTCGAAAAGTAGCTTCCAAACAGCAAAAAAGGTGATAATCCCTTTCATTGGCCAAAAAATACTGCATTTTGAAAGTGTTATCTATGTGGAATAATGCTGCACTCTCATCCGGTGTACTGATAAATTTCAGAGTAACAGCCGTGTTAGTCTGTATTCGCAAAAAGAAAAGGAGTACTTGTGGCACCTTAGAGACTAACCAATTTATTAGAGCATAAGCTTTCGTGAGCTACAGCTCACTTCATCAGATGCATATCGTGGAAACTGCAGCAGACTTTATATATACACAGAGAATATGAAACAATACCTCCTCCCACCCCACTGTCCTGCTGGTAATAGCTTATCTAAAGTGATCATCAGGTGGGCCATTTCCAGCACAAATCCAGGTTTTCTCACCCTCCACCCCCCCACACAAATTCACTCTCCTGCTGGTGATAGCCCATCCAAAGTGACAACTCTCTACACAATGTGCATGACAATCAAGTTGGGCTATTTCCTGCACAAATCCAGGTTTTCTCACATCCCCCCCACCCCCATACACACACAAACTCACTCTCCTGCTGGTAATAGCTCATCCAAACTGACTACTCTTCAAGTTTAAATCCAAGGTAAACCAGAACATCTGAGGGGGGGGGTAGGAAAAAACAAGAGGAAACAGGCTACCTTGCATAATGACTTAGCCACTCCCAGTCTATTACCAGCAGGAGAGTGAGTTTGTGTGTGTATGGGGGTGGGGGGGGTGTGAGAAAACCTGGATTTGTGCAGGAAATAGCCCAACTTGATTGTCATGCACATTGTGTAGAGAGTTGTCACTTTGGATGGGCTATCACCAGCAGGAGAGTGAATTTGTGTGGGGGGGTGGAGGGTGAGAAAACCTGGATTTGTGCTGGAAATGGCCCACCTGATGATCACTTTAGATAAGCTATTACCAGCAGGACAGTGGGGTGGGAGGAGGTATTGTTTCATATTCTCTGTGTATATATAAAGTCTGCTGCAGTTTCCACGATATGCATCTGATGAAGTGAGCTGTAGCTCACGAAAGCTTATGCTCTAATAAATTGGTTAGTCTCTATGGTGCCACAAGTACTCCTTTTCTTTGTACTGATAAAGAGACTCTACTTGCAAAAGAGGCACTTTGAAAGCAGCAGTTGAAGCAGCATTTAGTCATATACATTTTGACATTGCTAGCAGCTAAACATCTCCAGATCTTTTTTTGGGTTGCACACTTTGTTGCTTCTGTAGCCGCAGCTGTATGTTCAGCAGCCCCTCCCTACATACACATACCACTGTGGTCTGAACTCTGTTGATTTTGGTAGAAATCAGGCTTTTCCAGTTTTCCAATTTTCACCAAACTCAAAAGGATTCTTTTGGGGGGTGAGGGGTATGGCTGAAGTGGGGGGAGTGAGGGGTGTAACTGAGCGAGGGTCTGGCCAGAATGGGGATGAGAGGCCCTGGCTGGGGAGCTGGCCAGGGTTGGAGGGCAAAGGTCCCAGCTGAGGGGAGGCTGGCTAGAATGGCATGAGGGGCCCACTAACCGTCACCCTAAACCCTAATCCTGAGGTGTATCCAAAGTGACTGCTCCCCTGCCACAGGCCTCTGGGAGGTCACTGCCTCACCTCTGTATCCTGAGTGACCAAATGGTGATTTGGGAGGAAATCTGGCTCTTCTGGTTGTCCTGTTTTCATCAGAATCAATAAGGTTCTGCCCACTGATACCTAGAACATTCCCTGGAATTTTGGATTTGATCAGATGTGGTTTTCAAAAGTTACGCCATTAAAGACAAAAAGAAAAGGAGTACTTGTGGCACCTTAGAGACTAACCAATTTATTTGAGCACGAGCTTTCGTGAGCTGTCTCACGAAAGCTCGTGCTCAAATAAATTGGTTAGTCTCTAAGGTGCCACAAGTACTCCTTTTCTTTTTGCGAATACAGACTAACACGGCTGTTACTCTGAAACCTGCCATTAAAGACAGACATAGAAATGCCATTGAGTAGAGTGGAGCCTCTCTTCACTCAGCAATCTTGTCTTCTTCATAATCCTGTTTTAAAGTCATAGAACCTGAACCTTCAGTTCAAACTCAGACAAAACTCCTATTGAACTTAGTTGTAGTTAACCCAAATTAGGTTTTCGGGGTCAGGGTCCCAGAGCATTTTAAGCTTTCCAATACTTTAAATTGTTTGCATTAATATACCAGCTATAACAATGCTGGCAAATATCTATAATACATGCATTTTTATAGGACCTCATCCAATGCCTGCTGAAGTCAGTAGAAAACCTCCTACTGACTTGAGTGGGATTTGAATTGGGCCTAGAGCATCTTTCATCCAAGGACCTCAAACATGAATTAAGCTTTCCATCACTCCTATGAATTAAGTAGGCCCCAATTTTCAGAAGTGGCTTTTAATTTTGTGTGAATATTCTTTTGAGTGCCCAATTTTAGAATTTTCAGATACCAAGTAGTACAATAATACAGCTATTCTCCACCTCAATTTAGCCCTGATTCAGGAAAGCATCCCAATTCAGAACAACACTTAAGCACATGCTTAAAATTAAGCACACTCTAAAGTGAAGCCATCAATAGGGAGGACTTAAACATGGGTTTAAGTGCTTTCTTGAATTAGGGTCTTTGAGCAATAGGTGTTCAGCATATTGAAAGATCAGTTCCAAGGTGACTAAAGATGGACTCCCAAAAATTGAGACACAGAATTATAAGCCACTTTTGAAAAACTGGTCAACGCTAGGAACAGATTCAGTTTTCCACAGTAAGTGTGATTAATCACTGGAACACACTACCAAGAAAAGTGGTGGATTCTCCATCTCTTGGTGTCTTCAGATCAAGATTGGATGCTTTTCTGGAAAATATGCTTTAGCCAAACACAAATTATTAGGCTCAGTATAGTGGTAACTGCGTGAAAGGTAATGGCCTGAGACAGTGGTTCTCGACCAGGGGTATGTGTACCCCTGGGAGTACGCAGAGGTCTTCTAGGGCAGTGGTTCTCAAAGCCGGTCCGCCGCTTGTTCAGGGAAAGCCCCTGGCACGCCGGAGCGGTTTATTTACCTGCCGCGTCCCCAGGTTCAGCCAACTGTGGCTCCCTCTGGCTGCGGTTCGCCACTTCAGGCCAATGGGGCCTGCGGGAAGTGGCACAGGCCAAGGGACGTCGTTCTCAGCAGCCAAGGATCTGATGGCACTCCCAGTACTGCTGACCCAGGTGGGGCAAGATCCGGCATTGGCGAGTATGTTGAGCAGAAAGGAGCATGTTGCCCTGAGCTCCATTCAAGCACCAGGTCTTTCAGTTACCGACCAGAGGAAAACCGACCCTGCTGATGTTGGCGAAGGTTTCCCCACTCTGGCACCATTCCCTGGATTCTCAGCACCGGCCGGTGGAAGTGAGGCGTACCACCCCCCAGGGGTCCGCAGGCCAACTTTTCATTGGAGTTGGAGGTGGATGCAGCCAAAGGGCCAGTATCAGAACCCAGCTTATGTTCCATCATATCCTGGTGCAGTTGCCCCTCTAGGCAACCAGTGGGCAGTGGCCTATGCAGGTCCAATGGCCTTTTTGGAATCTGTGGGGTTACCCCCCTACTAGGACTACCTTTCCGCTGCTCAAACTTAGTGGCTTCCGAGAGAAGGGACCCTCCACCACTCCATCTGGCACCCAACTCGGACTCCGGTACTGATTCTCAGGATTTGGGGCTACATGATGTGATTGGTGCAGAAGAAGAGGAGGAAGGCGTCCTGCCAGTGCACACTTCCTCCTCCTCCTCCCCAGATGAAGTTGTGTCAGGTTTGAGTGGATGGGGGACCTCGGAGTGACTTTAGAGCTCACCAGGAGCTATTGGAAAGGGTAGCTTCTAACCTAGGGCTGGAAATGGAGATGCTCAAAGAATCCTACCACAGCATGATCGACATCTTGGCTGTAGAGCCCCCATCAAAGGTGGCCATACCCTCAATGAGGCTGTTATGGCTCCTGTCAGATCCCTATGGCAGACCCTGTCCTCTTTGCCACCTACTTCAAAAAGAGCATAGGGAAAGTACTTTGTTCCCTCCAACAGGTATAAGTACCTATATTCCCATCCTCTCCTCCCTCCCCTGGGTCCCTTCTGGTCGCAACGGCCAACGAAAGAGACGGGCAAGGGCTGCAGGTTGCAACCCCCAGGTCAAAGGACTCAAAGAAGCTGGACTTGTTTGGTAGAAAGATTTATTCTGCTGGTGGATTACAGCTCCACATCTCCAACCAGCAGGCCTTGCTTGGGCAGTACGATTATAACATCTGGGACTCCATGTCTAAATTCAAGGACTAACTGCCCCAAGAATCCAGACAGGAATTCTCCGCTCTGGTGGAGGAAGGAAAGACTATAGCCAGGGTCTCCCTTCCAGGCTTCCCTGGATGCAGCTGACACGGCTGCTAGAATGATGAGCGGTCTTCATGCGAAGGTGCTCTTGGCTCCAATCCTCAGGCCTACCACCTGAGGTTTAGCAGACCATTCAGGATCTTCCATTTGAGGGACTTCCTTCTTTTTGGAACAGATGACGAAAAATTCCATGGCCTGAAGGATTCTAGGACCATCCTCATGTCCTTAGGCCTCTTTGCCCCAGCAGTTTCAAGGAAGAACTTCAGACCTCAACAACTGGTCTGCTTCTTGGTTCCTCCACTGCGCCAAGACTTGTTTAAGAAACAAAGCAGGGGTTGTAAGTGCAGGCAACTGCCCTCTTCCACCTCAGTCCCACTACTGGGCCTGCAGAGATGTCCAGGAGGCCCCAAGCAGAACTTCTGAAGAGGCGCTCAAGGGCATAATATCAGTTCCCATACTGGATCCTGCCCCCATTTCTTTTCAGACTGACTCTCCTACTTCAGCCCAGCATGGTGTCTCATCACCTCAGACCATTGGGTGCTGAATATGGTGGAGAGAGGTTATACCCTTCTGTATTCTTCCACCTGCCATCCCACCTCCCATCCCCATCCCTATCCCTCTTCAGGAACCCTTCTCACGAGCAACTTCCAGTCTAGGAGGTGCAAACCGTACTTTGGGTAGTGGCTGTGAAGGAGGTGTTTTAGAACTTGAGAGGGAAAGGGTTTTACTCCTGTTATTTCCTAATCCTGAAGGCCGAAGGGGGTCTCCGACCCATCCTAGACCTGCGTTGCTACAACAGTTATCTCAAGAAACTGAAGTTCTGCATGGTCTCCCTTGCCTCCATTATCCCCTCCCTGGATCTAGGGGAATGGTATGCCACACTCAACTTGAAAGATGCCTATTTCCACATCTCCATTTTCCAGGGCCACAGACGGTTCCTAAGGTTCATGATGAACCAGACCCACTACCAATTCACTGTCCTCCCTTTCGGCCTGACAGCAGCCCCTCAAGGTTTCACAAAATGCATGGCGATGGTGGCAAAAGGTGAGGTATACAAGTCTATCCTTACCTCGATGACTGGCTGATCAAGGGCCAGTCCGAGGCACAGGTAAGAGCCAGCATCGGTCTAGTCTAAGCTACCTTCCGAGTCCTGAGCCAACTGATAAACGAGCAGAAGTCAACTCTCATACCATTCAGAGGACAGTTTATTGGTGCAGTGCTTAATTCCACCTGGGCCAGAGCCTTCCTCCCAGAGGCTTGCTTCCCGATAATATTTATGCTGATATCGCAGGTCAAGGCCCACCTTGTCACGACAGCCCATTTCAGCTTCTAACTTTTAGTCACATGGCCACGTACACTTACATAGTGCAGCATGCAAGACTGTGCCTCAGACCCCTTCAAGCTTGGCTGGCCTCAGTGTACTTGCAGAGCCATCAGCATTTGGTCTCAGTGCTTACAATTCCTGCCCTGGTCCTTGCCTCCCTTGACTGGTGGTGGGATCCCTGGTCAGTGGCTATTCCCTTTGTCACTCCCCAGCTACCTGTAGCCCTAATCTCAGATGCATCTGATCTAGGTTGGGGGGCTCACCTGGAAAAACCTCAGGACTCAAGACCTATGGTCCCAGGAGGAGCTCTTCTTGCATATAAAAGTCAGAGAGCTCAGAAATGTCTGCCTAGCATGCCAGGTGTTTCTACCCCAGATTGCAGGCAAGATTGGGTGTGTACTTATGGACAACACAGCAGCCTTGTTTTATATCAACAGGCGGGGAGGAGTGCGCTTTTCCATCTTGTGTCAAGAAGCCATTCTCTTGTGGGATTTCTGCGCTGAGCATTTCATCTACCTCAAAGCTTCTCACCTTTCGGGAGCCCAGAACACTCTGGCAAATAACCTCAGCAGATCTTTCTCTTCTCACCACAACTGGTCCCTTTGCCCTGATGTAGCCAAGTCCATCTTCCAGAGGTGGGGGTTTACCCTTGTAGACCTGTTTGCAACCACACAGAACAGGAAATATCAGCAGTTTTGCTCACTACATGGTCACAGCCCAGGCTCACTCGCAGATGTCTTCCTGCTCCCATGGACAAAGCTCTTGTTAGAATCATAGAATCATAGAATATCAGGGTTGGAAGGGACCCCAGAAGGTCATCTAGTCCAACCCCCTGCTCAAAGCAGGACCAATTCCCAGTTAAATCATCCCAGCCAGGGCTTTGTCAAGCCTGACCTTAAAAACCTCTAAGGAAGGAGATTCTACCACCTCCCTAGGTAACGCATTCCAGTGTTTCACCACCCTCTTAGTGAAAAAGTTTTTCCTAATATCCAATCTAAACCTCCCCCACTGCAACTTGAGACCATTACTCCTCGTTCTGTCATCTGCTACCATTGAGAACAGTCTAGAGCCATCCTCTTTGGAACCCCCTTTCAGGTAGTTGAAAGCAGCTATCAAATCCCCCCTCATTCTTCTCTTCTGCAGGCTAAACAATCCCAGCTCCCTCAGCCTCTCCTCATAACTCATGTGTTCCAGTCCCCTAATCATTTTTGTTGCCCTTCGCTGGACTCTCTCCAATTTATCCACATCCTTCTTGTAGTGTGGGACCCAAAACTGGACACAGTACTCCAGATGAGGCCTCACCAATGTCGAATAGAGGGGAACGATCACGTCCCTCGATCTGCTCGCTATGCCCCTACTTATACATCCCAAAATGCCATTGGCCTTCTTGGCAACAAGGGCACACTGCTGACTCATATCCAGCTTCTCGTCCACTGTCACCCCTAGGTCCTTTTCTGCAGAACTGCTGCCTAGCCATTCGGTCCCTAGTCTGTAGCTGTGCATTGGGTTCTTCCGTCCTAAGTGCAGGACCCTGCACTTATCCTTATTGAACCTCATCAGATTCCTTTTGGCCCAATCTTCCAATTGGTCTAGGTCCTTCTGTATCCTATCCCTCCCCTCCAGCGTATCTACCACTCCTCCCAGTTTAGTATCATCCGCAAATTTGCTGAGAGTGCAATCCACACCATCCTCCAGATCATTTATGAAGATATTGAATAAAACCGGCCCCAGGACCGACCCTTGGGGCACTCCACTTGATACCGGCTGCCAACTAGACATGGAGCCATTGATCACTACCCGTTGAGCCCGACAATTTAGCCAGCTTTCTACCCACCTTATAGTGCATTCATCCAGCCCATACTTCCTTAACTTGCTGACAAGAATACTATGGGAGACCGTGTCAAAAGCTTTGCTAAAGTCAAGAAACAATACATCCACTGCTTTCCCTTCATCCACAGAACCAGTAATCTCATCATAAAAGGCGATTAGATTAGTCAGGCATGACCTTCCCTTGGTGAATCCATGCTGGCTGTTCCTGATCACTTTCCTCTCATGCAAGTGCTTCAGGATTGATTCTTTGAGGACCTGCTCCATGATTTTTCCAGGGACTGAGGTGAGGCTGACTGGCCTGTAGTTCCCAGGATCTTCCTTCTTCCCTTTTTTAAAGATTGGCACTACATTAGCCTTTTTCCAGTCATCCGGGACTTCCCCGGTTCGCCACGAGTTTTCAAAGATAATGGCCAGTGGCTCTGCAATCACAGCCGCCAATTCCTTCAGCACTCTCGGATGCAACTCGTCCGGCCCCATGGACTTGTGCACGTCCAGCTTTTCTAAATAGTCCCTAACCGCCTCTATCTCCACAGAGGGCTGGCCATCTCTTCCGCATTTTGTGATGCCCAGCGCAGCAGTCTGGCAGTCTTGTTCTATGCATTTCCCCCCATTCTTCTTGTGCACAAGGTCCTGCTGAAAGTCAAGTGGGACAAAGCAAGGGTTATTCTTATAGTCCCCACATGGCTGCGTCAGCACTGGTCTGCATGTTGTTGGACATGTCAGTAGTGGCCCTGTTGCCATTCTCTCTCCTCATGTACCTGATCTCGCAAGATCACAGCTGATTGCTCCACCCGAGCCTCAAGGCCCTCCACCTAATATGCACACACTTAACATGGAATGGACATGAGAATACATCTTGAAGAACAACAGTTACAGAAAGGTTAGTAACTGTTTTTTACCAACTGTATTACACATTAGTTACTGGCATCATTTAAGAATATTTTTTCTTGTCGTTAAATATTAGCTAAGTTAGTTATGAACTTACTCAGCACTACTCAGTGGTGCTGATTCAAAACTTGTTGCAGTATTGTAATGTTTTGAGTTCAACTAACTGTAACTGCCTTTCTTTTTATTATTATATCCATTATAGTCATATAAAGTTACGTGAAAATCAACTTGAGAAAATATTAAAATATTTGCACTTTATATCAAGATATATGGAACTGTAAGCTCATATAATATTGTGTGTAAAACAAACAAACAAACAAAAAAAGGCAGATGGCAGAACTACAACAGTATTATATAAATAATGATTACTGTAGTGCCTGGAGGCCCCAGTCAGGATTGAAGGGCCCCATTGTATTATGTACCAAAAAACACAGAGTAAAAGATGGTCCCTGCTGCAAAGGGTTTAACTGCTAGAAAATTCATCTAGGCAGAATACCTCTTTTAGTTACAGGTTTTTGTGGTTTCTAGGGAGTTGACGCTGATTTCTCATCAGAACAGAACAGAACAGCTGCAGGAAGCATTAAGACAGAAGATTCTGAATGAAGATAACTGGAGGGAAAAGGTGATATTGTATTTCTAGTTGGTACTGTTTTTATTTGTTTTCTTTAGTCCTAGTCACTTGTCAAGAAACTGTGTACAGAGCTAGATTTAACTTCTCCAGTCCAAGCATGTCTAGAGTATTCCTTATGCAAAGTTTTTAAGTGGGTAATCCCTAGACAGATTAAAGGTTGAATACAAAAGATTTTGCTATGATCATAATGTTAATTTTTCAGCACTTCATTTGTAAATGAGATTGACCATTGTTGGAGATGTGGAGAGAAAAATGCCTTTCCTAAAACATCTGGGTATAGCTGCATCCAATACCAATATATTTTAATACCCCAAAGAAAACTATAAAAGAAGAAATAATATCCAGACAAACAAAAGGTTTTGCTCATCAACCCAGCTATGCATAACTGTAAACGCAATAACAACTAACCAAGTGGACTGTTTTATTTAGCATATTGTGATTTATGAGATGTTAATTCTGGAGCTTGACAAAACCAGATTTTTGCACCTTTTTATGCTTTTATTCACAACAAATAAGTTGAGATGCCAAAGAAACAACAAATTCAACTGAATTCTTACCATACAATTGAAAATGACTACTAGATAGAGTTTAATATCATGCTCATTGCTTGGGGCAATAGAACAGTGAAGAAGTGATAATACCTGTTGAAACCTTATATTCCCTTTCTGAATTCTGTTTTTGAAACATAGAGTTTATTGTCCTCTTAATATGAGCCCATAACTCCCATTAATATATCATTGCAAGTTATGCACATGCATGGAGAGGAAAATGGACCTCAAAACTAGTTATGTCATCTATAGAGTCAAGGCTGGCAAAAGCAACACTTATTTTCAGTTTAAAGGTTTACCTTAAAGGAAATAAGAGTTAGGGAAATCCTGAAGTGATGGGCACAGAGCTAAGAATACAGGAGTGCAGAAAGAGGTTCTATTACTGATTCTATTTCTACCTCTTTTAGTGTCTGCGTCTTTAAAGGTGTCCTTTGCCATCTCTGCCAAATAGTCATCTACTGCTGATGCTGCTGTTGTTTTATACTTGCCCCCCCCCCCTCGCTCCCCGCAGAGTAGAGATGTGTTAAAGTAAGGACTTCTTTGGGTGAAATTTACTGTGAGAACTGTCTCTATTGCATTTCAAGTGATTTTACCCTCCTGCAGTTGAACTTTTCCATGAAATGGCATGGCATTGGTTATTTTATTCATTGAATTATACAGAAGTGTGAAAAGTCACTTTCACATAACATTTCTTTTTTCTTATTTTTGAGTGGTACTAGGATAGTGACCAACTCTGACACTTTTCTTTTGTGAGGGAAAGAGAGAAGTTGTGAGGCAGAATAAGAATCTTGTTAAATACACTTAGAGTTTTTTGATAGGGACAAGGAGAAAAGTGAAGTAAAGATTGCATATGAGGAAAAGGATAGTTAGCAGAATGGGGCAGGCAGAGCTGATTGCTCTGGGTAAGTTTGGGGATAAATTGCCTTGGCAGAGGAACAGGCTTTCTGATGTATGCTCCCCCCAACCCCCCACCCCCACACACTGTGGAAAAGAGATTAGTCATGGTTCTGGGACATGTATATGGGCTATGTCATTGTGAAAGTAACTCAAGGGCACACAGAGAGGTATATTCAACTCTACTTATGCTCCCCAAACCTGTTCTGCACGAAGAGAAGAGAATTTCCTATGCAAAAAGCCAGTAGGTTCATGTAGTGTATGGACTACAGCAGGATGGGGCAAAATTAAGCACCTCTTCTAACACAATCCACAAGCTGGATCCCTTCCCAGAGTTTATGTATAGTGCTAGCATTACCGACACTACTTGTGTTCCCCACAAAGAGAGTCACAGGACTTACGAATAGGAATTGAAAGCTTAATAAAACAATATCAGACAGGAGCAGCAGCAGATAAGGTGGGTACTGCTGACAATTCAGAGAATAAATCATGGTTCAGTTACAGACCACGCTGTATGTGGAGTATATAAAACTAAAGTAATAGAAATGAAAAGGGAGAGGGGGAAATGTCCTGCGTCTACCTACACATGGCTAGGTGAACGTTATGTATAAAGGATCAGCCAAATACAACTTTCACATTTTCCAAGTTTATGTCCGTTCAAATGTGAGATCCCAATTGAAATAATACTTTCCTCATGGCCTGCTTGAAAGAGTAAAAAAGCAGTAAAATACATAAACAAACATGCACATCCCAGCATAGTGAGACTACCTGTAGGGCATGCAGTAAATCAGCCTCCCTTCATATATAAAACACTCAATAAAACAGCTTCCTCATTGCAAAACAGCATATAAAATACATATTGAGCCAGCCTCAACTCTGGAAAAATCCATTAAAAACTAGGTATGGGGAAACTTCAGAAGCTTTAAAGTTTGGTTCTGATAAACATCCATAAGTCAGCATCAGGGCCCTTCATACCCATCAATCCTCTTTTCTCCAACAGGTTCTTTGAGACAGTACTCACCTCTGCAGGATTCTTGCCTTCTTACCTAGTGTTATCTTACTGGGGGGGGGAGAAGACTCCATGGTATCTTTTGGGAGTGTATTTTCTTTTCTCCGCCTCTGACAGCTGTGAGGAAAAAGTATAAATTAAGCTTTGCTTATCCTCTTGAACACATGGGATAGGCTAAACTATTTAGGTAATCTTAAAAAAATATCATGGTATGAAACCTGTCATAAATATAAAGGGAAGGATAAACCCCTTTGAAATCCCTCCTGGCCAGGGGAAAGCTCCTCTCACCTGTAAAGGGTTAAGAAGCTAAAGGTAACCTCGCTGGCACCTGACCAAAATGACCAATGAGGAGACAAGATACTTTCAAAAGCTGGGAGGAGGGAGAGAAACAAAGGGTCTGTGTCTGTCTGTAGTCGTCTTGGCCGGGGACAGAACAGGAATGGAGTCTTAGAACTTTTAGTAAGTAATCTAGCTAGGTATGTGTTAGATTATGATTTCTTTAAATGGCTGAGAAAAGAATTGTGCTGAATAGAATAACTATTTCTGTCTGTGTATCTTTTTTGTAACTTAAGGTTTTGCCTAGAGGGGTTCTCTACGTTTTTGAATCTAATTACCCTGTAAGATATCTACCATCCTGATTTTACAGGGGGGATTTCTTTATTTCTAGTTACTTCTATTTTTTATTAAAAGTCTTCTTGTAAAACACTGAATGCTTTTTCATTGGTTTCAGATCCAAGGGTTTGGGTCTGTGGTCACCTATGCAAATTGCTGAGGCTTTTTACCAAACCTTGTTCAGGAAGTGGGGTGCAAGGTTTTGGGAAGTATTTTGGGGGGAAGGACGCGTCCAAACAGCTCTTCCCCAGTAACCAGTATTAGTTTGGTGGTGGTAGCGGCCAGTCCAAGGATAACGGGGGTAATATTTTGTACCTTGGGGAAGTTTTGACCTAAGCTGGTAAAGATAAGTTTAGGAGATTTTTCATGCAGGTCCCCACATCTGTACCCTAGAGTTCAGAGTGGGGGAGGAACCGTGACATGGTGGCACAGTGGTGGGATTAACCTGAAATCATTTTGAGATCCAGTTGAGATTTTTTGAACTAGAAATACAGATTTTAAAAAGGAATTTTTAGGAAGTCCAGAAAGCAGCTTTGAAACTGAAAGCAGCTTGGTTTCTCTCTGCTTTGTGGCCAAGCAGAGACAAAAGGGGATTATCTTGTGAATTGCAGGTTTTCTTTGCCTGGAGGCAGGGTACTTAACTCCTGCAGGGAAATTCACAGTCTTCCAACCCAGAGGTTTTTTTTTTCTTTTCTTCCTAAAAGTAAATAGGGGTTGTGTGCTCTACCCATTTGCCTGGAGACAAAAGTGGCAGGGTTTTTTTTAGGATTTTGATTTTTTTTTGTTTTACAAGCACAGGTTTGAAAAGAAATTTTTTTTTCTTTGGGCTGGGTAAGCAGGTTTCCAAGTAGTTGGAGGTTTTTTGCTTTAATTTGGGCCCAGAGCAGAGACAAGGGAATTGTCTTTTTCTGTAGGCTGACAATCACTATCAGAGAATAGGTATTCTATTCCAGCACAGCAAAATTTTACAGCCAAGTTTTGTTTGTTTATTTCTAAACCTCGGGTGTAAAGTTAGTTAAAAACAGAGAGGTTAGAATGGCCAAATCCTCGGCTCGACTACAGCTGGAATTAGCCAAATTTCAGGCTGAGGAAAAACAAAGGGAACATGAAAGACAGATAGAACTCATGCGGCTGGAGAAGGAGGTACAGGAGGCTGCCCACAAGAGGGAAATGGAGGCAAGGAAGCATGTGGAGGAGATGGAGAGGATAAAGGCCCAGCAGAATATACCAACAAACCCTAGCAATCCTTCTCCAGGTACCACTTCCCATCCCAGAAAGTTCCCCACCTACAAGGCAGGTGATGATACTGAGGCCTTCTTAGAAAACTTCGAAAGGGCCTGCCTTGGGTACAACATCTCTACTGACCAATACATGGTAGAGCTGAGGCCGCAGCTCAGTGGACCCTTAGCTGAGGTGGCAGCTGAAATGCCTAAAGAACATATGAACAAGAATGAACTGTTTAAATCCAAGGCGAGAGTCAGAATGGGGATAACACCCGAGCAGTCTCGTCGGAGGTTCAGAGCCCTAAGGTGGAAACCAGACATGTCATTTACCCGACATGCCTACCACATTGTAAAACATTGGGATGCCTGGATATCAGGAGCAAGTGTTGAATCTCCAGTAAATTTGCCCTTCCTAATGCAAATGGAACAATTCTTAGAGGGTGTTCCTGAGGAAATAGAAAGATACATCCTAGATGGGAAACCCAAAACTGTAATCGAGGCAGGAGAGATTGGAGCCAGATGGGTGGAGGTGGCAGAGAAGAAGAAAACTGGTCGCAGTTGGAGCGGAGACCAGAAGGGACCACCCCAGACCACACCCTATTACCGGGGGCCGCCCAAAGCCCCACCTACCTCCCAAAGAACCCTGCAGACCCCTTATCGTCCCACCACCCCGTTCTCCAGCAACCCACCTCGCCCCGGTGACCCGTCAGCTGGACGATGTTTTAAATGTAACGAGCTGGGGCATGTAAAGGCCAACTGCCCCAAGAACCCCAACAGATTACAGTTCATTGCCCCGGAATCACACCAGAGGTCCACAGGCCCAGATACCTCCCAGATACCCTTGGAGCGGAGGGAAACTGTGAGTGTGGGCGGGAAGAAGGTCACCGCGTGGAGGGACACCGGAGCACAAGTGTCAGCTATCCATGCTTCCTTAGTGGACCCCAATTTAATCAACCCAGAGATCCAAGTGACGATTCAACCCTTCAAGTCCAACTCTTTCAATTTGCCTACAGCCAAGTTGCCTGTCCAGTACAAGGGCTGGTCAGGAATGTGGACTTTTGCAGTCTATGATGATTATCCCATCCCCATGCTGTTGGGGGAAGACTTGGCCAATCACGTGAAGCAGGCCAAGAGGGTGGGAACGGTCACCCGCAGCCAGGCTAAACAAGCCGTGGGGCCTAGCTCTGTTCCGGAAACTTCTATCAGGGCCCGGTCAGAGGTGATGGACCCGGACCCCAGGCCAATGTCTGCAACAGCAGTAGTGGATCCAGTCCCAGAGACCCAGACGGAACCAGTCCCAGAACCGGAACCAGCCAAACAACCAACACCAGACCCCGTGCCAGCACTGAATCCAGTACTTGCAACCTCAACACCAGAGGGCCCCACTGAACCTGAACTGGCAGCAGCCGATAACCCTACACAAGAGGCTCAGCCGGAGCCTGAATCCCAACATAGTGCACCAGCGGAGAGCGGTTCACAGTCAACAGAAACAGCTCCATCCCCTATATCGCTTCCAGAGGGACCAAGCCTATGTCCCCAATCCAATGAGGAACTGATGTCTCCAGCATCAAGGGAACAGTTCCAGACCGAACAGGAAGCAGATGAAAGCCTCCAGAGAGCGTGGACGGCGGCACGGAGCAACCCACCGCCTCTCAGCTCTTCTAATCGATCCAGGTTTGTTGTAGAAAGAGGACTTTTATACAAGGAAACTCTTTCTGGGGGACACCAGGAAGACTGGCATCCTCAGAGACAGTTGGTAGTTCCAACTAAATACCGGGCCAAGCTCTTGAGCTTAGCCCATGATCACCCTAGTGGCCATGCTGGGGTGAACAGGACCAAAGACCGTTTGGGGGGGTCATTCCACTGGGAGGGAATGGGCAAGGATGTTTCTACCTATGTCCAGTCTTGTGAGGTGTGCCAAAGAGTGGGAAAACCCCAAGACCAGGTCAAAGCCCCTCTCCAGCCACTCCCCATCATTGAAGTTCCATTTCAGCGAGTAGCTGTGGATATTCTGGGTCCTTTTCCGAAAAAGACACCCAGAGGAAAGCAGTACATACTGACTTTCATGGATTTTGCCACCCGATGGCCGGAAGCAGTAGCTCTAAGCAACACCAGGGCTAAAAGTGTGTGCCAGGCACTAGCAGACATTTTTGCCAGGGTAGGTTGGCCCTCCGACATCCTCACAGATGCAGGGACTAATTTCCTGGCAGGAACTATGAAAAATCTTTGGGAAGCTCATGGGGTAAATCACTTGGTTGCCACTCCTTACCATCATCAAACAAATGGCATGGTGGAGAAGTTTAATGGAACTTTGGGGGCCATGATACGTAAATTCGTAAATGAGCACTCCAATGATTGGGACCTAGTATTGCAGCAGTTGCTGTTTGCCTACAGAGCTGTACCACATCCCAGTTTAGGGTTTTCCCCATTTGAACTTGTATATGGCCGTGAGGTTAAGGGGCCATTGCAGTTGGTGAAGCAGCAATGGGAGGGATTTACACCTTCTCCAGGAACTAACATTCTGGACTTTGTAACCAACCTACAAAACACCCTCCGAACCTCTTTAGCCCTTGCTAGAGAAAACTTACAGGATGCTCAAAAAGAGCAAAAAGCCTGGTATGATAAACATGCCAGAGAGCGTTCCTTCAAAGTAGGAGACCAGGTCATGGTCTTAAAGGCGCTCCAGGCCCATAAAATGGAAGCATCGTGGGAAGGGCCATTCGTGGTCCAGGAGCGCCTGGGAGCTGTTAATTATCTCATAGCATTCCCCACCTCCAACCGAAAGCCTAAGGTGTATCATATTAATTCTCTAAAGCCCTTTTATTCCAGAGAATTAAAGGTTTGTCAGTTTACAGCCCAGGGAGGAGACGACGCTGAGTGGCCTGAAGGTGTCTATTACGAAGGGAAATGTGCTGGTGGTGTGGAAGAGGTGAACCTCTCCATGACCCTTGGGCGTATGCAGCGACAGCAGATCCAGGAGCTGTGCACTAGCTACGCGCCAACGTTCTCAGCCACCCCAGGACTGACTGAACGGGCATACCACTCCATTGACACAGGTAATGCTCACCCAATTAGGGTCCACCCTTACCGGGTGTCTCCTCAAGCTAAAACTGCTATAGAACGGGAGATCCAGGATATGTTACAGATGGGTGTAATCCGCCCCTCTGAAAGTGCATGGGCATCTCCAGTGGTTCTAGTTCCCAAACCAGATGGGGAAATACGTTTTTGCGTGGACTACCGTAAGCTAAATGCTGTAACTCGCCCAGACAACTATCCAATGCCACGCACTGATGAACTATTAGAGAAACTGGGACGGGCCCAGTTCATCTCTACCTTGGACTTAACCAAGGGGTACTGGCAGGTACCGCTAGATGAATCTGCCAAGGAAAGGTCAGCCTTCATCACACATCTCGGGCTGTATGAATTTAATGTACTCCCTTTCGGGCTGCGAAATGCACCCACCACTTTCCAAAGACTTGTAGATGGTCTCCTAGCAGGATTAGGAGAATATGCAGTCGCCTACCTTGACGATGTGGCCATATTTTCGGATTCCTGGGCAGACCACCTGGAACATCTACAAAAAGTCCTTGAGCGCATAAGGGAGGCAGGACTAACTGTTAAGGCTAAGAAGTGTCAAATAGGCCTAAACAGAGTGACTTACCTTGGACACCAGGTGGGTCAAGGAACTATCAGCCCCCTACAGGCCAAAGTGGATGCTATCCAAAAGTGGCCTGTCCCAAAGTCAAAGAAACAGGTTCAATCCTTCTTAGGCTTGGCCGGTTATTACAGACGATTTGTACCGCACTACAGCCAAATCGCTGCCCCACTGACAGACCTAACCAAAAAGAAACAGCCAAATGCTGTTCAGTGGACCGGAAAGTGTCAGAAGGCCTTTAACAAGCTTAAAGCGACACTCATGTCTGACCCTGTACTAAGGGCCCCAGACTTTGACAAACCGTTCCTAGTAACCACAGATGCATCCGAGCGTGGTGTGGGAGCAGTTTTAATGCAGAAAGGACCTGATCAAGAATTCCACCCTGTAGTGTTTCTCAGCAAAAAACTGTCTGAGAGGGAAAGCAACTGGTCAGTCACTGAAAAAGAATGTTATGCCATTGTCTACGCTCTGGAAAAGCTACGCCCATATGTTTGGGGACGGCGTTTCCACCTGCAAACCGACCATGCTGCACTGAAGTGGCTTCACACCGTCAAAGAAACAAACAAAAAACTTCTTCGGTGGAGTTTAGCTCTCCAAGATTTTGATTTCGACATCCAACACATCTCAGGAGCTTCTAACAAAGTGGCTGATGCACTCTCCCGTGAAAGTTTCCCAGAATCAACTGGTTAAAATCGTCCTTGAGATGTGGAAAATATTGTTAGTCTTTATGTACTTGGTAGTATATTTAGAGATGCATGTGTCTTATTAACTCTGTTTTCCTAGAGCTCCAGGAAGAAATCCCAGCCAGTGTTTCACCCTAGCTGAGATTTGGGGGGCGTGTCATAAATATAAAGGGAAGGATAAACCCCTTTGAAATCCCTCCTGGCCAGGGGAAAGCTCCTCTCACCTGTAAAGGGTTAAGAAGCTAAAGGTAACCTCGCTGGCACCTGACCAAAATGACCAATGAGGAGACAAGATACTTTCAAAAGCTGGGAGGAGGGAGAGAAACAAAGGGTCTGTGTCTGTCTGTAGTCGTCTTGGCCGGGGACAGAACAGGAATGGAGTCTTAGAACTTTTAGTAAGTAATCTAGCTAGGTATGTGTTAGATTATGATTTCTTTAAATGGCTGAGAAAAGAATTGTGCTGAATAGAATAACTATTTCTGTCTGTGTATCTTTTTTGTAACTTAAGGTTTTGCCTAGAGGGGTTCTCTACGTTTTTGAATCTAATTACCCTGTAAGATATCTACCATCCTGATTTTACAGGGGGGATTTCTTTATTTCTAGTTACTTCTATTTTTTATTAAAAGTCTTCTTGTAAAACACTGAATGCTTTTTCATTGGTTTCAGATCCAAGGGTTTGGGTCTGTGGTCACCTATGCAAATTGCTGAGGCTTTTTACCAAACCTTGTCCAGGAAGTGGGGTGCAAGGTTTTGGGAAGTATTTTGGGGGGAAGGACGCGTCCAAACAGCTCTTCCCCAGTAACCAGTATTAGTTTGGTGGTGGTAGCGGCCAGTCCAAGGATAACGGGGGTAATATTTTGTACCTTGGGGAAGTTTTGACCTAAGCTGGTAAAGATAAGTTTAGGAGGTTTTTCATGCAGGTCCCCACATCTGTACCCTAGAGTTCAGAGTGGGGGAGGAACCGTGACAAAACCCAACCAACTTAGCCCACAACTTGAAGTTGTAACTATAAAAGTGCACTGGAATTTTTACCAACAAAATGCCTTCATTTCATGTACTTATTTTAAATGTCAAAAAAGTTTCACTTCAGTTCATCAGGATTTATTATAATCCACATACTTGGACAAGATTTTTCAGTCCTTTTTAAATAAATATATACTTGGTATATAGATCCAGACTGAGGGGAGTATTTCCAGCTGATTTTTTTAAAATATACACATACCAATCAAGTACATTTACAAAAGCATATTTGTAAGTGTTATTTATATCATTCAAAAATATTATGTTCAGTCAATTAGATTTTATCCTCTACCCATGCAAACGATCTGTATATTTTACCATATAATATACTAAGCTACCCATGCAGAGTCGTACCAGGATTGCGGTCTAATTCACAAACTGTAATACTCTTCACGTGCTTGCCCTAATCTTACTTCACCATCCCTTCTCTCGCAATAGTCTCTGGAGTCAGTGGATATGGTACTATGCCCTGGGGCTAGCATATTTGTAACCCTGACCCAGATCGTGAGACAGTGGAGAACTGGAGACCAAGATTGGAATTTTTGGAAGGGGCTAAGAGAACTGACTTTCAATAGGATTTGGATGCTTAACTATCTTAAGCCTCTGTAAATATCCAGCCCATTTTCTGACCAGCACACCTTTACACACACGAAAAGATATTCCAGGCAAAGAATTGTCACAATGAATTCAGAGATCAAGTGGGAAGGAGGCACCATGTTGAACAATAACTTTGAATTTTCTGACTCAAGCCTTAAACTTTTTTGTAACTACGATTTTCTTTTTTTGGTTCAATATGTAAGCTATATTCGTGAACTCTATTTAGTCTCAACAAAGTTTTTGGACGATTAATAATAATCTCTTATATCTCTCTTAAAACGTTTTAACTTCACTAGTACAGGATATAATTTTAGTAAGAGGTCACGCAGTTTGCATAATCAGAATTTGTTGTGCAGTTTGACATAAAAACTAGATAAAAGACTAGTACAAATAAGAGAGAGCAATTATATCTTTGCTAACATAGCCATTAAAATTTGGTGAAAGTCAAGTGCTCTGAAAATGCTCTCATCAGACAAAAGAATAACTAATGTGACATTGTCACCTTTTTTTAGGGTCATTGTGCCATTGCATAGGCACAAAGTGTTCTTTTAAAAAACATCCTTTAAATCCACGTTTGAACAAACTTCAGAAACTTAAATGAAAAAAACTTTAAAAAATTTGTTGTTTAAATTGTTATTTGGTTTTTAATTGCTTTTGGGTACACAAATAATTAGAGACTCAATAATTGCTATGTTTCAGAGTAGCAGCCATGTTAGTCTGTATTCGCAAAAAGAGAAGGAGGATTTGTGGCACCTTAGAGACTAACCAATTTATTTGAGCATAAGCTTTCGTGAGCTACAGCTCACTTCATCAGTCTCTAAGGTGTCACAAGCACTCCTTTTCTTTTTGCGAATAATTGTTATGCAACTAGAACAAGAACTTTGAAAAACAATTGCCAGTTTACTCATTATTATGGATATTAGTTAATTTCAACTGTTCCTCAGATGTGAAAAATGCAAATTAAGGTGCATTTTTAATCATCAAAAATATTTCTAAGAGTATAATATTGTCTATTGTCATTTCAATATCTAATCAAGTAAACTCCTACAGCAGGCTTTATTCTAGCAAAACCTGATGTAATTAATAGTTGTGGTATGATTTTCTATAAATTGAATCCTAAAACTCTTATTTCTAAGATCTAATAAACTAGAAGATAGGTTTTTGATACTTCTGTGATGCCACATTTAAAGCTGTCTCATGATTTTATAATAATTATATAAAATTCTATTTTCAGGGTCCTGTAGTGCTTCAGTATACACTGACTCCAGGCTAGCACTGGATATGAGTTTCATAGCCAATTACAGAATTTTTAACAATTTGGTTAAAAAAAATTGAAACATTGACTGAGTTTTTTTGTTAGAAAGGAGGACCATATACACCATCTTCCCCCCCAAAAGCCCACGAAAGCTTATGCTCTAATAAATTTGCTAGTCTCTAAGGTGCCACAAGTACTCCTGTTCTTTTTCCCCAAAAAAGTGTTTAGTGGTTTTTGATAGATATTTAGCACCTGAAATTAGATAATTATAGCAAAGTGCAGTCTGTAAAGCTGATAGGTTATGCAATTTTTTTAAGATTAAGAAGTTAACATACTACTGTGTATTTTAATATAATATTTATAATCATTTAACAAATTGCAAGAAGGTCCATTAGAACTATGCTGTGCATAAAGACCATGTTAGTGCACGGCTTTAGGGTATTTGTCACAGATTTGGGTATATCCAAATCTTCCTTCAGAATCAAACTTACATTTAAAGAAATTATGAACAAATTTTCAAACTTAAGCTGCGAAATAGGTGGCCTGATTCTAAGAAGTTCTGCCACAGCTGGGCCTCCTGTGGAATAACTGAGAGCTGTGGCTGCTCAGCACCTCTGTAAATCAGGCCACTTGTTTAGGTGCCTAATTTTGGATTTAGGTGCTTTGGCTGTGAAGTTATTCTGCATGCAGACCACCAGTGCAAAGTTCTCATCTTAAATCTGCAGACAGAATGAATCAACAGTTCTGAGAGAGATGTGAGCTGCCTTCTTCATCTCAATGGGGTGTTGTATCTATGATTATTTATGATTACAATTTAAAGGTGATCTGAAGAGTGGGGAAAACGAGACTGAATGATGACTCCATACCATAGTAACTGCGGTTCTTTGATGATTACCTGCATAGGTTCGCATTCTTAATCCATCCTCATTCCCAATGTTTCAGAGATTTGCAACAGATTTTTGATTTAGTGAAAGTGGAGACACGCAGGGACATACATAGGGGTGCTCGTGCAGCCCCAATGGACACTACTGTCCAGAAAGTTCTGAGCTTGCACACACAAGACATACATATATCATCTCAGTGAGGGCCATGTGAGTTATTATCTCAAATACCCAATTACTATGAAAAAAGAAAAGGAGTACTTGTGGCACCTTAGAGACTAACAAATTTATTTGAGCATAAGCTTTCGTGAGCTACAGCTCACTTCATCGGATGCTCAAATAAATTTGTTAGTCTCTAAGGTGCCACAAGTCCTCTTTTTCTTTTTGTGGATACAGACTAACACGGCTGCTACTCTGAAACCAATTACTATGGTAAATTATTATTCATTGGCAAAGCTGAGTGGGACAGGCTGAATAATAAAATGTATGTGTAAGAAAGAAAACTTAAGTATTTTGTATTTTTAATGTTCAGTGCATGGCATATTGGTAATACAGTAAAAGCCTCATTTTCCTCCAAGTGATTATATACATATATGTTCCAGTGTAGGAGTATGTGTGCACAAGGCACTCTAGTACCAGCAGGGAGAGCACGTGCCCCCACTGTCCTCATGTACTGAGCCGAGAGTATAAAGGGGCATGGCATCCGCCTCCCTGGCAAGAGTTGTAGCTACCCTCTGCTCTTCAGCTTTGAGTAGCCAACCTTTAGAAAAGAGATTTGTATCTTATTTGTATATTGTAGTTAGGTTTATTGTTTGTGTAGTATAGATTAGCTAGGGTAGGTAGTTAGAAAACCCCCAGAATAGAGAACTATGGAAAAATCCCCAGGGTTCAAGCAACATGCTATGTACAGGGGGGTCATGATCCCTGTTAGTGATAGGTTTCAGAGTAGCAGTCGTGTTAGTCTGTATTCGCAAAAAGAAAAGGAGTACTTGTGGCACCTTAGAGACTAACAAATTTATTTGAGCATAAGCTTTCGCTTATCCGATGAAGTGAGCTGTAGTTCACGAAAGCTTATGCTGAAATAAATTTGTTAGTCTCTAAGGTGCCACAAGTACTCCTTTTCTGTCAGTGATAGTTATTAAAGCTGCCTAATTTACGTAGGTGAGGGATATATGTCCTACTTCTACCTTCTTCCCAACAAGGATGAAGAAGTGGAGGGATCTTCACCTTAAGATGCAACTCCTGGAAAAGACTGTGTGTTGCTCTTCAGAACTTGACCACAAGAGGACAGACAACAGAGTTCAAGCCTCAGACTCAATACAGATTGTTCTATGAGCTGAGACCTCTAGGAGATCTAAGCTTCCCAGACATCGCCAATCAGCATAATTTTTAGTAGGCCCTTTTCACCAGATCTTGTCGGCTTTGAAGCAGTCATTTTGACATTTGAGGTGAGGACTACACGCTAACCGTATCTCACCTTCCACTATGTGGAAAGCACCTCCCCCTCTTTTTATGGTACATGGATAGAGATTACTTTGGACAAGTCAGTGCTCAAACCGTAAAGGAGGGATATGTCCTCCAGTTCACCTCCCTCCCTTTACGTAGTCCACCTTTCCCATCTCTTTTGAGGGACCCATCTCACAAGACTGTTTTAGTTCAGGAAGAACAGTCTCTTTTGGAAATGGGACCAATACAAACACAGAGGGTAAGGCACCTATTTCCAGTACTTCCTGATTACCAAAAGGAGAGGTGGTCTTTGACCCATTGTGGACCTAAATCAGTTCAGTTTTCTTATCAAAAAATTAGTTTCAGGATGGCAACCCTTGTATCTATTATCCCTTCCTTCGACATTGGAGTGCTCCCTTTGTTTGGCAGGATGCTTACTTTCATGTGGCAATACACCTTGACCTCAGAAAGTATCTTTGATTGATGTCGGGCAACAAACACTACCAATACATGGTACTACCCTTCGACCTACCTTCAGCTCTAAGGCTGTTCACCAAGAGTATGACAGTGGTCTTGGCACATCTGCACCATGTAGGTGTTCAAATATTTCCCTACCTGGATGATTGGTTAGTTTGGGGAATGTGAAGCACTCACATCCAACACAGCATCCTCCTCATCAGACATCTATTCTCTCATCTAGGCCTAAAATTGAATATAGAGAAATCAGCATTAAAACTGATACACTGAACATGTTACATAGGAACAGATGTAGACACCACAACTGCCATGGTTTATCTTTTGATGGGCAGGTTTCAGTCCATAGTCTCTCTATCCAAAAGCCTCAAGTCCAACCTAGGGACAACACAGTGCGCTGTATCTACAACTATTGGCCTCATGCACATACGTGACTCAGCATGCCAGACTTCACCTCAGATGGCTACAGGCCTGCCTTCACTCGGTATATCATCCAAGCAGACATTTGCAGATTTGCATACTTGCATGAGGGCTTCAGTCTTGGATTGGTGGTTGGACCCTTAGAACATATGCAAAGGGTTCCTTTTCTACCAGCAGAACCAACTTGTAACAGAAATGTTCACCCATCTGGTGGCAGCCAGGAGCTGAGCCGCAGGACCAGGAACAGAGCCCCAGGCGTGGGTCCAGCGGCAGCCAGGGCCCCGTGTGTGGGGCTGGGAAAAGAGCCCGGGCCCAGATCCAGCAGTAGCTGGGGCCCCACGTGCGGGGTTGGGGAAAGAGCCCCGGGCGCGGGTCCAGCAGCAGCCAGGGCCCTGCATGTGGGACTGGGAGCAGAGCCTTGGGCAGGGGTCCAGGGGCAGCTGGGACCCTGCATGCAGGGCTGGAAACAGAGCCCCAGGTGCGGGTCCTGCAGTTGGGAGTTGGGACCCCACGTGCGGGGTCAGGAGCAGAGCCCCAGGCACTGGGACAGCAGGGCCGGGACCCCACACAAAAATTGGGGGTGCTGCAGCACCCCCCACACCCTTAGTTCCTTTGCCTATGAGAATACAGAGGATGGCAGGCAAACTCTAATCTCTAGACACTTTTGATATGTCTTGTACTGTCTTAGTGGACTCAACATCTGATTCCATATGGAAGCAGAGATTCGTAATGGAAGGACAAAAGAATCTTAAGTCTAACATGCTAGTGAAAATGGATGGTATCTCTTTAAGACAGAGTCCAGCCTTGGAATTGGTAATGATTAAGTATCTGAAAACTGGTAAAGAGGCTTAGTGTCTGTGTTGATGCAAATTACCTGACTGACTGCCCTGAGAAAGACTTGCCCATAGCCCTGAGCAAAGAGGACACATCTGGCCAGTCAGTGGATTCTGTTACACCAAAGAGCTCAGATTTTGACCCTCCAGAATGGGGAGGAAGGGAAAAACTAAACCTTACAAATAAAAGCCACAGGTTAACCCTAAATTGCCAAAGCTGCAATGGTATTGAGCAGAAGGCGTGGCATGACAAAAATGATTGTAAATGTACACTTGAAATGAATTTGATGTTAATATTAATGCTAATTAATTCTTGTGACTAATGTGTTGCTAATACCAAGAACTGTAAAAATGTACACTGTGCCTAATCTTTTGGAAAAACCCTTGAACATGTTAACAGTGATACATAAGAACACACTTTATGTTAAAAGGCCTTGTGATATTGATATTTCGCAGTTATTGCCTGTAACTAGTCTTGAAACTGTACACAGGAGAAAAGACATTGCAGACCTAATGTGCTGTATAAGAAGGGAAACTGAGGCACACTACCCTATTGCTTTCATGGCTAAATGCCAAGATTCTACACTATGAAAAACATTAGTATTTACATTAACTTGATGTTAATTTGGTTTCCTGTGTTTGCCCTGTTTCTTAGCAGTTTGTCCTGAATTTGGCATTTTCAGTTGTGACCCAAGAATGCACGGTTACACAAGGCAAGTCAGTGCACCCCAAACTACAATCTCTGCACCTCACAGCATTGATGATCTCTGGTTGAACAATGAGGAGAGAGTTTGTTCCTGAGATGTCTAGGCCATTTTGGTGAGCAGCAGAAAGGATTCCACCACAGCCACACATGCATTAAAATGGAAAAGGTTTTCAATCTGGGTGGAATCTCACCAATTATCACCAAACAGCACAGAGACTAGATATATACTATACTGTCTGTTACAGCTGAAATCCTCTGGCATCTCTGTCAGTTCAGTGAGAGTCCATCTAGCATCCATCTCTGCAGTATACCCACCAGTGGATGGGTATTCTATCTTTTCACTTCCTTGGAATCCAGATTTTCAAAGGGGCGAATTCCCTTGTACTTTCCTGTATCTGATACAGTAATTTTTATGGGACCTGAATGTAGTATTGTCTTGCTTGATGGGCTCCCCTTTGAACCTTTGGCAACAACATTTCTTCCACTGTTATCAATGAAATAGTGTTTCTGGTAGCAGTTACCTCCGCTCGGAAGGTGTCAGAGCTACAGACACTTTTAGCTGATTCTCCTTTCACATATTCCACAAAGACAAGGTCCCTCTTAGTCTGCATGCTAAGTTTGTGCCTAAGGTGGTTTCATCATTGCACCTCAACCAGACTATTCATCTGCCAGTGTTCTTTCCAAAGCCTCATTCTTCCAAGGATGAAGAAAAGCTTCATAAATTGGCTGTCCAAAGGGCTCTGGCACTTTACTTGTACTGCACAGTCTTTCAGATCCTCTCCCAAACTCTTTGTATCCTACGCTGAGAGGATTAAAGGGCAACCTGTTGCAACATGTATTTCTTGTTGGATTTCTGACTATCGAGTTTTGCTACGTTTAAGCTGGCAAAGGTATGTCCTCCACCAAGGATAACAGCCCAGTCCATTAGGGCTCATTCTACTTCATCAGCCTTTTTGAGCAACACTCCTGTCGTGGATATTTGCAAAGCAGCAACATGGTTGTGTGTACAAGCCTTCTCCAGACACTACTCTCTTACTCAAACTTCCTGAGATGAGACTTCAGCAAGTCAGTGTTAGTCGCTCTTCAAATAATGTGAAGTCCCACACCCTGTCTGGAAATTTCTGGTGAGTCACCTCACAGTAGAACATATATGTGCACAATCACCGGAAGGAGAAAAAGTGGTTACTTGTTGGTACAGTAACTGCTGTTCTCGAGGTATGTTGTGCACATAGACATTCCATGACTCTCCCACCTTCCCTGCCACTTCAGGTACGATACCCTGGCCATGTGAACGAACAGAGAGAGAGACAGTGGCCAGGCCCTTTTATATCTTTGGCTCAGTGCACAAGGACAGTCGAGGGTACATGCGTTGCTTGCTGGCACTGCTAGCAAAAGTTGTTGTTTGAGAGTTCATTGGGCACAGTGAAATGCATATGTGTACAATCCATTTTGAAGAACAACAGTTATTGCACAGGTAAGTAACTGGGTGTTTGTGAAGTGTACTGGTTTTCAAGCTCAAAAAATAATAATATAATGAGCAGAGGTTTACTTGCAGGTGTAAGCCTTGCTGGCAAAATAGTCCTCCTTGTTAACCCAGCTAAGGGTTATATAATCTAGCATTACCACAATGAGTTATTCTTTTTTTTTTCCCCAGAAAGGAAAAGTAATAGTTTGGTCCAACCACCTCTGTGTCCTTCCTTCACACTTCATTTAATCTCATTACATTTAGAAGGATTATTCAACAAATCCCCAACCCACTAGGGAATATCAGATAGTGCAGAATATGGCAGCCATTTGTTCAGTGGTGCGTTTTTCAGGGAGCAAATTAGACCTGTGCTGCAACATCATCACTCACTTATGATTCATTTTCATATGTAATTCAAGAAGTTGTTTGTAACCTCTTAAGCCAGGGTTATGACTGTCCGAAAGAGTGCTTCTCTCCCCATGTGATACCATGGCAGGTGAGGTCAGGTGAGGTTCTCAAGCTAATGGCTTCTTGGTTTTTAATACAAAGAGGCTGGTGGCAAAATGGCTTCAGCTGAGAAATTGTCTTTCCCCCTGGTCTGCTGATCTTAAGAGCAAAATGCAAGGCCTATCTGGTTTCCCAGGCTTTTGAGAAGGGGGTGATTTAGGATGATGTGTGTGAAATTAGGTATTGGGTTATTGGTAGTCTTGATGAGTTATTTAGATAAGGAAGAATTTGTAGTTTCTGATTTACTTTGTAAAAATGTGTAGTTGTTGTTATAGTACATGAGCCCCAAGAGTATATAGATATGCATATTTCCAAAAATCCAAATGCATACTTAATGCAAAGTAAATGATACTATGTCTACTGCGGATGGACATGTTGATACCATTCTGATTTCTGTCTAGGGCCAGAAAAAGTAGCGTCAACATTTTGTGGGAATTTCTCATTAGTTTGCCAGTCTGGAGGCCTGATCTTGCAAAATGCTGTCTGTCGCCTATGGAGAGCTGAATGCCCTCAGATTGCTGTGAAGTCAGTGGAAGTTAAGAGCTGGTAACACTGCCAGTTTTGTATACTCTACCGTTTCCAATAATTCAGATATATATTGGATAAGCATCCAAACTTTGGAAATGTATCTGAATTGAATTTGAACTTCAAACCATTTGAGTCTGCTAAACCTTATATTAACTAAGAATATTCTCAGTGTGAAAATGCTATAAGATAACTTGGTATATTTTATTTAAAAAACAGTGCGTTTTCTTATCTAGATGGAAATTGGTCTAGCTAAAGACCAAACACGACACACAGAAGAGATTTTCAGGCTCAAAGAAGACGCTAGAATGGAACTAGACATTGAAAGACAAAAGCACCAAGAATTAATAGCAAAATATCAGAAAGATCAAGAGGAACTACGGATGAAGGTTTGGAGCAATTGAAAGGAAGTTGGTGTTGCAACCGTAGATAATATACCTTGGAGACAAAAAGGAGTGGGGTGGGGGAACCTAATCCCCTTAGATTGTGTTTCTTCATCTAGATAGGTTACTAGCATGTCATTACACTTTCTCCCTGTTCTAGTATATACAGTACATTTTGTATTATTTGAAATGGAACAGAGCAAACACATTTTGCATATAGCTATTTCATTTAAAGGTATTATAGGGTAGATATTTTTGCATTTACTCAGACCCAGATTTCTCCTAGCTATAGTTTTTTGACATGTTGATTTTTCTTGCAATGTCATACAATGGGCTAACTGAATTAAAAAAAAATCAAACTATATTTCTTACACAATTTATTTAATTAAAAGTAAAATCAAAGCCCTTGGACTACTCTGAACTATACTGGGCTGGCATAGAGGTATCCCCAGTAGTTTCTCCCTCCTTACCTGAGTTTAGTGTTTATTGGACAAAGCCAAGTATTGAGTCCATTAGTTCTCCCTTTATCTATGTTAATTTCTTTCATTCAATACAATTTTCTATTCCTTTCTCTTTTCAGATGTTTTTCTAGCCAGGTAAACCACCAGTTATCTGAATCCTATTTATCCAAATCTGAGTTTTCCAAAATTCATATAAAAACTGAAAATAGTTTTCCAAAAGTTTTAGACATCCTTTGAGACATTTGGAGAATCAAGAAAGGGATTTTTATTATGTTTATTTCAAATGCATTATTTTAAGCCAATGTTTAAACAGTTGAAAATAAAACATTTTATTTTCATAGTATCTATATATTATTTTTTTAAAAAGACTATCTACTTGCTCTAGAGGTTGAAATTGAGATTAGAAATCAAAAGACTTTTTCCCATTTCTAGCACAGTTTCACTATTTGACCTTAGGCAAATCACTTAAATCTCTCTGTGCCTGAGTTTTCTTACATTTTAAAAGCACTTTGACATCCTTGAGGGGTATTCTATAAGTCCAAAGTAGTGGTATTGTTCATTTGTACCTGTTAGGAGCTACACATCTTTACTTTCAGAGCTCCTTTTGTCTGGTATCAAATTTCTACGTAACCAAATAAATAATTGCATGTGAACTAATGTACGATTTATCATACAGATACCTGAATTAATATCCAGTGCCATCAACAGCCTAAGGATGGAAGTGGGAATTCTTAAAAACCAGCTTCAGGAAGCCCAGGTCAAACTTACAGAGAAAGATGGAGATAAGGAAGAAGAAATGCGAAGCCTTAAAAGGCTGGTTACTAAGCTTGAATTTCAGCTGAAGAAGGAACAGAACAACAGTGATTCATTATCAGAGGGCATGAGGAAAGAAATTAAAGAGAAGTCAGATGAACTGGAAAAATTAACCCAGGAGCAAGCAGAGCTGATTCAGAATTTGAGTCAGGCTCAAGAGGAGGTAGGAACTTGACCAAAGACATGCCCTGCTACATTTAGTATTAAATATGTGTGTACTATTCTATTATCATGTTACAAACGTGCAATTTAGATCAATGTAAAAGAAGTGCAGACTTTTAGAATAAACTAAAATCTTCAACTCTAGTGTGTTAATTTTAAAAGTCTTTAAAATGAATAATCTGTAAATCAAATGAAAAGCAAATTTTATGAACAAATTTTGAAATAATTAGTGTGAAAACCCCTGTTAGTGCATTATTACAAGAATACTCATCCCTTTCAGGTCTTTGAAGGCACCTCTCCTTCCACCTCATGTTTAACAACACTCTAAAGATATAATTTAAAGGAACCCTGGATTTTTTCAAAATAGAAAACATGGACTATTACAAACACTTTAAACATGATAGTAATATTCCATCTAGCAATCTTATTCATATTTGAGATAATTAATTAGAAAAAAATTGTACTTGTACACCATGGATATGGGAGTGCATAAAATGTTTCACAGAAATCAGTTTACAACTATTTTGCATACAAGAAAAAAAGCTAGCTTTTTGGATAATTTTTTCACAATGAATAATGCAACCAGTGTGAATAATGCAAATATGCACAGACAGCCATTGCCTCTGTTGCATCAAACAATTCCAAACATTTCTTCTTTTTCTGTCCAATATTTCTTGTCTTATGAAATCCTAGACACAATAGGGATGCATTCCCTGCAAGCAGTCTCTTTTGGGTACATCTTCGCTGCAATAAAAGACCCGCGGCCCAGCTAGGGCTAGCTTGGGTCAGCTGACTCTGGTTTGCAGGGCTCGAGCTGTGGGGCTAAAAATTGGGGTTGGGCTGGAGCCTCGGCTGAGAAAACCTTCCCTCCTCACAGGGATTCAGAGCCCAGGCTCCAACCCAATCCCAAACTTCTGCACTTTGCAGCCCTACAGCCTGAGCCCCCAGAGCCCAAGTCAATTGGCCCGGGCTCTGAGTCTCGCAGCCCATAGGTTTTTTTACTGCAGTGTAGGCGTACCCCTTTTTGCTTTTCTTTTGTGAGTGATACTCAGGTGAGGCCAGGCATGTTGATGTGGTAAACTTGGCTTACTGTGCCTGCTTTGCAGGCATTTTTCACTGTCTAGACCTATCTTTATAAAATTCTACTACTAAAGTGGTCATTTTGCTTCTGAGAAAATGGGACCTGAAGGAGTAGAGCTGGAGCATTGCAACATCTTGTATTTATAGCTTGGTGGTCTGTTTTCTGCCAAGTTTGAAACTGTCTTGATTATTTCCCATTTTATGCCATTTCAGGGTAGCCAACTTTTCATCCTTGATATATGTTTGCTATCTCAGCCTTTAAATCTTCTATTACCTCCTTTATTCTTTAACAAATTGATTATATTGCTGTGATTTTGTTTTAGCTAATGAAGGTCCCTTCAGTCCTCAGAATGACTGAGCCCAACACTGACCACATCTTTAGCTCTGTTTCTGCCATTTTTTCCCTCCTCATAATGTCAAAGTCATCTCATATTTCTCCAGGCCTTTTTGCCTAAAGTCAGTTGCTCCATTCAGCTGCACTCACTTAAATCTGATTGTTTACAGCATAGGATTCTTCTCCCTCTCTTCCCTTTATACTGCTGCACTATGTACAGATCTTTAAGTGGTGGCATACTGACCTCTCTTTTTGTCCCATATCTAGTCATAGAATCATAGAATATCAGGGTTGGAAGGGACCTCAGGAGGTCATCTAGTCCAACCCCCTGCTCAAAGCAGGACCAATCCCCAATTTTTGCCCCAGATCCCTGAATGGCCCCCTCAAAGATTGAACTCACAACCCTGGGTTTAGCAGGCCAATGCTCAAACCACTGAGCTATCTCTTCCCCCACTCTATTCTTGTCCCCTCCCCTTTTTTCCTTTCTCCCCTCCCTTTACTTCTCTCTTCACCTCTCTTTCCCTTCCCTCTGCTGAAATTCTATGAACACCCCATTTTTGGGTGATTGGATGGTGACACGAGAAGTACTTTAATCATTCTTCATCTCCTTATTTCTTTCTCCTTGTCTTTTTCTTGTCTTGTCCCAAGAACAAGCATCCCCTTCTTCTCTCCCAGGGTGGGAGATGGGGAGAGGTTTGTGATTGTAACTCAGGGATACTTCCTCTTGTTCCCCTTTCCTCCTGGTGAGAATGAAAGCAAATTGCCATAGTGATGGTGTTTTGAGGCAAGTAGATTGTCGTTTCACTCAATGCAAATCTAAGACTTTGTGCATCCATAGGTCACTGGCTTTGGAATGACACAGTGAATATCAGAACTGATGGGGCAAATTGCTGAGCCTCATATAAAAATTCATTAATTCAGTCGTGCTTGAAAATAATATAAATGTGACAGGAAAGGTGAAAAAATGTAGTTCTCTGGTTTTAAAGAAAGGTCAAATATGAAAAAAAGCATTTTCTAATCACTCACTGTACAAAATAAACTTCCTTGAAGTGTTTTACTGCTTCAGCAGATTAAATGTTCCACAGTATTATTCCTCAATAACTTTCATAAATTGTTACTTGACAATTTCCCCTTTTAGAATAGATCTTATGCAAAGACTGCAAATAAAACAGAAGTGTCCCAATAGCATGACTAAGTATAGCTATAGAAAACATTTAGCATGATTTTAACAGTGGGAGCAGCTTGAGATATGGCATATGAAAGTCGTATTTTAGCCACCGAATGCCTATGTAGTAGCATTCTACTAGCAAGAAAACACAATCTCTCTCTCCTGCTATCCATCTGAACTATTCAGACCAACTCATCCACAAGTCTTTGAGCCAAGTACTGATTTAATTCATGTAGTCATTTTAAAGCAAATCCTCATTTGTCAGCAGCTCAGGTTATGCCTCATTGTGTTCCAAGTACAGTGGAATGGTTTTGACCCCAGACAACTGAAAAATTAGAAAATTGGGTATCTGATTTTTTTTTTGTAGTATAGTCATAATTTTATCAACTCACCCTGTATGTGAACATATACCCTCTGATCACCAGTACCCTATGTTTGAGGAGTTCAGTAAGCACCCAGCATCTATCCCTTTTAGAGTGATGATGTTTCATAAAGTATGTGTTTCTTTCTATTTGCAGAACTCTCTTCTCCAGGAAACGGTGCGTAGAGAGTGTGAGGAACGCTATGAGCTAACTGAAGCTTTGACTCAAGCTAGAGAACAAGTATTTGAACTGAAGAGGCTCAGTGGAAACTTCCCACTGTCACAATGTTCACTCAGTCAGGGCAGCCTAATCTCCTGTGCTGCACTGGTCAGTAATCATGGACAGAAGAGCCTTACGAGCCCAAACTCTGGGAAAGGAATCACACACTCAGGCCTGTGTAGTATTTCAAGAGCTGCTAATGCACCAGCCTTCAATAAACACAAAAGCAGTGGTAAAGTGGGTTTGCCAGCTCTAACTCCACCACACCCTCCCAGGGAAAGAGCGTCTTCTGTGAATGAATCCAAGAACAGAATAACTGCAGTTATAAGAAGACAACTGAGTCAGCTCTGATGCATAAAAATGTTCAAGGACAGTACATTGGTAAACCATGAAAACCATTTCAGTGCATTATGTGGTCACTTAATTGTGGACTATAGGGGCAAAATGGTACCAGAAAGTTAAACTTTCCTGGCAATTAGCATATTTCTATTTTTTTTTTTTTTACAATTTAAAATTAACCTAATATCTGTTATGTAGTTATATTTTACAAGGCAATCATGGTTGCTTATTTTTTGTTCAACAATATAATGGAGTTAAAATGCTACATGTATTTCAAGGTGAGAAATATAAAAAGAAAAACACAGTACTCCTCCAAGAGGTGTTTTCAGCAAATCTGGCACAACTGTAATTAAGATATTTGAAAAGCTCCAGAATTATTTCACCAAACCATCACCATGTCCTGGTCTTCATATTTCAAATTGTATCCAGATTAACTCCAGTGCCAGTTAGTGTTGTACAAATGTACCTCAAGCATTAAGGGACAGATTTTGTCCTCCTTTCATTGAATAGCAACATACTTGCAAGTAGTTCCATTTCAGCCAATGGGATTGACTGTTTTTGCAATAATTTACTACTCACCATGAGAGAAGATGGCAGAATCAAACCCTAAATAATAGACAAAATATTGCACGGAAGCAACGTCCCACCCATTGCTGTATAAGTCCTGTACCCACTCCAGTAAAGGAACCCAGAACCCTTAGGTAAATTGACATAGCTCCACTGAGGTCATTGAAACTATGCCAATTTAGGCTAACAGTCTTATGGGGATCTTTTAAAATTCTTCCTTTACGAGAAATGACTTACTATGTATCAAAATTAAAACCCAGTGTCCCTAGGGTATACACTGTTCCAGTTACTTTTTCCATAACTCAGGACCCCAAGTGATGTGACAGCTTCAGGAATGCATTGTACCCAAAAGCCAGCAGGTTCGGTACTGCCTCAGTCTGAAAGATGTGGCCTTTTGATTTTCATCAAACCAGCATCATCATATTGAGCTACCTCCTTTCAGTTTGAGGTGATCCTTCTGCTTGTACATAGGGGCATACACTCAGTTGTTACACAACAGAATTAACATTTTCATTTTACTACTGTGAACTTGGGGCTGTGCTTTTTTCTGGAACATGCCACAGGGATACTCATTTAAAATAAATAAATAAACCTAGCAGTCTGCATTAGTTTGATGTGATTGAGTTGGTGCTCTATGGTAGCCTCAGATTTCACTCCCTGGACCACCAAATCCTTGGAGTGTTCTGGGACAGTCACTCACACTTACCTTTGTGTGTTCCCAGGAGAGTTCTGTTCAGGCTCAGATTCAGGTTGGTGGCTGTGACATGAACTAAAACCTCATGGGAAGGAGATTAAACTTGGAAACTTTGGAGATTCTCAGAACCGTAATCAGCAACTAGAGGACTGAGAGGTTGCACGATCCTTTTGAAAGCTTCGGAACTGGACACACTGTTCTCTTCTAGTCACATTGTTGTTCTTCACAGGACACTTTAAGTGCTAGCCATGAGACACTTTTGAAATCACACACTGGATCTTGACCTCTAACTTTCCTGGTCCTGAAAAGATCACAGTGTCCTAAAATGACTGTAGTATTCCATGAGAGACAAGGTGGGTGGGGTGATATCTTTTATTGGACCAGCTTCAGTTGGTGGAAGGGATAAATTTTTGAGCTTAACAGAGCTCTTCTTCAGGCCTGGAGGAGAAAAGTAGAGCTAGAATTAGGCCAATGCTGAGCACTTCTATAAATTCCCACCTCTATTTTCTAGTTCTATATGCAATATATATATACACACACACACTGTTTTACTGGAATTATTTAGTTACGCTGTGACTCATATATGGACCAGATCCTTCAGTCTTTTATGCAGGCAAAACTCCCATTGACCTCAGGGGGAGTTTTGCCTGCCAAGGAGCAGTATGATTAGTTCACATCTCAATTATAATCAGAAAGGGTCAGATCTCCATGGCCAACTGAGTTCTGCTTGGTTCAGGGCCTGAGGAGTAGCAGGAGAAGCCTTTCCGCTTCCCTGAATGTGCGACTAAACAAGGAGACTCAGGGCTGCTGTAAAATATGCCAGCTTACTTTCCCATATGGACTACTTCACCAACCAGAGATCTCCAGAGCGCAGTGAGAGGAAAGGGAAGCGGAGGCTACATATACCACCACCTATGCTAGTTTTATGCCTCTTGGAGATCCCCCTACATCAGGGGAATCCTTATCTCCCATACTAAGGCAGTTGTCCATTCCCTTTGTGCTGCTGGAGCAATGCAAAAGGGACAGAGTCATAGTCTGGGATCTGGTCCCCTGGTCTGCTGTAAAGTAGATGTAGCTTCATAGACTATGAACTGCAGAGTCATAAAATGTAAAGTAAGAAATACCAACACAGAATGAGAACAATCATTGGAGTAAAGTAGTTAGCACTGAGAAAACATATAAATCACAGCTCAAGGAGCTGGTCAAGAACAGAGTTCCTGGCTTCCTTTTCTGTCCTTACCTCACAGAAATCCAGAACTCTCTGCTAAGCAATGAAACATGTCAGGAAATCCTGCTCAGTGATGCTGAGGTTTTAAAGACAACATGACAGGATCGAAATTAATTTCACAGAGCAGAACAATGGGAGTAAAAAATGTAATAGCTGATGCATTTCTTTTACTTGGCTGAAACTTACCAATGTGGGGGCAGGGGGTAGCACTAAAAATGTATTGTAAGGTCCCTGATTACATCAGTGAGCCATGGTGTCGGCTGGAGGTAATACTTCTATTAAAAATGATGGCGTTTGTGCCGTAGATTTGTCCGAAGAATGTGGCTTGTACTATTATGTATTAGACATAATGGAATACTGAAAAAAATAAGTGTGCTTTGGAAGGGCTGTCTAGTTCCTCATGCTTCAGGGCATAAACCAATCTTTCACCAGTATGGGTTAGGGAAAAAACTTTCCTGTGTGCAGATTATCCCATAACTGCCTACTGCAGGGTTTTGTGTGTCTGCCTCTGAAGCAGCTGGTACTGGCTGCTGTCAATGACAGCATAATATACCTTAGAGCAGAGGTCCAACTTCACCCACCACCCCAGCAGCAGCCTCATGAGTCAGGGAGCACAAAGTTGGCATACAGCTTCTCCCTCCCCCAGGTCCTATACCAAGCACAGTTCAGCTGGACCTGATGATCAGGGTCAGTAAATGACTGCTTTGCATGTAATTTTTAAATACATGTAGATCTTGGTATGAATTAGGAAATGCTTCATTTGTCCTTCTAGGCCATGTTTTTTATTTTTGGCCAAGCCAAGTGAGGTCTTACAGACAGAAATGCTGTCATGTTAAGTGTAACATGATGCCTTTGAACACTGCATCCCGTACATTTCAGCCGTTTGGGGAATGAGCTAGACCTCAACACTGTTGATTTTGGTTAAACTCAGAAGAGGGAATGGGGGACACATGGAGCCCCTGACAGAGCCATCAGCTTCAACTACCTCTGTAATTGTCTGTAGCTCAGTGAACCAGTTGATAAAAATGGTAGGGGAAAAGGATTGTGTGCAGCTGGAATGGGGGTGGGTGTCAACACAGAGCCCCTGGCATGGGGGAGCAAATGGGGGAACCCTGGTATGGGGAGAGGGGACATGGGGGCACACAGGGCCCCTGATATAAGGGAGGGGAGGGGGGCTGCAGGGGGGTTCCTGCAATGGATGGGGATGAGAGGGTGGAACATAGGGCACTTGGGTCGGGGGGGGGGGAATGAAGGGATACAAGGAGCTCCTGGGGTACAATATGCTCAGCCTAAAGAAGCAACAAAGTGTACAAAACCCTCTTGTTTATTAGTGCCTTGGGATTCTCAGTACATTTTTGGGAGCACTCTAGTGACTTTTTTTAACTCCTGTAAACTCAGCCCATTTTCACCCCTCCAACCAACTGTGTTGCCTACTTCATAAAAAGCTAGTCCCCTCTAGCTGTTGAAGGCAGGGGAAATCATGCCATTGACATTAATAGGAGCTGAAGCAGGCCCAAAGCATCTGCTGTATTTATCAAAGACGTCGACTTCCAGTCCTATTAGGGGGTCACATTTTTTTTTTTATTTAAAATCCTTTGCAGCAGATTTTACAAGATAAATGTTGCTTTGCCTCATATATGAGAGATGACAACTGAGCCTTTCATATCGTGCCTGGTTATGATGTGGGATCCCAGTCCACTTCTAGTTTTTTCCATGAAGGAAGAAAGTTGACTTCAGAAAAAGTGGTCTTTGTATCTTAGCAGCATTAAAAATACATAGAAATAGAAACTGGAGCCATGGCGACTATGATATATTGTTAAAGGGTATAAATTAGGAAACAAATGCTAGACATCTTTCTTTTTATTCAAAAAGAGCTGTGCTCTGAGGTACAGTGTGGTCTAAAATCTAGATCTGGCCCTTAGCAATATTTTATAAGCCTTGTCCTTTAAAGCATGCATAATGATGTGAAAAGGTACTGTGTATTTGTAATAAGAGGAAGAGAACAGGGTTAGAGAAGGATGAAATTGGGGAGATTTCCTTTCTTTATCAAAAAACCTAATCTTTGAGTATAATTATTTAAAATGGGGTTTAACCACATTAGGCCTAGTTGTTGTTAGTATTATGTTTCTAATTGCTGTAGGTAGTTTAGGTTTCAGCCTTCCACTATAGCCACAATAAACCCCATAAGCACTGATATTGACACAAACTAACTGAGTCTAATCATGCTTAGCAGTTACATGGTTTTTCATCCTCAAAGCACGGCACAAAATTAATTTTAATACTATGGTAAAAAAGGACTCTGAAAGTGACTTGTTGAGCAGATTCTAACACTGGAAATATAATTTGTGTGATGGAAAATCTGAACAGCTGGCACTGCATTGCAAACTGTTCCCAGATAATGGAAAAAAAAAATCATCTTCCAAACAAGTGTGGAGCGTTCCAGCATATTATTTTTTGCCTGCCTCATGAGATGCCCTTTTATCCCTTAAAAACAAATAGGCAACAACCGTTCCATAGTTTCAGTTTTCCACCTGCAGCCTTGTATTACTGGTGAATGAAGGGCCCTGCCAGGATGTGACTGACTACTTCTTCCCAATGAGCTCAGAGGCAATTTTTTAGTGTTCCACAACAGCAAAGATTCTGTTATGTATAACATAGGTCCCATTACATGGTAATATTCTTCCTGCCCTGCCCACACAGTGTCTTATCAATGCAAATTATTACATACAAGATGAAAACAGTGATTCCTGGCAGTCTGAAAAGTCATATGATGAGCCAGTAAGTTTTTGTTTGCTTGTTTACCTCCTGAGAGGTCAGCTATCCTGAGGTCTGAAACAAGGCTAACCAATTAGATTGGCTTAACAGAGGTCAGTATTTACCTCTTAGATCAATAAATACTGACATCACTAAGCTAATAGAAACTTAATACAACCTGATACAAAAATGACTGATGATGTCAAAATACTGTCATGATCATGATCTATTGATTGTAGTCATGTATCACTACAGTACTGATTGTCCTGTACTCATTAGCATAATTCTTTATTCTTTTAGAATAATAATGTATAGTACTACCACATGTGAGACCCTACTTATAGTACAATTATACAATTAATTTATCACACCATGTCATAAATATAAAGGGAAGGGTAAACCCCTTTGAAATCCCTCCTGGCCGGGGAAAGCTCCTCTCACCTGTAAAGGGTTAAGAAGCTAAAGGTAACCTCGCTGGCACCTGACCAAAATGACCAATGAGGAGACAAGATACTTTCAAAAGCTGGGAGGAGGGAGAGAAACAAAGGGTCTGTGTGTCTGTCTATAGTCTGTCTTTGCTGGGGATAGACCAGGAAAGGAGTCTTAGAACTTTTATTAAGTAATCTAGCTAGGTACGTGTTAGATTATGATTTCTTTAAATGGCTGAGAAAAGAACTGTGCTGAATAGAATAACTATTTCTGTCTGTGTATCTTTTTTGTAACTTAAGGTTTTGCCTAGAGGGGTTCTCTATGTTTTGAATCTAATTACCCTGTAAGGTATCTACCATCCTGATTTTACAGGGGGGATTTCTTTATTTTTATTTACTTCTATTTTTATTAAAAGTCTTCTTGTAAGAAAACTGAATGCTTTTTCATTGTTCTCGGATCCAAGGGTTTGGGTCTGTGGTCACCTATGCAAATTGGTGAGGCTTTTTATCCAACATTTCCCAGGAAAGGGGGGTGCAAGTGTTGGGAGGATTGTTCATTGTTCTCAGATCCAAGGGTCTGGGTCTGTAGTCACCTAGGCAAATTGGTGAGGCTTTTTACCAAACCTTGTCCAGGAAGTGGGGTGCAAGGTTTTGGGAAGTATTTTGGGGGGAAAGACGCGTCCAAACAGCTCTTCCCCAGTAACCAGTATTAGTTTGGTGGTGGTAGCGGCCAATCCAAGGACAAAGGGTGGAATATTTTGTACCTTGGGGAAGTTTTGACCTAAGCTGGTAAAGATAAGCTTAGGAGGTTTTTCATGCAGGTCCCCACATCTGTACCCTAGAGTTCAGAGTGGGGAAGGAACCTTGACACACCACTAAAAAGTAGTATATTCACTTAACGCATTGTACCATAATGCATAGTTAATTACATTTTGGAATATCAATGTGCAGGTCAACTCTGAAATATGTGTTTGAGGGGCAGCTAAAAGTGACCTACCTTTCATCCCTGTGCAAGTTTTCTTCTGCATTTGGAATTATAAAGTACTGACATTTTCATCATTCATGAACAAAACAGATTTTCTTGCAGAGGTTTTCAAATGTAGCCCAGATTCACTGGCAGTACATTACAAAAATACAAAACAAGGCCCAAGAATTCTGAAGATGCTTCCATTGTGAAGATTGTCTAGTTTTATTGACACATTTCTATGCCTTCTCTCTAAGCACCACACCAGTCCTTTTCAAAAAACCCAGGTAACTATTATATTTTTGTGTGAGTCATAGTCCAGCACCTGTTACAGTATTAAAGGACATTATTTCTGCAAGTTACACAGCAGCTGCCATCTCTATCTTAGTCTCCTGGTTACCTGCACGCATTCATTTAGTACGGCTACGCTGAATGCTTTAAAAGCTATGTAGATCTTTATATCTTCTAATGGAAAATGATGACTTAGTGGGGACTTTTCCAAAGTCAAGTTACTGGAAATATACACAAAGCACAATTTGGAGCCATAAACTTGTCCAAACCAGTCTTTACGCACCTATATTGGCCATGCATCAAGAAAGGATCCAGTAAACTATGGCACAGCAGATGCACACACCTACATATTGTTTATTTCCAACACATGCTATCATATTGATTATTCCCACACTAAGGTGTGGTGCAGGATCAAAGTTTCTGGCTGGAAACATTTCAAAGTCTTTGAATTACTCCATCGATATAAAAGTTGAAGACCAATTTTGTGTAAATAGGGATTTGATTACTTTACCTTCACACAGAAGGACAGCTGCAATGAGCAGCATGTTAAAAAGCTTTTTAACGATGTAATAGTTTTTGGACAAAGTGCTAGAGGGTAAGATTGGGCATATAGGTCAGAAGACATAAAGGGCATGATTTTTAAGAGACTTACACCTGTCCTATGTTGACGGCATATTTTTGTACCTGCAATTAACAGTAGGCACCAGTGCTGCCATGGAGACAAATTTAGAGCCTGATTCTCCATCACACCTGTCCACATCAGGAGTAACTGCTGATGTTGGAGTGAAAGCAGCGTAAAACCAGAATAATGATAGCAGAATCAGATCACAGTTGGTAAGAATTGTGCCAGCAAGAAAGTAGACAGCTATTAATGCTGCTTGGCACACATTAAAAACTGGTTGACAGGTCTCAAAATGTAATTTTAAATAGGGGACTCATCACTGAGTGGCTGTGTTTCTAGACTGGTTCTTGTCTCTCACTATTGAACATTTTTATCAAAGGCCTGGAAGAAAATATGAAATCATGACTGATGAAGTTTGCAGATGACATAAAGATTAGGGGAGTGGTAAATAATGAAGGGGACAGGTCACCGATACAGAGTAATCTGGTTTAACATGGCCAAATGGAAAGTTATATATCTAGGAACAAAGCATGTAGGCCATGCTTACAGGATGAGGGCACTCTAGCCTGGGAAGCAGTGACTCTGAAAAAGGCTTTGGGTCATGGTGTATGATCAGTTGAACATGACCTCCTTGTGCGGCTCTGTGGCCAAAAGCCCTAACATGATCCTTGGCTGTATGAATGGGAATAGGCAGGTTATAGGTACATGTATGGCACTGGTGTGACTTCTGTTGGAATACTGTGTCTGGTTCTGGCACTTCAAGAAGTATGTTGATAAATTTGAGAGGGTTCAGAGAAGAGGCATCAGGATAATTAAATAATTGATAAACATGCCTTATAGTGATTAAACTATCAGACTCTCTCTGTTTAGCTTAACAAAGAGAAGGTTAAGGGGTGTCTTGATCACAGTCTGTAAGTACCTACATGGGGAACAAAAAATTGATCATGGGCTCTTCAATTTAGCTGAAAAAGGTATAACGTGATGCAATGTCTGGAAGCTGAAGCTGGACAAATTTGGATGGTAAATAAGCCAGACATTTGTAACAGTGAGAGTAATTAGTCATTGGACCAGCTTCCTAAGGGTTGTGGTTAATTCTCCATTGCTGGGAATTTGAAAATTAATATGGCAGTTTTTCTAAAAGACATGCTCTAACTCATACAGGAATTCATTTGGGGACATTGTGAAGCAGAACAGGACTAACTACTTCCTTCCAGTTTCTCCAGAAGAGCTGGCAGAGTGTTCAGAGTCCCCCATCCCAGAAGGATGAAGAGGCTAGGCTGGAGTTCTAGTGGTTCTCCAAAGTTTATGATCAAGGCCAGAACCTGAACTTCTCCAGGGTTAGACAACTCCAGGAACTACGCTGTGTGCTCAAACAGAGCAGGCTCAAGATGTGGATTGTAATCTTGCTCTTCCAACTGGAGTGGCAAGGCAATGGGTGTGTGACTTGCAGCCTGGTGTGCTCTGCTCCATAATTAACATTATCTGGGGGAATTTAATTTTTTTTTTTAAGAGCAGAGGAAAGGTTGTGCATAGATGTCTCAATATTCTCTGTAATGAGGAGTTGAGGGTCTGTCTGTCTAGCACCTTGGCCTCCACACAACATTCTGAAGGACCCCTTACTGCCTACCAGGTCAATAGCTCTATATGAAAGGCATTTCTTTAAAAGAGCACATCTATGCTCAGTTTTGCTAGAGTGCCCCTAAGCAGTCATTATCAGGCAATGCCTCAGACATTACCACCGAGCTGAATCTTTTACAATCTCAACTGGGGGGAATATTTAATGTAACAGCTCCTTCAGACACTCAGGGGTGTATTTATCAAGGCCTCTTGGCAGTTTCTGGAGATGATAGAGTGGAACTGTTACCAAGAGAAGTAAAGGGCTCTTTGTGATTTTGGTTTGTTTTTACAGTTTTTCTTTGGCAGAGTTACACTGTGTCTTGTCACTGGCTCATTAGTGACAGTTTAGTGCAGCGGGAACAGGCAGATTGTGTCAGTCTCTCCTAAACTCAGTTTGCATAGTATAAATTCTCAGGGCCTGATTTTAAAGCATTGGGTGTCTATATTGTACCTGCCAAATTTGTGGCCAGACCTACTGCTTGCACACTCAGCATTTGTGCACTCTAACAGGTTCATAGCAGATAGCCCTCGTTCCCCATTTTGACCATACAAATGCCTGTATTTATCATTTTCCTCCAAATTACTGTTTTGAGGCAGGTCAAAAGATGCACCCATGCCATTTTACACTTGCTGTCTGCCAATAGCCCAGCCAGAGTTGGAGGGCAGCGTAACTGAAGGGGGAGTAGGGAGAAAACTGATTAAAACAAATAAGCTTGCCTTTCTGCCCTATCAACAGACCTGGAAAGTGATGCCTGCATCATATGTTCTATTTATGTGGGTGAAGCTGGGGTTGTCATGCTGGGGGTTGGCTGAAATCTCCTTGAAGCTGATGGGTATAACAGCCACTCTTTGTTCAGGATAAAAGTAGACAATTAGGTTCCTTTGTGGAATAGATAGTGGAAACAATAGGCACCACGCTCCCAAAATAAAGGCCACATACAAGACTGTTCAGAAATCTGAACTAAGTGG
Organism: Lepidochelys kempii; assembly: GCF_965140285.1. NCBI lineage: Eukaryota > Metazoa > Chordata > Testudines > Cheloniidae > Lepidochelys > Lepidochelys kempii. The sequence continues at coordinate 24,355,382 of NC_136388.1, read as the reverse complement.
GCAGAGGGGTTTGATTGGGGGCTGAGTGCAAATGCAGGGTGCTGGGTATTGTTTAATGGAAGGGGGTGTGTGTGTGAGAGAGAAACAGCACTTAAGCACACACATAAGACAGCAAAGAAGTCCCAGAGACAGCCAGAGAAACACTTGTAGCATGACATAGAGAAAAAGCTGAGAGACAGAGAGTGCATTTTTGGGTAGAGTTCTGGCTGGAAAGAGGCTTGGGACTATGAGCAAAGAAACTGTCCTCTGTTGTTTGATTCCTATTGTGTTCAGGGAAACAGGACTTTGCGCTTCTTTGTAAATAAACTGGATTGTATCAGAGAAAAATCTGACTCCACCATCAATTTCTCCTCCTAAGTGACAACCCAGAAGACCCTGAATATTGGCTAAACTCTTGAGAAAAAGTGGTAACAATATCAATATTAAAATACTTTAACGTGTATAAAAGCCATTGCTTTATTATGAAATAATTAACATTGGATTAGGTTTTAGAATATATCCAGGGTGGGATGGCTCAATAAATGGTTTCATGTGGGGAAGGGCAATTGGCCCTGCAGTAAATTCAGACAGATGTGTCATAGATTCACATTGTAAGGTAACAAAAGCCCTTTAAGAACTCTGGATCTGCTGCTAATTCCTATTTCCTTTCATTACTGCAGCCTGATACTCTGTGTAGCAACTGGCTTGGAAGGAGAGCTAAGAAGGTCCGTGTTTAAACCTCTCATGCACGCAGTGAGCAAGCACAGGGTTAGCTGGCAAGGGTGTTTCAGCATGTGTGGGTACTTTCAGCATGTGCAGATGGGTGGCTCCATGTTAGCACTGGGCCCTGTAACTCAAAGGTCAAATTCAATGTGGCCTAGCTCAAAATCTGCTAAGGGCATTTTTTCTCCCCGGATTGTCTTTGTCTGCAGTAGGATTTGACATATTTCCCATGCTGCAGGGAAGCACCTGGCTAACCAGACACATCTTTGTGCCCATCCACAAATCTGAGCTTATTATGCATGTCGCTGTGGAACAGCATGGGACAGCAGTAGAGAGGTCACCCACAGCAGCACTGGGCCAGTCATTCAATGAAAATTAGCTATGGGGCACTGTTGCAATGTTTGGAGCTGGATTTCAACCCCCCACAGTTAGGCTGTGTCCAGAACTAGGTTTTCGATCAGCATGCTGCAACGATAGGGAGGTGCAGTGTTTGGTTATTCAGACCTGGAGGGTTGTTTCAGGCACCTCTCTGATAAGAACACAAGCAAGTTGTATTTTGTTGTGGTCTCAGCAGTGTTCGCTGCCTGCCCGCAGGACATCAGGAGCACTGCTTGTGGGGGTGGAGGCCAGCCCAGCGAGCGTAACACGTTCACTAGCCACATCGTGGGCACCCCAAAAATGCCCTGTTCAAATTAATGGGCTGTTAATGCTATTAACCATGTAACCCAAGGGTGGGCAAACTTTTTGGCCCAAGGTCCCATCTGGGTGGGGAAATTGTATGCAGGGCCATGAATGTAGGGCTGGGGCAGGAGGTTGGGATGCAGGAGGGAGTGCAGGGTGTGGGAGGGGGTGCGGTGTGCAGGAAGGGCCTCAGGGCAAGGGGTTGGGGTGGAGGAGGGGTATGGGTTGTATGAGGGGGCTCAGGGCAGGGAGTTGGGGTGTGGGGTGCAGGAGGGGTTCAGGGTGCTGGCTCTGGCCCGGCGCTGCTTACCTGGAGCGGCTCGGGGGTGGCAGCCGCGCCGTGCCGCTAAAGCGGGCTCCCTGCCTGCCGGGGCCCCGCACCAGGCCCAGAAGCGGCTGGCACCACATCCCTGTGGTCCCTCGGGGGAGGGGGAAGCAGAAGGCTGCACACACTGCCCTCACCTGTGGGTTCCACACCCAAAGCCCCCATTGTCCAGAACTTCAGGGGTGGAACCCACAGGGGAGGGCAGCGCGCGGAGCCCTCTGCCCCCCTCTCCTACAGGGGCCACTGGGACGTGGTGCCGTCCGCTTCCGGGAGCGGCGCGGGGTCTGTGGTGCCACCAGTGTGGCAATCCCGCGGGGCGGATCCAAAGCCCTGAGGGGCCGGATCCAGCCCGCGGGCCATAGTTTGCCCACCCCTGATGTAACCGAAACATATCCACCCAGCTGAAAGCATTGAACTGGAATATTAAGGGACAGTTTGGATTTGAATCTAAGGACAGTTTTAAAAACACACACATACCTAACCCAAAAGAAAGCCAGAGCCACCTGTCCATGCCTGTGCCCTTTTGCGGCCTCCCTTAAACAACCTTAATAGCCCCCATCCTTTTTTAACAACAGGCCTTTGTACCAGAGGGAGCCTCCAAAGGTGGGACAAGATCTCTTTTGCAGCACTGCTAGCTTTTGGCATTGCTAGCAGACAGGGATGGAAGGGAGAGGCTTATAACCGCTGAGTGAATAGATGATAAGAGTATTACATTCGCTGTTCAGCAGTGGGGCATGGGACACAACAGTCTCGGCAACGTAACGAAAGGCCATCACTGCCTAACACCATCCTCAGTTCTTGTTCTGGCCAAACTCCCACTGAGTAAGGACTCAGTAAAAACTCAGTCAGGGCTTCAGAATGTGGCCCCCTAGCACACAGCATAGATCTGTCTGGATTTCCTGGGGAAGGTTGGTGGCTCACCCCTCGCCCCCCCTCCACCCCCGTTTTGTCCTTCAGCATCCTCAGCCTACAATGTCCTCACCAACATATTTTTAATGCTGGAGTCACCCGGTTTATTGTTGCTGTTGTAAAAAGATTAATGGGAAATGGAGTTCCTGAAGTACCACTGGGTTTTTCTGGTGACATCACTCTCAGCAAACATGGCTCCTCCCTGCCCCCACTTACCACAGCAGCATCAGCACTGGCTGTTCTGGCTGTGAGCAGGGCATCTCAGGTTTATAGCTAAATATCAGAGCTTTGGTTTATCAGCAATATTATAGTCAGTTGTTAACATTTTACTGCATCATTCCCAGGCAGCAGAAACACCTACACCACAAAACCTGCCCACTTCCCAGAATTAGGAGGTTTATTTTTATTATTGTTCATTTGTACGAGGAGTTGGCTGGGGGCTGACAGTGCGTGTGGGGGCTATTGCCTCTGTCTGCCTATGCCTCAGCCACTCTGTGCACTAGCAGGGATAGCACAGATGCAATTTTCTATTCACCGCATCATGACGATGTAGAAAGGCAATTTTCAAAAAAAGAAAAGGAGTACTTGTGGCACCTTAGAGACTAACCAATTTATTTGAGCATGAGCTTTCGTGAGCTACAGCTCACTTCATCGGATGCATGCCGTGGAAACTGCAGCAGACTTTATTTATACAAGTCTGCTGCAGTTTCCATGGCATGCATCCGATGAAGTGAGCTGTAGCTCACGCTCAAATAAATTGGTTAGTCTCTAAGGTGCCACAAGTACTCCTTTTCTTTTTGCGAATACAGACTAACACGGCTTTTACTCTGAAACTTATCTAAAGTGATCACTCTCCTTACAATGTGTATGATAATCAAGTTGGGCCATTTCCAGCACAAATCCAGGTTTTCTCACCCTCCGCCTCCCTCCCCCCCAAACTCACTCTCCTGCTGGTAATAGCCCATCCAAAGTGACCACTCTCTTTACAATGTGTATGATAATCAAGGTGGGCCATCACCAGCAGGGGAGTGAGTTTGTGTGTGTGGGGGAGGGGTGAGAAAACCTGGATTTGTGCTGGAAATGGCCCACCTTGATTATCATGCACATTGTAGGGAGAGTGGTCACTTTGGATGAACTATTACCATCAGGAGAGTGAGTTTGTGTGTGTATAGGGGTGGGGGGTGAGAAAACCTGGATTTGTGCTGGAAATGGCCCACCTTGATTTTCATACACATTGTAAGGAGAGTGGTCACTTTGGATAAGCTATTACCAGCAGGAGAGTGAGTTTGTGTGTGTGGTTTTTGGAAAAAAAGGGTGGGGGGAGTGAGACAACCTGGATTTGTGCTGGAAATGGCCCACCTTGATTATCATACACATTGTAAAGCGAGTGGTCACTTTGGATGGGCTATTACCAGCAGGAGAGTGAGTTTGTGTGGGGGGGGGCAGAGGGTGAGAAAACCTGGATTTGTGCTGGAAATGGCCCAACTTGATTATCATACACATTGTAAGGAGAGTGATCACTTTAGATAAGCTATTACCAGCAGGAGAGTGGGGTGGGAGGAGGTATTGTTTCATGGTCTTTGTGTATATAATATCTTCTGCAGTTTCCACAGTATGCATCCGATGAAGTGAGCTGTAGCTCACGAAAGTGTATGCTCAAATAAATTGGTTAGTCTCTAAGGTGCCACAAGTACTCCTTTTCTTTTTGCGAATACAGACTTACACGGCTGTTACTCTGAAAGGCAATTTTGTGGTTTAAACCTGGGGTCTCAGAGTCAGGATGTCTGGGCTCTGTTCTTAGCCCTGCTGCAGTCTCACTGGGGGCCTGATCCAAGCTCATTAAAATCAGCTGAAAGAACTCAAGCCTCAAAGTGAGGATCTGGATTGGAACTTTTCAAGTCTGGGAGATATTCAGAACTGGCGGTTTGGGTCAGTCCCTGATGGACCCAGGGACTGTAACGATAGCAGTACAGTCAGTAGGTACTGACTCCGGCCATGTGACCTTTCTCTCCCTTGCCCAGGTCATGTGATGGCCCAGGAAATAAAGTCTGGTTTCTGGCCCGCATTCTGGAGACTCAGATCCTCTCACAGGAGTAGCTGTGAATATTTGTGGCTCCTCATAAATGCAGGATTGGTTCAATCTCATCCCTAATCAGGGGACCGCGTTGGTGGTTTAGCCAGGAATGACATCATTGCCTGATGGAAACATTGGCATTTCAATACTGCCCTGTCACCACTGTCCTCCTGATTAAAACTCTGTGGCATTTAGCCACCAATATTTGCAGCTCTGCAGGTGCGCTGGAGTGCAAAACAACCCAGCTTCCTTACGGTGCTCCAGTTCATTCCGTCAGTGCTGTCTCTATAGCATCGGGCCATCCCACTCCTTTCATTGTGTTAGCCTAGCGAGTCAGTGCTCTAGCCAGAGCAGCTCGATGATGCAGCCCACTAGGTGAGGCTGGGTACCGCACGGACTGGAGGCTTTGTCAAGCGTGTGTGTTGGAGGGCACAATACGCAGGCGGAGCTGTGCTGCAGCACGTGCTTATGGCGTTTCTTTTTCAAGCTCTGTGTGGGTGGCTGGGGTTTGGTCATGAAAGGTCTGTGCCTTGGTCACTGAGAGGGACAAGGGGCTTGTTTGCCACTGAATGGAAAACTTATAGAAAAGAAGGTTTCGTAGGATATAAAGGGCCAGATCCTGAGGTCCTTCCACAGGCAAAGTCAATGGGTGTTTGCATGAGACTGAAGGGAAATGATGACGAGCTCAGCAGTGGGCCCAGATTATTGCAATCCAAAGTTCTATTTCAGGCTCGCCGAGGGAAACTAGAGGGAGATTTTTCAGGTTATGGTTTCAGATGGGGAGTGTGAGGGGCTTGTGCCAAGCCCAGGACAAATGACGCTTGCCGATGCATCTAGCAACGCTAGTAACATCTTTAAAACAGTCCTTAACTGGGTAGGGAGCCGAAGCTCCCTGTGAACGGGAGGGCAGAGGGGTTGGATAGGGTTGCCAGGCATCCAGTTTTCGACCAGAACATCCAGTTGAAAAGGGGCGCTGGCATCTCCGGCCGGCGCCGCTTACCGGGCCATTAAAAGGCCAGTTGGCAGCACAGAGGGGGCCCAGAGCTATGGCAGTCTCCTGCCTGCCCTAGCTCCACACCGCTCCCAGGCGCGGACGCCAGGTCTTTGCGGCCCCTAGGTGCATGCGTGGCCAGAGAGGCTCCACATACTGCCCTCGCGCCCGCAGGAACCACCCTCGTAGCTCCCATTGATCGCAGTTCCCAGCCAATGGGAGCTGCGGAGGCAGAGCCTGCAGGTGCGAGAGCAGCACACGGCGCCTCCCTGGACGCCCATGTGACTAGGAGCTGCAGGGACCTGGCGGCCACTTCCTGGGAGCTGCGGTAAGCACCGCCAGGACCCCACATCCCCAACCCCCTTTCACCCCAAGCTCCTGCCCCAGCCCAGCGTTCCCGCCCACACCCAAACTCCCTCCTGGAGCCTGCACCCTGCACCCCTCCCAACACCCCAACACCCTGTCCCTGTCCCAGTCCCAGCCCAGAGCCCTCTCCCGCACCCTAAACTCCACATTTTTGGCCCCACCCCAGAGCCCGCACCCCCCCAAGCCGGAGCCCTCACTCCCCTCCCACACTCCAACCCCTGCCCCAGACCAGTGAAAGTGAGAGAGGGAGCGTGAGCAACGGAGGAAGGGGGGATGGAGTGAGTGGGGGGCGGGGCCTCAGAAAAGGGGCAAGACAGAAGCAGGGCCTCGGGGAAGGGGCGGGGTAGGGGTTTCGGTTTTGTGCCATTAGAAAGTTGGCAACCCTAGGATCAGAGGAGGAGTGAAGGGAGCTAATGAGACTCAGTGGGTAGGAGGAGCCCGTTCCGGGGCAGAAGGTTGAAGGGGATTCCTACCTGCTCCTGGGCTCTTTCCAACCCCTCCATGTCCCACTCCCTGCTCCCTAGCCTGATCCTGGGCCACATGGTGGCTGCTCCTGTCCTTCTTGGTCCCATTCTCATCTCTGCCCCCTCAGGAATGTGTAGGCTTTTGTGGGGACAAAGCCCGCACCCAACATTGCCATTGTGAAGGTGCCAGTCCTCCCTGCTGCCCCCAGTTCTGTCCCCCCCCGCTTAATGTTTGCACTCGTAGCACCTTATATCAAAGGCTTTCAAAGCACCTGACAAAGATGCATAAGTACTCTCTCTGTTTTGCAAACCAGGAAACTGAGGCACAGAGTGCTTATCCAAGATTTCTCTTTGAGACAATGGCAGCACAGGGAATAGGGCCTTCATTACTTCTCTAACCACTAGACATACTGCCTCGCTTTATCTATGGAGGTGTCACAGTGTGGCAGGCCTGTATAACTGAAGCAGGTCCAGCTCCCATGTGCCAGAATAGGTGCTCTCAGTCGGGCCAGTTAAGGGGGCGGAGCTGCACTTGGGGCTACAAAGGGTCAGCGAGAGACGCACTGATTACTGAGAGGAAAGAAAGAACAAGCTAGGAAGCACCAGCACAGTCCCCTGGGAAGCAAGGCAGGACAGTGAAAGCCTAAAATATAAAGGTTGAACTGAGGAACTGGTTTATTTATGTTTGGACAATTAACCTGCCTAAAAGAGACTGAGGGTGTGGTAGTGAGTGCCTAGCAGGCTGGGAAGAACCCCTGCCTGGCTACTTTGTGGTAGGGGAAAGGTATATGAAGTTCACGAGCACTGGTGAACGTCACAGTATAAAAACCTAGAGAAAGAAACACCACAGAGGAAGCAGAATACCATAGGGCAGCCCCCGGTGTGAGTGGAACTAATAGGATGACATTTAACAAAGGAAAGTTTCGGCAGAACATGAAGGAAAATCTCCTAATAGTGAGATTGATTAACTGTGGAATAGTCTCCTCAGGAGAGGTGGGGACCCCATTGAGTCACTTCAAACTGGATAGGAAAAAGCCATGGAAATGTACAATTAGGGACTGTCCTCCATTGGCAGGGGCTGACCAGGCTGACCTTAAAGCTCTTCTTCCAGCTCCCAATTTCTATGGCAAGGAAAATGATTTATTTCTGTTTATCACCAGTTTACTATAATGAAAAATAACCAGCTAGCAGTTGTATGTTTTGAGCCTTGGATGTAAGTGGGTAAAGATTGCTGGGTTTATTAACCCAAAGGGACTGAGGCTGGACTCTTAAGGTCCCACTGATGAAAGTACAGCAGATTTTCCTTTGCAGTCACCTGTGGTTTAGGGTCATGTTTTCTAGCTTGCTCAAACATTCTTTCTGGTGATATTTTCTCCATCTACTTTTAATCTCCCTGAGAGACAAAACAAGGAACATCATTAATAACATGTGGATTACCCTCTCCTGACATATGAGATCACTATTGTTCCATGTCCTGGTCAGCTAAGAAGCATTTAATTGGCAGCAGAAAACTCAGATGAAATATACCCCCTCTTCACCGCCTTGCATTTTGTAAAGTCTGCATGTCTCCACTAACACAGCATGTAGGAGTCAGGGCTGACCTTGGGGCTATGTGCACAGAGTACTGTTCTGGTGCAGGATTTCTCAGGTGCACGGACTCCCCTGTATAACCACATGCAGGGTATGTGTGCGGGGGTGTTATAATTAAGTCTGGCTTCGGGCACTGAAAGCTTTAACAGAGTTTTAAGGCTGGCCCTGTTGATGTGAACACTAGTTTGCACGAATCACTGGCTTTTATGGAAGTCCATTGAAACATAGTTTATTTTCCACCTGTTTCCTGAGCATGTGAAGTATTGTGTTTGCTGCACTATTTGTAGTAAAGTTACCAGTCTGAAGGGCCATTTTCATCATCACAAAGATTTGAACAAAGAACCACATGTGCTTTTTGGAAAACTACCCAAAAAAAGGATAATCAACAAGGACTAAACAATTTCTAGCAAGAAGTCAGATGTTGAATGTGATTTACTGATGACTTGAGTGTAACTAAGTCGGAAAACTGTCCTGCTGCTTTCATATACTGCTAGTTGCCAACTTCATCTTGTTTGTCACCATCCTTTTTTAAGTTCCTCTGTAGGGAACACTTGAATCAGTTACTAGAGCTAGAATGAGACTGTAATTAATGTGCTAAAATTGGCTACAAGGGGCATCTCAGTTTCTTATTCCTGAATGATAAAGGGGAAAAAAACTGCTTCTGGAGCTCATACTTCTCTAGGAAATAGCATTATTGATTTGCATAGGCAGTAATGCCTATATGTCCCAGCCTCTGTGCTAGGCCCCATGCACGTATACAACAAGGACAGCCCCTTCCCCAGAGAGTTTCCATCTAGGTAAAGGATATTGCATTTTAAAGGCCCAATACTCATTCAAGTTCCCCCCACTTGTGCACACAGTTTTGCATGTGCATGGATCTGTGTGTGCACAATCTGGGTTGGGCTTGTTTTGAAAGGCTTTTTTTTCTCATGAGCTGTGGCAACACGTATTAGAACCCCTAAATAAAGGGCATGATTTTCAGAATTACCTGCGGCCTCCTCTGACTTCAAAGTTAAGTGTTAGCATCTCAGTTGCTGAAATATGGATTTAGGTGCCTAACTTCATACACACAAGTTTGAAAAATGTGATTTATCTTTTTCAGTGCTATGTAATTTATTTTAAAAAGAAATTAACTAAGAAAGGACTTTGTTGTTTTAAATTATTTTCATACAGAGCATATTTTTAAATGTGCGTAATGTGTTTTTCGTGATATTTTTATCTGCCAGGTTTACATAGGACAGTCATTAAATTGCACCTAACAGGAACTGAGCATTGTTGGAATCAGGCATCTGATGAGACTTACTGCATTTTAATTTGATGTTTACAAACTATTTCATGCTAACTGCTCAGAAATTGTGTGATCGGAAGGTGATGTTCAGAGGCACTCCACAGGGCAGCTTCTGCTACAGTCAGCATTTCCTGGCTGGAATGTTTGTTCCCCTTTTGTTCTTGAGCTACCTCCTCTAAGCAGCTCACTCACGCTGAAAAGAATGGGGACTCAGAGCCAGATGTCTAAAGGGAGACTATGCTTCTGTTGCAGCACTGCTCTTCCTTATCAGAGACAAAAAGAGCCACGCACACTTGTCAGTCACTGAAATGACTCTGTCAATACTATCGCTTCCTCTGCTGTAGCTTAGTAAAAGTGGAGATGCAGGAAAGTAAAAGAGAAAAGACTGGAATGGGTACGGTCCTTGGGGTGTCGTTTATTGAACAGTAGGGTGCTCAGCCCAATGAGATAGAGCTATTTGTTACAAGTAATACAGTAGTTGATGTGAAGTGAGCTCCTTTCTCAGTTAGTGAATTGTTTATAGACTGATCCCAATTGTCCAAGGATAGATTTGCTGTTCTTATGCATTTGCCAAACATTTAAACAAATCATTTTTAGACTAAAGATTGTTTGCAGATTATTAGCTTGGTCTCTTCTCTAGTTGTTGTTTCTGTTCCGTAGGTTGTCACGTACGGCCTATGACATTGTTTCTAAATATTTTCATGAACACCCAGCAGGTATCCAAATACTCATGAATAACAAACAATCTCCCCACCCCATTATTCATAATCAAATGAACTTAGCACCTGAATGTATGAATCAGGGTTAATTGATTATGTAACCGGTATGAAGTATACCACTGCTGCTTTTGCTGTAGCTACTGCAGTACCCAGGTCCAGGATGAGCCTCTCCCTTAAGAATTTCTCCAGTGCGGCTACAAGTTAAGATACAGGCCTATTACTCAGAAGTGAGTTCTGAATACAAAGTCAATATATATTGTGGCTTTGGAAGACTTGAGATTCCAGTTATGACTTAACAGGTGCTAATTGTTTTAGTGTTTGTGCCTGAAGATACTGAAATCCTTAATACCGGACTTGAATTACAGAGAGAGATTCAATGAAGCTAGTGAAGACATGAGTTATCTGTGTGGGACAATAACCTGGGGCAATGAAGAGAGGGAAGGAGGTGAAAGTTTCAAAAGCCAAACCTTCAGAGAGGCTGAGTTGCACACCACGCCTTCCAGCCCCAGTCTGCGTCCACTGGATCTACACTGGCCGAAGACCCACACACAGGAATATCAGAACCCAGTCAGGTAAAAGAGACCAGATTCTGTCATGCTGATGTCGCACTGCAGTCAGGTGCTACGCCATGTCAGTAAGAGGTTCACTATACAGCCTGAAATGACCTGTTCAGACCCAGTGGTATGTAGGATGTAGATGCCCGCTCACTGGGATAAAATCAACTCATTTGCTATAGATCCTTATGCAGCCATCAGCTGGGGTCAACTTTTGGTTACGATTAGCTTTCCCATTAGTTTCCTTTTGTGTTTATTTTTGCTTCTGCCATTCCATGTCTGTTGCTTGTTCCTGAGGCTCTGTTGCTTGTTCCTGAGGCGGTGGCACAGTCTCACATTACCCGAGGGCACTTTTGGTATCCTGACTACCTCTTACAGACAACAGTAAAGAGGATTACTTTAAAAATGTAATATAAATAATGCATCAAATGAGAGCAACTGTGGAACACACCTTTCCCATCTCACAGAAACGCTCCATCTTCAGAATATCAGCATCACCCACAAACTCACCCGTAGCAATGCTGGACAAACATACAAGAGCAACTCACCTGCGTCGCCCTCTACTGTAGGTGTAGTTCTGACATGTGCTGTACAGAGGGGTAGGAATCTTGCAGCAGTCATTTGGAAAGTGTGTTTTGAGGTACCATTTGAAAATGAAGAGATTGTTAGAAGTTAAAGGGAAGGCATAGATAAGCTGCTTGGATAGGTGGGATAAACCTACTTGTAGTGAGGTGGGGTTTTTTCCCCTCTCTCTTGCTCACTTGAACACATCCCCGTGACTAATGAATGAGTCTCTGATATGGTCATGAAAGGAAGGTCCTAATCTTACTCAAATATGTTGACAGTATTTACCTACCAGTTGGCGTGACCTAGCTCAGACCACAGGGAACGTTTAATGAGATGCCATACCACGGCGATGACAATCTGAGTGGTAACTTGTGATCTGAAGCATGCAGGCTAGTAATGATGTATCTTTTTGGAACCTTTCTTATTGGCACCCAAATGAACTCCTAAAGCTCTCGTGCTGAGCCCCCACCCTCCTGTTCACGTCAGTAGGAAGGCGAACCCATTCAGACCTTGCAGGGTTGGGCTCTGAAATAGTTTGTTTCCTGCAATAATGTAATGGAGAGCTGGGGCCAAATGGGAAGAAAAGCTCCGCGAATAATCAGCGTGGTTATATGTGGGGTTTTTTAAGTATCTCCTGGAGGGGCTGGAATCCTCTAAAAGGGATGGGGCTGTTCTGAAGGCTCATGTGCCACTAAACTGCCCTGGGGGGTCGCACTTAATTTATGGTGTGTCCTATTATGATAATATCGTCCACACACAGGTAAAGAATAGAACGCTCGCTTTAAAGGGAAATGTTTGGAACCCCCGCAAGTTCCATGCTTAGCAGGCTACACCAGTTACTCGTCCCCCTTCAGCTCCTTTACAATCAAGCTCATTCCCTCGCCCCCCACCCTCACCTCACCTAGCAACCGGGGTGTTCTTTGTAATTGTTGACTCCCAGGCTGACGTAAAGCCAAGTAGGTGTTGGCAGCTGGAATGCAGCCCTTTGGCAGGAGTACAACTGCAGCTCTAATATAGCAGAGCAGCCCCCTTCCCCCCCCCCCCCCGAATTCAGTCACACTGCTCTGCAGCGGAGATTAGAAAGCTCATCAACTTTGCTGAGGTCATTGATTTTGGGGGCGCTTCTGGCGTTCGTAGCTAGCTACGTAAAAAAATCTTTAGTTTTGGTTGTTGCGGTTTTTTGTTCTCTTCAGGTTTAACACTCTCAGTGATTGCAACTGTCATTAATACTGAGCCGTGGGGTCCATTGGCTGACTTGGCACTTAGCAGCTAGAGCCAGTGTGTATAAATAATGTCGTCATCATGTATACGTCTTCCTTGCATTGCCTGCTGGGCTCCCATTACTACAGATGGGCACTCGGAGGGCAGAGTGACGTTTCTAAAAGCTGCATTTCTGTGCTGGCCAAGCTGACGGGAGCTGCTAGTGCCCAGTCACAGGCTGGCAGTGGCACTTGTTATGGCACTGGGGAGGGGATTACTGCCTTGCAGCCAGGCTGCATGTGACACTAGAGTTAAGGGGCAGCCTCCTTTCCAATGCAAACACTTCTCCAGGCCAGAAAAGAGGCTCACACACATCTGCTCTAGGGTGAGAAATGGCAGGTGTGGTTCTCCAGGCTGTTACGCTGATTTCACACGAGCATAATTCCACCAAGTTGCTCCTCATTTACACCAACATACCTAACCGTGTAGTCAGGCCCTTCAAGTCTTCAAGGCTTGAGGCAGAGATCTGAGGGGGAACAATTTGAAAACAATCTACAGTAAGTAGAACCTCAGAGTTATGAACCTCAAAGTTATGAGATGACCTGTCAACCACACACCTCATTTGGAACTGGACGTACACAGTCAGGCAGCAGCAGAGACAAAAAAAAAGAAGAAAAAGCAAAAGCAATTACAGTACAGTCCTGTGTTACACTACTAAGAAAAGGGGGGAAATTTTTTTAAAAAAGATTTGACATGGTAAGGAAACTGTTTCTGTGCTTGTTTCACTGAATTTAAGACGGTTAAAAGCAGCATTTTTCTTCTGCATAGTAAAGTTTCAAAGCTGTACTAAGTCAATGGTCAGTTGTGAACTTACAAAAGAACAACCATGACGTTTTGTTCAGATTACAACTGTGTCAGAGTTATGAACAACCTCCAGTCCCGAGGTGTTTGTAACTCTGAGGTTCTATTGTATATTGCGCCTTCCACCTGCTGCTGCCCCAAATCTGATTTGTTTGGCCACTCTGCAGTGATGTCTGAACACAGCCTGCTTTTACACCACCCAGCACACCATGCCCACATCTGGCTGGCAGGAAAGTGTTGATCTACAGATGTTAATGGATAACCAAGAGCAGCTGGTCAAAGCACAAGCACTGCCCATGTTTTGCTTTGGAATATCCCCTGGTTTTCTGAGCATCACAAGCTGGCTGCCCAGGTCCGCTGCAGAGTGCCTGGCAGCGGGGCCTTCTTCAAATTCCCCAAAATCACTTCCAAGGGCATATGACTAGTCAGTGGCAGAGCTGGGCATTGTCTCCAGAACTGTATAAATTGCAATAATTGAAGCTGGGTACCATAAATTGTGCACAGAGGGCCTGATCCAAAGCCTATTGAAGTCAATGGGAGTCTTTTCATTGGCTTCAGTGGTTTTGGATCAGGATAGTCAGGCCTAGTGCTGCTCTCACCTACATCTCTATGAATCAGGTGTGATTCCACTGAAGTCAGTGCAAGAGCAGTGTAAATGGGACCAGAATCAGACCCACACCCTGCAAGAGGAATTAATGCACACCAGATCTGCGCAGTTCGGTTGGCCTGAATCCTGGCACTGGACATATGTTCTGTGTTTTTCAGCGCCTTCCTGAGGGTGTGGGGGGGTATTTTTTCCATTAGCCTTTTTGCACTGATGAATAAGTACATTTGACACAGAGGGGACTGGATTTTTATTTCTAATTTACACATTAGGCAGGAGAGTGAATAGCATCTCCCTCTATGCCTTGTAGACAGTGAAAATCCCAAGTGATGAGCTTGGGTTTTTGACATAACTCCAGAAACGAAGCACCTCTTGCATGCATCTCACATGTCTAGGTGAGTCATCGGCTTTCAAGACAGGCAAGTATTTTAATACTCCTCTCCCAAGCCTGACTTGTTGTCATGGTGTTGGGCATATCATTTCCAGTTAGCCTCTCACTCAGCTGCTATTTCTGCCATACATTTTTCTACACGGGGACAACACTTCTGCCCCTTCCCCCCCACCCCCCGCCAATACCCATTCATCCTGCAGCTACGCCTGGCACTCCTCAGCTTCCTCACTGCATGTTGTGGGGAGGGGAATCACAACCCGCTTTACCCTTCATGTGGGTGGAATGTCAGGCTCCATGCAGGTGGAGTGCAAAGAAGTGAAATCCACTGTGCCACAACCCAGGATGTGGGTCTGCCGCACAAACCACCTGTGGCTGCTATTCCAGCCTGTGTACTAGAATAGCGGCCACCAATCTCCAGGCCACTTTTCTGGGGTACCGAGGCCAAGGAGGATCTTTGGCTCCTCTCGCAAATGAACTTTCCCCAGCTAAGCCAACATGGAGACCAGTAGCAAGCAGAGATTGCCCAGGCGCCTTGTCTGGCTGCATAGGGGGCTAACTCCCAGGGCAGCTTCTGGGTGGGGCTTATGTGGAGCACAGGGCCTTGAATTTCATTCTCAGTCATCAAACTACTGATATGCTCCTGACTCTGCCTCCTCTGAGGTGAGGGTTCAGAGGTGCTGAGGTTCTCTTCTGTAAGAGCCAGTTGGGTACTCATCATCTCTGAAAATCAGCCACATATTTAGATGCCCAATTTAGACATTTACGCTTGACTTACAAGCTTCCTCAAGGCCACCCAGGAAGTCCGTGACAGAGGTAGGAATAAAATCTGGGTGCCCTGACTCTCAGATACAGCCCTTAACCACAAGACCGGCCTTTCACACTGCACTGCCGTATGGAAAAATACAACACAGGAGAGAATTTAGAGCCGCTGAAACAGGCTGGCTTGATGGTCTTGGATACCAGAGTTCTGTGTCTATCCACAGGAGAGAGAGGTGACATGTAGAGACCGTGCAAGCTTCTCCACAGTGTCTGAACCCCAAAGTGAAGGGGAGAGAATGTATTTCAGTCTGCAGGTCCAAATGAGTCTTGATTTCTCTGCTGAGACTGCCAGCAAGGAAAGGAATCAACATGCCCCTGCTGAGTCTCAGCCCCACACTGCAGCACTAAGACCCGAAAGTGAAACTGACTACCGATGGAAGAGAAAGTGACTTTCATTTTCCAAGCTCAGAGAAATGAAAAAAAAGAATGAAAGATTCTACAGAGGATTTTAAAATATTCTTCCCCTTATTATAATCCAAGCTGTTATTAGTAACCATTTCTTCATTTACAACACATGGACCAAAATTTTCAAACCTGGCTGTCTAAAGTTGAGGTTTCTTAATCATTTTGTAGGTATGTAAGTGTAACCTAATGTTCAGAAATGCTGCCCTCCCCCCCACCCAATACAAACTGAACTCAGAAGGTACCAGCTGCTCAGCATTTCTGAAAATAAGGCCACTTAATTTAAGTGCCTAAATATGGATCAAGGAGCCAAACTTTAGGCAGCCAAGTTTGAAAGTTTCCCCATGTTATTTAAGTTCATCATGTCTCTTCCAAGTACTAAACTGCTAAGGCAGGGGTGGGCAAACATTTTGGCCAGAGGGCCACATCGAGGTGTGAAACTGTATGGAGGGCCAAGTAAGGAAGGCTGTGCCCCTCAAACAGCCTGGCCCCTGCCCCCTATCCGCCCCCTCCCACTTCCCGCCCCCTGACTGCCCCTCTCAGAACCCCCTGACTCATCCAACCGCCCCCCTGCTCCTTGTCCCCTGACCACCCCCTCCCAGGACCTCCTGCCCCCCTGACAGGCCCCCCCAGGACTCCCACGCCCTATCCAACCCCACCTGTTCCCTGACCCCTGACCGCCCCGCCCCAGAATCTCCACCCCATCCAACCACTCCCTGTCCCCTGACTGCCCCCCGGGACCTCCCACCCCTAATCACCCCCTGCTCCCTGTCCCCTGACTGCCCCTCAGGGCCCCCTACCCAACTCCCCCACCACCATGCGTGCCGCCACCACCCGCTTACCATGCCACTTGGAGCAGCAGGAGCTCGCAGCCCCGCTACCTGTGTGGCGGCGTGGCTGCGGGGGAAGCAGGACAGCAGGGGAGGGGCCGGGGGTAGCCTCCCCAGTGGGGAGCTCAGGGGCCGGGCAGGACAGTCCCGTGGGCTGGATGTGGCCTGCAAGCAGTAGTTTGCCCACCTCTGTGTTAAGGGTAGGGTACGTGTCTGAGTAGAACTAATTGTAGCCAAGGAATGCATTCTCTTGTGTCTTTATTTCAAGACTATGACTGTCTTCAGGGTAGTTCCTGTGAGTGATTATGCATGAACATGTGCAGCAGCTGCAAGGCGGAGCACTGCTGCTATGGTTGTCAAGCACATGGCTGCAGATTTTCAAAGGCGTTTAGTCACCTAAAATTGCAGATTGGTGCCTAGTGGGAAATCAATAGGAGTTAGGTGCCTAAGCTGCTTAGGTGCTTCTGAAAATCCCACTGGGCCCCAATCCGCATCTTTAGGTACCTAAATGCTTCATAAAATCTGGCCCATGTTGTCTGCCCTCCATTGCCCATGCATGTTATGAGCACACTATGAACACCAGTGAAGTTGCACCTGTTTATACCAGCTCTGAATTTAGTCCAAAGGGCCACATTTTCCTTGCTGGGACAGTGTGCTGTCCTGATACATACAATATGTAAAGGCAACTGGCAACTGACTCGATGTCATAAACTACTCGGCTGTGAAAGGCTTCCAGCACAGTAGTTTGCCCCTGTGTAACTCAAATAGAAGGGCATTGGTTGAGCAGCATGCATGGCGGGACCTGCAGGAGAATACCTTGGCAACTTCAGGGGGGGCAGCACAATTCCTCTTGCCTTCAGAATCCATCAGTTACTGTATGTACTGCTATCCCCAGTTCATGGACCCAGCTTTCCATCCATCCAGCTCATGTTTAATAACCTTTGCTAGAAAAGAAAACAGATGGGTAAAATTTGCACAGCATGGACAGTAGCTTTCCTGACACCGTTCTCCATCCCGAGGAGCAGTGGTACACTACAGTTGTAAGCTCAATGTCTCTTTTCATGTGAGGCCAACATAGCTAATGAGAAGAAATTATTTGTTTTAGGGGTGCGGTGGGTGTCATTTTTGTTTGTTTAGCTCTGGTCCCAGTACCACTAGTTTTACTGTTGCTAAAGTAACTATGAGCGGTTGCAAAATGAAAACAACCCAGCGTCTTAATGTCAATTAATGTAACCAGACATATTTCCTCAAATAAGAACCATATGTTGGAGTTAACATCCTTTATTTGTTGCTTGTGGTTTCCTAGATGGCAAACTACTGTGCTATACTCCTTTACTATCTAAGCAGTTTATGAAACATTCATATTTAAAAATATTAATGAACAAAGACTGCTCACCCACGGAGCAGAGAATTCCTGAGAGATGCTCCTATGAGCCATGATACAGAGATAATTTAAAGGGGACACTGTCAAATTAAAAATGACACTGCTCTCTAAATAGTTTACCTAAGATGACTGTAACACTTCTCTCTTGTCCAACTTGTTTACACTGGGCATTCAATACCCCCGGGCATCTTGTCGGTTTCCTTGTCTCCCCTGTATAGTCAGTTCAAGGCCTAGGGGAAAATATTCAGAAATGCCTAAATGACTTTGACTTTCAATGAGACTTCAGCTCACAAGTGGCTACAGTCCAGTCCTCAGAGTCATTTAGGTACCTAACTTTCAGTCGAACCAATGGGAGTTAGGTACCTAAATATTTTTGAGGATCTGGGACTTGTCACTTTTGAAAATGGGATTTCAGCTCCTAAATTACGTAGGTGCTTTTGAAAATGTTACCCCTTCTCTAAATACAAAAGTTGACTGGATGTAACTGAGCAGATGTAGTTAAATTGGTGCAAACCACTTGTGTAGATATTCTTGGTTTGTGTAGTGCCTTATATTGATTTAGTTTATGTCAGTTCCTTATCAACTTCAGCCAAATCAGTGTGTGATGGGTTTGGTCACAGAGACCCTCTGGCGACTGTCACCTGACGTGCTGAAACTACCTCTGAGCCTGTTTTCCCTGTTGGCTTGGGACTCCAGAACCCTGTCTTGTTGAGCCAGGCATGCAAGCCTGCTGTAACACAGTCCCAGGGTCTGAACCATGTCCACAAAGCTGCCAGCTTTTACTGAAAACCACTAAGCAGGTATTCCTGTCTCCAGCACCCAAACACCCAGTTCCCAATGGGATCCAAACCCCAAATAAATCCATTTTACTCAGTATAAAGCTTATACATGGTAAACTCATAAACTGTCCGCCCTCTATAACACTGATAGAGAGATACGCACAGCTGTTTTCTCCCCCAGGTATTAATCACTTACTCTGGGTTTAATAATAAACAAAAGTGATTTTATTAAGAATAAAAAGTAGAATTTAAGTGGTTCCAAGTAATAACAGACAGAACAAAGTAAGTCACCAAGTAAAATAAAGCAAAAACATGTAAGTCTAAGCCTAATACATTAAGAAACTGAATACAGGTAAATCTGACCCTCAGAGATGTTCCAATAAGCTTCTTTCACAGACTAGACTCCTTCTTAGTCTGGGCCCAATCCTTTCCCCTGGTACAATACTTGTTAATTCCAGCTGAGGTGATAACTAGGGGTTTTCTCATGACTGCAACCCACTTTGTTCTATTCCATCCCCTTTTATAGCTTTGGCCCAAGGCAGGAATCCTTTGTCTCGCTCTCTGGGTTCCCACCCTTCCTTCTAAATGGAAAAGCACCAGTTTTAAGATGGATTCCAGTACCAGGTGACATGATCACATGTAACTGTAAGACCTCATTCTCCAGTCCTTCAGGGTTGGCCTGCACGTGCCCAGGAAGGTTTGTGAGTAAACAGAGCCATTTACAACCAATTGTCCTGGTTAATGGGAGCCACCAAGATTCCAAGCCATTATTAATGGCCCACACATTGCATAATTACAATAGGACCTCAGAGTAATACTTCATATTTCTAGAGTAACAGCCGTGTTAGTCTGTATTCGCAAAAAGAAAAGGAGTACTTGTGGCACCTTAGCGACTAACCAATTTATTTGAGCATAAGCATAAGGTTGCATCCGATGAAGTGGGCTGTAGCTCACGAAAGCTTATGCTCAAATAAATTGGTTAGTCTCTAAGGTGCCACAAGTACTCCTTTTCTTTTTTCATATTTCTAGTTTCAGATACAAGAATGACACATACATACAAATAGGATGAACTCACTCAGTAGATTATAAGCTTTGTAATGATACCTTACAGGAGACCTTTTGCATACAGCATATTCCAGTTACATTATAGTCACACTCATAAGCATATTCCATAAACATATGGAGTGCAACGTCACACAGTGTATGGCACTTTTTAGACGTGTTCACACAAAAGGGCTGAAATGAGCTAACTAAACTGTTTTCTAGACTTTGTGTGTAGACAAGGAGTTAATCTGTTTCCTAGCTTGCTTGTCTGGGTCTTTGATACAGCGACAGGGGAGAATTTTTTAATTTTTTTTTAAATAAGAAAATGGGTTTGCAAAGTCACAAAAATGAGTAGAGGAATTTAGAAGCAGGTGTCGTGTCTGAAACTACTTTTAAGAATTTTTTTTGAAACTGACTAGTTTTGAAGTTGGCAATAGCCCTTTAAAGAGAGAATGACAACAGTCATTCAAAGCCTGGGTACGATCACACTAGAGCGGGAAGGTGTAAATTCCAGCTCAAGGAAACATACCCATGCTAAGTGTGACTGAGCTAGTGCGCTAAAAGTAGAAGTGTAGCCAGAGTAGCAAGTCACCCCAAGTACGTACCCATCCAAGGGGCTAGGTATGTACTCTGGGCAGCTAGATTTTCCTACCACTTGGACCACCATGCCTATATTTCTATTATAGGAATTTACATCTTCGGGCTCCAGTTTAGACATACCAAAAAGCCATAACATTTAGGGTAAGTCCCTTAACATTATGTGATCAGTCTTACACAGAGCCACTGCAGTAGTTAATGGTTAAACAGTACTTCTTTGACCAATGCTATCTTGCAGACTGACCTTTCCTGGGCGCGTCACCAGTATGTGGCCAGGCACATGGATTTTTATGCTTAGCATTTCATATCTGTTGGGCAAGATTTTCATATCCTGACCTCCCTATTGGTGAGTGCAATTAGGTTATTTTGATACCTTCAAATTGTAGGACTGAGATATCTTGAAACCCCAAATAAATGCCAGCTCATATGCACTGTGTCTTAGTAATGTCTCCAACGGAGTGGTCCATTTAAAGCCAGTCACTGTTAGACAGCACAATCTGTAGTGCAGACGCCGCTTTCATGCGAAAGCAGGCTGCTCAGGTGGAATTTTTCCTTCAAATTATCTGACAAGTTGAGCCCTTTTTCCATTCACCAGCCATTTCTGCCCTGATCTGGTTCTGGCCAATGAATTCAGCAAATAGTTTATATGCATCTTTTAAAAGTTAAGGCAAACCAATGGGCTCGCTAACATCCTCTCCACCATCCCTTTCCATGCTCTGTTGCCATCAGCTCATGTCCTCTGCTGCCTGCAGTCTAGTTTGTCACAGGGGCAAAGTGAAAAGGGCAGTACTGCTCACACTGTACCCTGCATCTGTAAGAAATGTATTGTCTCTCGCAGTACAATACATGAACGCAAAGTGCAGCTAAAGCACTTTGGTGGCAGGCCTGGGGATTCTCCGCCCTGGAATCCAGCCTTCCTGCAACACAAATGCTCTGCCTTTGAGGAGATCTGAGGCCCATGTGCAAAGCTCTATGGAAAAGACCAGCAAGGCTCTCCCCGAGTAAATGCAATCCACTGCCTGATCTGCAACTCTGGCCCAGGGAGCACCGAGTAAGCCAACAATGGGAACAACCTACCTCTGTTAGGTTTCAGAGTAGCAGCCGTGTTAGTCTGTATCCGCAAAAAGAAAAGGAGGACTTGTGGCACCTTAGAGACTAAGACATTTACTTGAGCATAAGCTTTCGTGAGTTACAGCTCACTTCATCGGATGCATACTGTGGAAAATACAGAAGACGTTCTTATACACACAAACCATGAAAAAATGGGTGATTATCACTACAAAAGGTTTTCTCTCCCCCACTCCACTCTCTTGCTGGTAATAGCTTATGTAAGAAACTCCCTGAAAAAGCACAAGATCAAATCCGCACAGACACACCCCTGGAACCCTGACCTGGGATATTCTATCTACTACCCAAGATCCATAAACCTGGGCGCCCCATCATCTCAGGCATTGGCACCCTGACAGCAGGATTGTCTGGCTATGTAGACTCCCTCCTCAGGCCCTACGCTACCAGCACTCCCAGCTACCTTCAAGACACCACTGACTTCCTGAGGAAACTACCATCCATCGGTGATCTTCCTGAAAACACCATCCTGGCCGCTATGGATGTAGACGCTTCTACACCAACATTCCACACAAAGATGGACTACAAGCCGTCAGGAACACTATCCCCAATAATGCCACGGCTAACCTGGTGCCTGAACTTTGTGACTTTGTCCTTACCCATAACTATTTTACATTTGGGGACAATGTATACCTTCAAATCAGCGGCACTGCTATGGGTACCTGCATGGCCCCACAGTATGCCAACATTTTTATGGCTGACTTAGAACAACGCTTCCTCAGCTCTTGTCCCCTAACGCCCCTACTCTACTTGCACTGTATTGATGACATCTTCATCATCTGGACCCATGGAAAAGAAGCCCTTGAGGAATTCCACCATGATTTCAACAATTTCCCTCCCACCATCAACCTCAGCCTGGACCAGTCCACACAAGAGATCCACTTCCTGGACACTACAGTGCTAATAAACGATGGTCACATAAACATCACCCTATACCGGAAACCTACTGACCGCTATTCCTACCTACATGCCTCCAGCTTTCACCCTGATCACACCACACGATCCATTGCCTACAGCCAAGCTCTGCGATACAACCGCATTTGCTCCAACCCCTCAGACAGAGACAAACACCTACAAGATCTCTATCAAGCATTCTTACAACTACAATACCCACCTGCAGAAGTGAAGAAACGTATTGATAGAGCCAAAAGAGTTCCCAGAAGTCACCTACTACAGGACAGGCCTAACAAAGAAAATAACAGAACGCCACTAGCCGTCACCTTCAGCCCCCAACTAAAACCCCTCCAACGCATTATCAAGTCTCTACAACCTATCCTGAAGGATGACCCATCACTCTCACAAATCTTGGGAGACAAGCCAGTCCTTGCCTTCAGACAGCCCCCCAACCCGAAGCGACCAGCAACCACATACCACACAACAGAACCACTAACCCAGGAACCTATCCTTGCAACAAAGCCCGTTGCCAACTGTGCCCACATATCTATTCAGGGGACACCATCACATGGCCTAATAACATCAGCCACACTATCAGAGGCTCGTTCACCTGCACATCTACCAATGTGATATATGCCATCATGTGCCAGCAATGCCCCTCTGCCATGTACATTGGTCAAACTGGACAGTCTCTACGTAAAAGAATAAATGGACACAAATCAGATGTCAAGAATTATAACATTCATAAACCAGTCGGAGAACACTTCAATCTCTCTGGTCACGCGATTACAGACATGAAAGTTGCGATATTACAACAGAAAAACTTCAAATCCAGACTCCAGCGAGAGACTGCTGAATTGGAATTCATTTGCAAATTGGATACAATTAACTCAGGCTTGAATAGAGACTGGGAGTGGCTAAGTCATTATGCAAGGTAACCTATTTCCTCTTCTTTTTTCCTACTCCCCTCCCCCTTCCTCAGAGGTTCTTGTTAAACCCTGGATTTGTGCTGGAAATGGCCCACCTTGATTATCATACACATTGTAAGGAGAGTGATCACTTTAGATAAGCTATTACCAACAGGAGAGTGGGGTTTTTTTGTGGGGGGAGAAAACCTGGATTTGTGCTGGAAATGGCCCACCTTGATTATCATACACATTGTAAGGAGAGTGATCACTTTACATAAGCTATTACCAGCAGGAGAGTGGGGTGGGGGAGAGAAAACCTTTTGTAGTGGTAAACACCCATTTTTTCATGGTTTGTATGTATAAGAACATCTTCTGTATTTTCCACTGTATGCATCCGATGAAGTGAGCTGTAGCTCACGAAAGCTTATGCTCAAATAAACTGGTTAGTCTCTAAGGTGCCACAAGTACTCCTTTTCTTTCTACCTTTGTTACTACAGCCGTGGACTTGTTAGTAATGCTTAATATGGACACGATGGAGGTAATGGAATGATTTACATGGAGTGGAATACACCATGAAATCCTCTCATGCTGGACCTGATCCTACAAGATGCTGAGGACCTGCCCGCAGCTCACACTGATGTCGATGGGAATGGAGAAGTCTTGGCAGCTTGCCCAGACAAGCCCACTGAGAGGCAAACTTCGCTCACCTACTCACTTGCAGCAGGTAAGCCTTTGATGCAATATGGGTATGAACCCGCACCACTGAGGTCAGTGGGATTGTGAAATTGATTCCAGTGGGTGCAGGGAGAGACAGTGAGGTCCTAAACATACCGTGCGTACTTGAGCGAAACTTTCATTGATGTTAATGGCAGATTTGTGTATGTAAGTCCTGCATAATTGACTTCAAGGGCCTGATTGACAGATGGGCTGAATACGCAGAATTCCAGATGAAGTCAATGGAAGTTACAGTTGCTCAGCATCTCTGCAGCTTATGATATGTTGCTTCAACTGATCTAAATAAATAAAATTCAATAATCAAATGGCATGTGTCTTAACTCAAAAATCTGTATTTTCCTTAGATACCTGACACTGAAATGTTAGCATAATTTCACAGGAAATATCTCATTACAATGCCTCTCTTTATTTGTGTAGTAATAGACATTGACTGCAGCAACTTGATTTAGCTATCGGCATTACAAAGTATACGCCTGAACTTGCCATTTTTTAAAGGGAGGCTGCACTAAATCACAATGTTTGCTTTCTGATTCTGAGGCAATACTTGGTGATAAAGTGATTGGCCTTGAAATAGAATCATCAAGTTGGGTGTAGTAGTTTCTGCATAAAATCAGAAAGTTTCTGCAGTCTGAACATCAGATTGTTCATGAAAGCACTTGTGGCTTGGTCCAAAGCCCATTGAAGTCAAAGGCAGTCCTCCTGTTTATTGCCTTTAGTAAGCGCGTGGCTTAGGCCCCTGGTCAGCACAAAGATTTATACAATCACACTGAAGATTATTCCTATGGAATTCACTACAAAAGATCATAGACAAATTCTGATTTCAATGGGGTTGTACCAGGCATGAACCAAGCCAGAATTTAATACTGCAGTTTAATGTTAAAGGAAGCAGACTATGTTATGATCCATTATAATAGCTTAGAAGCTATAGTGATGCATTTACTAGATACCATGAATGGATGGATTGGATAAATGTTCATGCTAAAAGAGAGGCAATCAAATCACTTACTACAGAATGAAATCTGATTACTGAGGAAAGAACGACTTCTGCTACATGTACAGCATTGCACAATTGACGGGGTGCATTATGGGTAGGGAGTAGGGAAGGATGCTTCCCTGAAAATATATCATATTGGCCATCAGTGCCAGATACAGGAGTTTGGAGCTCATGGACCAATAGTGTGATGTTGCATGGCAAATCCTAAATTCTTTCCATTAGGGGTGTTTAGGCTGTTTTGATGCCTGTGTGCAATTCCGATCAGACTCAATCCGCATTTGCACATACACTGAGAGCAAACTGTGCTTTGTAATGTAGACTAGTATGAAATTCAAATATTCACTGAATGTGAATAGGTTAAATATGTGTGAGGACAGTGTGAATACTATTCAATGCTACCATCTGTAGGTCAGTATGGTTTTGAATGTGTTTGATCTGATGCACATGAAGAGTTAACATTCCAACAGGCGTAGCTGCTGTGTACTTGTCTGAATAACGTCTTGGATGAAGAGAATGCTTCACTTAACTCTAGCTTCCCAAACCATCTCCCTGTATATTAATAAATGCCACTGACATAAATAGAGACAGCGCAGCATGCAACTGCATGGGCTGGAAGGCGGCAATTAGGCACCATGATGCACCCTGTGCTATTTGCAGCTTTGCTTAAATAACTTTATCTGAAAAATAACATCAAGAGCTAGACATACCCTATGGTTTCATGGGAGATTTTTTTTGAGCCTGGGGGATTCCAGGACTTGTAGTCAGCCCCAGCTTTGAACATTGACAAGGAACACCCACAATGTTGGGTTGAGTTGCCAAACTCTGGGAGTTTAGAAGCTTGAAAATCGAATGTGTGAAATCCTGCTGCAATAACTTGAAGATTAAAAACAATTTCTTACTAGCAGTAAATAGTTTCCATTCATATCAGCCTGAAGAGATGCTGACATCTCCTGGAAAACATTCTAGTTCAAACAATTCCACTGATTCGGGACTTTCTTTCCTCCTTTGTGTGGAATTCAAAAGAAAAGCAAGATTTTGAAAAGCTTGTAAAACAGGATCTCGTTTTCCTTGGGATTTCCATCTGTGCCTGCTTCTTATTCCTCATTGGAGTTATCACCCTCCCTTTATGGCATTATAATTGTTTTGACACTGTGTCACTAACAGAGAATTATAATGGGAAGGGAGGAAGAAACCGCAGGGGCAGATAAAGTTCTATGGGGAAACCAATCTTGTTTTCATGCACACTTCCCGAGTAGTAAAACAGGTGGAGACAGTAAAACAGGTGGAGACAGGTTCTGAAAATAGCTTCTGTATCATCCAAATGGCTTTTAAATTGAAAGTTTGTTCTCCAGCCCCTGATACATCCCATATGTGAAGGGGAGGGAGTCAGAAGTTGTGCTACATCAGCTTTGCACCACTGGGGGGAATTCCCTTACACCCAGGGAATCCCTGATTGCCCCCTCTGTGGGGGCTTTCTGGCTGCTTTGTGCTGTCTGAGCAATGCAAATAGGCCAGAATGCCTGGGCAAGGTTCTAGCCAATTTCCTTTGACTTTGTGTGTGGCACCCAGATACATCAGGTTAGGTGCCAAGTAAAGCGACGTACAGGACAGACACAGATAGACTACCATCCTCCTTCATTCCTCTAATAAAGGAGAAACACTCCGGGTTTGTATAAGCAGATGCGTGCACTAAGCAGGGAAGGTAAAGCTCTGACTTAGCTTTGTTAACTTGCCAAACACACGTGGTCGGACCCTGCTCTAAATCTCTGGGTGGCATTTACCTCTCTATCAAGCTCCAGTTCATACAGTTTGAACTGGGGATAAATAGGTGAAGAGTGAGGCAATTGGAGAATGGGACACAGCAAAGTCATGGCATTTCTGTCCCACCAAAGGCGTGCTGTGAGCTCACTGCAGTGGCAGGAAGTGGGTCTATATAAGCAGCAGCAAGAGGCACCAGTCATATAAATTCAGCCTGCCAGGTTTGAGGCCCCTCACCCAATTACTTCCTGTCCCGCTAAAAACACAACCCCCCCAGGCAGTCACTGAGTTTAATTCCCAAACAAGTCCGATTACTGTACTGAGGCAATGTGGGCTAGTGCATGGAGTGAGGGGCTGGTAAAAAGGAATACTGACTTATAATCCTGGTTCTGCTACTGACTCACTGTAAGACTCTGGGCAAGTCACACACCTTCTCTGCCTCAGTTTCCCTACCTGTACAATGGGGAGAGTAATCCTTCCTTACCCCCATTCTTCACAGAGCTGGTACATGGACTTACTTTGTTAAAGTCTCGTTGAAAACAAAGGCCTGACTCACAACTGTGTTTACTCTAGTTTTACATTGGTGTAAATCAATGGAGTAATGGCAATACAAAATGGAGGAATGCAGTGTAAGTCAATGGAGTTACCTGATGTTAAATGGAAGTGAGGCAGTGGGGAATCAGGCCCCTGTGATACTTAAAGCGCTAAGTATTACTTATTTAAATATTTTTATTTAAATTTCCTTTGCTCCTTTTCCTAGCTAACAAGGCAGGAACAGAAACATGGTTAAACAACAAACTGGTGACATTGCGATGAGCTTTTCAGTTAGATTATAGAAGAGTTGAACAAGAAGATGCCTCTATGCAATGAAGCTCTCAGCGTTGCAGCAGGCAGAGCAGTATCTCCCTTACAGAGCCTAATAATCCTCTATGCATACAGGGCTTGTTCCTGAGCCAAGATGTGTTCAGCACAGCTCAGAATGGGAGGACCAAAGCTAATCCAAAGCTGCCTTTGTTGACTCCTGAGCCTGGAGCTAATAGGTGAAGGGCTGGTGCCTGAAGATGCTTTTATTCAGGTGCCCATAGCCCACAAGCCCTACTGGCAGCCAGAGACCAGCTGGATGCTGAAGCCCCACGCCCCTGTTTCTTCCTGGCCACACCTATCTCCAAAGGGATGATACAGGAGCCACTATTTCAGCTATATGCCACTCAAAGAGATCCTCAGGGGGCTGGATCTTGCCAGAGAGTCACAAAGCAGCTTTAGCATGTCCAGGGATTTGGCCCATATTAGTCGCTTCACACAGAACCTAAGAAATCTCCATGTATGCACCCCCAGCCTCTCTTAGATGCCTGCACGTCCTCTAATTATCTGTGATTAGCAGTGTGGGGCTAGCCATCCTTTTTTTCCATTCTGTGATCGCTGCTACTGTGACATTGACCCAATACATGGCTATGCACCTTTGTGCCTCCAGAAGAGTGACTCCTAAAACCTAACTAGTGTAGCTAGTCCAGTGTCCTAGGAGTCACATGAGCTGCCTCTGTGGTCCCTGAACATAAGTAAGGAAACCCATCACAAAAGGATGCTCTTTGTGACAGACACAGGACAGGCATTTTCTGTTGATGTCATTTGTACTGTTACTACAAGTGTCAAAACAAACCAAGAGGATTACTCTGTATACCCTACAGGGATGGACTGAGTAGAACAGGGATTCAAGGGAAGCCTGAACACGGGCTAAGCTAGTTGGCTTTATTTTTTGAACAGATTTGCTACTCTTCTCCCACTGAAGCATTGGGACAGGCTGCACCTCAACCCTCCTCAAAATCTGGATGAAAGCCCTGTTTGGCAAAGTCATCTTTGTAGGTTTCAGCAACAGGTACAACTGAATCAACTTAGCTACAATGTAGCTGAGAACCAGTTGCGTTCCATAACATTTCAGGTTTCAGAGTAGCAGCTGTGTTAGTCTGTATTCGCAAAAAGAACAGGAGGACTTGTGGCACCTTAGAGACTAACCAATTTATTTGAGCATGAGCTTTCGTGGTTTAAATCTGCTGAAACTTCAGTGAGGTGGATGGTAGCAGAGAAGGAAGCAGAGCTGTAGATGGGGATGGAGTAAGCCAAAAGAAAGAGGCAGGTTTGGTTCAACTCAACCTAATTACTTTGACATAAGCAAGCAATAGGTCATATATTACTTAAATATCTTTCTCTAGTCATTCAGACAGCAGCATGACTATGATATGGAACAGCAAAAACCAGGGAATGCAAAGTTAGTAATGACACTGCCCTTAATTGTTCTCTTAGCAGCTGGGTACAACAGCTGAAGAGAAGCCTCAGCTTTGAATCTTCTGGTGTTTGCACATTTTTTTTTGCCACCTGTAGGGCCAGTTCCTCAGCTGGTGCAAACTGGCTCAGCTCCACTGAAGTCATTTGAGTGATTGAAGTCAATGGAGTGATGCCAGTTGCCATTGGCTGAGGATCTGGCTCTATTGTCCTTTAAATGCAGTGTATAATGTTGGGTTTTTTACAATGTGACCTTCATGCAAAACAGCACAGAACTAAATGAGAAACTAAAGCAAAGGCTTTATCTGGGGATAAGGTTTGAAGAATGACTCTGACTGATGGCTCAGACAGAGGCAGGGTGTTCCAGACAGGTGGGGCAGCATATGGGAGAA
This sequence comes from Lepidochelys kempii, assembly GCF_965140285.1. Taxonomy (NCBI): domain Eukaryota; kingdom Metazoa; phylum Chordata; order Testudines; family Cheloniidae; genus Lepidochelys; species Lepidochelys kempii. The sequence goes on along the minus strand of NC_136388.1, from coordinate 24,326,158 downwards.
AGCAATCCCTCCACTCCCACAGTAGACAGTCATGGCAGGAGACAAGACAGACAGCTCAGGCTGCCAGAGTGGCATAGTGGGAAGAGCAGTCACTTTATGTTTACTTTTCTATTTTGCCTAGTGAAATATCAGGGAAAGTCATCAGATGTACAGGGCAGGGAGAACTATATGGGTCAGGGCCTGGTGATGAGATATAGTGCCAACAATTCAAACATTCCTAGATCATTGGTGACCAAAAGCCATGGGAGAACTGTTAAATGACCTATTGCTTTTATAGCACCAAGAGTGTGTGTGACACTTTCTAGACCTGTCAGGGTTTGTCCACACTAGAAATTACATCTTGTTAACTGTGTTAACAAGCATAATGTTAAACATGTTAACACTCAAGGTAGCCAAAGACTGTCATGTTTAAAACCATGCCAGCTGTTCATGGTCATTAATATAACAAGATGGCATTTCCCAGTGTATACAAGCTCAAAGACGACAAGTTATGTGCCCCAAAGACTTTACAATCCCAGTAGAGATGTGACAAAGAAGGAAGGAGAAGAGGGAAAGGGAAGCCCAAATGAGTGAATGGTTTTGACAGGCATAATAGACATCTACATTGGACACTTCTTTTGATTTTTGTTTGTTAATAGACCCCAGCTCTTTGCAAGGGAGGCAAAGATTTATAGGCTTTGTGATGTATCACATATAGACCCATCTGAAATGAATTAATATGACTAGCCCAGTTCCTCGTGAATAAGAGCCCATGTTAGCAAAACCACCCCACAATAGGTTACAGTCCCAGCAGAGAGGCCAAGGACTCAATGGGCCTAGATACTAAGTTATCCTCTCACCTTTATAGGGTGGTTCCTCTAGGGCAGGGCTGAGGTAGAGAAATGAGGGGTAGGGTGGGGGAATAAACCTCAGTATTGATGCAAAATGGTTAACACAATTATAATTTATTTTATTTTGGGCTGTCACAAATTTGCCTTTCCCTTTATGGAATTGTAGGAGATATTGAGGACTACTTTCATACACATGGTGCTTGGAGGATATTAGCTCAGATGCTTACGTCTTTGGTTATTTATTTTATTAAATGAAACATTCAAGCAAATTAAAGAAACTCCTAGGAAAACTCTGCTTTCTCCCAATAAGTGAGAGGCATGAAAAGCTTCAAGGAGAATACCTCTTTCCTGGCCATCAAACTGTACTTGTCACCCCAGGTCCAATTGCACAGATGTTGGATTGCAGCTTTGTAACTTTAATTTTGCTTTAATATTTTATATTGTTTTATTTTATATTATGTTAGAAAGATCTAGCTAAATGTTAATGTGGTGATTTTGTCGTACATGGTGTGTTCAGTAGGAGTTTTAACTGCCAGTTGTGGAACAAGCTACCACAGATTGGGAGCTGTTTGGTTAAATGGCAACCAATGAACAGGACTGTCTTCTTAAAGACTAGGGCATCTCCCCCTTGCTACCCTCCTTGTGGAAATACTTTTTTTCTCGGAACTTACGGTGATGCATAGCACTAGACTGATCAAGACCACAAGAGCCGGGTGAGGAACCTCTTGTCACCCCTTCTCTCCGACTCCTCTGTTCATAAGAAAAACCTCAGTTTTAAAACCACACAAAGAAGTCTAGAAATAGTCTTCTTAGAAGCAATTTAGTGTGCTTATAAACTAAAGCCCTCATTTAAGGAAAATATGCATAGTTGGGAAACCTTTTGCTTACATCTAATCTCATGCTTCCACAAAGGTGAAAATTTTGTTTATTCCTTAACAGTTTAAGGTGATCTAAGCTCCTTTTATAATGTTCATTTGCAAATGTTTTGTATCTAAATGCAAACATCTAATCCACTAACTTCCTTATGCCACTGGTGTGTGACTAGTGGGATGTTTTATATACCAGTATGGAATCGAATGACCTTGCTGTAATTGGTTACTACTATAATAAATCATTTGAGTATAAAATATTTATATCAATTGGGGAATTAATCAGGTATCTGGCAATGCATAAGCAACTTCCTTACCAAGCTTGAAGACAAGAACTACCTCTGCTAGGATCATTAAGAAAAACAGACATTTTCTTCTTTGAGGACTACTTAAGTTTAAAGACTCTCTTTAAGAATCATTTTAAGATTAAAAAGACTATTTTAAAGCTGAAAGACTTAGAATGTTTGGACTCATTTGAAACAGAACCCTGTTGAACCCTGATGGACCTTAAAGGGGTTTATCAGAAAATGAACCCAGTAAAAGAAAGAGTAAAGATTTTAACTTTGAAAATGCTCTGAGAATTTTCCACCACAAAGACAAAAGCAATATGACTCTGAAGCTGAAGAAGAATTACAGCCCTGCTGTATATGTATTGTGGACTGCACATTCATGCTACTGAGAACAACCCGTGAAGGTTTAGAGCCAAAGAATGGGTGACAGCAGCTGATATGTGGATCCTGCCAAGCCTCTGAAAAAGGTATGCCTTCCACCTTCAGCGAGACTATGGAAGCAGAAGAGTATAAATCTCTGAGCTGAGACACTGTCACCTCATCCAAACACATATACAGCAGCTGTTTCATTTGAGTAACTCTTGAATGATTTAAGTAGCTAAGTTAAATACTTCCTTCAGGCATGTACACAGTTATTACTTCCCTCTGCCCATTTGTAAACGATTTGTTATCCATGATAAACCAAACAGGATTCACCAAAGCCTTAAATGAAATTTCTTTACCCATCTATAAATCTGTGTGTTATCTATGATACTATAAGGCAGGACTCACTACTGACAAGGGGGACAATATACTTTGGTCTTAACTTACCTAGAGAAGAGTGTCCCCACTAGGGAGACCTCTAGAAGAGTTTTGGCTGAAGTAACCATTGTTTACTGCTTGCTTCTGTTTTAGTTTTGGGGGGAGTGTCTCTTTTTTTGTTCTTTGTTAATAAATATTCATAATTGTGTATTTTGCTGGTCTTTGTTCATGGATAGGCAGGACAAGAACCTCTTGTGACTAAACTAGTGGGGGTGGGGGCCACATGATTGGACTGGCATGGAGAGAGACAATTACTAAGAGTTGGCACCTACCATTTCTCGTTTCTCAAATCTAAGCTATACATTTGTAGTATGTTTGGGGATAAAATTACTTGGCACTTGACACCTTATTACACCCTTTCTATCCCAGATGGGGAAACTTTCACTATATCTGCCAATGCTGCACCTGATGCTCCGCTGCCCTGCTCCTTTTTCAGCCATTGACACTCCTGCAAAGTGTGTCCTAAGTGGGTGTAACTGTCTACGAAATCAGAAAGGTAGGCCATAATCTCTCCAGAATAGGGACAGCTCTTGATGTTTGTTTGTGCAGAGCCTAGCACAATGGAGCAGCAATTCTGACTGCAGCCTCTGCACGCTGCTGTAATACAAATAAACAAAAGCATTGCAAGATGGTGGAGGATCTGGTCCATAGAGTATTACTGACCTCTATAATGGCTTGTTCCTGACTCAGCTTTCTCTCTGCAAGAGTTGGATTTGAACTTCTCCAGAGATCAGGCCAGTCTCTGCTTTAGCATCAGATTGGCTGATGAAGAGGAACCTGCAAACAAACAAGACCTGAATTATTTACACTGATACTCTTCACCATTCCCGTCCGCCTAACCTGACTGACGTAGCTGTAGGACAAAGTGCATATGCACTTGATTTACTTCCAGAGCATGAAGAGAGCGTGAAACGGGTTCCTGAAATCTCTCCTTCCCCTAATGACATTTGATAATTGGGAGTCAAAGGTTCCCAGCAATAACATAGTCTCAGCACAGACACCTGAATGGGAGACATGAGCCTTCTTGGAATTTTGTCCTGGGGATGAGAAATTGCTCTCCTCAGTTCTGAGCTCAGAAATGAAAGTCTTTGAATAGTGTGGCCTGACTGTCATCTAATTTGTGTTACATTCTGTAATTATCACAGAACTCAAACCACTTTTGAAAACACTGTTGGGTTTGGGTCTGTATGTACCAGTTGTGTTAGTACATTGCTTACCATGTCATGTTCCAGCTTTTGGTCTAGCCAACTCAATGCAGTAGTATTTCAGTCTGTTAATCTAATCAGAGTTTGCGTATTTGATGGGCAGTGTGTGCTAATCCCATTCCGTCCCTTTAGAGGCCATGGCTCATCTCACATTTACCTGTACATGCCTTTTTTCTTTTGGTTTTATAGGAGATATTTTTCAGCCCTCAGGCTAAGCCGCCCTATTTCTGGGTGCTGTTTTTGTCTGTGTTATCTGTGCCTCAAGACTGAATTAGCAAGTACATCTGAGCACTCCTACCTCCAACAAACTCAATCAGGTTCTTAGAGGTGACAGCAGTCAGATAGACAAGCATGAAAATAGGGAGACAACTGTCCCTGACTAAGCACAAGGGCTGGCTGGAAGCATTGCCTGCAAATCATGGTACCTACTGCAAAAATAGATCTAATAAGTGTGTCCTCACTGTTCCTGGTCCCTTCACGGGAGTCTTTTCTCCTGACCAGCTGGTCCAGGGACCCCAGTGAAGTGGCAAAAATCAAAGCAAAGAGTAAAGTCTGCTACCCTGTGCCCCTAGCTGGGGTGGGGGCAGAAGACAATCAAAGAGTTGATTACTTTTGCTCTCCTGTATGGCATGGAAATTCATCCCCTAAAATAATCACAAACGCTAAAATAATCACAAATCAGCATGGGCACCATGCCATGAAAGGAAGTCCACCATGATGAGGTTACACTGGATGAGACAACAGGCTAGGGAGCTGTGTTTGCTCTCACAAACCCTCGGGAAGAGCGCTTCTATTCTCCTAGCTAATAACTCTAAAGCCAGCATTCCTGGTCACATTCTGCGTTCACTCACACTCATGTGAATGCAGTGTCACTCCACTGAAGCCAAAACCTTGATAGTGTAAGGCAGAGCTACCCTGTGCTGCACGCTGTTGCTGGGCAGCTGTGAATCAGGGAGCTGCACGTGGCTCCTTCTGCCCCCCACACACACTCTGCCTGACAGGAACTTGGCTGGAGCACAGGACCAAGCCCAGTGCGAGCAGGGATGGCAGAAACTGGCCCACTCAGGTAATATTGAGCGCTAAAAGGATCTCGTCCCTGGGCCTGAGAATCATTGGCAGTGGAGTCTGTTCAATGCTTTCCCTACTTCTAGTCTATTTCAGAAATGTTGCCCGAGGTTAAGATAAAATTATTCTTAGTATACCAGTGATTCCCAAACCCAGGTATTCATAGGCACCGCTAGTTCCCTACTTTCCCTCCAGCCCCTGCAGGGACCCGAGTCTCTTCTTATCCAAACTCTCATTCTGGAGACATTTTTGTCAACCCAGTGAGAGACTGTTACCAGGCTCTGTTATTTTAGTTGGTTTTGTTGATTTGATAGCAAAAATTAAATGTTCCTGAGTGATAGGGGAAATACCATTTATATTTGCAGAGAGGTTGTGATGAACCTAAAGAGCACTCTCTACAGGGTCCTCGTCCTAAGAATGGTGAGTAATGTTACACTAAGTGCCATGCTGGCAGCTTGCCTGCCTGGCACAGCTAAAACATACTCTGTCATGCTCCCTACGTGGCCAGTAGCATTCTGTACTTCTCTCCGAGTCTCCCGCATGGAACAGGTTCTACCAAGATTGCTTGGAGGCACATTCAGTCCTAGCAACAAAGCTGATATGTCTCTGTCCTTGATGGCCTACAGGAAGTAGCGAACAGTGACATTTATTTAGAACAAACATTACGAAAGGCTACCTCATCTTGGAAGGGTCCTGCATCCTGGGAGGCTGCCCAGTTCCCTGAGGAATTCTGCACAAATGCTACATGTAGTAGGACAGCTGAGATAGGGAGATCCACAGGTCACAGAGTTGGCACTCTGAGCTTCAGAATTGCCATAAATGGTACCCCCTGCTTAGCTGTTAACTCATCTTTTATCCCAAGCTCCCTAAGCCCTGTTCTGCTCCCTGCAGGACATCTGTAACTCCCACAAAAGTCTGAGCCCCTGAGGTCACGTCCAGTTTTAAAGTTTGGTCTAAATTTTTGCCTAATAATTCATAACGGGGTTTTAAGTCAGTGAGAAAATCTGCTTGGTTTTAGAACAAAGCTCTCTGTTGAGGTAGCTCTGAGGCAGGATGTGTTAATAGGTACACGAATTATCTCATTCCTGTGGAAATAACTGTCACAGATCCAGGCATCAGGTGTGGTGCCATAGACAGGCTGATCTAAGGGCTATCGTTACTATATGCTTGCATAAGACCCCCAGACCATCAGGGACTGCTTGTTCCAATAACAGAGCTTCTGTTCTCTCAGCACCCAATTCTGCTCTAGTCATTAAACCTTTTACCCGTGGTCCCATGCCACAGGAGAGCCAAAGAGATTTCCTCCCAATTCCCATGCCTACTACTAGCCTTGCGCTCCTTGCACGTTACCTGGTTTAGATACAGCCTAGCAGCTTCAACACACTTGGTACCCTGTGGGAGAAGGAGGCTGGTGTAATAAGTAGGTGGGTGCTGGATGGGTCTGGTCACAGATGAGGGAGGAGCCCTGCATTTCTTATTTCTTAAAGGACTCTGCAAAAACTAGAGCTGATGCTGTCCAGAACATAGAAGCTGGATAAAATGTTTTTCTTTCTCCACTCTTTTCCACACCCCACTGCCACAATACCCAAGAGACAGGGCTGTCCATTTCTAATTGGACTTTTCATTAAGCATTGGCACAGGGCTATTATTTTCTTTGTCTCTATTTCCACCACCCTCCTTCCCTCTCTTACACCAACTCTTTTGCCAGAGGAAGGATTTGTAGCTCATCAGAACAAACAGGGAAGGGCATTGAGAGCTGCCCAGCTGGAGAGACGACTCCGTACTGCACTGAACAGCCTTTATTTGTGCAGCGGGTCCCGCCCAGAAAAGCAAAGATGAGTTTGCATGATGTGAGAGCGCAGCTACAGAACTTTATTCTTCCAACTGTGTAAAAGAGCCTGTGTGTGTCTGATTGCTTTGCAATACTTCCACCTACAGAAGAAAACACAGAATGACAAGGGTGAGCCATATGCAGTGTCGGTGTAGCTCTGTGGATCCCAGGACATTAGAGACACAAGGTGAGTAAGGTAATATCTTTTACTGGATGACTTCTGTTGGTGAGAGAGACCAGCTTTCCAGCTTACTCAGAGCTCTTTTTCAGGTGAGCTATAAACACAGGACTGTAGGGTGGGGAAATCTTGCTGTAGCTCACGAACACTTATGCTCAGATAAATTGGTTAGTCTCTAAGGTTCCTCAAGTACTCCTTTTCTTTTTGCGAATACAGACTAACATGGCTGCTACTCTGAAACTTGTCAGACATAGAAGTTGTTGCTCTTTCATTATTGTGGTTCCTTATTCAATCACTTTTCAAGCAAACCCATTTCTGCCAGTATGAAGAGTTTGTGTTTTCATGGACTCCCCTTCATCATTTTCAGAAAAATCATCAAAAAGGCATCTCTTTACAGATACAAAAATAGCACCTTACTTGACCTCTCTTCCTGCTGGAACATAAAAGCACATTTTAGGACATTTTTCCTAACATTTAAGGATGTTTTTTTAACCCACTGTTGGTTAATTGCCAGTTAAGAGCTTGATATGGAATCTATTGTCTTTACCCAACTTCTTTTCCTCCATTGTGTTTACTCTTCATTGACAAAAAGAGGCGGTCAGCACAGTTAAGATACATAGTCACAAAAATGGAGATCTTGGAGAGCCTAGTTCCTTAAATGCAAACAGCAGAATATAAATCCAGTCGGTGGTGAATGGTCGACCTATATTGACACAGTACCTTTCACACAAGACGCTTCTACAAGCTTTACAAACTGTGACAAAATTAATGTGTTGTACTTCTCATCTCAAAGCCCGTAGTCACACATTTTACAGAAAGCAACACTAAAGTAAAGACTTTAATGGCTTATCCCAGGTCACACAAGAAGGCCATGGCAGAGCAAAGGAGAAAAGCAAAACTGATTCCCAGTCTTGTGCCTTACCCCCAGTAACGTCCTTCCTCCATTGGAGGGTTTCCCCTGAGGGCTGGGACCATGGCATATATATATATATAAAGCGTCAGGGGGATATGTCACATGGAAAGAATACCATACTTCAATTCCTGTTCCCCAAACCACACCCAGCTGCAACCCAGCATCTGGAGGAGGGGAAGCCCATTACTGTAGTGACATATAAATAGCTTATCAACAGTTATAGCAATTGCTTTTTTCCCACTAAGTTGTTATCGTTACACTGCAGCCTGCCGAAATAGATGTGAAAGGCTGGAAGCAGGAGAGGATACAATAACCTTGAAAGGAACCATGGTCTGGTGACCTGCATGCAAAAAGAGGCTTTAGTAACTCCTGTGTTCTAACCCAGCTCTGCCACTAATTTTCATACAAGTCTCTTAACCTACCCCTTCTCTGTGCAATAGTGCTGTGAAGCTAGATTAGCCATCATTTGTACATTGTTTGCTATTTATTAGCCCACCATCTCCTGTCAAAGTATTTTACATCATTTACACCAGTCTCAACAGCTTATAATAATAGATTTTTGTAATAAATGAATGTGTTATTTCTTATGGTATCACCACAATGCCCTACTCAGGGTCAGGTCCCTACTGGACTAGGTGCACGCTGTCTGACTGCAGACAAACAGCAGTAATCTAGGAACAAGAGAAGGGAGGACAAGGGTTAAACAATGGGAAAATGCAGTTTCTTTGATAGGTTCTATGTGCTTCTTAAAGGACCATAAAGTCTTCTTGTTTTACTGCAAGTTAGTCATGAGATCTTCTGTTAATGCACAGGACTTGGTGTCAGGAGAGTAGTGTGCTTGGTCCCCACTCTCTCTGAGATCTTTGGCAAGTTGCTTAACCTCCCTAAACCTCGGTTTTCCCCTTCTGTAAAATGGGGTCAATGGGTCTTGCCTCACATAGATGTTGCAAGGCTACATTCCCTTACATGAGTAAAGTGCATTGAGATCCTGAGGTGGAAGGTGCTATAGGGTGTGATTGTTGCTGATGGAGTCACACGTTACTGTAATGCCAAATGTTACCCTTTTAAAAAACACCTCAGCAACAGTACAATTGTTTGGCCAAGAGCAAAGCTGCTATGTTGCCCTCCATCCGGCAGGAAAATGCTTCGATTTCCTCAGGCTCCTTTTATTGTTCTCTTGAGCTCTGACCACTGCCAGCAGCTTGCTTGATGGAAGGTGTGAAAGCCAAAACCCGGGCAACCCTGCCAGCAAATTTAAAAGGGTAATAAAAACATCGTCAGGCAACGTGAGTGACTGGAATTGTCTTGCTGCCAATTGGAGCGTGACAGCTGTGGCAGCGTGGCTTCCATGGCATGATTACAGAAGGCAGGCGCTTCTCGAAAGGCCCAGCGGTTCCAAACAAGGCCTCTGAAAAACCTCTAAGCCTTCCTCCCACCGCACCAAAAAATTAGGGTGAATATGAACAGGAAACTCCTCTGTGCAACAAGGAGGAGGCAGAGCCAAGCTGATCTAGAACAACGGTGACAAAAACAGTCGAGGGATTTTCTTTTTGAAACAACCACCCCCAAATGCACAGAATTAGATGGCCTTTGAAAACATGGGGCAGGGAAGGAGTTCACGCTCTGGGCCAACCAGTCTTGGCAATGTCCCTTTAAATTTTTCAATCCTAATGGCATTGTGGTGCTTCAGCTCAGCACCCCCTGTACCTTTTTTATAAGTACACTGTGTGATCAACACTGGATGTATCACGCATTGCTCATAACAGCCTTATATGGCAATGACACAGTGGTTTATAGCATGTTCCTGCTCTGATGCATATAGAATCATTTGTTTCCATAGCTGAAGTTGCACAAAAGGGGGAAAGGATTTAGGGATTTTTTTCCCCCTCCTACAAGAACTCCCCGAACTCTTTCCTGCTCTGTGTGTTGTTGCACATTTCCATGTGACAGACGTTTCCTCTCTGTATTCTTTTCTCCAAGGTTCATTAGTTTAGTGTTATCTGCCCTGAACTGCATTTGCTGTTTGTTTAGCCTTTAGTGAATGATCTGTCTCTTTCTGTACGTGGCTGGGTTATTGTTCTTCCTTTTGTAGTTCTTTCACATTAGGTATTAGCTGCAAACATGCAAAACTTTCCAGCCGTATAAAAATCTGGGAGAATCTACAGCTCTGTGATCCCTGTGGGACTTCACCGGAAACAGCTCTCCAGAGTCCCTTGAAAATGCTCTTTATAGGGCTGCTTGTGTTTTCCTGTCCTAGAAGTGGTTAGTTAAATAAACTACTTTATGACTCTGAGCCTGGGTTAGTAATGATTGATTTTCAGCTTTGGCTAATTCTGTCTGAAAATATAACTATATATAACAACTATATATATATAGTTATAAAAATTATTTGTATTCTGGTTGAAGCCACATAAAGATAGGATTCCTGCCCCCAAAGACCTGCATTATAAATGATGTATAGAGGTTGGGGGAGTGGAACATACTGAGAATATAGACAATTGCCAACTTTGTATACTTTAAATAATTATCTGTCACTAATATAGTAGAGGGGCTGTTGTTGTGGGGTAGGTCTCCTGGCAGGAGTGGGCCTGGAGAAGGACTTGAAGGAGTAGTAGAGCAGCCCTAGAGATCAATTCAAGAAGGGTGATCCATGTGTGGGAGAAGGCGTGCTGTGAGCTGCGACAGAAGAGAACAAAAGGATGATGAGGGCTGGCATCATGGGCAGAGTGGCTGGAGCAGGTGCAATGTGATAACAGCAGGTAAGTGCAGAGTTCCAGAGGATCTTGACAGTGAGGACAAGAACCATGAACATGATGTAGTGGAAACAAGGAAGTCAGTGCAGAGATTCAGAGTGCAGGGATGTAACATGGTGTCCATTTCCTGAAGCATGCTTTCTCTCTCTCTCCTTAGCCCCGTCTAGTCTGGCTATATACTTCTCCTGTCAGAATAGTCAATCTGTTGTATTTGTATGGGAATCCCAGCTACTGCTGCTGTCAGAGAGCTAAAGAGCTGAAAAAATCCTTTTACAGTGAGATTAGACAGTCTGTGACAGTTGATATTCATGATTGTCTCTCCTGTTTTCTTTGAAGCTGGAGGACTTTGCTTAGGGATCTAACATTATGCATGAGCTACTTAAGGCTCCCTGGAACTGCAGGGTCAACTCAGCCCTTCATCCTTCTGAGGTAGATAAACTAAGCCGCAGGTAGTTTCATATGTCTGTGCATCTTCTGGTTTAAAAACCGAGACCCTGTCTACTCTGTGTGGACATTAAAGTTCTTCTGTCACATTTTATAAGTCTGGGGAGGGGGTTGCCCCAGAGTCCTTTTTGGCCTCAATTTTCCCTCCTCCCACAGGGGAGCTGTTGATTGGTCACTCTCTTCTAGCAAAGGGCAGGCTGGGTTTCAGTGGTGCTCGAGGTGTGTGGCTGTAAAGGGCTTTCTAGACCCTTCAGGCTGAGAAACACTATTTCAGTATAAGGGATTTTTATTTTGCTTTGGTTTCTTATTTGCAGGATTTTCATACAGAGCCCATAAAGGACCAGATAGCATTACCCTTACTCATGTTGAATAGCATCAAAATAAATGCGACTATCCATTGAGTTACTGTGAGTAAGGGTGGCAAGATCTAGCCCTTCAAGCCAGACCCTTGTGGTATCAGTGTAATACTTTCTGCTTTCCTTTGACACTATTCCACACTTTCTGATTTAAGAACAGCAGTGTAGGTTGTGGCCTGAGAGACTTTACAAAAAGGAAGGCTGCACCTAAATAGGACTTTCTGGACACTTACTGATTTCAACCAATTTTCTTCAACTCATTTATTTCCTTTTTGACATTTAAACTACACACCAACCATTCCTGTAGGCATGACAATAAAATCCTGCACCGAAAAGCAACAGCAGCAGCCAAGAAACATGACATAAAAATGCTCAAATAGCTAAATGCCATTGGGTTGAACACTCACCCTTGACATCACCCTCATCTTAGTTTCCCTTTATCATCTTCTGTATTTTCACACTCACTTACATCCTGGAAACATCCATTCCTTTCTTCATGACCCCTCTGTTATTGTTTTCATCAGTATCTAGGGCCCTCAGGATCCTCCCTTTATCAACAGCTTCTTCTTGTTATTGTCTTCACTGTTGGCTGTTGGCCAGATGTTTTCACCCATGGGCTCATGTTCTCCTCTATTTGTCCTAGGAAATTCTTGGAGAAGCCAAGATGTTAGTAGAACTGGTCTTTCCACTGCTAAACAGTGGGACCGTTTCATTTGTTTAGTACAAATTACTGTCTCTACTTGGATAAAACAAATGTACCTGCTGTGTCATCATTTTAATAGCATGCAGGTCCCATAGGCACTAGAAATCATTGAAAGGCACACTAGCCATTCAGGCAGCAGCTTTTCATTGCAAGGATTTCTTAACTTGGGGTTTCCATGCATAAATTGAACAGCTAAAGGAGGATTATACCTTTTTTGTTTTTCTTTAACAAAAGTGAATAGAGTAATGAGTTGTAACTGTGCACAGACATAATGTTTAGGATTTAGGGTTGGGATTTTTCCTGTGGTTGAGTTCTGATTGGTGGAAGAGAGGCAGGAGGCGGAGCAGGGATCCTAGTATGCTGTCTTGATTCTGAAATCCAGTCTGTGTTAACTCTGGCTGTGGTGGTAGTTTGAGCAGCTAAGGGATTACTTTACATTACACCACTGATGGATAAATGTAGCCCCACTCTGCCACATACCCTTTCTGCCTGGTCATGCCCCTTAGTCCTGAGGTAGTGGAGGGGGCCGGCATAGAAGCTGATGAGACAGCTTGACATCAGCAGGGAGTATTCCAAGGTGTGTCTCTGTGTCCCTGTGTGTACAATGGGGAGAATAATACTCGACCACAGTACCTTTACAAAGCACTTCCAGTTCTAGGGATAAAGAGGTGCACTCTAGGATTTAATAATGTATTTTTTAAAAAATTCAGATTAGACATGTAAACTGGTAAGGGAGTGTATTTTTCAGGTCGCACTTTTGCTTTAAATCAGGTGTCATAATGCCAAAGGCCCAGATCTTCAAAAGTAAGTTGGTACCCAACTCCCAGTAGTTTGAATGAGAGCTAGGTGCCTAAATACCTTTGAGGCTCTAGGCCAAAGCAACTTCAAGTATTTATTTTCTTGACAAAGTGTTGTTGCGATGAGCACAGCCAAATCATGCATAGTCTTTTCATTTGTCTTTTTTTTCTTCTTTTTCTGAAAAAAAAAAAAAAAGTCTGAGAAACAAAGCCAAACTCTCACAGTGAGTTTTTGTTTTGAATGACTCTGCTATCTGTGACAAAGCTCTGTCCTTGCCTCCGTGGGTCCCGCATTTCCTGGCAGATTTCGCTAGCCTCAGAGGCTCACTGAGACCCTCCATGTAACCCTTCTCTCTCTAGAGACAAGGGTCACAGTCTACTGAGCCATTTTCATCATAAGCCAGCGAGGGAGATGAGGAGAAGTTATCCTTCCTTGCACAGTCTCTGTTGTCTCCCTGTCTCAGTGATTAATCAGGGGCAAAGGGTGGCAGGGGGGAGCCTGGGCCCACCCTCTACTCCAGGCTCCAGCCCAGGGACCCTATTAGTATCAGCTATGGTAGCTGACCTTTTAGAAACAAGACATGTACAATTCCCTGGGCTACTTCCCCCACAGCAGCCCTCACTTCCTCAAGCTCCACTTCACCCTTACCTCAGGGCCTCCTTCCTTGTGCCTGATATGGTGCATACTACTCAGTCTCTCCAGCAGTGCAACTTCCTCTCACAGCTCCTGACATGCACACCCACCTGACTAACTGGGAGGCTTTTAACTAGTTTCAGCCAGCCCCTGATTGGCTTCCAGTGTCCCAATCAACCTAGCATTCTCCCTGCCTTCTGGAAAGTTCTTAATTGGCCCCAGGTGTCTTAACTGACCTGGAGCAGCTGCCATTTCACTTATCCTGGTACCAGGGATTTGTTTAGCCTGGAGCTAATATATCTATCTCCCACTACTTTTCTATAGCCATCTGGCCTTGCCCCATCACATATCAAACTGAAATACACCTCTGTGCTCTGAAACTTTCCGCAGTTATTGCAGTTGACAGTACTAAAAATACATTTTTGTTGAGGGCTGGGCTAATAAACTGCAGCCTACCCTGTGATGGAACTCATGACTCCTGGTAACTCATGACTTCAATAGATGGTTCTCATTTCTTGAAGCTTATCTCACCCTCTCATCCACCCATCCCTCAGAGAGCAAATGCCAACACAATTAAGGCATGAAGGTGTGGCGTCTCAGATCCAATCTCACAGTGCTAAACAAGAACAGCGCTGTCAACATAAGTGCTTTTCAACAGTTTCATGTCAGCCACAAACATTTGGATTTGGTCTTGTCAGTATCAGAAGTCCTTCCATAGGTAAATTTGCTAATACTGTCATCTAGTGGTGAAAAAGATGTACCAAACTGTTTTGAATCGAATATTCATGTATAATTATGCAGGGTTGCCGTAGCTGTGTCAGTCAGTCCCTGTGTAGCTGTATTATTTTCCCAACAGATGCTGTGGGGACTTCAACTACCCATCACGACCAAGTCCTGTGCTTTGGTTGATTTTGTTAGTAGTTTTTTTTTAAAAAGCCTCATCCACATTTTCTTCCTGGTTAGGTGGTCTATAGTAGACCCTTACCATGATGTCACCCTTGGTTTTTACCCCTTTTATCTTTACCCAGAGATTTTAAACAGGTCTGCCTCCCACTTCTGTATCAAACTCATTGCAAGTGTATACATCCTTGGTATACAAGGCTACATCTCCTCCCTTTTTTCCCTGTCTGGCCTTTCTGACCAAGCTGTATCATTCTGTATTAACATTCAAGTCATGTGAATTATCTCACCAAGTCTCTGTGATGGGTTGTGATTGTGTCAGTATTTCTAGTTCATTCTCCATATTTCTTGCATGAGTATATAGACATCTAAGATGTTCATTAGTTTTCTCTCTATATTCCCTCTTGTCTCTCTTTTGTCCCTGTTATGAAGGCTGATGTTCCCCGCAGATTCCAACCCTTAACCCAGGTCTGCATGTTCTGGATTTACCTTTGCGCCTTCGTCCCCAGTTGAGCCTACTTTAAAGTCTGCCTCACTAGGTTTGCCAGTCTGCATTTGAAGATACTCTTCCCCTTCCTTGACAGGTGGATCCCATCTCTGCTCAGCAGTCCTTCTCAGAACAGCATCCCACAGGCGAGGAAGCAGAAGCCCTCCTGGTGACACTAACTGCTCAGCCATGCTTCCACCACCGGGATGTGTCTGTCTCTGCCTGGGACCTTACCCTTGACAGGCCATCTGCACCTTCAACTCATTCCCCCTAACTCCCAGAGCTCAGGGATATCTCGCATACCTCGCAATATCACATGGATGGGCAGCATGGGATAGTAGGCCAGATGATCCTTGGCAATACCTCTGTAATGTCTCAGATACAGGTCCCTGGCAGGGAGCACACCTCCTGGGATGCCAGCTCAAGCTGGCAGGTGGATGCCTCTACCCCCTTAGAAGGGAGTCACTGACCAACACCACCTTTTTAAAAAATCTCTGTGGATGGTGGGCTGGGAGCAGGGGTTCTACCCTGTGGACGAGCTGTTTCCTCCTCTACTGGTGCTGCTGCAGCAGTCCTCTTCTGTAAGAGATCAGGGCATAGGCAGTCTAGTCTAGCAGTCACAGCTGGGCTGGGATCTACTCATCAAGGATGGTAGTCAGTGAGCCGGGATTGGAGGAGTTGTGAGAGCTGGGTTCAATACCCGAGAGTCAGAATCACACTGGGATCAAAGACTGGAGATCAGAGATAGTTACCAGTCTGGAATCAGGAGGCAAGAGTCAGGATCACAGTCGGGCTGGGGCTGGAAACTGGAGTCAGAAGACAAAGAGATCTGGAGTCACAGTAGGCCAGAAGTCTTTGTGGGTTAAATAGTGCACTTGGCCAATCAGAGGGCCACAGGGTACTGTCACTCTAGGACCTTTGGGTGGTACTTCCTGTGATGCCAAATCTCCACAGTGCTCCCTGAAGGTGGCTCTGCATTCCTCCCAGTGGCACTGTGGGACATCAACCCTCCGAGGGACTACAGACCAGGGTTCTAGTCATGGATCCTTATGTTTCCAGCTGGATTTCTTCCTCAACCTTAGAGGTCTCAATATGCATATTTTTGATGAATTCTTCAAGGGCATGGTTGCCGTCAGTCTAGTTGTCTCCTCCTGTAATTCTTCCACTTCCTTCCTGAGAGTTTCTACCAGTAGGCACCTCTCACACTGGATGGTCTCCCCAGCCTGGCTTCCTATGAAGGGAAAATGCAGGCCAGTCTGGGCAAAGCCATACCAGGACCAGGATAGAAGTATCTATGGTCGGGTTCTCTGTCTGGACAAAGGTGCAGGTGGAGGAGCTCAGGAGTAGGGTTGGCATTGGCAGTGCAGCCTTTCTGAACCGTGGCAATTTTATTCTTGCTCCTTCTCAAACTTCCTTCCTCACTAGCTCCGCCTGGTCACTTAGCGTCTGGCTCTTAAGTCCTTCTCTCTTAGGTCAACCCTGCCCCCTCATTAACATACAAGGGAAGAATGCTCAAAGGCCAGGAGGCTAGAGCACACTCAGCTAGTAAATCCCCACTCCCATGCAGTCCCCAAACATACAACCCCCAACAGACCACACTGTAAACTTTAGGCAAGCCAAAAGACAAACCAAATAGGCAAACAAGCTCATTCACTCCCAAGAATTAGTGCTCATGTTCATTACAGGATTATTGCTTAATTATTATTATATCCTTTGGAAAAGTGTCCAAACTACAGTATGTCATCCAAGAGACAGGAGCTCAGGGCTCACCATGCCAACTCAGGAAAGTCAAGTCTGCATTGCAGTTTGGCTCCATGCAAGCTAGTAGGTATTTAATACTAAAATCCCTACTCAACATTTTAAAGAAGAATTGTGTATTGAATGGAAGTTGATGTTTGCCAGTTCAAACCTAATGTTGCAGATGATAGCAATTTAAAATTAGCTTTGCATGAGTAAGTGGGTCTTTCCTAGCATGGTCTAAAACAAAATAACTGTAGAGTTAAAAACTCACCCTCCTGGGCTTCCACTTTATTAAAAAAGAAACTAACAATAATATAGAAGTTCCACTCAGACCTTCTCCCTGCAGTATGGGTAATCAATCACTGGAACAACTTACCAAGGGTTAGGTGGATTCTCTGTCATCAGCAATTTTTAAATCAAGATCAAGACATTTGAAGGTCTGGATTTCATTCATTCCAGCATCAAAGCCGGGCTTCAGCTCGAGACTGCAGACCCAGTGATACATCAAAATCCTGAAGTCTCAACAGATGCAACTGCAAGAATGCATCTTACAAACTCAGAAGCAACAGGGGATAAATCTACTAAACGCAAAGTATGCCAAGAGCTCCGACAAATAGCTCACTACCCGCCTCATCCTCCCATCATTGCCCTCCACCGTTGAGGAAGTAAACAAGGACCCCTCACTCACAAAAGAAGTGAGTTGGATTCTTTCCAGAATTTCTTAAAAACCTCAGAGCCAAGGGAAGGCAATGGCTGGCAGCACTGTTCTCCGATATCCATTCCGCAGTGCTTGTCCTGAGGATCTGGGGTGAGGCTATGGACTCTGCAATTGCCAAGCCCAGGAAGTTAACCAATAATCCCTCATTATATCATCCCACATCAGTCCTCTGCATGTTGTACAAAATCATGGAGAGAATATTAATGGCAAGGATTGTGCTGCTTATAGGAGCAATTATACCAAATGAATAAGTGGGTTTCTGATCAGACCACTGCTGTGCCAACTAAGTATTAGCTTTAACAACACATATTGAGGAGAGAGTCCAATGAAAACTTAATCAACACTCGGGGCAGCTTTCTTAGACTTATCTGCTGCCTACAACACTATATGAAGGGATGGCCTCCTTCTGAAAGACAGCAAAATTCTCCCATGCAATGCAACAATAAAATTCTTCCGAGATGTTCTGACCAGTCGTTGCCTTTGCATTTTCCTTGATGACCAGCTTAGAATGCCACAAACTCTCAATGATGGCCTACCACAGGGATTAATCCTTGCGCTGATCCTGTTTAATATTTACACAAGCGACCTTTCCCAACATTATTATGGAAATTTGTCTATGCTGATGATGTTGCTCTGACTACACAGACACAGGATTTACTTACCATAGAACAAAGCTAACCAAGGACCTTAACACCATGGAAGAATATTTCTTATATTGGCAGCTAAAACCAAGACCCACCAAGACTTTTGTGTCAGCATTCCAAATAAACAATCAAATGGCTAAGGCAGAACTGTAGATAAGACATGATTCCATCCCACGATACCTTGGTGTAACATTATATTGAAGCCTAACATACCACCCGCACCTGAAATATATCCATGATAAAATAAAGATGCATGTCAATCTCACCCAGAATCTGGCAGGAATGACCTTGGGAGCCAATGCAAAAACTCTACAGATCTCTTCACTGGCCTTTGTCTACTCAGCCAAAGAATACTTCTCACCCATCTGGACACACATAGCTCCCACATATCACTTGTCGACTCTCAACTTTACACTGCCACACGGAAAATTATGGGCAGAGTAAAATCAATGTCACAACTGCGGCTTCCTCTACTGGTGCACGTCCACCCCTCCAAATCTGTCGTGACACGAGAATACTTCAGAAATCCCACTGTATTTGAGGGAAAAAGGATCTTCCAATACAAGAAGACCTAAATAACTTACTAAGATTCTGACTCAGATTTAGAAAATCTTTTTGGCTTGCAGTGGAAGAGCTCAAAGATTCAGGATTTTTCTTGACAATGGAAGCAAGGTGAAAGGTTGCCAATGTCCAAACAAACACCTCATCAAGGATCAAGCTGAAGAACCCTGTTGTTTTTCATTACAATGGAAAATATGGTCACTTTGAATCACATCTTCACATCACATGGCAGATGCACTTACTTTCTCCATAAATTGGGACTGAAACTTGAACCTATCTGTGACTAGTGAATCTGACTTCAACCTATCAATGTCCCAAATAATTATATCCGTGGTAACTCTGCCGTATACTCTGCGTCATCTGAAGCAATTAATTGGATTTCCAACTGACATTTGGATATCTAATATGGCAGTTTCTAAGCCATATGAAAAAAGAAGAATAATCAAGACTGCATTTTTTTCCTAAAAGATATATGCTAAGTGCTATGGCCGGTGTTATGCAGGAGGGCAGACTAGATGATCACAGTGGTCCCTTCTAGCTTTTTAATCTATGAATCCACGAACACTGAATGAAAAGCCTTGCTAGTGTTTCAGATTTCCCTTCAAAAATGAGTGAGATTTGGAGCACTCCCAGCAACTGTTTTGGCTGCAAAGGGATTTGAATCTGATTCACTGACATCCCAACTGAGTTAGGCTTTAAAAAAATAAAAAGGTAAGCAACACCTCCAAATGGTGGGAGAGGCATGTCTTTTAAAAGCAGGGCTTTAGTCTGACTTTATTAAGCCAGTAGGAGCCCACAACACAATGAAATTCATCTGCACATAGTTATGTTTTATAAACTTTCTGGCCCCATCTATAGCATTGCTGACATTCTCAAAACCAGATCAGCTGCTGCCTAACTCTGAGGGTGCCCAGCAGCTGTTTCATCTAGAGAAAAGGAGTAAGAAACGTGCTTTTACCTTGCAAACTTTTTCCCTCCCCCCTTCTGCCATCTGTTGGCCATATGCATTCCTATGGTGTTCCACCAAGACATGTGGCTTGTTTGAAGGAGGGCAGTGATTTCTGTGCAGTTTAATGAATCACAATCACCTTTCCTCCAGTTTCAAAAAAGATATTTGAACAAGTATTCTTCATTTTTTTAAAAAAAAGTCATTATTTCTTTCTGCCAAGCGAACTGGTTTCAAAACCTGTTTTGTAAATATTGTCAGTGACAATTTTTGTTTTAATCAACGCAGGCCCATGAAATCCCATCTTACTCTGAGTTGTCTGGGAACTTTCTTGTAACAGCTAATGTTACAGTTTTGCAGCAGAGTTGGGTGTTAAACTGATTTCTTAAAACAAGTTTAACAAACTGGAAAATGTAGTCTCAATCCAATGTGCCCTGCAGTTGGCATTTCAGCTTCAGTGTGGCTGCCATCTGCCACTGTGTAGCAACTGCATTTTGATTTCTGCAATATAAAACAAATTCTCAGCGGCTGACCAGATGGTTTTAATATAACAGATTGGGTAACCTTGCCTGCTGTGCCTTCAGCAGAAGCAGAAATCCATGTGCTTAAGTTAATGATTACTAAAAATACCTGCCATATAAAAGGAACACAGTATATCCTTCACTGCATTCTGCTATATGAGTATTCCTTAGCCCTTCATGGATTTCTTTAGTGTCATGGCAGAAGGTTATATTAAAACATGTTATCAGCCATGTATGTCACTGTTGATGAACGTACAAGTACAGTTGTATAAAAATACATAAAAGTGATGAGTACTACTGCAGAGGAGACAAAAAATCTGACAGCCACTGCATACTAGAAGCCAGGATTTAACACAAATATTATGGACAGCCACCCGCTCCCAGAACTTAGCTATTTAATACTCAGTATGAGGCAGCACTACGGTAGGATTTACTTGGTGTATCTGTTCAAATTGCCACTCACCTGGTGGAAGGAGCCTGATGATCACCTGGAACCAGCAGAGGCACAATTACTGGCAATGAGCATCTGACCGCAGAGTAAGCTAGAACCCCATCACCATTCTTGTGTTGCAACACCGTTATACCTGAGTTCACCTTGCACTTGGCCTTATTTAGTGCCTCAGTCAGGTTCTAAAGTTGCAGCAGTTCAGATTAGGGTGTTAAAATTAATGAGAGCTGCACAAGCACCCAAGGCAGAGAAAGAGAGGGAGATATTGTACTGCACTCTAGGATACCCCTGTGAAGGGGCTGAGCAGTGAAGGAGAGGAGGTAGTGTAACTAGTATCAATGCTCAGAGATAGAGTACAGATGTCAAGATAAAGGCTTATTTTGTTGCCAGTAAATTTTATTGCCGTGGATTAGTAAATTGTCTGACTTTTCTTTATAGTGTGATTCCACTTTGAAAAATGACCATGTAAAACCACCTTCTGACTCACCAGGTCTGTTGCCTGGGTGTAGCCAATTATAAACTGTAGCGCTCAGTTTGGCATAAAAACATATAGATTAGAATTGGAGAGAGATTAGCGGTTTACTTTAGTGCCTGAAGTGTTACTGTTTTTTACTCCAGTTAGCACGGCACAGCCAACGCAGCTAAGAAAGTGAACTTGATTCTGTTCCTTCCTGTGCAGCAGCAGAATTGTTTACTAAGATCAGCTACAAATCTAGGGATGGCAGTTGAGTTGTGCTACGCTGTGATATTCAAAAACACTGGACACAATTTTCAAAAGTGACTAAGGGCTAGATCCACAAAGGTACTTAGGTGCTGCTGACATTCGCAGGACCAGATCAGCTGCAGCCTCACTCTGAGGCTGCCTAAGTTTCCCTTGGTGGGCCTGTGTAAAGCCACCTAAATCCTGGTGTCACTCTATAGCTAATGAGCTGCTCAGGGCCCTTGCTCAAGCCAGAGCCCCAAAGCATTCCCCTGCCTGTCTCTCAGCAGAGCCTGATCCCCACATGTGTGCTTGGAACATGCTTATGGGATTGGGCCCTGCACAAAGGAATGGGATTTTAAAAAGGGATGTCCCTTCAATACCCACTATCCCAGTGGTTAGGGTATGTAGCTGGGATGTCAGTGATCAGGTTCAAATCCCTTCTCAGACTGATTTAGAGCAGGGATTTGAATGGAGGGGCTACCATATCCCATGGGGGTGCGCTAAACACCAGGCTATTAGGAATGCTTGGGAGGGTATTTCAGTCTCTCTTCCTGGAGCTGTTCCACTTTGTGTTGATAATGATTGGACAAGGGACTTGAACCTCAGTCTCCAACATTCCAGGGGAGTGCCTCAACCACCACACTATAGTCTCACCCTCTCTATTGCGTAATGAATATTTTATTAGTTATACAAAGTGGAACTTCAACAGGAGAGACTGAGGGTCCCAGCCTAGAATAGCCTGGTGGGTAGAGTGCTGACCTTAAATGTAAGAGAACTAGGATGAAGTCCCTACTCTAAATCACATGGAGCAGGGATATGAATCCAGGACAGCACTCTTAAAAATGGGTTATTGGCTCTAACAGGGTGGGTTTCTTTTTTGTGAGAAAGGTCCAGGTTTCATCAACTAGCACATGGGCTGACCTGGCTTAGGTGCCTAACTCCAGGGGGAGGGTTCAGGGCTGAGAGTTCAAAGCAGAGATAGAAGCCTCCCTTTGGCAGCCAGAAATTGTGTGGGAAAACAGGGAATTCTGTGAAATTCTGCTTTGCACACTGGCGCAGAATTCCCGCAGGACTAATTATGTAAAATACACATTGTTATAAGAAAAATGCATAAATTAGGCTCTGCTTATACTTCATTCTATTTCAAAAATAGATTGATAAGGCAATTAACTTCCTTCCTGACTATGCATATTTGTTACATACTAAGTATAAAATAATGTGGTAGGGCAGAATGAGGTCCTGACTGCACTGTAACTTTTAGCTTACATTGTAATCCATGACATCACTGCCTTTCAGCATGGTTTGTGCTCACATATAGCATTAATATTAATAGTTAGCTGAGATTTTCAAAGAGGCCTAACCATTGGCTGCTTCCCCATGTCACAGTTGTCGAAGGCTGATGTGTTCTTGCTTTTATGTTGCTTATTTTGCTGTGTAGAACGCACACTATGCCGGTTGACCCAGGTTGGCTGGTTCTCCTTCCTCTCATTGGCCCATGATGGTATGTCCTCTTTGGGCAGTCCCTGCACAGCAGAGGTGAATGAAACTGCCCTATACTCCTCCCACAAAAAGTGTTACTGTTCCAGACAGAAGAATTTAGATCCTGCCCAGTGTGACTGACTAAATGGAAGATATGAATGGAAAGATTGGCCTATGATAATGATGCAGAACTATTGTGCAGTGGCAAAGAGAAAGGCATTTTTATTATGGTGCAATGAGATGTGTTACAAAATAGCCAAATTTTTGTTTTAGACCTAAAAGGTAAGGGAGAAATGTTATGTAACCTGAATTTGTTGATATTATGGCTGAGTTTACACCAGATCACCAAGAATTGGTAACATAGTTTACTCCAAAGGAGTACTCAAACATTACTGGGACACAAGATTTGCTAACTAGCTAGGATACCCCTTTAATTGCAATAGGTAATGAAGTTTTAAATAAAATGTTTGATGGAGAAGGTGAAATGTTGGTATTTCCTAAGAGTAGAGGAGTATGGGAAATTGAAGTTGCTAGTCTGAGAAAAGTGGAAGATAAGTAGGAGACAATGTTATGGGAAAGTAAGATTTAATAAGTTCATGACCCAAGCTCATGCTACCATTGTGTTTTGAGTCAGGTTTTTACTGATTGTTTCTGAGAATTGTAAATGTTTAGTAAAATGCTATCTATATTGAGAATATGGGAAAGCTATTAGTGCAGCTATGAACTTAAAGTGTGTATTGTAAAGAGCCCATAAAGAGGTAGAAATATTATTGTAAAGGACTGTTTAATGTTAATTAGTATTAGAATATAAAAGACGTAGATTTGTTAGGTTATGGAAAGAGCTCCAATTAACATCAAAACAGGACTATTTGGGTCCACGTTCTGTCAGTGGACTGATCACCCATTGCTACATCATTTCATCTGTGAGCGAGTACAATAGTAGCATATGTGTAAGTAGTAACTGAATACCTGTTTTGCTAAACTACTTTTTTTTAAAATAAAGTATGGATGTATCATTGAAAGTGTAGCCTGGTGTGGCCTCTAAATTTTCTGTAATTGACCTAAAGGCTTGAACTTGAAAAGTAAGCTGGGTTTTACTGCATCCTAAAGAACTGTAATATTAATTGAGAACATTTCAACATAAAATACAAGTAGTGAAAGGATTTTTGTGGTACACCCGACCATCACCCCTCACTATCAATTGTTGGGGAGGGTGGCGGGGGGAGGGAGAGGGGGAGGAAAAGGTGCGCTGCGGCTTGTAGAAACCTCCTTCAGAAGGCTGCTTTGCCCAGTTGAAGTCTATCGATCATCTAGCATTTAGTGAACGTATGCAGGGATACACAAGATAGATGCACCACAAAACTTTCACTGGCTAACGAAGCTGCCATTGACTTTGCAGAATGGGCTTTAATCTTGAATGGAGTTTTGCCTTTGACTTGATATGCCCCAGAAAAATCTCCTCCCCCAAAATATATCTTGCTACAGGAGCCCTGGAAGCTTTCTGTCTCCTAACCCTGTGGTGTATAAGGATGAACAAAGCAGAGGTTTTATTGAGAGCTTGTCTTTTCAATACAGATCTTAATTGCAGTCTAGGTATCTTTCTGAGGGGTTGGGTTTGGCCAAAAAGGAGAAAAAGCTCCTGGGACGAGTGGAAGAAAGAAATTTATTTTAGGGATGAATGAAGAGTCTGAGTATTACCACCCTTTCATTATGGGAACAAAGATCAAGGGCAGAGTTCCTGCCTCTGATACCTTTTATACACAGGTTATGGACACAAGGAAGCTGACCTTAATTGTCAGGAAATGTAGTTGTAGCCATGTCAGTCCCAGGCTATTAGAAAGAGAAGATGAGTGAGGGAATATTTTTTTTATTGGACCAACTTCTATTAATGAGAGAGAGAAGCTTCTGAGTCACAGAGAGACCTGAAGAAGAGCTCTATGTGGCTCGAAAGTTTGTCTCTCTCACCACCAGAAGTCGGTCCAATAGAAGGAAATATAGTGACAGTTGAGACAGGGGTTTGAAAAGGGAACCCAACAGCAGATTTAAAATTAGAAAAGGTCACAGGTAGCTACTTTGCAAATAAGAAGTCTGATTAGGCTGGACAATTTTTGTTTTAATGTGCAGGGGCAATTAGGTTGACCCCCCCCTGCAACCAGAACTGAGGATACCAGAGCTGACGGGTGAGATCTGAGTGAAATGCACTGCAATTCCAAACACAAGCCCGTTCATAAGAATCTTAAGAGCAATTCAACTAAGGCTATGCCCACTGTGCATCCTCTTGATGTTAACCAGGAATCCAGTGATCTCCATGTTGTATTCTGAGAATTGGGGGAAAGCTTGCTGAACTTCAGCAGGATTGAGAACATGTCACTGGTATATCCTAGTGGTTTTTTTTATTAATTAACATGACCCTTCAATAACCAGGCACTCAGGTTTAGAGATGCTGGGCTGTGATGGAACAGTCAGGCCTGTGACTGAAGATCCAGAGTGGACAGTAATGGTGGAGAGGCCAGCTCTCTCTCTCCAAGAGCACTGAAAACCAGGGATGTCTGGTCAGGGCAGTGCAATCAGAATCACTACAGCCTGTTGTCTCTCTACTTGTTAGGTGGTGTATGCTTTCCTGGGAAAAGGAGGGAATGCCTGCAGCAGAGCCCTTGGCCATACCTGGGAGAAAGCATCAAGTCCCCAGGCCCACCCTTTCTGCTCCTGACCTAGAAGTTGTTCCTCTTGGAATTGGAGCTAGAGGAGATCACATGTTGATTTCCCAAAAGTCTGGGTTATGCCTTTGAGCTTCCTCTGCTGAAGACATGATTGCTAAAGGCAGCTTTGGGGCTGAGCCATGCTGCTGTGAATCAGCTTAAGTGATTTTAAACCTAGGACAGCCCTGTACTCCCCTGATTTCTTTGGCACCAAGAACAGTATGGAGTGTAAGTCCCGATAGAGCCTGCCCTAGACGAGGATTGGTATCACCCCAAAGATTTGCCAGACCATAGCCTCCCTCTTGGACAGGCAGATTTGGAGGGGGTTGGGGGGGAGAGGAGTCCTTTTGAATTTTGACAACCATTGGTGGCAGGGCGTGTGTGTGTGTGTGCGTGGGCAGGAGAGTCTTAATCATTTGTGCACATTGGTGGCAACATAGGTGTGAAAAAAGGGGGGCCAGCATGCACACACCCACCCCCAGAAATAGGCTGGTACTCATTGATTTCACTTGGGAGTATTCCTGGAGAATGAATCACCTCTAGAATTAATGGTCCTGGCTTTCCCCAACTTAGGGTAGGGGAGAAAATAGATTCTCTAAGCATACATATTTGAAGCTCCAATACCCCACAAAGGCTACCTACAGAGGAAAAAAGCTTACAATCTCCTAACTAAATCATTAAGAAGGGAAAACATTTTTTGTCCTGTGCTTCAGATGCAGCTTTTTCTATTGGCTCCCCAACTCCCCCCATTATAGGTTTCCTACCCAAAACCTGCCTTGCAGAAGCATCTCCTTCCATAGCCATAGATGCCTTCTTGAGCACTGAGTGAGGCTGAAACTAAAGCAGATGTTATGGAAATTTCTTTTTAAGTTGGATCCCAACCTCAGTCTGTTTTGGGAATGTGAGAGAGCAGGAACTCTGTGTAAGCAAGGACTGCTCCGGCGGTGGGGGGGAAACGAGTGGCCTCTGCAGAGGCTCTAATCACTTCGTAGTCTCAGCGGAGAGCTCATTCGACCCATCTGTCAGGGAAAACTTGAGTATTTTTTTTTTGTTTTGTTTTTTAAAGCACAAGTTTACCCAGCTACCTTTGCAGCCTTAAACAAGATAGCCAGCGTGAGAATGTAAGGGTCAGTTTTACAGATCACTGGAAAATATTTTTGAGTGTTTTCTATCTTAGACCTCATCCTGATCTGTGTCCCCTTTTTGGCTGACTGCTCTGGGAAGATACCCACGAACAGCAAAAGCAAAAAGCTGTGCAGGGAAGAATCATTCCTGATCTTCTAGGATTTCTTTGCTTTATGTCTGTGACCCTTACACTGCTTAGAGAGGACTTCCAGGAGATGGGGCCAAGGCCTTTGGAGTCTGGAAAGGAAAGCTTATCTTTTTCCACCCAGTGGACTCTAAGATGGCTGCTGAGAAGTTAGGACAGGTGCCTATTCTAAAATGGCTGCCTGTGGTACACAAGCTCCCTACTCAAAAATGGGCACCAAGACCCCACTACAAAGCAAAGAGGAGCAGAGACAGGGAACAGATTTTACTGTGCTGCCAGTTTTCAAGAGGCCTACAGCATTGTGTGGGTGTCCTGACCACTGCCTGTCCATTGGCATGGGGTGGGGTGTCCAGACAATCTACTTAGCCCCTTCCTGCCCCCATCATGATGCTATGGAAGATGACTGGGGCCTAGGGTGACCAGATGGCAAGAGTGAAATATCAGGACACACTGGGCGAGCTGGGGTGGGGGAAAGGGGGGAAGAAGAGAGAGAGGAAGGGGGAGAACCACAGGTGCACAGCCCCGACCGGAGCCATGAGAGGGGGCACACAGCCCTAGGAAGCTGTAATAGGGGTGTATGGCCCCTGCTGCAGCCCACACCACAAGCCACGGGGGAAGGACTCAAGGACTCATGGCCCCAGCTCCAGCCCCCAGCAGAAGCCATGGGCACAGGATCCTGGTTACAAAGTCAAACCCAGTTGCAGGGCAGGGGAGCAAAGGGTCCCAGTTCTAGCCCTGGCTCTAGCCCCAGCTGCAGTCACAGTGGGGAGGCCTACAGTCCTGCCTTCAGCCCCAGCTTCAGCATCACACCTGAAAACAACCTGAAAACCCAAAATTGCCATTAGATAACAGATCACAATCGGGTTTAATGGGACATTCCCAGTCAACTAATTTTCTATTTCACTACCAAATTTAAAATTTAACTGAATATCAGGACAAATGGGGTCCCGATTGTACATCGAGCAGATGTACGCTGCCAGGTGCAATCCCTGCTTGCCAATGTGGGTTAAGTGAGCTGGGCAGCAGCTTAGCAGTGCGCAGCCCAGGCCTGCCATGGGTGGAATCAGCATGTGCAGAGGCAGGTGCCTCCTTTCCTTGGCTCTGCCATGAGCTAGGTGGACCAGTCTGCACACACTTTGCTGGGGGGAGCCCGAGCCACACTGCTGGCTCAGCCCAGTGACGCTCACCTCAGGGACCTGCCGGCTGCTTCCCAGGAGCCGCCCCAGGTAAGCACTGCTGGGACCCACCCCTGCACCCCCTACCTCCGCTTTCAGTTGAGAAGTTGAGCAGTGGGAAGGGCGGGGTCGGCCAGGGGCAATGGGGAAAACCCGGTCTGCCTGGCCCTGTGCTACCAGCATGTCCCTTCCTGTTGGGGGTGGGTCCATGCTGTGCCACAGCTTCCCTGCTCAGCACCCCCTGGATCCATTATGCCCTGCATGCCCTGAACCCACTATGCCCAAAGGCCCCCCCCCCCATTTCCACCACAAATACACACTGCTGTGCACACCACGACCCCTGCCCAGCGTCCCCCTGCCCACAGCCCCACCACAGCTGCCCAGCACCACCCAACAGACCCCCACTGCCTAGCACCCCAAAACACAAAAACCTCCCCTCCCACTGCCCTCACAGGCCAGCATCCCACACGCCTCCAGACACTTACTCCATCACACCCTGCCCCCTTCCCTGGCCGCATTCACCAGCCCTGCTGGGAGGTCTCTGCTCCTAGGGTCGGAGTAGTGAAGGGGGTCTCCAGACTCTCCACATGCTGCGCCTGCCACAAGCGCGAGCTCTGTGGCTCCCATTGGCCAGGAAAAGTGCCAAAGGGAGCTGTTGGAGCCATGGAGCGGGGCTTGCAGGTGGAAGCAGCCCGCAAAGCCCCCAACCCTAAGAGCCAGAGGGACCTGCCAGGGGTGAGGTGGAGTCCCAGCAGTGCTTACCTGGGGCGGCTCCCAGGAAGCATCCGGCAGGACCCTCTGGCTCCGAGGGTCAGGTTGGTGGGGAGCTCTCTGCCCACTGCCAGCAAGCCCCACTCCCGCAGCTCTGATTGGGCAGGAGGGAGCTGGTGCAGCACGCAGAGACCCCCTCCACCTCTGCCTAGGGGCCACCCGCACTGCAGGCTCCTGCAGCCAGGCAGGCACCAGGAGCTACCCCAGGAAGCGCCGCCAGCCCTGGGACTTTGGTACGTGCCGTGACTCATAGTGAGCAGTCCCTAATATTGCGACAAAGGGTGTCCCGACCGATGTGAAGTCGGGACACGGGACTCTCCCGCCAAAATCGGGACGTCTGGTCACCCTACTGGGGCTCTGGAGTTTTACCATGTCAACCGGAGCTGCTGAGGTGGGATACTTGCTGATAAGGGCCCAGTCCACATTAGTGGCAGCAAAATGGGCCTGTTTCCTGGGCACTTTCTTCAGTGCCTTGTCTTACTGGGCTCCTCATTTAGCAGCAGCCACCACTGCACTCTCCTATGCCAGGGACATATATTCTGCTTGCTATCTAACTGCAGTAGCCCTCACCTGAGGTTGGGGGAGCAAAAGGAACACTTTTCCCCTTACTACACTATGCCAAAGGGGGGTGAGCAGAACACAGAGATGCCCTTTTCTTTTTATGCTTTTTTCGACATTACCAGAGCTAATCTGAAGGGAAAGCATGGTCAAAGTCCCCACAATTGCCTGGAGCTCCATGGAGGTAAATCTGAACAGTCCTTAAACACAAAAAGTAACCCTACACTAACAAAGTGGGCAGCTAAGGGGAAATAAAAGAACCGGGGGGGGGGGGGGGGGGGGCAAAGGAAGATTGACAAACACTGACTTAGCCTGCTTTCCCTTTGGAGCCACAAAAAATTCTGGAGGGGACTTTCTGTGGAAGGACTTATCTAGAGTTAGCTCAGCCAATCAAGACAGCTGACTGCCTCCTTTAGGAGGGACTGAAGAACCCAGCACTACTGAATAAATGGAGCCATTCCCCAAAATGAGAATGCACCATATCCACACAAATTATGTGTATACTTGAAAACTAAAAATGTGGTCTCTAAAATTTGCAAGAACATGAACAGTTAAACTACAACTAAAAGATGAAAAATGAGTGTGACATGATTCTTAAAGATTAAGTGTCCCAAACTCAAATTTTGAAATTCTAAAAGTTGGATTCCCTCTGCTCCCAAAAGGATTGTGAAAATGTCCTTTTCCTCCTCAGTGGAGGTGATAATTCAGTCTAACAAATCAGTTTGCTTTGAATTAGCTTTGGTAATAATTAGAACAATTCAACTCAACAGAGCAGTAAAAAAAAAACCAGCGCTATATTTTATTTCTTGTAAAAATCTTTATACACATGCAGACTAAAACCAGTGTAAGAAAGTATCCACCATTGTTTAGACAAATAACTATACTTAAATATAAGCGTCTGCAATTGGCCTGTATAAAAATAAGGTACTTTTTTTTTTAAACAGAAATATGTTCTCCAGTTCTGATATTGATAAACAATACACAACTCTAATACGTACAATTTAACCTGATCATTATTTTCAATCGTTTGATACTGCTAAGGTATTTTATGTGCAAAAATTTAACATAGTTCTTCTAAAGAAAAATGTCCTACATGTTTTAGAAAATTAGCTGTTGGGCTTTAAATAAATCAATTCCTAATCAGTTTCTTCTCCAATCTCACAGTCCATACACTGTATTATATACAGGTGTAACTAAAATCAGAAGCAGAACCAAAACTTAGCGTCTGTGTCTGCTATGTCCTGAACGACTGCTGCTATGGTGCTTGCCTTTGTGAGATCTCTCAAAAGAGCGGGATCTTTCACGCCTGTCCCTGTGATGTCCCCGTTCATGCCTATGTTTCTTGGCAGCCTCGGAGTGATCCCTGGATTTACTCTGAGAACGCGAGCGAGATTTTTTCCTTTTGTGACCATGTCTATTTACACTCTTCAACTCATCTCTGCTGTGCTTGGCTTTTAGGTGTGGAGATCCATGATTATGATGTCTGTGAGGACTGCCACTGTGACTACGGGACCTGCTTCTTGACCTTGAGCTGTATGTTCCGGATAGACTCCTCCTATTATTGTAACTTACAAAAAAAATTAAAAATTAGGATGTTTACATCTTTTTACACTGTGAAAATAAAAAAACTTATACAACTGCCTTGATTTTAAACAGAAAGTCTGTTTTTTTACATGCTGTGGGCAGTGAAGTGTTAACAGTGACATGTCATATAAGTTTGATCACAGATCTGAGATCATTCACATCACTGAGTTACCATTTAAGGCTCTTTACAAACTCCAGCAGACACTGCATTGGTTAAAAACCACCGATAACAGGGTTTTCTTTGCAACAACAGCTAAAAGACTTGTACATGTGTTCAACTCCTAGCAGTGCCAAAGATAAATGGGTATCCACAGAACAAGATTTGGTCTCTAAAGCTATACATTTAAATGGCTAACATTTCCACACATTCCTTAATATGGATCTTACATACACTTCAGATATTTGGGAAGGAGGTTACAGCATGCAAAATTTGGCTGCATAAGAGACTCAATTTCTTACAGCACTTTCAGTAAATACAACTATTCTCACAGCTTTAAGGGAAGAGCTTAAGAAAATTCTCATATTTAAAATGGAAAACTTGGGTGCAAGTGATGGTTTGCAAATATCATAAGAGGACCTTACTCTCTGTCACAGGTGAGTTTTGGTATTATAGTTGATTTATCTTTAGACTGTATGAATATTCTTAAACCACAGATTTTCATCCACTACCACGTGCACTTCAGTATCTACTGGATACCAGTACAATTGTGAGATACTGTACTTTGATGGAGAGATTCACTGTTAGTAAACTAACTATTGTAAGACCATTTACTATATGGAATGGCATTTTAAAACCCCTCTTAAAACAAGTAAGTCATTTAGCAATCAAAAAGTACTGTTTTACTTACTGTCTCCTAG
Source organism: Lepidochelys kempii (assembly GCF_965140285.1). Classification (NCBI taxonomy): domain Eukaryota; kingdom Metazoa; phylum Chordata; order Testudines; family Cheloniidae; genus Lepidochelys; species Lepidochelys kempii. Next base: position 24,294,427 of record NC_136388.1, on the reverse strand, counting down.
GAGTATGAGATCTAGACCGTGACTTTGTTCTTGACCTTGATCTACTAGCACTTCTGCTGCTTCTACTTCTCTTGCTTTCTTTTCTCATGCTTAAATTTAAAAATAAAAAAAAAAATAAAAAAACCTGAAGATTACACTTAGCAAAAACAAATTTATTTTCACAAAACTAGATGGCAAAGTTTAACTTGAAAGTGCCTTACTTAAAATTGGCTGGCTTAAAAAGACAGATTTTTTCCTACCCGTTGTAAGGACTCTCTGAAGCTAGCTGCCTTTCTTCTGGTTCTTTTTTAATAGTTTTAGCATTCACAGATACTGGTGTTTTCTCCTCAGTTTTCATTTCTCTTGGGGAAGCTAAGAATGAGAGCAAATAATTCAAGGTTAAGATGTTATACACTAGCAGTAGAATTTGCCATCAAGGAACAGAATTTTTTGGTACATTTTATGCAAGTGCTAACTTTATATCAGTGCTAACTAGAAACTTTTAATGCTGACTGCTTCTCTTCCTTTCCATTTGGTAGCTGCTCCTGTAAGTGAAACTACTACATTAAAGACACCAGTAAAATCCTTTATTTAAGTAGTCTGTAAATCATACGATGAGGAGAAGTACACTAATATGTTTCTTTAAAGATGCATTTATCCTTTCGTCCAAGGCACATGTAATAGGCACAAATTATGAAACAAGATGAAGTATGTCTCTCCATCAAGAGTAAATACCCTGCTCTAACCTGCTCCCTTCACATATACTTCTTAGAACCCTGGGAAAATAGATGGCTCTTGCACCTTGTCCTGAAGTCAGAATTAGGCTGTTGGAACAAAATTTGAGAACAGAAGCCAGTTCTAATTGGCCTCATTGAGAGCTGCAGACAAGGTGTTCTTGCTTAGTTAAGATATGAAACTTATCTTACTACAGTAAAATCTGTGTTTGGCATGGGTTTAGTCAAAAATTCTGGTTAACTAAGACTTATACTTACCAATGGAGGGAGAGAGTCTGGGTCCGGGAGGGGGTGCAGGCTCTCAGAGGGAGTTGGGGGGAAAGGGGGAGCAGCGCTCAGGGCGCAGGCTCTGGGAGGGGTTTTGGGGTGCTGAATCCAGGCAGCGCTCACCATAGGTGGCTCCCCACAGTTGGCAACATGTCCCTGCTGCTCGTAGGCAGAGGCATGACCAGGCAGCTCTACATGCTGCCTCTGCCTGCAGTGCCACCCCTGGCAGCTCCACTGGCCACGGTTCCTGGCCAATGGGAGCTGCGGAGCTGGCGCTCAGGGATGGGGCAGTGCACGGAGCCCCTGTGGCCATTCCTCCACCTAGGAGCAGCCAGGACATGTTGCCGCTTCCAGGTAGCCCCACAAAGCCAGGCAGGGAGCCTGCCAGTCCTGCGCCAACCATACTTTTAATTTGTATTTGGAGATACCAGAAATGTCGGGTTTCTAGAGTGTTCTGGTTAGTAAAGTGCTGGATAACACAGCTTCTACTGTACTAGCTTGAGCACGTAAGCTTATGGAACCACACAATCAGGTCATCTAACCAAGAGCAAAACGTTTTGGGTCAGTGCTTCGGAGCTGGGCTCCGGCCCTGCTCCAGCTCCAGGCAAAAACCTGCCGCTCCACTGCTCCACAGTTGCTCCGTGCTCCAGCTCCGTGCTCCGCTCCAAAGCCCTGTCTAGGGTTTCATTTCAAAACCAATGCCATGAATTGCACCACATACTGGATGTTATTTGAGAAGAAGGTTTAAATCTTATGCCTCAAATAGCCAACAGTAGAATTACCATTAAAAAATGAGTTGCTGGCTTATTCTGAATGCCCTCAAATCCCAATTTCACTCAGCTAGCCATGAATAAAATTATCCCTTCACCCTCTCTTTAGGGGTCCATAAGGGAATTTTGCATGCACTACTTCAAAGAACTTTCAAAGTTCAATCATATTGCTAGTTCTCAAGGAATAGCTGTTGTTACTTTGAAAGACAGAAACAAAACAGAAATTTAGTTTCTGTACATTTGCTCCAGTTTTCAGATAATGTACTGTAATCATTTATTGTGCGTTTGTACATTGCCTAGTATAATCATGCTCAACCTAGCTGTGCCCTGTAAGTGCTACTGGAATTTAAATGTTAAAAATATCGTTGAAAGACAGATCTATTGGCAAAAAGTTAAGACTTGTATGTTCTAAACTGACAGGATCCCTTTGAAGTTCTTTACTACATCATTTTAATTATTGGCTAGTTTGTTAAATGTATAACTAAAGCTATGTTCTATGCACCTATTCTACATTATCATCAAGACAACACTGCTACTGGAACTTCCATTTCTAGATTATGAATTGTTCACATTCACAGCTTTGAATTGCAGTGGTCCTACTGTACCTTGATGGATAAACACGAATTGAAAAAGATGTTTTAAAACAACACTTGTTAGAAATGCCTAGCACAAGGAAAACAATTAACAGGCACATCAGTTAAAAGATGAGTTGAGTTGTGTCACGTGACTAGGTTTCACGTTAACAGCGTCACTTTAAATATTCCACTGCATTTCAGAAACACTGGCATATGAAAATCCCACTTACTCACACAAGCCATAATTACAAGCTTTCAATATTTATTGTGTACTTCCACAGTAAAAATACAGTGATGCATATGCTGAATGTGTACCATTAAGTGGCATTAACCAAGTAGTATTACAGAATGACCATCGAATCGGTATTGCAATTTTTCCTTCAATATCACCCATTATTGGCAACCTCCAATAATGTATCAATGAAAATCCAGTAACCAAAAGTAATTAAAATGTTATCCTCTAGCTTTAACCATATGAGAAGTTTTAGATAACTTCACAACTCTCAGTGGAGAATGAGAAATTTTACATCTCATTCTTTCTACTGCATCAAGGTATAGAATCATAAGAGATTCATTATATATAGACATCTTCCTACAGCACTGTTCCTTGCATTGTAACTTACATGGTTTGGAAGCAGGAGAAAAGCCACCCAGTGTTGAGAGAGCTGGAGTACCATCTGGGTTTAATCCTTTTGCTTTAAGTTTAGCTTCCTGTAATGCCATTTTTCTCTTTTCTACTTCTTTATCCAGCAATTCATAATTAGGCTGTTTAAGAGAGGAATATGCACGGTCAAGATTTTGGACCAAGATTACTCTAGTCAATATACCACACCTCTTATGGTATCTGACACCCATACATTAAACATGACCAACATCTGTCATACATGATTCGCTCTTTCATGCTCTTCCTCAAGGAGGGTATGGTGACTATAGGGGAGTTTTTGTCTGGTAGAGTTTTAATAGTGCATGTTATATATGTGTTCAAACTCCATCACCCCCCCCCCCCCCCCCCCCCACTTAGCAATGCTGGCTTTACTTTCATTTAAGTCAGTCAATTCTAAAAACAAGTTACCTTTTTCCTAGTATAAAGCTTCAGAGTGGTTATACATATCTCCTGAATCTCATCTTCTGTGGTGCCAAAGAGTAGAAACCAATGAGGACGGGTAGGCAGGGGAATCTAAAAAAAGACAGAATTAAGCCTTAATATCTAAAGATCAAAGAAATCTGACCTTTAGCATCATTACAGATGTTTTCCAGGAACAAAAACAAATACATCAATCCCAAGCGATTTAACAACACAGATATGCTTACCTGAAGAGCTCTAGCAGCAAGATAAATACAAGCACATGCTATTGTCTCTGGTTGAAAACGAACGAATACATTAGTTCGAAGACTGTCATTCATGTAATTCCTAAAAAAAAGTTAATTACAAGTTTGTCTCATGTTCACTTATCACCTTCAGTTTAAAGAAGCAAAACTGGAGACTCAATCTACTTTATTATTTTTTCTTTAACTTACATATGCTTATTGCCTTTTTTTAGACTGTAGTACTACCACCACTGTAGTTTTAAAGGGTTTAACATTTTGAATTTGTTGCTTCACTTTTGTAACATCAAAATATGCACCATTGTCATTGCTCTGAAGTCCCAATGCAAGAACTACTTCTCACTTAGAAACAGAACTCTGAATGTCACCAAATGAGGGATTTTTGCAAATGTTATGGTTAAAATTGATTTTTTTCCCCAAATACTTTAGGATATTCTATGAAGTGTCCATCAAGCTAAACTTTACAAATCTATAAAGTCCAAAGAATAGTTTGTCCAGTTATATGATAGGCCAAGCATGTTTTTCTATAGGTGTTTACTGTCACTTAAACAATGAAAGCCCTCTACCCAAGAGGTAAATCCTTTTTTGTCTGAAACTCAATTGTGTAAGAACTGCTATACTTTTATATCCACTACCATTATAAGGTAGCTAAAGATACGACCAATAAAGTCTTAAATTTTACACATAATACACCAGTTCTGTTTCAACTTTATTTATTCTATTTTGGAAGCAGATAACCATCTGCTTATTTTTAACTTTATTCAACACAAGGTTAAATGGTTGACACAGGGCAAGCAACTAACTACATCTTTCAATAATCATTGGGACTGGTTACTACAAATTGCACAGTTAACTTCACCAAATTATAGTACTTTTCCTCTACCAAGCTAGTATTGCCAAGTATTGTTATGACAACAATGACTTTTGAACTTCAGGGACAGCTCTACAAATTTATAAACACGTGAATTACAGAAGTTAACAGCACAACCAATCACCAGTGACTTATATAAAATGGTGCCCAACGTTCAATTTCTAAATATTATGATAATAAAGTATGAGCATGCTGTATTCACTTTAAGTAACTTTGTAATCCAAATTTAATTAAGTCAACTGAATCCATATTGGTTGAAAGCAGTCAATCCAAAATGTGTCCATGGGTCCTTTAGATACACTAAAGTACAGTAGGTAGGCAACAAATATACATTTAGAAACATGTTGAACAGTTACTTCTAGAAGCAAATATACAAATCCTTTTGACACCCGGACAGAACTAGAAGATGCTGCAAGATGGATATGGACCACTTCAGTGAATCTCGGGATGAGAGCTTGCACTGGATTGACTGGAGAGAAGGGCAGCCAATCAGGCCATCCCCAGGTGAGCTGTGGTGCAGAGGGCAGAGTTCTATGACTTACCATCATGGACTACCCTTTAATTAAAGAGTAGAAAAAAGAACAAAGTTAAATTGAGTTCTCCATTAAAGTAAGTTAATCAAACCATGAAAATAGTAAGCAGAAACAAGCATTAAATGCATTGTGAAATATGTATATTTTAATCTAGTAACTTACAGCTCAATGCTTTGCATATGGGACATCAAGCTTGTTATTTCTGCTACTATTTTCCTGGCTAGGAAAAATGGAAAAGAATAAACTTACCAGGCTGTCTGAACGAGGGTTTGATTACGTTCACATTCTAAGACTTGTAAATACATAACAATGATCTGAGGGATAAGAGAAAAACTCAACTTTAACACAGGAGGAAAAGTGATAGATGCATGTTTTTAACAAACAATTTTCTTATATTTTTACATGGTCGTGTTCTACTTCAATCCCACAGCAAAGGCTGAAAACCCATACACATCTAGTTCTTGTTGTCCATTGAAACATATCCCCAATTTTACGACTTTTACATATGACTGTCACCTCTGCCATAGTGTAGGCAAGTGACTTCTACCAGAACAAACAGCAAGCTACTAATCAGCCAAATGTTTCAGCTGTGTGTGCAATTAACTTCAGTTACCTATAGAGGGGTGTGGGAGAGAGACCCCAAGTCAATTCCAAACCTGCATTTCTTCTATTACAGCTCACAAAGATGCTGTCAAGGCAGCTCAATACTTGCAAGTATGTATTTCATTTGACAACTCACCTTATGTGGATGCTTGACATGAACACAAAATCCCAACTCCTTCAGTACCCTCCTTTCAGCTTTGATTACTTGATTTTTGGTGTTTATGTAGTTCTGATCAAGTATCAAGGGGCTTGGAGTCCTATAGTTTGTAAGAAATAAAATCAAAACTGTTTTGCATATCCAGAATAGTTGCATCTCTGTTTTCCCTTCCAACCAACTAATGGCAACAGAAACCTGTTTTAAACTCCTGCAAGCAAGTTTAAGCATTAATCTTGTGCTGTCCAAGTTTAAACTAGTTTAGTTTCAACCTGTAATTCCTGTAGCTGAGCTCTGATTGTAGCTAACCTAAGACTGCCATCTTGCTAACATTACTCCTGTGTTACTGACTGTGCAAACTGCCTTCCAGTATCAAAACTAAAATAATGTGATTACATTATAAATTGTAAAACACCTACAGTACCAACATTTGAAAGTGATCAATGATAATCTGAATACACTAATATTTCCTCTAGCAAAAAGCTTGTTTAACTATTTAAGTGCTGTATCAGCTAATACTAAGCTTAATTTAAGCAAGTTCATGTTTTATTGTATTGGAACTGCCTATGCATAGGATGAAAGGAAAGAGTCCATATCAAAATTTGAAAGAAAGCAAGTGTGCCAAGATCGGATTTAAAGGGAGTAAACAGAATTTCTAAAGGGAGTTTCAAGAGACCACCAGAGACCTCTGAGCAAAGAGGACTCCCAAAATTAAACACTGTGGAGCATCTTATTGCTCAAAGCAGGGCACCAAAAAAAAGGAACAACCCACCTGAATACTGAGCTATTAGAAAAACTAACGGGTGCAGTTCAGTACATCAAACGTTTGCAAGGTAAGAACTCTTCACACAGAAAGATACACAAACCTGGTACGTCATGCAATTTCCAATCTCACAGTCCTCCAATATATTGTATTCAGGTAATTAAAAATGTAAAGTCTTTAAACAACCCCCAGGCACCAATTACTGCACAGTAGAGCACCCAAGCAACATATCCTGTTTTGTTTATTTCTCCCTTTGTCTAGGCTTTTTGCTCCCTAACTCATTTTCTTCTACAATTTTTCTTTATACAGTTGATTTAGCTTACAAGGTCTTAGAGCAGGGGCCTGTGTTATATGCCTGTAATGTGCACAGCATATTTTGGGTGCTATACAAGTCAAAGGATAACAGTTTATCCCCTCAGTAAATAATTATACTGCAAAAGAGTTAATCAAATTGCATCATCTAGTTTATCTCCAGCATTCCCAGCAAAACCTTTCTACAATATTATGATCTGACTGCAAAGATGCAATATATACCAATACAGAAAGACTGTAGATGCAACTCAACATAATAAATATAACGTAACATATGATTCTTATAACACCTCTTTCAGAGATCACGCATATTTGGCAAGACACTCACTTCTTCCAGCTGGACCACTGAGGGAAGCAATTCATTGTCTAGTTCCCCCCTGCTGGCAGGATGGGACCAAATATATGGCAAGATCAATTTTGGAATGCCATTGACATTTGGATTAACTATATGACCTGGAAGCACACTGAATTACTAATTCCATGGCAGCTCAAAATTTGTCATTAAACTGCATTTTACTGATATAGATAACTACATGAACCTCAAAGAACGTCTATTCAAGAACTACTGTATCCTTCAAACTGACAGTCTACTTTGCTAATAAGACATTACATTGTTTAAAGATGAGCAGGGTTAGTCTATTTTTTGTCTAAGTCCAGACTCCAGAGAAAATAAAAAAAAGTGTGTACACACACACTCTAAATAGAGAATTAATAATAAGTAAAGATTTTGGGGTCCATTCAAAAGTCTGGATTTGGCCCGCAGTCCACATATTGACTACCCCGCTGCACCAAAGCATAATCACCTATGTTTTAAGCAAGAATAACTCATTTATGAACTACTGTTATACTGAAGGAAAAAACTCAAATGTTTGTTTTTTTAAAGTGAAGCTGAATCAGTAGTATCTCAATTCTGTATAGTTGTCACATGTTTAAGATAATCATCATCATGTATGTAAGGTAAAAAGCAGCAAGTTACCAAGTCTGAAAACAAACTCATCTGAATCTTCTATAGGGATAGAAATACCTGAGGACGAGTGATTATGCTATCATCTTATTAAATCTGTTTCCCACAGACAAGTAAATATTTGACAATGACTCGCATAATAAGGACAGACTACATGCAGTTTATTCCACTTCAGATACTGCACAGATTACAACCCAGTTATCAAAATATCACCTCTTACTTTTAGGAGGGGATCATTGCTAAAGGAGAAATTTTTGAAGAACTATTAGGTCATCAGGGATTCAATACTTTTAGGGTCTCCTGATGAGTTTTAAGATACACTGAGACTTATCTTAAATGCTTAGGGTGGGATTTTAGATAAACTGCTTAGGTTAGTTAGAAAAGTAGGCTTATTCTGAAGCCTAGTTAGAGCATTTCAGAGACAGTAATAGACTCAAAATATAATATAACCAAGTTAACAACCAAAATATTAGCAAAGCCACTATGTTTCAAGGCAAAAACCTGTTTAGCTGCACCTACTCAACTCCTTGTTAGTAGTATGCTATTTTGTGATAAGGGACGGAGAAACATCTCACTCAACACTTAAGTCCACAAAAAAGTCAAGACCCAGTCTGAACATTTTTATAGGCCTACTATACACATTTGTGACAGCAGTTCATAAACAATGGTTATTTCCTATCTTCCATTAATATAGGCTTTGCAAAGATGAATTGTCAAACTACATAAGAAACTCGAGCATATTATGAAGACCTACAATGCTATCCAGACCTATTACCACCAGAAAGATTAGAAAGTAGTTATAAAGTACTCCATATTTGTATTCTGATTTTCCGAGGTGCTGAGTACTTATAGCACCTACTTGAGCAGTAGGCCCTCAGCACAAAAATGACAGGAAAAGGATGATAATCAAGCCATTAAAAGATGTCTGTTTTACTCAGTTGCTCAGACATGCACCATGCTCATCAAGGACATCAGTTTTATGGTACTACAATCCAAACAAAGAGTCCAGAGAAAGAACTTATGTTCATAGCATCTAGACGAAGAAATGGAAAACTTATGAGGTGCAATTTAGGATTTATCTACTTTATCACAAATATGATTCTGCATAAAAGGCAGTCAACTGTGACCTACCGGTGGCAGAAATTAAGAATAATCAGGAATTTACACCATTCATTAAAATGGCACGTTCGTTCTAAAACTTCCTAATTTGCACCTATCTCCTGGTAAAAGGAAAGAAAAAAAGTCACCACTGCTTCTGCCTGCAGATGTCCTCAGTCAGAAGAATTTTCATTTTGCGCAATACTCTGAATAGCCATTTTGCTGCTGGTCTGATGGGGCAGGAAGGGGAGAAGATCAAGCGCTGCAAGGACAATTGAGATGCCTACCCTCCCTACACCTCAGAAGTGCTCCCCAAATCAGCTTTCGGATTCTCTCCCTGAACATTGCACCCAACAGTCTACCTTGCAATATCATCATTTCAGTTAAAGTGCCAAGTTTCACTACAAAATAAATATGTACACAGAACATGGAGCTAGCGGCCATAACCTAGATAGCCTAACATTAAAGGTTAGTCATAAAACAAACTATGACTAGTGAATCAGGCCATAAAACGAGGACGTTTTGCAATACTAATAATTAAATGAACTGTCAAGAGTTCAGTCTTTTCTATCTTCTACCACTCCTAATTGGAATCAACACCTCTTTGATACTGACCTTAGAACATTTTTTCCCTCTTTCCATTAGAAAGCAGATGGATAAGAGAAACAGGATGAAAGAAAAAACTCTACCTTTCTACCATTTATAAACATTAAAAATACCTTACACCACAGATGTGATCCACTCAGACCACTCATTGCCACTGAAAGAGCCTGAAATGTCACATTATTTAATGTGACAAAAGAAGAAATGAGAGTTCTATTTTGTGTGATATTCTAACTGAAACACTGCAGGCGTCAAGATTTGCATATATTACAAGCCAATGTCATGAAGTTATTTCACTGATAATGTGAAAATAAGAGCAGCTTCCTAAAAGCTTCCCTTAAATCAGTTCATAAGACTATAAAACTGATGTCAGAGAAGAAGTGGGTGTTTATAACATAATATAGTTAGCAAAAACCCAGGGCTATAACCCACATCAACTGCAACTTATGTTCTACATGCTAAACACAGCTCAACATATGCAGTCAAGTATGTTTTCAGATATTTCAAAAGAACAAGTTCTTAGCATGCTGATATGAAAAACAGGCTTTCAATTTAATACCACAGAGACTTATTCATGCACACAAAAATTTTATGTACAATACTCCATGGCATATTGTCACAGTGAGAATACAACAGAAGCATTTATTTGTCAAAAAACTACTTTTAGCCCTGTGCCTACTACCTAGAGATTGACCAAAGGCTTTGTATGAGCCTCTGGGCTTGAGAATTCAGACATCTGAACCCCAATCATGCGAACACATGCACAGGAGGGGTAGTTAAAAAAATCTTCCGGCATTAAGCACAGCCTTGTGCTTAGTCAGGGCCTTTTTTGTATTCTTGAACAAGGTTTATGTGTCAAATCTCAATCTTAAGAAGCAAAAGTTGGAACTAGGAACCAGTAAGTGTCTAAAGGATATAAAGAATGAATATTTAATACTTCAATATGCTTTTAGAAATCAGAGTTTTAGTACTTTACAGATAAAGTTAACAGAAATTAGACTAAGGCAATATGAAAACTAAGTGTAACATAACTAGAACTAGATCAATTCTTCTTGTGTCACGATGTCAGTGAAAATTCTAAATAGAGCCTAAGTGTTAGCTTCAAATAAAAAAAACAGTAAACTAATATACTAAAAACCTGGACAGCAAAGAAAAAAGCTTATAACAAGATACAGGAGTTCTTCCAAATGGTTCACCAGCGGCCAACCTGTTAGTCCCCCGATTCCAGTGACCTATTCTCAGAGCACTGGCTTCTCCTTGGGGATTTTCGATACTTCACTCACTGTTGCCATGACGACAGCTTCATCTCTATGTACCACTCCACATCACCCAGGCTTTGGTAAATGTAGCTGGTCGCTGTATAGTCGGTTGCAAGGGAAAAAAGAGCTGAAGTTAATAACGTGTACAGTTTACGTATTAGTAAGCTTGTAAAAAGTACAGAAAAATGTTTATATCCAGCTTGTTTTAGAAAAGCAAGCCTGAGTGTCACACTTAGACATTAAGATTAATTTCATGCAGATTCATTTCTCAGAATCTTAAGGCAATGATACCCATTTTGCTACAAGTGAATTAACAAATGGGTCAAGAAGTGATCTTTGTCTCTTTGGGCATGATGCATTGTAGACACCACTTAACATATGTAATTGATAATCTGAATTGGAACAGGCTGTCTGGAAAAAAAAATTTATAAGTAAATTTGTTTCTCTGATCCTTCCAATACTATATAAAAAAGTTAACTCATTCTTATTCTCATAGCACAGAAAAGCATTTTACATCCCCAATTAACCTTTAGCCTCTGGTTCAAAGCTGAGACATTAAGAAGTGAACCAGTTTTAGTAATCAAATAAGAAGCTTCCTTTGTCGTAATTATGGTAAATAGTAATCTTCAGCAGATTCCATGGAATCCAAACTCTGTAAATTTACAGAATTCTCCCAGTACCAACATCATTAGTTCCTCATTTTAAAAAACTAGGTTCCATTCAAATCAGACACGGATAGTCCATTTTTCTATTACTAAAACGGACTTTAAAGAGGTGAGAATGTGGCAATAAAAGAAGACGGTTTAACATAAACTGGCTATATTTGTGCATTGCAAGTACTGAATATGTAGAACAAATTCACCATAAATACAACTCATTTCCCTAAAATTTTTCTACTCCACTTCTTCAAAGAGTCAAGTTGTAGAATTTTTTTTAAATTCCCCTTTCACCTGGCAAGACAGAATACAGAAAAAAATAGTTCTATTTTTAACTAGTAGAAAAGAAAATCTTTCAGAGCTTTAATTTACTGTATTCTGTATCTTTCAACGTAGTCAATACAACTAGGTACGTTTACTAGAGACAAGATGGGTGAGGTAACTGAAATGACTTCATTAACATCTACAGAAAGTCTGCATTACTGTTTAAAAGCCAGGTTTAAACACTGCCTTGTTGTGAAATATTTATTGGGCATTACTCCCCTTCAAACACATTCCTTGCACCTTCTTTAACCTAGTAATGTAACCTTGCTTTACACTTAAAAAGCCAAAAATTAAGCACTCAACTGAAAATGGTTCTACAAACTAAAAGCAGAATCACATACAGATCAGCTAAATGAATATAAGGTTCAATTTTACAGATTTGAAAGTTCTCACTGTACCATTAAAGTACCACTCTCAGGTTCTACAATCACAGGTGCACTCAACTTCCAAGATTCAATCCTACATTCCTTGCTGATGTGTCATTAAAGCTCCATACACTGTAGATCTATTCATACTTTCCACTGCCTCTTTATTATACTGCTCTCTCACCACAAATACTGTTATATTTATATATTTCAGTCTATTTTACTGTCTATGGTAGCCAAATATAGAGAATATTCTAACAAGATACATCACTAAGCTATACTACAGAATTATTTAATTTGCACAAAGAACTTATAGCAAAGTAGACCTACACTAAAGATTATAAAAATCAAAAAGAATACCAAATAGTCCGCCAGCTAACCAAACTTATACCTGAGACTTCCTTTCAGAAACGCAAAGACCCCCAATTCAATTAGGGACAGACTTTACATTGGAACAAATGCTCAGCCTTGCAACTATATGAACCATGTTTTCAGAGCAATATATTTCTGCTTTTGCCAAATCACCAAAGTCACATTGATAGAAACCAGCTGAAGAAACGTTAATGTGTACATAACAGCCAAGGATCACACCCTTCTCAATTTTAGGGTGTTGGATTTAGCCTGGAAGATCAAACTGGTTTGATAAATCTGGCATATATTACAGTGATAGTGGGTGGATATACTGAAAATGGAGCTAGTCTTACCTTTTTGCTCTTAACTGGCGCAAATGATGAAAGACATTTATCACATCTCTTATACGACGAGGTGCTTCTTCAATTTTGGAAGCGAGATTGATGCAGGCCATAGCAACAATCTGAAAAGAAGCCCATTTCCGTAAGACGGAGATATGTTACACAATCAGATGGAGAAACCACCCCCTAAAAGCTGAAAAACGCAGCTTTGCCGACACTTCCCTAAGGAAGTGCAGGGAGGGTCCGGGGCAGGGCTAGTGCCCTCCCGCAGTTCCCAGGGAGATCGGAGCAAGGAGCCCCACAAACCTGGGACTAGGCGAAAGCCTCAAGCAGCCCGCGCCCCACCCCAGGCCCAGCGAGTCCGCCGGCCGGCCGCAACTCACCTCGAAATTGTGTTTGACGAAGGACTTGGAGTAGAAAAAGCGGTGGAACAGCACTTGCCCCGTCGCCATCGCCACCTGCGAACACAACCCCCCGGCGCGGGGGAGATGAGCCGGCTCAGTCAGCTGCACGGGGCGGGAGCGGAGCCGGCTCAGCCATCTCCCCGGGAGAGCCGGCTCCGGCACTAGGCCGCCGCCATTTTGTGTCAAGCACCCAGCTGCGCCCTCGCTCTCCCCCTCCCCCACTCCGACCTCCACACACAGGCGCGCCCTCCCTGCAGCGCCTCCTCGCCACAATGGCGGCGCCACCACCCCTCGCCCTGCGGCCCAAGCCGCGCGGTGACCTTCCGAGGACAGGGCCTCCTCACAACCCGAGCCCCGGCCTAAGGCCAACGGGGCGCGCGGGGCCGCCTCCCGCCGCCCAGCCCCGCAGGAGGGGGCGCTCCAGGCCCAGCGCTTACCTGCGGCAGGCGGAGGAGGATCCCGGCGGCCTGGATGAGCTCGCAGCCCAAGATGCGCAGGTCGGTCTCGCTGTGCAGGTCCAGGCCGTCCTGCATGGAGGGGGTGGGCGAGAGCCGCTCCTCGGGGATGAGCGAGTGGTCGATGGTGAGTGACACCTCCGAGTACAGCCGGTCCCCAATGAGGATGCCGGGGGCTGCCGGGGCCGGAGGAGGCGCGGCGGGAGCGGCAGCCGGAGAAGCGTGAGTCGCAGCAGAGGCCATGATCGCTGAGCACAGAACCTACCGCACCCGAAGCCGGCCACGCAGAGAACAACCCGGCTTCCAGTGACGCAGCACACGGCGGCGCCTCCGCGCGGTGCGCACTAGAAAAAAAAGAGTCCCGCTTCGCTTGCGCAACTGGGCCGCACGTACCGCCTCAGCGCCGTGGTGACGTGTTCAGGAACGTATTAGGGCCTGCGTGCCCACGGTGGGCGGGGCTACGCCATGGACCCCTTTCGCTGCTGGCCTGCGAGAGGTGGACTAAGAATAGGAACGCGGGGCCCGAACCAGAGCACAGCGCTGGGAGCCAAGACTCCGGGTTCCATGCCCAGCTCTGTCACAGACCCAGCGCCCCGGAGGAGGGGAGGATGCGTGCCTCAGGCTCCTCATTCTGTAAAATAGCTGTAATCACACCCCCTTTGTGAAGGGCTTTGGGACCATCAGACGGAAGGTGCTAATACATTAAAGGAAAGGAGGACTTGTGGCACCTTAGAGACGAACAAATTTATTTGAGCATAAGCTTTCATGAGCTACAGGTCACTTCATTGGATGCATTCAGTGGAAAATACAATGGGGAGATTTTTATAGAGAGAGAACATGAAACAATGGGTGTTACCATACACACTGTAACCAGCGTGATCACTTAAGGTGATGTATTACCAGTGGGGTGGGGACCTTTTGTAGTGATAATCAAGGCGTGCCATTTTGACAAGACCATCTGAGGAACAGTGCGGGGGGGGGGGGGGGGGGGAAATAAACGTGGGGAAATAGTTTTACTTTGTGTAATGACCCATCCACTCCCAGTCTCTATTCAAGCCGAAGTTAATTGTTTCCAGTTTGCAAATTAATTCCAATTCAGCAGTCTCTCCTTGGAGTCTGTTCTTGAAGTTTTTTTGTTGAAGTATTGCCACTTTTAGGTCTGTAATCAAGTGACCAGAGAGACTGAAGTGTTCTCCAACTGGTTTTTGAATGTTACAATTCTTGGACAGGCCCAACAAAGAAAATAACAGAATGCCACTAGCTAACACCTTTTGCCCCCAACTAAAACCTCTCCAACGCATCATCAAGGATCTACAACCTATCCTGAAGGATGACCCGTCACTTTCACAGATCTTGGGAGAAAGGGCAGTCCTTGCTTACAGACAGCCCCCCAACCTGAAGCAAATACTCACCAGCAACCACACAACAGAACCACTAACCAAGGAACCTATCCTTGCAACAAAGCCCGTTGCCAACTGTGTCCACATATCTATTCAGGGGACACCATCATAGGGCCTAATCACATCAGCCACAGTATCAGAGGCTCGTTCACCTGCACATCTACCAATGTGATATATGCCATCATGTGCCAGCAATGCCCCTCTGCCATGTACATTGGTCAAACTGGACAGTCTCTACGTAAAAGAATAAATGGACACAAATCAGATGTCAAGAATTATAACATTCAAAAACCAGTTGGAAAACACTTCAATCTCTCTGGTCACTCGATTACAGACCTAAAAGTGGCATTACTTCAACAAAAAAACTTCAAAAACAGACTCCAAGGAGAGACTGCTGAATTGGAATTAATTTGCAAACTGGATACAATTAACTTAGACTTGAATACAGACTGGGAGTGGATGGGTCATTACACAAAGTAAAACCATTTCCCCATGTTTATCTCCCCCCCACCTCTCACTGTTCCTCAGATGTTCTTGTCAACTGCTGGAAATGGCCAACCTTGATTATCACTACAAAAGAGTTCCCCCCCACTCCACCCCCGCTCTCCTGCTGGTAATAGCTCATCTTAAGTGATCACTCTGGTTGCAGTGTGTCTGGTAACACACATTGTTTCATGTTCTCTATGTATATAAATCTTCCCACTGTATTTTCCACTGAATGCATCCAATGAAGTGAGCTGTAGCTTACGAAAGCTTATGCTCAAATAAATTTGTTAGTCTCTAAGGTGCCACAAGTACTCCTTTTCTTTTTGCGAATACAGACTAACACGGCTGCTACTCTGAAACCTATACATTAAATGTGGTACCTTGTAACGTGGGATAAGCAGCAACCCGTTCATACCTGCTCAGTCATTTGGGAACAAACGGGAGGCACAGGCAGAGCTGGGATGCTGTAGTAATGATGCTACGCACCTACTGGTAAAGCCTGGAGGAGGTTTATAGTCCAGCACCCTTGGTAAAAATAATGCATTAGGAATTGAGAAGGTCAGAACCAGACTCATGCTTCATATGTGCCGTAATTTCCTACAGCATCCTGCCACATAATTTGTGTGATCTCTGTTCCAAACCTATTTATTTGTAATGGTTCTAGAAAAATATTATTGGGTGAAACTGATATTTTGAAATAATGGTCCTTCCTTTACATTCAGGAGGCCCCAACTTTTACGATAAGACCAAGCCTCGTCCAAATGATAGTGCCATCATAATAAGCACAGACAATATATTAAAGTTAGGATTCTGTCAGTATTTTAATGACAACCTTTTTGTAGGGAGGAAGTAGGGGAAAAATAAAATTAGCTCATGTATGAATTAAAACAATCCTTCCTAAAATCCACTGTTTGAAAAATAGTATGTATAGCTATTTTTTATTAATAAAAATACCAACTTTACGAAATTTGCTAAACGCTGTATAAGTACTGAGCTCATAGATTCAGAATTTATTAAGATGCTTACCCTAGGGCTTGTGGATTTTTATGTCATCTTCTCATCTTTGTGGGGAAACGTCTCCTCTCTCTCTCTTCCCCAGTATTCCAGTTCCTCAAAATAGCCATAACAAATCCCCATAAATCATAAACACAGAAGAGTCTTGAGGACCGGCCAGGATGAACAACAGTACAGATGATATTTATCCTGTTCCTCTCTGTCTGATACAGGGTTGATCTCAGAACTTGAGAACAATTATGGTCCTCTTGGCAGTCTTCATTGAGTTATTTAAGTCTTATCCTATTCACTAATATCCAAACAATAAATACTTAACTATAATCCACAGCAGTGTTTTATTACAGTCTCCTAATCCAAAATCATTCCTTTTGTGTTGTCAGCATTTCTGTATTTATTTTAACCTCTCTAATTTAGATTTATTGGACAAAACTCATCCTAGTGAAATCTGTGGAGTTACAGCAGGGGTGAATTTGACCTCATCGCGCTACCATTCCCGTTTTTCATTTTTGTGTAGGGGCTTTTGAGGGGCAGCCCATGTATTTGACAGCTCTTGCAAATTAGCAGAGGGGGCTGAACCTCACTGAGTGTTGTGCCTGACGGGGTGGCGGCAGTGTTAGTAGCTGCCCACTCTTCTTGTAAAGGTCATTAAACAACCTCCTCAAAAATGCTAACAGTCCTTTTGCCATCTGTGAGGCCCCACTGGCTGAAGTATTTTGTCATGCCTCTTTTCCCATCAGCCTTCCCAAGCTAGGGGCTGGGCTCCAGGATTCCAGCTGCCAAACTTCAAGTGAACCTGCTGCTCCCAACATTCTGTGCTCCTGATTGGGGCTTACCTCTGCCAGTCCAGTATAGTCATGGAGCAGGACACTCACAAATCCCCATTCACAGCCCACTCTTCTTTCAAGCTTCTCTTCTCTAATGCAGTGGTATAACCAGTCACAATTTTGGTACTACTGTCAGCCTGTGGGGCAGGAAAGCTGTCGTTACTGTGCAATGAGACTGAGGCAGACCTGCCTCATGGAAAAGGAAAGTATTAAAAGCCACATACAAACCTGCCTGGTAGCTGAAGGGAACATTCACATCACACCCACATATAGTCTGACCTGATCACTTTTAAGGTGGGAAAGGAACACCCAGACCTTCCTAATTACTCTCTTGGGTTGGTAGGAAACACTTACGCACACATAAAGACCTGCCAGCTCACTCTGCTAGAAAAGAAGGAAACAACAATACACAGTCCTGCCTGTTCGCTCTCATGATGGGGGAGAGGAAACTATCACACCCACAGCTGCATACAGGCCTGTCATAGTGGAGAGTGAGCTCATAATAATAACTTGAATTTATTACAGCAATTTTCATCCTAAGTGAGCTGTAAACTATCATTTGTAAATTATTCAGAATTGGGGGGTTTGGTGTAAAGTCTTTGTTTTTAATAGCACAAGCTTGCAAAACTCAAGACTTTAATGGAGAAGTAAAAGATACATTTTAATCCCAGAGACCCAATTGACTCTCATATAAACATTCATTTAATTCTGGTGAACAGGACTAGTTAAACACATATTTAAACATTTAAAACATTGCTATTCAACTAATTAAATAAGCATTTGTAGCATGAATAGACTAGAATATTCTTACAGAAAATGGTCTCCTGCTGCAACATATATGTAGCACTACAGCAAAGAGATTTATTTTTAAAGCAAGAAAACATCAGTAATATAACAGTGTATGTTATGACTTTATTTCTTCTATACTAGGTGACTGATATAGGTGTAAACAGTTTACTGATGGATGTTGGTTCAGTAGAGTGACAGTTGCTCAGTGCACGAACATTCATCTGCTGTATTCTGGCTGGCTTAGAAACCTATCAGGTGCTTCAGCCAATAAGATGCCAACTTACTCATAAAGCCTTTAAAAACCACTGTATTTGTATGATTAAACTGGTCTTTGGCTAAATCTAATAAGCTCAGCTATCCAGTAATGTGACTGATCATCACAGGTTCCATTTGGTATACTTCAGTAATTGACTGTAGCAATTTAAATGTAGAGGTCATTAGAACATCTTCTAGTTTATAAATGTACATCCATATTTTTCTCTGGTGAAAGCTCTGAATCATTCTATGGCTTATGGTAAAGGTCCTTCAGAGAGGGAAAACTTATGGGATGTAACAACACACAGGACATGCAAAGAGTGGTCCTGGATAAACAGGGATGGTAGAGCTTTGTTTGTACCTTATGACATCTGAGAGCGTGGGAAGGATTTGGATTCAGATAGTAAAGGACTCTTTAAAAAAAACAACCCGATTTCCCCCCCCCCGCCCCCTCCCAACACTTGGATTGAATTATACAGTACAAGATAAATTTTACAGCTGAACTGTAGTTCTTTTCATCCCTATACCAACCAACCAACTGACCAAAAATACCCTTTAATGAAAACAGTGACCATCTTAACATTGGTCCACATATTGTAACTACAATAATAATTATTTGTTTGTGCTGGTCCTATTCTGTGTTTTTCTTGGTTTTGTTTTTAAATTGGAGGCCTTCTGAATTTAAATGTAGTTTCATCATTGGAATAACAGAGACTTGGTGGGATAACTCACATGACTGTAGTACTATCATGGATGGATATAAACTGTTCAGGAAGGACAGGCAGAAAAGGTGGGGGAGTTGCATTGTATGGAAGAGAGCAGTATGACTGCTCAGAGCTCCAGTATGAAACTGCAGAAAAACCTGAGAGTCTCTGGATTAAGTTTAGAAGTGTGAGCAACAAGGGTGATGTCGTGGTGGGAATCTGCCATAGACCACTGGACCAGGGGGATGAGGTGGACGAGGCTTTCTTCCGGCAACTAACGGAAGTTACTAGATCGCAGGCCCTGGTTCTCATGGGAGACTTCAGTCATCCTGATATCTGCTGGGAGAGCAATACAGTGGTGCACAGACAATCCAGGAAGTTTTTGGAAAGTGTAGGGGACAATTTCCTGCTGCAAGTGCTTGAGGAACCAACTAGTGGCAGAGCTCTTCTTGACCTGCTGCTCACAAACTGGGAGGAATTAGTAGGGGAAGCAAAAGTGGTTGGGAACCTGGGAGGCAGTGACCATGAGATGGTTGAGTTCAGGATCCTGACACAAGGAAGAAAGGAGAGCAGCAGAATACGGACCCTGGACTTCAGAAAAGCAGACTTTGACTCCCTCAGGGAACTAATGAGCAGAATCCCCTGGGAGAATAACATGAGGCGGAAAGAAGTCCAGGAGAGCTGGCTGTATTTTAAAGAATCCTTATTGAGGTTACAAGGACAAACCATCCCAATGTGTAGAAAGAATAGTAAATATGGCAGGTGACCAGCTTGGCTTAACAGTGAAATCCTTGCTGATCTTAAACACAAAAAAGAAGCTTACAAGAAGTGGAAGATTGGACAAATGACCAGGGAAGAGTGTAAAAATATTGCTCAGGCATGCAGGAGTGAAATCAGGAAGGCCAAATCACTTTTGGAGTTGCAGCTAGCAAGAGATGTTAAGAGTAACAAGAAGGGTTTCTAGGGGCTAGGGACCGAATGGCTAGGCAGCAGTTCAGCAGAAAAGGACCTAGGGGTTACAGTGGACGAGAAGCTGGATATGAGTCAACAGTGTGCCCTTGTTGCCAAGAAGACCAATGGCATTTTGGGATGTATAAGTAGGGGCATTGCCAGCAGATCGAGGGACGTGATCGTTCCCCTCTATTCCACATTGGTGAGGCCTCATCTGGGGCACTGTGTCCAGTTTTGGGCCCCACACTACAAGAAGGATGTGGAAAAATTGGAAAACGTCCAGCGGAGGGCAACAAACATGATTAGGGGACTGGAACACATGACTAATGAGAGGCTGAGGGAACTGGGATTGTTTAGGCTGCGGAAGAGAAGAATGAGGGGGGATTTGATAGCTGCTTTCAACTACCTGAAAGGGGGCTCCCAAAGAGGATGGAGCTAGACTGTTCTCAGTGGCAGCAGATGACAGAACGAGGAGTAATGGTCTCAAGTTGCAGTGGGGGAGGTTTAGATTGGATATTAGAAAAAACTTTTTCACTAGGAGAGTGGGTGAAGCACTGGAATGCGCTACCTAGGGAGGTGGTGGAATCTCCTTCCTTTGAAGTTTTTAAGGTCAGGCTTGACAAAGCCCTGGCTGGGATGATTTAGTTGGGGATTGGTCCTGCTTTGAGCAGCGGGTTGGACTAGATAACCTCCTGAGGTCCCTTCCAACCCTGATATTCTATGGTTCTATGAAAAGAGTAACAATTCAACCAAAAATAAACTTCCAAGAATTATTAATAAATAAGTAGTCTTGAAAAAGAGATCACATGCCATCAGTGAATATTCTGTTCCCTCCTTATAAGCAATTGAGTAGTGCCTTCCTCTGCAAGTAGCCACACTGAAATAAATGGAACTGCTCAAACAGTGAGCTACTACTCAGCATGGGAGAGCGTAACTGAATCTGGACCCATCTGTGCAAACAGCAGGAGACAGAACACAATTCTCTGTTTTTAACTGCTATGATGAGAGGGAAACTATGGAGGAAAATGCAAAGGAAGGTAAATTCTGAAATTTGATCTACTTTTTTGACTTACCTATTTTGGGAAGGCTTTATCATTTTTTAAATGGCCAGAAAGCCAAGGAAAGAAGAGTTTTCTTATATTTGTAATGTTATTTGGTGGTACCTGAACTCTTTTTTAGGGCAGGATTTGTGATGACTTCCAGCTTGCTAGAAGGAAGCAATCCTAGGGCCATTACATTGATTCCAAGAGCCAGGTGGGATAAACCTGAGCTTTGCAATGTAAATCTCTCTAGGTATGACTATTGATCTCCTAAACACTGCTGAGAGGGTTGCATTACTGTTTGATAAACCACTTCAGAAGAGAGATTTTTTGAGATGAGTCCTTATTACAATGTGTCGGAAGTCATGTAGTTACATTTCTGTGTATTGGGCTGACTACTACAGCAGGACTTCAGTGGGGCAAAATTGGCATCCTGTAAGCAGAGGTTGGCCACAGCTTGCTTCCTTTCCCGGGAGGCAACTTCTTCAGTTTCCTCCACCACTCATTCACATTTATGGTGTTTATTCCTGAGAGAAAGGCTGCAAATGGCATACACACCATTCTATTCATGACATATTTTCATTACCTTTCCTCCATCTCATGGGGCCCACCGAAGGGCATGGAACATGAGCATGCAGGGACATGTACAAAATTATCCCATGTGCTCACTCTGACATGCGTGTGAAGGAAAGCATGCTCATCATGACCACGCACTGAGGTAAGAAAATCATTCCCCCGTGCACTTGCGCTGCCACGCCTGATGGGAAGCATGCTCACAAGCACCCGCTGACATGACTATCAAGGCCCTCCAAGAGCTTTCCCTGACACCTATGAGGGAACTGCATGCGCTGACACACGTGCTAGAACACATGCTTAGAAACATCCACAGGCGTGTGAATGAAATCATTCCCCATGCGCTCACACTGACACATGTGCGGTGCGATGCACTCACGCGGACACCTGTGAATGGGAGCTTCTCCCGCGTGCTTGACTGACACGCACGCTCAGGAGCGAGCACTGGCACGTGTGACCAGACGTACATCTACCCCTGACCCTGCCAACAGCCGCGGCCAGCCGGAGCCGCCTGACGCACGCGCACGCGCCCACTAACCGCTCCCCAGGCGCCGGCGGAGGGCTGGCTCCGGCTCCGAGCGGCCGCCTCCGGCAGGCCAGGGAGCAGAAAACCGCCCACCCTGCCTTCCCGTCACGCAGTGACGCAGATCTCGCAGCCCTTTCACATTTTAACCTGGCCGTGCGGGAAGTTCCCCTCCGGCGAGTCACTTCTCGGAATGAGACCTTCTCACTCAACTTATACACCTCAGCTCCTTGCGCGACCGAGCCGGTACTAGCTTCCCCCCCTCCCGTCTTGGCAGCCGCGGCAGCCGTTTGTGAGGGCGATAGCAGATCCCGCCCCTTGGGACGGATTTGAGTTCTGATTGGCTTACTCCATTTGATTGGCATTAGGCCTATTGCTCTGTGGCCCTTGATGCTTTCCTTGCCCAGCCCGCACAGGCTTGGGCTTGGGCTTGGGCTCCCTGCGGTAGCCTGGCCCTGGGTTGCAAACTGCCCCTCGCACAGGTCTGTCTGCAGTGCACTGAGATCAGCAGCCCCAGGGGTACTGGCTGTGTAGCCGGGCCTTCGGTCCCCTTGCCCCCTAACCAGCAGCAGGCACTGGGGTGACCGTGTTGGACCCAGGCAGATACCCCCCACTCCCCATGGAGGGTCTCCCATTGCCACAGTGCAGGGGGGTTCTAGCAGTGGAGGTCTCTCCTTCCCCTCACCGCAGGACAAAGACTAGCCTGAGTCATGCACAGCTTGACTGGGGCATGGATGGGGTCAGCAAAAATGCAGGGGGTGGCCTGTGAGCAGATCTTGTCTGAACCTGGGTGGGGATAGAGCCCCTACAGGGTGGCTTCTCCTAGACCCACCAGCAGAGTGAGGAATGAAGGATGATAGGAGACTGCCACCAAAGACTTCTTCCTCTCACTGCACAGAAGCAGGCAGAGGAGATTGGACTGGTATATGAGTTGCAGAGTTTGTCTGGATCATACAGGCCTTCACGAATATGGGGAGCTCTATCTCTCTGGTCCATTGCCTGAAAAGGAGGAGAAGGAAGTGGTGAACAGGGCTGGAGTTTGTGGGCCTGGTGCCAAACATTTATGGGCCTCCATGTAGTCATTATGGGCCCCTCCGAATGTGGGCCCAGCACAACAGCGTTATTGACGCCATTGTAAACCTAGTACTCATTGTGACTATGTCTACACTGCTGCCAGATCAACACTCCAGTGATCAATGCACCGGAGGTCGATTTAGCGGGTTTAATGAAGACCCACCAGATTGACTGCAGATCGCTCTCTGGTCGACCCCGATACTCCACCCTGAATGAGAAGAGTAAAGTAAGTTGAAGGGAGACACCGCAGTAAGTCAACCTAAGCTACATCGACTCCAGCGGCACTATTCACATAGCTGGAGTTCCGTAACTTAGGTTGACTTACCGTGGTAGTGTAGACATAGGCTGTATCCTAGTATGTCATATGTGGACATTGAGTGATGCCTAAAAACTAAGCCTAACAAGCTGTATACTTACAATACTGAAAGCTTCTCCTTGTGTTCTCAGTAAAAGTAAGTCAGTCACTAGCTGTTTCATTCTATTTTGCCTTAACAAACAGATCTGATCCAGCTTCCTTCAGACACTTTGTTTTTATCTTTCTCTGCAGCAAAGGGAAACGGTGTCTTTCCAGGCCCCTCTGTGATGTTGATATCAGGCCTGTACCAAGAAAACATTAGAAGTTCCAGCCTGACCCCTGAAGGCAAAATGATGTGATGGACTCATCTATAGCTTTGATATGGACTGAGGCTCCATGTTACAGCAGCAGGTGCTCTGATACCCCAGAACCACTTTCTTCTCTTGGGAACTATTATCTCATGTACCTCCTTCTAACAGCAGCTGCAGAATCTGGAAAACAGTGTGAGGAGAGATAATGAACAAATTTACCAGGTGTTTCCCTTACATACAAATAAGCAGCTTCTACAGAAATACTTCATTTGCTGTGGGTAGCAAGCAAAACTTTCAGTACTTAATCCATTTGTGAAGTAGTATTAATAGACCTAGCTGATCAATACTGAAAGAGTAAGTAGTCAGTTCAGCAGTCACAGGACTAGCTATATCTCAGGCCCTGTGTACATATAAAAGTTGCATCAGTTTAAATAAACAGGCAAGGAATAGGTGTAAGATAAATTGATATAAGGTACTCTTGTCTTAAACTGATTGAAGAATGTTCATACAAGAGGGCTTTACTGAGGTAACTAAATTAGCATGGAGTAGATGCTCTCAAATGAGGTGGCTGCTGCTCCTGGCTCATTTTGTGTAGACATGGCCTCAGCCTTGCAAAATTTTACTCATCTACTAGTCCAGGGTAGTATTTTTTGTATTACATTTTATTAAACAGAATTGTTGATAGTACCAGCTATTTTCTTAAGTATTAAAAGAGAGGGTTACAGACATACAAGATAAGAGAATGCTGCAGAGTGGAAGCAGTATAAGTCAGGAGTCAAAGTACATGTTGATTCAGGGAGTAAATCATTGTTAAGTTTTTCATTGCAAGAATGATAATGATGGTGGGAGACTAGATTTTGTGCCCGGGCTGGCCAATTTTCATGAAGATTTTTCAAGTCTGGTCTATTTTAGAAATGCTGAAAAAAATGAAGAGATGTATTTTATTAATTTCTTGTTTCATTCTCTGAAGAAGGTGAAAGAATCAGTCTGGAGGAAAGGAAAGGAAAGGCGCTCTTTACTTTTCATTACAAATACTCAACAAGAAATTCACCTACACACATCTGCCAACATTTGAGGGGGAAACCTGGCCCCATTGGAATCAATGGCAAAATTCCCATTGCCTTCAATAGGGCCAGGATTTCACCTTTTGTACTGATCAATAGGGGTATCTGGGAATAATAAATGCTACAACTACATGGTAATGTGCTATATAAATAATAATGTTAAGTATTTGCTGAGGGCATCAGCTAATTAATTAGGAACACACTTTAATCCCAATTGAAATATCTGGCAGGGACAAAATGAGAAAATGTTGCGCTAATAATTGGGGCTGTTGATCCTACTTAGGATGCAGTGTTGTTGTAACTAGAGACAGTTGGCACACTTGCAGTATACTTAGTGGTAACATGAAATAAATGTGATATTGTAACCATTATCCACAAATTAATGAAGTATAAACACTATCATCATAATTGAAAAATAGTTATGTGTATGTATACGAAAGCCGTGTCTATTTTCTGAAAAAGAACACTGTACTCCTGAACTTTGCGTTGTAAATGGTTGCATGCCATCTAGTGGGATGATCTGGATTTGCACAATAATCCTAACAAATGTCATTGATTAGTGATTGACATGTAGCGAAATCAAGATGTTGAGAACAAATTAGAGTGAGGAAAAAAGAAAGGAGTACTTGTGGCACCTTAGAGACTAACAAATTTATTTGAGCATAAGCTTTCATGAGCTACAGCTCACTTCATCGGATGTATTCAATGGCAAAGAGTGAGAAAAGTGACAGCCAGGATGCCTTCGTTTGCATATGTGACCATGTGATAACTTCTAAACATGCAGGAGAAGTTGTCAGTACACTCTCATGCAGTACCATTTCTTTATACAAACACTGTGCTCATTGCCAATTTATTTTCTTATTAACTATTCATTTTTATATGAGTCTATTTTTAATTATCAATATGTAACAATTGTTTTGGAATATCATTTTCAAGACTACAAATGAAAGATGTTATGTTGCTTTTCATCCAGCAGGAGGCAGCATTTTACTATAAAAATTATCAAGATATTTTTACCACTAACAAGTTTTTAAAAAGAAAAAAACATGCAAAAAAGAAACATGCAAAAAACTAAAACAAAAATCAGTTAGGATACTTATGCATAATTTGTTACTCTCTACAGTAATATTGATAGATAAAAGCTTGTGATATACTGTAGTTACAGATAAATCACTATAACTTAATCAACACATATAGGTATGGATGATGTTCTAAGCCAGTCTGCATCAACTAACTTCAGAAAAATTGATAACTAACCAGAAAAATCTTTAAATATAGAAGGATTCTGCATTTTCCTTGCATATAATTAGGTGCAAAATTTCAGTATATTGTAAAAATGGAAAAATTTACAAGGTTAATTTAAATTCTGTGACCCTCTTGGAGATGTCTCTCTCCGGGGGTCCAGACCCACATGTTGAGGAATCCTATTCTAAGGAGGCATCCCAAGGTGATGACACTGCAATGCAAAAATCAACACATCACTATGATACAAACAAATGACACAAATACATTATCACTAAAATTATACGACTTGTCCCCATGAAATCAGAAACCATGAACAACTCAATTACATGCAGGTTCAAACATGCAAGTGTAGCTGGCTGAGTTATAAGTGAAACTTTGTGACCCATGACACTTTACTGAAACGGAGCAAACATATGTGCAGTCTCTAGATACTTAAACATTTTTCAAAACTGTGTTTCAGGATTTTGCTTTGGTTTTATAGTGAAACTTATGACAACTGTTGATATGGGTCAGACAAACCCTCCTAAGCCCATATGCAAAGAGCATAACAAAACGCACTAGATTTGTTCTGAATTTTGCTTTCACCATATTGGGTTTTAGTGGCAAACTCAAATGATGTTAAATCGCATGAAAAGAAGCAAAACAAAACCTTTGCTGAAATCCATCTGAACCCAAAATAGCATGGTTTGGACAGTTCTAATTGCAGTTTGACATCCCAACATTGAGACTGCTGATATTTGATTTTGGCTTGGAGACTGCTAACTACTTCAGAGAGGTTCCAATTCTGTCACTGCCAAATGGTTTTGTCACTGAGCAGAACCAGTTTATTTGCAGGGCCTCTCCTACTGTCATACAACTCATAGTGAATACAGAAAACTACTAATCTAGGCTTAAAGAATTGCTAGAAGTGTGACTGACGCTTTCTCACTCACCAGAGCTGCTCCCTTAGTAGATATGGCTCTGAATACACAAACTTCAGTAACAAAAATAGTGGGTTTTTTTAAACTACGTTTCATCCCTATTAGCACAGCAAAAGTGACATAGCTCTGAGAAGAAGGTGGAGTCAATTCTGGCTCATGCACTGTCCACAGAATTATTAACTAAATTCTAGATGCAGAATCTTTACTGCTGGTGCTGATGTATGAACCAGCAAGAACCCAGTTTGATACTCAGATCTCAATCTGAGATGGCAGCACTGGCAGCTAGAAAAACATCATTTTGCTTGAAAACTTCAAGCAGAATTGCCCAGGAGTCTTTGAGCAATGACAAACAGGGAACTGTAGAATGCCATTTTTACAGAGTCACTTTTCAGAGCATAACCATATTTCAAAGTGGGTTTGTAGATCTGCCAACTAAATAAAAGGAGAGAGCTCTCAGATGGATCATTTACTGGTGAAAGGCCATTAAATAGCTGTGTTTAAACAATCTGTTCAAGCACTAACATTTTGTAACAACCTGATGAAATTCCATTGATGGACAACAGTAGTCCTGGTTAGAACCAGTCAGGAATTTTTCATTGAAATGGTTTTTCGTCTGAAAACACTAATTCATCACAACAAAATCTTTTCTCAGGAATGTATCTGTTTTGATGAAATTTTCATCAGGAAGTTTTCTCAGGTCCAGGATGGAATTTCTAATCACAGCAAGAGCAAGCCCAGGCAATAGTTAGGGCACTCGTGGGATGTGGGAAACCTAGGTTCAAGTCCCTTCTTAGCCTAGTTTGCAGACTGGTGGGTGTTCTGGAGTGGGGTGCTCAATCTCTCCTATTGGAGCTTTTCCACTGTGAACAAATAATTAAATATTCATTGGAACCAGGATTTGAATCTGAGTCTCCCACACATTCCAGCTGAATACCCTACCCACTACAGAGCCAGTCTCTCTGGCCCAATAAATATTTAGTTATTTATATGAAGTGGAACAGCTCCAAAAGGAGAGATTGAGAGACAGACACTCACTCTTTACCCTGGCTTTTCCGGGTTTGCGCTCTCCCTCGACTTTTTGTGTGAAAATCATCAAAAGGTTTCATCCAATGCAGCATGTGAAAAATGTCTGAAATCTCAAAATTTTTCACAGGGTGGGAAAGCAACTTCCCATGCAACTCTAGACCTGATGTCTTGGGAGCCCCTGCCATGCCTGGTAGATAATCCTAATCCTGATATCAAAACAGTGTATACAGGAAAGACCTTTCCTAAATTTAACAGATGTTTGGGACACAATGGGAAGTTTGGTGTGTCCAGTATGTTTGGTTACATTCTCTGCAGGAGGCATCTTGTTACAATGAGAGCCTCGTGTGCATAGTAAATTTCTCTTGCTATTGACTTAAGTTTCCTCTGCTGCTTTACAGCATGTACAAGAAAGACACATTCCATCTATTCATCCACTTGGGCCCAAATGAGACTTTGCACAATATCAGTCTCTTATGCAGAACAATGGGAAAGTTCATTACAATGAAAAGTGAGCTAAAAGAAGGAAGGAAATGGCAGCTGATGCATCTTGCTTCATCTTTCCCAGAAAGGCAATGGAGAAAAAGTGTCTTTCAAATGACTTGACATTTATACCCTGTGACACAATGGCATGTGGAAGAGCAGAAGTTATATCAGATGTTGCTTGCTAAGATATGGTGCACCTGATCCTATGAACATTACTCACAGTAGTTGTCCGAGTGGCTTCACATGAATTACTCCTCTGAGTAATAATAATGATTATTCATGTGAGTAAAAGATGCAGGATTGTGATCTGTGAATATTTGGATGACTGCAGGGTGTTTATGAAACTGAACATCAGATTTTTAATGAATTCACTCCCTGGTTACTCCCTATTCAGCACTGGCCATTAATTATTTTCCTGTTACAAAGTGTCAGCCATTCTTTTGGGGCTCAGAAACAATACCAAATCATGCAAAGGAAAAGTGAACAGTTTTCAAACAACTCATGGTCGAAAGGTTATATAGAATAGATCTTCAGGTGCTTTATGCTATACCTTGTTATAACCTGCTCATTAACTCATTTTAATGGTGACCCAAGAGGTGTCACTCCAGTATAAGGATGAACTTCTAGTGGCACTGAGCTGACACGGCTCCTATGTCATATCTGCTTACTGTTCGCACAAGCAGGAAAAAAGGATTTCTTAGGCCTATGCCTCAGTGTCATGCATGCTCGTGAAGTGGTCTTTAATTCAAACAACAATAACCTGGACATGATTAATAAACTTAAGTTACATGACTCAACTGACCATACTCAGAGAACACTGATGACAAAAGAGCAGTGAGGTTGAGTTTACAGGCCTACAGACAATTATATGTTAAAGAAGTCCTAAAATAGTTTCAGTGTGGGATTTTCATAAACACTCAGCATTGGTCTAACTCTGCTCTCATTGAGGTCAATGTGAGTTTTATCATTTACTTCAATGGGTATGTCTACATGGCAAGCAGAAACCCGCAGCAGCAAGTCTCAGAGTGCGAGTCAACAGATTCAAGCTTGTAGGGCTTGAGCTATGGCACTAATAATAGCTGTGTAGATATTCAAGATAAGGCTCTGAAGCCCAGGGAGCAGGGGCACTATATCACAAGCCCTGTGAGCCCGAGTCTGTAGACCCAGCCTCCGAGACTCACTCCTGCAGGTTTCTGCTTGCCATATAGACGTACCCAGTGTGAGCTGAGTTAGCTTAGCACTTCAGACAAGCTTACCCTGAAAGTTTAAAAGTGTGAGGGAAAGAGACTGTCTGCATGGTGGCTGAAGAGAGTCACTAGAAGCAAGTCCCTACCCTTGTTTTGCTTTGTGTGGAAGACATTAGCAAACCAAGTGAAAGACAAAAAGTAACATTCTGCAGCCTGCCCAGTTTCTGCAAATCCACTCACTTAGTGGAGGCATAACCAGTGCAGCATGCCATGTCATTGAGTGTAAGTTACAGGGAACTGGAGATGTGATGGTTCAGCGGCACAAGGGTTTGGTATATCCAATGAAAATTAACTACATTTTTATCACATGCACTGCACTACAAAACTGACTGCCAATGCTGTAAGATGCAATATAGCCCATTAAATTGCCAGAGACAAAACCGGGAGGTAAACAAAGGCTTAATCAAATTAATATGCTTCATTCTCTGATGGATGCCAAACAAGGGCTCTGCTGGACTGTGCCAAGGAGAGGGAAATCCACAGGCAGAGCTCTCTGCTGAGAGAACTCTGCCATTACTCCTGGAGAGTTCAATGCCAGGAACTGATCATATCCCAGCAAAGTTTAACTGTCATGATATGGTGACATAAGGTGGAAAGGAGTCTTCCTAAGTAGCCATGTCCTAGGCCTTACAGTCAGCGATATGGATTAACTTGGCAGGCTCTCTGAGCTCTGCAGCCATGGAAGCTGGAAATTGGAATCCAGCGCAACTCCCCTGAAGTCCTCTTTATCTCACTGAAAGAAGACTGGGCTCTGTGAATTAAAGTTTTGTATGAGGCTCTGATCAAGTGTGAAACAAATCTGGGCGACATATGGAGAAAATACACTAACGAAACTGATACCCTTGGAATTCTGCCTGAGAATGTATCAGACACAGTCTCATATGCATGGTGTGTATTTAAAAGTTGCCTTTGATCCTTTATAGTTTAAGTTTTTGTCTCCATTTTAAAGCAATATCTCCAGCGTGTTAGGAGACTATACTTC
This sequence comes from Lepidochelys kempii, assembly GCF_965140285.1. NCBI lineage: Eukaryota > Metazoa > Chordata > Testudines > Cheloniidae > Lepidochelys > Lepidochelys kempii. The sequence continues at coordinate 24,263,514 of NC_136388.1, read as the reverse complement.
TGCTGTCTATTTAACATAAAACCCACATCCTGATCACTTGTTATTAGAGATTTGCTGGAAGTTTTTGAAAGAATAGGTGTATTAACCTTGGGATTCTGGCCAAACTTCCTCTCAAATAGTTGCCCTCAGCCTACCTGAATTTCCCCTTCAGCCTCAGCTGGATGTGGTATTCTTCTTCACTTAATGTCTGAGACTACTGTGCGCTGTTGAACAGCAAATGTGGTCCATGCTCGAGACAGTTGCATTCCTTTGGTAGGTGTAGTGAACCTTACGTTTGTCCTTTACCTATCTCACTAGTGTGTTGTGAATCTCAATTAATTAATGAGTTCTTTAGGTGAAAAGCAATTTGGAAATGCAAAAAATACAATTATAAATACTGCAATATTTCAGCAACAGTTCACTCCACATAGAACTTTTGATTAATTAGTATAGATCTTCCTGAAATGTAGTATAGGATGTAATTGATGATCTAAAGCAGTGATCTAAGGGCTATCTGAAAGCATCTTCCAGTGAAATCATACTAGTTTGTCTGATTAAAATAAGGATCATAAGCAGGTTATTAGGACCAGTTTTGATTACACTGGAAAGCATTCATAATTAGTCAAATCAAAAAGCATAGGTTGGTGGTAGGCATTACCACAGTACAAATAAATAAAATAATAGTAATTCTATTGAACTTGCATTTCTTGGGTTCATTCCCCCACTGACAAATGTATTACCACTTAATTTAAAGTGCCTATTATTTATAAAAGGAAATAAAATCAAATAAGTCTGTTCTTACCTGGATTCACAAGGAGTTTACATGCATTATTTCCATTAGTGTGAATGGGGATTTTTTCCTATCATCATTGTGACAACAGATGTCCATGTGTTTACATCTTTTTAATGGCTTATAACTGCTAGCTGAGAGGTGTTGAGCACCTAAAATTCCCACTGATGTCAGTGGGAGCTGCAGGTTCTCAGCATCTCCCAGGTAATGATTATGAAGCTACAGGCAGTCCTGGGGTAAGCAGGCCCAATTGTCATTGGCTTCAATTAGGGGTGTACCTGCTTAGGTTAGGAATTAATTGAGGTCCGGATCCACAAAGGTACATTGGTTCCTAAATCTTGGTTTTATGTGCCACTGTGGTCCACAGCACTCACATTTAGCTGCTGCCTCACCATGTAGGCACGTAAACTCACTTGGAACTTAAGCTTTTGCAGCAAAGTTCCCTACACATCTACATTTCTGCCCCTGGACATGCGCACTGCTGCCTCACTGTCGGCACCCGGACATCTATTTCCTGCCTAAGCCCCAGAGCGGTCCATGAACTGGGGGAAGTAGGTAAGTTCCTTAACCACTGGGCTACAGAGTGATTCACTCTCCTTCCCTAGCCTAACTTCAGAGGGAGAGATTGAAGATGATCCCATCAGAATGTCCCATTGCTCAGTGGTTAGAGCACTCTCCTGGGAGGTAGCAGATTCCTGTTCAAATCCCTTCTCACCAGGCAGCAGGGAGGCTTGAACCAGTGGTCTTCCGGATCCTGGGGGAGTGCTTTAATCAGTGAGCTAAAGGTTATAAGGGATGTCCTTCTCCCCCTGGCTACTTTGTGTGGAGTTACTCTGAGCACACCAATCAGACTGGGCCCTGCCTATGAGTCAGGTAGAGAAGCATTTATCATCCCCTGGTTTGCAAATCAATAGCACCAATAGGTGTCTCCCTGCAGCCTGGATTTAGGTGCCTATTTTAGGACACACCCCTTTCACCCACATCTCTCATTGGCTCGCTTACGTGGCTCCACACCCAGTATAATGGGTTTTGTGAATTATATCCTAAGGTACCTATCTCTCCCCATTCATTGCATAGGGGCCCTCACTACCTTGTTCAGGCTTTGGGGATCACAGTGTTGTTCCTGTGATTTTCTAGGTGCCTAAAAGTTAGACAGTGTGATGGTGATTTGTTTGTTTGTTTCATTTTGAAATAAAGGTGGAAATGGCTATTATTTGAGAATAAATAGAAACCAATGGTATCATCTGATTTTAAAGGTCATCCATAACTGCTTTAACGTCCTGACAAATATCATGAAGATGTGTAGAAATTGTATGTCCCAGCTGATTTCCCAGCTGAGAAAGACTCCGGAGAAGCCAGTGGGAGCAGGGTACACATCAATGTGCCGAACCTAGCTCATAGACAAGAGTTACAATTGATTTTATATATATATATAAAATGAATTGTAACTGTTGATGTATTTGTTGATGCAAATATATATAAACTATATTTACTTCTATCAGTGTTGTTACTCTAAAAACCTCAGTGTGAATACTCTAGTGTAAATATCTGCTAATATTTTTAACATTCAAATGTTATCCTGACATTTAATTAATTTCTCCCTTAACACTGAGGTTTGTTTATATATATATATATATATATATATATATAAACTGATAGAAGTAAATATAGTTAATCTAAGTCTTTTGATGTCCCTGGGTTCTGAGATGCCAAACATTAATAACATCAATTTAGAGAGTTCCAAGTTATCTTAATGAATGAGTTGTATGAATCAAGCCTGATCTAGCTTCTTTCTTCAGCTAATGAGACACTGGAGATTTATGCCATAGCTGAGTCGACTAAATGTTTCTGTAATCTGACATCTAATACAGTAATGTCCAGTGTCTCTGCAGTTATAATCTAAACATTCCTTAATTGATGCACTGAATGTTTTTAATCAAAGAAATCTGAAAATGTATTTATTTTCTTTGTCCCACCTGCATTTTTCATTTCAAAACCAGTTTGAGTATCACGGTTGTTCTGAAACCTGAAGAGCAACGTAAAGTGGAAGGGATATGACCTGCTCCCTTGGGGCTAGAGGATAAGGAGCATGAGTCTGTCTGGACAGCTGGGGTGGGAATACAACAGAATTTTGATGGATCTAGTTCCCATATGGTCTTAATCCACTCTTGGCTACTACAGGTTACTGTTGCTGTTCAATATTAATTAGTGGAATCAGAATCCCTTCCCATCCCTCTGCATAGAGATCAAAGTGATGAATCCAATTACTATGGTGTTCTCATGTAGCTTTATAAGCAAGATGCAAACAAGAACAAGATCAGGGTGACATCCTGGCCCTATTAAAGTCAATAGGAGTTTTACCATTGACCTGAATGGGGCCAGGTTTCATCCCAGGAGTTTTAGTCATCCATACCAAGATGTCAACAGTAGGTTGAGTTACTGTAATCCTGAGTTTAGTAGGCCGTGGGGAAGGTTGGGAAATCTATGAATGAAAAATAATGCCTTGTTTATTCCATTTACACACAAGTTACATGTTGTACTCAAATGTAAAACCTTTGCATTTATGGTCTATTTTATTTTCTGCCTCTCAAATGTTTTCAGGAGGTCTGTTGTTCGGAGAGGTTGGGAAGCAAATCTTCGGGTAAAATTCCTTTGGATAACTTCCCAGAACTGTGTTCAGTTCCCATAAACAATCCCTGTGAAAGGATTTCACTGGGCAATCAATGGTTCCTGATTCTAAGAAATACTGTCAAGTGAGACTACTTAGAACTCAAAACTTGGATATCTTGCAACGTACTCCTACCTATGCATAGTTGCAAACCTTGCCTGAAGGACAGAAACCTCATTTAAAATATTGCTTAATGGATTTTGAAAATGTGACCTAATCAGAGCTGGATGAACACTGAGAACAATGTATCACCAGCAGGGCTGTTGAATAATCGCAGTTAACTCATGAGATTAACTCAAAAAAATAATCACAATTAAAAAAAATTAATAGCAATTAATCACAGTTTTAATCACACTGTTAAACAATAGAATACCAATTGAAATTTATTAAATATTTTGGATGTTTTTCTACATTTTCATATATCTTGTATTCTGTGTTGTAATTGAAATCAAAGTGTATATTTTTTATTACAAATATTTGCACTGTAAAAAAGATAAACAAAAGAAATAGTATTTTTCAATTCACCTTAAACAAATACTGTAATGCAATCTCTTTGTCATGAAAGAGCAATTTACAAATGTTGATTTTTTTTTGTTACATAAATGCACTCAAAACCAAAACAATGTGAAACTTCAGAGCCTACAAGTCCACTGAGTCCTACTTCTTGTTCAGCCAATCGCTAAGACAAACAAAGTTTGTTTACATTTACAGGAGATAATGCTGCCCTCTTCTTATTTACAATTTCACCAGAAAGTGAGAACAGGCATTTGCATGGCACTTTTGTAGCTGGCTATTCAAAGTATTTTACGTGCCAGATATGCTAAACATTCATATGCCCCTTCATGCTTCAGCCACCATTCCAGAGGACATGCTTCCATGCTGATGACGCTCATTAAAAAAATGCGTTAATTAAATTTGTGACTGAACTCCTTGGCAGAGAATTGTATATCCCCTGGTCTGTTTTACCTGCATTCTGCCATATAGTTCATGTTATAGCAGTCTTAGATGATGACTCAGCACATGTTGTTCGTTTCAAGAACACTTTCACTGCAGATTTCACAAAACACAAGGTACCAGTGTGAGATTTCTAAATATAGCTACAGCACTCGACCCAAGGTTTAAGAATCTGAAGTATCTTCCAAAATCTGAGAGGGACGAGGTGTGGAGCATGCTTTCAGAAGTCTTAAAAGAGCAACACTGCGATGCGGAAACTACAGAACCCAAACAACCAAAAAAGAAAGTCAGCCTTCTGCTGGTGGCATCTGACTCAGATGATGAAAATGAACCTGGTCGGTCCACACTGCTTTGGATTGTTATCGAGCAGAACCCGTCATCCGCATGGACACATGTCCCCTGGAATGGTGGTTGAAGCATGAAGGGACATATGAATCTTTAGCGCATCTGGCACATAACTATCTTGAGACACCAGCTACAACAGTGCCATGAAAACACCTGTTCTCACTTTCATTGTAAACAAGAAGCCAGCAGCATTATCTCCCCCAAATGTAAACAAACTTGTTTGAGCAATTGGCTGAACAAGAAGTAGGACTGAGTAGACTTGTAGGCTCTAAAGTTTTACATTGTTTGATTTTTGAATGCAGTTTTTTTGGTAAATAATTCTACATTTTTAAGTTCAACTTTGATGATAAAGAGATTACACTCAAGTACTTGTATTAGTTGAACTGAAATACTATTTCTTTTGTTTGTTTTTTACAGTGTAAATATTTGTAATCAAAAATAAATATAAAGTAAGCCCTGTACACTTCGTATTCTGTGTTGTAATTCAAATCAATATATTTGAAAATTGTAGAAAACATCAAAAATATTTAAATAAATGGTATTCTATTATTGTTTAACAACACGATTAATCCTGTGTGATTAATTAATTTTGATTAATCACGATTAATTTTTCAAGTGCTTGACAGCCCTACTTGCAACTCCTGACTACATATAAATCTGCTTTGTTTACTCTTTACTTTGAAACATTCATGAGAGGGAGTTAAATATATATATAATGTCAGGCTGCTACTGTGCTGAGACCACTGCCTATCTCATTGACCAGTATTGTCTCATTGTTCTGTGTACTTCCTCATCTGTCTGCATCCATCTGCTGTCTCTTGTGTTATACTTAGATCAGTGGTCCCCAGACTTTTTCTGTCATGCCCCCCTTACCTATAATGGAATCTGTCCATGACCCCGCAGGAGCCATGGTTGGGAGATGGGCTGGGAGTCGGGAGCTACGGCTAGGAGCAGGACCACAGCCGGGAGCAGAGCCAGGCTGGAGGCCAGAAGCTGGGGGCCAAAGCTGGGGCTGGAGCTGCAGCTGGGTCTGGAGGGCACTTCCTTCCCTTGCCCCTGAGCGCTGGTCTGGGCCCCGCCATGTCCCTCCCCCCGAATGTTCCTCTGTGCCCCGAGTGGGGCATGCCCCACAGTTTGGGGACCACTGACTTAGATTGTATACTCCTTGGAGCAGGGACTATGTTTTTTGTTCTGTGTCTGTACAGAGCCTAGTACAATGGAGTACTGGTCCATGACTAGGGCTTGGAGACACTGCAGTAAAATACTACTACTAATACAATCATCAGATCCATAGTTTCTTAGGCACTTTAGTTCATCTCAGACACTCTGTTTTTAAGCAAGAGGCAGTGATTCTACAGTGCTATAGTGGAAAGCAATGCTGCTCTGCTTCAAGATATATTTTGTATATGTTTATGGCATAAGATACTGTCTTTCTGGCAAAGTTTTTCCACGGCTGTGGATCCACTATATCAGATATTTATTGGAACTCTAAACAACTGCAGATGTTTGATGTAATGGGTACCATGACCAACTATAGGTCAGAACGTTTACTACAAGCAGCACACCTGGCTTTATCTGCTCAGATAGTCTGATTTGTACTGATTCTGCTCCTGCTCCAGCTCCTACTCTTCTTCTTCAAGAACCATTCCTGATATTTATCTTCGAGTAATTCCTGGAGGAAGGTGAGCACTCTATTTGTTCCATACAGTGGTCATTTGCCAATGTTGGTTTACACATTAAGTTTGCATTAAGAGGTGCGAGCCAGCTTGGTTATGCCAAGATTATCTTATTGTTCCACTTTGTCCTTATAGGAAGCCAAACAGACCAGAAATGACTTTTACCATCACTCGTTGTTAATATAATATTATGGTTCACAGCATCATAGAACCTGAGATCTTTGTGTGACATAGCAGAACAAACATGTTAGAAACCAGCTATACCATGAAAAGGCTGATTATTTTCCTTGTAAGGAATATTTAAAATATACTTTGTGCCCGTCGTAGGTTGAAGGCCATCCCTCCCCATCTGGCTCAGACGAAGGCCACTGCATCACTGTGGGGTCAGCCCAGCCACAAAGGGGGAATTAGCGAAGCAAAGGGCTACGATCTATGGGGCTCTGGCCCTCAAGTGGGACAGGGCAAGAAACAGTCTAGAAAGCTCTAGCCCTCAGGCAGGGCAGAGCACCAAAAATGGTCTGTTGGGCCTATGGTGGGGAGGCTGCCATCACAGGGTTGTGGTTGGCAGAAGTGGGGTAAGGGGACCCCAAGCCCACCCTACTCCACAAGGTTCCAGCCAGGAGCTCTGCCAGGGGTGGAGGGCCCTGTCACTGGGTCAGTGGGAATCCTACTGAAACACGCCGACTTGAGCACTGACAGCAAAACCAGACTAGAGTCTGGTTTCCCTGGGCTACTTCCTACCACAGTCCGGGGAGGGAGCTCTGTCGTGCAGGGGTCCTTGGCTTTGTTGATATTCGGCTGCCAGCAGTCTCAGCGGCTCCTTTCCAGACTTGGTCTCTTCTGGAGTCAGGGTGCTACCCAATTCAGTAGCAGGGCCAGAGTTCTGCAGCAAGTGAGAGGCATCTGTCTCCTTCCCTGGCTCTGGCCTAACTTAGCTGGAGTCCCCACTCTTATACTTACTGTCCCACCTCTCAAATTCTGGTGCAAGGGGTGGGACTGGCCTGGCTCCGCCCACCCAGACCCAGAAAGTGGCCCTTCCCCCTCTGGCTTGGAGGGAGGCCACTCCACCTCAGTACAGTGCCATAATATTCTTTGTGCCTGTCAGTAAGATTGAGGAACTGAGAGGATTGGCAATCGGGGATGTAGAACCCAGTTATTAGACAGTTGGACCCAATGCCCCACTCCTTTACTCCTAACTGTATAGCAGTGTGGGTTTAGGGCACGAGCAGTACTTGGTTTTGGTATCCCATAAAGTCTCAGCTGCAGGCCCCAGACAACAGTCCATATACTTCTCATCTCTGGTTTTTCAGGAGAAAATCTCATTCAAACAAATAACTTGGGTTTTAAAATACTTCAGCAAAAGTTAAATTGTGCGGTGTTACACTCCCCAGAGAAAATGACATCTTTTGTATTGGGAGTTGTGCAAGACAGAAGATAAATTGTTTCCTGGAAGAGAGGAACATAGGTTCTGTAGAAAGCAATGGGGCCATTTGAATCTATTTTCTAGCACTGCTGCCACATACACATTTACATGCCAAAGTAACACGATGAGCCCAATCTTCCACCCCCTGAAGTCAATGGGAGTTTTGCCATTGTTTTCTTTGGGAGCAGGGATGGGCCCATTAAAGGAAAAAAACAAATTAAATCAGAAAATATACTACAATGTCGGACACCAAACATTAACTGGTTTAAGGACAACAATGAACCCAGTTTAGCTTGTGTCAACCTGGGCATAAACCAGGGGTGGGCAAACTTTAGGGTTGCAAAACTGTATGGAGGGCCAGGTAGGGAAGGCTGTGCCTCCCCAAACAGCCTGGTCCCTGGCCCCTATCTGCCTCCTCCCATTTCCCACCCCCTGACTGCCCCCCTCAGAACCCCTGACCCATCCATCCAACCCCCGTGCTCCTTGTCCCCCGACCACCCCCTCCCGGGACCCCCCGCTCCTAACTGCCCCCCCAGGATCCCACCTGCTCCCTGTCCTCTGACTGCCCCAGCCCCTATCCACACCCCCACCCCGACAGGCCCCCCGGGACTCCCACGCCCTATCCAACCCCCCATTCACCATCCCCTGACACCCCTCCCCCACTAGAACCTCCGCTCCATCCAACCGCCCCCTGCTCCCTGTCCCCTGACTGCCCCCCGGGGCCCCCTGCCCCTTTTCCAACCCCCCTGCTCCCTTCCCCCTTACCATGCCGCTCAGAGCAGCAGGAGCTCACAGCTGCGTGGCCCGGCAGGAGCCAGCCACACTGCCCAGAGCTCTGGTGGCGCAGCTAGCTGATGCTGCATGGGACAGGGGACAGCAAGGGACAGGCCAGGGTCTAGCCTCCCCAGGCAGGAGCTCAAGGGCTGGGCAGGATGGTCCCATGGGCCGGCTGTGACCCGCGGCCTGTAGTTAGCCCACCTCTGGCATAAACATTACTTAAAATATTGAAATTTAAAATCAAAACCTTTATAAAACATTTTATATGCCTGTTCAAGTAAGAAATTTGCAGCAGCGAGGGGGTTGTGGGGTTTTTTTTGACATTTTCCTGTTCCCATCATAATGATGATTTCTGTGTGTCCCCTTCTAGAAGGACAAATAGGACAGGATGCCAGCTGTATTTCCCTTTAATTTTATTCCAAGGTTGAATCTAATACAGGATAACTAAAGTTAGGCTTCTTATTTTATGTAATTATTTTTGGCACAGAAACAGCGGTCTCTAACTACATATTGTTTCAATCTCCTTGACATTGAAGGGATGGATTTAAATGATTGATAGCTTTAGAAAAAAGGTGGATTGCAAAACCACTGTAGAATAGGTGCAGCAAAGACGTAATTGCCATGTTGTACAATTTCACACAAAGTTTGCTGAAACCACCTGACGATAAAAATGGATTTTCCATCCTGGTTTGCACATCCACATGGTTTATTTAAAATCAATCAATCAATCAATCAATCAGAAACACCAAGTTAGGGATGAAACAGACATGGATGGCAGACCGAAAAAATAGCATCAAAATGATACTTTATAAAGCCCTGAAAAAGCAAGAAAAATAGACTGTTTTCAGAAGTAGTTTCTGTAAAAATAAATTTTTTAAAAAAATATCCAGCCCTGCCAAATTTCAGTTGGGTTCCTTGGATGAATGAATGTAAGGTTTAATGTAAAACACAATTCAGAAACTAATACCCTAATTCTGCATTCCCATATACATGTGCTAAACTTTACACACATGGACTTGGAATCACATGGACTTAAAAGTCACTTGGCCTTAATGGGACCTCTCAGGTGAATAAAGTTAAGCATATGCTTGTGAGATTGGTATTTTAGTATGGTAGCACATAAATCCTTTAAAGATTTAGGCCTGTGACATTGAGTGACTAACTCACCTTGTTCCCTTCTTCTTCTCAGACAACTGAGGTTTCCCAGATTGCCTTTTCTTTCCACCTTGAGGTTCTTTCTGAAGTGAACAGAGTCTTCTCAGTCCAGAGACCCTGGTACATGTTCACAGCTGATATAAGTGGTACTGTAAATTCCACGTAAGTAAATGGGTGTAAATTACATGATAGGCAGGAAAAGTACAACCAACAGGATGGCATGAAAGGTACAAGAAGATAAAGTCAGATGGCCCTATTTATCTCAACCCTTCTTACATTTTCCTTTTGGTTGTTTTTTCCTGCTACTGTCATTTTGCTTCTTCCAACATATAAATTGTATCAATTTACACATTTGGGGCCACATTCATCCTGCCATCTTCCCCTGAACCAAGACAAAATTCAGCCATAGCATTGGATAGAGTGTGGGGCAATTTAATATAGCTTGTGTATACTATATATTTAAATATAAATGGAAAAAGGCAATGGGCCTGTTCTTCAGTTAGTATACATTGGCATAGCTACAAAGACTTCAAATTATTTGTATTTTAATTGTACCCAAAATGTCCTAGATGCTGAGATTAATGTAGCTACACAAATTTACATCAGATGAGGATATGGCCCAATGTATATAACAATGTGTATAACATACCCGTTATATGAAAATTGTATACATTTTAATGTATCCTTTCCCACCCTTTGTGTTTTGCTTGACTTCTTAGATTATGAGTATTCAGATCAGAAACTGTGTCATCCTCTATGTATGGAACAGCACCTAGCATCAGGGGTTTATTTTCAGAAAAATTCAGAGTCGGGCGGGGGGAAGTTGTGTCAGCCTATAGAACGCTATATGAATTATAGTATATCCTGCACAATGTTGGGCAGAGGGAGGGCAACAAGTAGAAGACATAAAGGAGCATATAGACTGTGGACAGTCATGGGGGGAGGTGCATACCAAGGTCTGGGGGGACAATTGCCCCCCTTGTCCTAGCAAATGATGCCCCTGCTTAGCACATTGCAGGCATTACTGAAATACAATCAATAAATACTTAATAGTGATACAAATGGGTGTGTAACCTTTCTGCCAGTCAGAGTTGGCAGCAACAAGGGCTGGGTTCAATATCTAGGGGGTTCCTTTTCAACAATACAACACAAAATCATCTTGAGCCTCCACGCAGTGACCTGGGACAATTACACAACACCCTCATGGTGTCTCTAAGAGGCAATACTTCCCCTCTCGCAAGCACAGAGTCTAAGTGTAGCAAAAACTTTTAATAAAAGGAGGGAAGTAACTTAGCATTAATTTGGGAAAACACTGCAACTGGGGTTCATAAACATAAACCATGAGCAAAAGACCCGCCCCCAAGTAAGTTGGGCAGTGTCCTTTTCCCCTCAGGTTCTTAAGTCCAGCAACCCAAAAATCTTTTAACATGCCTGTCCCTTCTCTGCACCCGACTCACAGTCGCTATCCTTGGCCAGTGCAGCCCCAGAGTTCAGAGATTAATCCGCAGAGTTCACCTCCCACCATGGGTGGAAGGGAGGGGTAAGGAGTTACCTTACACGCTCTGCTGCTCGGGCACTCGCTCATCGCCCCAACGGCCGATTGCTGCGCCTCTCTGCGGGGCTTTGCTCCGGCCCCCTCTGGCAGTTGCCCTGCTGGCCACTTGCCACCCCTCTCCGCCAGCTGCCCTGCTGGCCATGCCTCTCCACCAGCCTCTCTGCTGGCCACTCGCTGTGCCTCTCTGCCAGCTGCCCTGCTGGCCGCTTGCCGCACCTCTCTGCCTGCCTCTCCTGCTGGCTGTGCCTCTCCACCAGCCTCCCTGCTGGCCGCTTGCTGTGCCTCTCCGCCAACTGCCCTGCTGGCCTCGCCTCTCCACCAGCCACCTGACTGGCCACTTGCCAAGATGTCTTCAGGCTCCTCCCACACTTAACTCCTGGCAATGTGAGTGGCAGAGACACAAATGTCAGGACTGCCCAGAAACGGAATGTGGGTTAGCAAAATTTTGTGGCTGGGCGAATGGTTGTGGGAAGAAGTGGGGGTGAGGACTAGCCACCATTCCCGTGGAGGTGGGGAGGAAGCCTCAGAGGGACTTAGTAGACATGGCCTCAGCCCGCACCCTTATTCAAAGAGGACTGGTGAAGCCACAATGGTTTATCCCTGGGGTGTGAATGATGCTCGAGTGCATCCACAGGGCTTTGAGGCCCTGGCTATGGCCCAGGTGCCCCTGGAGGTTGGGGTCTGGTTTGCCTGGCAACAGGTGAGGGTGGTTGTCATAAATATAAAGGGAAGGGTAAACCCCTTTGAAATCCCTCCTGGCCAGGGGAAAGCTCCTCTCACCTGTAAAGGGTTAAGAAGCTAAAGGTAACCTCGCTGGCACCTGACCAAAATGACCAATGAGGAGACAAGATACTTTCAAAAGCTGGGAGGAGGGAGAGAAACAAAGGGTCTGTGTGTCTGTCTATATGCTGGTTTCTGCCAGGGATAGACCAGGAATGGAGTCTTAGAACTTTTAGTAAGTAATCTAGCTAGGTATGTGTTAGATTATGATTTCTTTAAATGGCTGAGAAAAGAATTGTGCTGAATAGAATAACTATTTCTGTCTGTGTATCTTTTTTGTAACTTAAGGTTTTGCCTAGAGGGGTTCTCTATGTTTTTGAATCTAATTACCCTGTAAGATATCTACCATCCTGATTTTACAGGGGGGATTTCTTTATTTCTATTTACTTCTATTTTTTATTAAAAGTCTTCTTGTAAAACACTGAATGCTTTTTCATTGTTCTCAGATCCAAGGGTTTGGGTCTGTGGTCACCTATGCAAATTGGTGAGGCTTTTTATCCAACATTTCCCAGGAAAGAGGGGGTGCAAGTGTTGGGAGGATTGTTCATTGTTCTTAAGATCCAAGGGTCTGGGTCTGTAGTCACCTAGGCAAATTGGTGAGGCTTTTTACCAAACCTTGTCCAGGAAGTGGGGTGCAAGGTTTTGGGAAGTATTTTGGGGGGAAGGATGCGTCCAAACAGCTCTTCCCCAGTAACCAGTATTAGTTTGGTGGTGGTAGCGGCCAGTCCAAGGACAACGGGTGTAATATTTTGTACCTTGGGGAAGTTTTGACCTAAGCTGGTAAAGATAAGCTTAGGAGGTTTTTCATGCAGGTCCCCACATCTGTACCCTAGAGTTCAGAGTGGGGGAGGAACCTTGACAGTGGTCGATGGGTTGCTGTACCCTGTGGTCCTGGGGACAGACGGTGGCCCCATCCCCAAGGGGAAAGGAGGCTGTGGGAGGGGACCCTCCAGCAGGAAGAGGCAGGAGAACCCACTGAATGGAGGGGAAACCCCTACATCCCTCAGACTCAGCGAGGGGGAGGACCCAGGTCCCCTGAGGACAGAGCAAAATCCTAGACAAGAAACCCCAACTGAAGACAGGAGAGAGCGAGGGATCGAAGGGAATGCCTGGAGGTGGAACCTCCAGGAGGAGAGAGCCAGACTCCCCAGGGACTCGACAACTGCACCTGAGGCCCCGGGTGGCCGGGTTGAGGTCCAGACCCACCCAGCTTCTCTGCCAGACAACAAGAGGGAGCAGCCAGTGGAGCGACCAAAAGTCTGTGACTGGTGCGAGGACCCCCTTCCCAGTGCCTCTTTTGTGGCTGGGGGATGGACAAACCCCATGAGGAAGACCCTGGGGACCTCCCCGTGGGTGGCAGTGGGCCTCCCTAAAGCAATCTCCGGGGCAGGGGGAGAAGGGGCCAAGCCAGGCCGCCCCCTCCTCCCCCCGGCTGTCACCTAGGGGGGAAAGGTGTGTGTCTCTTAAGGGACAAAAGGGGGCTAGAGCTGTTGGAATCTGTGAAAGGTGGATTCTCCAACCATGGGGGTTGAGGATGCTGAGAACTGAGGCCATGATTTGTAATCTGTTAAGTTTTAAACACTAGCAAGCATGTTTATTTGTTATGATTTTCTGTTTCTATTATCTCTGCTTAGTATCACTTAAATCTCTGGTCTTTCTTAATACAATTAGTCTTGTTTCATTATAAATTCATCTCAGTGCTATTATACTAAAGCAAGGTATACACCCCCTCAGATGAGCCACCAAACTAGTGTGTATTCTGACTCTTTGGAGACAGCAGACTTGGTAATTTCTGTGAGTGTCTTGTGATAGGAGCTGGATATTGCAGAGGAACGCACTTCCAGAAGATTCGGGAACTGGGGTTCACTGAATGTAACCTGAAACCAAAGCTTAAGATTGGCAGAGTTTCAAGGACTTTGGTGGTAAGGCTGACTGACTGGTGCGTGAGGGAGCTAACACACAATTCAAGCTCCAGTAAAGTTCTCTCTTGCTGACACAAAGGGCTAACAAAGTGGCTTTTGGTTCTGGCCTCCATGAGAAAGGGTCACACAGCCCCAGCAATAAAAGGAAATACAGAGTGTTGGTGAATTTACAAATCAAACCACCACCAGTTAGCACTTGAATTTATAATATGCTATATAAACATTTACTCATAGGTGATAATATAAATGGAAATACTCATAAGTGAAGAGCCACGGCTATTGCTCCCACTAAATGTTTGTGCACAAAAGAGAACTTGCACATGCAAATAGGCAGCTGTCTGCACAATTACCTGGTTTTGTATGCAAATTGTAATTTGCATATGCATATGTATTTGTAAATATAGGCAGATTTTGCAAAGCAGTTTTAGAGGCTGCTTTGCAAATCTGGCCTAGGAACCCTGGTAAATAAATGCTGTGGCAGTAACATTTAGAAAACAGATATTAAGAAAAATAAAATGCCCTATGTGGCTAAAATCCCCAATGAATCTCTCATATTCTTTGCTGAGATACAGCCAGCCTTCTGATCCTCCAACACATTGCAGCAAGATGATGGGAAAAGAAAAAAAGAATCATCCTGGCCTCGATAGAGAGGTCTAAGGATAAAAGCAGTTTGTTTTCCAGGTTCATACTTTTATCCTCACTCCAACTATCAAAGCACATTTCTTCCAAGATGTCAGAGGACTTAAATCCAGACAGAATAACATTTTTAAGCTCTAGCTAGGGACTCATGCTCAAAGTTGCTGATTGCCTAGAACTCCAACGGAAATCAAAAGAGCTGTGAGTACTTGGTATCTCTGAAAATCAGCCTCTAGGTTCAGATTTCTGTGCTAATTTCAACTTTATCACCCATTGCAAGAAAAGTCAGTTGTGCAAGTATTAGACTCAATGGTGACAGCTGAAAATAGGTTTACGAAACTCACAAGTAATGGTGTGTTCAGTGCTAGTTTACAGCAGCAGGTAAAGAACATAGTATCTGACTCAGAGCAGGTTACGTACAGCCTATGTTCACAGAACCTTCACTATTGGTCTTCAACACTGTTGTCGAACTGGGCTTTCTAGGGATGCCAACCTCCATGATACACTGAAGAAGGAATTATAGTAATCCATCTCCAACACCTTTATAATCTACTGGAAAGAAAGTATTTAATCTTGTCCTATCTCCAAGCCTTTGGGGACTATCATGAACCCAGTAGGCCATCCTGGGAGCAACTCCATTGGCTTCCATGAAAATGCACCAGTGATAAGTTAGGCCCAATATATTTTAATCTAAATTTATTTTCCAGGTCATTGGTTTGATCCTTTAGGGCCTTATAGTTCTTCATATTCTCAATTGACACAGCAGTGTGTTCATAGACTGTTTTCACCTTATCTTCAGTTTTTCTCTTAGCATATTGATCTCTGAAATTGAAATCACTCAAGTCCTACTCTATCAAAATAGCCTGAATTGCACCTTAGCATTTACCCAATTTCTCCTCAGGCCATGCCTATGATTTGAAACCTAAACAAACTGGCCAAACATTGACCTATTAGAAGCCACATAAAATAAAGGATCCTTTGCAAAGCTGAATGTTTTTCTGGCTTTGTACTGTCTTTGCATTTGCAAGAAACATTCAAAAATACACTATGGACCCTTTCTCTCATCAAACCAAAGACACAAATCTTTTAAGAGAATAATGATTAAAGCAGACCAAAATGTTTTATTTGAAACTTTTTTCCACATGAAAATGGCCTTTTTGGAAACGACTGGGCTTTGAAATCTCTCTGCAAATGTTACTGTCTGGAAGAGGTTTTCGTTTGTTGCTTTTAGCAAAAGGGTAAAATGAGATACTACCACCACCACCACAATATAATCACATATATACACTTCAGCCTGTATCAAGTCACCTTAAAAGGATAGGCAAAAAGAGCTTGGAATGCTGAATTTTATTACATAAACTGCTTTACTTTGGAGGGGTTAACATTCTAGATTAGCTGCTTATGTAACAATGTGAAGAAAATGTGTGTGTGTGTATATATATATATATATATATATACACACTCATGCTAAAAATAGTGATACAGGCCAGTTTTTGTGTACCAGTTGTTAGGATATAGATATTCAGGCCTGTCTGTAAAGGCCTATACTCTAAGAATTTAGGTGTATTCTTATCACTTAGCTAGTCGTAGAGGTATAAAAGAAAGAAAGAGAATCAAAATCACTGTCTGCTGGTGTAAGGTTCTTCTCTTACTGTGACAGTCTGAGGCCCTGTTCTTAGGCTAACACCTCTGGCTAAGCAGCAGAGGCAGCCATAAGCTGGGAAGCAAATGGTCACATCGTCACATTCCAAACTAGTCACATTGAAATAAGGTGCTATTGGGCTGTTAGGCATACAATCCTCTCCTGATAATGCCTATCACCTCCAGAGAAAGGGAAGTGCCTAGAAGATGTAAAAGGAAACTTAGTTTGATAGCATCCTGTCTGGCAAGAACTCACTTATCAATAGCTGGGATGTGAAATCCTCATTTCTTTGTTGTTCTATCACTGTAGTCCCCATTTCCCTATTGTTTTTCTGTATAATCTCTGTCTGGTTCTGTGATTGTTTCTGTCTGCTGTATAATTAATTTTGCTGGGTGTAAACTAATTAAGGTGGTGGGATATAATTGGTTAAATAATCATGTTACAATATGTTAGGATTGGTTAGTTAAATTTGAGGAAAATGATTGGTTAAGGATAGCTAAGTAGAACTCAAGTTTTACTATATAGCCTGCAGTCAATTAGGAAGTATGTGGGGGGGAAATGGGAACAGGGAATGGGGGTGGGGAAATTGGAATCATGTTTTGCTAAGGGGGGAAAATGGGAACACAGAATGGGGGAGGGGAAATTGGAATCATGTTTGGCTAAGGGCAGGAATGGGAACAGGGACACAGGTGTAAGGCTCTGTGGTGTCAGAGCTGGGAAGGGGGACACTAAGGAAGGAAACTGGAATCATGCTTGCTGGAAGTTCACCCCAATAAACATCGAATTGTTTGCACCTTTGGACTTCGGGTATTGTTGCTCTCTGTTCATGCAAGAAGGACCAGGGAAGTACGTGGGTGAAGGAATAAGCCTCCTAACACTAGTGTCTGTCAGATTAGTTTCTCAATATCATTTGTTACCAATATCATCTAACAATAAAACATGCTGCAAAATATAGAATTTGCTATGTAAATTAGATGTATGTTCAAAAGGAGCCTCTTTCACCATATTAGCTCTAAACTAAAGTCATCTTTGGAAAGATACTCACTTTATAGCAATGAGTTGAGTTGCTTTGAGCTACTTTGTTGCCAATGGTAATTGTCTAGGGGCCTGATCTTGCAGCCATTACTCACTTGAGCGTTCCCAGCAGTAGCTAAAACCACTGAATCCACAGGGACTACTCCCACTAATCAGGTTTGTTTCTTATCACTTTGTTTGGTTCTGTGATAAACAGGCTGAGTACCTTTGCATTTCAAAGCCAGATGCAAAAGCTCAGGGTTAGACAGGCTGACAGTTTTACAGATACGTGGTTGCCTCTCTGCTTTCCCTTTCTTTAGCTTGTGCTACAGCTACATTGATGCACTGAAGCCACTCTTCAGCATTCTTCTCGTCTTTGGCCTTGAAAACATAGGTCTTATTGTTGGTGAAGATTTCAAAGGCCCGAGGAAGGCTGCGGTCCCTGCGCTTCTTGGCCACAACTTTTACACTCTGTACCTTACTGAGTTCAATGGGGCAGTCGTCTGGATCATCTTTCTGAAACACAGGAGGTGGGGGATGGAGCACAACAGTCAGTTCAGAGGGAAAACTTTTGTTGATCCTACAAAGTAGCTACATCCATAGCTTTAGGCTGTGCAACCCTTACTCACTTTGGGGAGCACTGAGGCTGGGATTTGCAAAGAAGCCTAAAGGAGTTCGGTTCCTAACTCCCATTGAATTTCAACAGGATTTGGGTGCCACATTCCCTTAGAAAATCCTGCCTCAATCATGTAACTAATCCAGTTAGGGCTACTTGTGCAAGGATCGCACAGTAGCCCATGAGCTTTCCTACCTTAGCATTGGCACATGTTACTCCCACCCTTTTGCAAAGGGTTGACATCCTCCACCAATATAGGATTGTGATAATGCCCCCTCCCAATCCCATCTCCCAATGTTAATGGTTGTGAAAGGTGCCTGAATGACACACCGGGAAACTGAAGTGCTCCATGAATTCACAGCCCAGACAGCAACAGTGCACACTTCCCTACACTGCCTGTGGATGTGCCTCACTGTGCCCTGGAGGGACCAAGAGGAGCAAAGGCTCTACGCATATTCAGTTGCTGAGCTCTCTATTCAGCCATTCTCTCTGCTGAGACTGCCAGTGGTTCTTTATACATTCAATGCACTTTGCAAACATTAATTGGTTCAGAAGCAAAGAGTCCTGTGGCACATTATAGACTAACAGATGTATTGGAGCATAAGCTTTCGTGGGTGAATACCCACTTCGTTGGATGCATGTACATTAATTTGGTTCATCTCTCAATCATGCCTGTGAGGTTGGGTGTTGTAAATATTTTTGCAAAATGTTGGAAATAAATTTCCCCAATAATTTTATTAAGGTTGACCATGACTGTTTCCACACATAGGGGGGCAGATTTATATGAATATGTTTAAGGATTGTACAGTTCACAAAGCCCTGAATATGTTTGTTGTATACATATGAATAGGTCAATGAAATAGTAGCACCATTTTATAAGTAGGGAAAATAAGGTAGGGAGGGATAAGTTATCTTAACTGATGGAAAAACCTGCAGGAGGGCATGGAGATTCCTAGCTAGCATCCTCTCAGGGATGAGGGATTTGCAAGCTCATGGAATAGGCAGGGATTGTGGCCTTCTGACAAGGAATCTAGCCCCCAACCCAAGAGATGTGACATCAGCATGGAGTGCCTGTTCCTCAACCACCAAAGCATGGCTCACTGCGGAGCTGTATTGCCACTGCCTGAACTTCATCCCTTCTTCTAGCCAGGTAGAGGCTGGTGCACAGGGGTTAATGTTGCAATGAGCACCATTAATTCTCTCTGAATGGCCAGGGGGCAGTGACAGGCAGAATGGCTGTATCCTCTATGTAGACCCTTTAAAGGGTGTGGAATCAGACCAGGGGGTATCCATTGTGGTGAGGATAAAGAAGGTGTTGGGAGGAGGCCATGGGGAAGTAGCCCAGGGGGTTGTAGCTGTCGCACAGCTGTTCCAGGAGGCACTCGAGACAGCTGCATTCCACAGGGCCCTGGGCTGGAAACTGGAGTAGAGGGCGGGCCCGGGTTCCCCCCAAATCCTCCCAACTCCTGGTCAGACACAGGAGGAGTCGACCTGGACTGTGGGTTCAGAAAAACGGCCAAGCTGAGGGCTGCCGTGAAGCTCCAAGGCGAGCAAATCAGCCAATAAGCGCAAGACCCACCAAGGTAGAGCAGGAACTTTGTCACACCATGGAATTTACTCAGGCACCACACTGGGACTAAAGACTGTGGAGATGAATCATCCATTTTTCCATGGTGTCCCAGGCAAGGCACACCAGTGATAGACCTGAAACGAAAGCCTGGATCTGAACACCCATGAACCTTGTGGGAGTTCAAATCCAAGGGCTTGAACATCCAAGTTTATCTATACAAACTAGCTTTTGTTCTCATTATAAGCTACACATTAACACTAGATGTGACCTCACGTTACTAAGGAGAGTTGGGTTTTAGTACCTCAGGCAGATTTTTGTATATAGGACCCACTGTAGTTTTCATGGACATGGAGAGCAATGCATTTGTGCTTCTCAGATTTTGGCTTTTCTTTGCCTCCCTTTCACCCACTGGCCACATAATTGCTTGCACAGAGCAAATATTGTTAGCATGGTTAATTTTAAAGGGGAAAGGGTAGTGACAGGCCTACAGGAATATCCAGGCACAGCCAGCTGGCCATTTCACAATACTTCTTCTGTGTTTGGTTTATATTTTCAAATCCACAGTGAGGTAAATGGAGAACATCCACATAATACTATTCCTTGTTTAACAATTCAAGAGAAAGCGGGGGTGGGGTAGGATTTTAGTACTAAACCAGATACAAATACCTTCCAGTTCAAATAACTAGAAATAAATACCACATACAGCTGGACATGGATACCTAAAACTGACTTAACTAGCCATTACCTGTGACTGCGCAGCTTAATAGTATATACTCTATTTTAAACTGATGCGTAGATCACCTTGATGATCTGATCTGGGAAGGCCCATTGACTCCATGGACATACAGACTTGGAGGGTTTGCAGGACTGGAACCCTCACTGTGTGGGGTGGTGAAAATCCCACCAAAATCTTTATTTTCTCCTATTTTAAAATTTTTATTTGGAATGATTTTGTATTCAAATGTAAAATATTTCTAAAATGAAAAAGACAGACTAAATCTGGGTATTGGTAGCTTGTCAAGTCATGTAGTTAGGCCAGTCCTCACAACTGCAGATGTGCCTATCAGCTCATTAGCTATTTCACCAGTGCTGATGTTCATTTCTGTTTAAAAAAAAATCTCAGGCTCAGCACTACAGTTTGATGGGTGCTATGTAGCGTGCATTCTCCATGAGCAGACCATCTACGCAAAGATGCATTACTAAAACAGCACCTTTTCTGTGTGTTTCTCCCCTATCTCCAAGCAGTGGGAATGAAACTGGTGTTTTCCACAAAATGCACAGTGCTAAGTAACAGGATAAGACTGTTCACATCTGTTGGTTGTTCCCATTGTGGGAACAACATACAAAACAGTGTCATACACTGCCAGATCTAGCTTTGGGGCATGAGATCTCCTACCTCTTAGGGTTAGGGTGACCAGATGTCCCAATTTTAAAGGGACAGTCCCGATTTTGGGGTCTTTTTCTTAAATAGGCTCCTATTACCCCCCACCCCCATCCTGATTTTTCACACTTGCTGTCTGGTCACCCTACTTAGGGTGGACACCAACAGCATAGCCAGACCACCCCCTTCCTAGTCCTTTGGTTCATGATGCATTTCATGATGCATCCAGCACCAGCTGGCTTTGAGAGTCTTAACTCAGACATCAGTTACCTGAAACACTCTCATGAAATTTATATATCCTTGTAACGTCTGTCTCTACCTCCAACCCCACTTTCAGGTGCATGCAGTCAAATACTTTGACATTCCAAAACATCCAGCTCCCCAAATATGGCTAACACTCATGCTAGTCAGCCAATTATATTCTATTTGCCCAACACTATTATAGATACCCTTGCAGTCAGGGGACAACTATAAAAGTCTGCAATACCTATTCTCTCTCTAGAGATAGCCTTTCCAGAATTGAGTTGAGCCACACTGGTGAGGCTGCGCAGGGAAGCTTTCAATGCCATTCCTCATGCTGTACCCATGCTGAGGTTAAAGACAGGCCTTGAGTCTCTAGGGATATCAATCCAGTACCTTTGGCTAGCTCTAATTTCAGCAACAATGTAAAAGTAACAGGATATAACACAAATACTTGAAAAATACGCTTGCCTGAATGCAACTACTGTACCTTAAACCTGTCTAGTACTGTGCATTACCATTACAAACAGTTAAAACAGCTCAAAATTTTTGATTTTACCAGTTAAAAAGAAGTAAATTAATCTGTATGAAATATATAGCTGAGAAGAAACTGATATTCAACAACTTGATCTGCCACCTTCCTCTGCCTGAGAAACAATATACATTTCTTGCATTAACAAAAGAGAGCAGCAGTAAAACAATCTTAGGGGACTGATTTTCATCCAATAATCACATCCCATGGGAATTAGAGGCATTCTGATGTGCCTGTTGCTTTATTAGTGTAGGGCATCTAATTAACTCCCATTACATCGCATAGATTTTTTATAGGCCAATCAACTTGTGAGGAAGTTGACAATTATTCTGGCAAATTTTAAAAAGTAAACACCAACCAATAGTAAAATAGACTGGTTTTAAAAGTACAGATTAATTTGTCTTTAAAAACCGAACCAACACATTAGGAAATCAGTAGAAGTGCAGGGAGATGTTCTTTTATGAATAAGCCTCTGATGGACTGCATTTGCCCAAGAAAGGCGTAAGTGCATCATGGACAACTTTGTACTACCTCCATGAAAGGAAGGGACTAAGCAGCCATTTTAGAGTTTAGAGTGCTTGATTTTGTTTATAGATGGTAATAAAAGTTCTTTAGAAGCAAAATTAAGCTTTAGGGTCAAAATTTCAGCCATGTTCTGATAAGAGGCTGCTGTTATCTTGGAACTTCTCTGGAAGTGTTCCTGACACTAAACAAAAAAGACCATTTTGCATAGTATTTGGTAATGCCAATTGCTAATGGCTGAAGAAAGTAATTTTCCATTCAGAGTGTCTAATAAATAAGAAGCACTGAAATTAATTTTGCAGTGTTAGCTACACTAGGCCAAATTTCTCTCTCTCTTCTTCTGGTATAAATCCACTGAAATTTCAGAATAGATATTCTGGATTATACACTGGGACAAGTGAGAGCAGAATTTAGCCCTTTATTGGGAGAAACAGAGAACTCTTACATTAGTATCCTACTTTCAGCAATACTTTGTATTTCCTTTCTGGTGATGATTCGAATGCTATAATGTCAGTATGGATTATTCAGTTAAACAAGAGAAATAGCCCATGTTTTATTTTATTCTATTTTTTAAAAAAGAGAATAGTGATTTTGTTTTGGGTACCCAGCTTGAAATATTTTAGAGGGCCCTGATTTTCAGAAAGTGCTGAGCACCTGTCCTGTGAAAAATCAAACCCCTCTAAAGTCTGTCAAGTTTGGCACACAAAAATCACTGATCGCTTTTGAGAATCTAAGATGTAATTACAGGTTTCAGAGTAACAGCCATGTTAGTCTGTATTCGCAAAAAGAAAAGGAGTACTTGTGGCACCTTAGAGACTAACCAATTTATTTGAGCATGAGCTTTCGTGAGCTACAGCTCACTGTAGCTCACGAAAGCTCATGCTCAAATAAGTTGGTTAGTCTCTAAGGTGCCACAAGTACTCCTTTTCTTTTTAAGATGTAATTAATACTTTCCTTGCTGTTGTATTCCAGGCTTTTTGCAAATGGTTGCTTTTTAACCTATGCAGACTTCAGTTTCACTGTTGCTTATCCATACATTTACTTGAACAACAAAATTAAGAATCGCTAACCAGGTCTGAAAGGCATTTAGGTTTTTTCTTCTTTTTTTTTTATAACTCAGTGCAATTTCTTAAGGCATAGGTGGATTAGTGACACAATAGCCTGGCACTAAATTAAACCTTCACCTTCGGAGGCACTTTTAGCCATAGGTCACCAACTAAGGGAATGTGAAAAGATTTTAAGAGTTGGTGGGCGCAAGCTACCTGTGTCACATGGGTGAGACTTCCATTGAAGCCAATAGGAGCTGCATCTTTTTATCTGAAACCCTAAGTATGCAGGGTGGGATTTTCAAAAGTGCTCAACCTTTGCCTAACTCTGTTGCCACTGACTTCAAAAAGAAGAGCATTAGGCCAAAGCTGAGGGTCTTTGAATAGCCCACCCTTTGTCTCCACAGGAAGAGGCATAAGCCCTTCAACAGCTTAGACAAGCTTAGCCAGCAAACCATTGGCTGAAGTTAACAATGTAGTGTGAGGAGAAGATAGAATAATCATAGTCTTGAAAAGCCCAAGGGAGAGGGTAATGCTGGGGAGGGAAATGAGCAAACCAAACTGATGTTCTTCTAACTTACAGATTTTCCTTTGCGAAACAGAAGCTGATTGCCAGCGAGAGTGAAATAGCGAGTTTTCCACCTTTTGATAAACTTCCATCTAACTTGCTTTTCTTTCAGCTTGCCTTCAATCAGAGGTTGTCCATCTTGATTTACAACTAGTGAGGAAAGATATAATGAGGAAGTTATTCATTTCCTCTCTCTTATCTCAGAAGGAAGCACAATTTGTTCTCCAAACCAAAAATCAGTTTTGCAATGTTGCTGTATAAACCACAAGACCACATTTCCCCTCTGCCTCAAAATATTCAGCCATCACTGAAGAAAGGTGTTACAGTCCCCTACTCATGAAGGATCCATTTTGTGTAGTAGGTCTCATAGCGTAGATGATCTATATAGTTCCCTCTTCCCTTCATCTTTTCTTCTCCTAACTCTTACTACTGTATATTCATCCTCCCCACTTCCTATTTCTACCCAACTTATTATCCAACCTCACAATACTTATTCATAATATTGTACAACGAAGCATATGCTTAACAGAATAACCAAAAAATAATCCACCAAGATGCACCCAGAATGACCAAAGCAAACTCATGACCCTGTATGATTGATCTTTGCCCTCTTCTCCCCCAAATGACACCTATGCGCTCTGTTTTCTCCAACTAAAACACTGTCATTTACCACCAACAGTATTTAACTCCCCCCAAATTACATCTTCACATAACATGTATTTAAAAGATCAGTTTAAAAATGCTTGGAGTCTGACGTGAGAAATGCTACCTGCACTGGCCCACTCACATCTTATGGAAAAGTCCCATGGAATCTGATGGAAGATAACTTTCTAGGGTTATATTCCTGCTATAGAATTCTATAGGATGAATTGAAAACCCTCACAAAGGATAACATTCACTATTAAATCCAAATCATTTTTATTTTTAGAGTCATTTCCACAGAGACAATGAAAAGCCAGGACTAGGATTTTCAAAGGGACCTAAGGGAGTTAGGTACCTAAACCCCATTGGACATTAGCTCCTATCTTCCTTAGGTCCCTTATAAAATCCCAATCCAAAAATATATTAGGCACAATCCTGATGAAAGGGTGGTACATGAGCTAGAAGCCAGGAGACTGAGTCAAACACATCCAAAACACAGTTCTTTCTCTGCTGCCTTCTTGTTTTGGGGGGGGGGGGGAAAGAGTTGTTTGCTACTCACTTCCTCTACTGCTTATGTAGTTCAAGTCACTGCCTACCCTTACATTTTTAAGAGAACCCTATTGGTTTATTCATCATTAACTGCTTTAGGTCCTTCCATAAGGGAGGCCACAAAGTCATTTAATATTAACATAAAATGCTGTGAAAAATAATCCTCTCACTTTGGACAAACCAAGAATTACCTAGATACTGTTCCAGCTTATATGCAGCCAAATCTCATGGCACCAATGTTGGTAATGTGATATTTTCGATCACTTACATCTGCCTAAAATAATGAAATTATTCCAACACCTAGAACACAACTGCTGGAGCAGTGCAACACAAGACAGACCCTGGACACCTGATGTTTACCTTTCTCCCTCAGTAACAGTTCGGCACTTAACTACTTCCAACCCCATTGCTAAGTGTGGACTTCTGATCTCATGACCAACGATTTAGAGTTTCAGAAAGGTGGTTTGTATAGTTTTTTTAAAAAAACAGACACATTCTTGCCTCTCAAGTGGAACTCATTAAGGGGAAGTAAATAAAGCTGAATATTAAGATACAGCATTTGAAGTCTTTATTATAGATGCATAGATTTTAAGGCCAGAGAGGAGCAGTATAATCACTTGTGTGATCCTATTTTTAATTCTATATAAATATAGCATTATATGAGTAAAGTGCAATAATAGACAGTGTATATTCAATAAAAAGAGGGGTGCCCTTGGCTGCTCCATCTTCAACTCAGCTGGTTTCCAAATCAGTGAACCCCTATAGTGAACCATGGTGTGCACAAAAGGCTACTAGTTATGGTTGTCAATCCAGATTACTTTTAAGGGAAACAACCAAAGAAAGAACATATATAAAGTTTCTAGTGAGGGAAATATTGTTCCTTCTCCATCACACAATGGTTTCATTATCTAGGTTTAAAAAATCACTTTGATTATTTAAAGCATGGGATGGATGTTAAAGATTATTATTTGTTTCAAAGTGCCTCAGATTCTCATTTATAAATGTGCCTATATTTATAAGGCCATGTATATCCTTCACCCTCTGCCCACAATGTCCATTGAGGTTATATGTCCATTGACTGTGACAGGCTGAATATCAGTGGGAGATGCGCAGGATTTCAGGATTTGACACGGCTTTCAGACAGTAGACTCACAAAGAGAAACGTTCTAACACAAAAACCAAATGAATGAACAATCCACCCTGACTTAAAAAACAGCTAGCCCAGGTGTTAGGAGTTACTGCTTGTCATTCTAAAGCACACCAGGCTACATTATGACTCTAGGTACAGCCCTGAGAGAAGGGTGGTGTTTCAATAGCATCACCTCGGGAACAGCCCCAATAGGGGCTGTGCATCGCAGGCACACCTCAGAGTCACAGTTCCTTCCCTGATGCCACCCTTTTTCTGGGTAGAGGAGTGGGGAAATGGCAATAATTTGCTGCTGTCTTATACCAGTGGCAAGTTATGACTGCCACTTTGCCACACTGGTTTAGCTGACCACTGGCCAGTGTTTACGGAGAAAGAGACTATGTTCAACCCATTCCTCACCCCTTCCTGCCCACCTACTCCAGGATATGTGTGTGTGTGTTTGGAGGGGAGTCAGTGGGTGTAGAGTCCCTTGTTACTTGTATGTATAAGGACCCATTGTTTAGGTAGCCCATGTTGGTGTGCCAGAGGAGTTCTTACTCCCCTACGCTCCCTTGCATGGGTGCATAGTCAGAGTCACCATTTAGCCCACAGAAAACAGACATGGCAACTCTGAGGATATCCTTTGGAGTTTCTGAGAAGGCTTAACTCTATATCTATACAACTCTATTTACTGTCTGGTTCCTGAAAGACAAACAAAACATTAAAAATGTAATTCTTTAGAGTTAGCCCAAGAATGGATATTTTTCTCCAGCACTGCTAATGTTGTCCGAGGGGGCTCCCACCCCTTGCACTCCAGCTGCTGTGAAACGAGGTTTTCTTGTTGTATTATTGTAATTACTTTATGAAAGCCTCTAAAGGTAGTGAATAGCAAACAACTCTTTCCCCAAATTCTTCCCCCATTCTCAGTTTAAACTGACAAGATAAATGTTAGGCTTCCTTTCATCAGTGAAAAAAAATGATTCATTCCAGATTATCCTATTTAGTATGTAATGAGGCAAAGTGTTTTAGGACACAAATAATAAAAATCTGGGTGCCAAATTTCTACTCACGCATGAAGAGCTAACTATATGTCTCTGGTTAAAACTGTTTCTTTCTCATTGCTCACCCCAATGCTCCACATTCCTCAACTATACTTTGCATCTCTTTGTGTCAGGTCACGTTATGTTGAATTCTTTCATGTCATATTTGATGTGTTGTGAGACATAACCTGACACAAGACAAAGTGAAACAAAGCCATTCCTCCCCGCTGCCTAACCTTCTGTCGTTGCAAATATATGCAAATGTTTATGCAGAAAAACTTTGTTTGCTTCTGCACCCAGGTCATCTGAATTTCTCTAGATTAAGGGTGTCACATTTTTTAATTTACACCTTTGTAATAGCCCCTAACTTTATTACAGATGTGTGCGCACACACACACACACACACACACACTTTTGTACTGCAAATCTCTTGAGAGACAATGAAAAAGTGAGCTATTACTCCTAATTTTTCATAGAACTAAATGCATTTTAGCAGCTGAGAGAAATAAATGCAGCCCAACCATGACTTACGTGAACTCAGCTGTCATTTGCTTGGGTAGAGCTATAAAACTGCAGTACTTTCAGGGGATTGGCTTTTACTAGTGTGGGCAATTTTGGAAAGAATCTGCAATTTATGCATGGATGCCAATACAAAGTGGGATGGGAGTAAAGGAAATGCATAATACTATCAAGAGTTGAAGTGATTAAAGCCAGGGGTGGCGAGATCTTTACAATATGTAGGCATCGTGGGTTGTTGCAAATTGGTAGCTCTAAACAGTTTTTCCTATATATCTTCCCTGTTTCTCATCCCACTGATGCTAGCTGCTTTCAGCCTTCCCTCTGTTTTCATGTTCACTTTCCATCCACATGCAGTTCAGTTTTACTGGCCTGAACATTCACGAAAGCGATGTCAGATTTCCAGGTGTAAGTACTGGTGCAACCTGAATTTTAAATGCAAAGGTGTGAGTTCTTGCTGTAAGAGAACATGCACACTCCTTCACCAAGCATATTTGTAAAGACTGATGTGGACACTGGCCACACATTTGATCCAGGCTCCAAATGTTTGTTTTTACCCTGAGGATCACTAAATCCATATTCACCCTTACAAACTTGCTGTTTGTTGAGTTAATTAGATATTAATTAACGCAAGGTAAAAAGTTCTAGAGAAATGAAGGAACATCCATGCAACTCATCTGACCAATCACAACTAACCAACCCTTAAATAGTGATGCAAGAACGGCCCATGTTCACATTTTTCAAACTCTGTATACAAATATTGTCAAAGACTGCTGAGTAAATACATTGGCGTAAATTGCAATCCACTCCTGGATTTTCCCCTGCAGAGAAAGGCTGTATTTGTCACATAAACCATGCACTGTAAATGATTTGTTCACCTGGAACCTTTCAAATTCTGATGGCACTGTCTCTTTCATCAGAACCAGACAGTATGATCATTTCAGCCTGAGTCTGTGGCTCAGACGAGAACTAGTTCATTGAAGCTGGATCTGGTGATGCTGGTTGGGTGGGGAAAAATAACCAGGGGACACAGCAAAGACTATGGGCCTGACTGTAGTCCATGAAGTCTGCTTTATGCCCATCCCCCAGTACAA
Source organism: Lepidochelys kempii (assembly GCF_965140285.1). NCBI lineage: Eukaryota > Metazoa > Chordata > Testudines > Cheloniidae > Lepidochelys > Lepidochelys kempii. The sequence goes on along the minus strand of NC_136388.1, from coordinate 24,234,756 downwards.
TGCACAACCAGACCCCTTGATGTGCCTGGCGGAAGATTTGTGTGACATGCGGGAATCTTTCCATGGCTTAGGGCAATGGTGCCTGCCCCTTCCCAACCCCTTCTCCTGGCTCCCAGCATAGGAGACATGGCCAGAGGAAAGGGCCATGCACCCTCAGTTTCCCCTTGGTACCCAAATAACCACAATGGACTTGAGTGCTCTTTCATCTTTGCTTGGCAAGGAGGTTTCATAGATATTACGGTCAGAAGGGACCATTATGATCTAGTCTGACCTCCTGCACAAGGCAGGCCACAGAATCTCAACCACCCACTCCTGCAATAAACCTCTCACCTAGGTCTGAGCTATTGAAGTCCTCAAATAATGGTTTAAAGACTTCAAGGTGCAGAGAATCCTCCAGCAAGTGACCCGTGCCCCATGCTACAGAGGAAGGCGAAAAACCTCCAGGGCCTCTTCCAAACTGCCCTGGAGGAAAATTCCTTCCCGACCCCAAATATGATGATCAGCTGAACCCTGAGCATGTGGGCAAGATTCACCAGCCAGATACCCAGGAAAGAATTCTCTGTAATAACTCAGATCCCACCCCATCTAACATCCCACCACAGGCCATTGGGCCTATTTACCATGAATATTTAAAGATCAATTAATTGCCAAAATCATGTTATCCCATCATACCATCTCCTCCATAAATTTATCGAGATTAATCTTGAAGCCAGATAGGTCTTTTGCCCCAACTGCTTCCCTTGGAAGGCTGTTCCAGAACTTCACTCCTCTGATGGTTAGAAACGTTCATCTAATTTCAAGTCTAAATTTCCCAATGGCCAGTTTATATCCATTTGTTCTTGTGTCCACATTGGTACTGAGCTTAAATAATTCTTCTCCCTCTCCGGTATTTATCCCTCTGATATATTTATAGAGAGCAATCATATCTCCCCTCAGCCTTCTTTTGCTTAGGCTAAACAAGCCAAGCTCCTTGAGTCTCCTTTCATAAGACAGGTTCTCCATTCCTCGGATCATCCTAGTAGCCCTTCTCTGTACCTGTTCCAGTTTGAATTCACCCTTCTTAAACATGGGAAACCAGAACTGCACACAGTATTCCAGATGAGGTCTCACCAGTGCCTTGTATAATGGTACTAACACCTCCTTATCTCTACTGGAAATACCTCGCCTGCTGCATCCCAAGACCGCATTAGCTTTTTTCACGGCCATATCACATTGGCGGCTCATAGTCATCCTGTGGTCAACCAATACTCCAAGGTCCTTCTCCTCCTCCGTTACTTCTAATTGATGCGTCCCCAGCTTATAACTAAACTTCTTGTTATTAATCCCTAAATGCATGACCTTACACTTCTGACTATTAAATTTCATCCTATTACTATTACTCCAGTTTACAAGGTCATCCCGGTCCTTCTCTAAATTGGCAATATCTCCCAGCTTTGTATCATCCGCAAACTTTATTAGCACACTTCCACTTTTTGTGCCGAGGTCAATAATAAAAAAATTAAAGAAGATTGGCCCCAAAACCGATCCCTGAGAAACTCCACTGGCAACCTCCCTCCAGCCTGACAGTTCACCTTTCAATATGACCTGCTGTAGTCTCCCCTTTAACCAATTCCTAATCTACCTTTCAATTTTCATATTGATCCCCATCTTTTCCAATTTAACTAATAATTCCCCATGTGGCACCGTATCAAATGCCTTAATGAAATCTAGGTAAATTAGGTCCACTGCATTTCCTTTGTCTAAAAAAAATCTGTTACTTTCTCAAAGAAGGAGATCAGGTTGGTTTGGCACGATCTACCTTTTGTAAAACCATGTTGTATTTTGTCCCATTTACCATTGACCTCAATGTCCTTAACGACTTTCTCCTTCAAAATTTTTTCCAAGACCTTGCACATTATTGATGTCAAACAGGCCTGTAGTTACTTGGATCACTTTTTCTTCCTTTCTTAAAACTAGGAACTATGTTAGCAATTCTCCAGTCATACAGTACAATCCCTGAGTTTACAGATTCATTAAAAATTAGTTCTTATGGGCTTGTGTCATAAATATAAAGGGAAGGGTAAACACCTTTAAATCCCTCCTGGCCAGAGAAAAAACCCTTTCACCTGTAAAGGGTTAAGAAGCTAGGATAAACCTTGCTGGCACTTGACCAAAATGACCAATGAGGAGACAAGATACTTTCAAAGCTGGAGGTGGGTTGGGGTGTGTGTGTGTGTGTGTGGAAACAAAGGGCTCTCTCTGTCTGTGTGATGCTTTTGCCGGGAACAGAAAAGAAATGGAGTCTTAGAACTTAGTAAGTAATCTAGCTAGATATGTGTTAGATTCTGCATTATTTAAATGGCTGATAAAATAGCTGTGCTGAATGGAATGTATATTCCTGTTTTTGTGTCTTTTTGTAACTTAAGGTTTTGCCTAGAGGGATTCTCTATGTTTTGAATCTGATTACCCTGTAAGGTATTTACCATCCTGATTTTACAGAGGTGATTCTTTTACTTTTTCTTCAATTAAAATTCTTCTTTTAAGAACGCTGATTGTTTTTTCATTGTTCTTAAGATCCAAGGGTTTGTGTCTGTGTTCACCTATGCAAAATGGTGAGGATTTTTATCAAGCCTTCCCCAGGAAAGGGGGTGTAGGGTTTGGGGAGGATTTTGGGGGGAAAGACGTTTCCAAGCAGGCTCTTTCCTGGTTATATATCTGTTAGATGCTTGGTAGTGGCAGCAATAAAGTACAAGGGCAAAAGGTAAAATAGTTTGTACCTTGGGGAAGTTTTAACCTAAGCTGGTAAAAATAAGCGTAGGAGGTTTTCATGCAGGTCCCCACATCTGTACCCTAGAGTTCAGAGTGGGGAAGGAACCTTGACAGCTTGCAATTTCATGTGCCAATTCCTTTAATATTCTTGGATGAAGATTATCTGGGCCCCCTGATTTAGTCCCATTAAGCTGTTCGAGTTTTGCTTCTACCTCAGATATCTACCATATCTACCTCCATATCCTCATTCCCATTTGTCATGCTACCATTATCCCTAAGATCCTCATTAAAGACTGAGAAGAAGTATTTGTTTAGATATTGGGCCATGCCTAGATTATCCTTAACCTCCACTCCATCCTCAGTGTTTAGCAGTCCCACTTCTTTCTTTGTTTTCTTCTTATTTATATGGTTATAGAACCTTTTACTATTGGTTTTAATTCCCTTTGCAAGGTCCAACTCTACTTGACTTTTAGCCAGTCTCACTTTATCCCTACATGTTCTGACCTCAATAAGGTAGCTTTCCTTGCTGATCCCTCCCATATTCCACTCTCTGTATGCTTTCTGCTTTTTCTTAATCACCTCTCTGAGATGCTTGCTCATCCAGCTTGGTCTACAACTCCTGCCTATGAATTTTTTCCCCTTTCTTGGGATGCAAGCTTCCGATAGCTTCTGCAGCTTTGACTTGAAGTAATCCCAGGCCTCCTCTGCCTTTAAATCCATAAGTTCTTCAGTCCAATCCACTTCCCTAACTAATTTCCTTAATTTTTGAAAGTCAGCCCTTTTGAAAATCAAAAACCCTAGTCGCAGATTTATTTTTGTTTATCCTTCTGTTCAGTTTGAACTGAATTAGGGATCACTTGAACCAAGGTTGTCCCCTACAACCATTTCTTCTATGAAGTCCTCACTACTCACCAAAACCAAATCTAAAATGGCATCCGCTCTAGTCGGTTCAGCAACTACTTGATGAAGGAATCCATCTGCTATAGCATCCAGGAAAATCTGAGCCCTGTTATTATTACTAGCACTCATCCTCCAGTCTATATCTGGGAAGTTAAAGTCTCCCAAGATCATGCAGTTTCCATTAGTACTTACTTCATTAAAAACGTTAAAGAGGCTCTAGCCATATCCAAATTAGATCCTGGCGGTCTATAGCACACCCCGAGCACTATCGCAGGGGAGGCTCTAGTAGTTTTCTTCCCCAATGTGATTTTTGCCCAGACGGACTCTTATCCATTCCATTGCTTCTTATTTCTTTACATTCTACCTCATCATTGATATACAGTGCTACTCCCCCACCTTTGCCTTTATTTCTGTCTTTCCTAAACAGCACATACCCTTCAATACCCGTAGTCCAGTCATGACGACTATTCCACCGTGTTTCTGTTCTCCCTAGAATATCTGGTTTCACTTCCTGCACCAGTAGTTCTAGTTCCTCCATTTTGTTACCCAGGCTCCTCACATTGGTGTACAAACATCTTAATATTTGCTGTTTGGCCTCGCTCACATTCTTTACATGATTAGGCACAGTCATTCTACAGCCAGTGTGACCTATTAGACTGGTATCCACACTGCCCTTCCTCCTTATGTCCATTCTCCTAGCCTCAGCTGTATCCTTTCTTACTTTGTTTTCTTCCCTCTCAATGCTAAAATCCAGCGTGGAGATTACCTGGACATCTCCCAACCATCTCCCCCAAATTCCTAATTTAAAGCTCTCTTAAATCATCAGTTGTGCCAGCCTCCATCCTAGAAGTCTATTTCCTTCCCTATTCAGATGAAGTCCATCCTGAGAGAACTGTCCTCTGTCCATGAATGCCTCCCAGTGGCCATACATCCCAAAGCCCTCCTTATAGCACCACTGCCTAAGCCATCTGTTGATGGTCATAATCTTGTCACATCTTTGTTGCCCTTCTCTAGGAACAGGCAGAATCCCACTAAAGATCACCTGAGCCTCGATTTCTTTAAGCGTCTTCCCCAGCCTGGCATAGTCTCCCTAGATACGTTCCAGCAAGAATCTACCAGTATCATTTGTTCCCACATGAAGGACAATCAATGGGTTCTTTCCCGCTCCCTTTAGGACCCTCTTCAACCTCAGGTCCACATCCCATATCTTAGCACCTGGAAGTCAGCACACCCTTCTATTCTCTGGATCAGCTCTGGTTACAGGCCTGTCCATTCTTCTCAGTAAGGAGTCCCCGATCACGTAGACCTGCCTTTTCCTGGTGACGGTGCAATTCTCTAGTCTATCCCCTGTTCCCTCTGACTGCAAGTTCTTTCCATTCCTATTCTCCTTTGTAATCCTCTTCAGCCCATCCTGTATCCTCCAGGGGCTCATATTTGGTGTAGTCTCCATTGACCCTTGCCCTTTTCCTCTAGGGCTAGTCGCTCTTCTCTTCTTCCTTGTCCTTCTACCTTCAGTGACCACCTGCTGAACCCCTTCTTCATTTTCCAACTCTGCAAACCTGTTCTTGAGCTTTATTTCTCTTTCACTAGCCTGTCTTTTCCTCTGCCTGGTTCTCTTAGTCACATGCTTCCATAGTCCATTTTCTTCATCCAGCAGTCTCCCCTCAGAGTTCTTCGGTCTTGCTTCCATCTGCAAGTCTGAGCTTTTCCCTTTAGCCACCTCATGTCTTTGCTCAATAATCCACTCGAACTCCCTTCTAAACTCAGACTTTCCACCTGCATCTCCATTTTCTTCCATCAGCTCTATCAGACAGCACTTCATGCAGACAAAACTCTTTCCAGGTACCCCCTCCATGATCATGTACATACCGCAGCTTCCACATCCAGTCATCTTCATTGTGTCTTCCACTACATGGGTCACTCCCACTGCTGCCTCTGTATCTGTCATAGCCTTCCCACCTAAATCCTGTTAATCTGGGAAAACAGACAAGCACTGCAATACAAACTCTCCTTTCAAACTCCCACTCAAACTCCCCTGTTTACAGCTCTGTTTGCTGGCTCCTGTGCTGCTGCAGCTGTCTTGTTATGAGTTTTCTCTTTGAACCCACCATCGTTATCTAGCAGAATGGATTAATGCAAGGCTACTCTTGGAAACATCATTCAGTCCAGAACGTGACTGTCTACTACCTTACCAGTGGTTCCAGTTAGGCACATGCTGTACCAATACTCCATTGACTGCCCTGGGGTCCACCTAGTGTCTGGGTGCCATTCAAAATACTAGTTTTGAGCTATAAATCTCTTTATGGCTTGAGCCCTATATATTTTAGGGCCCTGAATATCGTCTCTCTCTTTATACTGACAGGTTTCAGAGTAACAGCCGTGTTAGTCTGTATTCGCAAAAAGAAAAGGAGTACTTGTGGCACCTTAGAGACTAACCAATTTATTTGAGCATGAGCTTTCGTGAGCTACAGCTCACTTCATCGGATGCATACTGTGGAAACTGTTTCCACAGTATGCATCCGATGAAGTGAGCTGTAGCTCACGAAAGCTCATGCTCTTTATACTATAAACCAGCAGTTAAGATTAGCTGGAATGTTCAAGATGACAGTGCTTAGATTTATTCCTCTTTAGGGGCTGACAGGAAAGATGGTTTTGTGGTAAAGGCACTGGATTGGAACCAGGAGATCGAAGTTCAATCTTTCCTCAACCACAGACATCCTGTGTCTTTGGGAAAGTTACTTAAACTGTCAGTGCCTTATCTGTTCTTTCCCCCAACTTTTGTCTGTCTTTTCTATTTTGGCTGTCTATGTTCAATACCAAGCACAATGGGTCCCCGATCTTAGCTGAGGTCTCCCAGAACTACTATAATAATAGTTCTCCATGAGAAGACCCTTGAATTTACTTCCCCTGGGATTCAACAGGACATTTGTTTACCATTAGCGTATGTTGCAAAGCCTGTCTATTCTTTCAGGCTTTTCCAGAGGAGACAGGTTGGGGTTGAGGAGGTACTGCGAGGAGGTGGGGAGTTTTTAATTACTGTTAGTAGATATGTTAGTAATAGGTTTCTGTGGTTTATTGTTTTTTGTACAACTAGGTGAACTTTTCTAAATTGCAGGGCCACCTTGCCCCATCTCATTTCTGGCTAGCTGCAGCCTCAGTTTCCCCTCAGTTCCAGGGGCTGATTGCCTGCCCACACATTCCACAACATGTAGGCTGCTGGCCTGTGCCTCCCAAACCCATGAAGGACTCAGTGCCAGGCTCAGAGTCTGCATCAGGGCCAATTTTATTCTCCAAATGTAACATCTAGGCAAAACATCGAACACAAAAACAGCTCCTTTGCCCACCTTGGGCTACAGCTCCCAAAGGCTTTTCCCCTTTGCTTCTCTGTCCCTCCTACTTCAGGGTTCACTGCAGGAGCCAGTCTCCCTCCTGCAGCTCCTTCTAACTGAGCTTTTTCCGCTCTTTATAGAAAACACTTGATCCCTTCCCAGCTGATAAATGTACAGGGCTGGCAGGCCTGCAAGCTTCCCGGCCCTTGAAAAGGTAGGGTAACCTGCAACATGATAAAATAAAGGAATATGTCATTGCCATTGATGTCTCATTGTAGCATTTTATTGTAGATAACTTTTGACCCCATATTTACATGTGTAGTTAACCTTCTAATTTGTGATTAGATCATTTTGAAACACACAAATTGCTGTGATATGTTTTGCTGGAGGACACGGTGTCCCCATTAGAATGTGAAGTTTGGTGTCTAGAAAAGAATAATCTCCATGGCATGCTTAATAAGGGGGGAGGAGAGGATGCCTGACCAGACGAAATGTCAGAAATGCTATGATGAAGTGTCCACATTGAAAAACACATGGCCCAATTATATGGATCAGAAACTTACCTGCAGCATCAAGTAGCCAAGTTTAGTGGATAAGTATTAAATAAAAAGAGAATTTCAGCCTTAGTATAAAAATGAACAAACAAGTTTAAGAAGAAACTTGGGGGAGGGATAGTTCAGTGGTTTGAGCGGTTTGAGTTCAGTGGCCTGCTAAACCCACGGTTGTGAGTTCAATCCTTGAAGGGGCCATTTAGGGATCTGGGGCAAAAATTGGGGATTGGTCCTGCTTTGAGCAGGGGGTTGGACTAGATGACCTCCTGAGGTCCTTCCAATCCTGATAGTCTATGATTCTAAGAAAGAAAAACAAATTGTTTTTATAGTTATATATTAACAGAGTGTCATACAGCTACACAGTGATTTACAGAGCACAATGAGCACAGTATAAATACCTAGCCAGATTGATAGATTTCTAGAGCATCTTAGAAACCTGCCCACTCCTGATCCCATTCAGCTCAATGGTAGTGCTGACATTGATTTCAGTGGTAGCAGGGACAGGTCCTAACTCAAACTCAGGGTATGTCTACACGAGAGCTGCTATGATGGCAGAGCTACAGTTCTGCATCTGTGCCACTGTATTGTTGATGCTTCCTGCATTGACAGAAGGGGTTTTCCTGTCAATGCAGTTAATCTACCTCTCTGAGAGGCAATAGCTAAGTTGACAGAAGAATTCTTCCATTGACCTAGCCACATCTATACTGCGGGTTAGGTTGACCTAACTAAGGTGCTCTGGGTGCAAAGTTTTTCACAGCCCTGAGCAACATAGCTAGGTCAATCTAATTTTTAAGTGTAGACCAGTCCTAAGAGGAGACAAAGGGCAATATATTCAGGCACAAGATGATGATGTTGGTGGGGAGATCAACAGTAGGTAGACAGTTGATATGCAGTTTCAGACCAAAGTGGATATTTATGGATAAATTATAAAGTCTCTCAATAGCAGGTTTACACTGGAAATGCAGATACATTTTCAAGATTTGTGGTAGTTGGAACCAATCCTACAATCACAGTCCTCATATGCATCTAGAGACAAAGCCAGTGGCTACACTAGTGCCAGCTTCAGCAGACACCATAATGAAGTAGATGCCAGTATGTCTGAGGCCCTGATTAAAAGAGAAGAGTTCATAAAGGATAACAATGAAGCATTATTCCAAAGATTTTTAAAGTCCTTTCTCTTATTTTCTCAGCAATTAAGTTTCCTAAATATCTATAGGACATAAGGACTTCTCTCGTAACCTGCTTGTTGCTACAGTTAGTTCATTTAATGAACTAAATCTCCTTTTTATGGTGTCACAGTCACTTTAGAGCCAAATCCTGAAATCCTGATTTTGTTTTTACTCAGTCTTTACTCCAGCAGAATGCCCAACGAATGTCTGAATCTCCTTTTGTTTACACTGGTGCAAATCAGAACTGAATATTGAAGTCCATGGAATGACACCGGTGGTGCAAGGGAGCTCAGACTGAGTGCATACTCTACTGTGTAAAGACTTCAGGACTTGACCCATCAGTAGAAGAATTTATTTAGTTGATCCAAGAGAAGGTTAACAAGCAACTTGATCACATTCTACACAAACCTACGTGATGAAGCGATTTCTGATAGTAGATGACTTACTCTGACAGAAAAAAGCATAACAAGATCCGGTGGTTGGAAGCTGAAACTAGACAAATTCAGACTAAAAATAAGGCACAGTTTTTTAACCATGAGGGTAATTAACCATTTGAACAATTTGGTTAGACATGTGGTGGATTATCCATCACTTGAACTCTTTATATCAGGACTGGTTTCTTTATAAAATATGCTATAGCTCAAACAGAAGTCAAGGGCTTGATGCAGAAATTATGGGGTGAGGATGTATGGTCTGTGTTATGCAGGAGATTGGACCCAGATGATCATTATTCTTCTGGCCCTTTTGGCCCTAAAATCTGTATTTATGGTAATATCATGATGTGAACAGTTTAATATATATGGCACCTTAGAGACTAACCAATTTATTTGAGCATAAGCTTTCGTGAGCTACAGCTCACTTCATCGGATGCATACTGTATGCATCCGATGAAGTGAGCTGTAGCTCACAAAAGCTTATGCTCAAATAAATTGGTTAGTCTCTAAGGTGCCACAAGTACTCCTTTTCTTTTTGCGAATACAGACTAACACGGCTGTTACTCTGAAACCAGTTTAATATATGTGACCCTTTGTCCTAAAAGCTAGTGTTTACACACAATGGATTCAAGAAACTTAAATATTTAAACATTTACTAAACATTTTTTCACAGCCTCTGACTTCCTGGAAAGCCCACAACAATGCTGAAAATGTTTCCCAAACCCAAATGGAAAATTATTTTGCCTAGAACATCAGTTGCCTCCAGAGTACCTGAATATAATAGAGAACTTCTCCAAGTCAATTTAAGCCTGACTGCTATTCCTGAATGTACCTCCACCAGAATTTCTTCCCTTCCCCTACCCAGTAATTGCATTAAACATCTTTTGTACTACAGAACTGCAGTTCATTGTGCTTTCAGTAGTTCTGGGGACTGAGTGAAAATAATAAATATCAAGTTATATTAATATATAGAGAATATATATAGCAATCAAAAGAGATAAAAACAAAGTCATAAAACTCAAATTTTGTAACAGTAAAATGAAGGTGCTTACAAAAATTCTACCCCATCATGACCAATAATAAATTCCACTAAACTTAAGAGTGCTCTGGAATGTGATGGTAGTAAGTGGAAGATGATAAATGCAGCTAATCCATGGGAATATGTATTCACACTCTATCATGGCTCATGCTTTTGTTGAAAACCTGGAAAAGAGACATTACTGAATGCCACTTTCTGTAGCTTTCAGACAAGCATTATAGCTTGGCTATTTCAATTTTTAGATAATCTTCACTGCTAGCTAAAGATAAATGCATTCGAGAGAGTTAATATGCTGAGTGAATTGCTTTTTTTTAAGAGGAATTGATCAAATGCCCCAGTTTTACCCGAATCATTGCCCATGGGCACTATGTCTCTTTTGAAGCCCACAGGGATTACTACAATTTCTTTGTAAGCTTCCAGAATCTGGAATGTACTTCAATTCCCTCCTAGGCTATCAAGTGGTTTTTACTGAATGTTTTTTTGTGCAAGATCTTGAGAAACCAACTGTTAATACAGAGGGCTATGTTGAAAAGGGGCTGTTAAGAGCCAGCTTTTCATAAGAACAGGCATATATTGTATTTACTAACACTTTAATGACTCATAATTGGGGCTGTACAAACAACATTTCAAAGAATTTAACTTTGTTTTTTCAGTTATGAGACCAACTGCACACTGAACATTGAAACAAGCACAGATTTTTGCTGTGAATATCAGGACTGTGGGAATCCTCCTCCCCCTGGCAGAGGGGGAAATTGTAGGGACAGTTTATGATTATTTAATAGCACCCCTGCAAAAGCCTGGCTGCCTAATAAAAGCTTTCCAGTGAAAAGAATGCATGTGAAATATACAAACTTCCTCAGACATTCACCATTTGGGGCCATCCTCCGTGTTGCCGAAGAACTGTTGCCTCTCCTCATAATCTTACTATCAAAGATTATGATGCCTCTGAAAACCACATTGGCTGCCTCTGAAGAGTGTCACTGATCTGGTGGCCTAAGACAGGATCCAGGCTTTAAGGCATAATCCTTTTTAAATCTTGAGGATAAGCAGCATCTTGCAACATGGTATCCAATGTAGAACATAGAAAAATTGTAGCAAAACCGAGTATTAATACTAAAAAAAGTATGTAAGTTACAATGAACTCACCATTGAACTCAGAGGTGGCCAGTTCCAAACCAATATAATTACTTTTGGGAAGAAGGTAGGGTTGTGAATATTAGGAGACCATCATATGGGGCTTCATCCAAAACAACGGGAAGTCAAGGGAAGACTCCCTTAACGTCCACAGACCTTGGACCAGGCTGTGGTTTTTTTGGACAATGGCGTGTCATGGTATGAAGGCCTCAGTGACATAGATGACCATGTTATGCACAGGTGACAAGTCACAGGTTAGGCAGCACTTCCCAAATGAATACCCTTTACACCACACCACATCGTTTCTTCCGTATAGGCTGCCGATTTTACTGAAAATGTATTTTAGAAACTTTAAAAAGGGTGAGGTTTTTTGAAAATTGTTACTTCTTTATGTCCTTCCTTGTAAAGCCAAGATCCTCTAGCACCATGAATTCAATGGTATAAGTCTCAGAGGCAGAGCAAAATTATAGCTACTACATTTTATAAGCCTCTAGAATTCTTAATATAGCTTTTCCATAAAACATAATATCTCAGTTTAAAGTTCAATATCTCGTGATCTACCACAGCCCACAAGGGGAGAGGCAATTCTTGATTTGGTCCTAAGCAGACAGGATCTGGTTGGTAACAGCGACTATAATGTAATTAAATTTAACATCCTTGTAGGAGGGGGAGGGGAAATACCAAAGAAACCCAACACAGTAGCATTTAAGTACAAAGAGAGGATCAGCACAAAAATGAGGAAGCTAGTTAAATGGAAATTAAAAGGAATAGTCACAAGTGAAATGCCTGCAAGCTGCATGGAAACTTCTTTAAAACACTATAATAGAGACTAAAACTATAAGAAAAAAAAAGGACAAGGACCAAAAATGTCACCATGGCTAAACAGAGGCAGTTAGAGATAAAAAGACATCTTTTAAAAATTGGAAGTCAAATCCTACTGAGGAAAATAGAAAGAAACAAACTCTGGCAAGACAACGCATAATTCAGCAGGCATAAAAAGAATCTGAAGAGCAACTAGCAAAAGACTCAAAAACTAATAGCAAACAATCAGTGTTGCTACTGGAAGATTGAGGTGCTAAATGAGCAGTCATGAAAGACAAGGCCATTGCAGAGAAGCTAAATGAATTCTTTGTACTGGTCTTCACTGGAGAGGATGTCAAAAAGAATGGTTCAGGTGTGAGAATCTCTCTAGGTGTCAGATCTGAGGAACTGCCCAAGACTGAGGTGTAGTATAAAGCTTTTGGAACAAATTGATAAATTAAAAACAGTAATAAATCACCAGGACCAGATGGTATTCACCCAAGAGTTCCGGAGGTACTCAAATATGAAATTTCTGAATTACTAACTGTGGTATGTAACCTATCACTTAAATCAGCCTCTGTGCCAGGTGACTGGCAGATTGCTAATGTAACACTGATTTTTTTTTTAAAAGGCTCCAGAGGCGATCCTGGCAATTACAGGATCATAACCCTAACTTCAGTACCAGGCAAATTGGTTGAAATTATAGTAAAGAACAGAATCATCAGACACATAGATGAACACAATATGTGGGGAAGAGTCGACATAGCTTTTATGAAGGAAATTATACCTCACCAATCTGTTAGAATTTTAAGAGGGTCAGCAAACATGTGGACAAGGGTGATGCACTTGACATAATGTATTTGGACTTTCAGAAAGCCATTGACATGGTCCCTCACCAAAGGATCTTATCCCATTACTGCCTACTTTGTTTAAGAGGGAAGGTCCTCGCATAGATATGTAACCGGTTAAAAGACAGGAAACAAAGGGTAGGAATAAATCATCAGTTTTCAGAATGGGGAGAGGTAAATAGCGGTGTTCCCCAGGGATCTATAATGCAACCGGTGCTGTTCAACATGTTCATAAATGGAAAAGGCGGGAAACAGGGGGCAAAGTTTGTACTCTATACTAAATTACTCAAGATAGTTAAGTCCAAAGCAAATTGTGAAGAGTTACAAGGGGATTTCACAAAACTGGGTGCCCGGACAAAACAACAGATGAAATTCAGTTGATAAATGCAAAGCAATGCACACTGGAAAACATAATCCCAACTATATATACACAAAGTGACGAGATCTAAATTAGCTGTTATCACTCAAGAAAGCTGTTATCACTTGGAATCCCTGTGGAGAGTTCTCTGAAAACATCTGCTCAATTTGCAGCAGCAGTCAAAATAAACCCCTCAAAACCAAAAAACCTAACAGAATGTTAGAAATCACTAGGAAAGGGATAGATAATAAAACAGAAAATATCAGTATGCCACTACATAAACCCATGATATGCCAACATCTTAAATACTGCATGCAGTTTTGGTTGCCTCATCTCAAAAGAGATATATTAGAACTGGAAAAAAAGTACAGAGAAGGGCAACAAAACAAAAATGATCAGGGGGATAGAATGGCTTCCACATGAGGAGGGACTAAGAAGACTGGGACTATTCAGCTTAGAGAAGAGATGACTAAAGGGGGAGATGATAGAGGTCAATAAAATCATGACTGGTGTGGAGAAAGTAACAAGGAAACATTATTTACCCTTTCACATAACACACGAACCAGGGGTCACCCAATGAAGTTAATAGGAAGCAGGTTTAAAACAACCATAAGGAAACATTTTGTCACATAAGGCACAGTCAACCAGTAGAACTCATCAGGGGATGCTGTGAAGGTCAAAAGTGTATCTGGGTTCAAAAAAGAATAGATAAATTCATTAAGGATAGATCTGTCAATAGCTATTAGCCAAGATGGTCAGGGATGCAACTCCATGCTCTGGATGTTCCTAAATCTTGGACTGCCAGAAGCTGGAACTGGATGACAGAGAATGGATCACTCAATAGTTGCCTTGTTCTGTTAATTTCCTCTGAAGCATTTGGCACAGGCCACTGTTGAAAGAGAGGGTACTGGGCTAAATGGACCATTGGTCTCATTCAATATAGCCATTCTTATGTTATGAGAAACAAGGGAAATTAAAGCAGGAACAAAAATAAAGTCCAACAGTTTTATGTTAGTACCGCCACCCTGAATCTGGGGATTCAGTCTCTGCCCCCTGGTCCTTTGGGGGTCCCAGGCCTGCCCTCTCCTCTAAGTCCCAGCACAGGGACTCTGGGCTGGGCAATCAAAGATTGTTTGCATATGTATGTCTCTTGCTACCTCCCACCTCTACCCCTTGCAGGTATCTTCTGTATGGCAACCTTCCCAGATCTTTCTGCCAGCAAAGCGGTCCCTCTAGGCAACTTTTCTGCATCTGATACTGTAGCGCTTCTCCACTGTGGTGTTCGGCCTCTGACAGTCACCCTGCTCTGTCTGTTTGCAGCTTTTTATTGCAGCTGCCACTAACCAACCATTTAACCACAGCTGAGAGAGCGAGTGTACTCTTCATTAACTCTTTAGGTGCCGCTCCCTTGTGGGATCTATACACCCCAGCAGAGATGCAGTCTGAGAGGGAGACCATCAGGTAGAAACCTCCCATAGATACTTTACAATCAGTAGTTTGGCACAATCTAACTAAGGCCTTCCTGCCCTAGGGAACTTCTTTTCTACACAAGTAGAGATGGGATCCTGATATTTGCCTGACAAGTGAAGAGTTAAATTTGTCCAGGGTACCCGCAGTTCACATCTTTAGCTGGGAGAGTAAGATAGTGGCAATGATCCAGATAATATTTTTCAAAGGGACAGCTGAGTAGTGTCCTAACAGAAAAAATGGCCAGATCCAAAGGAATCCTGTGATATCAATTATGGTGTCTTTGATCCTGGACTAGGAATGAAGGCTGAAAGTTAACAGGAGTTAAAGAGAGGCATCTTAAAGGTCACGAGGTTGGGGGGAAAAGGAAGGGAATGAGTGGAAGAAAAAGAAAGTTAATGGAGGAAGATAGGAGCGAGGGAGGGAGTGGACAAATGTGGGTGGCAAAAATGCGAGTGTGGAAAAGGAAATGGCAAAAAAAAGTGCAGACATTTGAGCCAAAATTTCCAGAAGTGGCCACTGATTTTAGCCAACTTGAAACACCCTAGACAATTTGCAGAAATGCTGAGCATCTGTAACACTAACAGGCCTTAAGAGGATGTGAGAGTCCTCAGCACCTCTGAAAAGTCATGCCCCAGGTGTCTAAGGTAGGTACCCCAGAACAGTGGGCATATTTTAAAGTTGGGAGGGACAAGGAGGTGTGTGTGCAATGGCAAGAAAATTATGTTCTTCCCTGTAGCCTCATCTCAAAGGCCAATGCCCCTCCCTGTCTCATTGCGGGTGGCTGCATCTCATCCTGTGGAGCTGGGAGGTTACGCTGTTAATTCCAGTTTCCCAATCACAGTTTTTCTCTTTTCATAAAATAATAAAGCCTATAATAAGCAGTGCAAGGGCATGTTCCCTCAGGACATTTTAGTACTTTCACAGGCCCCCATCTATCCTGAGAAAAATCAGTTGTTCATTTGAATGTGGTTAATAAGGAAATGGATTTGCTCTCTCAGGACTGGAAGTCTCCAAAGCAATTGTTTTCCACTCGCCACATGGCAAGAAGAGGTGCAATTTACAAGGCAAAGTGAACATTTGAGAACAAGGATTACAGTGCTAGGCAGTTTGGAATAGCTGCTCCTCCTTGAGAGTATAGAAGGGATCGAGGAAAGGGTTTGGGTTTCCATGGTTGCCAGATGAGATGAGTGTATTGAATATGGAATGTCTTGAATCTTTAATCATTCCTTTTATTCCTATTCTCTTTCCCATCAGCTCCAGTGTCCAGCTCCTGAATGTCCTTAGACCTAAGACTTCTCGCTTATACCAGTGTAAATCAGAAGTAACTCCACTGATCTCAGTGGAGTTACACCAAGGGAAAAACCAGTGCAAATGGGAACAATATCAGGCCTTGGGGTTAGCAGGTTTTGAGAATACAAGGAAGAAGCTGCTAAATATGTCAGGACACATAATCAGGTACTCTCCACATACAAAGCAGCTGTAGGACAGGTACATTTTCTGCATAATTTTATTAAACTATTTTAAAACCTTCTTAGAAAGAAATTTCTCTTTTGTAAAAAGTCAATTGCCTGGCCTGCCCCTACTGGGCCAAACTAGCAAGGAGAGGTACAAAAGGAAGCAGAGGTGATGCTAAAAGCACTGACACTCTCCATCCAAAGAAGCATGTTTATTCTGAATGTGAGACAATCTGTTTTTTTATTTTACAAAAGAAACAAGGAATTGAGATGCAAAGAGATGTGCTAATGCAATACATCTCAGGGCTTTTAAATTCCCAACAGTCAACGAATGCTTCCTACAGTAACCACAGCTTGGACATATACATTCATATGGGAGAACGCATGGTCTAGTGTTTGAGACATGGACCAGGTGACAAAAGATCTGAGTTCTGTTCCCTGTTCTGTGACTTGGAAAAAGTCACTTCATCTCTCTGGGGCTTGGCTTCTCTTTCTTCCCTCCCCCTTCTGTAAAATAGAGAAGAATACCTACATCAGAAGGGTGTTGCAAGACTTAAATATCTAGTGTCCATCAGTACTGTGAAATTCTCAGATGAAAGATAGTATAGAAGTGAAAACTATTGTCTCGATTATTGTTATAAACCATGTATTAGGGCATTAAAGTTAATACCATCTATATACACAATATTAATAGAAAAAACTACATGTGTACAAGGGGGCTGTGCTATAACTGTTGTGGGTACCATTATTTTAAAATCCTTGAGTGTTGTATATTTAAAGTCTCAAGATACATAGAATTTGAATTTCATGCATGTTGTGCATGTAAAATTTCATTTATATCATAATGTTGTTATTAGCTGGTTTGTATGTAATGTTGTATTAAGCATTTTGCGGTTAATAGTTTAGAACAGCTCCATTTCCAGGACTGAGATTCCAGCAATCTATAAAATAATACATTTGAGTCCTATAGCCAATGCCTTTGCATGTTGTATTTATGGCAGCAGGAAATGAGCAAAGAAAATCCTGAACACAGTGAGGATTCTAATGTCACACATTTTGATTCACCATGTTCAAACCTACGTCTGGTCGTGTTTGAATTTTTACCAGTCTATTTCCTCTGCCTAAGAATTATCTACTTTTAAACAACAAAAAGAGAAACCAAATATGCCAACCTATTTGCTTCAAATGTTCTAAACACACACTTTATGTGCCTACTTTCAGGCATTTCTTCCTAAAGACTCTCAGAGCCAGGCACAATGTAACATTTTTGCACTCAAGATGTTAGTGATCTGTTCAAGTACTCTGAATTCAGACTCTTAAGTGCCTTATTGTTGCTAAAATATGGTTCTTATTTTGTCATACTGTCAGTTTATTAATCTGAGTACAAATCCTAAAAGCCTCACTGATTTCAATGCAAATTCCTGGTGCTCAGCATCCCTCAGTATCAGGCCCTAAGAAAGAAAAATGTATCAGAGATGCACTCTTCTCATTACTATTTGTTTAGGCCTTATTTTGTTAAGGCACATTTCACACATATTGGGTCTGGGTTGCTTGGTCAGGCATAGACTCAATCTGGATTTTATAAGCAATCTGCACCATGAAGTAGGCCAGAATCTCTAACTGTCAGCAACTTTGTTACTGCTTCATGCTTCTCACCACTCTTACTAAAATTTTCTTCACAGGGCAAGGCACTTTAAATCATCTCCATTTTTTCTCCCACATCTCCCTCTGGACAAGTATGTGAAATATCCACAATATGGAGATATTTGGGTAAATTCATTGTTGCTATAACTCAATTCAATGGTGCAACACCCAGGATAAATTTGTTTCACTGTCTGGGAGTTAGTATACCAGATCCACCACACCCTGTAACATTGTATATGTCAATGAAATGCTGAAAGTAAAGAAACAAATCCAGGTGATCCAATCAATGGCTCGTTGTACCAGGAAGCCCAATTATTCTGCCCTTACTGGGCATGGCTCTGATTTCACACAAGTATGAAGAAAGAATAGCTGAGTCAGGGCAAGTCAGACATGAATCCAATCTGTTTCATCTAAGAGTTTGTGTGCACACACAGTTGCACTGGTTTAAACTAAAGATGTTATTTTAAACTGATTTAGTTAAACCAGAATATGAAGCTGAGATGACACTCTGATTTCATTTTAAACTAGGCTTATTTCAGTGACATTGGACTCTTGGGTTCTATTCTAGGGTCTGCTGTTGTAGGCACAAACTCTCTGCTCAAACTTGACGCCTTCTACCTATTCCTCTCCAACCTGTCTCAGTCCTGGTCAATATAGCAGCAGTCAATGGAGCAGGCTCTGTCACTTTGTGGTGATGGCGCATACAGTTAGGTCAGCCCCAAGATCTGTGTAAGGCTCAAACTTGCTCAGTGAGGTGAGAAGGTTTGGAAATTTTACCTGCTACAATTGAAGAAGTCTCTACTGAGCATATGTTAACTGATTTTTCAAAGGCTTATAACTTGGCCAAATTTGGGCAGATGTTCACAATGATTGCAAAACGGTGTTATAATGGGAAATATCAGGCAACCTCAGTAACAGGCTGTGCTCCCAGCTCTACCTACAATGATACCAAATATAGTAAGTAATTTGACACACCTATTTTTTTACCTGTACAAACATTTTCATCACTGAATTGTTAAACAGCCTGTTCCCAGAAAAAGTGTGCCTGTAATTTGATCACATTAAAACTAATAATTCAGAGTCAAATTTAAGCTACCTCTTCCAGGGATGTGTACTCAAAGATATACATTGAAGGGAAATTGTTGCATCCATTCTAGGCTCCCTAAACACCTGCAGCAAGGACATTCTCAGCTGGAACCTGGGGAACATGAATGTAAAAGTCCAGGCCACATGTCCACTCCATGTCTGCAGATTACTCCTGCTGCACAGGGTGACTGCAGGGCTTTGGTCAGGTTAGTATACATGTCCACATTCACTCTGGGTTTACACCACCACTTCCAACACACAGCTAATAAGGTTTGAATTTAATCTTGTGTCTCTTCAGAAATATTAGGAAGAGATATAAGGGAAGGGAAGAACTTTGCTGATGAGCACCAGTTATAGGGAGAATTTGTCTGCCCTTTTCTTCAGAGTTCGCTGCAGTATTTCCCCTCCTAACAGCCTCCCTGTCATAGGCCATGTCTACACAGGGACACCCAGAAAAGTTAAGGTGAATCAACAAAAAGTGTGAAGTCGATGCACATAAATTATGTTATGCCCATCCCCTATGGTTTCATTCAGGAGTAAGGTAGTCTTTAGGTAACTAACTTCATCATCCAAGGATCTGACTGAACTTTCCTGAGTGTCCCCATGTGGGAAAGCTCAACAATGCCATGGCTAGATCTTCTCCTCTGTTGTTACTACTACATAAGGTGTCAGAATCATGTTGCTTTTGCAGACTTGAAGTCTACCCTGCATCATCCAGCCAGGTAAGGCAGTCTGCCAGAACCAGACCCCTGCTACGTGTTGCATGGAAGTAGTGAATGAAGATTCCTTACCTGTTGCCTTTTCAGGATTATTGCACATGAAACACTGCCACGTTCCTGCTTCCTCACTGTATCCAAATAAATCAAAGAACCTCACTTCTTCCAGATGCATCTGTACATGGTCCAGATCCTAGGGCAGTAATAAAAAATTCACAGTATGAATGATCCGATTGCCCCACAATTTATTACTTGTAAAATGAAATCATATGGGTGAGTGCTGGGAGTTTATAAATAGCATCTGGTGAGCATTGAGCTTTGGGGGGATTAAGGTCTAGTAGAGTCCCTTCTCTCATGTTTTGTGGCAGCAAACACCCCATCTGGGTGGATCTATTAAAAACAGGGTGTTTTCTTTTCTCTTAACAGAAGCAGCTGAAGTTGTAACTCTTCAGAAGGTAGGATTTGGGGAGTTTCTGATACTCTTCCAGAGCTGTGCTCTGGCCACTCCCACCTGCAAGCTTTTGCTCTGGCCACTCCCTCCAGCTGCAACTTCTTTACTACTTTCAGCTTCTCTCTACGGCTTCCTTTTTTTTTTTTTTGGACCCATTAGGCTTCAATGGTCTCTAGTGACTACACCGCTGGGAATTTCCTCCCTTTTAAATGGATATGAGGCCACAACACAGCCTTAATCACTGAATGGTAGGTTGGGGCCAACTTTTTTTAAAAGACGGACTAGAGGGTTTTGTTTGCCAGAACTCAAACCTCTGATGAGCAGCACTGATATTATGAGGTTTAGTTCCAAAACTGCAGTAACAGGTTAAATGAATCTCATACAAACTGTTTTCCTAGCAAACCTTAAAGGAGTCACTATCCCAGCTGTGGATTGCTGGACCACAGCAGCGTTCTAGCCTTGCCTTATCTCCTGGCCATGCCTCTAGAGCCAAGGGGAAAAGAGGAGCCAGCTACAACAGATCTATGCCATTCAGGGACTCCTCCAGTCGGAGGAATCCCCAGCTGGCTAGAGTCCCTGACTCTAAAGGTTCTTTGTGCTGGCAGACAGAGGAAAGGGGCTGTATTGCAGGGGGAAATTTGGCCCATTGTTTTCACAACTAGGGACCCTCCTGTACTTCTAAGATGGGGATAGAAATGTTTGAATACCTCTTCCTCCATAAAAGACCTCATCTCAACCAACTGCTGAGTTTGAAACAGACACATGCACAAATACCAGATACAGGGACATCTGCAAAAACACATTTATTGTCCCAAGGAGAGATGGCAGTCAAAGAAGCACATCAGAAAAACCTTCTAATTATAAACATTTAATTTCCATCAGCAGAAACAGGGCAAAAAGATTCTTCTGTCTGAAAGGAGCTGGAACATAAGTGTTTCCCAGCACACCAAGAACTAAGGATTGAAAAGCTGAATCTTTGGGGACTGTACTCAAGCATACCTCATGTTTGGTGTAACCAGGCTATCCGTGTCTAGGGTGCTTTCTTTCCTGGCACTTGAGCACTGATTCACTGAAAATGGCAAGTAAAACTTGACTCCTTTGCTCACTGACTGCCCTTCCCCATACCAGTGGGACTAACTCTCCTCCTACAGGGGAACCCTCTCCATTCATGGCACTCAGCTGGCTGCTTTGCTCTGAAATTGAAGAGCTTTCTCTACACTGACCATACTTGTTCAGCTGACTTGTCTATGGCAGGATAACTGGTAGCTACTTAGGCAGGAACCACCGCAGGTTTTTCAGAGGGAGACTCAGGCACAATGACCTGAGGTAACAGAGTAAGCAGGATGTGCCCAGCTAGCTTCTGGAAGTTTCCTTGGCTTTTAGTCCCTTGTATCAGTGAAGGAATAGCTTCCAAGAAGGGGACCTGAGCAAAATAATGGGCAGTGAAGTGCCCAGAGATGTGTTGTCCTCTCTGCCCTGGTGTGGTGTGGATTCTCTGTCATTAGACTATCACTGGAAAGCTGGGCACAAGGGTGGTGATGCTGCCTCCAATGTGTCCCCAGGGTCTTCCATGAATGACACATTGTGGAGAGATGAGTTGATAGTATCAGGGTTGAAAGGAAAAAAAAAATCCAGAGAACAGGTGCCTTCTCTATGCTGCTAAAATCACCTCTTGGGTGGCTAGGGTGCGTTGGCTATGGTGCCAGGGGATGGGGAAAAGGCTCAAGAAAAGTCTGTGTGGCAATCAGCAGTTGCTTGAAATATGCCATCTTGTGAGGTGGGAGGTAGTCAAACTTTTGGGGCAAGAGATTTCCTTATCCCTCACCTGCATCATCTGGAAGGTGTAAGGTGACTACTCAGCTGTGAAAATGGGGCATTATTTCTTGATGGATAAAGTGATTTATCAAGTGAAGAAATGGAATAAATGGAAATGACAATTGCTTAAAAATGTTAATTATTTTCTTTCAAAAACTACTCAAAGAAATCTGAAGGAATCCATGTAAGGTTCACAAAATAGCTGCTCCGTCACTCTTGACAAATGATGGCATGAGTCAACCCAATGGATTTTGGACTGAGTATAAAACTGGTTCTGTTCTTTATAATGTAGCCTATGTTTTCTGATAAAGAACTCTGAAGCAACTGACCGAAAATCTATGAGGGTATACATCTGGAAATACTTTATTTCTGGCAAAATTTAAACTGTGTTGTATAAATATTTTTTTTGGCATGATCACACAATACATTGCTACATAAGATTCTTTGTGTAATGCTAGGAATTTGTGATAGTGAGTTGGCTGCACATATTGGCTCAAAATCTGCAGTCAATCACCATGATGCAAATCTGAAGCAATTCTATTAGAGTCAATATTCTGCTTTCAAGTATACCAGCATTAACCTGGAGTAATGCCTTCACTACTAGAAGAGGAATATTCCTAGCTATTAATATTTTTTCGAATTATTCACGTTTTTCATTTTTCAGTGACATTGTAAACAGGAAACTTACTAAAGATAAGTGTACATTTAAGAATGAGAAACAAACAGTTACTGAAATCTGAGCATCTCCTTCATTCCTAATATCTTGATATTAGATAATCTACATGCACAACTGCTATTTAGGCCTTGTCAAAGGTATTCTGTTAATCTGATTATTTTAAAATGTTAATTTCAACAACCGTAAATCTCACAAGACAAAAGTAATTCAAACACATAATAACAAAACAATATAAATTAATACATTGGTATCAGTAACAATGACATTTATTTATTTCATTCTATTTAGATTTAATAATAAACACCCATACCTAGGCTTCAGGCTCCATAAGACTTCATTAATATCACAATAAAATACCAGTAACATTAACCATTTCAACAGGAATTTAAAGGCCTTCTGAATTGCTTCCAGCAAGTTGCTCAACCAAGATGATGCTTTCCTGGTTTTAGTGGGCAAATGATGTTATCAACCTGCTGCCAAACCAAACAAGTGAGCAAGCCAGCTGGGCACCCCTGAAGAGCCCAGGGAAGAGAGTAGGCTAACTGGCTGTTCTTGAAGATGTAGATTGTGAATAAAAGGCAAATGGATCACTCATCCACCTCTAGAACACAATGCAAGATATTTGCTCTTCCTATGAATTGGTGGGTATTGTTATTTATAGAGAATTGCTCACTTTTCTGCAGGTGATATCATCTGTGATTATTTGTGAAACAGAATAATACCTAGCACTATGCAAAGATCTCAAGGCTTGATGTTTGTGAAGTGCTCTAATACCCTTTCTGCGGATGGGGAAACTGAGGCACAGAGTGTTTCAGTCACTTGCCCCAGGTCACATAAATAAGCCACTCTCAGAGCCAAGATTAGAAAAACCCAGGTCTTGTGGCTCCCCATCCTATGCTTTATCCAACAGACAACACTACTGCTAAATAATTATTTTTCCAAACTTTATTTTAGTGTGTAAGAATGGAGCAGGTTATCAAAAACCTAAAATTGTTCACTGCAATCAGTTAACTAATCACAAAGGATTAGTTTGCCAATAAAGAGAAGAACTGGATCTCTTTGGCATTCTTGTATCACAATGAAAGAGTGCAATGCATGCAGACATAGGAAAACAGATACTTAGAGCATTAATGTCTGTTGACTGCATTCCCAACTATTCATATAAAGCAAACCCTTATTAAACACAGCTACTCTCCTAATCTCTCTTCCATAGCTAGACATATATTCTGAATGATTCTGCAGAGATTGCCATGTCTCCAGACTTCAGTAGGTAGGTTGATAAGACCTTCATCCTGTCCCTCAGTAACTTGCCATTACTTCTGATTACTTGCAAAAATATTTAACAAATTCCAGTAGCATTTTGAGAGGACAGTTCAGCCTGCTTTCTCCCAGGAAGAGAGAGTGGTTTCTTTAATCATTTTCAGAAACCCAGAGTTTCTGAATTTCCTAAGCTGATGTAGAACATGTGTCTGTTTGTGATGGAATGTACAGTATGGAGCTGGTATTGCCATGTTTTATTACATTTCGATAGACCCATAAACAGAAAAGAAAAAAGGTAAGGACACTTTTCTGAAATCTTTGATGAAATAAAACTGCAAGGGCGTCTGTATGTGGTGGGGGGAAAGAAGGGTATTTTGTTTTTAAATCTACTTTTTCACATTAGTATTTCTTTTAAGTGTCTTTCTACATGCAGAAATTGGATGGGCCAGATCCCCAACTGGTATAAACCGCCAGACCACCATTCATTTACACCATCTGAAAATCTGGCCTAATATGCTGATCTGTTACCAGAATATTCAAAGGTAGACTGTGCTAGAAAGTTTACATGACTAAGCACTTTATCCTGTCCCTTGGTACACCCAAGTGCCTAAGAGTTTAGTTAGTTAAGAGCTCTAACCCACAATTGCTTTTAAGAAAAGTTATGGAGTCCTTCTGCACAAGGTGCATTCTCAGCTTCCACTATAGTCACTGGGGGTTGAGAGTAGGTTGTGTCTTGCACGGTTGGACCTATACACAGTATAAGGCAAATTTTCCAACTGAAGCAAACTTCTGAAAAAGCAAAAGCTTTCAGGAGAGAGAGAGAGAGAGAGAGAGTGTGTGTGTGTATAGTCACACACTTGCACTTCTTATAGCCACTTCTGGTCATGTTTGAGAGACATTGAAAAAACTGCATTGGGCCAATGGTATTACACTGGACTCTAGCTAGTCTTTGTCTCTGAATTTCACAAGCAATAAAAAGAAATCTACTAAACAATAGGTCCAGATCCTGCTCTCAGAAAAGTCAGTGGGAATTTTGGCAATGAAATCAGTTTTGATAGGAACAATAGCAGGCCCTATATTAGTAAGCAAACCAAAAACAAAGAACGTGAAACCAGCCAACAGCTGCATAGCACGCGACTCAGTTTTAAAATCTCAAGAAAGTCTTTAATGTGTTTCATCTACTTGATTGTTATCCAGCATCCTAACAGTGTGTAATTCTACATCTTGATGAGTTTCCAAAGTTCCATTTTCTAGTTGGTTTAATTTTTTTAATTTTCATTTTACAGTTTCTTGATGTATTGTCCCATTAGTTTGGGAACACTGTTACCCAAGAACGTACTCTTACAAAAAAGGAATGATGAAATAACCCCCAAAGGGCTAAAAATAATAGAATTATGCAACAAATACTCTGCAGACTAACAGTTTGCTGGATGTGATTGGTAAAGTCCCAGTGTGGCTCATTGGCCCACTGGCCCTATTTAAGCCAGCAGCAGGAACAGGAAACTGTCTAAACAACTGGGCTCTGGCTTCAGCTCTGGCTCCTGGATTTCCTGGTATCCCACCCCAGCTTGACACTTGGCATTTGCCTTGCTGTTCCATACCTCCAACGTGTTTCCTGCTTCTTACCCCCGGTATCCTGACCTGGCCTGACTTTGGTTCCTGACTCATGGTTCTGATCTCCAGTTTGTCTCTTGGTTCTGATCTCCCAATATCTTGTCTTGTGACTGCAAACTCTGGCTTGGACTACTAGGTCGGCTGCCTTTGACCTTGGTGTGACACTCTCAGCATAGTGGGCTCATTGTATATAAGTGTGGACAGGGATTTGGGGAAGGGGACAATATGGAGCTAGGGGCCAGTCCCCATATGGAAAGGGGATACACCAGCCCTGAGGGCTACTGCAGCTGGCCATGAAGTGGTTCTACTGTAAACGCCACTAGACTATGAATCTGCCCAGTACACAGCCCAGTTCTTCAGATTGCATGCTGGGGTTCAATTTGTTCCTGAATATGCAGTCAGAAGTACATTCACATCACTTCAGTTGTCAGATCTCCTAGTTCATAGTACTGTGCCGGTTATTCCATTCTTGGCAAATGAGCTATTACAAGCTTTATTCTAAGTTAAAGAAAGAACAGCTTTATGATTTTGGAAGAAAAAGCTTGGATCTAGTTTAATT
Organism: Lepidochelys kempii; assembly: GCF_965140285.1. Classification (NCBI taxonomy): domain Eukaryota; kingdom Metazoa; phylum Chordata; order Testudines; family Cheloniidae; genus Lepidochelys; species Lepidochelys kempii. Next base: position 24,208,700 of record NC_136388.1, on the reverse strand, counting down.
TAATTTTGAATATAAAGAATCTGTATGTGCATGATATGCACGTACTGGTATATGTTGCATCTGAATATAGCATGCAACACGATCACCTTATGTTTCAGATGTTTCCATTAACAACTCCTATTTTCAACCGTCATCACTTTAGTAAAAATAATACTTTGAGGTAGACGTTTTCCATACTTAGTTTTAGCCTGAGAAAGAAATTTTAAAACCACATCTGACAATTTAGCTCATCAAATTTTAGCTGAGATGTAAACAAAAAAATAATTGTACATGTTCTAGAATATTTCCGTACTTCACACAAATACGTCTGTTTTATAATCCTCTACTGGTCTTTTGCATGACATCTGATTAATAGCTTTGAAACAGTTTCCCCTACAATTCCTGAAACAGCAAATAGCTTTTAAACTGACAGACGGTAAGAATGGAGTGTGTAAAAATCATCATTTTCATAGCACCAAAGGCATTGTGCAGAATTGTGTGAATTTCCACAGGGCAGCTAACCAGTCCATCATGGCAGCTATTCAGACTTTTTAGCTTTTAAAATTATGTATGTAAATAGGAAAAAATACCTACATGTACCATCACCTGTTTTCATTCACGTTACTAGCAACTCCCATGAAGCATGTATGAGGGCTTAGGGAAACCTGGAGACATTTCAAAGTAAAATACAAAATGACATTTATGGATCCACCACAGAACTCAGAAATAAAATTCCTGCTGAGCACTGGTCAAAGCCCTTACAAGCTGGGTGTGGTTTATGTAAGAGGCCCCCCCATCATGAACAAGCCATAGACTGCCATATGAATAAACTGGCTGAAGAGGACTTGGCAAGGTAATCTGTGAAGAAAATACCTAGAAGAAACCAGAGCTACACAGCACTGAAGGCAAAAGAAATTTAGTGACATAAAAATTACTCAGTGTATAAAGCAGTTTCCTTTCAACACACAAACATACACAGAGCAAAAGAGGGTGGAAACAGGTTGTAAATTTACCAATGATAAAAGCAGTAGTTCTCAAACATTTTCCTAATTCACATCACCTCTTAATAGAGAGATGGAAAGTGAATGGGACTTCTGTTCCTAAGGAACTCTTGAAAATCCCACCAGTTGTCCACAGACCCACTTCCCATCCTGTTCTCAGTGTCATTGGCCACCTCGTCTCCCAAGTGCAAATGCTTAGCATATTTTTGGCAAGACAGCAATTGCTCACATGGAAAAATAATATAAAAAATTAGTTTATTTTAATGTGATTCAGTAGCTGGAAATAAGGAGCAGATGCCACCTGGACTTGATCCTGCTTTGACTTAAGTCAGCCTCAAAAATTCCATCGACTTCTTTGGAAGCAGGATTGGGCCCCATGTTTAATTGCTAAGATATGTATGATGCTGATATTGTGTGTGCACACATGTGCATGTGTGTAAAAGGTTTGCTTTCCAGTAGTTAAACACAGGATGGAGCCATCACATCTATTGCAAAGATCCATGTAGACAGGTTCTAAAGGTTGGTATAAAAATCACTTCCTCCCCCTCAACCCCACCCCAAGGAATAAATGTTTACCTTCTGGTGTGGAAATGTAGATTGAATCATCGCAGTTTCAAAACCATGTGTTCCCTTCAGCTGTGTCTTCTCCCACAGGGTTTCAAGGACTTGCACAGTGTTACTTTGTATGGACAAGGGTTCTGGAAACAAGTTCTGGAGAAAATATTTGAAAAGAAAATTTCAATCTGAGTCTTAAAATCGTATTGTTATTTCAGAATGCTACAACTACACAAAGTAATTGCTGTCCTTGTTACATCTTATATCAAGAGCAGAATATCTGACACTGACATTTAAAAACAATTCAGTGCAGTTAAGATGGATACGAATCAATGCAAAGTATATAAATCTGTGAAACTAAATAATTCCTGTATATGCCATTAGTTCTGAGACTATTTCTGTGCACAATACCTGGATTTCCCAGGTACTTGATTCATTACATTTTACATATAAGCTAGTACGACTATATACAGATAACATACCACAACTACCCTGTGTGCGCACATGTAAAACACGAGTATATAGCAGTGCTGGTAGTGGGGAGAGCACTGGACTCAGAAGACCTGGGTTCTATTGCTGGCTCTATTACTAACCTATAAGTGACCCATGGGCAAGTCACTTCACCTCTGTGTGCCTCAGTAAAGCGGTGTTAATGATGCTGACCAACTCTGTAAAGTGCTAGGAGATCTAATGTTGAAAAGTGATACGTGAACTAGCTATTAGTAGCAGTATTAGCACTCATTATATACTAGTATTCTGTCTCTTTTGGCAAAGGACCTGGGATGCATACATTGAAAGCCCAGTGCAGAGAGAAAATTAACTTCTTATCCCAGTCTCCTTTCTCAGCAAGACCTAGTCTTACCCCTCCAGATTCCCCATCCCAATCTCACAGCCCCGTCATGCCCATTTCTCCGCCTCCACTCCCAACTCCTTGTCTTCAGCCTTCTTGTCACCCAGTCCCAATTCCCTCCTTCCAGGCTCCTTGTCTTATTGGTCTCACTTCCTCCCCCTGGCTTCCAGTTACCCCTCCCCTCCACCTGCATTCTCTGTCCCCACTGGCTTGCAGTCCCAGTTTCCCTGCCAGGGCTCATTGTTCCAGTCTCCTTGCCCCGACAGTCCCAGTCTCCCCCATCTCCTCATCCAATCTCAGTCCCCCCCACCCCATCCCCCCATTTCCTCCCTAGTTCCCCAGCCCAGTGTCCTTGCCTGCTAGTTTCAATCTCCTTTTCCAGCCAGTCTCTGTCTGCCCCATCTCCCAATCCCTGTCTTCTTGCCCACCGAGTCCAAGTCTCCCTCCCCAACTCCCAGTTTCAATTTCCCTCCCAAACCCAGCAGCCTCCAAGTCCTGCACTTTCCCTTCCACAGACTCCTTGTTCTAATGTAATCCCCCTGCACACAAACCCCCAAGTCTGGCTCATGTCTCTTCAGCACTTGAATCATGTAGCTTGCTCCTCCATGCTGCCTGGGACCAGCAGGTAGGAGGCGGGGTATCACTGAGCACCCAAAAGACAAAAGTCTCCCTGCTCTGAGTTCTGGTGCTTGATCCCAGCCTGACCCACAGCAGGCTAGAGCTGCAATTGCAGGGAAAGCCTGCTCAACTCTGGGCTGACGCATGCCCAATATGGATGCAAGTTTCAGGCAATTTAGCTGCTAAAAATCTAAGATATTTCTACTGGGCATGCGTGAACTGTGATTTTTCAGAGATTTAGAACTTGGCCAAATTCAGGCATATTTTCACAGGAGTGGCAAAAGGCATGTCCCTGACATAAAGGCACCCCTTGCCAAATTTCTAGTCTAGTATAGGGGCACCAGAGGGATTCAAAAAAAGCGTCACCCTGATTTTTTTTTTTTAATATGGGCAAAACATATACTCTCCTAGACACATTCTTAGACATGGCTAAACCATTTTAGCTTACATTTTCCAGAACAATTTCTGCTTATGGGACACCTTTGCATGGAAAATTTCAACCCAAACAGTTAAAGTTTGGCAAAGTTACAAGCAACTGAAAACAGGGTCTTATAATGTGAAATATCAGACAACCTTAAAAATAGGGGGCACTACTAACACTGCCTATTATACAGTTTTGAGCCTGAAGAGACCAATTAAGCCAGAGGCTGTAGAGTTGACCTATATCATCTGATGCAAAATTTGCTGTAGGAAAAAGCTTAATAAATAAATCAAACTTGAAAAATTGACCTAGATTTGTTCCTCTTCAGCTGGACATTACGGTCTTGCATTTTCAGAAAATTTCAGTACTACTTAAATACCATGCTTTCTTCCTCCAAGACCATCCATTATTCTACCTTCATTTCTGTTCTTAATAATCATTTAATTGGAAAAACAGTCTCCTCTCAAATCTACAAAACAGCTCTGAAGTCAAATATTCTGCTCCTTCTATGAAGATAAAATCCACCCATCTTGAAATAATAAATACGTATAATAATAATTTGCAGTTCCACAACTTTCAGCCAAGGATTTCAAAGCATATTACAATTATTAACCAAGACTTTCACAATTATAGGGAGAACAGAAGACAGAAGTCAGGATCTGTTATGGAGATATGAGAGGAAAATTATTCCTTTGCACTCAACAAAAAGAGGATAATAAATGGCAAAACATTGCATTTATTCACAAAAATAAGGTAACTCATGGAATTCCTTGGATCTGGGACAAAATAACTATAAAAAAGTCATTTAACTACATTTGGTAAATGCTAACACATTATAAATATACTTTCTACCAAATTCATGCCTTGCACAATTCCGCTGCCGTCAGGGGAGTTACACCAGGGATGAATGTAGCATGGTATTTAATTTAAAAATGGTTAAATAGACACAGTATGTGAAAGCTTTTAGAGTTTCAAACAAATGAAAAAAGTGTAAATTACGATACATCAAACTTCATGTTACTGCACAATGGGGTTGAATAGTGAATACAACATAATAAGAACCATCATTTTTTCACAGAAGGGCATACACACTGCTATGTGTACAGTGTATTTGCAAGGACACAAAACCAAATGTTACTGACTTGATCCTGCACATCTGAAGCCCATGGGAGTATTGCTGTGGACTCACTGGCACCAGAATCGGGCTCTAGATGTTCAGCAGTAATTTTTACTACAATTATTTCAAAAGCAATAGAAGAATAAAGCTGCAAGGACCCCTATATCAACCAGTAATTCAGAATAGAAACAAAGCCATAGACATAAAAGATGGTAAAAAAACAAATTCCTAGGGAAATAAGGACTAGATCATGGTGTTACCACAAGCCCACAGGAAGGGGCAACGTAGAATTTCATTGCCCCAGGAGCACACCAGGGACAGAATGAGACTCTTAAGTTTGTTTACACTAGAGCTGAAAGGTGTCATTTTCATCTCAAGGAGACATACTTGTTCTAATTGCACTGGCATGCTAAAAATAAAACATAGCCCAGGTAGTGCAAGCAGCAGAAGGGACTAGCCACCCCAAGTATGATCCTGTCCAAGATCATGGGTTTATGCTCAGGGCAGCTAGCCCATCCTTCTGTTCGTGCTGCCACAGCTACACTCCTTTTTAGCACACTAGCTCAATCACAGGTATGTCTCCTCATACTGGGAATTACACCTCCCGCTCCAATGCGGAGTCACTGATCAGTCCCTGCTGCCCCCTTGCTCCAAAAGGGAAAATATTCTGGTCCTAGCAGAGTTTACATCCCCTTCTAGCCTGGCTCAGCTCTGCCAGCCAGTCCCTTGGAGAGGCAGAGCCAAGACTCTGGGGGATGAGGCTTTCTTCCGGCAACTCACAGAAGCTACTAGATTGCACGCCCTGGTTCTCATGGGTGACTTTAATCTTCCTGATATCTGCTGGGAGAGCAATACAGCGGTGCATAGACAATCCAGGAAGTTTTTGGAAAGCATAGGGGACAATTTCCTGGTGCAAGTGCTAGAGGAGCCAACTGGGGGGGAGCTTTTCTTGACCTGCTGCTCACAAACAGGGAAGAATTAGTGGGGGAAGCAAAAGTGGACGGGAATCTGGGAGGCAGTGACCATGAGTTGGTTGAGTTCAGGATCCTGACACAGGGAAGACAGGTAAGCAGCAGGATACAGACCCTGGACTTCAGGAAAGCAGACTTTGACTCCCTCAGGGAATGGATGGGTAGGATCCCCTGGGGGACTAACATGAAGGGGAAAGGAGTCCAGGAGAGCTGGCTGTATTTCAAGGAATCCCTGTTGAGGTTACAGGGACAAACCATCCCGATGAGTCGAAAAAATAGTGAATATGGCAGGCGACCAGCTTCGCTTAACGGTGAAATCCTAGCGGATCTTAAACATAAAAAAGAAGCTCACAAGAAGTGGAAGGTTGGACATATGACCAGGGAAGAGTATAAAAATATTACTTGGGCATGTAGGAATGAAATCAGGAGGGCCAAATCGCACCTGGAGCTGCAGCTAGCAAGAGATGTCAAGAGTAACAAGAAGGGTTTCTTCAGGTATGCTGGCAACAAGAAGAAAGCCAAGGAAAGTGCGGGCCCCTTACTGAATGAGGGAGGCAACCTAGTGACAGAGGATGTGGAAAAAGCTAATGTGCTCAATGCTTTTTTTGCCTCTGTCTTCACTAACAAGGACAGCTCCCAGACTGCTGCGCTGGGCATCACAACATGGGGAGTAGATGGCCAGCCCTCTGTGGAGAAAGAGGTGGTTAGGGACTATTTAGAAAAGCTGGACGTGCACAAATCCATGGGGCCGGACAAGTTGCATCCGAGAATGCTAAAGGAATTGGCGGCTGTGATTGCAGAGCCATTGGCCATTATATTTGAAAACTCGTGGCAAATGGGGGAAGTCCCAGATGACTGGAAAAAGGCTAATGTAGTGCCAATCTTTAAAAAAGGGAAGAAGGAGGATCCTGGGAACTACAGGCCAGTCAGCCTCACCTCAGTCCCCGCAAAAATCATGGAGCAGGTCCTCAAGGAATCAATCCTGAAGCACTTACATGAGAGGAAAATGATCAGGAACAGTCAGCATGGATTCACCAAGGGAAGGTCATGCCTGACTAATCTAATCGCCTTCTATGATGAGATTACTGGTTCTGTGGATGAAGGGAAAGCAGTGGATGTATTGTTTCTTGACTTTAGCAAAGCTTTTGATACGGTCTCCCACAGTATTCTTGTCAGCAAGTTAAAGAAGTATGGGCTGGATGAATGCACTATAAGGTGGGTAGAAAGTTGGCTAGATTGTCGGGCTTAACGGGTAGTGATCAATGGCTCCATGTCTAGTTGGTGGCCAGTGTCAAGTGGAGTGCCCCAGGGGTCGGTCCTGGGGCCAGTTTTGTTCAATATCTTCATAAATGATCTGGAGGATGGTGTGGATTGCACTCTCAGCAAATTTGTGGATGATACTAAACTGGGAGGAGTGGTTGATACGCTGGAGGGCAGGGATAGGATACAGAGGGACCTAGACAAATTGGAGGATTGGGCCAAAAGAAATCTGATGAGGTTCAATAAGGATAAGTGCAGGGTCCTGTGCACAGCTACAGACTAGGGACCGAATGGCTAGGCAGCAGTTCAGCAGAAAAGGACCTAGGTGTGACAATGGACGAGAAGCTGGATATTAGTCAGCAGTGTGCCCTTGTTGCCAAGAAGGCCAATGGCATTTTGGGATGTATAAGTAGGGGCATAGCGAGCAGATCGAGGGACGTGATCGTTCCCCTCTATTCGACATTGGTGAGGCCTCATCTGGAGTACTGTGTCCAGTTTTGGCCCCACATTACAAGAAGGATGTGGATAAATTGGAGAGAGTCCAGCGAAGGGCAACAAAAATGATTAGGGGTCTAGAACACATGACTTATGAGGAGAGGCTGAGGGAACTGGGATTGTTTAGTCTGCAGAAGAGAAGAATGAAAGGAGATTTGATAGCTGCTTTCAACTACCTGAGAGGTGGTTCCAGAGAGGATGGTTCTAGACTATTCTCAGTGGTAGAAGAGGACAGGACAAGGAGTAATGGTCTCAAGTTGCAGTGGGGGAGGTTTAGGTTGGATATTAGGAAAAACTTCACTAAGAGGGTGGTGAAACACTGGAATGCATTACCTAGGGAGGTGGTAGAATCTCCTTCCTTAGAAGTTTTTAAGGTCAGGCTTGACAAAGCCCTGGCTGGGATGATTTAGTTGGGGATTGGTCCTGCTTTGAGCAGGGGGTTGGACTAGATGACCTCCTGAGGTCCCTTCCAACCCTGATATTCTATGATTCTGTGACTCCACTTATTGTTGCAATCCTGTCTGCTCACTACCTGTGTGCCTGCATGGGAGGGTGAGCAGCTTCCCCTGCAGCAGCTGCTCTTACACATGCTCACAGACCAGATGGAGATGCCCACGGAGGGGAGTGCTTTATGCCCCTCTCTCCCCAGAATGGGTGTGAAAGATGACTCATGATGAGCCCTATACATTCAGGGATCTATTCTCTTCTGGGTACATAGTGGGTTGCACATGGGACTTCCTGTGCATAGATGGAAGAATGTAGTCTTGTGAGTTTCTAGCATAGTATAGATGGGGTATATTCCAGATTTTTTTAAAAAATAAACATATAAGGAACAGCATCAATATATGAGCTGCTATGGTTAAGATGAGCCAAAATTTAAGGGTGTCAGCTTGGCAACAGCACTTTTAATTTAACAAATGCAATTACCCAAGACAGAAATGTGAAAAAACACATTAAAGCCAAAGTGTAACTGGAGCAGTCATGGTCCAGGAGTTCTAAATGAGGTGAGGCTCCCAAGGGGGATGAGGAGGTATTTAAAAAAAAAATAGGAGGAGAGGAGAGAGAGAGATGAGGAACAGAATGCAGACAGAAGCAGTGGGGGTGGGGGAAGAGGGATGGGAAATCTGTTGAGATAGGAAATATTGCAAAGCTTATTGTCCCAGCTCTATAAAAGACTGAAAGGGTCATGCCAAAGTGCAATGTAATCTTGGTAAAAGGGTTAAAGAGATTTTTAAAAAGAAAAAATATGAGGAAAACATTAAGCAGGAGGAAATAAAGGTGGAATCAAAGATGAAAGCATCACTACAATTGATTCAAAATATACAACAGAGAGAAAGAGAGAAGGACTGAAATCATTTTGTTAACATCCAGCAAGATGGTATGTTTTTGGCATCAGATTATATATAAGTTCATAAAGAAACAGACTGTTTACTCTCCTAGTATACGTCTCCCTTGTTTCTGCTCTTCCTTCTCTGCTCATTCTCATGCATTTTAATACATCTTTTCCATCAGCTGTTTCCCTTGCTCTCATTTTTCTGTCATGCAGGTTATTTCTCCCTGCGGCCACTTTCACCTTTACTTTTTCCTTAAAAAAATTCTCTTTTCAAATTCAATCTTTCAGCTTCTTGTTTACCTCTCTTTATTTTTAACTTGTTTTGTCTTTTCTTATTTCTTTGTCCTCCTTCTCCCCTTTTACCTTCTCTCTTTCCCTGAATTCTCTCTGCCCCTCAAATGCTAATGTCTCTTTCCCTTCCCTACTTCCAGGAAGGGACCACACCCTTAAAAACCAGCAGATCACATTTCTTCTTTTCTCCTCCTGGGCTCTACATAGTCTAGCTGGGGCAGATAACAGCTTGCCTCTTGCTCAGTGGCTTAGTTGCTCTCAGATCTTTGCAGGGTGAGCACTTAAGCCGCAATCCAGCCAAGAATTCTTCCCCCTCCTACCGAACAACCAGCATCACCTGGCTCACACCCTCCCCTCCCCACATCCCCACCAAATCAGAACACCCACCCATCCACACCCTCCCGCCAGCATCCTCTAGGTGTGGAAAAGCAGGAACAGAGGCAGAAGGAATATGATTGTGATTTGAAATAGCTGCACATAACAAATCCTCTATCCCCACTCTATAGCTTCCACCCTACTATTGAACCCATGTGCTGAAGGAAGCATGTGCGAACAGTCATGTACTCTGCTGTGCAAAACTGAAGAAATCTGTGTTCCTTGCTCTGTGCCTCCTCCCTCAGCCACCTGTGGTCTATGTCCTGCAGGGTGGTAATTCCTCAGTGGCATCCAGCTCTACCCTTTAGGGGCTGAAGCAGCTCCAAATCCTAGTGGCAGTGAGTGGTATTGTACTTTGTCATACCCTGCTAAACTACACAGCTGTGACAGTGGTGGGTTTACCCCATTAGGCCCTAATGACCTGCTGGCTGCCACAGCAAAGATCACTTTTCAGGGTCAGGTTCAAGATGAATGTGCTCAGCTCCAGAACCAGCTGCTGGCAGTGCTGAAATTAGACTGGAGATGGCAGGGAGGGCTCAGCTCACTGGAAGTACAGTAATCTGCTTGCTGGTATATCTACTTGAAATGAAAGAGTTGAATCAAAATGGTTCTTACTTCTCATTTGCATTTTTCTGATCTTGTGTGTACTTATTTCTAGGACATCATACAACATGTAGGAGTATGTTGATTTGTTAAATCAACCAAATGTCCATTAGGAACATAATTTACAGTACTACATTTGTTTGAATATTCACATGGTAAACATTTAGCCAAGATCAAGGGTAGCATTAGTTTTATATCTGATGTATCCTCTATGTCACTATGCCTTGTACTTGCGGCTAGATTGACCCAATGATCTAATAGGTCTTTTCCATCTCTAATTACTAAGATTGCAATAACATTGGGCATACTGCATCTTTAAACTACTATATATAGTTTGAGAAGTTGATTTTTTTTTTTATTATGAACACAAGAAAAACCATCATGATTCATCTTGAACTGGGAATGCAGATTTGTTTTTCCTTTATATTATTCAATATACCGCAATATATATATTCCAGATAAGCATGATCAATTAATGGTCTTTCTTTGGAAATATATTTAATATAACCATCAAAAGAATCTTAATCAATAGTTGAACAACACTGATCAAATCCTGATGACCTTACTCAGGATTTTGCTCTCTGGGAGTTTTGAGTAAGGGGTGCTGAGCACCACCAAGGCCTACTGAAGTCTAAAGACCAGACTCCACTTCCACAGAAATCAGCTGAAGTTTGCCTATTCATTTCTACGGAAGCAGAATGGGGTCTTGACTTTAATGGGAGTTTTGCCTGAAAAAGGATGACCAGTTTTGGTCCAATGTTTGTACTTCAGATTTCTTAATTTCATATGGGCATCTTAAATTTGTTATATTTAAGAGAAATCACATACTCTGTCATACATTATGCCACTCTACTGCAAAGCACTGGAGAATAAAGAGCTTATAACTAACTCTGTCCACTTCTGAGAAATCAGAAGGGGAAATTCAAAGGATACACACATACAGTAACATTGATGGAGATGATAAACATATCAAAATGGGTTACCGTTAAAACATTTTTTTCATGTACAGTTTATTGAGGTGCCACTACTTATATGTATTGCACACACCTGCTGAAAGAGAAACATGATATGGATCCATAGCTGAGGCTGCCGGCTGATGAGTGTAAAACTGGATTTACTGTATAGGCAGTAATGACCCTTCAGGGGGCAGCTGAAGAACAGCTTTGCTACACAACTTCTAACAGTATCTAGAAACAAATATACACAATATTAACATTAACTATTTAAAAGAGATCTAACTACCTGATATTACTTTACACTTAAAAATGCAATGATTCTGGCTATAGGAAACGACTATTTTCATATCTGAAATATACCAATTATGTCTTCATTTTTCACTCTCTCACATTTCAATGTTTATGCAGATAAGAGTAGATATTAATTTAGTCGGTATCATTAGCTGTCTGTAAAACTCAAAATGGGTGAAATTCAGCCCTGCTGAGAGGGCCAGCACACAGGCAATATATCACTTAAACTGAATATAAGCCATAATGAGTGGTGCATAGGCCCTGTACTGATCCTGTGCACAGGACTACATTTCACCCACTGCACATACAAAACTCCACTGTTTTGCACATTATGTAGCCATTTATTGCTGACTTCACAGGGCAGAATTAGGCCTTTAGTATGTATCACTTCCTTTTTGTTAAAGAATGCACTGAAGCTTGTATTTTACACTCTCAGTCTTGCTTATTAAAACAGACACATTAAAACTGTTCACAACTCATTCTTATTTAAAAAAGAGTTGGTTGAAAGAGCATCCCATGTTAGGTAGCAACCAAGTGAGACTTCACTTTTGGCCCATGTTTATGCAGTTCTCACCCAGGCCTTACTCAGGCAAAAACTGCTTTCAATAGGGCTTATGTGCAAAATAATGAATTTCAGGACTTCGCCCTTCAAAAACCAAAGCTGAGCCATTGGTCATTGGCTAGAGCAGTGTTACTCAACCTACTCTGTCACTGACTAGATTGACTAAAAGCCAGAAAAAAAAGTTAAATATATTTACAAATACCAGTATGCATGCCACACATTTATTATTCAGCAGTACTTAATACAGTCATCCTAAAAGTTACAATAAGAGCAGTATTATTCAGGGTTCAATGAGCAATTTGGCATTCTGAGTCTGTCATCAGTTTAAATGACTTTGGGGTCCATAAATGTCACTTCTCATCAAGTATATAAAATAATCTTCATAATACATTGCTCTTAAATATCACCTTCCAACCCAGGATCTCAAAGCACTTTGCAAATATTCACGATGTAAGAGTGACAACACCCAAGTGAGGTAGGGAATTATTGTTACCATCATTTTACCAACAAACCAAACAAACAACAAAAAACACCACACCTAAGGAGTACTTGTGGCACCTTAGAGACTAACACATTTATTTGGGCATAAGCTTTCGTGGGCTAAAACCCACTTCATCAGATGCATGCAGTGGAAAATACAGTAGGAAGATGTATATACACACACAGAGAACATGAAAAAATGGGTGTTGCCATAACAACTGTAACGAGACCAATTAAGTAAGGTGGGCTAATATCAGCAGGAGAAAAAAAACCTTTTGTAGTGATAATCAGGTTGGCCCATTTCAAACAGTTGACAAGAAGGTATGAGAAACAGTTGGGGGGAAACATTAGCATGGGGAAATAGTTTTTATTTTGTGCAATGACTCACCCACTCCCAGTCTTTATTCAAGCCTAATTTAATGGTGTCCAGTTTGCAAATTAACTCCAGTTCTGCAGTTTCTTGTTGGAGCCTGTTTTTGAAATTTTTTGTTGTTGGAGAATTGCAACTTTTAGGTCTGAAATTGAGTTACCAGGGAGGTTGAAGTGTTCTCTGACGGATTTTTGAATGTTATAGTTTGACATCTGATTTGTGTCTGATCCAGACCACATCACACGATCCATTGTCTACAGCCAAGCTTTAAGATACAACTGCATTTCCTCCAATCTCTCAGACGATCCCTCTCTCACAGATCTTGGGAGACAGGCCAGTCCTCGCTTACAGCCAGCCCCCCAATCTGAAGCAAATACTCACCAGCAACCACACACCAGACAACAAAAACACTAACCCAGAACCCTATCCTTGCAACAAACACCGGTGCCAACTCTGTCCACATATCTATTCAGGGGACACCATCATAGGACCTAACCACATCAGCTACACTATCAGAGGCGTGTTCACCTGCACATCTACCAATGTGATATATGCCATGTGCCAGCAAAGCCCCTCTGCCATGTACATTGGCCAAACCGGACAATCTCTATGCAAAAGAATAAATGGACACAAATCAGATGTCAAGAATTATAACATTCAAAAACCAGTCAGAGAACACTTCAACCTCCCTGGTAACTCAATTTCAGACCTAAAAGTTGCAATTCTCCAACAACAAAAAACTTCAAAAAAGACTCCAACGAGAAACTGCAGAACTGGAGTTAATTTGCAAACTGGACACCATTAAATTAGGCTTGAATAAAGACTGGGAGTGGGTGAGTCATTACACAAAGTAAAAACTATTTCCCCATGCTAATATTTTCTCCCTACTGTTAGTCACACCTTCTTGTCAACAATTTGAAATGGACCATCCTGATCATCACAACAAAAGGGTTTTTTTCTTCCTGCTGATAATAGCCCACCTTAATTGATTAGTCTCATTAGAGTTGGTATGGCAACACCCATTTTTTCATGTTATCTGTGTATATATCTCTTCCTACTGTATTTTCCACTGCATGCATCGGATGAAGTGGGTTTTAGCCCATGAAAGCTTATGCCCAAATAAATGTGTTAGTCTAAGGTGCCACAAGTACTTCTCGTTTGTCTGGTTTTTTTGCTGATGCAGACTAACACAGCTACCACTCTGAAACCTATCATTTTACAGCGAGACTTGCTGTAAGACAGTGGCAGAGGCAGTCCATTGTTCTGACCTCCAGACATCACTGACACTAGTGCAAATACAAATATTTTCATAGAAAAAATAATGGAAAGTTTTAGTTTTGGGGGTGGTTTTGCATTTAAAGGTTAATAAATTAAATGACATGGAAGTTTGCAGAAACATCTATACATTCATAGGTGTAAAAACATCAAACCAACACTTGGAATGGAGATTAGATCGCCTCATTGGAACAGACAGACTCTCTCCAAAGGTCACAGCTTGATTGTGTGGTTGCAAGGTTAAGTACAATCAAAACAGAGAGGCTGTTTCTATTTTTCCCCACAGACCCTCAATCGCTCACTCATGTTTTTCTGTTGAAACCAGTATTAGCTTTGTTTATTTTTCTCAACCACATTCATATTAGTTCTCTCTGAACAAACCATGGAGGTGACATGCAACCTGAAAGCACCCGCAGTGTGACATTCTTAATACAGAAGGCTGTATGCACCACATATTATAGCATGATTCCAATCATATTTAAGCTCAGTTTAACTGGAATGGCAGCACAGACAGCCCTTTAGTTGCTTGTTTCCATTTTTGCAAAATGTTGACTTGGAGGCCCTAATTCTCTTTCCTGGCTGTGCTAAGCTCAATGCAAAAATGCAGCCCACAACTGTGACTTTCCATCATCTTTGCACTTCACCCATTGATAGAATGGCTGGCGGGGCCAGCCAGGCCCGCAGCATAAATAAGAGCAACTCTGATGTTGCTCTAACTTATGCCCAGTTGCCTATCATCCCAAGAGGCCATTTCAGCAGCTGGGAATAGCCAGATCAAGCATGCTCATTCTACTCCTCTGATCCTCCCCATCTATAACCTCTCATGCCCCTGCTCTGGAGATGGCAAAAGGGGGAATGACTCTACACCACCTGGAGATTTCCCCTGTGTTGGTGGAATTCCCAGAGGCCAGATCTAAAAGCCTTATGGCCCCTTAACACTGGAGTATCACAAAGGAGCCATAATGTAACGGGGAATCTGGCCCTGATATTTATTGTTCAGTCAGTGGACCCATCCAGCAATCATTCTGTGTATGCAATGCCCATTGATGCTAATGATATAATTGAGTAAAGATTGGCAAAACGAGGGATGATTTTGGTTTTGCACAATTTAAATCCCACCTATATGGACCCTCTCTCTAAGTTTAAGCAGTATTCAAACAAAGACATTTTTAATAGAGTAGGTCTTAGAAGGTCTAATTCTCCATGGCACTGCACCTTGGTTAGTTATGTCTGTGCAGACTGAGCGTAAAGTACAATCAAATCAGACTCCTCCACTCATTTACAATGATGGTAGCATTTGATATGCACCTAGCACAAGTGCAGATGACTTTACAGGGTGCAAGGCAGTGGAGAATCAGGCCTAGAGGGCCTTGTATCAGTTTTCCTCCATGAGAAAGATAGATGACATCCACTCTGTCTTCATAAGGCCTGAGTATTTGTGTGTGCATGCATGTGACTGCTGTGCCACTTTCCTCACGGCTGCTATCCATAGGGTAGAATAGCAGACAGCCCTCCTTGCTGGTTAATGGGGCCAATGGCTCCATATATATGCAAACATGCTATTCCTGGCATGCTCAAGTGACCTTCTTGTGCCAGCTTTAGCAGGGCCAGTTCAGAAACCTTTTTGGGGGGTGAGCAGGGGTGTGCAGATACTTCTGTATAACTGCTCACCCAGTGGGCTTCATGTGCAGCCTCTCTGAAATCATATGGCAGTTTTGCCAAGTCCTTTGCACCCAGGGGAATATCGTCCTTAGTGACTGACTTTAGGAAAAGACACAACCTTTCTAAACTCCCCAAGCTTCACTGCAACAGAAGGAGGAGCATAGAGCCTTTCTATACCTTTGTCCATTGGCACATTTTACTGTTAGGACCATGCATTTAGGCCTTGACCCAGCAAAGTGTGTAAGCATATGCATAATCCCATTTAAGTCACTGGGACCACTCACATGTGTGCAGTTATGCACATGCTTAAGCACATGCTTTGGTAGATTAGAGCTTTAACCTATTTCCAATGGTGTTATTAGTATTACAGGTTTTAGTGTGAATAGTTACATTTTAATACAAAATCTAACATGAGTGTCAGTTGAGAGAACCTGTGGAGCATCACACTCAGTAGTATAGCATAATTCATTAATACTATTTAGTAGATTACCCTTTTTGGCACAATATATTCCTGCAAATTGCCACGCTACCCATAGCAGGCATTTTTTCAAACACCCAGCTACTTCAATACTGATTCTTACATGCTACATTTTCATATTTAAGAAGCTTATTGAAACATTTTTAGGAACAGTTACATTACCCCACACAAGGATTTTCCTTCTCATCTACTACCAGCAGTAGTGCATCAAATAGATGTCATTAATTGCTATTTCCTATTGTAACACATCATATAGCTGCATATTTTTAATATAATGATGCATTTCTAAAATCTCTTATCTGGGGCTCCCAAACATACATTACTTAAACCTCACAGTGTCCCTGTGAGGTCGATAACTGTTACTGTGCCCTTTCCACAAGTGGATGAAAGCTAAGGGATTTGTCCATACTCTCACACTTAGTGGCATAGCCTGGGACAGAACCAGTGTGTGTTCATACTCCTGCCCTAACCAATAGACAACCCATTCCATCTCATAACAATAGTTACTTTTTACCTCTGTATTATAGATATGTAGTTTATAAGTATTTGTGTGACATTCATGTTAGACAATTTATTACCAAAATACACTTTTCCTTGTAAAGCACCTGTACACAATGAATACAGATGAACAAATTTGGGTTAAAATTTCCAGATTCAGAGACCAGGACTTTCTCATTATCCAGATGTCTAATGTCCCACATATTCATAAGGTTTCGTCATCTCAGGATCTGGAGTTTGCTGCAACTTCAGCTCTGTCCTCTATTAGTTTTAGACCTATGTAGCTATCAGATTGCTTATGACTTCCATATTTGGCTATGCTTCTGAAAAAGATTAGTTGTTAAGGAATTCTGTGACTTCCCAACTGAGCTGTACATATACTATATAGAACACTTACCCCAGTCCTATCATGGTGATGCTTTGAAAAGCACAATTAATCAAAGGTATCTAGGGTGTAATTCCTACCGACGTCAGTGGCATTACTGCGGAGATATGTTTGACCAAAATCTGCTCTCACTCACAGCTCTTCAATTTAAGTTTAGTCATGATCATCCAGATCAAGTCAGTGTATTTGCATCTGTGTACATGTAGCAACTGAGGGTAGGCTCTGCTCTGCTTAATAGGATATTTTACTCTAAATGTACCTATTAGGTTAGGCAGCAGGTAATGCTTACAAAATAATGTAGAAGGGTCTAAAATAAATCAGTTGCAGATATGCATAGCACAGTGACAAAGTTTTGCATTCCCATTTTAATAAGATACATACACACCTGAGCAAAAGCTTCTTTCATCACCAATATAAAGTAGGTGAACTGAAGCTTTGGGAGAAATGTGTTTCTGTTCTGTATTCATTTACAGTAAGTGCTGTTCTGTGTTAGGGTACTGTTCTGTATTCATTTACAGTAAGTGCATCCAAGGATATCATGCGCACAAAACAGAGGAATCACAGTGATTGTGCTGTGAGGGGCAGTGGGAGCAGGAAGCAGGAATATTCCATATTCCATGCTCATGGTAGAAGTTGTCTTCATGGCAGAACTGCATAGTCCAACATGTAGGAGGTAAGAGAGGGAGTCAGGGGATGGATGGATGTCTATCACTATGAGGTTCCTACAAACACATGTGCAGTGAGTGTGCAGAAGATTCAGCCTCTATTCCAGTGCTGGGACTGGAAAAGAATCTGTGGAGAAGATGAAGGGCTGCCCCTGCCCTGCCCATGGAGGTGGAGGTGAATACTGTTTGCTCAGTTCTTAGGTGTTCCCCACATGAAGACTCCAAACAATTCACTCTGGCTTTGCACCGATGAAGATGATGAGTTTGTCCCTAAACTGCATGTTATCAGTGAGATACAATAATACATATGTAATCCTTGTCAACAAAAGGCAATTGTTTTGAAGCAAGTTGCCCAACATTTAAGAAATCAGAATCACGCCAAATGCCAGTAATTCAAGATCGGCATAACTTTCTTTTGATGTTATTTAAAGCAATGAAGTGCTAATACAGCAAGGATGGCTCTGCATCTCTTTAAAATAATTGGCCAAAAATGTGTAATGGAAAAGGAAGGGAAAAAGTCACAAATTTCCTTGATGATGATATTATATCTTATATTTTAAAACCCCTGAAACTGGTTTATACTAGAACTAGTTTAACACTATAAAATTAATTGTCACTTCTAAAAATAGAAAGGAAATTTTTAGCAATTTGAACCAGCTTCCATCTCTCTTAATAACCTGCCGCAACTGACGTAAATCAATGTTTATGGAAACACCAACTCAACCTTTAGATTAGTGACTCTACAGACACCTCTATACTAAATGGATTCTTAAAAGCTGTTACTGTGAAAAAACCCAGATGATTCAAAGCAGAGACTAACTTATCTTATGACTATTTTAAGAATACTGGCTCAAGGAGTTGGAGGATAGATGATAAGTTAATATATACTTGAGACAAGATTGTTTAAGATTCCATGTACTTGCTATTAGGCCAAAAGACACTGCATTGGGAGGGAGGGGAAGGTCAGGGACAAGACAACTTGACATAGGGTATGTCCTCACTGCAGAATTAGTTTGGTGATCCGCACTTGGGTGTGAGGGCCCAGGTTGGTCTAACATGGTCATGAGCCACCACTCCGCAAAGTCACTCCACTACTGCTACTGTGCTGCTACACTCACTGATGTAAGGTGCTAGGACATCTGGGGTGATGTCTGGGGGACTTCTGGTGTTCTTAGTGCTACAGTAAGATGAGCCTGCTCGGTGATTCTTTCCCAATGAATTGAGAACTTGTCTGCCTTTGGGGTACATAGGAATTGTAGGAAGACTTTAGAGGACAGCACTCAAGGGATTTAGCCTGCATCCACACTGCAATGTGAGCAGGTTACCAGCCCAAGTGGAAGCAGCACTCAGGTGTTAACCTATATGCCAGTCTGGACAGGTAGTTCCAGTGTAAGCAGCACCACACTTAGGTGAGAGGTTGTGTGTGTGGATGGAAGCTGGGGTTAGGAGCAACACCCAAATAAAAACGTGAGTGAACCCTGCAGTGAGGACAATCCCATAGTTTTGATTCATTTTACAAGGAGCTTATACATATATAATTTTACTGGTGAGTATTTTATGTATTAGACTGAACAGCTGGATGGCTGTCAGTTATGTCACATTCATATTAATAACCTCCCCCCTAAAATTTAAGAGTATGGGACCCTTGCCTCTGCGTAGAGGCATAGTCATATATGTAAAGGATTTTGGTTCAAACAGCTACACCAAAAAATGTAGGAATAATGGATTTAACACCATGCAAAACACGTATGCAGAGACAATGGAAAATATAAATAATTGATGAACCACAACTACAATGATAAAGGATATCAAAGGGAATAATTAAAGACCTAACCCAAGACCCGCTGAAGCAAATGGGGAAACTCCCCGTTGACTTCAATAGGGATCAGATTGTAAATATATATCATAACTCAGTGCAACAGCAAAGCTACATTAAGCCAGGCCCACTAACCCCAGTCAAAAAATATTTCACCACATCTGTCTGAAGATCTCAAACTGTTAGCAAAGCAATAACCATCATTTTGTTTTTGCAAGACACAGGAGCAGATATATTACAGTTTTTAACATAATTAATCATTCAGTGACTGGCCTAGGGAAAAAAAGCAAAATAAGTTAGCAATGTAAGGTCATTAGAGTCACTGCTTGATATTTAGCTCAGTTTAACTGGTCATTGGATTAGGGAGAATATTAGACCCTGATCTTGCAAACACCTATGTCTGTGCATAACTTCGTGTGACTAGTCCCACTAGTTTAACTTTACTGTGATGAGTAAATTTCATTTATGCACATACATAAGTATTTGCAGGATCAAGTCTTTAACAAGGAAACAGAAGCAACCATAAGCAGTGAAATTTTTCAAAACTGCAGTTTTAAATCATTTCCCCCTTCACTGCTTTCCTTTACCTATCTCATTGCTTTTGTTTTGAAGATGGAAACAATAGAATACATTTTTAGAAAAGAATAAGGGAAAAGGGCATTTTAAGTGTCCTTAAGAGAAGCCCTTTGTTCTTCAACTTGATTTTGAGCACTAGCAGTTTGTCAGTTTGGCAGATTATTGTGTGTTGTCGCAACTGAGGCAGAGATATTTCACCTCCAGTATACTCACCTGAAATGTTCCTGGATAAGATATGGTTATATTGGCATCCAGAAGGGCAAACTCCACTTTTAGTGTAGTAAACTTGGTTCTCTGAATATGAATGGCAAAAGCCACATCTGGAAACATATGGATCTGTTTAGCTTTATAATGCTTTTTCTTCCTCCCCTGCCCCCCCCCCCCAACCCCATTACACTGAAAAGTCTATGTCAGTTGCATACCAAGTGGAAACAGGCAGTGATAAGGCATCTTTGTTGCAGGGTCCCATCTTCAAAGCTGAAGCATGTTTATCTGATTTCTATTTATAATGAACCACCAGCTCAAAAGAGCATCTACCCAAAGCCAGTGAGGACTCATTGCTGACGGAGATAGAGAGAGAAGCAGGGCTCTGGACCCAGAGGCCTAGGGTTGGTTTGCATCCCAGACTGGGAGAGCCTGCTGTTTTGTTGTTGCTGCTTACGGTAACTTGTTCGGACTCCCTTTGAGGAACATCCTTGCTGACTGTGTTTTCTTTCTCCTGATTCCAGTCCAATTGCCTTCCTGTCCTTCTCCTAAAGGAAGGAAGAGCTCTCACAATTCCATAGCCTCTCCGCACTCCCCTCTACCCTGCAACAGAAACCCTCCTCTTCCTCCAAAGGGCTGCTTTACCCACCTTCCCTACTTTAAGCCCCAGGCCCTCTCTACTCTGGACTTGATGCCAATTCCTCCCTATCTCCTGTCTTACCTTTCAGTGAAGCCTGCTTTACCCTATCTGGTCCATGAACCAAGGGAGGGGTCAAGAACTAGCATCAGGAGCAAGCAGGTTATCCCAGCCATGCTGGCTGGGGGAAAAATATAGTTCCAGTCAGTGGAGAGGCTGGTTGCATCAGTACTGGCTTGTGGCGGTTCAGTGATGAGACAGAACACAGCTTTATGCAAGCAAGCAGGCTGGTCAGCGGAGATGGGCTGTTCCGCCCCCCCTCCTTCCACCTTCTCCTTTTATTATATTTCTCCCCCTAAGCATTACACACTGCTACCCAAAGGAATGTATGACGTTGATTAATATACTTAGTTACCATCCTTTATCTACTACAATCCTGGTTCTCAGGCCTTGAGCCCAGGCTAAGAAAGCCTCCCACAGTTGCTGTCCAAACAATCAAGTTCTCATGGTTCATATCTAGCCCTTGTCCTTGGATAGAGCAATGTGTGCATTGCTTCTACAAAACAGTCAGGGTGTGCCCTGCCTGCTTCCAGGTGGAATAGCTAAACATGACCTCTTCACTGGCTCCTCCTAAGAGTCCAGATCTAACTCACCTCCCAGCAGCCAGAATTCCTGTTTCCTTTGCAGCACAGTGCCCCAAATCCCTCACAGGGAATTAGCCCCTTGCCAAGCAAGATCCACCTAGAGATTAGTTAATTTCCTATGCTTAAATTAATGCTTCCAATTACTGTACTAGAATGAAAATGCACTTGATTTGCTAGTTTTCACTATGATCACACATCTGTGCAGGCTGCAGGCAGGAGTGTGTTAATGCTTCTATTACAGTCCTTGCAGAGCTGGCATTCCACTAGAAACCTGACAACCATAATCAATGCCCACAACAAAGCCATTCTGTATACTAACACTTCAATTTTCACAATGCATACATTTTTAGATTTTGGATGAGTCTGGGGCTTAATACTAGTCCCAAATAATATGATGCCAACGAATGCATTTTGGCATAGCCAAAAATATGTCTAGAAACATTGGCCTGTGTCTCTGTAACTTTGTGGTCATAGTGAATTAGCAAAGGCCCATGTGTTCTAAATCAGTGTTTGGCTTATGGCATGTTTAAATGTATCAAAAGAGTGCAGAGGCAAACACTGCAGGGGAGCTGTGATCTTTTCCATCTAGTCTGTCATATGGTACCAATTATCTCTCAATTCAGCATAAAACATAACAACCCCCAGATTTAGGTTCAGAGCACTGCAAACTAGATTCCCCCCACCACCACCACTTTAAGGAATTTCTGTCATAAATCCTATACAATTTTTGCTGTTTATATTTTATCCTGTAGAACTACCAAGAATCAGAAATGACTTACAACTGGCACAGCATATACAGAATGTTATAATATTTTCATATTTTTGTTGAATGGCATTACATTTCCAATCTGATTTTTATATTAAGTCAATACCAAGCTTGCCTTTGAATGATACATTAGAACTCCCTAAGCTCTGACCCTAGAAAAAAAAGTTTAACAGCTGGCCAGAGATGTGCAGATTCTAAAATGTCCTCCATATACAGGCACTCAAATGTTTTCTTTCTGATGGGTCACCTGCCACACAAGTTACCTGTAATAATTTGGGATGCGGGTATTAGAGGTAGTATTATTATATCAATTATCTGAAACGGCAGTAACGCAAGAGAGGAAACATTGTCCTTCCTTCACCAATTGTAAACCGACAACTGCAGTTGTATGGGTATAGCAAGGAATTGTTAGGCACAGCAGAGAGAGCATGAGAAAAAAAGAGAAAAAGGTGGGTTGGAATGTGGAGCATGTGGTACTAGCCAATTTCAAAGACAGGGTCTGCACTAGATGGATTGCTAGTCTGATCTGCTAGGGCAATTCCTATGTTCCTAGGACACGAATGTGTAGAATAAGGGTGATGGTAATGGCATAAATAAGGGGACTAACGTCAGAGATGCAATCATCCTAAGTGGTAACCGGTAAGACTACGCAGTAAGCCCAGTCGATGGCTGTGAGTCTTGCACTGGGACTGGAGGAATAGTCTATGCTAAAATCTCTAAAAAAAAAATAAAGGTAGTTTCAGCTCTAAGCTAATTTGCTGTAGTCCTCATTGAATTTACTCTGAAAGACACTGAAGATAAAGATAGTATTTCCTGCTGGTATAGCACCTTTAACCTAGGGATCTCAAAGTGCTTTACTACACTTGTTATTACCCCTATTTTTCTAGATGGGTAAATGGAGACAGAGTTCAGAGTAACAGCCGTGTTAGTCTGTATTCGCAAAAAGAAAAGGAGGACTTGTGGCACCTTAGAGACTAACCAATTTATTAGAGCATAAGCTTTCGTGAGCTACAGCTCACTTCCTCAGATGCATATCGTGGAAACTGCAGCAGGCTTTATATATACACAGAGAATATGAAACAATACCTACTCCCACCCCACTGTCCTGCTGGTAATAGCTTATCTGCGGAATCACCTGATCAACATCCTCTACAGCAAACAGGGAAAGATTAAGAATGAGCTCTCAAAAATGGATACTCTCATAAAAAACCAACCTTCCACACAAGCTTCCTCGTGGCTGGATTTTATTAAAACTAGACAAGCCATTTACAACGCACACTTTGCTTCTCTACAAAAGAAAAAGGACACTAAACTTTCTAAACTACTACATGCTACAAGGGGCCACAGCAATGGTTCCCTCAACCCACCTAGCAATATTGTTAACCTATCCAACTATACTCTCAGCCCAGCAGAAGCAGCTGTTCTATCTCGGGGCCTCTCCTTCTGCCCCTCCACCCCCACGAACATGATACAGTTCTGTGGTGACCTAGAATCCTATTTTCGATGTCTCCGACTCAAGGAATATTTCCAAAATACCTCTGAACAGCATACTAATCCACAGAGTTCTCCCTACCAACACTACAGAAAGAGGGATTCTAGGTGGACTCCTCCTGAAGGTCGAAACAGCAGACTGGACTTCTACATAGAGTGCTTCCGCCGACGTGCACGGGCTGAAATTGTGGAAAAGCAGCATCACTTGCCCCATAACCTCAGCCATGCGGAACGCAATGCCATCCACAGCCTCAGAAACAACTCTGACATCATAATCAAAAAGGCTGATAAAGGAGGTGCTGTTGTCATCATGAATAGGTCGGAATATGAACAAGAGGCTGCTCGGCAGCTCTCCAACACGAGTTTCTACAAGCCATTACCCTCTGATCCCACTGAGAGTTACCAAAAGCAACTACAGCATTTGCTCAAGAAACTTCCTGAAAAAGCACAAGATCAAATCCGCACAGACACACCCCTGGAACCCCGACCTGGGATATTCTATCTACTACCCAAGATCCATAAACCTGGAAATCCTGGGCGCCCCATCATCTCAGGCATTGGCACCCTGACAGCAGGATTGTCTGGCTATGTAGACTCCCTCCTCAGGCCCTACGCTACCAGCACTCCCAGCTACCTTCGAGACACCACTGACTTCCTGAGGAAACTTCAATCCATCGGTGATCTTCCTGATAACACCATCCTGGCCACTATGGATGTAGAAGCCCTCTACACCAACATTCCACACAAAGATGGACTACAAGCCGTCAAGAACACTATCCCCGATACTGTCACGGCTAACCTGGTAGCTGAACTTTGTGACTTTGTCCTTACCCATAACTGCTTCACATTTGGGGACAATGTATACCTTCAGATCAGTGGCACTGCTATGGGTACCCGCATGGCCCCACAGTATGCCAACATTTTTATGGCTGATTTAGAACAACGCTTCCTCAGCTCTCGTCCCCTAAAGCCCCTACTCTACTTGCGCTATATTGATGACATCTTCATCATCTGGACCCATGGAAAAGAAGCCCTTGAGGAATTCCACCATGATTTCAACAATTTCCATCCCACCACCAACCTCAGCCTGGTCCAGTCCACACAAGAGATCCACTTCCTGGACACTACAGTGCTAATAAACAATGGTCACATAAACACCACCCTATACCGGAAACCTACTGACCGCTATTCCTACCTGCATGCCTCCAGCTTTCACCCTGACCACACCACACGATCCATCGTCTACAGCCAAGCTCTGCGATACAACCGCATTTGCTCCAACCCCTCAGACAGAGACAAACACCTACAAGATCTCTGTCAAGCTTTCTTACAACTACAATACCCACCTGCAGAAGTAAAGAAACAGATTGATAGAGCCAGAAGAGTTCCCAGAAGTTACCTACTACAGGACAGGCCTAACAAAGAAAATAACAGAACGCCACTAGCCGTCACCTTCAGCCCCCAACTAAAACCCCTCCAACGCATTATTAAGGATCTACAACCTATCCTAAAGGATGACCCAACACTCTCACAAATCTTGGGAGACAGGCCAGTCCTTGCCTACAGACAGCCCCGCAACCTGAAGCAAATACTCACCAGCAACCACATACCACACAACAGAACCACTAACCCAGGAACTTATCCTTGCAACAAAGCCCGTTGCCAATTGTGCCCACATATCTATTCAGGGGACACCATCACAGGGCCTAATAACATCAGCCACACTATCAGAGGCTCGTTCACCTGCACATCCACCAATGTGATATATGCCATCATGTGCCAGCAATGCCCCTCTGCCATATACATTGGTCAAACTGGACAGTCTCTACGTAAAAGAATAAATGGACACAAATCAGATGTCAAGAATTATAACGTTCATAAACCAGTCGGAGAACACTTCAATCTCTCTGGTCACGCAATCACAGACATGAAGGTCGCTATCTTAAAACAAAAAAACTTCAAATCCAGACTCCAGCGAGAAACTGCTGAATTGGAATTCATTTGCAAATTGGATACTATTAATTTAGGCTTAAATAGAGACTGGGAGTGGCTAAGTCATTATGCAAGGTAGCCTGTTTCCTCTTGTTTTTTCCTACCCCCCTCCCCCAGATGTTCTGGTTTAACTTGGATTTAAACTTGAAGAGTGGTCAGTTTGAATGAGCTATTACCAGCAGGAGAGTGAGTTTGTGTGTGTATGGGGGTGGGGGGGATGTGAGAAAACCTGGATTTGTGCAGGAAATAGCCCAACTTGATTGTCATGCACATTGTGTAAAGAGTTGTCACTTTGGATGGGCTATCACCAGCAGGAGAGTGAATTTGTGTGGGGGGGTGGAGGGTGAGAAAACCTGGATTTGTGCTGGAAATGGCCCACCTGATGATCACTTTAGATAAGCTATTACCAGCAGGACAGTGGGGTGGAAGTAGGTATTGTTTCATATTCTCTGTGTATATATAAAGCCTGCTGCAGTTTCCACGATATGCATCTGAGGAAGTGAGCTGTAGCTCACGAAAGCTTATGCTCTAATAAATTGGTTAGTCTCTAAGGTGCCACAAGTACTCCTTTTCTTTTTGGAGACGGAGTGTTAGAGTGATCTTTCAAAGGGCACACAGCAGGGTCAGTGAACAGTCTGAACCATACCCAGGAGTCAATGTTGAGTATCCTATTCTTAATCACTCGACTTACAGAGAAACTGAGGTGGCTGGAAATTCTAGCTAACATAAACTTAAACTTAATAAAGGGATGGGGGAGTCCTCAGGAAGTTATAGACCAGGGAATCTGGCCTTTGAGGTAAGCAAGATCCTTGAACACTGATAATATACAAGATCACAAAGCATCTGGAGAAGTCTGAGCTGCTGAAAACTACTTTGCTTTGTTTAATAAAGGGTAAAATGGTGTGATAAATATGGTGAGAATTTTCAATGAAAAATTCAGACGGTTAAATAAGGGTGAAGTGATGGACATAATATACAGGAATGTCTAAAAGGCATATAAGGTATGGAAAAGAAGCAAACATGGGAAACTGGTTCAACTTAAACAACAAGTGAACCAAATATTCAACCCCAAATGGAAGCAAACCCAAATCAATTAATTTTGTAGGTTTCAGAGGACTTCCTTCTGACACTATACCAAAATGTGGAGCTTAGCTTCAAATATTCACTCATGCCAACACATCAATGTTGTTCTATTTTTGACCTTAGGCACTTGCAACCCTGGCCTGAACTTGACCATGGTCTCAGGCCCTCTCCACAATCAAGGCAGCCATCCAGCTTCATTTTGCATCGAAGTTCCCCTCAATGAATTTTCAGGCTGATGTAGTTAAGGCACATCCATTTCATAGACAACAGTACACAAGGTTACTGAAGTGGCCAGCCTTGTGTCCAGCCACCTTTGACTGCCCTAACCTGATGGATCAGGTATCCATTTTGCAGCTATGTGAATTGGAGGTGGCTTTTCAGTGTGAGATCAAGCAAGATGCAAACCCATGACCTTCTGGAGTGTAGTCAAGCACCTTAACCTCCAGCCACCACACCTCCTATTCCTAGGGTGTAAATCATTTGAACAGATTCAGTTCAAAATCTGAACAATCTTTGGGTCTGAACACCTCAGAATGCACTGCACCTTACAAAATGTGATAACAGCTGAGGAAAATGATGATTGTTTGTTTGTTTGTTCAAAATGTAGGGGCAGCTCCTCAGCTAGTGTAAACTGACAATATGTACCAGCTGAGGATCTGACCCCACAGTTTTAAACCTCAGTGTCCTTTTAAGACTGTAAAGTCCAATGTACAAATCAATATTACAGTGATTTTGAAATACCATATAAAGAAATATATTACAATCCATAGAGACTGAGTAATACTACTGGCTGAGTGTATAAATCAATAAGGAGTCTGCAAAACACATGTTGTAAAGCACAAATACAGCTATGCAAAGACTGAAATGCACACAGAGTGTGCAAGCCAATAGTAAAGAAACTTGGTCAAAACACAGAACAGTGTAATAGAGTAGAGAAACACATATATATATGTCAAGTATCAGAGGGGTAGCCGTGTTAGTCTGGATCTGTAAAAGCAGCAAGGAGTCCTGTGGTACCTTATAGACATCTGATGAAGTTGGTATTCACCCACGAAAGCTTATGCTCCAATACATCTGCTAGTCTATAAGGTGCCACAGGACTCTTTGCCATATGTATTGTGGCAGAGCGCTGACCTTGTCCCCATGGGTCCTGCACTTCTAGGAAGTTTATGCTAGCCTCAGAGGCTCACTGTGACCCTCCACATAGCTCTTCTCTCTCTAGGGCTAAGGTTACAGTCTACTGAACCCTTTTCATCATAAGCCAGCAAGAAGGTTGGTGATACAACTCCCAGTCTCTGTTGTCCCTATGGGCTTATTCCCAAACAGTTTAGCTGCCTGTCCTGACAGGGGCCTGTTTTCCCCTCCCAGAAGGTGTTTCTGTAGTGGCAGGTTGGGGGGAACCCAGGCTCACCCTCTATCCTGGGTTCTAGCCCAGGGACCCTAATGGCAGCAACTGTTGACAGCCAACATTTCCCTGGGCCACTTCCCCCACAGTTCTCCTGCTTCTCTCTTCTTCACCTTAGAACTCCCTTACTAATGGCTTAAGGATGTCTTCATTAACCAGCCCTTCAGCCACACTTCCTCTCCCTAGCTCTCCTAAGCCTGACTGGAGTGAGCCCTTTTATAGTATCAGAAGGGCCTTAATTAGAATCAGGTGTTCAAATTACCTTAGTGGCCTCACCTGACTCTTTGCAGGTTAATTGGAGTCAGGTGTTCTCATTAGCCTGGAGCAGCCCCTGCTCTGGTCAGTCAGGGAACTGAAAACTGCTGATCCAGTGGCCAATAGATCTGCCTTCTACTACTTTTTCCAGGTCCTGTAGACCCCCCCCTTAGGCTGGGGGGGGGATCCTTTGTAGTGGACGAGCTCTGCCCGCCCACGTCCTGGATCCCAATAGGACTACTTTTTCCAGGTCCTGTGGACCCCCGCCCTTAGGCTGGGGGGGGGATCCTTTGTAGTGGACGAGCTCTGCCCGCCCACGTCCTGGATCCCAATAGGACTACTTTTTCCAGGTCCTGTGGACCCCCCCCTTAGGCTGGGGGGGGATCCTTTGTAGTGGACGAGCTCTGCCCGCCCACATCCTGGATCCCAATAGGACTACTTTTTCCAGGTCCTGTGGACCCCCCCCCCTTAGGCTGGGGGGGATCCTTTGTAGTGGACGAGCTCTGCCCGCCCACATCCTGGATCCCAATAGGACTACTTTTTCCAGGTCCTGTGGACCCCCCCCTCCTTAGGCTGGGGGTGGGATCCTTTAGCAGTGGGCAGGCTTTGTCCGCCCACTTCCTGGATCCCAATAAGACTACTTTGTTGTACCCAACTGGTCTGGGTCTATCACAGTACATATGGTAAGTCAATCTATGTATTTATTCATGTCAGGATACAAAGAGAATGAATGAATGAATGAATGATCAGCCACTATCCATTATCCACATCCTTGCTAGGAAGAGTAACGTAAAGTTAGAAACATGGGCCTGATTCTCTTCACACTAGTTTTAGACTGGTATAATACCACTAACTTCAGTGGAGTTATTCCCATTTGACTGGCTTGAATAGAGTTAGACCCACTGTCAAACTCACTAGAAGAAAGGTGGTTCAGAGGGGCGTTGATTGACATTTTCAAGGTGCTGAAAGAAGTGAGGAAGGTAGACTTTTCTACAAACCTTTAAACTGCTAAATACTAGGATATAAATTCTGCATTTGGATCCCTGTATGGAATTCCCACTGACGTCAAGGTTATTCCATGCCTATATCCAGGAAAAGTATTTAGCGTTAGGACTTAGGGACACTGATTTTTAAAAAAAGTTAAGGAAAATGGCAGACAAAATGAAAATTGTGGCAAAGCTTCTTCATACAGATGACGAACTTCTAGGACACTTTACCTACAGCACCAGCAGAGGCAACTAGATTATTTACAAGTATGTGAGGTAGTGATGGCCAGCCAGGCCCTCACTTCTAGAATTCAAAACTACAGCCTAGATAAAGAGAGTTTGCTAAGTGGTGATCTTCACCACTTCTTCTCTAAGACCTTCCCAAGAAGTTCCTTCTGGACCCACAGGAAGCTCTGTGCTCTACCAGGGAAATTTGATTTGTTGGGGTTGGGGAGAAATCATGTCAGTTCATGTTTAACGTGTTAAGGGATATACAGGAATAAAGTACTGTTGGAACAAATTCTTATGGGTTATGGGCACCTGCTGTCATTGTTGCTTCTGATACTTTTGAATGATGTGTTTCCAGCTTAAGTGAAAATTCAGGTGATCAGGTTTTGGAAGTACCAGACTGAGATTCCTGCGTTAAGATTTTGTAAGGGAAGGGAGTACACACTGGAGGGTTTAAGCAGCTGTGGAACGTCCAGTTAAGAGACAATTTGGAAGGATTTTGACCTCTGGGAAGTTGCAAAGTTGTAGGAGCTGTGTGGTGGCAGGTATTGGTAAAGGTCACGGGTCACTAAATGGAGGGGATGGGATAGAGGAATATGTCCATTTCTCCTTCCCCCTGCTCTGAAAGACCTTGTCACTTTTGCTCATCCTGACTTTCTTCCCTCTTTCCCCTTCATCCTATTCTTCTGGCTTCCCACATGACTATGCCACTAATGTTCTTGCAGTGACCTCCAATATCCTCTTGACCACCCTACTGTTCATTTTGCGGCACAGCTGTTCTTGTGTCGACCTCAATGCACTACCTACGGTATTTGTGTGGCATCCATTACCATTCTATCAGAGCACCTCATAATCTCTAATGTACTTATCCTCACAACAATCCTGGGAAATAGGGAAGTACTATTTATCCCCATTTTACATATGGGAAACTGAGGCACAGAGAGGCCCACGATTTTACAGGAAGTCTGTGGCAGATTAAGATCTTGAACGCAGGTCTCAGGCTAGAGCCTTCACCACAAGGCTATCTTTCCTCTGTCTAGCTGCCTGTCAGTATGCAAAGTGATTCTGGACACTACTGCATGAGGGATTCTGGGATTTTTCCAATCCAGAAAATAGCCTATAATTCATACTGTGGAAGCACAGAAATTCACTGTTCATGAAGAGAGAAAGGTGTGCACAGCACAGAGACAGCTGATCTCTGAAGTCACCATTGCTGCAGTTGTGGTAAGGGAGGTGCAGTGGAGCTTGGTGAAACGGGAGGGAAAATAGGTGGGCAGCTGCAAGGGGAAGGATGTAGCTAGGGCACTTCCATGGGACTTATGAGATGGGAGTGGCTGAGGGGTTTCTAAGGGTATCTGAAATGGATTACTATCAGTAGCCAGATTTCCAGTCATGCAATCCTAGACAAAACCCATGGTTTCAGTAGAGCAATCCAAGACACCAAGATATGGTCATCCTAGTGAAAAAACATCCCATTGACGATCCTATCAGCTTATGTGGCACAGAAGCAAGACAGCTCGCTTATACTCTATGCTCCTCCTTTTATTATAGTGTAATCAGAATCATTCGTTCCTGGGTTATCCATATGCAGGGGTATCCACACACTGTGCACATATCCATGTTCTTCAAGAAAGTACCATATGGGATATATTTTGCCCTAAGAAGTTTACACACATTTTATGTTGTGGTCAACAAAAACAATTTAAATTCTGTATAACTAGAGTACTGTAGGGCCAGACGTTTCCACCCTCACAAACATCAAATAGTATCTTACTCCAGAAACAGCCACACTGAAATCAATGGGACTGTTCACAGTATATGGTATTATTTACAGATTTTAAGACCAGAAGGGACCATTAAATCATCTAATCTGACCTCCTGTCTAACACAGGCCATAGAATTTAATCCAGTTACTCTGTTGAACCCAATAACTTGTTTTTGGCTAAAGTATATCTTCCAGAAAGGCATCCTGTCTTGATCTAAAGACATCAAGGAATGGAGAATCCTCCACCACCCTTAGTAGTTTGTTTCAATAGTTAATTACCTTCATTGTTAAAAATGTATGCCTTCTTTCTAATTCATCCTGAGTAAGAATCCAGCCCATAATCTACTGTGTGCTACTTACATCTAATAATGTTCTTTGTTAACTTGTGTGTATAATATACATTAAAAGTTATATTTAAAAAGCTCGGGAAAGAACAAGATCCAAATCAAGTGTTATTTTTTGGGAACTTCTTGTACTCCCCATTATTTGTAACTTGTACTGCTTTGTTGAAACATCCTCCTATCCTCCTCAGTGTTTCTTTCCTATTTTACATATTTAACACACCCCCACCCCAAATTCAACAAATTCCTTTTTAACTGACACAAAATCAACCAAAGATATGTTTTTAAAAAAATCTGACTAATGCTCAAATAGCTGTATAGAGAGTAAAACACGGATGAATTTGAATGATCTCCTGTTATGACATGCAGAAATAATATAGGTCAAATAACTGCCAGACTTTGGACTGAGCAGTTTATGGAATATCTGAAATATTAAAAAGTTGTCTCCCGTGTAATGAGCATGAGTGAGTTTCTGTGAATGTATTTAGAATGAGTCACATTAGTCATCTATCTTGCACATATGTCCTTACTCAACAAGTTTCTTCAAGAACTTCAGTTGATGATTTCCCAGGAAATTACAATAGTCTGAATGAATTGTGAAATAATGACTTGCTTAAAACATCACTATAATAGGGCTTTTAATTAGTATGGCACTAAGAGGAAACTGATCAAAATGTTTAAAAATATTCACTGTATTAAAAGAAGACACAGACTCACATTTAATTCTTTACGCAAGCTCACACGTCAGATTGTTCACTCTCAAACTCCCATTGTCATTTACTGAAACAGTAAGACATACGAATAACTTTGACAATGAGAAGTGTTTCAAACAGCAAAGCTGAACTTTGGAGTATTTTTTCTCAAATTTCTGCAAAAAACAAACTTGACAAAAAGTGTAGTTGGCAGGTCAATACTGCTTTTTCAACTCCTTGGCCACAGAATAAATAAAGACAGCTGGAAAGGCATCTGATGCACAAATGTTAACGCATGAGACCTGCTTTGTGTCTTACTATGGAATGATATTTTAAGTGATCAGAAATGAAAGCTTATCAGATTGATTGACTGAACTGAGTCATTCAGCTATTTTCTACAATCATTTAGCCTGACTATGAAGCCTTACTCCCACTGGTGATCAATACACCTATTGAAGTAAGTGGGACTACTCACATGAGTAACTGCTCATCAATGGGAGTAAGAGGCTCACAATTAGAGCTGTAAACTCATGCAAATAAACCAAAAAAACCCAATATTTTTCAGGGCACTGAAACTATTCACTGAATTTGAACTTAATCCAGCTAATAGTTTTGGCAAACAAACAAACAAACAAAAACTGAATTTTTTTTGAAGTCTTGAAAGATTTTCAAAATGAATCCTGTTGATGTTTTGTTTAGATACAGTTGTTTTAACATGAAGTTTCAATTCAAATTGACATTTGAAACATTTCATTCAGCCTGAATAAGGGGTTGGGGTTTTTTGCAGCAAGAAAAAGCAAAGAAAAAAATCAGTTTGGGTCTGAAATGAACTGTTTGTTAGGGTCTCATTCCCCCTCCCCCCCTATCCCGGGGTTTGGCCACTGAACCGAAAAAATCAATTGTTCACTCAGCTCTATTCACAATCTGGCCTTTAAGAATTTTAATTTGAAAAGGAGTAATGCACTGAGACCAATCCTGCAGGGTAGGGAGCACCTCCACCGGGGCCTCACAGGATCAGGCCCTATTTCATTATTGGCTATCAAGTTCTTGAAAACAATTATCTGTAGACCTGGCTTGACATGAATACTTGGACATAGCAAAGGCCTCAGTTCTTGGAAGACAGGATTAGGGAGGTAAATGATGAGAACACAATGTCCGTGCTAACTAAGATAGGCAAATGGGTCAATAAGCTGAGTGACAGAATGTCTGAACTAGCTTAGATAAGGGGAGGGAACATCCAGGGAACCATTTACAAAGAAAAAAATAATAATGGACAAGGTAAGTCCAGAATCCAAAGATGAACTAAAAAGTAAGTCATGCATGGAAAGTCTGTGGACAGAACATGCAGTACAGGGATTGGTTCCTACAAAATAACCAAGTCAATCCAAAACGTGTGATGCAATGAATACTAAATGCAATGATATGTGTAAATATATATAAATGAAGAGTAACTGTGCAAACTGTGCTGTGTAACTGGTTGTGTGATGTATCCTGCATTCACCCCCTGTCTGAGTCATAAGAATATAAGAACGGCCATACTGAGTCACACCAAAGGGTCATCTAGCCCAGTATCCTGTCTTCCGACAGCGGCCAATGCCAGGTGCTTCAGAGGGAATGAACAGAACAGGACAGGTAATCAAGTGATCCATCCTCTTTCTCCCATTCCCAGCTAGGGACACCATCCCTGCCCATCCCAACTAATTGCCATTGATGGATCTATCCTCCGTGAATTTATCTAGTTCTCTGGTCCACTCACTGTTGCTTTGCTGTATGCCAAATAAAAATACCTGAGTGATAAAATGTGGAGTTGAACTGAGTGTTTGGGAAGCCAAGTAGAAAGAGGTCTTGGGGGGAGGATGGGAAAGGGGGGATCCCAACACTATCCACTGACTCTGCATGATGAAACTGAGAATCATTATAGAGTTCTGAGGCAATGGTAAATAGGGGCCTAATTCAAATCCCATTGGGAGTCTTTCCCCTGACTTCTAGTGGGCTTTGAATCAGAGCGTAGTGGAACAGAACATCTTTATTTGAGATTCTGGATCTGATTCTTTTCTGACCTACCCTCGTGTAACTCTATTAGCTACATTGATTTACCCTGATGTAAGAGGAGAATCAAACCCTTACCCTGAGCCCAATCCAGCATTCTTTGCACAATATTACATTAACTTCAAAGGGAGTTTTGGGTGTGTGAGGACTGCCAGCTTGGGGCCTCTGAAGGATGCACAATATTGCTGAAGGAAAGGACAAAACCTATGAAAGAAGGTTCAAAATGTTGTAGTTTATAACAACATTGTTGTGTAAAAACATGTTTCATCCAACATAAGAGCTCCTGCTTAGAGAATCTTACCTAAAAGTTTGCATGAGTACTGAAGGGTTTTGTTCTTGTTTTAAACTGTTCCTTTAAGATTCCCTTAATTTGAAAGGTTCAGAGCTCTTACCTTCAATAATACACTGATCTGGGCTAGGAATTTTCTTCCCAATCTCCATGACATATGCTTTCACTTTACTAAGATTTTCCTTTAAGTGCAAGTAGAGCTTATCCTGATATTCCAACGGATTTTTTATTGTCTCTGTACTTCCTTCATGGCAGTTTTCTTCAACAGATTCTGGCAAATTTTCTAATTCTGTACATTTGATACTTGGGTGTGAAACTGAAGAATTTTCCAGCTGCGATTCTTCAGTGTCTGGACTAAGAGGCAATTTGTCATTTTCTTGGCTAAGATACATTTCTGTGAAAGAGATGCCAGCTGCTATATCTCCATTGTCCATGTCTTGTCCATTGTCTGAATTCATCCCCTTTGTACGGATTGCATGCAAAGCTAGACTTTTGGACCTGCAATGCAAATAAAGGGAAAGACAAATGGTTTGTGATAGAGGTAAGATGGGCTGCAGCATGCTGAAGAATCAGATAAGATTTCTGGCCAAATTCTGCTCTCATTTACATCTGTGAAGCTGCTTTGGTGCAACTCAGAGCAGAATTTGGGCCTAAATATCCTGTTGGTGGGCAAATACGCATAGCTTTTAATAAACCTGTATTTCAAAAACAGGTACTCAGAACCCAAATCAAACCACAACTGTAGTAAGTGAAAGAAGTCAGACAACAATATCTATATATCAAAACATATGCACATTAGAGAATGCACCAGTGTATCTATCACTCATCACTATAATATCTCAGTATCCAGTCTATCAATCACATTATAAAATTATACCATCCAGCAGTGGTTCAAGCAAATCTGGAGTTCTCTCCAAAGTCCTTCAGCTGGGCCACCTTCACCACAAGCCCCAACATTCAGGAACTGGTTCTCCACTCTCTTGTATAGTCATTTGCACCAGAGTAAATGAGGTATAAAATTCTACTACTGATGTGAGTGAAGAATTCTGATTTGGCAGCATTTTACACTCTGAACAGTTGTATATGAGTGCAAAGGTGGAAGGCAATGGAGAATCAAGCCCTCAATGGGCATCCTTCTCCACCACTCCTTCCCCAACATGGGAAACTGTAGTCCTTAAAGGGGAGCTGGGGAACAGCAAATGCGCACACAACTGGTACATGTGTCTCTGGAGAGAATTAGGAGAAAAGTGGGCATAGGTTCCCTGTTAAACAGGAGGAGGATGGAACCTATGACAGGTCCCAGGAGAGAAGATGTCCAAATTCCCCAAAGGCTCAAGTTTTCACCACAGAACTCTAAGTCAGTATGAAATGTGTCATGCTGCACCCATGCAACATTGCAGCATGAGCAGTAAACATCCCACTAGAACTGGTGAGGCCTGCATGTCCTAGAGGTACATCCTAGTTGCAAGTTCTTTGGGCTGTGCTTGGTCCCAACACACAAAGGGTCTAATCAGAATCAAGCTTAACTTGACACAAAGTATCAATCCAGAGTAACTGAGGGCATAATATGACCCCAAATATTGATACAAATATATTATCTAAACTAGTTAGAGTTGCTACTATTAGTATCCAGGAGAGTTCTTTGAATCTTCATTTCTAGAGCAAAAAGAAAAGGAGTACTTGTGGCACCTTAGAGACTAACCAATTTATTTGAACATAAGCTTTCGTGAGCTACAGCTCACTTCATCGGATGCATACTGTGGAAAGTACAGAAGACGTTTATATACACACAAACCATGAAAAAATGGGTGATTATCACTACAAAAGGTTTTCTCTCCCCCACCCCACTCTCCTGCTGGTAATAGCTTATGTAAAGTGATCCCTCTCCTTACAATGTGTATGATAATCAAGGTGGGCCATTTCCAGCACAAATCCAGGTTATCTCCCCCTCCACGCCCCCCGACAACAAACACTCTCCTGTTGGTAATAGCTTATCTATTTCCCCTTGTTTTTTCCACCCCCCCCTTCCTCAGACGTTCTTGTTAAACCCTGGATTTGTGCTGGAAATGGCACACCTTGATTATCATGCACATTGTAAGGAGAGTGATCACTTTAGATAAGCTATTACCAACAGAAGAGTGTTTGTTGGGGGGGGGGGAGATAACCTGGATTTGTGCTGCTGTACCCCTTTCAAGAGGTAGATTTGTCTTGTGTACCCCAAGTTTCACCTCACTTGCTTAAAAGTCAGACATAAAAATAAAGTGTCACAGCACACTAGTACAGAAAAATTGCTTACTTTCTCATTTTTCTCATGTAATTATAAAATAAATTGCAACCCACCAGACTGAGAAACACTAATATAGTATATAGTATGGGTATGTCTACTCTGCAAAATTAGGTCGAATTTATAGAAGTCAGTTTTTTAGAAATCGGTTTTATATATTCGAGTGTGTGTCCCCCCACAGGAAATGCTCTAAGTGCATTAAGTGAATTAACTCGGCGGAGTGCTTCCACAGTACCGAGGCTAGAGTCGACTTCCGGAGCGTTGCACTGTGGGTAGCTATCCCACAGTTCCCGCAGTCTCTGCTGCCCATTGGAATTCTGGGTTGAGATCCCAATGCCTGATGGGGCTAAAACATTGCCGCGGGTGGTTCTGGGTACATATCCTCAGGCCCCCATTCCCTCCCTCCCTCCGTGAAAGCAAGGGCAGACAATCGTTTTGGGCCTTTTTCCCTGAGTTATCTGTGCAGACGCCATACCACGGCAAGCATGGAGCCTGCTAAGGTAACCGTCACCCTATGTCTCCTGGGTGCTGGCAGACGAGGTACTGCATTGCTACACAGTAGCAGCAACCCATTGCCTTGTGGCAGCAGACGGTGCAATAGGACTGGTAGCCATCATCGTCATGTCTGAGGTGCTCCTGGCTGCGTCGGCCAGGAGCGCCTGGACAGACATGGGTGCAGGGACTAAATTTGGAGTGACTTGATCAAGTCATTCTCTTTAGTCCTGCAGTCAGTCCTATTGAACCATGTTATGGTGAGCAGGCAGGCGATATGGATTGCTAGCAGTCGTATTGTACCATCTTCTGCCGGGCAGCCATGAGATGTGGATGGCATGCAGTCCTTCTGCGCCGTCTGCTGCCAGCCAAAGATGTAAAAGATAGATGGAGTGTATCAAAACAAGAAATAGACCAGATTTGTTTTGTACTCATTTGCTTCCCCCCCCCCCCCCAGTCTAGGGGACTCATTCCTCTAGGTCACACTGCAGTCACTCACAGGGAAGGTGCAGCGAGGTAAATCTAGCCACGTATCAATCAGAGGCCAGACTAACCTCCTTGTTCATATAAGAACAATAACTTAGGTGCACCATTTCTTATTGGAACCCTCCGTGAAGTCCTGCCTGAAATACTCCTTGATGTAAAGCCACTCCCTATGTTGATTTTAGCTCCCTGAAGCCAACCCTGTAAGCCGTGTCGTCAGTCGCCCCTGCCTCCGTCAGAGCAACGGCAGACAATTGTTCCGCGCCTTTTTTCTGTGCGGACACCATACCAAGGCAAGCATGGAGGCCGCTCAGCTCACTTTGGCAATTAGGAACACATTAAACACCACACGCATTATCCAGCAGTATATGCAGCGCCAGAACTTGGCAGAGCGATACCGGGTGAGTAGGCGACGTCACCGCGGTCACATGAGTGATCAGGACATGGACACAGATTTCTCTGAAAGCATGGGCCCTGCCAATGCATGCATCATGGTGCTAATGGGGCAGGTTCATGCTGTGGAACACCGATTCTGGGCTTGGGAAACAAGCACAGACTGGTGGGACCGCATAGTGTTGCAGGTCTGGGACGATTCCCAGTGGCTGCAAAACTTTCGCATGCGTAAAGGCACTTTCATGGAACTTTGTGACTTGCTTTCCCCTGCCCTGAAGCGCATGAATACCAAGATGAGAGCAACCCTCACAGTTGAGAAGCAAGTGGCGATAGCCCTGTGGAAGCTTGCAATGCCAGACAGCTACCGGTCAGTTGGAAATCAATTTGGAGTGGGCAAATCTACTGTGGGGGCTGCTGTGATGCAAGTAGCCCATGCAATCAAAGATCTGCTGATATCAAGGGTAGTGACCCTGGGAAATGTGCAGGTCATAGTGGATGGCTTTGCTGCAATGGGATTCCCTAACCGTGGTGGGGCCATAGACGGAACCCTTATCCCTATCTTGGCACCGGAGCACCAAGCCGGCGAGTACATACCCCGCAAGGGGTACTTTTCAATAGTGCTGCAAGCTCTGGTGGATCACAAGGGACATTTCACCAACATCAACGTGGGATGGCCGGGAAAGGTACATGACGCTCGCATCTTCAGGAACTCTGATCTGTTTCAAAAGCTGCAGGAAGGGACTTTATTAAAATAACTGCTGGGGATGTTGAAATGCCTATAGTTATCCTTGGGGACCAGCCTACCCCTTAATGCCAAGGCTCATGAAGCCGTACACAGGCAGCCTGGACAGTAGTCAGGAGCTGTTCAACTACAGGCTGAGCAAGTGCAGAATGGTGGTAGAATGTGCATTTGGACGTTTAAAGGCACGCTGGCGCAGTTTACTGACTCGCTTAGACCTCAGCGAAACCAATATTCCCACTGTTATTACTGTTTGCTGTGTGCTCCACAATATCTGTGAGAGTAAGGGGGAGACGTTTATGGCGGGGTGGGAGGTTGAGGCAAGTCGCCTGGCTGCTGGTTACGCACAGCCGGACACCAGGGCAGTTAGAAGAGCACAGGAGGGTGCGGTACGCATCAGAGAAGCTTTCAAAACCAGTTTCATGACTGGCCAGGCTATGCTGTGAAAGTTCTCTTTGTTTCTCCTTGATGAAACCCCCCGCCCCTTGGTTCACTCTACCCTCCTCTCCTCCCTTCGATCACCGCTTGCAGAGGCAATAAAGTCACTGTTGCTTCACATTCATGCATTCTTTATTCATTCATCACACAAATAGGGGGATGACTACCAAGGTAGCCCAGGAGGGGTGGTGGAGGAGGGAAGGAAAATGCCACACAGCACTTTAAGCACAACACTTTAAAAGTTTACAACTCTAAAATTTATTGAATGCCAGCCTTTTTTTTTTTGGGCAATCCTCTGTGGTGGAGTGGCTGGTTGGCCAGTGGCCCCCCCACCGCTTTCTTGGGTGTCTGGGTGTGGAGGCTATGGAACTTGGGGAGGAGGGCGGTTGGTTACACAGGGGCTGTAGTGGCAGTATGTGCTCCAGCTGCCTTTGCTGCAGCTCAACCATACACTGGAGCATACTGGTTTGATCCTCCAGCAGCCTCAGCATTGAATCCTGCCTCCTCTCATCATGCTGCCGCCACATTTGAGCTTCAGCCCTCTCTTCAGCCCGCCACTTACTCTCTTCAGCCCGCCACCTCTCCTCCCGGGCATTTTGTGCTTTCCTGCACTCTGACATTATTTGCCTCCACGCATTCGTCTGTGCTCTGTCAGTGTGGGAGGACAGCATGAGCTCAGAGAACATTTCATCACGAGTGCGTTTTTTTTCCTTTCTAATCTTCACTAGCCTCTGGGAAGGAGAAGATCCTGTGATCATTGAAACACATGCAGCTGGTGGAGAAAAAAAAAGGGACAGCGGTACTTAAAAAGACACATTTTATAAAACAGTGGCTACAGTCTTTCAGGGTAAACCTTGCTGTTAACATTACATACATAGCACATGTGCTTTCGTTACAAGGTCGCATTTTGCATCCCCCCACCGTGTGGCTACCCCCTCAACCTTTCCCCCTCCCCATGGCTAACAGCGAGGAACATTTCTGTTCAGCTGCAGGCAAACAGCCCAGCAGGAACGGGCTCCTCTGAGTGTCCCCTGAAGAAAAGCACCCTATTTCAACCAGGTGACCATGAATGACATCACTCTCCTGAGGATAACACAGAGAGATAAAGAACGGATGTTGTTTGAACGCCAGCAAACATACACTGCAATGCTTTGTTATACAATGATTCCCGAGTTCGTGTTACTGGCCTGGAGTGGTAAAGTGTCCTACCATGAAGGACGCAATAAGGCTGCCCTCCCTAGAAACCTTTTGCAAAGGCTTTGGGAGTACATCCAGGAGGGCCGCGAATGCCAGGGCAAATTAATCCTTTCACATGCTTGCTTTTAAACCATGTATAGTATTTTAAAAGGTACACTCACCGGAGGTCCCTTTTCCGCCTGCTGGGTCCAGAAGGCAGCCTTGGGTGGGTTCAGGGGGTACTGGCTCCATGTCCAGGGTGAGAAACAGTTCCTGGCTGTCGTTTCTCTGCTTGCTTGCTGTGAGCTATCTACAACCTCATCATCATCATCATCTTCTTCGTCCCCAAAACCTGCTTCCGTGTTGCCTCCATCTCCATTGAAGGAGTCAAAAAACACGGCTGAGGTAGTGGTGGCTGAACCCCCTAAAATGGCATGCAGCTCATCATAGAAGTGGCATGTTTGGGGCTCTGACCTGGAGCGGCCGTTCGCCCCTCTGGTTTTCTGGTAGGCTTGCCTCAGCTCCTTAAGTTTCACGCGGCACTGCTTCGGATCCCTGTTATGGCCTCTGTCCTTCATGCCCTGGGAGATTTTGACAAAGGTTTTGGCATTTCGAAAACTGGACCGGAGTTCTGATAGCACGGATTCCTCTCCTCATACAGCGGTCAGATCCCGTACCTCCCGTTTGGTCCATGATGGAGCTCTTTTGCAATTCTGGGACTCCATCATGATCACCTCTGCTGATGAGCTCTGCATGGTCACCTGCAGCTTGCCACGCTGGCCAAACAGGAAATGAGATTCAAAAGTTCGCAGTTCTTTTCCTGTCTACCTGGCCAGTGCATCTGAGTTGAGAGTGCTGTCCAGAGCGGTCACAATGGAGCACTCTGGATAGCTCCCGCAGGCCAATACCGTCGAATTGTGTCCACAGTACCCCAAATTCGACCCGGCAAGGCTGATTTAAGCACTAATCCACTTGTCAGGGGTGGAGTAAGGAAATGGATTTTAAGAGCCCTTTAAGTCAAAATAAAGGGCTTCATCGTGTGGACGGGTGCAGGTTTACATCGATTTAACGCTGCTAAATTCGACCTAAAGTCCTAGTGTAGACCAGGGCATAGAGCAGTATAAACAAGTCATTGTCTGTATGAAATGTTAGTTTGTACTGAATTTGCTAGTCTTTTCATGTAGCCTTTTGTAAAACTAGACAAATATCTAGATGAGTTGATGTACCCCCTGGAATACCTCTGCATACCCTCAGGGTATGCATACCCCTGGTGGAGAACCACTGTTCTAGAGTGTTCTGTAAACAAATATGTTCCTCTTCCTTCTCTCTTGTCATGTTAGGCCAGGTTAAATACGTAGTTAGAAAGATCTTACCCAGCTCTGAGACACCCTGACAAGAGATCTGGTTAGAATTAGACTCATGGTGCCCACAGGTATACTATAATTGAACTATTCCCT
Organism: Lepidochelys kempii; assembly: GCF_965140285.1. NCBI lineage: Eukaryota > Metazoa > Chordata > Testudines > Cheloniidae > Lepidochelys > Lepidochelys kempii. Next base: position 24,166,528 of record NC_136388.1, on the reverse strand, counting down.
TAATATTTGGATGAAGCTTTATTGAAAGACTGATATGCATGAAAGCCACTCATGCATTTTACATAATCATACCTGTTAAATCTCATATCCTTCCTTTCTTCTTTAGAAACCTGGCCTAAACTATATCTACGCACAGAGCCAGGAGTACTGTTGTCAACATTTATTTTTTCTTCAAAAGCCTGTATTTTAACTTGAAGCTTTTCATCCTCTTCATTTCCATTCATAACAGATTTTAAATCATCCAGCTGTACAGGAGATTCTGCTTCAGCGTCATTTTCTGTCCTTAAGAAGAAAAAATCAGGGGTTTAACACGGTCATGCTTTGCCCAAGATGACATTGACAGTGTCTCTCTTACTTTGAACCACATACTGTATCTGGTAAAATAATTGTGTGTCAGTAGTGAACTTCTTAGAACTTGATTAATCATTTTCAGAAACAGCTTTCAGCTCAATATCTATGTCAAAAGGATTAGAAACATTAAATATCTATGACAACACTGGATTAGAAATAGCATACAATATATCTGCAAAGGTAAAAACAACGCTTCCTCTTGATATGGCCTCAACCACATTCCCACCAGCAAACCTCTCAGGGAAACGTTTTTCATTTGAATTTAGGCCAGTCCTACAAAGCTATTAAACAACCATTTATTATAGCATACTTATAAACCAACAGTAGAGCTCACAGTGGAATCTGTGAATGTTTGTGGTTTTACAAAATTGTACATGTACTTTCTCCTGAATAATTGTATTCTGAGTAAGAAAAGCCTATTTCAAAACTCGGCACTTGGGAAGAAACTGACTAAGAGGAAGTTTTAAGTAATCTGACTCACGTTCAGCACAAGAAACCCCAGAATACTTAACATGGGCTTATTTAGAACTCTGTGCAGCTCAAGTTTCTATTTAATAGAACAAAATGGTTAGAAATTTACCTCATCATTAAAATTTTCAAGCACAGAGTTTGGTAAACTCAAGTGCAATAATAAATTTGGATTTAAAGCACCAGTTAACAGGAAGTTATCACTCTTAAAAATATAGGACCTAATTCTGCCCTCAAACACACCTGTGAACCTCATTGATTTCACAGCACTGATGAAAATGATTGTCTCAATGATGACACTGTCGTATCATTAGTGATGAATTCTGTCTGCAGTTGATTTCAGTGGAGTTACATAGGGGTAGCTAACGGTAGAATAATCTGCACCTGCCAAATTGCCCTGGCATGGAGGGAGCCCGTTGAAAGCAGGTCATGGTATCCAATCCTAAATGGATCCACTTTCTAACCCCCTACCAATGGGTGTCACAGAGGAGCTGCAGCTGTTATTCCAGCTCATAGGCTAGTGTAGCAGCAGTGGACAGGTGATATTGCAGCTCTGCAGCCCTTCCAGCAGTTGTGGGGAAGGATTTCATTCATCCAAACAGGAGATACTTGCCTAAAGTCTGATTTCTTAGACCAAAATTTTCAAACCTCAGTGCTAGGCACTTAGATCCATACTGAAGCCCCTAAAAGAAGGGGCCTGATCTTCAAAGATACTGTTCACCTGCAACTCTCATTGCCAAGGGCGCACAGAACCTCTGAATATCAGGCCATTTTTTACAAAAGCCAAAATATGGAATTAGGCGCCTACCTACAGCCACTGTAGTTTGAACATTTTGAGCTTTGTTTTTATGCAGCAGCGAGGAAACTGAATTTATTAGAATCAATCATGTTTACTCCAACGGTGCCTAATGGCCAGCCAAGAATGGGGGCCGATTGTGCTGGGTCTGCACAAACCCGGAGTAGTAGATAGTCCTTGCCCTGAAGATCTTACAATCTGAATAGACCAGACAGACATAGGGTGGGGGAAGAGGTAGACCACACGAGCAAAGCGAACTGTGTGATAGCAGCAAGTGGTATGTTAGTTCCATAGTTCTGTGTGTGTGTGTGTGTGTGTGTGTGTGTGTGTGTTTGTGTTCATTCTTAGGTGGGGATAAGCTGGAAAGGGAGGTGAAGGGGACAGGGCAGGGAAGAAGAGGGTAAGAGAGACAGGTGTGCAGTGAAGCAGAGGTAAAAAGACTGTGAGGGAAGGGGTGGATTGGCGCAAACAGCCTATCAGCACAGGATGAAGAAAGTCCAGTCAACACTATAGGAAGTTCCCTGAATGCCCGGTAGTCCCTTCCTTGACTGCTCCTGTTCCTACCAGCTGGAGTCTGTGGCTGGCTCATCTCTGCAGTTTTTTCCCCAAAACCTAATGGGGGGGGGGTCATAGCGGTCCTAGAGAGAGAGTGTAAGGGGGGGAATGAGACAACAAAACTATGGGGGTAGTATGTACAGTAATTCATAGAGGGATGAGTTACCACATTTTACAAGCTCAAAACATACCTATGCCATACTTTAGCCTCTTATGTGTAATATTTAAAGATTTCTTAATATCAGAACCCTATCACAGGGTTAAAGAGTGGAGTGTGAGTATTTTTAACTTTATTCACACATTTAAACATTATATCATAATTTGAATTTTTTTAATGATCTCTTTTTCTTTTTTTAAAAATGAGTGTCCAAGTGGATAAATTATTAAATGCAAAATAGCTAGGTGTCTGGAATGTCACGGATGAGAGTTAAAATGCAATGTTGCCAAATATAGCAGAATCTAGCTAATTCATATTCAAGACTGGAAGGCCTATTGAGAATTTCCAAATATTGCAAATTATTGCTTATGAAAACAAACATATTTAACAGAAGCAACCAAGGATACTGAATCACAAAGTTTAATTTTTCATTTGTTTTGATGTAGGCAATAGGTCCTGATATAGTAATAAATATTCTGGAGACCATTTTGTAAAAGTAATGAAGTCTTAGTAATAAGGAACCTTACTACAGATTTGGCTATAAAATCTTTGCAGAGATGTAGAACAAGACTTAATCTCACCTATTGTTATCTCTCTATGTATCAATGGTATGCCCATTACCATGTCAACTATGTTCTAATAAAATTATATATAGCAAACTCCTGTTCATTGGGATTTTGGAGTGGGGTATTTGATGGAGCAATCAGGTTTGTGGATTAGAGGAATGTGAATGAACAAGGCTCTACAGAATTCTGAAATAAGACCAGACTCTGAGTAAACTGAGCTTGGTTTGTTTTCACCCCTCCCCACTTGGGATGTAATCCAAAGGCCACTGAACTCAATGGGAGTCTTTCCATTGACTTGAATGGACATTGGATCATGCTCTCAAAGGAAATGTTATCATAGTGTTTCTTTCATGGATACATTTGGTTCCATTTGTCAGATGTAAACCAACAGTGACTTTGTTAAAAATATGGTTCATTATAACTCAGAAGTCCACAAATCAACAGCTTGGCTCAAACTCAACTAGCCCGCCAATACCAGGCTCCTGGGACTTTCAGGATAGCTGGTTCCATTCTTAATGGACAAAACAAAATACTCATCTCTTGGGATATCCTTGGGGGGCAGGCCTCATTATCTCTCTTATGTAAGCCCAGGCTCACTGCAGTAACAATGTCACCTTTTGACATGAAGCCATTCTTAACACGCAGAAAAGATGTAACCAACATGAAATACTTCACTGAGCCTACATACTGTGCATGGCTGAAAGACAGGCAAGCTGTTCTCTTGGCTCCTCCAGTCAAACAACAATAAAATTAACAATTGTGTAAAATCTTGGCAAAATGATTGAATACATTACTGACACTGCTGGAGTTGGCCCCACTTACCCCAGAGCTGAATTTGGCCCAAACTGTTTTCAGGAGACAAGAGATGTAGAAATATCCAAGGAAGTATATAGAACATGTTTGCAGGAAGATTTTGGTGGCACCATATTCCTTATTACTGAATTACTTTTCAACTCTCTATGATGAGGTATCAAAATATTACACAGGTAACCAGATGATCATAAGAACAATATTTGTATTTCTATACACACTCCCCCCCACCAGCTGCTGAGAATGTGATGCAGCACAATCCAAATACCTTTCTAAAAACACACGAAGGGTGGGATTTTCAAAAGCGTGCCATGCTGGCCTACCTCTGCTCCCGCTGCAGTCATATGGGAGGATCAAGTTTTACTACTAAGGCTCCCCAAGCAAAGACATAATCACCTCCTGAACTAAGAAGCAATGGTAGAATCTCTAAAAGACAGGTCGAATGTAAGCATAGGTAAGTATCAGAGCAATGTTCAAAGATATTGAATAGAGTCAGGGTCTACAGCCTTAAAAGCTTCAAAAATACAGTGTCACCTTACTATCACTTTCCACCTTAGAGGTAGCTAAAGTAAAGACATTCTGTGAGTGGGCAGGCACAATCTGTTAATGATTTCTCAAATCATTATGAACAAGCTGTGTGTGAGCAATGGAGATGCCCTGCTATAAGTGCTGCTGCATGTCTTGCTAAGGGAGAATTATTAGAATCAAACTTTACTGTCACTAGAACATGAGCTTTATCCAGTCAAACTTCATGACCCATATTGTTTCCAAAGCAGATAGCAATGTCACCCTACTGTACCATATCATCATATGAATTTCTTAAATACAGCTACAATCCTTTACACCATAACAAACATTGCTTTAAAGATGGATAAATGGAAGAGAAAATGAAAGGCATATGAATTGTAAATGACACCATATGCCAGACTTTTCTTCTCCTATAAAAAGAAGAAATAATTTCATCCAGCCACTATATAAAAATAAACAACAAAGAGCAGTCTGGCTTGCATGCTTACTTTGTTGTTCCGAGGAATGGTGGTTGGGAAGCTTCATTATATTCTGTATTTTCTTTTTTAAATTGACCATGACAGACTTCTAAGTTGGATCAGCACACATGAACATTCTACATTCACTTTTAAAAGTTATCTCTGGGGGTGAATGACATGCCTCTTTGTGATAGTAGGTGGCAATGCTAATAGACCATCACATGATTTTAATGATACTCTCCACGAAATGCATGCAAAATACCCCATGTCAAATGATTCCAAGCCAACAGTTACTTAGAAGAAATCCGTTTTTCCTTATGGAAACATGATTCTAAAAGGAATGGGTTATTGTTCATGCACACAGATAAAAAGTCTATTGTTCTTTCACAGCACAAATACTCTGAATTGTTACTCTTGTTTAAGAAAAACTTTCTGCAATTAAGTAGTTACAGTAGCTCTGGAGCTACTGGGTATATTTCCACATTCAGGGCCTGATTCTGATCTCACTTACACTAGTACAAATCAGTGCTAAATCCAATGAAGGCAGTGGAGTTACACCGTTTAACTTTGTTCCTAACTTTTGGTCTACTTTTCTTCTTGCTCCTCATCTATCTGATGTTGTCCTTGGCTAAGCCTCTGAAATATAAAACCAGGGAATAGTGTAAGTTTTTTAAAGTTCTGCATTCGATTAAGATCTTTGTTTTATTCTATGACCTCTTATACCTATATTTTTAAAGGTATGTCAACTCAGCCTCTAATTTGGCACCTATAATTGTGTAAGGCATAGCACAAAGAACTGCAGGTGCATATGGCAACATTTACGGCCTGATCCACAGCCCAGTGAAGTCAAGGGGACTTCAATGGAAAGTGCACCAAGCCCTGGGACAGCTAATTGTGATTCAGTGTGCATTCAGTCAAGGAGCTAGATGTTTACATACTTTCAGAAATAGAAGCTCTTTTATTCTAACATGAGGCCCTTGCTGAGCCTTTACACAGTGCAGCCTGATGGTTTATTATCCTTTTATTCCTTTATTTATTATTATCCTATTCCTTTATCATTATTTATTCTCTACATTGTGGACTGAAGGCCAAATTCTGCCCTATATCGAAAAGAATTAAATCCTGAACAACTCCACTGAAGCCCTATGGCAACTTCGTGATTTGCCCTGGGTTTGCATTGGTGTAACATAATATTTGGCCCTGAGTCCACGTGGTCACTTTTGAAATGTTAAAACTTTGTTTTTTCAATTTTCTATATGCTCTGGTGAGAGTCAAACACACATACACAACCAAATATTAGAAAAGCAATATATGTCTCTCACTCTCCCCAGGGGTTTCTTCCACTCAGCAGAGTGCGTTCTTTCAGTTTAGAATTTTGTGGGAAAAGATTGAAAAATATTTCATTGACATTTTAATGAAAAATGTCTTCTGCTTTTCAACCAATTGCACCAGACATGGAGTAGCGTAGGGATATCATAACATTTCAGTGGGTGGAATACCTTTTGAGCCTTCCTGGTATTACTAATTTATCAAGTGAACAAACATGATCTAGATCAATAATTATTAAACTCTTCTATCAGATGGTTTGTGAAGCCTCCCCTCCTTCTACTGCTTCATTATAATTCCCACAATACAAATGACAACTGACGTTATTATTCCCCTTTAGTTACTCTTGGACTACTTTCCAACACATGCATGTTATTTCACATGGACTTATTTTCTATTCCCAGTTATATTCTCCAGTGACTTTAATAAACTCTTTGCAAGAGCGAGCGCCAAGACTTTTAAAGGTGTTTAGGTGTTGCTGAACTCAGCACTGCAATGCCTGAGGATCCTAAAACCCATTTTCAAAAGCGATTTAGGCACTTAGGAGCCTCTATCCCATCAATGTCCATGAGATTTAGGCTCCTAAATGCCTAAATCGCTTTTGAAAATGAGCTTTAGGATCCTCAATCAGTTAGGCATTGCAATACTGAGCACAGCAGCAACCCCTAAATACCTTTACAGATCTGGGCCTCAGATCTATTTTTTGACCAAGCACTTTATCACCAGGTGAGTTGCATAAATTTCTCACAGCTTTCCTTAAAAATGATTCAGTTCCATGGGGCTCCTCTCTTTTTTACTATTTAACTCTCTCCAGAATGCCAATTAATTGTTTCTTGAATGACCCCAGCATTTTGGCTTCCACTCATTATCATGCCTCCGAGGCCATTCCTCACATTTATGAGCTTGATGACATCTGTGTTGAATTTTATCATAGAAGTAGTTTCCCTTTCTGTCCTCTTGACCTGTCACATTCCACATAATGGTATTTATACAGCTCTCAGTAAAAATAGCAACTAGTGTACCTTCGCTGTAAACTACACTAAATATCATTTGAACTATCCTCAGTGGGACAAATACTGGAACAGTCAAAGTACTTTGTTACGAGGTGCATTAGAAAGAGGTTCGTGGTGCTGGTGATGGAGGGTTAGAAAAACTTATTTAGACATTTGAAAATACTTTCTCCCTATTTATTTTGTCCATTTGGCAGCTACTAACTTGTGGGGAAAGGGGCAATTTCAGTAACTGTTCCTGTAGGCTTTTCTGTTTATCTTTTGGACTAAACTCAGTTGATAAAACATACCACCTTACTTTTAAAGAGAACTTTTGGTTAAATGAAGCTTGGTTACATCCCTTGGCAGGGACAGATTAAGGCAGCCCCAGCTCCTGGAGTCATGTGAGTACATCAGACTCTCAGCTTTCTTTTTTATTTATTTTTTTAATGTAGTCTTCATGGTCACTAAGGACAGCTTGAAAATGTAACTCAGGTGTCACCAATACAGTGATGTCTGTCTCAGTCTGAAACAATAGCTCTAAGAGGTGTGAACTGCCCCAGGCATCTCAATGGGACATTTACTCTAAGACCCACTACTCTGGGGTACCCTGACAACACCACGCAAGCAGAGGGCCTATGAGGTAGGAAGGCAAGGGGTCCCAAAACCCAAGCAGATATAGCTAAACTGCTGGGGTAAATGCTAGAAGAACCCCTTGTTGCCACCACCATCTCCTCAGGGAAAAGAATGAACTTCTGCTGCCACTCCTGGTGTGTGTGTGGGGAGCAGGGGTGAGGGGGCCCACATCACTATCTCAGTCTGTTTGGAGAGAAGAGAGCTCCCGTGCCACCACATCTTCAAAAGAGGGCAGGGCTAAAACACAGAGCCCCGTGCCATGTCTGTGCCTCTGGCCCCGGCTTACCTTAATCTGGCCCTGTCTCCTGGACTTGCACTGTCCCTCTTCACAGTGTTCCGGGTTCCCCAACCCCAGTGGATCAATAAGAAGCTACAAGCAACTTCTACAGAGCTAACCAGCAGGCTTCACAGGCCCTACTCCAGGTTCTCCAAAGTCAGCTGGCTGCAAAAGCTTCACTCTGAGCTCCCAGAACCAGAGCATAGTGAAAATAAGGCCAACTGGCTTCAGAGACTGGCTGGCTTTAAAGGGTCTGTGCCACATTCACCCTGCCCTGTCCCTGGAGGATTCCAGCCAGCAGGTCATGAAGAAATAGACCACTGATGGTTATTCGTTACTGTGTTCTAGGTTTGGGGGACCCAAAGAACAGACTTAGGATCTAGAGATGAAATCCTGGCTCCATTGAAGTCACTGGCAAAATGCCCCATTGATTTCAGTGGAGGCAGGATTTCACCCCTAGATGTCAGGAGTGAGATCCTTTAAGATCAGGAGGGGTGGTGAGCAGGTTTTGAGGATTGCACATGAGGTTGACAGGACCCAGACCACAGACTTCAGAACCTGCTGAGGCAGCTCCCCCAGTGTTCTGGAGGATTGAGACCTCCCCGGAGTCAGGTCTGCCCCCTAGTGCTTTTTGCAGTGTTATTGTAGCTACATTTAAACACAAGAAGACAAAAAAATCCAGTTCTTTAACTTTGGGAGGGAACCTGACCGGAAGATTGGTCAGCAATGCTGATGGAAGCATATGGTAAGAATTTTACCTTAAACCAAGCATAGTTTGTAAAGTTTTAGCAGTAGAAAGCATTTTATCATTATTTTTCTTGTAACCATTTCTGATTTTAAAGCCTTAATACTTGTACTCACTTAAAACCTATTTTTTGTAGTTAAATACACCTTTTTTTGTTCTTAATCAAAATTAATCCAGTGTCGTGAATTGTGTGAGTAACTCCATTTAAGAAGGCAAGTTGTTGTATATTATTCTCTTACAGGGACAATGGACCTTTGTTATCTGAACTGTCCAGGAGAGGGTTGGACAGTGTAATACAGAATACACATTTCTGGAGGGAAAATCCAGGTCTGGGAGTGTGTTGGGTTTGTGGTAACCCAGGCTGGTAGAAGCCAGAGTGTGATTGGAGCATGTTGGCAGGCTGCAGCTGTACAGAGACACTCAGAGTGTGATGTGCATGGTGGAAGGCTGTTTGTGAGCAGCCCAGGTGGGAGCTACAGCAGCAAGACATTGTAAGGCACCCAAGGTTCAGGGCAGGGGTGACACAGACCTTCTCTGGTGTGGATTGCACCCCAAAAGGTCATAGGGAACTAATATCTTTTACTGAACCAACTTCTGTTGGTGAAAGAGACACACTTTTGAGCTACATGAGTGCTTTTGTTTATCATCTTAGACCAAAAGGGCTAGATTGTGACTAGCCCTGCGAGGGCCTCATTTTGTCCCTCAGATGCCATGATAAGATGGGAGATGTTATGAGAGAACTCTATGTCTGTACAGATGTGAAGAGTTACTAGCTAAGGTGCCAATAGAAGGCATTCATGAACATGTAGCATAGTTTCTAGGTTTTGTAGGACAGATCAAACTTGTTGGTGTCCACTGCAAATGTCTTCCTTTGTGGTGTTCTTTACATCAGCTCTTCATATGGTTCAGGGGTTGATCCCATCACGTGCTCTCTGAATCAAGGGCTGTGAGGCAAGGGCTAACATCAGTAGAGATGTATTTATTAATCAGGTGATCTTGTTAGCTAGTCTACCTAAGAAAGGGTGAGGAGGAATGAGGGAAGGGTCATGGAGTCCCCCCACCCCCTCCCCAGTGACGCTAAGATGGCACTGGAAGAGCACAGGTTGCCTGCTTGCAAAGCCTGGATCCTGGCCTGTGCTCCCTCAGCACTCATGGTGATGCACCTGCAAGCTAAGGCCAAAGAGTCACAGTTCAGCCCTTTCATCCAACCAGCCTCAGCACGCATCAGCCTCCATGACTGATTTCAGCCAAGCTCTGGGAATGGAGTTACTTCTGGTAACTGCTTTGCCTAGAGAAAACAAAGCACCTTTTTGTGTGACGCACAGAAATAGCAGTAGCTGTTTTTGATTTCTCTATGATGGAAAGGTGAGGGACAGTACGGTAGGTCATGTTTTGTGCATTAAATCCTTCCTAGTGTCCCTTTCTTCAAAGTATACGAAATGGGGAGCACTGCTCTCAGTCTGTGAGCAACAACTGAACAGAAGGTGTTTAGCTGGTTTATTGTTTTTTGTTTTAAAAGCTGGACATATCAAATCTTGTAAAACAATCCAACAACTGTGCAGAGCTAATCACTGGGCCATTTAAAAAAATTGCTGGATGCATCAAATTATGTAAAATATACTCCTAGCGAAAGTAAAAGAACATAAGAATGGTCACACTGGGTCAGACCAATGATCCATCTAGCCCTATATCCTGCCTTCTGACAATGGCAAATACCAGGTGCTTGAGAAGGAATGAACAGAACAGGGCAGTTATTGAGTGATACATCTCCTGTTGTCCACTCCCAGCTTCTGGCAGTCAGTGGTTAGGGACAACCAGAGCATGGGGTTGCATCCCTGACCATCTTGGCTATTAGCTATTGATGGACCTATCCTTCATGAACTTATCTAATTCTTTTTTGAACCCTGTTATAGTTTTGGCCTTCACAGTGTCCCCTGGCAATGAGTTCCACAGGTTGACTGTATGTTGTGGGAAGAACTACTTCATTTCTTTGTTTTAAACCTGCGGCCTGTTAATTTCACTGGGTGAGTCCTGGGTCTTGTGTTATGTGAAGGAGTAAATAACACTTCCTTATTCACTTTCTCCACACCAGTCATGATTTTATAGACCTCTATCATACCCTGAGATGTTTCCTGAGATGATCATTTTAGTATGAGATACTATGACCTGGGGCACTATATTCAGAGTGCAAACTTCAGTAGACACGTCCAAGGCAGTTACACGCCAAAAATCCAGCTACAGGTAATGTTAACTTAGTTTCTCAGGAAGAAGAGTTTTTTAAACTTTTGCATTATCCAGTTACAGCACCCAATGAGTGTAACTACATTTTCTAGGTCCTTCTCAACCTTCTCCCTTAGTCTCTTCTCCCAGACTTGGATACAATATTGGGTGACCAGATGTCCCAATTTTATCGGGACAGTCCTGATATTTGGGGCGTTTTCTTATATAGGCTCCAATTACCTCCCACCACCATCCCGATTTTTCACACTTGCTGTCTGGTCACCCTAATACCATACCACTTCCACATAGCTCCTGAAATCTGGAATAACCCCTGTCACGGTTCCTCCCCCACTCTGAACTCTAGGGTACAGATGTGGGGACCTGCATGAAAAACCTCCTAAGCTTATCTTTACCCGCTTAGGTCAAAACTTCCCCAAGGTACAAAATATTACACCCGTTATCCTTGGACCGCCCGCTACCACCACCAAACTAATACTGGTTACTGGGGAAGAGCTGTTTGGACGCATCCTTCCCCCCAAAATACTTCCCAAAACCTTGCACCCCACTTCCTGGACAAGGTTTGGTAAAAAGCCTCACCAATTTGCCTAGGTGACTACAGACCCAGACCCTTGGATCTTAAGAACAATGAACAATCCTCCCAACACTTGCACCCCCCACTTTCCTGGGAAATGTTGGATAAAAAGCCTCACCAATTTGCATAGGTGACCACAGACCCAAACCCTTGGATCTGAGAACAATGAAAAAGCATTCAGTGTTTTACAAGAAGACTTTTAATAAAAAATAGAAGTAAATAGAAATAAAGAAATCCCCCCTGTAAAATCAGGATGGTAGATATCTTATAGGGTAATTAGATTCAAAAACATAGAGAACCCCTCTAGGCAAAACCTTAAGTTACAAAAAAGATACACAGACAGAAATAGTTATTCTATTCAGCACAATTCTTTTCTCAGCCATTTAAAGAAATCATAATCTAACACATACCTAGCTAGATTACTTACTAAAAGTTCTAAGACTCCATTCCTGTCCTGTCCCTGGCCAAGACGACTACAGACAGACACAGACCCTTTGTTTCTCTCCCTCCTCCCAGCTTTTGAAAGTATCTTGTCTCCTCATTGGTCATTTTGGTCAGGTGCCAGCGAGGTTACCTTTAGCTTCTTAACCCTTTACAGGTGAGAGGAGCTTTCCCCTGGCCAGGAGGGATTTCAAAGGGGTTTACCCTTCCCTTTATATTTATGACAACCCCTCTCTTCTCAGGTGCCAAGCAACCTCTTGCTATTCTATTCAGATTATTATACTGAGCCCAGCACCTTGGTATCCAAACACTTTCCAGCAGTGCACTAAGTAATATGATTAGCTACAAATCTCCCACAAATCACACCTAAAACACACTTTCACCTTTCAACACTGATCTCTGCTTTGGTGCTGTCCATCCCTATTTCTGCATTTGATCTTGTAAGCTGCACATTGTATTTGGCTGAGTTAGATTGTAAGCTTCTATGAGTAGGGATATTGTTTATTATATTACGTGTTTGTCAAACATTCTGTACACCTGCAAGGCTCTTGAAATGAAATAATCCAGTGGCCAGTTCATGTATGTTGATACAAACCTTATGCCTTTCTCTTCTGTTGATGTCCCCACATGAGAAGCTAGTCACATACTTAGAAGCACAGTGACAAATTCAAGTCTGGGGTAATTCCACTGAAGTTAGGTCCATATTGTTTATTTTATTTCAAGCAAAGGCTTTTCAAGCTCTCAAATGAAAGTCACAGGGATTATTTTCACTCCACATTAGAAAATCTGAGCAATGCCTCCTGTCAACTGAGCTAATACACATGTTATCTGGAGGAAGGTATGGTGAAGCCTCCTCGTGAGATACTAAAAGTTAAAATAAATACTTGAAAATCTGTGTATTAAGTTACTTCTGATAGGAGAAGGGACAAAAGTCTTAGAAAACAGGAGTGCCCCATACACTGAGCAATGTGTAAGTGTATGAGCAGAATCATTATTTGATATTTCTGCAATGGTCCTAAAAATAATTTTCTTTACCTCCTCCCTTAAATGCCACCACATTTCCCTTATCACTGCCAGCTATAACTCCTTCCAAAGTGGTACACTTCCTATGTTGTGAAATTCTTTGTAGCAATTCCTCTGCCATTAGAGATAATGCCCTTGGCCAGGATTTTCAAAAATGGACTTCTAAAGTTAGACTCCTAAATCCACATGGCACCTGAATAAGTGACCTGATTTTAAAAAGTCCTAAGCCTATAGTAGAACCACAGACTTCACTGGGAGTTGGCGCGTGCTCAGGACTTTTGAAGATCAGATCACTTATTCTGCTGCCTATATATGGAGTTAGAAGTCTGTCTTTGGACTCCTGTTTTGAAAATCTTGGCACTTGTCTTCAGGATTCCCTTAACCCTTCCAGATGCCTCCTTGACTCTCCCCTCTGATGTTTTCCAGCTCTCTCTGAGACTACCGCTGTACTTTCTGATCTTCCTCACTACTGCTGAATGGTTGTCTGGTTCTTCATGTTTGATTAGGGAATCACAAAGTAGAGTAGGGAAAGCCCTACCAAATCTACTCCAGTCCCTTGCCAACTCCAGATTGTTCATATTCTTCAGTGTTTTGCTCAACCCAATATATATGACTCAGATGACTGGGCTTCCAGCACTTCCCTAGCAAAATTATTCCACCTTTTAAAAGGCCTTGATGTCTCCTACTCTGCAATTTGTTATTTAGTCCTTTAACCATTTAACTGCTTTTCAGCCCTTCTGACTGGTGGCAATCCTCCTCTCATCATATTGGTGTATTTTGGAGGGTGCAAAATAGAATAGATACTAGTACCATCCCTCCTTCCTAGATTCATAGGTTTTAAGGCCAGAAGGGACCATTCTGATCATCTAGTCGGACCTCCTGCACAACATAGGCTATAGAATTTTGCCAAGTGCTTTCTGCATTAAGTCCTGTTTGAACTAGAGCAGGCCTTCTAGAATGGCATCCGATTTTGATATAAAATTGATTGAAAGTAAGTTTAGAGGTGGCAGCCTACAGTGATGGTAGAGGACCTCTGATATCCTGACTTTACTGAAGTTCCCTGCAGGTACTTGTATATTAGCTCATTACTAATTGAGTACATTTAGCATAATTGTATACTCCTGTCACTCATCACACCGTGACACATGTCTCCACTTATCCAGATATAAGATTAATACAGAAACTAGTTTTACCTGCTTCCTAATGTGGTGTAGTTTTCCAGTTGTCTGATCAGAAGCTTGGCTATGGCAGTGAAACTGTTACTCATACGGTAGATATCTCTGCTCTGGTTGCCCAGAATATTTGAGAAGGTGTCGGTGATGTCCTTAATCTCCAGCAGAAGAATATGGTGAAACGAGTGTTCCATGTTGGCCAGCTGATTTACCAAATAGATCAGACACATCCTGGCTCTCTCCTATCCATTAAAAGAAGATAAATCCATTTTAAAAGGAATGCCTTTAATATTTGTTTAAAACTAAAGCCGATTGTGTGTATGTTACTGAGAAAAGCACAAAGGAAACGTGCAGTGGTTGTTTCCTGGATTACTGAGAAAAGGACAATTGCATCAACTGATGACATTATTTTTACATACAGTTCCTTTTATTCTATATTATCTATGCTGGCCTGACACCAATACACCTGACTTACAATTTACAGCTGTAGAGAGAGACTTGAAGGACAAACTCCTGAAGACATTGTTTTCAGAGTGGCAGCCTGGCCCAGTGGGTAGGGCACAGGAATAAGAATCAGGAGACATGGGCTCTATCATTGACTCTGCCACTGGTCTGCTGTGTGAACTTGGGAAGATCTGTTTACCTTTCTGTCCTGTATTTCCTCTCCCCCCTGTTGTTCGTTATGCTGTAACATCTTCAGGGCAGGAATTATTTCTCATGATGGGCCTGGTTCTCATTTACACTAAAGCCTCTCTGGCAGCATGAAGATTTATACCTACTTTAAGGCCCCTTTGCATTACCAGAGTGCTGTAAAGGGCTTTAGAGAATCAGGGCCAAAATAGACATTCACTTAGAAAATCTTCCCGTAAATAACTTTAAGGAAATGCACAATTTAGGTGAAAAAGCCCTATATACTGTTAAACAGCTGGTAGTTCATTTGCATAACTGTAGAACAACATTTAAAACGATTGTACAGTGCAACCAGCAGCTTAACAGCATACAGAACATTATCACTTTAGTTATGCATTTCCTTAAAGTTTTTCCATGTGAATGTCTGGGTTTTTTTAAAGGATTATTAAAGTGTCTCCCATCTAGTTTTACTGGGCTCAGAGCTGATCAGGGCTATTGCATTTGTACACTTTAGCAGTGTCTAAACTAACCAGCCTCACCCTGTATGAGGGTTCTACCAATCACTGCTATCATCTTGAGCCTGCTCTTGCTTCCACTAAGCCAGTGAGAGTTTGGGCATTCAGTAGACACTGTCGCAGATCCTAATATAATTCCTCAGGAAATGCCGATATTATAGTTTTTTTCTCAAAGATATTCTGGGATCTCCTCCTTGCAATTGGTAATATCTCCAAGTGTAATAAAAACTACCTATATAAATGTTGTTCTTATAGAGATATGTGTTAGGATCTCCTATATATATATATGTATTAGTTCTGAAAGTGTGTGTGTATGTCTATTTATATCAGATTCTAAAGTATATCTCCATGAGATGTACCAAGGTTTCTCTGTTTTGTTAGGATTGCTCCATTAACTGTAATACATTCAAACTCCACATTCATCAAAACATTAGAGGGACAAGTATTGAGAAAAGTGCACAGGAGCCACAAATTGCACCAGTACTAGCCAGGTCCAATGAAACAGACTCAAGACCAGACACTCAGTTGGTGTAAATGGGTGTAGTTCCATTGAAATCACAGTCTATTCAGTACATACTTTACAAGTTGTTATAAAACCAGGACGAAATTTTGCTTTCAGGATCTATAGTAAATAAAAATAAAAACATTGTAGCAGAATCCAAAACTTCTTTTTTTGTTTCCCAAAAATTAGCAGAACAATACTCCGCGTGTACTTCAGTGTAATGACATTCTCATGTCTGTTCTTCTTGGGCTATTTAAGAAGGAAAGAAAATAATAATTTCCAATACAGCTGGGACATGAAAATACTGCATGAAAAATATTTATAAAAGAAAAACTAGTGGACTCATTTCAAACGGAGCAGTAACTCATATACTGCACAGTGACTACACATAGGATGAGTTGTTTCTTCTCTTCAAACATCTATTAAAAGCTAACTATAGCGAATCTATCTGTTGAAAAGCTATGGTTTGACTCAGTGCCTTTTTCTCTTTTCTTTATGGGTCTGAGAGATCTTAACTTTTTGGTATATATTCACTAATTTATTTAGAAGACATTCCTCCCTTCAGGAGATAAACAAAGGCTCAATTAACATCTAACACACATTTTTGGTTTCCTAAACAATATTTGTAGCAGACATAACTGGAATGGAAGTTTCCACCATTTTAATGATATTTTGATCCAGCTGGAATGATTCCAGCAATACTAAAATGCTGCTGTTTGCTCAGAAAGGGGTAGAACAATAAACTGTAGCTAGTAATATAATACATAATTATTATACAAAGCAAAACTACAGTGAAAAAACTCAGCATGAAAGCAGCCATTATCTCTGCCACAATTTAGATTAAAAACTCCTCATAAAATGTATTTAGATGTAAATAACCATTGCTTTTTAAGCTTGATTATTTTGTATATTTATATGCTTTACCAAAAGCATCTCTTGCATTTTATGGTATTACATTACCTGTTGTGGGGGAAGATTTTAAATAAAGAAATCAAGATAGGCAACATTTTAAAAATATTTGCTGTGTGGAATCAAGCAGGATCAGGAGACTAGAAAAGAAACCCTGAGTAACTCCAGATACATCGGTGAGCTGAAAACTGTATTGGCTCAAAACACTCAGCATTTGTAGGATTCCTAAAAATGTCCGATTGACTATCCTGCCCAAACTGGAGATACTTTACTTTTGAAAAATTGCCAATTAAGGGTCAAGTTCTGCCTTCAGATTCATACATGAGCCTCCCACTAAAGTCAGTGGAATCTGTGTGTGTGAAAGGAAGACAGACTTTAATCTAAGGGGATGTATTAGGCTTTTCTAGCAAGATCTCGTTTCTTTAGGGGTTCTACCTAAACTATCTGGGTACTGAATACATTTTAGTACAGCACAAGAAGTTGCTTCAAGAAGCTAGAAGGCATTACAGTACTATCTATCTACCTTTACAGTCTATACCCAAAAAGGGCCAAATCCTGAAATCCTTGCCCACTCATTCAAATAAACCTCCCAGAGGAAGGAACTAGGAATAAATAAATAAAGACTTCAGGATTTGGATCAGGACAATTAATAGTAAAAATACCTTAAGCAAGCTGCCTTAAACTCCCAATAAACTGTAAACAAATAGAAAAATGCCAACAATACCTTTGTTATTCCAGTTCTCACCTATTTTCTTCATAAGGTATTTCTGTGGTTGATTCTCCTCTAAGTTTAACTGACCTATGCAAATGGCATATCTGTAACAAAGCTCTAACTCAAGCTATTTTATATAAAAAAGGTGAAAAATCACAAAAGAGACATATTTAGAATGACTATCAGGACACACAATATTTGCATCACCAAGGTGAGCTGCAAGATAAGAAGGGGTCATCAGTATATGTGCATGGGTAGTAGTTGTTTTATTGCTTATACATCTCTGTTGCAAACCACCATCAGAATAAATTAGGCTATTTCCTTTGGTCAGTTGCTGCAATGTTTATGGCTAAACAGCTATGCTTGCACGAGGTTATTACTTCTTTATTTTTATTGGGTGCACTAATTATTCATTTTCTAAATACTTGACATCTGTTCAGCTTTTATGTTGCCAGCTGTGTGTCTGCTTATTTTATCTTTAGTTGATTTCCTGCACTGTCATAAATAACATCCAAAGGTTATAGATGAGTGGAATTTTTGAAGGATTCAAAGAAATGAATTTGTTCTTCAAAAAGTCTACCTCCAGCTGAGAGTCGGGCAGCTTCAGGGGCTCTGCAGACACCAAAACAGCGCCACCGCCTCTGCCTGCTCAATGTCAGAACCTCTGAAGAGAGCTAATGCACTATTTTAACAAAACCTTGGGAAGAAAACTGGAGTATGAGTTGAGGACCACCGTGTTATTATGGGACACCAAAAAAGGTCCCCCGATGAACAACACAAAATATCTCCCCAAAGCTTTCAAAACCTGCTTAACCCCCTAAGAGGGGCCGTGTATACAGACCCCAATCCACCCTACAGGGCAACATATTACACTGTTACTAAAATACCATTCCAGCCCACTTTTTTTCCTTTTTAAATATCAGAGCTAAACATCACATTTTAGGTTGCATGCACAAATTATACCAGGCAGAATGATACTACTGAGATGCTGTGACTCACCAGTACTGACTAACCAGTACTGATGCCCAGTACCAAAACTTTCAGGAACAACAATAGTAATTGTATATTTTACCCCCCACTCCCAGAATTCAGGAATGCTCAAACTTCCAATAACAACATGCAATGCACCGTTTGGGCAAAGACCAAGGATTAGATTCTGTACAGTACAGAACTTACATGTCAGGAGGTGAAGGGTGAAGGTAGCTTTAAATCACCCTTGCAGCCTCCTGAGTCTAGGCTACTCTCCCCACCGCAGGCCCCAGACATAATTTAGACAGACTCAGGGGCCTGTCTAAGTTAGAGTAACCTCCGTAGGCTGTGCCGCATCTCCATAGTGCTCTGTGCTGCAGCCTCATCTCCAACACACCCCTCCTGCCCCCAACCCCACCCTGGACATGCTGCTTGCAAGCCAGACACACCAGTGGTTGTAGGGGAGTCCTTGAAGGACAGCCTGTAGCTATCCTCCTTACTTCCTGCACCAAGGAATTCTTCCCTAACCAGAAGCTGGGTGTGTAGAACCCCATATGACACTCTGGCCCTTCTTCCCAGCGAAAAGTAGCCACAGCAGGAATGAGAGTCTGACTGTAAGCATGGACAATTTCAGGCCAAAAAAACTGAAGCTGGATGTTTCAGAAGGTTATAAGTGTGTGTAACCAGGCAGCAGATACTGGCAAATTGTTTGGGAGCCTTAACAATGCACCATCTGGCCTGAGTACAATATGAAATACATCAGTGTCTCCTGAACCTATCGAATAATGTGGTTCAGAGAAGAGTCAGTAAGTAAAGGCAAATAAGCAGGACACACAGCCAGGTCCAAAGAACATTCCTCTTCCTGTCTGTACTGTTCCTAACCCAGTTGGCCATTTGTATCAGGATAGACAATTTCCATTACCTAGGACAGCGGCTCTCTAACTTTACCAACCCGAAGACCCCTATTTTGATCTAATTTTTTTCACAGACCCCCAAGGTCCCCGCTCAGCCCCAGGCCCTGCCCCCATTCTCTCCTTTCCCCCAAAGCCTCACCCCTGCCCCTCCTCTTCCCTGCCTCTTCTCTCCCATGAGCGCGCCCCATTCCCACTCCTCCCACTCCCTCCCAGTGTCTCCTGCATGCCGCTGAACATCTGTTCCCCAGTGTGCAGGAGGCACTGGGAGGGGGAGGAGGAGGAATTGATCAGTGGGGCCCAGTTTGAGAAATGCTGACTTAGGACATTTTTTAAAAAGCAAAAAAAGAAGGGAAAAGGAGTTGCTTGACAGTGTTGGAAAGTTCACCTTTGCTTGTTCCTTCTATAAATGTTTTTCAATATCTAGTGAAAGGTCTGCCAGATGTCACTGGAAAAGGACAAACAAGTCAAATGTATGTCATCCCTTCAAATACTCAATGTTCATGGCTACATAGCCAGACTGTAACTAAACACTACACTAAATCAGCATGTTACAGCTAGTTAGAAAACAAGACATATGACACAGGAAATAACTTCAGTTACTAAACACTTAACAGAAGATAAGTTCAGAGGAAATACACCACAGGTATATGCCCCAGGCTGAGACAGAAGAGAGTTTGGTAGCTATACCTCTACATATAATGACAGATGAAATATATAGGAAAAATACTCAGCAAATTGTTTCTTTGTAAACTGATTTATTACTGTTTAATATTTCAGTCTCTGTATGAGATGTAAAATCCATCTAGACCATTAATCCCTTATACTTGGTATTGGTATAAATCAACTGAAGTGCCAATGTACTGATTAAATGTTGTCACTTATAAGGTGGTTATTACGAACCACTGCAGCAAAGAGACTGTAGCAGAATGCCTCAGAAAAGTGGTTAAAGCAATACACATCTACTGGGATCTGTGACGCTCTCAAATGGGAGAAAAATGGTCTAATGGACTAAATACAGAACCTGAATCAAATGCCTCAGTTCTAATTACAGCTCTGCTAGTTTTAGGTTTAATTAGTTAGAGATTGTAAAGCTTTTGTGTGATGTGAGCTGCTAAGAATTGTTTGTAGAAATGAACAAATGCTGCATGGGATTGGTCAATATCAATTGCTGGGGAAGGTTAAATTTACTAGGTTCCCTAACCATGCTAAAAGGCAGCAACAAGCTAATTTTGGCTCACTCTGCCCTGCTAGCCTGGGTTTTTGACATTAATGGCAGATATGCTTGCTGAGCTGAAACAGAGGTCTGATTTAATTCTCATAAGATTTGTTTAATTAGATCTAATTTAAAATTACCCAAGCTCTATTAGAAATAGTAAACATGATTTCTTCTTGTGCTCTTTCCACCATTGTGGGCAGACAGCTATTGCCTGTCTGTTGTGACACTATATACTGCAAATCAAGAGCCAAAAGACAGAATTTGCCCTATTGCAACAAGTGAAATCAAACCAAAAAAAATGACTTTTGCTAGTATATTTCACTCAGTCTATTATTAAACAAAAGTGACATTCTTAGACTAGAAATGCTCATAGAGATGGTATATACACCACTTGCTGCCCTTCTCCCCATCACCACCACGTGCATTCTAAAAAAGTCATCAATTGATTTTCAAATACAGCTGGTTATACTGACACTTAAGCAAGGTACAAACAATTACATGGAGCCTTGATTTTTGGGTCCCTGCATTCTGCACTGATTTATCAGCCCTCGCATGCTTAATCTCCCTATCAACCAACTGGATCGTAGAGGCAGAATACACCTCCAATCCCTGAACTCATCCCCTGAACCAGAATCTAAATGGTCACAGCCCAATTTCCCCCTTCCTCTCCATCAGACTCTCGCCTTAAATAAAAGCAACTACCTAACCTAAGTTTATGGGAATGACAATTCCCCATCCATCAAAACAGTTGCATGAAGGAGCATTTTCCCATAAACTTCACTACATTCCTGGTGTGTTCTTATCACATCAATTTATCCTTTGCAACACTAGTGATGGACAAAACATAGCTAGATATAACTTGAGTCTGTCTGAAGTACACAGGGGCAGGCAATGTACAGTATAACAGAGACTCTGTTGGGTTAAGCCAGCTGAACTGCACCTTCATCTTGATGGCAAATCATTTATCAGAGCTTGCAGTCTTCCCTTCTAGTTCCGCCTATGGCTCCTTCCTCATCAAACATATTTATTACTTCTGTGTGCTGATGTCTGTCAGTAAGCTGTGTGACAATCTGCAGAACACAGAGGCACAATGATGCCTCATGATACAAAAGAAATATTTTGGGATGAAGGAAGAGGGGTGGTAGGAGAAAGAGTATTTACTCCAGAGATTCTTTGTAGGTCAATGTCACTATTTAGGACCCTGGAATCATCTGTAGCTAAGCAAATGAAGATAATGATAACAATAATCAAATGTCATGTTTCAAGGCATAACCTAAGTACCTGCATGGGTTCAGGAAGTTTGTTTGTTTGTGTTTGTGTTTGATTTGTTTGTTTGTTTGGGGGGTGGCCGAGCACATGGTTTCAGTACTTTATTATATCTCTTTTCACCTTCCTCAGACATATTCACTATTAGCCTCTACTGGTTGCAAGGTAGAGGACAAGATGAACCAAAGGGCTGGAAGTTAGGAGCCTAAATACTTTTGTGGATCTGGGCCCAAGGTCTGATCCAGGAAGGCAAATCTTATGGTAAATTCCTAACGTAAGAATGTGGAGAGCACCTGCATGCAGGACATTTGTATTCTGTCTCCTGCGGTCTAGTGGCTGAATAGTCTAACTGCATCTTTTATTTAGATCAGGTAGTCACTGAAGAACACGCTGGGAGCAGCAGTCACATTAGGAAGCTCTGCGTGTGTGTGCGTGTGTGCACCTGCACGTGGTGCTCCTGTGTGATACAATAGCAAAAGTTCTGTTTGTGCAACCTGTTTCCATATGTTCCTTTTCCTGACTCATCTGCATTTATGCGCTCTATATAGTCCACATTATATTTCAATTCCTGGGACGGAACACACTATAGTGGAGTTACTTTAGTGTCTTTCCATATATTTGACCCCAGGGAATCAATTGCACCATAGAAATTATTCAGAAATATGAGTTTCTGTTAATATAATTTATATGTTTTACTTTTTCGACCCTGCAACCCGCTTGCAAGAAAAACTTATGGGAGGCGCTGCAGTACTGGGCCTAAGCCCAAGATGAATCACTGAAATAAACAATGATCTTTTAGCTGAAGAAAGAAACCTAAATGTCGAGTTACATTTTTAGAAAAATGAATGCTGTTGTCTCAGGAGCAAAATACCATTATGCTGATATTTTAATGGACAATTTGAAAATAAACTTCAATAAAGGATTTCAAAACATTTAAGTTGTTTCTTGATATTCCAAAGTTATTCTACTTCTGATCTATACAGAGAGGGTCAGTTGCTATAGCCTTACTCAGACAAAGTCCAGTTGACTTCAGTGGGAGTTCTGCCTTAGTGATCTCTGTGTAGGACGTGAGAGGAGACTGTAGGATTTATCTCTTACTGGAATAAACTAATCAGGTTATTGTAACATAGGCACCACTCCTATGTTTGTGAAAATGTTTACATTTACTATGTTCCATGCAGGTTCTGTCTATAATCAAATTCTGTCACAAATCTAAAAATCTGAATCATTTAGCATAAGTTGTTTGAATTTAGCACAACATCAATTTTAATTTTACAGGCTATTGATTTGAAATCGAAGGAAAATGTCTATTAATAACTGTGAACGACATATAAAGCACATATGCACAGGAATGAATATAAAACCTCATTAGAATTTATGACATGCCACGTTTCTATCTAATGGCTCAGTGTCCTCAGAACACACCATGTCTTCTGAGTAGAGAGTACTTTGCAGGTTTCCGGTGTTAATCTCAGCAAGGGTTATATTTCTTAGTACTTGCAGACATCAGCAAAGTAGAAGAGCTTGTGCAGCATATGGGGTTGACAGTCACTCCACTATAAATCTAAAGATGGACTATGACAGAGATATTACAAAGTGATTGAACATACTATAGTGCTCTCCTCAACAAAACCCGATATAGTTAGTGATTTAGGGCATTTAAAACAGAAAACAGACCAAAATGTCTTTGTGTGTGTAAGTGATGTTACCCTCTATTGGTTGAACCACCAAGAAGACACAGGATCTACTACTATTGTTAATAAGATACCTGTCATTTAGGAGTGGAAGGACAGGGGTTCAGTCTCCATCCTCAAAGAGGGTATGTATGAAAGAGGTTTATGTACTATAGTTATCTCTGTAGTATACAGATTAGTTACACATGCTGTCATTTATTCACTATTTGCTAACTGTGGTCTCCATTTAGAATGACATCAAGATTTCATATTAGTGAGTAAAGCACTAAAATGGGTAGTCTTAATGGTGCAAGTTATTAGCATGATATGCAAAGTCATAATTCAGCCATGCACCTCCCAGTAGCATTGTGAGCCTAGATCCTTTTGCAGCATGCTGCGAGATTACTCAAAGGAGTGGGGCCCTGTAAAAAAAAATCATCCATGCTCACTCAGGCTGCCAGGAGAGAGGTGACAAGTACTGAATTAAAATCCACAGCATTAAAAAGTCAACTCTTACCCCCCCTCCACACACACACCTCCCAACAGTATTGGAGATACTGACACTTTTGTCTGTACTTTAAAAAGGAAATGAGCTGGCAACTACAGCTAATGAATGACATTTGATGGCAGCCACTGTACCTTGTGCTATATCACATTATGGTCACAAAAGAATTCCTTTAGCTCTGCAAGCACACCATACAATACAACCCTCCCATCCAAACTTTCGTGGACCTTCCTACTATACAGAGTTAAAAGACAGTGTACAGAGTTGGAGTTTCCAGAATGTGTTCCCACAAATTGACTTTTTATATGTAATAATCCCATTGGTCCAGATTCTGATCCCAGCTACATCAGTGTAAATCCAGAGTAACTCCATAATGTCCATGTAGTCATTCCAGATTTACATTGGTGTTCCTGAGATGAGACTCTGGTCCATCGTTCCCAGGGAACAGTTTCAGTTTAAGGACATGTGCATAGAATATCCAATTAACTGTGAACACACAGCCAAATATTTAGATTATGTTATCCAAATAAGTTCGTATTTTACTGCCTTATTAAAACAACATTGTGGACTGTTTATTTGTTTCTTAAATTTAACAACATACAAAGGCTGTAGATTCCCCCCGCCCTCCCAAATGCTCTGCCTTTAATTTAAACACTAGATATTGCAGTCTCACTTGGCTTTGCTATCTAAATAATGATCTTTTTGTGTTGTTATATAAAAGTTTTAAAATATGACTTAAGAAGAGAACAACTCCAGAACCCATAAACAGAAAAGGAGACATACTGCATCTGATGCACAGTCCTAATTCTTCTTTAGACCTTTATCTTTCCCTGCCCCCGTCCAGTAATCTTTTGTGGAAGATTGTCCACTTCCACACCAATTCATGTCTCCCTTCTTCAGGACTCAGTACTGTATCTATATTCCTTCGGATGGCTGGACATGACTGCAGCCAGCAATTACGACACCCTGATTGATCTCTTTTGCTATCGGCTTGCCTATTCACCCTAATGTTACACTTGTGACATAGTGTCTTATATGTACTTGGCAGTAATATTGTGAGTGTATACAAATTGGGAGGCTTGGTTGCAAGTCCAGAAGGTACTGAATGGGGCCTCTCATTTTTTACTTAGGGCCCAGCAAACAAAGGGAGGAAAACATGTTTTTAAAAAAATTAGTTATTTACCTCATCAACGTGCCCAACAGCTCCATAAATCTTTGCAGTTTGTCCAATGAGGCTTGGAAAACTCTCACCAATCTCTTTCAGCATTGGAAGAAAACTGGTCAATGTTACCGGTTCATAGCCTGATATTTCTATCAGTATATTTAGGATAATGTCATTATGGTTAGGGTCTCTTAAGTGACCAATTAGAAAAGGAATGCATTCTTTTAGCACCTATAAAATAAAAAGGGAAAATGAATCACAAATATATTTGTAATGGAGCCAAGACAAATACTGCATATGGCAGTGATAAAAGAGCAATTAGATTTTGATTTTGAACTATGCAATCCATTTTTGTAATATTAAAGATTTTCCACCTGTGACAATCTTCACATAGCGCTCCCACTCAGGTCAAGGGGAGTTCAGTTCCACACATGGAACAAGTGTGGGCTATTGCCTTAACTTCTACATACATAACTGCAACATTTCATAATTAAGGAAATGCTTAACTGGTGAAAACCAAAACTTTCTCCTTTTGCTAATGCTATGTTTTATTGATTAAAACAATTTGCGAATCTTTCCAGTGAGGCAGTAAATTAAGGATTTGTAGAAATTCTTGCTTTCCCCAAGAGACTGACTAAAACTAGTGGCTGAAACAAAGACAGGAATAAGGGACAAGATCCTCATCTGGTGTGAAATGATGTAGCTCCATTTTCCTCAGTGTAGCTACAGCAATTTACAGCAGCTGAGGATCTGGTCCTTAAAACTGTGAAAGATCCAGTAAGCAGTATGCAGTATGGTCAGCTACAGCAGCATCAATATTCCAGTATGTGCATGTTACTGTATGACTATTAAGTGTCTATCAATATATATCCAAGTCAGAGTGACTGTTGTCATATATTTCAGAGTAGCAGCCTTGTTAGTCTGTATTTGCAAAAAGAAAGAGAGTACTTGTGGCATCTTAGAGACTAACAAATTTATTTGAGCATAAGCTTTCGTGAGCTACAGCTCACTTCATCGGATGCATTCAGTTTATGTGATCACACACTACCATTGTAATGCATGTATGTGATGAGAAGTTGAATGTGACTGTTTCACTGGTGCATGAACTCTGGAGAGTTACTGCTCATAATAAGGAAAAATCAATACTCTGTCAACATAATGAAGATGTGCTGACAGTATAAGCTGTTAGTAATAATAAATAATACTTAGCACTTATGTAATGTGACATAGCTTCAAAGCACTGTAGAAACATGCAGTAGTTTAAAGATGGCCATGGTCGAGCATAGATAGTTACATGGATCTGGATTGAGTAATAAGGGCATGATCCTAAGTCCACTGAATTTATTGGGAGTCTTTCCACCATCTTCAGTGAACATTGGATCAGGTTTTTAAAGCATATTTGTATATTTCTTGGTTTAGGCATCATCTTTTCACAATGGCTCATCCCATTTTTACTAGGAAGTGCATGACATACAAAGCAATGTAGCACATAACAATGACAGTATGAATCATGTGAGGAAAGTGTTTTGACTCACAAGCAATGGTAAAATGGGACCCATTTGACTGAAAAATATCATGTTCTCAAAGGGAGTTACATTTCCTCTGTAACTGTATATTTATTATATGGTTTCCTTGGCTACTGTGGGGGCGGTATTAAACTACTGTTGATTTTTATGAAGATTTATTAAATGTGTGCTCTGTAAAGTAGCCAGCATTGTACCCAGTTCTAATGTTCTGTGCCTTATAAGTGTCATGCTTGTGTAAGTAGGTGTATCATTTTCAAAGCACATGTTTTGCTCTAGTTACACTCCTGCTCACTCATATTCTGACACTAGTTCATTTTAACTAGACTTTAAACATTATTTAAGCCTTTTTCGTACATCCTTATCTTCAAAAAAGAAATGTAATTATGAGAAACAATACATAACTGCCAAAGGAATAACCAAAAGTGGTAGGAAATTTTAAGCTAAAATGAGATGAGTCAGGGTGGATAGTCTCCCATTTTAGATTCTTCATCCCTGGCCAGATAACAGTGCCAGCTTTAAATACCCCCAATAAATCTTTTCTGACAGCCTAAGGCAGCCTGTACAGATTCCATTAAACTTCCATGGACTTAAATTACAGTAATTAAAGAACATTTGCAAAAATCTGGCTCTTCGAAGGTTTTTTGCAAATATGTAGTATTTATAGCAGCATATTATAGCAGTATATTTATATTATGTAAAATAGTTACATTACATTCCCTAACTCAGTAAAAATATCAGCATTCTGAACATTTTCCTGGCAATTTGACCATCTCTTTAGCAGAACTGAGCAAATAATTGGCAAAAAGTAATTTATTTGACAAATTCAGTGTCCTTTTCTTCTTGCAGAATATCCATGGGAAGGTAGTAATTTCCTTGCATTTTTTCAACCAGCGTCTCATAAATTTACTACATGGATTGATCATAAATATTCAAAATTTGAGCTGTGTTGCTTAGTTGTAATTGGTTGAATAAGCAGCATGGTGGGGTTCCTTGCCTGTCTGACTGAGTGAACAAACGCGTCCAGCACACACATTTATCCATTTGAATTTAAAGTTCAATTTCCACAAATATTCATCCAGATCACTAAAGTGTGCTTTCCAGCACCATTTTTGTAGGTAAACCTCTACTGCTCAAATGTTTTCAGAGAGCAAACACAAAAGAAAGTGTGGCTGAAGCAAATTCATTTACCAAATCAAACAAATAGTTGGACAAAATGTTTGCTGCATTGTTTGAGCTTTAGTCCTGTCTAATAGATTTTCAGTGTGGGGGTCACGAACAGGTCCAACAGGGTCAGGATCACCTTCTCTTTCTTTATGGCTACTTGCAGAGAGTCCCAAAACCCTTTCTGTTGTCACATGGGAGCCTCCTGGTATGGGAAAGGTTGAGAACCACTGACCTGGTACATGCAGTACATGGGACATTTTACTGTACTGTCAGGATGTTCTGAACAACATAAACTCTCCAGAGAGTGAATAACCTTATTCCACTGGCAATGTCTGGTATTATACATTTACCTCAGGTTGCTTTCTCCTTGCCACTATCTGAAATAGCCTTAGAAGGTGGTGGTGTTCTGCTTGCTCTAGCTGAGACATCAGTGCCACCAGCTCTGTCAGATGGTTGTTAATTGGCTGTGGCCGCTTTTCATACACAGAGGGCAACACACGCAGCAACATGGAATTTCCTGTTAACAGAGTGAAAATAGAGAAATCCTGAGAAATATGTTTCAAAGCTTTATCTGCCATCTTGGCCTTTCTGATACCAACATCCCTATAGCTAGATACCTCCATACCGGTGTGGCATGTTAACAACTTTGAATTTCTGAGAATCATGGGGAATACAGAAAAACAAAACAAAGTCCACAGATGTACAACATGTATATTGGATCAAGAAACCAAAGAACAAATTACTGAAGGAGGAATTTCACTAAGTGAAGCAATATGGGGAAAATAGAAAACATTTCCTATTAATCATTATTTTCAGCCTTGAGTACAAGTACCAGTAAATGAAGACTGGCTGATGAGATCTCAGATTTGGGTGATATTTAACTGAGCCCTAAAAGACAGACAGAGTAAGTGTAGTTTTAAATGAATCTGAAACAGAATGCACAGTAACTATTTTTCTCTTTTGCTGAGAATAAAACACTAAAACAAAACAACCAACATATGGAAACAGTATCTGGTTATTTAAAGAAGTAAACGAGCATGAAGGTGAATTTGAACATAAGTGGTTAGGGTGCCATTTCCAAATGTCAAAGGGAAGAGATGAGAGAGTCAATCAGAGAGAGACATGCAAAATACTCTCACACATTTTCTAGTGTTTGAAGATGTGCCTGCACAATTTAATTTGAAACCAAGTCTCATATAGAAATGTATAACATAACAAGCTATACATGCCGGTCTTGGAATGTTTAAGTTGCATTTGCATGACATATGGAAAACATCTGCCTATCACTATATAGTATGGATCCACTCTCTAAATCCTTTAAAGTATTTAAAGTCTCTGTGGATTTGGTTTCCAATAGGAACTGGCATATTGGCCTCCTGCTTTTTCTCCCATTTTAATTTGTGCTTTGTAGCTATGGAAGATAAACAGGCCACTCACTGGATAGTAGAAATGGTTCATATGTGTTAGCTGAAAAGCCAGCAGTTAATACACTTTTACAATATCAAACTCACGAAAGACACAGTAAAAGCATAATCGAAAACTGACTATGAACTAAAAAACTAAAATGCAACTTTGAACAGCCTCAGGGTTATTTTTCATTGTGCCAGCTTGCAACCACCCACAAAGGCCATTACACGCACAGAGAATAGCTCAATGCAGCACCTCCAGCCATGCCCCATCTGGCCCCCTACTCTGGAGTGGAGGTAGCATACAGCTAGTTACATCAGTCAGGAATTCTTGGTTTCCCATATAGGGCAATTTTAAGAGAGCAGAACAAAGGGGACTTGGCAGGGTCTAGGATATTACCCTATAATTATTCATCTGTGGTTACTGAAGATTTCTCAACCATCATCAGAAGTGATATGTTTTATATCCATCATACACACTAGGAAAATGTAAATCCCAGCTTGGTATTTCCCTCTCTTCCACTCTTGTGCAGCTGGAGGGCCACCCAACTTTCACTTTCTGCACCAGAGTTTGTTTCATGTGGTCCATGCTGTAAATGTTTGTTAACCAATTTGGAATCCTTCAGGATGAAAGGTAATAAGGGACAGTCATAAGAGAAAGGTATTTGCTAATGAATTATCCCAAAGGAATCAGCAGACAGAGGGACTAGTTCAGTTTTGGGTCATATTCTATCCACAAAACTCCCACAGATATTAGCATGAGATTTCAAAAGCACCTAACTCATTTAGAAGCACAAATCCCATTGTAAATTAATGGGAGCTGTGCTCCTAAAACAGTTAGGTGCTTTTGAAAATTCCACCCAGTTAGACTTGCACTGCAGATTAAGGGCTGCATGTGGCCTCTTTATTCTGTAACAGGCATACAGCTAAATACCAGACAATAAGGGCTACCTTTAAAAGTGATGCATAACATTGAGGAAATTGACCAGTATAGCTACAGCTGAATACCTGGTACAACTAGGCTGGTCAGTTTCCCTGTGTAGACAAGTCCTTACATGTTGGTAAGTGGCACTAGCCCAGTTTCAATTTACATAATGATGGGCCAGAAGAGGACAAGTTATACTGACTTAAACTTCCCTAGATTTACCCTTGAGTTTGAATATGAACCTACATTTGTAATGATTAGTGTAAAGGAGTGTGCCAGCCTGGTGCTCACTTTTGTGGCTAAAGTTGGCACTGCAGCTTACTTTCTCCCAGGTGAGCATCAAACCTTCCCTGTAAAGGGAGCTGGGAGGTGAGAACCAAAAGTGACACACTGATAAAAAATAAGTGTGTTCCCTTTAATCAAGGGTAATAGCAGTTCAAGTGACCCTTAACTCACAACTCCTGGTATGCAAACTCCTCAAGCAACGTCTCTGAGTCTTCACAATGTGTATGATAATAAGGTGGGCCATTTCCTGCACAAATCCAGGTTTTCTCACCCTCCGCCCCCCCCACACACAAACTCACTCTCCTGCTGGTAATAGCCCATCCAAAGTGACCACTCTCTTCACAATGTGTATGATAATCAAGGTGGGCCATTTCCTGCACAAATTTTGCACAAATGGACCACCTTGATTATCATACACATTGTGAAGAGAGTGGTCACTTTGGATGGGCTATTACCAGCAGGAGAGTGAGTTTGTGTGTGGGGGGGCGGAGGGTGAGAAAACCTGGATTTGTGCTGGAAATGGCCCAACTTGATGATCACTTTAGATAAGCTATTACCAGCAGGACAGTGGGGTGGGAGGGGGTATTGTTTCATGGTCTCTGTGTGTATATAATGTCTACTGCAGTTTCCACGGTATGCACCCGATGAAGTGAGCTGTAGCTCACGAAAGCTCATGCTCAAATAAATTGGTTAGTCTCTAAGGTGCCACAAGTACTCCTTTTCTTTTTGCAAAGACAGACTAACATGGCTGTTACTCTGAAACCTGTCATAAACAGACAGATATCACAGTCATTGGTTAACCGTATGAATAAGGCATTGGAAACAAAACTCATGTCCTTCCATTCCATAAAACACAGGCCTCTCACATAAGATACTTTCCATTAACTCTCACTATTAGCACATTGCTCTTCCTCTGAGGCCTCTGGCTGCTGGTGGGATAGACCATTCAAAACTGAGAAATGTTTGGGCAGGACTGACATTCCATGCAGCCAGGGCTATTAAGGGATCAGACTGAATGTGAATTTGACAGTTTTGGTGTATATAGATAGTGATGTTGCTTTGTCAGAAAGGCTCCTTCAAGGTAAGACGAGGATGTTAAAATAAAATAGGTTGGAAGCTAAGCTAGGAACAATGATTACTTTATCTTGCATCCTTCTGTTGCTTTTTCTGCTACCCTTCTGTAACCCATGGGCATGAAAGTGACACCCATTTTGCATAACCATGGAATGCCAAATTGATGCAAGTTATGCTCTTTTACCACATATGATCATTTATAACCATTCTCTAAGTATTTTATACCCAATGTGCCACTTACACCATCATTATGTTACCATTGAACTTGACTTGAAGGGAGGACACTGAAACAATAAATGGTTCAAACACTTTGCAAAGTGTATCTGAGTAGTTTTAGACAGACGAAGGTAACCTATCTACCAAAAGTTTCATATAGCACCTAATAGTAAGCAACAGTAATATCTAAGCACTGGATGAATAGCTAATCCAAGAGTAATCCACTTGGGGTTTTTCAAGTTAATAGAAAAATGTTGGTATTGTATTTTAGCATAAATAGTCCAATCATACAGCTGCTAAGCTAAAGTTACTTCTGAAATAAAATATTTGTAGTGACGTTACAACACATTTCTATCTAAAACAATTCCAGCTATTTTAATTTTTCTTCCAATCCTTTCATGACCACAGAGCTTAACTTTAAAAGGAATTTGTAAATAGGTAGGGCACAGAACTCCTTCCATTACAAAAGGGATGTAAAATAGCACAAGATAGTAAAATGCTTATCCTGCTTGTATCCATCAAATTCACAGTGATTTAGTTCCCCTTGTTCTCTTCTGTCAATGCTACCACTTCATGTTACAGAAGTCTGGTCTCAAAGGAAAAGTCACAGTTGCAAGAGCAGTTTTCCCCATTCTTTCCCCTCCTCTCGTTAATCCACCCACACTGTAAACATTTAAGGCTCAAGATTGTGCAACTTGCACGCCTCCCCCTACTCCTATCCAAAAAAATAAAAGTCAGAAGCACTCTTCTTACAGCCGTGGCACAAGCATTACTCATTCATTCAAGATCAGGAACTCCAGGAGTATTTATTAAGGGCTTTCTGTATCAGACTCTAATAGTCTTGTCTCTGCTCAATTCTGAGAGACCTTTAACTCCAGAGGACTCAGAGACTTTTAGGAAACAGCTGGAGTATGCTGTTTCAAGAAATGCTTTCTTTGACAATTCTACTTTGTGCTTTCTGGTCTTCCTCCTCTGCTTTGAACAATGAGGACTATGATCTCATGTACCTGAATTTCGAGAATGAAATAGAAAGTATAGTTCCTGCTACTGAAGAAAGTAAGTGGATTTAAACTATTTTTGTGTTATTAAACACAAGATAGCAGTTTCTATAAAAACCAAAGATAAGCTATTTAAATCACTTTCTTTGTTACTTAGTTCTTGTAACAGTTATTGCTAACATACCATTTTTCAAACAAAATGAAAGTGCTTTGTAAAAGCAGATTATTTAACACAGACAAACGATGCAAATACTTTAGCATGTCCCTGCAAAATCTCTCTATACTCCTTATTTTCCAGTTCTCCCTTCTAAAAGAAATGTTGGAAATGTTGCTCTGATTCTTAGAACAGCTAAATTACACATTGCCTTGTCTTCTGTTTTAATTCATAGGGAAAGCACTGGTGGTTTAGAGACCATAGGCAATAAATGAAGAGAGATTTTATTAAATAACTCCTTTGTTTGAAAAAAAATGAATGAAGAGAAATATTAACATCTGTGTCTTGTACTTCAGCTATTTCATGTGACTGTCAGCAAGAGCCCACGAAATGGGACAAACTCTTCATCATGCTTGAGAACTCACAGATGAAAGAGAACATGTTGCTTCAATCCATTGATGAAATCCTTAAGGTGGAACTGCAAACTCTACGAGCAGAAATGATCCAGTTTGTGGCTAATTTTGCTGGCATGTGTACCACCACCATTGAGACAGTCACCTCCCAAGTCTTGTCACAGGTGGACCAAACACTGATGAGGAACAGAGATCATATTCAGGAGTCCAAGACGCTTCATGAATCTGAGCAAAGAAAGATTCTTGAAGAGCTTCTGCAGCTGAGCCTCAACGTGTCTAACAGACTCACCCAGCTGGAGAGTGTTTGGCAGAGGACAGCTAAAGTGGAGACAGGTTTTCAGCCGCAAGATAAATCCAGTTACATGGGCAGAGGGGACAATTTCATTTTGAACTCTCTGAGGGAAGAACTACAGAAAACAAGAGCTGAACTAAAAGGATCGCAAAAGTGGGCAGCTCAGCACTTACTGCCAGCTGGTAAGTCTATGCCAGGTAGCATTTCTCAGAATTCTCTCTTTTAATACCCTGTCCAGAACAGCAATATTCAATATCTCAGCTAAACATTCCTACATCAGGGCATGACCGTAAAGAGACAGTTAGAAACAAGATGTGTGTGCAGTGGGGAAACCCACTAAGCTCTCCATAAAAAAAAGCTGGCCGGCTTTTCAAATTTGGGGACCAAAGAAGAATCTAGTCAAAGTTATTATTAGAGTAAGTCAACTGTGATGCTGAGGCTAGGAGAGGCTTCCAGACTAAGGCTGTGACCAACGAGCAGTGGACATATTTTAATAGACTAACTTGTGAAATCTTGATGTTTTCTTGCCCTTCACCTTCCCAGCTCCAGATTTCCACCTTAGTTCACAGAAAGCTTTCATTCGCTCCATATACTGCCAATCTTTACTTTTTCTAACCCAGCTGCTGCATCCTTCTCACCAATTCTAGCTGTGAATTGGAGCAGATGTAGACCTGAAAGCACACGGACAGTGTCAATGGGCAACATCTAATCAAATGTCATGCTTCTGGACAAATACTGATCACCCATGGTGGGTCAGGAGGGAACAGCTTTCCCCATGTATCTTGTATATAGGGTTTTTTCCTTCTTTTGAAGTATGATGTAGTGATGGCAGTTAAGGTCTGGATACCATGCTAGATGGACCATGTGGACTGAGCTAGTATTTCAAATCCTGTGTTCCAGGCTTTCCATACACCACTGTATGGTACCTGACTGAAATAATTAGAGAAATGTAGGGATGGAAGAATAGACCCCCTATATATTAATAACTAAAGAGGTGTGTGAAAAATTACTACCAACATACCACAACTCTTTCAAATATAAAGCTCAATCTATTGAATATCTATAATTCCACCTGTTATAAATATTACCAATATAATGATTTTATGGGCCAAATTTTCCAACAAGGACAAAAGGAGCATGGTACAAAAATGCATGCCCATTGGAATCACAAAACCCCATATTTGTGTGTGCATATGGGAAGTGTGGTGTGCAGTTACACAGTTTGTGCTAGTGAATATACAGTGATGCTGCAATGTGAGTTCTTACAAAAGTAAGTACCTTTTGTAGGCACACCTCTTACAGCTTTGAAAATGTAGCCATAAATGCAAAGAGTAATTCACACCGGAACCTATTAAAATAATATTAAGGCATTTTATAACCTTGAACAAAATGTATCCTATGATGGTAGACCATGAATTCAGCTTTAATTTAGAATAGCTTTGTAAGCAGAAGCAGGGAAAAAATAGGATATAGTGTCATATTAATATATGTCAGGGAGGGGAGGGTGACAGGGGCAAGGATTACACTGAAAGAATGCAACCAGCAATATTTTCCTTTTGCTTGCACAAAAATGTTGTCTTTTTCAGAATTAACATGATGGTTCAGCATTATTCAAGTCTATCCCACAATATGCCAAACTCATACTACGAAACAAAAGTGAAACCTCTCAGTCAGTTTTCATTTTTGCATATTTGTACCAACCACAGAGCATTTAACAATCACATTCCAAACTCAGTTCCACTGGTGTA
Organism: Lepidochelys kempii; assembly: GCF_965140285.1. Taxonomy (NCBI): domain Eukaryota; kingdom Metazoa; phylum Chordata; order Testudines; family Cheloniidae; genus Lepidochelys; species Lepidochelys kempii. Next base: position 24,131,244 of record NC_136388.1, on the reverse strand, counting down.
AATCCATAATAACTCTATTGACTTCATTGGAATTACTCCTGAATTACATCTGTGTAATTGAGGCAGACTCTTCTCTATATGTTTTTACAGAAAAAATCCTAATATGATATAGAATAGTAATTAAATATAGAAATACTCCGTAGGTCTCTCTGGAGATCTTTTCCAAGAGACTTTTCAGCAACTGGTTTTGATTTCTCACATCTTGAATTATTGCCAGACCTACTCTTGAGGGATTTTCTAACCACACTTTTGTTGTTCTTCTATGAAGCTGGTTTTAATTTTGTTTAGCCCTCGATAATAAAGCCAGAAAGTCTGCTCATTAAAAAGCTGTTTCAAGATAGTATTCCTAATATTTTTAAGTAGTGTCTATCCACAGTTGCCTCCCCACCATATGCCCCCCGAAAAAAGCCAATGAAAAAAAAATTATTGTGCTGAAAGTTCAAAGAAACCAGCATATGAAATAATGCAGCAGTCTAATCCTGGAAGGCAGAAAGAGTCCTTCATTCATGAAAGCAAAGATTTTAAGACATATTTTAGACATTTTAGCTTCTATTGCTTGTTTAAACAGGAAATGAGTCAGCTTAATTGTAGAAGGGGCCTCTTTTACCTTAAGTCAACTGGAATATTAATGTACCATATATTAACTAGACAACAGTATCAAGAATGTCAAATATGCCTTTATTATCATTAGTTACTTTTCTTTCTTGAATGGATTTCTGTTACTGGCCATCACTAATCTAATTTTTGTTATCAACATACTGATCATCACTGATTGGAGATGGGAGAAGAGCTTCTTAAAAAATGGATCTTTTCAGTTTATTTTATATTAATTGATTTTGGGGGCCCAATTTAGTGCAGTTGAAAGTTAATGACTAAAAGAATTAAAGCAAAGTTCGGAGCAGGCAGGCAGTTTTGGAAGTTTCTCTGCATGCCTCTGTCAATGGTCCCCACACATGCCTGCCTTTCAACACCTATTGCTCCAGTCCACAACACCTGTGACAAATTGTGTGAAAATATTATGGTGTGGATAGAAACTCACAAGGGACTGGGATGAGCGCACTGAGCTTGGGAACTAATCAGGATTTGAATCTAGTCTGAGTAGGTGAAATGTTGTTCTTGTAATGTATTGTGTGCCAGATTCTGTTCACAAGTACATCAGTGTAAATCTAGAATAACTCCTCTGGTGTCAGTGGAGTTGCTCTGGATTTACACTGGTATAACTGTGTTCAGAATCTGCATGGTAGGCCTCTTTGTTTCCGCTCCTTTCAGGATACACTTTTATGCAAAAATATTAAGTAATAAACTACAGTATGTTTTCACTTATAATTGTGTTTATCTGACTCATAATGTCTTCATAGTATATCATATTCAGAACATGGGAAAATTTTCAAAAGCATCTAAGTGATATAGGAGCGCAGGTCCAATTTTCAGAAGTGACTTAGGCACTTATAAGCCTAAGTCTCTTGAAAGTCAATGGGGTGTAGGCTAGTATGTCACTTAGGTACTTTCCAAAATTGTAGCCATTATCTAATATGGTAATAGACTGTATTGCTCTTTATAATGCATATAGTATGTGATCATGACTATCCAATGCCTGGGTTTCACAACTATGGAAGAAATTTCCAGCCATTCTAACATTAAGATGAACCTGTAGAGGCCACTGAGTTCCTCCCATGCCAACAGCATTGCTGTTTCCATGACAATGTATTCCTAAGGAGAAAAGAACACTGAGGCACTGGAATAAATTGCCTTGGGAGGTTGTGGAATCTCTATCATTGGAGATTTTTAAGAGCAGGTTAGACAAACACCTGTCAGGAATGGTCTAGATAATACTTAGTCCTGCCATGAGTGCAAGGGACTGGACTAGATGACCTCTTGATGTCCCTTCCAGTCTTATGATTCTAAGGAGAAAAAAATACAGAGACTAAAAAAGAACACACATGAAACAAAACGTGTCATAAACAAAGTATGTCATGGGCCCGGGATGCTGTAAATTTTTTATAGCCACTTCTTTTGGAAGACCTGTCTAATCCAAGCAACCCCATGGCAATAAAATGTTCAATGCATTCATTCTATCATCTATTCCTACAACATACTGTATGGTATTGGGATTTTCAAAGGAGCCCGACTCCCTTTGGAAATCCCAGCCTAAAGAGGTAAATTTATGTCAAGAATCCAAACTGTGAATGTACAAATACTTCACCTTTTACTGAAATTAGCTGGGGTAGAATAATACTTCTAATTCTGTTTTTTTCCCCTAGGGTGTGAAACTGCAATTTTATTCCCAATGCGTTCCAAAAAGATCTTTGGGAGTGTTCACCCAACTGTTGACATGATGCTCCAATCCTTTACTGCCTGCATTTGGGTCAAAGTGACTGAGGTGCTGGACAAAACGATCATATTCTCCTATGGCACAAAGAGAAATCCATATGAAATTCAATTCTATCTCAGCCATGACTCTGCGGTACTTGCTGTAGGTAGTGACCAGAACAAGTTAATTGCCCCAAACACAATTTCTCCTGGACAATGGGCTCACTTTTGTGGCACTTGGAGCTCAGACAATGGGACCATATCATTGTGGGCAAATGGGGAGCTTGTCGCTACCAGCTCAGAAACAGCAGAGGCTTATATAATTCCAGATGGAGGAATTTTGCAGGTAGGCCAAGAAAAGAATGGTTGCTGTGTTGGAGGTGGTTTTGATGAAACTTTAGCCTTTTCAGGAAAACTGACTGGCTTTAATATCTGGGATAGAGTTCTCAGCAATGAAGAGATAACAGCGCGGCCTAGAGCAGAAGATTCATGTAATATCCGAGGCAATGTTGTTGGGTGGGGAGTCACAGAGATTCTGCCACATGGAGGAGCTCAATATGTTTCCTAAATACTGAGAAACTAGATTCTGAACCAAAGAATGAACCAATAGGTACAAACACACAGAGCCCTACAGCCCTGAGTGTCTAAATTCTTAAATAAACCTCAAGAAAAAATTGTATTTTAGCTTACAAATGAAGCATTGTAGAGATTGGATTTGATCTCTGTCTGCTGTCCTGGCCAAACACTGAAAAAACACATCAGAGAATGATATTGGAAATGCTGTTCTTAAATATAGATAAACTGCTATCTCTCCAGCTGTGTTTTCAGATTCATAGCCAATGAGAGCTATTTGTAGACACTTGAGAGCAGAATTTGGCTCTTGCATTCATTGCTAAACTAAACACATGCAAACAAATAGCTGGAACTGCTTTTATAGAACTAACATAAGACGGTCGCATTTTCTGGGGTTCCCCATTTGTTGCTTTCATATTGCTAATGCCACTCTTACAGACGAACCATCTGAGACTTATAAAGTAATGTTTGTTTTTTATTACTCTTTGTTACTGGTATGTACACTATCATAAAGTAGTGCCTTGTTCAAAACATTACTTATGCTATGGATTGACCTAACGTATGCCTAGACATAGTATTCCCCATAATAATCCAGTGTTACCCTTTGAGAAGATGCAGCTGTATTATATTGTAAATGAATTTTGTAATAATTTTATTGAAATTATTTTTGTAAAGTTGTCTTGTAAATAAAATACTTTATCAAACTGATACTGCCTACAATTTCTCACAAGGATGAACGCTGACAGTAATACAACATTGTATTCTGGTTTTCTCATCAAAAGATTTGTTTTTATTCACTATGTAAAAGAGTGTACAAATATCAGCATCTCACACAAAGGGCCTGACACTGAGGGACCTGAGGGGTGATGAGTACCCAGGGACTTAATGCTAAACATTTGCCCAGGTTAGGTATCCCTTCCCTGAAGGCAACCAAGGGGATGGACAACCAAGTTGCCCTTCACAGGAGACCAAGGTGTCCTTAAAGAGGCAGATCCCCACAAAATCTGTGTCCAGATGAAGTTGTCCTTGTATAGCTTCCCCCAGAAAAGGGGGTGTCCAGTCTGGAGAAATCCCTAAAAAAGATGACCACCATATGCCCAATGCTGCCATTGTTAACACCCAACATTCACACTGAAGTCAAGGCACCTATTCTGGAAGTGTTTACACAAGGTCAAAATTCAGTTAGAAATCCAAAGTAACTGACTCCACTGAAACCAACAGAAGTTTTGCATTAGTGAGGATTGACTAACAGCTTCATAAGGACCTCAGGATTAGATCCAATGGGAACAGAAGGTGCTTGGCACATCTCAGGATCAAACCATAATTTATTACTCAATTTACATATTAATGTGGGAAATAAGGCAGTTTGGGTTCACAGAGAAACTTGTCTTTAGTTGTGATCCACCTGGGTTTTCTCCCCAAGTTTCGCTTTGAGAACCACATGTGATTGTACCCAAAATTCAAAGCAAAACTCAGTGTGAACAATGAAATCGCACCCAGTTTTTTGATGAAACAATGGGAAAGAGTAGGAGTTTCTCATGGTTTCAAGGTAAATACAAACTGACCCAGGTCTATATGAAACTGGCTAGGTTTGTTCAAAAAGTCATGAACTGAGGGTGTTACACGTTTGTACCTGAACCCACGAAATGAGAATGACCATACTGGGCCAGACCAATGGTCCATAGACCCATATCCTGTCTTTCAAAAGTGGCCAGTGCCAGATGCTTCAAAGGGAATGAACAGAACGGGGCAATCATCAGGTGATCCATACTATTGTCCAGTCCCAACATCTGGCAGTCAGAGACTTAGGGACACCCACAGCATGGGCTTGCATCACTGACCATCTTAGCTAATAGCTATTCCTGGACCTATCCTCTAATTCTTTTTGTAATTCAGTTATAGTTTTGGCCTTCGCAAAATCCCCTGGCAGAGTTCCACAGATTGACTGTGCATTGTGTGATGAAATACTTTCTTTTGCTTGTTTTAAACTTGCTGCCTATTAACTTCATTGGGTGACCCCTGGTTCTTATGCTTTGTGAAGGGGTAAATAACACTTCCTTATTAACTTTCTCCACACCATTTATGATTTTATAGACCTCTATCAAATTCCCCCTTGGTCGTCTCTTTTCCAGCCTGAATCGTCCTAGTCTTTTCAATCTCTTCTCAGATGGAAGCTGTTCCATACCTTTAAATCATTTTTATTGCCTTTCTCTTGTACCTTTTCCATTTCTAATATATCTTTTTAGACTTGGGTCAACCTGAACCGAACATATTATTCAAGATATAGGCACACCATGGGTTTATATAGTGGCATTATGGTATCTACTGTCTTATTATCTATCCCTTTCCTAATGGCTCCTCACATTCTGTTAGCTTTTTTGACTGCTGCTACACATTGAGCAAATGTTTTCAGAGAACTATCCATGATGACTTCAAGACTTTTTTGTGGAGTGACAGCAGGTAATTTAGACCCCATCATTTTGTATGTATAGTTGGGATTATGTTTTCCAATATGCATTACTTCGCATTTATGAACATTGAATTTCATCTGCCACTTTCTCGCCCAGTTTTGTGACATCACTTTGTTACTCTTCTCAGTCATCTTTGGACTTAACTACCTTGAGTAATTCAGTATAGTCTGAAAACTTTGCCACCTCACTGTTTACCCCTTTTTCCAGATCATTTATGAATATGTTGAACAGCACCAGTCACATTACAGATCCCTGGGGGACACCGCTATTTACTGCTCTCCATTTTGGAAACAGACTATTTATTCCTACCCTTTTCCCTGGTCTTTTAACCAGTTACTGATCCATGAGCGGACCTTCCCTCTTATCCCATGACTGCTTACTTTGCTTAAGAGCCTTTGGTGAGGGACCTTGCCAAAGGCTTTCTGAAAATCTAAGTACACTATATCCACAGGCTCCTCCTTGTCCACATGCTTGTTGACCCCCCCAAAGAATTCTAGTAGATTGGTGAGGCATGATCTCCCTTTACAAAAACCATGTTGACTCTGCCCCAACAAATTATCTTCATCTATGTGTCTGACAATTTTGTTCTTCACTGTTGTTTCAATCAGTTTTCCCGGTACTGAAGTCAGGCTTACCAGCCTGTAATTGCTGGGATCACCTCTGGAGCCCTTTTTAAAAATTGGCATCGCATTAGCTATCCTCCAGTCATTTGGTACAGAAGCTGATTTAAATGATAGGCTACAGACAACAGATAGTAGTTCTGCAACTTCACATTTAAGTTCCTTCAGAACTCTTGAGTGAATACCATCTGGTCCTGGTGACTATTACTGTTTAGTTTATCACTTTGTTCCAAAACCTCCTCTAATGACACCTTAGTCTGGGACAGTTCCTCAGATCTGTCACCTAAAAAGAATGGCTCAGGCTTGGGAAATCTCCCTCACATCCTCAGCCGTGAAGACTGATGCAAAGAATTCATTTAGTTTCTCTACAATGGTTTTATCGTCCTCGAGTGCTCCTTTAGCATCTCGATCGTCCAGCGGCCCAACTGGTTGTTTAGCAGTTTTCCTGTTTCTGATGTACTTTAAAAAAATTTTGCTATTTCTTTTTGAGTTTTTGGCTAGCTGTTTTTCAAATTCTTTTTTGGCCTTCCTAATTATATTTTTACATTTCATTTGTCAGAGTTCATGCTCCTTTCTATTTTCCTCACTAGGATTTAATTTCCACTTTTCAAAGGATGCCTTTTTGCCTCTCACTGCTTCTTTTACTTTGTTGTTTAGCTACGGTGGCACTTTTTTGGTTCTCTATGTTTTTTAATTTGGGGTATACATTTAAGTTGAGCCTCTATTATGGTCTCTTTAAAAAGTTTCCATGCAGATTGCAGGGATTTCACTTTTGGCGCTGTACCTTTTAATTTCTATTTCACTAACCTCCTCATTTTTGTGTAGTTCCCCTTTCTGAAATTAAATGCTACAGTGTTGGGCTGCTGTGGTGTTTCCCCCCCTATAGGGATGTTAAATTTAATTATATTTATGGTCACTATTACCAAGCGGTCCAGCTATATTCACCTCTTGGACCAGATCCTGTGCTCCACTTAGGACTAAATCAAGAATTGCCTCTCCTCTTTTGGGTTCCGGGACTAGCTGCTCCAAGAAGTAGTCATTTAAGGTGTCAAGAAACTTTATCTCTGCATCCCATCCTGAGGTGACATGTACCCAGTCTGTATGGGAATAGTTGAAATCCCACATTATTATCGAGTTTTTTTATTTTAATAGCCTCTCTAATCTTCCTGAGCATTTCAGAGTCACTATCACCATCCTGGTCATGTGGTAGGTAATATATCCCTACTGCTATATTTTTATGATTAGAGCATGGAATTACTATCCATAGAGATTCTATGGTACAGTTTGGTTCATTTAAGATTTTTACTTCATTTGATTCTATGCTTTCTTTCACATATAATGCCACTGCCGCACCAGCATGACCTATTCTGTCCCTCCAATATATTTTGTACCCTGGTATTAATATGTCCCATTGATTATCCTCATTCCACCAAGTTTCTGTGATGCCTATTATATCAATATCCTCATTTAAAATGAGGCACAAGAGTTCACCCATCTTATTATTTAGACTTCTAGCCTTGGTATATAAGTACTTTAAAAACTTGTCACTTTTTTGCTGTCTGACATTACATGATGTAATTGAATGGGACTTTTTTTTCATTTGACTGTTTCTCATCAGACCCTACCTGTATTTTATCATCTTCCATCCTCTCCTCCTTACTAGGACACAGAGAATCTCCGTTAATAGATCTTCCCCTAAGGGATGTCTCTGTCTGAACACGTGCTCCTCAGCACCTGTCAGCTTTCCCCCAGCCCTTAGTTTAAAAACTGCCCTACAACATTTTTAATATTAAGTGCCAGCAATCTGGTCCCATTTTGGTTTAGGTGGAGTCCATCCTTCCTGTATAGGCTCCCCCTTTCCCATGATTCTTAACCCTTGATAGTGTGACTAAGCATATAATTATTATTCGCATAAAATTCAAAAGCCTTTTTGAACCCAACTAAGCTCATTGTTGCAATAATATTTTGTGGCAATGACTTTCACGAGTGGACTCGGCACAGCCACTGAAGCCTATGAGCCGCATGAGAGGGGAATGAAGGTAGAGGTTGGATACAGCGGGAGGGAAGCAGACTCATGACTAAAGGAAGGGAGAGAGCTAAGAAAGGCTTCTGACAGTGGCAGAGAAGCAGGTGAAGGACACAGAGCGGAAGTGGAGGGTGATGGAAGAGCGATGCTAGGTAATTAGCTGAATTTGTCAAGGAAGCTTCTATATTAAATGTTGGTATCAATGAAAAGTAAGATTAGAATTACGGTGAACCTTGGAGAAAGCCTCCTTCAAAGCAATTACTATTTGTCACTGGAGTCATGCATACCTTCCTTGTCCTGAACTGATTTTTCTATCTATTTCTCATACTCTTTAGATCACATGATGAAAAAAGGCTTTGGTATCCATTTCTGCATATTACTGTGATACTAATTCCTGAACACTATACAACTGCCAGATCCTTTCTCCTAGCAGTAACACAAAAGCAATAAGATGGATTTCAGACAAGGTAATTTTCCTTTTATCTTGGAGTTTTGTGCCTCCTAGTACACACACACATACACTGTGGTATCTAGTACAGCGGTTCTCAATCTCTTTCTTTTGAAAGCCCACCCAACATGCTATAAAAACTCCATGACCGGTGGGCGTCTCTGGGCTTCAGCTGCAGGGGGAGTGACGGGCTTCTGCCCCCCAGGGTGCAGCTCAGGAGCCCTATTGGATGGCGAGCTCAAAAGTTTTTGCCCTGCAGGGCAGGGTCTCAGTGCTTCTGCCCCTTGGATCAATGGGATGGCTTGGTGCTTTAGCCCTGCAGGATGGCTTCTGCCGGGGCTTGCGGCTTCTGCCCCACAGAGTGCTGGTGCTTGGGACTCCAAGCTTCGGGCACCAGGGCTCAGGGCTCTGAGTGGCCCAGCGTGGTAGACCCCCTGAAATGACTCTCAGAACCCAAGTGGGCCATGGACCCCTGGCTGAGAACTGCTGATCTAGTGGACAGGTGTTCTCCTCACATGGCTTATTCTATCTACAATCTAATTGCTTTGAGATCAACTTCTACCACCACCACAATGTATCTGCATTAAAAATGTTCAGTCAGTTGCACTACAGACATTGATTAAATAAAATTCACAAACAATCTTTGCTGTGGAGCAAACTATGAGATTCCTGGGTCAAATGTCATCCCAAATAATCTGCTCTGGACCAGAGAACGCACCTCCACATTGACGAGAACTCGAGACCTTCCAGTAAGCTTTGCAAAGCCAACAACTCTGTCAAATCCCATCTCTATATACTTTATTCCATTAAATATACTTTATACATTAATATAGTAGAACAGTTAAAAATAATTTGCAAGAAAATCTCTTCCCCAATGCCCTGTTCCTAACTAAGTCTGACATGCCATGGTTCTGGAGTAGCCTTTCACCTGGTACCACACCAGATTTAATCTTGGAAATGCTCCATTGCTGCAGATGAATCCTGTATGCTCATTTTCATACCTTAGATTTTCCCCACCTCCAACTGGAAACCCATCTGCCTCCCAGCTGCTGCTCTCTTCCTCCCCTGAGTAAAATGGTACCTTCCTCACTGCCTCAACCTCCTCCTTTTGAGAGCCAGAAATCCCTCTGCCAAGCCTGAAGTAGAATGCCTCACAGTCCCTGCCTACACGGTGCAGCCCCATCTCATTCACCATGCAATCTGTGCACTGAATGAGGCAGACTCCTGCAGAAAATATAGTATGTGATCCTGTAACCCAAGGCTGTATTGTAATTCATTACACAAGAGGCAGAGTTAAGGCTCTGTGGGTAACTTTGTTGTTTCCTAGCTTTCGGTGCTTCCCTTTGTAACTTTAACATTCTTTAATGTCTTCTTCATATGGAACATGTAATATGATGCTGGCTAGCAAACAACAATATCCCATAAAGCAAATACTCTATGGATCTTGAAAACTCTGGGTGTGGCAGACCAGTGTGATTCTGCCATGTGCACGTGGGAGTATGGGATTTAGGGAGCCTGTAGCACACTGATGAACTGTGTCCTGTCACGGCTTTCTTCGCACTAGCATCCAAGAAGCTCTTGGGGGTGGGAGGGACAAGGTCAGGGCCCATGAATCTGCAACAACATGGATCAGCTGACCAAACTGCCCCATAAGAAGCACCAGTAACGGGGCTCTGCAGCTGCAGTAGTGACTGTGAGGCAGCTTTGCTGCTATTCCATGGAAGCAGGGAGGGTTCTGTCTCTCCCATCCCCGTCATGAAACTCCTTATCACACAGTCTATTTATCAGTGTTGAGTGCAGGTTGTGCACATTCATGTGTTGGAAATGGAGTTAGTCTGTTAGATTTCAGAGTAACAGCCGTGTTAGTCTGTATTCGCAAAAAGAAAAGGAGTACTTGTGGCACCTTGGAGACTAACCAATTTATTTGAGCATAAGCTTTCGTGAACTACAGCTCACTTCATCGGATGCATACTGTGGAAACTGCAGAAGACATTATATACACAGGTTTCAGAGTAACAGCCGTGTTAGTCTGTATTCGCAAAAAGAAAAGGAGTACTTGTGGCACCTTAGAGACTAACCAATTTATTAGAGCATAAGCTTTCGTGAGCTACAGCGAAGTGAGCTGTAGCTCACGAAAGCTTATGCTCTAATAAATTGGTTAGTCTCTAAGGTGCCACAAGTACTCCTTTTCTTTTTATTATATACACAGAGACCATGAAACAATACGTCCTCCCACCCCACTCTCCTGCTGGTAATAGCTTATCTAAAGTGATCACTCTCCTTACAATGTGCATGATAATCAAGGTGGGCCATTTCCAGCACAAATCCAGGTTTTCTCACCCCCCACCTCCATACACACACAAACTCGCTCTCCTGCTCTAAACATAATACTCTAGCTAAACATTCTTCCTAAATAGCTTTTCATGGCTAATAATATATAAATAAGTCATGCAGCCTAACATTTTCCCCACTGTAGTTACTATGTCCATAAATCCATTAGCTCCCAAACTCTTTCAGGCATTGAGCCAAATTCTGTTCTCAGTTTCACTAGTGCAACTGCACTGATAGCTCTGGATTTGCCTCAGTCCACCTGAGAACAGAATGGAACAGAGACCCTCTGTGTCCATTTATCTTTGCACATCCATATTTATTAGCCTTCCCCCACCCTGCAATAAACTGTCTTAGTTTTAAATCATGGTTCTTAGCAACATTTTGAAATCCAGATCTTTCCTGATTGAAATACTATTGATGAAAACACAAATAACTAGGAAAAGTGTGTTAAAAGCAAGAATTCAGAGTTCCCTTTTTTAATTTGGAATTTTAATCTCTGATGACCATAGCAACATCTGCTGGTGGAATTATATAAATGCAAAACTAGAGCAGGTGTCAGCATACTGCGGCATTAAATCAATTGTGTCCTTTTAAAAATATCAACATTTTCCCATATCTATGATTATATCTTAAGGACCAATTCTTGTTCCAGTTTGGTTCTTACTATTAATAACGCTATGTATCTGATGAAGTGGGCTGTAGCCCACAAAAGCTTATGCTCTAATAAATTTGTTAGTCTCTAAGGTGCCACAAATACTCCTGTTCTTTTTGCAGATACAGACCAACACGGCTGCTACTCTAAACCTATTAATAACACTGTTTCCCCAAATGTTAGCATACAAGCTAAAATCTTAATATATGATCAATCATAGAATCATAGAATATCAGGGTTGAAAGGGACCCCAGAAGGTCATCTAGTCCAACCCCCTGCTCAAAGCAGGACCAATTCCCAGTGTCATGATAATGACACTAGTCTTGGCTTTACTGATCCAGACAGACATTTATTTTGTCAGTAATATTCAGTAATATTCTTCACCCTGGATTTTATTTTCTCAGCAATGTTACATGGCTTAAAGATATTAATCTCAAACAGGCCAATAAACAGCAGCATGTTTAATTTTAGTAGTAACTTTAAAATTCAATGTGCTGACTTTCCCCTGGACCATGTTACAAGCACCTTGTAATCCTGCACTGGCAACACTTGCTAATGCGTGTGCTAATTATGCCTGCTACGTCTTCTCAGAAATGCAATACATTACAAAGAAATAGCCATTGACACAACAGTAAATTCATTTCTTTTACAACATTTTGTCCTATTGTGAAATAATGTCTTTTAAAGTCTTACTCCAACTACAATTGTAATGCTACAATGGGTGAAACTTTCACCAGATCATTATGGGGAAGATGGCGGGGTTTGCCTTTCTGTAACATGAAATAGAGGGTTCACCCCACTAAACCCTTGGATCTCTGAGATTTGTTAGAGGCCAGGACCATTCATATTGACTCTGGGATCTCCTGCTCACCGGCTTCAGCTCCCTGGCAGCCTGGTATGAATCCAATCGAGTACTGCTGCTGACTGGAACTCCTTCACCAACCATTTCTCTAAAGAGAGGGGATTGGGAAACTTCCACTGCACAGATGGATTCCACAGAAGAGTTAGGCCATTTTAATTTTTAAGTGGATTCCACACCAGGCTAGAAAGGGAGAGCAATAAATATAGTGTACCTGTCTGCCCAACCTACCAGCTCACACCCCTCTTATGGTCCTGAGACAGAGAGAGGGCACCCGTACTTCCACATGGAAAGGGGGAGACCAGTCCCCAAAGACCCTTTCTGCTCACAGATTTCTGTGAGATGATCTGGCCCACTGTTGTTTCATGAACATCACTGTAAAATGGGTGAAAGCCAGTACTGGTTACCAACTGCAGGCAGGAAAGAGCAAACTCTCACCACAGTTTATAAGTATCTTAATGATTTGGTATCAAACTGTTTAAGGAATAAATTACCATCCATCTTAGCTCTCTCTCCATATAATATCATAAAATAAATGGATCCCAAAGATTTTTAATATATACAGAATGTATATGCTTGGGTTAAGACCTATCATCTTTAGAACAACATCACCACAGTAATTCGACCAGCTATTGTAACTCGCTGGCAGCATCCTTATCTGGAAAATAAGGCCCTATTGTAAATAGAATTCTTTCAGCTAAATCGCATTACCCTCTAAAAATATGGAATAATATTTTGCTTCTTTACCATAATAATTTCAACCCACAGAGTAAAATTTCAAAAATTTAGCCACAGAATTCTTATTAAAGACAATAGCACATATGGGAATAAAACTCCATTGCAATGCTTTAAAAATTTACCTCAGACACTCTCAGAGAACGGGTCTGATCTCACTCCCACTGAAGTCAGTGGAATTTTGCCATTGGTATAAGCAAGAAGGATAAAGGCTTGATATGCACAATGTTGTCTCATATTACTGTTTATTATTTGCAGTCCATTTGCATGTGAATGGCCTAGGCCAGTGGTTCCCAAACTCGTTCCACCACTTGTGCAGGGAAAGCCCTTGGTGGGCCAGGCTGGTTTGTTTACCTGCCGCGTCCGCAGGTTCGGCCAATCGCAGCTCCCAGTGGCCGCAGTTTGCTGCTCCAGGCCAATGGGAGCTGCGGGAAGCGGCGCAGGCCGAGGGATGTACCGCTTCCAGCAGCTCCCATTGGCCTGGAGCAGTGAACTGTGGCCGCTGGGAGCCAAGATCGGCCGAACCTGCAGACGCAGCAGGTCTGGCCCACAAACCGGCCTGGCCCACGAGGAGCTTTCCCGGCACAAGCGGCTGAACAAGTTTGGGAACCACTGGCCTAGGCACTGTCTATACACATACATAGGATGACATAATTCCTGCCCCAAAGATCTTACCGTCTACCATAAAGCTTTCTAATCAATAAGGCTTATCAAATACTGTAAGCCTTTATATACTTTACTTGAAATCTTTCTCTTCATATAATCTAGTATTAGCATCTGATCCTGATAAATCCATGTGTGGGGGGTTTGCAGGATTGGGCCCCAAAGTCTCATAGCAGAATGATCAAAATATTCATACCCTGAAGGACACTTTTCACAATTGCGTCTGTGTGATCAGCCAGCAGATCTGCTTTGGTAATTGCAGCCAGGGATAGGTAACTTGACATGTTTCTGCACAGTTCCTTGTTACCCCTCTGCAGAAATTTCACTGCCACGGGGACAGCTAAAGCCATTATTGGAGGTTGATTGTAATTCTGTGAAAAAAAGAGAGGGCACTGAAAAATAAGCAGCTGAAAAAAATGGATTAAAATCAAGTTTAATGCTGACAAAATTTGAAAACCAGAAATCAGGTGATCAAGAAAACAACTGTATAAAACATAGAGAAAGGTTACTCTTTGGTAACACCACTAAAGTCAGGCTTTAAAGAGGGAAAACAGTAAGTCGGGAAATGTCAAACTACTGCAGCTCTAGGTGCTAGTGTACCTATTTCCTACTTCAACAACTGGAGTAACAAACATACTACGTAACTGACAATAAGAATGATACTAGAATGTTGACAGCTGTGACATACAGTATTTTATCCATTCTGGAATGAGTAATTTCATCCTGCAGAAGAAGAAATAAATGGAGGGTAGAGTATAATATGCTGTTGATAGGTGAATTATTTAGGTCATTGTACCAAAAGTGATATAGTCACTGGCTTATCACCTCAATTCTTTCATTGTACACTGTAGCCTTGTCTATACTGGGAATTAGCCCCAATTTCATCAGTCAGTAGCCAGTAATCAGTGCAGCTATACTCATGCAAATAAGGAAAGCTTCAATATGTGGGGATGCAGATTACCCTGATTTCAAGCAGGGGTAAATCTTCAACAGTGCAAATCGTGACTTTTCTTATCTGTATGAAGGGTTTGCTCTGGTGCAACTGCACTAGTTTCTGGACACCAACTGCTAAATTCAAGGCTAATCCTCCATATAGACATGTGACAAATCCCAAATTCCCCAAAATATAAGCATCCATTGCTATAATGTCCAGTTGTGAAACAATGTACATATTTGTAATCTAGGTCCAGTCCTGCTATCATTTATGCTGATATAAACCCAGAGTCACTTCACTGAGTCAAGTGGAGCTGATTTACACTGGAATGATTGAGCTTGCAGTCTGGATCTCTTGTTTTGAAAGCACTCAGAGGAGAACACTGCTTTGGAGAGGACTCAGATCGTATTCAAAAAACCACAAATGAGCTAAAGAACATTACTGACATTGCAGTGCACTCATCAATAAGAATGTCATGGTTAATATTCTCACCAACCAAAGAATAACAGAATTAGAGAGAAGACCTATTAGGCGGTCCCTCTCCTCTAACCTTCTGCCAATGCAGGATTGTTACTTACAGTACATTATATTGTCTTGTTTTTTTTCCCAAGCAATTGTGCTTCCATGTGTTCCTTTAGGTGCAGGCTTCTCAACCTGGCAAGCCAGAAATGTGGGCTGCAATATGTGGCAAAGCCCCAAAATCAGGGATATACAAAATTATTCTTGTAGGAGACCAAAAATGCTGTGGGATTTATTCCTTTTGTGTAAATGACTCTTTCTGCAACCCCAGTTTCATAAGTCTTTATTTTTGAGGTAAGTAATTTTCAACAATAAAAGTAACAGGGTACCAATTACGGGGGGAGGCGCATAGATAACTTTGGGATTGGAATGACATCCCTTGAAATGAAGGACACTTGACAAGTAGGCTTGAGAGACTGTTTCACAGATTTAATTTAATCAGTTTATCATCTGGAATTATTTTCTGATAATCCGACTGGGAGTGGATGTGTCACTACACAAAGTAAAACTATTTCCCCCTGTTTATTTTCTCCCCCTACTGTTCTTTTTAACTGCTGGAAATGGCCCACCTTGATTATTACTACAAAAGGTCCCCCCGCTCTCCTGCTAATAATAGCTCACTTTCCTGATCACTCTTGTTACAGTCTGTATGGTAACACCCATTGTCTCATGTTCTCTGTGTTTATAAAATCTCCCCACTATATTTCCACTGTATGCATCCGATGAAGTGAGCTGTAGCTCACAAAAGCTTATGCTCTAATAAATTTGTTAGTCTCTAAGGTGCCACAAGTACTCCCCTTCTGTTTTCCTTTTATAATTCCATACAATTTCTTTGTATCCTTCCCTAGCCCCTTCACAAATAACTCCTATCCATGATGTTAAAAACCATCTACAAGTATTTCAAGTTTGCTATTTCTCCTTTAAGGCCAAACTCTGTCTTCCAAAAAGTGTGCACAACTTCAAATGAAGTCAGTGTGGGTTGCATGTGTACCTAGAATTTGATCCTAACAAAAGATATAGCAATCTTTAAATGTTTGAAAACACCAAGGACAGCCTATGGTAAATGTTTAGCCAATCTATACACATCTACTGTCAAATTATGTTTTCCATTAGAGTACACATACATAAACTCTCACTGAGGTCCATCAGACTTGTGTCCAAGTAACTGAGGACTGAATTGAGTCATACTTTCTTTTACTTTTCCCTTGATTATTCCTTCATCCTCTAATTTTTGTGGCTTTTCTCTAAACTCCCTTCACATTTGAACATCTTTCTGACACTGTAGTACATGACTGTCTTTGACATTATTATTAATTATGTGTTGTTAGTTTGCTAGCATCTAGGAACCACAACCAGTGATCAGGGCCCCACTGTGCTAAACTCTTACACAAGCACAGTAACAAACCAAAAATAAATACGCTCCAAAGAAATTTGAATATGATTCAGTCTGGAGTAGCTTTGAGTGAAAAAATATACATGTGAACAGTTAAAAAAATATTGTGGTTCCATCTAAATAATTCCATTTGGCCCATTTCTGCTTCCAGTGAAGTCAATTGGACCTTTGCTGATAGCACCAATGGGAACAGGATTGGGCCCAATGAATCATATTCCCTAATTTAAGACTGCTTTGTGTTGCTCAAGTGCTTAAAAACAGCCCTCAACCAGACTTACCTGACCACATGAGGATTCCCTATGCTAGGGGAGTCTTCAGGCAGTATAGAGTGTCATAGCAACTCCTACACTGCCCCTTTCTTGTAAGAGTTGTGGCCAGGGGAAAAAGACTGAGGTCAGGGTATCTATGTTGCTCCAGCATTCCCAGGTGCCGGGACAACCCTTTGGAACCATCAGCATCTGGCCAAAAGAGTGTGTATATTGAGAAACTAATGGAGTTTTACACTTAAACTAATGGAGTTTTTACACAGCAACACTAAACTTAAAACTAATGGAGTTTTTACACAGCAACATGTTTAAATCCACATAATTCCTTATTACTTATGACTGGGACAGGCTTTTGTCAAATTCTGCCTTCAGGTTATACACCCATGTCCACCCCCACAACACCATTCACTTCAGATATGATCTGGCTCTTTGGCTAGGATGTAGCTCTTTTATGAAAACAGAACAGAAGAGGAAGCTGTCTCTAATAAGGATGATAAAATACTTAGCTGCCAGAGAAAATATATTAATTCAAATGGAAGCACAGAGTAAGGTTTCAGCTGCTCCTAATAAATATCTGTACATGACTGTTCACTTATGAAAATATGCAGGTGACAATGAAAAACAGATTTCAATAATATAATGTAGCAAAGTTTGCAAACCTTGGGGACCTAACTGCTGCTAATATCAACAGAACATGTAACATTCAATCCAGGTGTGAGATATTCATTACTTTTCCAACTGTCCCTCATGGATTGTATAAAAACTCAAATTGTTCTTTCTCCTGTAAAGTAACACATGGTGTAGCTGTGATTCTAAAAGCATCAAATGTGTTTGTAGAAGTTCTCAGCTTTGATTTCTTTTTAATTGATTCTGAGTGATTTTTTTATGTTAAAAAAATGAATACAGCAAACACATGGAGGGTGGATTGCATAATTCCCTCTAATGGGTGGGCTAACTATGGCCCATGGGCCACATCCAGCCTGCCAGCCATTTTAATCCAGCCCTCAAGCTCCCACTGGAGAGCGGGGTCTGGGGTTGGCCTGCTCCAGTGCGTCAGCCAGAGAGCAGGGTCGAAGGCTGCACACGCGGCTCCTGGAAGCCGCAGCATGTCCCCCCTCCGGCTGCTACACATAGGGGCAGCCAGAGGGATCCACTCTGCATGCTGCCCCTGCCCCAAGTGCCACCCCCGCAGCTCCCATTGGCCAGAAACCACAGCCAACGGGAGCTGCAGGGGAGATGCCTGTGGACGGGGCAGCGTGCAGAGCCACCTGGTCACACCTCTACTTAGGATCCAGAAAAGGGACATGTTGCTGCTTCCAGGAGCTGCTTGAGGTAAGTGCCGCCCGGAGCCTGCACCCCTGAGCCTCTCCCCACACCCGTACCCCCTGCCCTAGCCCTGATCCCCTTCCCACCCTCCAAATCCCTCAGTCCCAGCCCGAAGCACCCTCCTACACCCCAAACTCCTCATCTCCAGCCCCACCCCAGAGCCTGCACCCCAACTGGAGCCCTCACCGCCCCCCTGCACCTCACTCTCCCACCCCAGCCTGAGCCCCCTCCCGCACCCTGAACTCCTCATTTCTGGCCCCAGCTCGGAGCCCACACCCCCAGCCAGAGCCCTCACCCCCTCCTAAACCCCAACCCCAATTTTGTGAGCATTCATGGCTCGCCATACAATTTCTATTCCCAGATGTGGCCCTCAGGCCAAAGAGTTTGCCTACCCCATGCCCTATGGTGAACTTTGGCACATCACAGACTTTCAAACATGCATTGTCATTTAACATAAATGTCTGAACTATCTACAGAAAGACTCATCCAGTTCTAAGAAAAATTGGATTTGATCGTCATTTATTAGTGGGGAAGTGTCCCAGCCTCCTCTGCACCGACAGCCAGAGCTTAACCATTATTCATTACATTCTGTAAAAGAGTAGCAAAGCTCTTGGTCCTGCCAATCAGAGCCTTAATCAGAGGCTCCAGAGAAATTCTGGCTGAGTCAGCCAGACAAACACCTCCCAGGGACTCCCACTGCTTAACAGCCTTTCCACATTCCCTCCCTCCACCCCACTATTGATTGTGACTAAAAAAGCTACAGACCACTTTACCATTATCTGTATAGCAAACTCTTGCTACATATTTTTCCAGTCTCAAAATATATTATCTGTACCTAACATGTAAATATATTAACATGTAACTAAAGGTCAAATCCAAAGCTCACTGAAGTCAATAGGTGTCTTCCCATTCAGTGGGTTTTTAGTCAGGCCCTTACGGTGTGTACTCTGAACTAATAGAATAAATTTAACGCTAACAAATACAGTTCATCTAGGAAATAAGCAATGCTTTATTTTGACAATGTTATAATAATAAGCAGAGTTAAGACAATGGAGACTTATTCTGCTGATCTCAGGAATTATATTCCTCAACAAGACCAACACCTATCTGAGCTTCAGGTACATTTTTTTTTTCTTTCTTCACTGTAAATTCATTTGGAACTGTTCCCAGAGTTTGGGAACTGAAAAGAACAGAACTGGGCATATGGAGGATTGTAAATTGCAATTTCATTGAAGTGAATTCACATTTGGGGTTCTTTTTTCTTTCACTTTTTTTGCTTCTTTTGGACTTTCAACACTTCCAACCAAGAGCCAAACTAGATGACTAATCTCAAGAAGTTTTAAGGGCAACATGTCATAATGGGGACCTTTTGGCAACTATTTGAGCAGTAGTCTGGAGTAGACACTAATACACCAAGGCCTTTAGTACTGTTGCTTCAGCGACTACAGGGAAAGACTGAGTGACACACACTAGAAGATACCTCATTCTCAACAACCAGCATTCGCTGGGAAGATGTAGAGAAGTTCATTTAAAGAGCAAGTCTGAGTCAAACCTGGCACATTGCTGCCAGTCGGTCAGTGCAGAAGACAAATTGGCAATGATAAGGGAACTGCATGAAGGGATCTTAGCAATGAAATGCAGTATGTAGAGCTGACACATCAGTGCTGGGGTAAGCAGGTGACTCAGAAGACTGACTGGCCAAAGAAACAACAGTGTGCTGGGAAGATTCGGCATGGGCCAGCCGAGGATAACTACACATATAGAAGGTACCCTTAAAACAATAAACTTCTCAGACAACTCCACTTCCCTTTCCTGTAACAGGCTCTCAGTGAATTTCGGTTCCTTTCTTCCATTCCAGCCTGCTTCCACTTCCTCATTTTTACTGCAATATCCCTCCCCAGAGAGGAACATACCCAGGCTGTACAGATTAAGGTCATTGATGGGTCCCCATTAATAGTCTCCCATTCTGAATAAACCATTGAGGATTATTTTACCAGTGTTGACAGAAATAAAGGGTATAAATAATGGCTTCAACAGTTGGATGTCCAGGTCAGCCCAACAGTTCATAACTCAGCCCAAGGGGTCATAGAGAGGTAAAAAGGGAGCTGTTCCATAAGGTTTGTCAGGGCTAGTACCTAGGCTACTCTCTCCAGCCTATCCCTCCTAGGGGCAATTAAACCCTGGCTGCAGATTCTACCACCTGCCAGAGCTCACTCAGTTCTTCTGTCTTATTGGGGCCTCCTACACAGTGTCCTCTTGCCCTCCACATGTCCTGTACTCCTCCTGCAGGCAGCTGCTGCGCATGTACGTTCCCCCTGCTGCTGGTCTCCTTTGACTAATAGTCTGCTTCCTGCTGGCTCTCAGGCTGCCTGCTGCTGGGCCTTCTCTCTGTAGCCTGCTCCCAGGATGCTGCACCCGACCTGCTGCTCCAGCTCATACAAAGCCTCTGGCTCTGTCCTGAAGCTGTACCCCGAACTCAGGATATTACGTCCTTTACCACTTCTCTAGACATTATGGTGCCCTCTACTGATCCTTTCTCTCCAGGTCATCCAGGGCTAGGGGTAGGTGTTGTAGCAGAGTTAGTATGGAGGCTGGATGAGTGTGTTCCTTAGGATACACACTCACACAGCCCGCAAAGGGTGTAACTTCTTCCATAAGTGAAGGCTGTTCAGAGGTATGTCTGCCCATCCCCCCTCTGCACCTAGAGAGGAAAACATTCGGTAACAGTGTCATCAGCAGCAGGAGGGGAGGTTCATCTATACCCTTCTGTACTGGTAAACAGACTCAGCTGCTTTGCTTACTTTGAATTCATGCCTGCCTCATTATTCTGTAGCTTGTGCCTGCTTATGCTAGGTCACCAAAAGGCAGACAGTGAGGTAACATAACAGTACCTAACACTAAGCACTCAGATTTATAACAATATGTAACGTTGGTTTCCTGAGAGTGGTACCCCAGCGATATACAAATATGGACCCAGTGTTCTGACTTTAACCCTACTTCTGACCGGAGAAACATTTCACACCATTGAACATAGCTAGGTGTTCTCACTGAAGCAGGCAACTGAATGTTGACGACCAGCCTGTGGCATGTAATTTTTCCCACCATTGATACTGACCTTCCATACTGACCTTCCGTTTACACAGAAACTATTATGTAAATGAGTCCCACAGCCCTTTATATGCTCTACTGGAAAAACAATCAGGAGCCTGCTTCAGTTAAAACATATGACTGTTCAAAAACAACTACTTATAGAACAAAGATTCTCCAAGCAGATAAAGGATCAAAATCTGAGCTGTGTGTTCAAGGTCAGAATTTGGCCCATAAATTAGTTTCCAATCTTGCATCTGGACTCTGCATCACAACTGAGCCTTTAAATGGGATCCTCACTCTTGAAAGGCAGCATTTCTATCAGCTAAAGGATCCTCTTCAACCTTTGCCCCAAATGATACTGTTCTTCCAAAGAGTCATAAGTGCCTTGAAAATAACGGGTTTTGAATGAATTGTCTTTCCCATCTGCCGCTGCTGCTGCTACAATACTATCCTTCACAGTTTAATTTTTATGTAAGATGCAAACGTCTAGTGTTCATGCAACATTAAGGTTGAGAAATTCACCACACACAAAATTTCAAAAGATAAGAATGCTGCTAAAATAATTTACTTGGCCTCAATTTACATCATATACATTTAATAGTATAAATTAACATGAAGATCCAATTCTTGGCTTTTTCAATAAATGTGAGCACTCCAATACACCCCAAGAAAAACTAAGTACAGTTGCTATTAAGCTATGACACTGTGAGTGATATGGCATTTCTTGTGATCCAGGCTTACCTGCAAAATGCAACTCATAATATCAGACGCAATTTTTGCATGTGGTGCATCCTCATCTTTTCCTGAAGGTTTTAGATTGTGCTCTAAACATGACTCCCAGAGAGCCACAAGTGCCTTTCCATGTTTTTCTATGGATGCAGTCTCCCTGATAGCAGTGGTGATTCGAGTGATACAGATTTCCACCACTGCTTGGTCATTGTCGTTAGTCTGGTAGTCCTAGGTTTAAAGAAAATATGGGTTACAAAATTGTATTATGCAAATGAAGTGTCATCCTTTAAAGAATGCCACAAAATGAACTAGAAGATGTTAAATTAATTTAACTCTCCATTTTCTTCATGTCATCTATACAATAAATAAGTAGAATATTGAGAGCAAAACTCTAATCACGTCATAGGTCTTTAACTATTCCAAGTTGTAATTTAACACAAAGGAATAATTTGTGCTCCTACAAAAAAAAATATGGATTAAATTATTAAGATTGTGAATTTTTGTAGTCCCCCATTTTGAAGCTATGGCTTCCCTGTTCAATAGATGTGAATGTATGTGCCTTGAAATCCCTGGTTTATATTTTTTCTATTTGTATATTACTATAATATTAAAACATTTAAATGTAAAAAAATTACATCAAGCAATCCAAATAACTTGTGTTATGCAATTCTTTAGACTCACAGATGTAAATGGAGATATTTCAGATTCATAGTGTAACTAAGAACAGAAATTGATTCAGCAGGCCTGATTCTCTGTTTCCCTGCATGCTGTGTGGTTATTTTCATCTGTGCAAACTAGATACAAAATGCTACCAAAACATCCATTTTGCACTAGTGTAAATGACTACAATGGAGACTCAGACACAGTATATACAACAACTAACACTCATGCTAAACTATAATATTCTACCTCAAAGAGGCACAGAGGCCAAACACAAGATAAGTATTCATCAAAAATACGTTACTTTTACCGGCTAGCCATGGAAATATTTAAGAATTTGGGCTAAATTCAACATTCATTTACAAAGGGATAATTCTGGAGTACCTCTATTAAATCTAGTGGAGTAATTCCAGACTTACACTGGTGTAAATGAGCACATTGGATGTACGTTTTAAGCTGTTGGGGTGATCAGTTGACCTACCCTGCCAATGTATCTGATCCTGCAATTTGGCTTTTCCTCCTTCCAATTCCAGGAGATTTCTCCTCCTCTTGTTAAAAAGAGTTTGCTTTATTTTTTAAGATAAAATTTTGATTAAAACAGAAGTAGAATAATATGAAGATAGCCAGTAAGGTGTTGGCTGGAAACAGAAACAAGCAAGAGATCCATACTAAAGTTTGCATTTGTATTCACTAGCTGCCTTTTGGCCATAGAAAGATGTACAGCAGAATACTCTGCAACTCTAGGAGTCTCCCAACATAAATACACCTTGGCAGCTCAAAATCTGAATTTAAAAATTGTGAGAAGCCTTGCTCCACAGTAATAATGAAGTATATCACTGAGCACTGCTGCCCTCTAGTGGGAATTAGCCTTAGGGAATTTAGAAGCACAAGAAATCCTTTGTTCTTTAGGATGTCGCATGGTTTAGCAGTTTAGTACAAAATATCAGTGGCAAATTCAGTCCTGTTGTCTCAGAGGACTATGATAGGAGGGATATCTGCAAATGCTGATAATATGCCATTAGTGGAAATATACCAGGAATAAGCGGAGTCAAGAGCTAAACTGATTTGAATAATGTTCTGGAAAAATGTGCAACAGTAATTGCTGTCAAAGAAATGACCCAAGGAAAGAATTGTCTCTGCACAATGATTTCCCTAATTGATGATTTAGAGCATTTGTGGCCACAAGCAACAGTGTGTTCAAAAGTTCTGAAAGTTAGAGGTTTGTATGTTGCCAAAATCCATTTAAAATCACTATGATATATGCATCCAGAAAAGTGCACGTACATTTCCTAGTTCAATATATTAGGGTCTTGTTACAGCTGACAATTTCTCTTCTGCAAGCTGATGTATATTCCAATCAAAAGTGGTCACTATGGGGATTTAAGGGTTTTCAAAATGGCTCAGGCTCAAGGCTGCTCTGAAATATAATTGAGGAATGGATTGGGCTGACTCAAGCATTACCACAAGTTATGCTTTAGTCAAACAAGAGATATTGGACTCAATGAAGTGGTAACTAGGTGAAATTCAGTCACCCATGACATATAGGAGGTCAGACTAGATGATCTAATGGTCCCTTCTTGCCTTAACCTATATGAATCCATGGTACAGAAGAGTTAGAGAGATCTAAACCAATAAACAAATAGTTTCTTAAAATGCTTTCAGAGTATCTTATCTTTGTCTGTCTCCTACCAACTCCTACAGTACTTAGCAGCTGAATTCAGCAACATCACAATGTGGCAGGGAGGGAGGGAAGTTTGACTCTATAATAAGATAACCAACGCTGTAAGTAACCAAATAATTAAAAGAAGCTACTAATACGAGAGGAGGGGGTGCGTGAGAGAAGGAGTGGGAGAAAACTTAGAAGAAAAGGGCAGGCGGAAGAGAAAGAGAAAGAAAGAGGTGAAATTGAGAAAAGGTAAAAAGCTAAAAACAGAATGGATTCAGAGAAAAGAAAATCAAGGTTGCCAGGGAGTGGGTGGGTGAAGAAAGTGTCCATGTCTTTGCGTGATAGCAATTTATAGCCCTGGAATGACTGTGTCTGTGAGCACTTCCCATTCAGTCTCAGGTCCTCCAATCAACAACCATCCTTCAGCCTGTGGATCCAACTCCCTTCAGTGTGCTGGTTTTCATACTCTCTTTTGGTCAGATTAATGAAAGATCAGTACTGGACCATGCTGATAGGTTATCTGTCAGCTGCTCTGGGAGTCCCACACAAGAGCAGAAGATAAGCTAGCAAAGAGAGCACACTTGAAGGCGTGAACTGGTGGCTCAGAATATGGAGAATTTAAGCTACCCTCACAAAGAGTGCCGAGTACCAGGTCAACCTATTATTTCTTATGCTGCTCTGTCTCCTTCATAAGCTTATAAAATGCTGTAATGGAGCTGAGAAAACAACGAATGCAGGGACTCCTCTTGTTAGGGGCAATTCCATCAGAACAAAATTTAGAAGGGCTGCGGATCTGGGTGTCATCCTCTCAGAAATGAAATGATGGTATTTATGTTCTTGCCCCAAGGCACATGCATTCTTTATTTCGTTCGTAGCCATAGCATAACTGTAACATCTATTCATCATTTATTAACCTTCAATACACTATAAATGGACTCTTGATATGAAGTGTGACCAAGATCAGTTTAAATTATTTTTCTTAAAATAAAATTCAGAAGAATGAGAACTGAATGCAAGAGCTGAAGTCTTTGAATCTGACATTTTGTTTAGGACTTTTGTGGTTTTTAAAAGGTTAGATTTATTATCTATTTTTGGTGTTCTGCTTATGCAGTCATTGTTTTCTGACCTTTCTTTTCATGATACATTATCTTATGCAGAAGGATTGGGGGAGCATGTCTTACTTACTGGAGATGAACTAATTATTTTTATTTGCTCAAGAGCTTCTGACAGGCTTCCTTCTATCTCAGCATCATCTAAGGAGAATAGATCCCCTGCACGTGAAAGGTCCTTTTGTCCCAAAACCAGCCCAAACAGATGATGCATGGCTTATGTGTTCTGCCAGTCAGGCAAATCTCTGCTTGTACCATGTGCTTCAGTCAAATGAGGCTGGTGATGTAGCAACCCATAACCTAGTCAGCAGTTTACTAGGTACAGTAAACCTTTTGCACATTTTGAGACCTCTTCTGCCACGATCTGAAAAAAAAAAAGCACATATTAGCAAAATTCTGGGAGTGTCACCCTGTGATTCACCAAAGATTTTTCAATGAGTGATTGTGAAAGGTACTTAGCCTCTCATTCAGCAAAGTACTTAATAAGCATGTGCCTAACTTCAGGAATGTGAATAGTCAAAAAAGTTAGGCATCTGCTTAAGTACATTACTGAATCAGAGTCTACACAGATAGCTATAAAGAAAGAAGCCTTCTCCATTTCATTCTATTCAGGTTGTTATACTATCCTCATCACCATGATATCTGAGCACTTTCCAAAAGGGTATTAAGTGCCATGACATCTGTCATATATGATTCTTTTTCCCCCCTCTGCCCAGAGAGAAACTGTGTGAGCAGGATATGTGTGTGTGTGTGTGTGTGGGCACTGAACAGGTACAGCAGGCTAAGAACAGTGCCCCAGATCTGAACTGGAGGAGGGACTGGACCTGGAAAGCTAGGTTGTGCAACTGTTACTTATGATGAACTGGGACTACGCATGTGATTAAGGTTTTCACAACTGAAGCCTGATGTATGAAAAAAACCAGCAATTAGGATGAGCTAAGAATCCTTTTTCCACATACATCAGCTGTAGGCAAATCCTTATGTACATCAACTGTCCAAAATTCCACAAGGAATATTTTAAATATTGCATGCTTTGTGTATTTCTTGCCTACTTTAAATTATGCTGTTCTTTACTATTGATGATGGGATGATCTGCTACCTGAATCTTGCAGGACATCACTATTAGTGGGATAAACCAAGAGATATCTGTGGTGTTCAGATACCATACTGAAGAGCAAGGTCTAAGAAACAGAACAGAAAAGATATTACTGTTGCTGGTAACCTGCATAGTGCAGCAAGAACAATTCACTAAGAAGCCACAACAGATTTCCCTTGATCTGAGTACAAGGACCAGGTTTTAATACCCCTAAGCATGATGAGCAATACCTGCCTGACTCCATGAGTAATCCTACTGATTTCAGTGTGGCCATTCAAGAGTTTGTAAATGGCTGATTTATCCCTTTAAAGGCAGTGGAGTCCTGAGACCAGCCAACCCTGTTCCAAAGCATGGTATCTTTAGGAACAAGTCACTCTGGGAAGGATCGCCATATGACTACCTGCTGAGAATTATAAGTGCTCTGATCTTAAAGGAAGCCTACAGGCAAAAGAGAGCTGCATGGAGGCTGTCCTTTGGCAAAGCTTGGATGATGATCAGCTGGGGCAGGATTCAAGCACAGCCCCATGCAGCAGGGCTGTGGAGACCTTGCTCCAAGGGATGGAGGAGTTTGAGCATCTTCTGTTCATAGCATTCACTCAGAGAATTCAATAAAAAAAATAATAATGGTGCTGGAGAGTTGCAACATAGCACTACTTTATTCCTTAAACTCCAGAACCCTAACGCACAAGAACCCAAAATCTGAGAGACAAAGCAAGCTGTTCTCTAAAACAGAGAGGCACAACCCACCTTACTCCAGGCTAGCTAGTTGCAAACTGACAGGAGGTAGGCCCAGATCACACACATCCCTACAGTGCTCCTTAATCTGTAATTAGGATCAAGAAAACACCCTCAAATTTAAAGTTACAGCTGGTAATTTTAACAGTTTTCAATGCAACACAGAGCACAGGGACTGGGGGTAGGATAAAACTTGGGGGGAGGTCTTCAGGGGCCAGAGTGGGACCAGCAGAGCTCCCAAGCTCAGAGGGAAGTGAGGAGCAGAGAGAGAGCCAGAGCCTGAACCCATGGAACACGGGTAAATCGGAAGACCTGAGGAAGGGCTAAAGGAACTGTGTATTTGTTTTGTGAGGACTTAATAAATTACAGCCCCAAAGAGGGAACATTATTTTAAAACTCTTGGTGGATGGGAGTTGATTAGATAACCAAGAGGGGAACAGAGGCAAGGTGACTGCAGTGATGTGTTCCAGGACTGCACCCTGCAACAGGCCTGAATATTGAAAGGATCTAGAGCAAGTGGAGCCAAAGTTTGCTCTCTGAACACTCAGAAGTGATAAAATCATAGTGAGCAGGAATACGGCAACGGCCCTTCAAAGGCTACAATATCTCAACCCTGGTCTACACTGGGACGGGCGGGGCGGGGAATCGATGTAAGTTACACAACTTCAGCTACGTGAATAACTTAGATCGACTTACCATGGTGTCTCCACCACGGTGAGTCGACTGCTGCCGCTCCCCCGTCGACTCTGCCTACGCCTCTAGTGGCGCTGGAGTATAGGAGTCGACGGGAGAGCACTTGGGGGTCGATTTATTGCGTCTGGACGAGACACAATAGATCGATCCCCGCTGGATCGATCGTTGCCCGCCGATCCGACGGGTAGTGAAGACATACCTTCACATACAGTTGGAGACAGGATCCGCAGCTCTACAATGATAGAAATTGTCTGCTTACTGAGGAGACATGCCAAACCTGCGAAAAAAATGCAGAAATTGGGCTTATTTTTGGCTCAATTGGCTTTTGAGTTGCTCGTTGGCTAGTTTTTGGCTTGTAGCTTGTTGTAGCCTTTTGCTTCTTTTTTCTGATTGGCTCTCAACAGGCAGAGGCAAGGGGGGGGAGCAAGCAGGGGCAAGAGGGGGAGAGAGTCAGGGGTGCACAGTGGGCCCACCACAGTGCCAGACTGCATGCCAGGAGAATCTAGTCACATCGAGTGCTGGGGGTTCTTAGATATTGGCTTGTTTTGGCCTTGTTTTGAAATGGGATTAGCTTGATTCTGGGGTTATTGTGAAAGTTAGGGTGCTTATTTACCCCATGAAAGTTGGCCACTGTGTGATTGAGACCATACAGAGAAAAGAATGAACCACATGAGGAATAAAGTACATTTGCAAACACTCACAAATATATGCAAACAGCAGCTAACCTTCAAATTTCATCATAATCACAAGAAGAAACTAAAATACACATCACATGACCCCAGTAAATTAAACACAGACATTAGAAGAAAGGTTACAGGCCCACTTAAAACAGTATTAAATCTTTTCTGAGAAGGCAAAGAATAAGAAAATATTTTTTCACAATGCAATCAACTCTGTTACATAAAAAAATGATGGTCTGACAACCTAGAGGTATGTCCTAAGCCAACACAACCTAAAACACTCCCTTTTGTCACTGAAACAGAGTCTTCATTTTGTAAGACCTCTGCAATGTGTCAACCTACCCTATTTTGTCAAGGCCTAACTTACTTGGTGACTCTTTAACATATAGAGCTTTGACACAACAGAACACAATAAGTTAGATATGGAAATGAGCTATTAGATTATCTGTCATATCCCACAGCCAAAGGAGAATTGATCCTTATTTTTTATGTCCATTCCAGTTTTAAATGTTCCAAATGATAGGGCTGCCACCATTTCCCTTGGAGAACGATTGCACAATTGTATAGATCTAATTGTCAAGAAAATTGCCTGATATTTTGACTAAATATTCCTTTACTTTCATTGTATTAGTCCTTGTTATTCCCCACTGCATAAATAATTATTCTCCCTTTTTCAAATATCTTATCTTATATTTCACATGGCCAGCCACCACTTCCTAAAGCTATACAGACTTAGCTCTTGAAAGCATTTCACATGAGAAAATTCCTTCAGCCCCTTTATCAGTTCTACTGCTCTTCTCCGAAGTCCCTCCAGTTTGTCAATATCTTCTCATAATGGGATGTCACAAAATGAACACAATATTCCAAGTCATAGCCGATGAAGTGAGCTGTAGCTCACGACAGCTTTGCTCAAATAAATTTGTTAGTCTCTAAGGTGCCACAATACTCCTTTTCTTTTAGCAGAGAAACTGTGACCTGGATTACTTCCTCCTGCTTCATGCCATAAAGTCTCCTCCAGAGCCCAAACATCATAAGTAAATATGCCTAATGTTGATGATAGGTGTATCTATAAATTAAACAAATTCATAAAATAATCAGAGTGAGACAACTTCAGCCTAATCACTAGTGGCTATCATTGTAGGAGTACTATATAAAAGATATATCACTAGATATATATATGAGTACATAGATGCTTGATATAAACAACACAATTTATTGATATGAGAATATGTAGCATTGTTCATGAGTTAGTAGGTTCAATAATGTTGTTATTGTTGCTACACATTGCAAATGTCTTCCTGAGTGTAGCTCTTAACAGATACCAAGACTATTGGTGAGATTCTGCTCTCTTTGGCATTTGTATAAATTATTTCAGTGGCATACTCTAGATTTATAACAATGTAACTGAGCAGAATTTGCCCGTACGTGTGCAAACAGGGAAGAGTGAATATTCTGAATTTTGAAAGAAAATCATGTCTGAAAGTGTTTGGAGGTTTAAGGACAAATGCATGTAGCATAATCATGGTAAATGCAGAATCTTGCAAAGAATGAATTATTTGTAGGATGGTTGGTTGTATGGTGGGGCTGGGTAAGAAAGGTGGTGTAAGAGCCAAAAGAGGGGATCAGGTGTAACCATATTTGCCTGGAATTTCTGCATTAAATCAAGCTGCTGCATTACTGCTAGCAATCTGCTGTACAGAGCCTCTAGAAGTGACAGAGAGTGTGCCTTAAATGAAACCTATGCATACTAGTTATTGATTGTAAGGAGCATGGCTCAAAACAAGGCTGGACTTAGGTTTTGCAGCTCCTGATCCCATCCAGATTCCTTCTTATGGATAAATCTCACTTATTCTGTGTACTTGCAATATCGAGGCTGTTTCCTGCCTGCCCATGACCTTCTCATCTCAATCTGTAGTGACCCCTCTCCATAATTTATTAGAGAGACTCCATGTCCACTGGTGACCCTCTGTACATACACATTGACCAAAAAGCCAGGAGATGAAACCAAAGTGCAACGCTCTAAGGGATATGGAGGGAACTCAATCTCTGCAGCAGCCTGCAGGCAGTAGAACAGGTCAGGGATAGCATTTTGCCTGGAGGGCTCAGTGCATGCATGCGAGACTGAGAGGAGCAAGGTCTTAATGAAGGCATGTATACTGTACAGGTTTGAGGCATCCTTCATATATAATTAGCATAGAGAATCCCATGCCTAAGCAATATGTATATTATATGGTCAAATATGAAACTTTTTACTGTATTTCTAATTCCCATGTATAGTTTCCACCCATACACTGATTGGTTATACCTGTGTGATACTACCTCTTAGAACTGCTGTCAATCCTGGGTAAGAGGGCTCTGAAGATGCCTACTCGTTGCATACACATTTCATTTATTTTTGACACACCATTAAATGGCATTTTAAAAAATGTGGAGAAGTTATATTATAGAAGATGCTTCAAGTTGTATGGATTTAAAAAAATACAAATGTAATATCAGTGGGCTATCTCCAAAGCAAAATTTTATCAGTACACATAATAATTCTTGTCATAAAGAATCCTCGTTGATTCTAAAAGAAAGAGGTTCAGTCAGGTGTCTCTCACAACGCATCATACAGAGTCAAGGCCACACAAACTCATCTCACATGGGACCTTAATTTGAGCTCTACCTGCAGCATTGTAAGTAAACAGTTCACATATAACCACCTATGACCTGTTCAGATCTCTTATATTTGTAATTCAATATACCGGGCTAATTTATAATCTCATTTACACTAGCGTTGTGCCTTTTTTCCTGAAACAACTGTAAAATGTCAAACAAAGGTCAAAACTGATGCAGAGCACTAAGGTCTTCATAGGAAATAATTCAGTGAAACAACATGCCCAGTACACTGCATTCATCCTGTGGTGAGCCTACTCTTTTAGATTTTATAGGTTTGATACGAAGATTTGTATCAATGCAGTGGATTTTACTTTTTCTGGACTATTCACAACAAAACAGAAAGAGAGCTAGTAAAACGTGCAAATTAAATCATCCGAAATGAAAGCACAGTGGACTAGATTCTCCTGTCAACTGCAGTGGAGTAATCAGAGTAACTACATAGAAGTCAATGAGATTACATTGCTATGAATGAGAAGAGAAGCAGTCCCACCATATTCATATTCAGTATTTCTTACATTTGAAGATGAAAATCCACAGAACAACAAATATAAACTGGTGATGTTTTACCTGTGCGTGACTCCTCAATGACATTCTTTAGTGGCACTTACAGCTGCAGAGTTGAAACTCGGAGTTGATATTCAGCTTTGCCTTTGTGCTACAACAGGCAGCATCCAAGGACATAACAAGTGGAAAGTTATGGAATTTACTGTTAAGCAATGAACCTGAAGCTGTTAATTACAGTGCCAGGAGTAAGGAATTCAAGGAATGCAGACTAAAGCGGCCTAAAAGTTACCAGTGGCTTGATCAGGTGACGAGAATGAACTTAAATGCAGAGTGGCCTTATCTGAATGAAATGCTCTGTTCCTAGGACAAAATACAAACCCTACTCAAAGTGAGTGCAGTGTGTTTCTATTAGAGAAAACAGAACTCTCTGTGTTAGTGAAAAGCTATCCTTCCCTGGGAAGAATGTAAAAAGACCCCAGTAAGCTTA
Organism: Lepidochelys kempii; assembly: GCF_965140285.1. Classification (NCBI taxonomy): domain Eukaryota; kingdom Metazoa; phylum Chordata; order Testudines; family Cheloniidae; genus Lepidochelys; species Lepidochelys kempii. The sequence continues at coordinate 24,099,011 of NC_136388.1, read as the reverse complement.
TGCTTTTTGAAAGAAAGAGAGCAAGTGAATAAAACAACCAGAGAGAAGCTTTACTATCCCAAAGAATAATTGTGGCCATTCCATAAAACAGCTCATGAATACAAAGGAAGGCCTGAACTTCACGTGAGCTTTTATCATCAATTTAATAAACAGCATCACACAGTCTCTGCACACATGTCTTACAAAGATGCACGAGTCATGACAAGCCTGCTGTCCATGTCCACTCCTCGAACACACACTTTGATCTTACTAGCTGAAATGCGAGCACCCTCCCTTTGGGCTTTTGGAAACGATATTTCACCTACAATGCTCCTGAATTTTAACTTCCCAGGACTGCCTTGTTGGGGTGGGAGCAGAACCAAATCTAAGCCAGCAACAATGTATTAAATGGTGATCAGCTCTTTGAGAGATATTTGGTGAAATAAATGAGGTTATAAATGCCTTCCGGGGGAAAAATACCAGGTATTGAAGGGCTGTTCAATCCAGCAGAGAAAGACATAATAAGAGCTAGTGGCTACAAGCTGAAGCCAGAAAAAATTCAAATTGTAAATTAGGCAGAAATTTTTAACAGTGAGGGGGATTAACCATTGGAACAAACTACCAAGGGAAGTGGTTCATTCGCCATGTCTTGATGTCTTTGAATCAAGAGTAGATGCCTTTCTGGAAAATGAAACACAAGTTATTGAGCTCAATACAGGCCTAACCGGGTTACATTTAAGGGCCTGCGATATACAGGAAGTCAGGATTTAATGGTACCTTCTGGTCTTAAACTATGAAATTCAGTCCCCAATGAAATCAATGGCAAAACTCCCATTGATTTCAGTAGGGCCAGGATTTCCTTCCAGTCACTGAGTCTACTGTTCTTCAGAGATACTTGAATTTCAGAGGAGGAAGTTTACAAGCATTGTCTGTTTTAATTTAATTTAATAAAATAATTAATAATAATACCATGTAGTCCTGTGTGATTGGTAAATATCATTATAACAACGTTACAAATGGGGAAGTTGGTGCACAAAAACAGTAAGTGATTTGCCTGAAGTCACACACTCAGTCTGTGGTAAGATCCGCAACAGACACAAAGAGTCCTGATTCCTATTCCTCTTCACCAAATCACTAGACTACAGTACTCCCCTAACCAGCAATATGGTTAAAAAACATAGTTTAAGACAACTATTCTATTGATATATAGGGCCAGATTCTCTGCTTGTGAAATTCTTTGAAGTCAATGGCAATTACGCCAACAGACAATTTGGCCCATAGATGCCAATACTGTTCCAAACAGTCTTTGGAAATCCTCCCACATTCACATCAGGTTGGTGTCAGTTTATATTCTAACTAATTAGAGACCAAACTGATATATGCGCACAGTTTAGTCCCCAAAGCACAGGATATTATTCGGCTGTGCTGTCACTGTTTCAAATGGAAGATTCTAAATCTCTTCCTCTCTCTGAGGAAAGTGATGTTTTGAGGCACACTCCAGAAACCTGTGAAGGTGTCTGCATCTGCTGTGGGCCAGATTTTCCCTAGAGCTCAGCTCCCATTTAGGCACCCTCTTCATCTCCAGATTACAAAAAGGATTCCAGGCCTTATTCTCCTCTCATTTAAATTGATTTTACACCAATGTAACAGCAATGACTTTAGTGGATTTACTACTGATTTATACCTCAGCAAAGGGAAAATCAGGCATCTCAATCTCTCATAATGGACTAGCTCCCTGCCTCAAACAGATTCCATTTTGCAGTTTTTATAGAACATATTAAGGACAATGCCAGAAGACATTTCCTTACTGTATGCTCTCTGAAATTGAGGCTACTTCTTCAATAAGGACAGGTTTCAGAGTAACAGCTGTGTTAGTCTGTATTCGCAAAAAGAAAAGGAGTACTTGTGGCACCTTAGAGACTAACCTATTTATTTGGTTAGTCTCTAAGGTGCCACAAGTACTCCTTTTCTTTCTTCAATAAGCTACAGTGTCTTAACTCTAATTATGACAAACCTCTTTAAAAGTTTCATTACGTAACACTGCTGAAAAGACGTACACATGCAGGACATTTCAGCTCTATAAGGATATCTTAAGCACTTCCTTGTTCATTACAAGCTTACGCTGTTTGCTTCGTATTACCAGATAATTTTTATTAATGTGAGCAAACCATAGCATATTCTTGTGATTAAATACAGCCTTTATTCTCTTTGCTTCTCTGTACAAGGAAACCAGTTTCATAGGCCATGAAAGTAACATTTCCTGTAGGGTCAGGGTGGTTGGTAATACTTCCTCAAAAGACAGTTCCTCAACCCCCCCTCATGAGCATCTTGATGCTATTTCACCTAGCTCTGTTCTCTGTTATAAAACAAGTTAGCATCTAAGTAGCCCCACCTCCCTAAAATAAAACAAAAAATTGTGGAACAAGCATGCCATTTGCTACCATCTCACTCTTCGCTCTGCTTGTGTGTGTTCTACCCTTCCCTCCACTCTGTCTTGTCTATTTAGATTGTAAGCTCTTTGGGGTAAGGACCACCTACTTCTCTGTGTTTGAACAGTACTTGGCACAATGGGCTCTATTCTTCAACTACCATAGTAAACATGATTAATAATAATTAAGCAGAAAAAATGTCAGACACATTACATTAAGTGCTTTGCATCTTTCTCTGGTACCCTATGCATTTCCAGATCTAAATCAAAGTCCAACTCCTAACTTTAATGTCCATTTTAATGTACGTAAGAACCTGTTTCTCTTTCAATATCCCACTGAGACAGATGCACTCTGATTGGGGACCTTGTAGATATTACTGTCCAAGGTGATCTCTTAGTAGCTGGAGACACAGCATTATTATCAGAACTCCTTATTAGAGGCTATCAGAATGAAACCTAGCCTGACAGGTTTCAGAGTTTGTTGCAAAACTCACCTCTATGCAAAATAATTGCTCTCATAATTGAAGAGAAACAATAAAAATTCCAAGTATAAAGTCAACTGGACGTAACTGTGAGTCTTAATATTGCCTTAGGTGCTTAGATTCTACAGAAATAGATAAATTAGAAATATAAGTGGGCTAGACTGGAAAAAATATTATACTTCAGCAAAGCAAATTTTGCAAGAATTGCAGCCACAGTCTTTATTTTTAAAGGATTGATAATGAAAGTATTGTTGCTAATTTTTGTCCAGATGGTGCCATGTCACTTAAAACAGTGAAAAAAGGGGGAAATCTTAAATTTGTGGACTAAGCTGTGCCCCAAGCAACTGGAGCATGCAAAAGAAATGTAAAGAAAGGAAAAAATTTCCTAAGTGATTTCTGATTTGGGGCACTTAGTTTCAGACATTTTTGGGGCCTAATTTTCAAAGGTTCAGACTACCCTCAGTTGCCTTCAACTGAAGTTGTGAAAAATGAGACCCAAGGTTTCTTCAGGTTGAACATCCAAAAATGGAGGCACTCAATGGTGGCCACTTCAGCGAGTGCTGGGCTAGACCAGTGAATATCTTGTGAGGGAAGTTACTTAGCAATGCACACCAATATGTGCCCAGCTTCAGAAGTAGGTTGAGCACACCCATTACAGATAGCTCCTGTCTGCTCCTAAAGCCATGGACCAGGTTGTGATCTAACACATCAAGGTAAGACATCTGCTGAGTGCCAATCATTGGGCTAGGACAGCCCTCATTTGAAAAAAAAGATCTATCATAGTATGCTGGTTTAAAAGTGTATCCAACAGGAAACTTGTGGAATTCCTCAACTCCTTCCACCTTTCTCCAAACTCCACTCTCGTTTGTTATGTGTCAATTTGCTGTGGACATTATGCATGGTTATGTTTTTAGGCTGCATTGTGGCATAATGGTAGACATGCTACAAAATCAGCCCATTTAGCTAAAGCTGGAGTATTTCCAGTAAATTTTAATGTTGTTCTTTACTCTGCCACCAACTAACAATGGGAGCCAATAGCTCTTCGCTTTCTATTTTTAGCATGGAGTAAAGATAATATTTATGTTCCAGGAACTAAAAGTTATCTAAAAGCATATAAGCAGTGCTCAAACTGATGGAGAATTATTGAGTGCCTAAGTCTAAATCAAATAATTTAGATTTAAATATACACATCAGGGACAGAGAGAGAATAGCAGAGAAGGAGAAATTTCTTTGTTTAAGGGATCTTGCAATTAAAGAGCCAGGAGGCCAGAGATCTTGCTATGCCATGAACTTTCTCTCTGCTCTTAGGCAAGCCACAACTTCTCAGTGCTTCAGTAATTCTATCTATTAAATGGAGAAAATCATTTTTGCTTTCCCCAGTGGTTTGGTAACAGATTTAATCTATTGAACTCTATGAAGTGCTTTGACATGCTTAGCTGGAAGAAACTACAGAAAGGCAAAATATTATCGGTAAATGTTTACCTTTTAAGCATTGTATATGGACATGACAAGAAGGTATTGTAGGCTACAGCCAGAGATGGGAGGGTGCACTTTGCCAAATTTAGGAGCCACTCCAAACTACAGGACTGAAGGTTCTACATTTTGGATCCAGTCCTGAGAAGCTTAAACATGTGAGTAATCCCATTAAACTCAATAGGATTATTCATGTATGTAAATTACATGTGCAAGGGTTTGCAGATTTAGTACCTTAAAACAGAGCTCAAAATTTCGTATATTTCGCATCCCATGTAGGGAAATGCATGTTCTGGGCTGTTACGCGTTTGGTTTTATTTTACTCCTCTGGCAACACTAGAAGGATCAGAATTATTTTCAAACAAGAATGCTTATTCTGTGTATTACACAGCATTCCAATCACTTAGGATGTTTTTTCCTAATTAATTATCCCTTGACAGGAAAGGACAGTTCAGCTGAATGAGGAAAAGGGGGGATCCCAAAATTTAAATAAAAACAAAAAATCTCAGAAGCTTTGCAATATCCAAACACCACTGGATCCTTCCTCTCATATGTACCTCTCGTGCATAGTAAAATCAGGCCTGGGTGCGTTTCCTAGCTACCTTTGATCTGAAAGTCTCCTCAGAATGTTCATATGCACAATGAATACACAATACACATTTTGACAAAATATTTGGGACAAAATATCCCCAATTGTTATTCTAATAATTTGATTTTAAAATTTTATTATTACAGATCGTTGGCTGATTAATCTAGAACACTTTGTCCTGCAACTTTTCAATAAAGTTCTCAGATTTTTCAGTGAAAGGAAAGGGTTAAAGATTATTTTGAAAGAGCATCTTTTTCACAAAGTCTGAATGGACTACAGCAGTTCCCATGGGATTAGCTGCATACATTTAAATTCTTCCCACAAGACAGCTATTGTTTTCTACATGCCTCTCACTTTCATTCTGTCATGACAGGTTTCCACACTTCATTTCGACTAAAAAGCCTGTGGAGTCTGTGCTCTGTCAGATGAAGCAGCAAGCATTGACAAGTCGATTAATTTTAAGGTATTTTTTTAAAATTGATCGAATGTTTTATAAACACATTGCTCTGGTTATTGTGTGTTGGAACACGATTGACATCTGATTCTCACATTCAGTTTGGAAATTTTATTTTCATTAGACACATCTGTAAAATATATTTTCAAGAGTTATAAACTGAATCTTCAGATTTGTCTCTCTGAAGGAAAGGAATTTCTACCAAAATCAAAATGATATACATTCTCCTTTGTATACTTTGGAACAAAACTTCAGAATTCTTTCCAGAAACAAAACTAGCATGTGAAGTATTTCTCATATGATAATCTGAATTTCATAAACTATTATACCTTTATATTTCAGTGAATGTTTAGTTTTTAAGAGTCTGATTCTGCTTAATCCAACCCGAATTACCACTGACCTCTGTGGGAGTTTTGGCTACACAACCAAAGCAGGACATAACTGCTATAGTAAATACACAGATATAAACTTCCACTTCCAAGGGCTGATTTCACAACCCTCTTATTTCTTGACAGAAAAATATCATATATAACTCAGACTCTTAGTATATACTTGACATTTTACATACCATAAAGAATAAAAAGTCATGGGGTCTAATGCACTATGCAACATACAGCCAACTTTAATTGTGTTTTATGTGACAACACTTTATGAAACCTTACATTTTGTTAAATGTCAACAAATTATATCTTTTGGGTAAATATTTCTGAATATCTCTAATATATGAAAATATTATATTAAATATAAATTAAATTATACTTACAAGCAAAAAAATTATATTGTTTCCTACCCTTAAAGGAAACTTATTAAGTACATCATTGAACACATACCAGTACACTCATTGTCACTGTGATACTATATAATGCTGGTATTTTAAAAAGTTTCTTGAATGAGATCTCAATCCCTGTGGTCATTTTTCTATAACATGGGAGTGGGATGGGGAGGGAACTCAATTTGAAACCTTACAAAAGCAAAAAAAAAAAAATCATTTTGCCATTTATGAGAGAGTGAGAGTGGAGAGACTTACAGAATGAAGAATCCAGAGGGAGACTACTGGAATAGGCTTGTAAGAAGTCCACTAGCAAAGTGAAGGTTGAAATGTAGTAATAAAAATGAATTCAGAGTGGCTGTCCCATAGAGCCCTCTACAAAAATGATTATTGAACTAACCCTGAATTTCCTTCATGTGTCTGACAATCCAGTGGGCTTCTCTTTTAACAGGGCCAGTGCCTTCTCTAGTCTGAATTTTATTCAAAGTTGCCCTAAACTAAGGCAGCAACAGTGCATTACCTTATATAAAGTGCCTGGGGGTGGGGTTGGGATAGGGAATAAAACAAAATGCAATGAATCCCGGAGGGAGAATTAAGAACATTGTAGGATTCGTGCATATGCTGCAACATATCATGCTGGGGAAACATTGCTTTCGCTCTCTATGGCATTTGAAGTAAGTTTCCTACATGCACTGTATGTATATTATTGTAATACACTTACACAAGCATAATAACTGTAGTACTTGAATCCACACAAACCAATCAACAATAACTATACAACTTCTGCTCTCTCGGAAAAACTATTTCATTATTTAACATTTAGAAATGCTATTGTACATTTGTATTGCAGTAATTATTTATTCATTGTTGAAAAATCCGACACAAATGCATATTCATTTAAGTTAATTATTCATACCTCTCAGAAGGGAAACCTCTGAAAAACATTAACAACTGAAGACAAAATAGTTGGTCTTTAGAGAAAGTCTGATAAAATCCATTACAATTGTCAGAGTCCCCATTTCAGCCCCCTCTCTCTGGTATGTGAAGCTGCTGGCTCAGTGCATAGCCTTGTCAAACCAACCGTACAGTCTATTCAGTTACCCTGGAGTTGTCATGTGGAATCAAGCAAACAAATATCTTCTCTCCATTTCCCCCAACTCTAGAATTCAAAAACAAATCAGAACTAATTCTTTGCAAAGCTTAGCTTCAGCAGCAGCCTGAGTGAAAATTCTCTGAGCTTGATATGTAATTTGAATTAGTTAAAAGGATTTATCTAACAGCCAGTGGTTACATTCAGTTAATGAATAACCTGCTTAGAGTACGAGGAAGTTTTAGAAGTTAATATAAATTATGGGGCCTCTTGTCAGAAATCAGTGAGATATTGAACCTGCTCATTATTTTGAGGGTAGGCAAGCCAAAAGGAAGAAAAAGAAAAAGCGGAGCCTATTAAAGGAAAGATTTTGTATCAACTGGCACTGGCTGTATCACACCAATTCATCAAACTGAGATAAGCCAGACTCACTTTCCCAATTTAGACCAAACGCCAGGGCAAGTCTAACTGACGCAAACAGTAACATGTATCCAAAGCTTGGCAGTTATATTGGAGAAATCCTTTCTAAATCCAGCAGTGTTTTACACATACACTGTACATGCTTTCCTTGAATGTTAAAGCATGACTCGCTACTTTTTCTACTTCTGCTTTCCTTGGACAAGTATGTTACAGCTTCTCAGTGAATTGGCCACAACTACTGCCAAAGGCAGCTATGCACCACCATATTCTCTCTTGCATGGTCTGAAACTGAGCTCTCTTCTCAGTGTATGAAAGTCTATGGGTATAGCACCAATCAACAGCAGATTATGATCCTGAGGCTGAAGTTTTTCCAGTGACAGCAGAAGTGGCATCAAATGGAGCATCATGAAGAGAAGCAGACTATATTGGGAAACCTCTCTTCCGTGCAACAACAAAGCCAAACTTTCTGAGCCTGCCATGGGAGAATGAAGGCTATGTCCCCACAGAGGGTGAAGGTGAAGTGTTTGTACCATCTTTGTTAGAACGTTTGTTTTTTTCACAGCTACAAGAAGGACCTTTCACATGCTCTTTTTAAAAATTCATTTTATAGGACACATGCAGTTGTATATGTTCTCCATTTTTGATACTGAGTGCTGTACAGACTACCTAGCTGCTGAGCCACCCAGAGAAACCCATGCCAAAAAAACCCTTTAAATTAGAAATGGCCTTGAGATAAAAGCCATCTACTCTGTTTACTTGATTCATAAACAACTATCACTGAAGGTGAACTGAAAAGGCTTTTGATTTTTCCTGTCAAGATCTGAGGTCAGGCTTCTGTGTTTTCACTGCCATACCTGATCACTAATACTAATAGGTCAGACTGCTACATGCTTCTTCTTAAATCTCTGGGGGTTTGGCATGTGATACTAGGAAATACAAAATCTTTATGAAGGCAGACAACATCCAAAACTGAGTAGCTGTTAATGGCACTCAGAGAGCTGCAGCTGAAGATCATAATTTATCAGCAGGTAAGTAAAGGAAGAGCTGGTTTTCAACTCCTTTGTTTTAACTGTATTTAATAATCATTTTAAAGGCCACACATACATTTTGATATTGGGTTGGGGACCTAATAAAATAGTTAGATTTATTTTCTCTCAGTCTGTTTTACATTTAAGAGGACTTTTAAACAAATCAAATCACATTACTAGTACAATACCTAATGACTGTACACTGCTTTAACATTTTTAAATGAAAGGTGCTATGAAAGTGCCTATTACTATTAAACTGAGATACAAGTCAGCTTCATTAATCCACTTACATGAGTAGTCTTGTTGCAATATATGGCCCCAATCCTGCAAAATCTTAAGCATGTGCTTAACTTTACTCACTGACAGCAGGCTCACTGGGACTATGGGTAAAGGTAAATATATGTGGAAATCACTACAGGATTGGGACCCATAAGGCAGCGAAGGAAGATTTTCCAGTACCAATTCTTAAAAATAAGGTCCTAATTTCCCAAGATTTCATTTTAAAGGACCTACTTAGGATGTGAAATGAAATAAAGGTGTCTTCAGAAGTGCAACTGAAAATATTAGTTTTCTTTTGTGTATGTCCTTCTGCACTCCTAAGGTAGTATTCCAGCCAACTGCAAGGACATATTTTCAAAGACTGTGCTCATTATTGCCCACTGCTCAGAATCCCCTTGCTCATTAATGCATATCCCCTCCAGTCTGTTCTCTCATTTATAGGCATTGTAAACAGCTCTGACAGCATGTTTTCCCTCTTCGTTCAAACAATGGCCTTTGTAACAGAAAATTAACAAGTGAACATTTACTTTTAATGATCCTGAGGAAAATTCCTATTTAATTTAAAAATAAAATATGATCATGTGTTTGCCAAGCCTCTGCTTTAATGCCTCACTATATAAATTATAGCTTGTTATCTTAATACCTCTGCAAAAGAGTTCAAAAATTAAAACCCAGAGGAAAAACACACAACAATTGTTTTCTAAATAAATTATGAAAAAATGTGAGGTCCCAGGAAGTAGTGTGATCTAGCTATTGAAATAGAAGAGTGGGAGTCAGGTCTCCTGGGTTCTATTCCATGCTTTGCCATTGATTCACTGGGTCACCTTGGGCAAGTAACTGAACCTCCGTGCACCTCAGCAGTATGTTTTTAAAATGGGAACCATCGTACTTGCCTGCCACACAGGCTGTTGTAAGAATTAGTTAATGGGCTCAGTTCCTCTCCCACTGTGAGTCTGCCTTTGACTGATACTATCAGCTTCAATCTAAGTGGCATTTCCCCCAACATTTGTGACATTCTTTTCCCTCATCATGTGAAAGGAACTGTAGAAATGCAAAGTATCTTTATATTTATTTTATATTAGTCACGCATAAAAGCTGTACAGTCAGAATGTAGCTAATTACAGTCCTCAAAATATGTACACAGGTACGACCTTCTGCTTGTCTGCTATGCTACAAAACAAAAGACAAGCATTGACCACCTCCTTCCATCTATCGCCATATGTTCTTGTCATGAGGTAGAGCGCAGTAGGTGGTCCCAGTGTGACGTGTACCTTTCGCTGCAATTAATGCAAGTGTCGTGTGCTACAGGAATATCTGATAGACTAACAAGCAAAACATGAACAATAGCAGGCAGGAGGGCACGCCAGGCAACAAAGAAAGGAACAGGGTTGTGGGGGGAAAAGAGAGAAGCATTTATGGGTGAGAGAGACAGCCATTGGAAAGAAAACTGGTGTGTACTACTGGGAAAAGTGATAGGAGTGGCCTTGGGACAATTCTGGCTACAGGCTTCAATACCTAATCACTGTTCAGAATACCTGTCAAAAAAGATTTGCAACCCTAGCTTTATACTTTATAGCCTAGACACATTCAGATCTTAACCCTTTTGCTGCTGCTTTTCCATTGCATTTAACGTACTGATCGCTAACACAATCAGCAACGGAGAAGGTGCATTGTACCAGGCTGTATCTAGACAGGGATTCCAGTTCTGTCCTGCGCAGATCATTGTTGGTCACATGCACAGAGATATGGCTGATTACAGGGTTCTGCCTTTTCTCCTTGTTTCCAGCTGAGGGGAACAAAACAGATAAGGGAGGTGAAAGTATAGAGTGAAAGGAGACCCAATGTTAACTGTTTCAAAAGGTGCTCAGTATGATCACAGATGTGAAGGTATGTGGCTCACAAAACAATCTCTATTAAGATGTGGGAACCTGTGATATAAGCTATTTAGCAGCAGCCAAACAGCTAAAATGATTATAAGATCAGATTTTTTTTTTAACTTTTTTATTTACTCAGCAATTATTAGGGGATTGAATAGAGAAATAGGGACTTCTCCATGCTCGGTCCAAATGAGATGCCAGAATTAGACTCCATGCACAGTAGATTGTGGAGATGCTCGAAATATTATCATATGTGCACTGCGGGACTCCTCAAACTTCGCTTCCCCTTTGGCATGCTCCCCCATCTGTAGGCATCACAGCATTGGTTTAGTGTGGAATATTCTCAAGTGCCTTAGGGTATGTCTACACTGTGTGCTTCCTTTGATGGCCGTGTAGCGTACATAGTCACGTAGCCCCCTTAGCATGGGTATAAATAGCAGTGTAGACTCTGAGGCTTAGGTGTTTAAAGACGCACCTGAAGGATGTGGATATGTATTCGCATACAAACCCTACACATCTCTCTATTTGTCCAACCTGTGGCTCCCTATCTACACTGCTATTTTCAGCCGTGTAGTGTCCTGCTGCCTTCCTGCTGCTGGAGCCTTTCCCTGCTGCCGGAAAGACTCCATCAGTGAGGAAAGGCACCAGCGGTGGGAAGGCAGCAGGAAAAGGCAGCCTTTCCCCATGGCCTCCCCTCTGCCCGAGCCTTTCACTGACGTGTACCTACACACTGCAGTATAGACGCTTTTCACTGTGACATGTAGCTACATGTACACTATAAACCACCAACACTAGTATGTGGTATAGATGTGGCATAAGTAGCTTAGGAGCACAGTTGCCATTGAAAATCAACAGGACTTGTGCTCCTAAATTTCTTAGGGTCTTTTGAAAAATCTCACCCTTTCCTTCTGTTCACAGATTATCTTTGTGAACATAGGAATTAGAGACTTAATTTTTCTTAAAATAAAGAAATCAGATTCTGGAACACCATGTAATAGCATTTTCTAGAAAGATCACTAGCACATTGAACCACCAAGACCCATGTAAATATTATTCATCATAGTACATGCAACATAAAAATGAAGAGACCACAAAAAGCTACCATGTCCTTCCTTTTATTACAGGCACACTCTCCACTCAATATGCAGCAGGATTGACATTTCGTAAAGGGCACGAAAGCTGTCAAATCTAATACGATGCTTGTATCCTACTGGACTGCCATAGTCACTCACAAACAGGTAAGTTCCAGTCCAGCTCACCCTCTCTTCTTGTTAATGTTCAACTGGCTTCAACATTATACATAAATCTTTTTGTTTGTTTTCTGTGAACATTCATTTGAGTAATTTTTTGTTCTCTTGAATGTTCATGTAAAACGAATACTTGTAAGATGTATTCACATGGCAGAAATATTTAGATGGCCATCTTGAATCTCTTTGATTTTCCTCAGACTGTTTATAAAAGTTTTAATCATCCAATCAGGGAGCAGAAGCAATACCATCTGACCTTAGGGACCAATCATATACCATGAATTAAAAATAGAAACAAATGCAGAGGTGAGGCAAAATGTTCTTGAGCAACTTGTAAATTTAAATATGTTCATTCAAAGAGCCTGTTGACCAGTTTCAAAGAATGAAAAAATCAAAAGGCTTTTCACATACAATTCACAACTAGAAAAAAAGGACTAAATTTATCAAATAAATGATTCACTGTAAATAGTTTGCCCAATTTTAGAACATCCTCAGCTTTAACATTTAATTAAATAGCTTTGATCAGTTTGTCCTTTTTTGAAAGAAACTAGTAAAACTATTTGTTTTGTTATGTATTTATTAGATTTCTTGGAGTAAACATCTTGTTGGGGAAAAAAGTACATGCTATTTTGCTGTATCTGACTAACTGAACAATGATGGTGAAGAGAAATAGCCTAAATGAGTCATGTTATCTAGTACTCAGACAAAGCATTTTAATTTTAATAATGACAATGCTGACAGCTACAGTACTGCTTTAGCTCAGACTGGCTTGTAAATAATTAACCATTGTTATATAACAACTTGGGTTTTGATAGCTCTATTAATTTCACAGTCAGAGTGATGCCATTTAAAGCATGATATTTGTTACAATTAAACAAATAGCAATGATAAAAACATCAAGATTGGGGTTGTCTACCCACAACCTAACTGGGTCCCAGAAACCTCTTGTATCACAAGAGTTAGCAAGCAAAAACAAGCAGAATACTGTAGCTTCTGTAATACAAAACACTGATGGAAATATTAAAGAAGTTGCAAATACCACCTAATAATAATAAGAAGAAGAATTTACAAGTTTGACTAATGATTAGCGAATCTCAAACAATTTTGCTTTCAGTTCAGGTAAGTAGCCGGAACCTGAAGGGGTCAAATTCTGTTCTCAGCTACCATGATATAAGGGTTCAGCCCTGCAACCATTCCTTAAGCTACTTGTCATTACTACAGGCCCGATTCTGCTGTGTGCCATCATGGACTCTCATTCAAGTCAATGGAACTGAGGACTTTAAGAACCTTGCAGCACCAGGCCCTTGGTGAGTATTCCCACTGAATCCAAGTGGATTAATTAACCCAGAAAAAGGTCCACTGACTCCAGTGTACACCTGGAGCAACTGTGAGAACATTTCCTTTGTAAAGTAAGTATCTTTTATGTGCCAAACTATTATGTAGCTCATTAAAGTACTCAGTAAAGTATTCTGCACTGGTGGACCTGGTCCTTAATCAGGCATATACCTAGTTCACCCATTGGGAATTTTACCTGAGTGTGGACTACTGGATTAGGCTCAATACCTGTACATTCTACCTGACATAACAAAGAGATATCCAGCTTCTTTTAGTATTCAGCTCTGAGTCCTCCACATTTTTGGATGCCTCTTCCTGCTGCATTCTGTCTTGTGAGTGGAGAGAAGTCTGCACTCTGGGAGCCTATGGCCTGGTCCAAAGTGGGTTGAAACTAGTAGAAAGACTCCCATTGACTTCAGTGGGCTTTAGAATAGTCTCCTGCTCTCCCAACAGACATTCCCTCCAGCAATGTTCTGGCCTAGATAAAGTAGGGCGAAATGGGGCACATAAGTGTATTAAATAATCCCTTGTTTCAATTTACCACAGGCATCTCTGGGCAAAACGTTTGACTGCAAATGTTATATTTGAGAACAGAACAGTTATATTATTTCATAGATTTAAATAGATTTTGTGCAGGGTTTGAAGTTGTCCTGACAGATAAAATGTTTTACATTAGCCTAATATTTTACCAAATTCCATATTAACTAATAACCCTCCTTTCTAACCATTCTAATGATTATTTTTGCACACTAAGTGTTGCTTACATTCCACTTAAATTACTGTCACACTACACTAATATTCTTTGACACTTTGAGAGTAGCTACTTATTTCCAGGAGACCAATCCTGCAGTCCAGACTCAGTCAAAACTCCTGATGAAGTCAATGGGAGATTTTTTCTGAGTAAAGACTAAAAAGCTAATGGATAGCGCCTTAGCCTCCAGAAAACAGACACTGTCTCAGAGCAGTAGCCATGCAATCATAGGGTGTGCATGTGGTGCTGTCTGGAAACCTTATTTAGCAGCAATAAACAAATCACATTATTAGTCTGTCGTGCTTGAAACAGCTCATCTGCATCACAAAAGACAACATCTGCTATGTACCTAGGTCCAGTACGGTTGATAAAGTAAATCAGAAGTAGAAAAAGTTTGCACACTCAATTTCTTTATGCCTGATTTCATTGTAGAGAGTGTTCTAGCTTGCTCATCCTTAACTGAAACAAAAGCAATTGTCAGTACATACAATGTAGTCCTTTATGGACTCAGCAAATTTTCCCTATCATTAATGCACAAACTGCGATTTTAACTAGTCAGTTTTGTATATATATTTGGGGGATCAAATTACATATTTTAATTATCCAGCTGCATAGTTTGTTGATTGAGCTGCATATCTTAATAACTTGGAATAACAGATTTCCACGCACATTGTTACCTACATATAGTGCTTCACTAATTGAGCTGCATGCTTTATGAACTGTGCTAATTGAACTGTATAACTCAGTTGCTGGATTCTTATATACTGTACTGAGCTGATCAAACTTCACTGAGTAGTTGGATTTGTGCAATTTGAGCTGCGTGCTTTACAAATTGAGTATTTTACTAGTTCAGCTGCATTCTTCACTTCTTGGATTGTTGCATACTTTTCCATCCTTAATGTACTCACATGGGTTGAAACCTGTACCAAAGACCACTTGCCTTAAGCAAGGACCTTTGGACTGGTATCCAGTAAAAATGTATTCAACCTTTGCTGGCTCCTCGTGTGGAAGCTTAAGAGCAATTTCACTGTAATACTGTCATAACCATACAGCTAAGGGTAGCCTAGAATTCCTCCTTACCTGTGTAAGCAGTGTCAGGATGAGCTCCACCCTGACATCTGGTGGTGAGGTGTGGCAAGTTGTGGAAAAGAACTTCAGGGGCCGATCTCATTTGCATAGGCACACCCACCACGCCTAGAATGAGACCATAGCTGCCCAAATGGTCACTTTGGCTGCTGTGGGATCCCCAGTGTCTCTGTTATTGGGGCACGAAGAATAAATTGTTATTACCCTGATTATGGGAACTGTGCTTGGAACTGTACGTGGCCTTTTGTTATAATGGAGGGATTCACCATCAACTAAGTAGCACTCGCTAGGCAAGGGTCATGGGTTCCAAAACTGTGTGAATGGAGAGAGGCTGGGGACAAGTATTAATACTTAGTGGCATGGGCCCCTTGGTGAGGGCCTTATATGCTAATTGCACTTCCTCCTCTCTCCACTGTGGAATATCAGAGCTAATTTTGATTTCATTAGAAGTCTAGTTATAGGCTGCTGAGCTCACTTTGGGCTGACAGTGCACCAGCACTGGGGCTCCCCTATTATAAGCTGAATTCACCTAAGAGCTGAAATCACTGAGTGTTGTGTTAAGTAGTGGGGGAGCCTGAAGATATATTGTGGAGCAGTTTGCGGGACGGCTGGTGAAGCAGTTCGACGCGGCGCAGTGTGTGGATGGCAGGAGCTGCTTGTGGGCCGTGGAGCTGAGCGAAGGAGTTCGTGGGGCGGCTGGCGGAGCGGAGCGCAGCTGAGCGAAGGAGTTCGTGGGGCGGCTGGCGGAGCGGAGCGCAGCTGAACGAAGGAGTTCGTGGGGCGGCTGGAGGAGCGGAGCGCAGCTGAGCGAAGGAGTTTGTGGGGCGGCTGGCGGAGTGGAGCGCCGCTATGGAGCTATGGGGCGGTCAGCTTCAGATCACGTAAGGTGCCTCTTACCCCTGTCCCATTTCCACCCAGGTTGGGAGGTAAAGCTCCGCAGATAAACTTTCGAACTCTGGGGCTGCCCTGACCAGGGACAGAGACTTTTGGGGCATTGGACTTTTGGGACTTTGGGTGATTTGGGGTTGCTGGACTCAAGAACCAAAGGGAAAAGGGCATGCCCCAATTTGCCTGGGGTGGGTTTTTTGCTCATGGGTTGTGTTATGAATCCTGTTGGTGGTGTTTCCCCAACATAATGCCACATTGTTTCTCTCTGTTATTAAAAGACTTTTGCTACACTCAGACTATGTGCTTGCGAGAGGGGAAATATTGCCTCTTGGAGGCGCCCAGCAGGGGTGGTATATATTGGTCCCAGGTCACTGGGTGGGGGCTCGAGCCGGTTTGCATTGTGTTATTGGAATGGAACCCCTAGATATTGAACCCAGCCCTTGTTGCTGCCAACTCTGACGGGCAGAAGGGTTACACCTGTAAGGGGCTAAGAAGCTCAGATAACTTGTTTGGCACCTGACCAAAAGGACCAATGGGGAAAGAAGATACTTTCAAATCTTGGGGGGGTGGGAGGAAGGCTTTGTTGTGGGTGTTCTCTTGGGAAGCAGAGAAGCATCAGGTCAGAAAATTCCTTTTCCGACAAACCATCCTAAAAGTCTTTCATATTACAAAAATTGTAAGTAAAAGCCAGGCAAGGTGTGTTAGATTATCTTTTGTTTTGCTTGTGAATTTTTCCTTTGCTGGAAGGAAGTTTATTCCTGTTTTTTGTAATTTTGAAACTAAGCCTAGAGGAAGGTCTGCTGTGTTTTTGAATCTTTTGTTACCCTGTAAAGTTATTTTCCATCCTAATTTTACAGAGGTGATTTTTAACGGTTTTTTTTTAAATAAAATCCTTCTTTTAAGAACCTGACTGATTTCTCTATTGTCCTAAGACCCAGGGGTTTGGGTCTGTCATCACTTTATAACCAGTTGGTTAGGATATTATTCTCAAGCCTCCCCAGGAAAGGGGGTGTAAGGCTTGGGGGGATATTTTGGGGGAATAGGAACTCCAAGTGGTCCTTTCCCTGATTCTTTGTTAAATCACTTGGTGGTGGCAGCGTACCCTCCAAGGGCAAAGAATTTGTGCCTTGGGGAAGTTTTAATCTAAGCTGATAGAAATAAGCTTAGGAGGTCTTTCATGCAGGTCCCCATATGTGTACCCTAGAGTTCAGAGTTGGGAGGGAACCCTGAAAAATATGTAGGGCAGTTGTTCCCAAATTGTGGTCCATAGAGAACTATGTGCTCACATGGCACTGATTCCACCTCCTTGTTTCCAGCTGCTTCGGCTTTTCTCTGTGAAGAAGAGCAAGAAGTCTTGTAAGAGCACTTGGAAACAAGGAGAAGGAGCCAGCCTAGATATTTAACTAAGAAATCCTGATGCTCTCAGCTACACAGATGTAAAGGCTCAGTCTGTTGGGGGCTGTGGTTGTTACAGAGGAGGAATTCAGGAAATGAGCTGTCTGGGGAAAAGACTGTCTCATTACCTGTTTTTGAACAGCTCCCAGCACAATACTCTCATTCTGATTAGGGCCTTTAAATACTACCGTAACGTAAGTGATTAATCATAAGAATTGCCCTCCAGAACTGGTGGTACCAACCACACAGGATATTAAGGTACGTATATCAATATTACAGAAGTAACAATACAGGAATTTTCCTAACTTTTTCAAAAGATAAGGGGGGAGAGAGAAAAGCAATAAGTGTCTATAACATGCTATGTGAGTATATGTGTCTTTCTCTCTGTCCTTCCACAGCCACCCTCTTCTGGATACAATGTCTAAAAGTGTGTGAAATAGTTGCTCTCTGCTGATTAAACAATTAAATATTTAATTTAAATATACATGCTATAGTAGTGGTGATTAAAACGTGAGCCCACATTGCCCTCGAGTGGTAATCTATCCTGGCTATAGTGCCTAATTATTAAGCTGCAGCCACTAGAGAGCAAAATGATCTCACAATTTGGAGATGCCCCTGCAATACAGTAGATCTCTAGCCCCTAGCAGGTGCAGTTACTAATATACTATGCAAGTACAAATGTTTCACATAGGACAGCTGGCAGACAGTAGTTTTCAAACAGACAGAATGATAATTTAGGGCAAAGTTCTTCTCAAAACTAGATATGTATCAGCACACACTTAAACCATAGAGTTCCACTGATCTCAGGAGGAATTGTGCATATGAAACAAACATGCATTACCAATTTCTATTTATGTAGTTCTACAGGGGAGCATGGTGTTTTAAGGACAAATAAGAAGAAAATTTCTTCCCTGAAGAATTATAATTTAAATTGGAGCACCAAAAACAAATTATGGTAACATTTACTTAGTGGTTTGGGGAAGGCAGACATTAAAAAATAAAGGGAGAAGGAAAATATCTCTTGAAGAGAAATTATTTACCTGAATTCAGATCAGATACAATGTGGCTATGTAGCTTCCTTTCTGGTACAGATTTTTGCTTGCTAGTTTTGCAGTAGAAGACTTCAGTACAGATAAAAGATCCTCACAGTTTAGAGGATTGTGTTATTATTAATTATTATTATTATTATTATTATGGAGGTACAGTCGCGACGTGCTAGCTAAGGGTACATTAATATTCTATTGTAAGCCTTATTTTGACATCACCCCATCTAACTTTTGATTTGAGTAAAAAAATTGTGAACGTAACTGTGTGGAATATAGGTTGGGAGAACAGGTTTTACAGACAGTTCCATAATCCTAGGATACCTAGTTTTCACACACAATTTAATCATAAACTAGCACTTTTCAAAAGATTATTTTAGTATTTCATGAATTTTTTTCTGCATTTTCTCAGCCCAGAATACAGTTTTAATACTTGTCTCCCCTCCCATTGGTATTTGCATTGCTTGGTGTAGACACTCCAAAATAAGTTACTGAGCTTTAAAAAGAGAGAAATAACAAATTATCATAATTAAACAGGTCTCTTTCACATGAACTGCCACTGGCCTATAAAGAGATAAATGCCAGTTAATAGTCTCTACCACCTCCTCAATTCTATCCAGAATGGGCCCCAGCTTCACCAAGAATCCATGATTCCCAAACATCTCCAGTCTTTGTTATTTCCTCTTTCCATGCCCTTTTTGCTGCATCCTGGCTAATCCTATCACCTCCATCCCACCAAAATGTCACACAGCTACTAGTGAGTACTCCAATACAAATAAGACTCATTGAACTTTCACAATATATTGCAGAGAATCAATTTTTTTCTTGTAAATTAAAAATGCAAACCAATAATCTCTATTATATAAACCAACATCTGGTCCTTTGTGTTCACAATATGATTCTGTAGTTCTTTCCCACAAGGTTTGAATTTATCGAGTACTGAAGCATACACATTGCATAAAAATCAAGAAATAGCAAATTGAATGTTCACCTTTCATGCTCAGCTCTGCAGTAAAAACGATTCAATTTCGCTGTCAAATACATTAGGGAGAAAAAGTACAAAATAGAGATAAATCAGATTAACACTTTCAAAGATAAATGGTATTTCAACCAAATTTAATCTTGCATTGGCAAAGTGCAAACTCATTTCAAAACATCTACTGTACATGGGATACTCAGCAGAGAACTAGTTATAATCATTTTGTAATTGCATTAGTGTGGGGAGGTTTTCAGCTAGACCAGAGGTGGGCAAGCTACGGCCCACGGGCCACATCCAGCCCACGGGACCATCCTGCCTGGCCCTTGAGCTCCTGGCTGGGGAGGCTAGCCCCTGGCCCCTCCCCTGATGTCCCCCGTCCCCGCAGCTACGCCGCCACGTGGGCAGCGGGGCTGTGAGCTCCTGCTGCTCTGAGCAGCATGGTAATGGGGCGGTGGTGGTGTGCGCATGGCGATGAGGGGGTTGGGTAGGGGGCCCCAGGGGGCAGATAGGGGACAAGGAGCGGTTGGATGGGGCAGAGGTTCTGCGGCAGTTGGGAACGGGGGGGGGGGGTTGGATGGGAGTCCCGGGGGGCCTATCAGGGGGTGGGTGGGGTGGATAGGGGCCAGGGGGCAGTCAGGGGACAGGGAGCAGGTGGGTTGGATAGGGGGTGGGATTCCGGGGGAGGGGGGGAGTTTGGGGCAGGGGGTCCTGGGAGGGAGCGGTCAGGAGACAAGGAGCAGGTGGGGTTGGATGGGTCGGGGGTTCAGAGGGGGACAGTCGGCGGCGGGAAGTGGGAGGGGGTGAACAGGGGGCAGGGGCCAGGCTGTTTGGTGGCACAGCCTTCCCTACCTGGCCCTCCATACATACACCCCGATATGGCCCTTGGGCCAAAAAGTTTGCCCACCCCTGAGCTAGACTCATGGGGCAATGGAGCAATTTAGATCTGAGGTTAGGAGCTGGAATTCCAGTATCCAGTCCAATTGAGTTTAACCATAAAAGTTGTTTATTCCTTCTGTTCAAGCTAGTTTACCCCTCTGCTCTTCACTTAACAGAAAATGACTCTCCATGATTCTTGCTTGTCAAAAAGAACAAGAGTAAAGGAAGAGAGCTGGAAAGGAGATAAAAATTATACAAACTAGAAGCCTGATACTAACCATTTCCAGGTAAGCTACTCTGAGGTCCTGGATCCCAATCCAGCAGAGCACTTAAAAGTTTAACTATGTGAGTATTAATCCCACTGAATTCTATACTATGCACAAGCCTGATCCACTACTCATTGAAATGGATAGGAGTATGCCCATAGGCTGCAGTGGGCTTCAGATTGAGACACACGTGCTTAAAGTTAAACATATGTACACGTGCTTCACTAGATCAGGATCCTCATGCTCAACACCTGTCAAGATAAGGCCCCATGACAGTATAAATAGGGATTATGAGTTAAATTCATTGCTTACATAACTGAACGCTGCCTCATTGAAGTCAAAGATATGCATATAACCTATTGACTTTAGTAGGGTTGTACAAGAGAAGCTGGCTCAATATTTTTAGGGTTAAATCTGATGAAACACAGCTTTGAACTCCATCTTTAAATCTCTTGGGTTTAAATTTAGTTTTAAATCCAAATTCCAAACTTTTATTAATTCTTGCCAGTAGCTCTGCTTAGTCCAATAAGCTTTGCCAACTCTTGCAACTCTGGCAGCAGGTAGGCGAGGTAAAGATGGCACCGTCTTCTAAATAATTTCAAATATCAATTCCATTTTCTCCTACCACATAAATTCAAAATATTTTAATTGTAACAATATCACTGCCTTTTTCCCAGGGTTGGAAAAAAGAACATATCAAAATTATGTTGGCATTATTTCACCTTTAAAAAGTGATAAGCCCCATTGTGTATATAATGTCTCTTTGAGGCTGGTAACTACAGCACCTCTGCTCTGTGCTACCTATACAAAAGTTAACATGTCATGCAAACACAGACAATGAAGATATTTTATTTTTTAATATCAAGGCAACAAAGACATTCATAAATGTTAAATCCCTTGGACTAATGTATAATTCATTCTGTGATGTGCCAGTTGAACAAAATTCAGGTTTCAGAGTAACAGCCGTATTAGTCTGTATTCGCAAAAAGAAAAGGAGTACTTGTGGCACCTTAGAGACTAACCAATTTATTTGAGCATAAGCTGTAGCTCACGAAAGGTGCCACAAGTACTCCTTTTCTTTTTGAACAAAATTGTATCTATAAATATATAATGTTGTACAGTACTTTTTTTAAAATGTAGTTTATAAAATAATTGGCTTTCATTCACCAGATCATCTTCTCCTTATACATTTTTTTTTCAGTGGACATCAGGAATTGCAGTTCATGACTCAAGAGATACGTACATTTTCAAGCCTGAGTAAACTGGCCCCTGGTAATGTTTTACCACACAAACAATGGAATAGCAAAAGAACTGAAAATCTACAATTACCAGTACACTTACCTCTGACTTGGGCTGTGAGACCTGGGCATTAGAGCTGTATGGATATTTCAACTAGAATCATCAAAATACTCTAAATATTCCTTGGATTGAGTGTGAACTGTTTCCAGAATCTGTCACTGGTTTGCTCAAATTTTGTTTGGGTTCATGAACTGCTTATAGAGGTATATTGCTAAATGTTTTGCTCTCTCTTGTTGTCTGTATGTTTTATCAGACTACTGTTTGCAATGTAGTTCAAGTTCAATCCTGGTTCTTTCAGGCTGGTCACATATGGAAATTCACATGCTAGAAGTCATAAGGGTCTTGATTTTCTGAAGTGCTGAGCACCTATAAATCAAACTGCAGTTAATACGAGCTGCAGGTACTCAGCATTTGTGAAAACAAGGCTTGTGGTTCCTATTGGTTGGGCCTTGTGCTCAGAAGGATCAGCCAGTTCTGCAGAGGACATTTTCAGCTGATTTCTCAGGGGAAAGTGGGAGGCTGACAAAAGCTTATGCTCAAATAAATTTGTTAGTCTCTAAAGTGCCACAAGTACTCCTTTTCTTTTTGTGGATACAGACTAACACGGCTGCTACTCTGAAACCTGCATTTAAATTGAGTATCATGAATCAGCTGGAAAACTCAGAAGATCAACCATTTTTCCTGATATCTTTATCTGTTCAGCTGTCAATAGCCTATCATCTTCTCTAACTCCCCTCATTCCAGGGCATAATGTCATTATTATTTATACTTTGGCCCACAGAACAATTTTAATCCAGTTTTACAAGGTGTGTTGTATTTCCCTGAGCTCCAAAGTCTGTAGCTGCATCACTGCTGAAACCCAACCCATTTCTGGTTTTGGCAAACCAGAGTGAATCCATACAAACCCAAACTTTGCCTATGGATTTACTATAGGATTTGATCATTGGATAATTCAAACTTCAAACCCTGCAAATTGTATTTCACATACTAATTTGCAAACATCTTTTAAGTGGAATTTGAAAGGGTGCAAAGACCAGCTGGGCAACACCAGGCATAATAGGCTCTCAGTGAGAATTCCATACAGACAGAGCATACAGGACTCAGACCCTTTGTGAGGAATGACTGAAGTAAGGTCCAAATAGACCAGATATATTAAAAGCAGAGCTGGTAGCCCTGCCTATAGTTAAGGTTGCCCATCACTTTCCATTAAAAGGCCCTGCATTCATGTGCTTTTGATTGTGCCAAACTTAAACTAATTATGTTTAATCAGATTAGTATAAAATAATTAGTTTCATATGGTAAGGAATCCCATGACTTTTTGTGAGAAAGGGTATATAAATGTTAGTATTATAATACAAACTCAAGAGATTCAAGGCATATGAACATAATGTCATATACATGTCATTTTGATGGTGAAATGTAGATCATTTTAGCTTGGAAAATGGTGTCCTATATCTTTAAAACTCCAGTTGAAATAATGCCTCCCTTTTTAACTAACTATACTGACACTAGAGATGGCCAAAATTTTTTAATTAAAAAAATCCAAAAATCCATTTAATCAAAAAGAACTCAGGTTTTTGTGAAAACTTGAAAATAGATTTTTTTTTTGGTTGTTGAACACTTTAAAAAAATCCATTTTTTGTAGGGGAAAATGATTTCCTGACCAGCTCTGACATAAGTAATCATCATATAGGAACTTAGGAAGGATGATACAGGGGCTAGGATGCTAGCCTAGAATTTAAGAGACCCATGTTCAATAGTGCACCACACAGTCACTTAGTTTCTTGTGCCCCATTTCCCCATCTTTAAAATCGGGATAATAGCATTTCCCTATATCAGAAGGGTGTTGTGAAGAAAAAGACAAGTAGGGCATTCAGCTACTATGGTAATGGATGCTATATTCGTGTTTTAGGTAGGTTGTTGTAAGGCACATAAACTATTCCTTCTACAAGTCTAATTCCTATTGTACATGTATAAGAAGCTGTCTGCTTTTGCCAGTCAGCAACAGATGAGTCTCATAGACATAAACAGGGGAAATTTACAGTACCAGGCAAAGTCTGCTCAGCTGCCAAAAACAACAGTGAATCATTGGTTGAGCAGCAATTAAACCAGAACAATAGACCCAAAAGCCTGTCTTTATGCATTTTCCCAACCGTATACTGATTATCCAAGCCTCAAACAATATAGATATAAAGACTCTCAATGAAAATAGAAAGTAAAAGTTTATTAAACATTCAGTATCTTATATAATACTCTTCCCTATTAAAATATTTTTTAAATATTCATCTTTACAACACACCTCTTATGAAGATCACAGGATTGTACATTAGACTGTTTAGTATCTTGGCTCATAGTCTCTGTGCTGTTATTAGAGAAATGCTAAGGTAGCATTTAAGAGTAGCCAGTAACATGTAAAGTATAGCAGACACCACTAAGTGTCAGCAATATAAAGTACAGGCTCTAAAGACATCAGAAATGTCACCACAGTATTCAGAGGGCATAGCAACCATGAAAAATCCCAGTACATTTTTATTTCTCTCGTTTGGTGGATTCACTGCTTGTGAAAGGTGTTAGACTGACAGCCTTGGAAACTGTAGCCCTCTGTGTATCCTCAGGGAAGAGAAAGTACAGTCCAGATTTGGAAAGACCACACCAAGTTCATCCCTAGAGTAAATAGGTGCAACTTCCTCCTTATACCAAGGCTGATCACCCGCCTCTAGGAATGAGAAAGTAGTGCAGTCCCCTTTCCCATTCATTGCTTGGCCTTTCTACTGACACAGCCAGGAAGGGTGTCAATTAGTACCAACTGTGGTGACGGTGTTAGGTATAGACATCTGTTCTCTGGGAACTGAACTCAGATCATCAAACTATCAAATGTTACAAATTTAATTTTAGTATCCATTGCTAGTCAAAAACATGCAGTGAACTGTTATTTATGTGTGACAGTACTATTTACCAGATTAGGATAGATGGATGGTATGAAACTTCTCTCTCTCTCTCCCTCTTCTAGTTGAGCTGTAACAACTACTCCTTCAGCTCACTTGTCCAGGGCAGAATAACCAAATGCAACTTAATTTGCCACATTTTGAGGCCAAATGTGCGAGGTTATTTTATGTTATTTGTATGCAGCCATTGCAGTACAACAAGTAATTTGCATGAAGTATCCATCATTTCCTGTCCTGATTTAATAAAGCATCCCTATTCAGAAAAGCATGTGCTTCAGCACTGTTATTAATCAGAGCCTCAAACAGTTGTAAAAATCGCAGAGTACTTTCCAGCTTCTCCAGTAAGGCAAAGCACTTGTTTCTAGACCTTTAGGTTCATGAGACATTGGACCTTAAACCTGTCAGTAGTTCAAGATTTGAAGTTATTTTTTAAAACTGGCAGCTGTTTGAACATGGCTCAGGGTTTTGCAATAAGTCACAGTGGAGATAGATTAACGAGCAAAGTGCAAGTGAGGCAGTCAGTGGTGCATGATAAATGTGATTTATCACAAGGGTTTGCAGTTTATCGCGTTGATATCACCCCATAAACAGTATGTGGTAAAATATATATTCCATCCAGCAGAGGGCAGTACTAGAAACCAAATCATTACAAATTCATTTATGACTAGGTGATAGCGTAAAGTTATTTGGCATACATACTATGCTGACAGCTTGTGCCACACGCTCTCAAAGAAACTGCGGAACCACCTGATCAAAAAAAGCACGCTAAGAAGTGAGCTGTAGCTCACGAAAGCTTATGCTCAAATAAATTGGTTAGTCTCTAAGGTGCCACAAGTCCTCCTTTTCTTTTTGTAGAAGTCAGGGAGTGGCCTACTCCTACAAATTGTTCAGAATATGCTAAGCACCAAAAAAGTTAAAAATAAATAAATAAAAGGTTAGATATTCAGACCTTGGCAGTTGAAAGTGTCATAAGCCACTGAGTGGAAACCGTTAAGCACAAATCAGCTGGAGATGAAAATCCTTTCTCTTGTCCTCTGCCACTGATGTAAGCGGTTAAGTGTGGCGATAGGAAATGAAATTACAGTGTTCCACCTTAGAGACTAACCAATTTATTTGAGCATAAGCTTTCGTGAGCTACAGCTCACTTCATCGGATGCATGTCAAGTATGCATCCGATGAAGTGAGCTGTAGCTCAGGAAAGCTTATGCTCAAATAAATTGGTTAGTCTCTAAGGTGCCACAAGTACTCCTTTTCTTTTTGCGAATACAAACTAACACGGCTGCTACTCTGAAACCCGTCATAGTGTTCCACGTTACTGGTACACTTCTGTGTGTGGGTCTGTTGACTCAGGGTGTGTACGGATACCTCTCTTGTGAGTGTATGCCACGTGTCTATGGAATGTGTCTGTGGCAACTGGGGTATCAGGGCCGCCCGGGGACTCTAGTTGTGTATGTTGTCGCTACCTGTGTATTATGAGTCAGTGCCTATGGGTATGTTTTCTATAGGTCTGTTTATGTTGGGTTACAATGTGTGATGTCAGTGGGTTGGTGTGTGTGACAGAGTTCATGGCTGTGGGTGGTGCCAACGAGCACAGCTGTGTGTGTACTGTCTGTATGCCAATTGTGTGGTTCCCTCTGGGTGGGCACTGCGTCAGCGAGTGTCTGCGTTGTGTGCCGAGTCGGTGTGCTCGCCCTGTGATGGGCAGATACCCCCCGCTGCCTGCAGAGGGCGCCCTGGCTCCGCTCCGGCCGCCGCTGCTCTCCGCTGCCCGGGCCCGCGACTGGGCGGGGCCGGGCCGGATGGCGGGACGCTGGGGAAGGCGCTGGACTGGGCCGGGCGCTGCCGCCGCCGAGCTGGGGCGGCAGAGGCAGGTTCGCGCTCGCCTGCTGCGTGCGGAGGCGAGGGGCTGGAGGGAGGCCGGAGACAGGGACCCCGTTCTTCTGGGGCTCGGCTGGAGGGAGCCGCGCAGGGCTTGTGGGGCTGCGCTGGGGCTTGGGCGGCAGAGGGACCCTCCCCGCGCTGGGCTGGGTGGTTACGAGGCCGGAGTCCCCGTCTCGGCAGTGGGGTCCGTTGCGGGGCCGGGATTCCCGTGTAGGCGGGGAGGGGGGTAGCCCCAGGGATCCCTGCTCTTGTATTGTGCTTTTGGGGTTCACTTCCTCCCCTCCCTCTCCACAGGGACTTTTTGCCCCCGGAAGGGACCTTCTGGTGAGCTAGGTAGCAGGCAGAGACCTGTGAGATTCAGCCTGGGACTGGGGATTCTCCCTCCCTTTGCCTGAAGGAAGCTGGGTAGCTATTGCCAGGTTGGTGCTTTGCCCTCCTCTTGGGTTTGTTTTCCCTCCCTCAAACAGCTCCACTTTGATCTCCCTTTGGCCCTGGCCATTCATGTCTGCCTCATACCTTTCTTTGGCCTCGGCGCTGTAAATTCAGCGGATCGCATTTACAGAGGGCACCGAATAAATACTGAAGGGAGGAGTAGCAAATACACATGGGGGCAGAGCAAACTGAAGGAGAGTTCATGAACTAAATATAAAGTTCTGGCCCTTCTCCCACACAGGAAATAGAGAGAGCTCTGGTGTGAAGTGTGTGCAACAGAATAACAGCAGCATCCAGATTAAAGTTAAATTATGTTCATTTGCTGGCTTTAAATACATCCTCATTACTTTTTTCTTCTTCTGACCCAATACTGAAGTTGCCTCGGGGAAGATATGGGCTCAGGATTAGGAGAATGATATTGTTTGAGTGGGATCACAATACAAAAAAGTTTAATAACCACCTCCATACATTATTATGCCAGTTCCCCCTGTGGCACCTTCAAAGAATTCCAGTTCTTCTAAAGACTGGGACAGGGCCTCTGGGATGGATTTTGGCAGCTTGTGTTTGACCTACACCCAGCGTTCTCAGTCTGTCAGTGTACCTGTGAGATGGCTATTTAGCTCACATGCTACTACTGCTCACCTTGCTCCTGGATGGCTTGTCCCCTTTCAAAAATTGACTTTATTTCTCCAGCTGAATTTTACCAGGATAAACTGGGAGCTCCCTATTGAAAAAAATTAGGTTTTTTTTTCCCTCAAATGTGATATACATATTTGATTGTTGATCCTAAAGAGACAATCACCCATGCTGAGAGCATGCAACCAGTAAAAGGATTATTTAAAGAAAATAGGAACATGAGAGTTGTAGGAGTAAAATAGGAGGATCAAGTGAATGAAATAAGTTGTAAGTCTTATCACATAGACTAGTTCCACTGATTTTGTTAGGAATACGTAAATACAAATACTGCACAACTGATTTTTCCCTTCCAAAATCTCAAGCTGGATTTAATTAATATTATTATTTGAAACTGGGGGGGGGGAGGGGACGACGACGACCACTTTCAAACACATAAATTCATAGTCAGGCACCTGTAAGGGAGTCTTATTGCTTGGTATCCAAGAAGAGAGGCACTCAAAACTCAGTGGCCACTTGTGAAAATTTGCCTGCCTGCAGCTTTCCCAAGGAGAGACAGGAGGTTTATGGCAGATCTCCTGAGTCCTAATACAGCCGCTTTACTACAAGGCCTGCCTTCCTCTCCTCAATATGATCTTAGGGCTTGTCTACCTAGGGAAGTTTTCTGGGATAAGGTAGGGTGGGAATTTAAAGCACAGTAGCTCTTCTGATCAATTTCCTCATGTAGACAAGCCCTTATTACAAGTCTTTCTGAGATCTGAGTACTGTGTTCTAAGTCATTCATTATGGTAGAAACAGCATGTAATTGAGAATAATTTTTCCAAGGACTTAATGGCAGTAACTACAGTATGTATAGTAATCTCAAAAGAAAAGCCAGTAAAATATCTAGAGGAAAAAAAAATTTTAACCCTCTTACAGAAATACTGGGTTGTGCACGTAAAGAGTTGTGATGAAAGCAAAAGATAGATGCCTCCTTACATTTTCTTTTCCTTTTATTGTCACTGGTGACTCAGACAACACATTTTTCTCTTTCTGTTGTACCTATCGTCTTATCCTCTTGTCTCTGCTCAGGGAACGTAGTCAGTTTTGAGGAACCTAATTGAAAAAAAGTAACCTCATGAGCTTTAAGAAGTTGTTGGAAAAAATTTAAAATTTCTGTGCAGAAGGGACAAAAAGGTGTATTAGCTTCCTCAAGTGGATTAAACTGGTCTGAGCCCAAGAAATCCTGCAATATTCCACCATCATTAATAGATATGAGAATTTAATCAAATTGCTCATTTATCTAGCCCATTCTACAGATCTGTGAAATAGGCATTGCAAGAAATGGAATCTGACAGCTAAATGTTCAGATTATATGGGTGCCGTGGGTGCCCAGATAATTACTTTCAGAGTAGCAGCCATGTTAGTCTGTATTCGCAAAAAGAACAGGAGTACTTGTGGCACCTTAGAGACTAACAAATTTATTTGAGCATAAGCTTTTGTGAGCTACAGCTCACTTCATCAGATGCTCACAAAAGCTTATGCTCAGATAAATTTGTTAGTCTCTAAGCTGCCACAAGTACTCCTTTTTAAATAATTACTTGTTAACCAACCTTTAGAAAATGTAAGAATCTCTCACAACAATAATACTTTCTGAATGACTGAAGATACTTGCCCTTTGGCATCATGCCTAACAATTGGTGTGGTCCATGACTTCAGTGGTGCAAGATCAGGCAAGTGTATCTAAAACATGCCTGTCTCCCCTGTCACCATCCACACACAGTTGTTAAACATAAAAAGTGACTTGCAGAAATGGCTACAAAGATCAGTGACCTCAGCAGTAAGTGCTGAGCCATTCACTAGCCAGGCTAAATGGGGGATTCAGTACAACGTCAATATATATTTTTATTTTTAGGTGCTGTGACATCAGTTCCCCCCCAAGGCCGTCCAGCTCTATCTGCAATGTGATGCCCCAGCCTGCACCACATTATGATAATACAGCTACCAGAGGTCTCATGGAAGTATAGAACAAGCCCTGGGAGGGTAAAGCTAATCCCAATTTTATAATGTACAGCATTTATTTTATGCCATCAACCTGTAAGATTTCAAAAGATATTGAAAATAGCTTGTTGTATTGTAAAAACAGCTTCAACCCAATCCCTTACAGACTGGCTACATAATCTAACATGGTTCTGTGTTACCTATAGTGGAACAGTGTGCTCTCACACAGATATTAATCATTCGTGTTATGCACTTGGAAGTGTGTGTATAAAATCTCTAGAAACCTGAAATGACTTTCTTGAAATTCTGTCATTAACCTAAGAGTAAGATTTGTCAGTGTGGTGCTGAGGCATGTAATTCCCCTCCCAGCCCCATTCCCACGCGTATGATATATGGAATTTAGACTCTGTATCTGTGGTATCTTCATGCAGACTTCACTCTGGAGTTGCTACTGACACCTCCACAACACCCTTGGAAAGCTTGTTTTCTAGTTCATTCCATGTTACTTGGTCAATGGCATACTGAAGATAAACTTGTACTTCCTGAAAGCCATTTGTTTTAATTTTACTCAGTGCTGAGGCATGCCTTATTTGTGTTTAGAAAAACTGGTGTTTCTTGAGCCTTTCAAGTTAGAAATGTAACTTACCAGCTGAAGCAAACAACAAAAAACAAGTTTGAAATACTGGGTATTTTACTTGAAATACAGAAATATAAAACTTGCCAAACTTATAATAAGGGGAAAACAAATTTTAGAAATCCATTGTGAATGTGATGTTTTGTGGCCTGATTCAAAGAAATATATTCTGGAGGACTTATTTGGAAAGTTACAAGAAATCAATATTATGTGATTTAGACTCCAGACCAAGTTTAAACAGAATCCTATTCTTAATTATCTGACATCATGAACAAATTCTGATGTAACAGATTTCTTCTTAAATGCTTGGAGATATCAGAGAGCCAGAATATGAAGCCCTTATTTGCACTGGTAAGCAATACTTACATGAGCGGTTACATTGAAGTCAGTGAGGGTATTCATGTGAGCGAGTATTCACAAATGTGAATGAGGGGTTCACAATCTGACCCATTATCATTAAAA
Source organism: Lepidochelys kempii (assembly GCF_965140285.1). Taxonomy (NCBI): domain Eukaryota; kingdom Metazoa; phylum Chordata; order Testudines; family Cheloniidae; genus Lepidochelys; species Lepidochelys kempii. The sequence continues at coordinate 24,068,011 of NC_136388.1, read as the reverse complement.
AGGGTATTTGGTAGCCCATTATTTCAGTGGGCTAATCTTACCCTAAGAGGCCTGGATTCAAAACCTGGCTTTCGTCTGAAGGGTAAGTGAGTTGCTTGATTTACATTACCCTGTAGTGTACAGTTTTTTCACATTACAGATATATTAAAGTTTAGTACCACTGCACAACTGTCAGTCTACCAAAGGCAGACCAGGTACTCAAATGCCACAGGTGACGTAAATTAGGATTATGCATTAGTACATTGTGTGGAGTAACCTGTACGGTATTTGCTTGTGTAATACCAGGTTCTGGGCAATGCCATTTTTCCTTTTTAATAAACAGTAAATATAAGCAAGTGCATTATGGATTAGAGTCTGTATTTGCAGTTTTATTCTGTTTGACTTTATGTTCCCAAACAATGTTTCCTGTGGCCAAATTACTGAAAACTTTGATCTGGTCTTTTAAATTGATATAGTCACACTGGCTGTATTTTGTGTCATTGAATTTGGCAGGTCCATTTATAAGATTGGAAATATCTGCTATATCAAGTAATCCGTCTGGATGTGGAGGTTTTTTGAGAGAGAGGATATTCAGCATTGATAAACGGATTTGTGGATTTGCATGGGGTAAAAACAGAGCCAAAAATAAACGTCTGAAATTGAATCTCAGCACTTGAATGATGGCTCCTCAGCTGTATACACATGCTTTCAATATCTCTTCAGTAGAGAATAGGAGATTGTGTATAAATGGAACACCATGGATTTGGCATCTCTTGGAAGAATGTGTAGAAAATGCGTGGGAGTACTGGAGCGTTGTCATAGGACTGATTTCCATTGTCTGTTTTCTGTTTGCTGCACTACCGTAAGTTTAAAATCTTAAGCAGTCTTCAGATTCACATGAGTAATCTTGCCTGAAGCCTTTTTCAAAAGCTGCCTTTTTAAAGTTGATCTTGGATACATTTCTGTTTCCATCTGCATAATAGCATATGCCAAAGTAGTATGATGTTCATGTTTAGAACAGTATTTCAGTATTTGGTGGTTGGCAAAAGAGCTTGATGTACTTATTTTATTGCGCCAATCTGACACAAATCTCTGCCGCTGAAAGCAAATGAGAATAGGGCCATGTCTACATTAGCGAGCTTACGGCGGCATCAGTGCAGCTGCGCCACTGTAAGATCGTTCCTATTGCCACTCTATGCCTATGGGAGAGAGCGCGCCCATTGACAAAATAGCTACTGCCACTCATGGAGGTGGTTTTATGTCAGCAGGAGAAGCTCTCCTACCAACATAGCACAGTGCACACTACCACTTATGCCAGCCAAACATACGTCATTCAGGAGGGTAGTTTTTTTCCCCACATGGCTGAAGGACATAAGTTTGGCCAACAGAAGTGGTAATGTACATGGCCTATGTCACCCTCACCTCATCTCTCCTACACTTGCATGTGTGCACACACCTGCAGTCTTTAGTGGAGAGTGGACTAATATTATTTAAACCACATGTTATGTGTCACATACTATCCTGCTGCTCCTGGTCAATGAACACTGGGACTGAGAAAGGGTCAGAAACGGAGTGTCGGTCAGCATTTCTGCAGTGCTGTGTGAGGTGCTTATGCTGGGTTCATATTTCAAATATGCAGGTAGGGAATAGCAGGAGCTGAATAGATGAAAATGTCTCCACATAGGGATAATATTAGTTACTGAACTAGTAAAGGGTGTCTGGAAATCATGAAGAATAAAACCATTTTTGAGCCATTCAGCCTCTGAAATATTATTTGAAAGACACCTTTACATTAAAACTGTGACGTTGGTGAGCATTGCATTAAACTGCTAATAGACTCTCATCCCTCTGTCATAGAAGCTTTGTGTATCCCTCGCCATTTTATTGCAAAATGTGAATGTTTTTCCAGTTTCAACATTACTAAAGATGGTTACTACAGCATGGTACATCAAACACTAATAGCTTGGTTATGCTGTTCAAATGGTGTGTTTCACTCCCTGCCATGGAAAAATAGCACATGCAAGCAAGCAGTATTGGGGACAGGTTGAGCCTGTTATTTCTAGGCTTAAGAGAACCAGAAATATTGAGCTGGACGTATTTTTTTCAAAATACTAGTTTTGTCATTTAGTCCCTCTACAGGAAATTCCTTGTGACTGGGCTTTTTTAAAGTAAAATGTATTTAAAGAAGTTAAATGTTTCATGTTTGCATCTCTTGTGATTTTTTTTTTCATAGTCAACTTTATGTTGCTTATCAGAATGGAAAAGTGGACCAAGCACTCTCTCTGGGCTTTTTGCTGTGTTGGATTGGTGGGGACCTTACAAATTTCATAGGCTGTTATTTAACAAATCAACTGCCAATTCAGGTAATCAGCTTTTCTACATGATGATTTATCATTTTTAAAATATATATTTTTAGCTATTGCAGGGAGAGACAGATACTAGAAAAGCAAATTATCGCCAAGTTTGCTCTCTTCATCTACTCATCACCCTTTTATAAGTTTGTATTGTGTGGCTTCGTTAGCACAGTAGAAGTGATCCTGTATCACGAGCTAGTTCCCTTTATACTATTACTTGTATTGCATAAACCATTTCACACAATTAAGCATTTAAGTAGACTAAATGGGCTTTATTTGATAAGAAGTTCAGTGGGAATTTTCCAGTTTATTTTCAAAGTAAGTTTCCCTCATAAGTCGGGTTGAGTGTGAGTGGAGTCAATTAACTTTTTGTAGTCTAACAACAAAATCAAATTGTTCTAGAATAGTAGAAATGTAGGACTGGAAGGGACCTTGAGAGGTAATCTAGTCCATCGCCCAACCCAGGCAGGACCAACTATACCTAGATCTTCCCTGACAGGTGTTTGTCTAACTGGTACTTAAAATCCTTAATGAGAATTTCACAACCTCCCTTGGTTACCTATTCCAGTCCCTACAGTTAGAAAGTGTTTCCTCATATCTAACCTAAATCTCCCTTGCTGCAGATTAAGCCAATTATTTCTTTTCCTGCCTTCAGAGGGCATGGAGAAAAATTGATCACAGTCCTCTTTATAACAGCTCTTAACATATTTGAAGACTTACCAGGTTCCCCCCCCCCCAACTTCTTTTCTCAAGATTAAACATATCCGGTGTTTTTTAACCTTTCCTTATAGGTCAGCCTCTCTTTGAACATTTTTGTTGCTCTCTTCTGAATTGTCTCCAGTTTGTCCACATCTTTCCTAAAGTGTGGACCCCAAAACTGGACACAGTACTCCAGCTGAGACTTCAGCAGTGCAGAGAAGAGCAGAAAAATTACCTCCTATGTCATACATACAACACTTCTGTTAATACACCCCAGAATATTAGGTTTTTCACAACTGCATCACATTGTTGGCTCACATTCAGTTGTGATCCACTATAACCCAAAATCTTTTTCTGAAGTACTACTGCCTAACCAGTTGTTCCCCATTTTGTATTTGTGCATTTGATTTTTCTGTCCTAAGTACTTTGCACTTGGCTTTATTAAATTGCATCTTGTTGATTTCAGACCAGTTCTCCAAGTTAGAATCATAGAACTGGAAGGGACCTCGAGAGGTCATCTAGTCCAGTCCCCTGCACTCAAGGCAGGACTAAGTATTATATAGACTATCTTTGAGAGGTGTTTGCCCAACCTGCTCTTAAAAATCCCCAGTGATGGAGATTCCACCGATATCCTTTTAAATTGAAGCTCTTGCCTCTTTTCCTTGGCCAGTTGTCTATTAGTAAAGAAAAGGAACTAGGTCAAAGATGGGTTTATCCGTGAATAACTTGAAAAGAGTACTTATTGTAGGAATAGGAAGATTTCTCTGTGAAAAATACCAATGTAGCTAGGCATTGATACTTTAGCTGGATCTGCAACCTTTTCTGCCTTTACTGATCTCCCTTCCCCTCTTGCTTTAAAAAAAAATGTGCTTCGTAAGCTGGAAGGCTGTCACAGGCCATAGGGGAGACAAAGACTGGGTGGAGACTAATTCCAGTTTGTAACACAGTTCTGCAGAAGATCCCTGTTCAGGCAGCATTACCCATTCTATCTCCCCAGCTGGGCAATAGCAGGACAGCCAGCCACACCCTTTTCGTATGGGGGAGGCAGTGAGCGTGCACCCTGCCTTCCTAAGTGAACTTCTGGCGCCCAGATGGGGCAGAGACACATCTCTGGGTAAGGGAAGGGATTAACACCTAGCCCAGATAGGGATTGTGCCACATTCCTTTAAAATCTGTTTAAACCTTTGCAGTTGTAGCAGTAGTTGGACTGCGTAGCTCAAGCTCTGTGCTGCCTCAGGTCTAAGGACCAGGAATTTGCCTTCCTGTAAATATATACTACAGTGCTCTGCAGCAGCCTAACTTGGTTTGTATCCTAAACAGCTTTTTTGCAAACTTTTGGCACTTATCATCTCTGTGTTCTCTACATCATGTAAATCATTTCCAAAAAGACCATCCTATTTTGTTGAACGTATAAGAAGGTGCATCTTATGATTTCTTTTAGATTGTCACTGCCATCTTTTATGTTAACATGGACATAATTGTGATCTCACAGTTTGCCTACTATAAGCTCAAGAATCAGAAGACAACAAAATGTAAGATTTTCAACAATTAATTCATTTCCCACAATATGAAGTGGAATACTTTGGTCCTTGATATTCTTTTCTTAAACTTTCAAGTATGAGTTTTCAGAGGGGTTTAAAAGGAGGTGAGCACCCAAATCCCAGTTCAAGTGTTCTTAGGCCCCTGTGAAATCTCATTCTTCCCCCTTAGGGCATGATTTACAATTTTTGCAGAGTAATTTATATCTATCCCTAAATTCAACTAGTCTGTTCAGAATTTGTTACATATTCCTAGTTGCCAAAATTCTGTAATAGCTGTGAGTATTTTCTATGTAAGACTGTCACTTTATATAGGTGTTTAAAAAATGCAATAATTTGTGGAATCTAGTTGCTTGCTTTAGCTTATTCCTTAGTTTTACTATCTACTTTCAGCTATCTAAACATATGTAAAAGAAGATTGAAAGCTTGCATTTCTTTCCATTAGGTTATGTTCAATTAGTTTCCCTGATTTTGATCAAAGTTAGACTTTTTATTTTGTATTTGCTAACTGCATAAAATAACTTGACATTTTCATGTGTTCTGTATCTATAACTATACATAGTCAAAAAGACCCAATGGAAAAGGAATGAAATTACTTGATTTGCTTCATAAAATCCTGCAAGTAATTATAGTGTTTAATCTTGGAAAATTTTCAGTCTTCCATTTATATTGCAATAGCAGTCAAAGTTCTGTTCAAATTGTAAAAGCTCAGGAAAAACAGCATACCTGACTATATCAATAGAAACATTTTTAAGTCAAAATATAAATATTCAAATTAAAGGTCTAACAAAGGTAATAAAAAGCGGAGTTACAACTTAGACGTGCCCAGCTAAATAAAGAACCAAGGGCAGCAGATATGGAACTGCTCTTAAATCCATGCAATATCTAACCACATCAAGATTAAAATTACATGGTGTGTCCTTAGCTCTGATTTTCTTTGTTTTTATTTCATAACCTTAAAAAAATAAAAGGATATTCACAGGTCCGGCTGCTGTGCCACTTTTCAGTCACACTCGTGCCTAACTAGAAGGCAAAGGATAGTTTTCAGGTTAAGGTGGTGGAGTGGGACTCCAGAGATCTGGATTCAGTTCCCAGCTCTACCTCAGACTCGTGTGTGACCTTAGGCAAGTCGGTTTGGGCCAGATATTTAAAGGTATTTAGCTGGTGCTGCGCTCAATATTGCAAAGTCTAATTGATTTATGAGACTTGATTAATTTTCAAAAGGAATTTAGGAGTTTAGATGAGTGCAGCACCAGCTAAATATCTTTAAATATCTGGGTCTTAGTCTTCGTGCTTCAGATCCCCATCTGTTAAATGGCAATAGTAATATGTCCTTTGTCTTGGCTGTTTAGACTGCAAACTCAAAGGGCAGGGACTTTCTCTTGCTGTATATCAGTACAGCTTCTAGCACAGTGGAGTGCTGATATCATCTGGAGCCAGTAAGCATGACTGTATTATAATACAGGAGCTACCTTATCTACTGAATTATTTATAATATTTTCTGCTATTTTGAAATCCTTTGTAGGTGACTATAGCCCCAATCCAGCAAGTCACATAAGCACATGCTTAACTTTAAGCATGGGTAATCCCACTGATTTGAGTAGGACCACTCATATGCTTAGTTAATCATGTACTTAAGTGCTTTGCTGGATGGACCTGTATTAACAGCAAAGCCTTTGGGACAAATGGAATGAAATTTACATTCCAAATGTCTTTGTATTTGGGGTGTTTAATCAATACTTGTGGAAAGAAAGTGTTCTGTTCTATTGTATTTAGCAACTTTTTGATTATTGTACTAGCTAAACCTGAATGTGTTAGCAGGAGCTAGTTTAAAAAGTGGATTGAATGTGAAACTTGTCTTCACTTGAAGATGTTTAACTCTATATGCTAAATTACAAGCAAATAGCAATGTTACTAGCCAACAAGTCATTTGTCAGCTGACTTATTGTATTTTATTGTAGGCAGCATAAACCTGAAGAATTTCTGTGTAACCTGGGTCTTGATGTGTATAACATTGTGTGTAATTTTACCCAGTCAGCTACTGCTACGAAACCAAGACCAGAGTACTGTGCTGGAAGCTAGCAAGGTAGTTTGTTTTTTAGTTAACGTCCCGCCTTCACAAAAAGACTATAAATAAAATTTTGGTAAGGATTGTGGCTATGCTTCTTAGGAATTTGCATGATGATCCTAATTGCTTTAGTAATTGTGTGCGCAATATTATGGGTATTTGTTTGAACGATACTTGCCAAACCCCCACCCCAAAATATAGAAGTTGCCTAAAAACAGCCATGGAGATGTCTTGCAGTTAAGTCTTTCTGTCTTGATGTTTGACATCAGGCTGTATTTCCAGCTGGTGTTATTAAAATGCAGGCAATTAGGCATTACACAGCTTTCCAGTTTCTATGAGTGGAAATTCTGAAATGATTATAATTATTTGTAATTAACTTGTTTAGCTACATATACTAATTAACTGAATTTTTCTGTAGTCATTTAAGGCAGTAGTAAAAATCACTATTGTTTTCTTTTAAATTTGTGGCCTGAAAATATTAACTGAGACATTAAAATCTGTCACAGTGAATTGGGGGTTCTTTTTTCTCCTAAAGAAATTTTGAGTGCACTCATGCAAGCTTTCAGCTCGCATTGTTTTCATAGTTTGTACCTAAAGAAATCTTTTTCCATCTTCTGAAAGAAGGCAGGCTCCTTTTCTTCTCCCCTCTACCCAACCTGTTTAGATTTTCCTTCAAAAGAGTGAGGACCATAATCTCACACTTCTCCCAAACTGAGAATATTTCTTGATGCATTCCTAGCTCTAGGCTACTGCTGCATTATTTCAATTATTGTACCTGCCTACTGAGGAAAAAGATGTACATGAAGTAATGACTTAGTGCAAACAAATGGAGCATAGTTCATGTTATGTAATATCCCTTCTCCTGAATAGGGGCAGGAGTTTGGGAGGATATTGTCCCTCTTTTGAATTTTGCAAGCTATGAATTTACGCTTTTTAAGATGCACTTTATCTTACTAATGGAGCTATATTAGAATGCATAACTCTGTAGATTAAATTAGAGTAACATATGAATGCACCTTCTCTTCACTGATACTAGGTAACATAGGCAGTCATTTGGAGACTGGAAACCCAGGTTTAGCCTCTGATGTGGGAAGAAATTACACTTGTATCTGCTGTTGCCTAATACGAGAGTTGAGCGGTACATAGGTGATGGAACTAGGGGTGCTGCCAGTGGCTTTATGTGGTTTCCATTATATACATGGCTCACAGTTTGGTTAAATGGCTCTCAGCACCCCTCCCCCTGCTATAAAAATTGTTCCAGCACTCCTGGAGGGGTATATTCCACCATTTTGCTGATCTTCGTAATAGTGCTGGTTTATTACCTATACAGTAATCCAAACTACATTGCTCAGCAGGGAAGCCTTATTTTCAAAATGTAGCAGAGTGGGGAAATTAACACAATTCATGTTGAACACAGTGGAAAAGTCATTAAGTGTCATGCTTTCTTGCCACAATGTGCTTTGCTTTTCACTGGCCATTGCTGTAGTTCTTAATTTTGACTTTAATCACCGAGTCTAGCTCTTTCACTATTGAGAATAGATGCATTTTGCATTAATGTTTAGCATTAAATCCCAACTGTTGCATGTAACTAGCTTTGATTCTGATGTGCACCACTCTGAGGTAAAGATCAAACTCTTTCTAGCAGTCACCTCTTTGGCCATTTACAGCAGCATTGAACTGCTTTGAAGGGAGTTCTGATCCAGTCCCTTTCCAGAAAGTCAGTGGCCATAATGCAGGCCTTGAGAGGAAGTTAAACTGTAAGTTAAAACCTCTTGAAATGTTAAAAGGTATTTTTAAACAAAATCTTTGTGTTTTTTGTTGGTTTTTCAGAACACTCTTGGTATGATAGAAATGTCAGGCTTCATTTGTGGCTATGTATCTTGCATGTTTTACTTGGGATCTAGATTTCCCCAGCTGTATAAAAACGTAAGTATATTTTTGAGAGAGTTCACTTAAATTGCATAATGCTTCCTGTTGCTTGATACACTGGAATCTTCCTCTCATTGAACACAAACTTCCATTTCCATTTGAAATCTGAACTTTGCATTTGGAACTATCTGAAATGGGAAGAGGCAAGGAAGGAAAACTGCACATCTTTCAGAGAGGACAGGAGAAGTAGATCTGAATCTGAAGGTGGGGGCAGAGGTATGCATTGCACATGAAAAGCAAACATACAGTTTATATCTCTAGATTGCCAAGTGTTCTCTATTAAATAAGTAAGTAAACAATGTAGAGAGTTTTATAGAGTACAGTGAGTTAAAACATAATCCACTATGACTTCAAAAATCCCATTATTGATTTCATAATCTTCCTACTGTCAGTGAATAAGGCTGCAATCCTTTCATGGAGGTCGCAGAAGTCACAGATTCCATGACTTTCTATGACCTCTGTGACTTCCGCAGGGGCTGGTGTGTCTGACTTCAGGGCCACCCGAGCAGCCCCTGCTCAGGTAGCCCACAGCCAGCAGCACCGGCCAAGGCTGGAGTGACCCATGACCAGCTCCTCCGGTGGTCCCCAGGGCCAGCCGCACCGGCCGTTGCTCGGGAGGCCCAGGTTCAGCTGGGCCTGGGGACCTCCCGAGCAGCGGACGGTGTGGCTGGTCCCGTGGACCGCCTGAGCAATGGTCCTGGGAGCAGCCCCCGGGGAGCGCCTGAGCAGCAGTCCTGGGGGCCACCCCGGAGCCAGCTGCATCAGCCATTGCTCGGGCAGCCCCAGTCAGCTGGCTCCAGGGACTATGCAAGGAGCAGCCAGTGTGGCTGGTCCCAGGGACCGCCCAAGCAGAGGTCCTTGGGGCGGCCCCGTGGAGCATCTGAGCAGATGTCCTGTCCCGGGGCTAGCCGCATCAGCCACTGCTGCGGTCCTGGGCAGCAGAATAGCGGCCGGTGTGGCTGGCTCTGGGGAGCGCCTGAGCAGTGGTCCTGAGAGTGCCCTGGGAACTGCCCAAGCATCAGCGGTCCCCGGGCGGCCAGAGCGGTGGTCCTGGGGTGGCATCCAGAGGGCAGTCCCTGGCAGCAGCGGCCAGGGGACAGTCAACCCCCAGCACTACAGCAGGTTGTCCCCCAGAGCAACGAGGCCCCAGAAGTAGAGGTTTAGTCAGGGGTATTTCTGGTAAAAATCATGGACAGGTCGCGGGCCGTGAATTTTTATTTATTGCCCAAAAATAAAAGGAGAACTTGGAGAACCACTGTATTTTCCACTGCATGCATCCAATGAAGGGAGCTGTAGGTCACAAAAGCTTATGCTCAAATAAATTTGTTAGTTTCTAAGGTGCCACAAGTACTCCTTTTCTTTTTGCGGATACAGACTAACATGGCTGCTACTCTGAAACCTATTTATTGCCTGTGACCTGTCCATGACTTTTACCAAAAATACCCGTGACTAAATCTTAGCCTTATCAATGAGTGAAAGATTTTATATATGCAGAGAACAGGCATTGGAATGCGTTTTGATCTTACATTGAAAAAACTTGGCACCGTGAAGTACAGTTTATTTCCAATCCAACAGGCCTCTCTGAAGTAAGCTATTAAAGCATTTTCAAAATGTTCCACCGAAGAAAGGGAAGGAGTAACAGATTTCTGAAGAAATAAACAGTAACATTTTATAATGTGCTAGAGTCCCATTCTAGTCTGCAGCTGCAGGAGTTAACATGCATTATTCCCCAGAACTATGCACGTTACTACTGATTTAGATTATTCTGGTGCAGAAAGTAATAGATCTAATGGAGGCAGAAGCATTAGAAACATAGGTAAATGTTTTCTAGCTGGAAAAGAATAAGTGTTTGAATTTGTGGGGGCATGTTAGAAAGTAAAATAACTGGAAAATATCCATAACTGATCACTGTAATAATATATGTGACAACTTTTATTTTCCTATCAAAGTTTTTTTTTTTTTTTTTTTAATATTTATTTGTAGTTCCAGAGAAGGTCCACAGAAGGCACATCTTACCTGCTGTTTGCATTAGCCATGATGGGAAACTGTACTTATGGACTGAGCCTTGTTTTAAAGATGCCTGCAGCTAAGGCTCTCAGAAACCTCTACTTTTTACACCATCTTCCATGGCTCATTGGGAGCTTTGGAGTTCTGTTTCTAGATATTTTTGTATCCTTTTCCAGTTAGAGCAAGAGTTTCTCAAAGGTGTGTTTTTAAATATTGGACAATAATTTGAGATTGAATTGGAGTTTTGGACGGCTTTCATTCTGCATCTAAACTGATTGTGAAACGTCGTCTTTTTTAAAATGATTTGCCCAGTTTTATAAGATGGCCAGTAACTTTGAATAAGGTATCCAAATTAAAGCTACATTGGATAGCTTTACTTTTTGTAGTCAATACACAGTGGACTAAATTTTCAGTTTTAGGCGTGCGCAATGGCCCTCCCATTTGTGCATGGCTAATGTGTGTTTAATACCCGAGAAACACACAAATTATTTCCAAGTGCACAAGGCAGATTATAACTGAAACTGGCCCATTTTTAAAGGTATCTTAAATCAACTTCTTGCCAGATTCATCTAGAGGTAAAGGACAAACATGAAGCTTATTAAGATATTTTTGAAAACATAATATGTAGTGAACATATGTTGCAGTTGTCCATAAAACTAAGTGCATCACCCGGGGCACAAACATATGCATTCATGCATTTAAGTGTATCTTAAAGTAAGCTATTATTTTTGAAGAGTCATGCACAATAGCACATATTACAACATAGGTTAGCTTGCCAGGCTGTTGCAACTGACAGAAGGAGTTTGGTCTTAAATGAACTTCTCTCTTAATTCAGATTTGTATTGTGTGTGTTTCCAGTGTGCTAGTTATTGCTATATATGTGCACTCATTCTAGGAAGATGATTGTTCTTGTTGATCGTAAAATACTAATAAGAGCAAATTGTTGAACAATATTGAGCCTTTGTTTCATAAGTCTTGTGAATGGTAACATATTTGTTGGTCTTACCACCTGTATAACTATCTACCCCATTATCCTTGCCAGTTAAAATTCCATGTTTTGTCTATAAAGCCAGTCAAAGAACCAGGAGGGCCTTGATATGCATAAGAAAGGAGAAAACAGCAAGTTGTAGGAAAACCAGCCCATTTTAAACTGAATTTGGACTCCTATTTAGTAGCCTTATGAATTTAAGTGCAACACATCCATAGAGGAGCCTTGGGGCAGGTCTACGTACAGCCCAGATCGACACTCTGAGATTGATCCATTAGTGATCGATTTAGGGGGTCTAGTGAAGACCCGCCAGATCAACAGCAGATCGCTTTCCAGTCTATCCCTGTATCCAACCCCTGACGAGAAGAGTGAGGTAAGTTGACGGCAGATTTTCTCCCATCGACCCCTCGCAGTAACTCAACCTAAGGTACGTCAACTCCAGCTAAGTTATTCACACAACGCAGAGTCATCCTGTGGAACTTCTTGCCAGAGGATGTTGTGAAAGCCAAAACCATAACAGGGTTCAAAGAAGAACTAGATAAATTTGTGGAGGATAGGTCCATCAATGGCTATTAGCCAGGATGGGCAGGAATGGTGTCCCTAGCCTCTGTTTGTCAGAAGCTGGGAATGAGTGACAGGGGATGGATAACTTGATGATTACCTGTTCTGTTCATTCCCTCTGAGGCACCTGGCACAGGCCACCGTCGGAAGATAGGGTACTGGGCTAGATGGACCTTTGGTCTTACCCAGTCTGTACATTCTTATGTAGGTTGACTTACCGCAATAGTGTAGACATAGCCTTGGTTTTATCACGGCAGAGTAGTTTCATGTGAACTAACCTCTTCCATTACTGTACTACTTTAAGCAACTGCAAATAGTAGAATTGTAGTATGAGTTTTGGTACACCAAGGCCCTCCCTGTTTAATATTAGATGAAAGGTTCTGTGGATTATTGGCTACTACTGAGATCCCAACAATTGAGTTAATAAATACAGAATTCCAAACCATCTAATTGTATGGAACTCAGAGCCTGGATTTTCCAGCTTTCAATTTTGCTAAGCATTAGCATTTAAAGGAGGTATTCCTGACCTGTCTGGATTGAGAACTTCACGTCAGTAGCTCAAACTAACAAGAGGAAGAGGGATACAATATTTAAAGTGTAAAGTTGGGATTCAGTGAAAAGAAGTCTCAGAACCAGCTTAAAGCATATAACCAGTTCTATTGTTAAAACTTCAGATTGACTAACTCTCTTCTTCACTTAGGATAGCCAACCATGCTCTGGGCATCCGAAGACATGAAGTTCTAGTAAAAGGTCCTTCACTACACAAACACAGAACTTCACTACAGTGGTAATTTACTACTGAGGATAACTGCCTCTTTTGAAATTAAAAGGTGTAGTTTTATCACTGATGAGATACTTCTCTAGCATGAGTAGACTGTAGCATTTCATGGCTTTTTGCCCTGGTTTGGACACACAAGGCTTTCGTTCCCTAAACAAAGCCCTGAAAATTTTGGCCTTAGCTAGAAACATAAAACTGCCTATACTTACAAAAAGGAAAATCAGAATTTGATGCTGATCACCATGACAGTACACTACTTGCATATTTGTACATGCCCTTCCATCATGTATTCCTAAGAGGAACTCTGATATTGGCCACAAACTGCCCAGAATCGCAATGCTTGTGTGCACATGACATTCATTTTTCAGTTCTGACTTGATTAGAGTCTGATTCCAATCCTAGTAGTCCTCCAGTTCAAATTATATTGAAAACAGATGCTTCCAGCGTGGCTTGGGGAATTTGAAGAAACTTTGTAATCAAGAGAAAAGGAGAAACAAAAGCAGACCTCCTGCCTTGAGAAGTCCTCAAGATATGGAAATCAGTGCTTTCCAAAGAGAGCTTCATTACTGTTTGTTGCAGAAAATCCTAGCAAACTCACACACCACATTACAGTCATGAGTAATTCAAAAAGGGGCAAGCAGGATCTTTCTTGATTGTTGGGAACAGAGGAGGTGGGAATAGAAAGCTCCCAATCTTCAGAAGAGAAAAGGAGTCTCATTTTTGGATAATCACTGCCTTTGAGTCATTAACTTTCTTTTCTGGTAGTTAATTTCTGAGAACATCCACAGTTATATTAGATGGGATACAGCAAGGACAAAACCAACCTCTAACTGACTGGGTTAGGAATATGCTTCCCCTGTCAGCCAGTTACTCCATAACTGTCTACTATAGAATTTTTGCACATATGTCTGTTGCAGTAGCAGCTGAAGTTAGCCAAGAGACTAGTTCCTAGACTGAACTGGCCTGCAGGAGGGCATTCTCAGTAGATCAGGATTCTGGAACTTTCTTCCCACTGGTCCAGGTTTGTTTCATCTTTAGGGACATTGGAAGAGTCATGACTCTTCACCAACTTTTGGTTGAGGTACAGGGTTGGGTTGGCATAAGAGTTTGGCTGAATGTGCAGTTACTTTATGCTTCATCATAAAGTACTATAAAATGCCAAATATTAGAGTAGTTAATTCCCAGATCCACCCTCAAACACATGGATGAAACTTTAACTGATTTCCCTGGAGATTTACTTCAGTGGGAGATCCACCCGTGTAGCTGAGGGACAGAATTGGGCCATTAGGTTTCCATCTTGAAACCTCCCAACCAGCCCCATTTGAACCTTTTTATGTCTTTATCTGTAAATTGAATCCCAAAAGCAATGCCTTGTGCCTAGATTAGACAGACCTCAGTACAGAGATTTTTCCCCCATCTCTGTTTTATTTGACATGCAGTACATTAGGTCCAGCCTCTGTCAACAAACTACATTGAAATGCTGCATAGTTATTTGCAGATTACATTGTTACTAGAGGCCCAAAAATAAGTATAGTCAGCCAGAGCTAAGCAACAATAGCCAGAGTCTTATCAGTCCGTTTGGAATTCATTATATACTTTTACAGAACATCATTGTGTTGTAATTCAATTACATCATGCAGAGAATCTAAGCCTGACCTGGCAATTCAGCAAGGGCAGTTTCCCAACTGAGCATACAACTTTCTCCTCTCTCAGTATCCGTTTTTTTCAGGACGGTTTCATATATCACATATTGCACATTAATATCTTTATATACTTAGAAAACAAATTTTTGATCCATTAGTTCACAGTGACTGTCCAAGACTTGGTTCTATCTAGTTAGTATGGCTATGAGCCAGCCAAACTGTCTGCATGCTCAGGTCTCCGTTTTCATTGAGAAAGTTATGGACATGAACAGTAAGCATGCTTCCATAGGAAAGAGCTTTAGTGGTCTTTAATTTTATTCCTTAAATCCCCAAATAACAAGTGCATCTAGTAATAAAAATATGTGCTGGAAATATTGATCTGAAATTATACATTGCAAGTTATTTGGAATTGGTTCCTTCCCATGCTCTTAATCTCATTACATAAAACAGGCCACCAGGCTGGTAATGGTCATGGGCTAAGTATGATAGTCTGTGCTGGCATGCAGGAAATCCACACTTGTCCCAACTCCCAGATCCCAGGCCTGATTTCAGTAGAGTAACTCCTTATTCACACTGGTGGAAGGACTCAGTCCCACAAGTGCTCTTAATGCTTCAACAGGAGATGAAAGCACTCAGCACCCTCAGAAGGTGCTCAGTCTCTTGCAGGATGAGGTCCTATCAAATTCCTGGTCTCTTGGTTTCCTGACTTACAGTAGCTGGAAGTGCTGTGCAGCTAAATTACTCAGCTCTAAGCAGGGAGACAGCCCCATATTAACACAGCAGTGAATAAGAGTGCTTATCTACTGTCTCTGAAGGAAATTCTGACTAGTCTTTACATGGAAGGGACCCCAGAGGTGGGGTATTGTAAAGCTTTGGGAAAGCAGGGTAATTCATGGGGCTGTGCCCAGGATGTAGAGAATTGCCTCCTCACCCACCCACACCTTCCAGAAAGCTTCTATGGTAATAATATTTTTTGAAATAGCAGCATGCCTTAGCTTCAAGTGTCTCACTGCTACTGTCTACTAGACCACTTATTTTAACTTGTTTAAAGTATTCCCGATAGAGATCTGATGTGCCAAGTTTCCTCCCAGGGCAACTCTTATTCATTTGTAAAATGGGATTTGAAGTATAGTGGTAGTATGACTGTCTTACCTAAAGCTGTGTGAATAAGAGCATGCATTGTATTGTGTGTGTGAAGATACCTGGTAAACAGATGCCCCCTTGTATCCATTTTCTAGACCTTTAAGCCTTCTTTCATGCAAGTCCCTATGACTTAAGTTTCCTTCCTGACCCCATCCACTTCACCTCCTCCAAAATCCCTTCAGGGTTGGATATAAACACTAATAGTAGTTTGGTTTAATACAGTGATTCTCAACCTGTGGTTCACAGACCCCTGGGTGTGTCCGCAGACTAAGATTTCCAAAGGGGTCCACACCTCCATTTGAAATTTTTTAGGGGTCCTCAAATGAAAAAAGGTTGAAAACCACTGGTCTAGTAGATGAGATGCTGGTCTGGGAGTTGGACTTGGATTTTGTTCCTAGCTCTGCCCTGACCTGCCATGTCACCTACAGCAAGTCACCTCTCAGTGCCTCTGTGGGTTTCTCCTCCTACCTTCTGTCTTGTTTATTTGGCTTAGAAACAATTTTGGGGTAGGAGCCATTTCTTACTGTGCATGTTTACATTACCTAGCACAGTGGGACCCTGATCTCCCAGTTGGAGCCTTGATGCACTACTGTTATACAAATAAATAAAACTAAATATGCATTGTTTAATTGAACCTCTTGCACAAAGTGACTGGAAAGCCAGGTTCTCTCCTCATGGTTCTGCCTCTTTACTAAGAAAGGAGTGTTTTAAAGTGAGCAAATTTGCATATATGAGGTTAGAGTGCGGCCTCTGTGCCTCCCAGATTCTGGATATGGCTGGGGATCAGAGTAGCCCTACAGTAAGTTAGAGCAGGCCCCCAAGGGCTGCTCTCATGTATGGTAGACTCCCTTCATCTGCTTATGGGCTGCTTTGCAGCCTAAAATAGGCCAAGTGCAAAGCACTGTGGCCACTCTCCCTCATGCCTCTGAAATGCTCTCTCTGGTTCCATCCCCAGCATGGCCTTTTGCCTGGGGTTACGGGTGGAGGGAGGTACAGTGTAGGGTAATGTCAGTCATACACTGCTCCTGTGCTGGGGCTTTCACCTGAGGTCATTGTGGCTTCTTTATACTCCTGCAAGTCACCAGTGGCATATATAGGGGCCAGAATCTGACCCAATGTGTATTAATTTGATCATCATAACTGAGGATATCTGAATTTAATGTATTCTGTCACTTAGAGTTAAAAAAAATTCTGAATACTGCCAACAAGATAGTAATCTTAAATTCCCAGAACACCATGTTGGTAAAACTGACTAACTCATTGCCGTAAGACATAATTGAGAACAAGTGAAGAAGGATTACACACACATGGTTTAGAAATGTCCACAGTTCAGATTAAAAATAAGGATATAAACCCTCATGCATCAGAGCATAAATTAGCCATTAACTAGCTAGGAAGAAATATTATAGGCATAACTCTGTAGAGAGTTTTGAACCTTCATCTGAAGAATCAAAGTGATCACTGTCCGAGACTGGTTGGTGGATTTGATGGATGGCTAGTTTTCATCCTGTCTGTCAATTTTTTTGTTCTTAAAAGAGTAGAAAATGCTATCTTTGTATCTCATGTTGTTCATTTTCTTACCCAAAATATCCAGATGACTGCACAATTTATTATGTATCGCAAGCAGAACAAGAGAAGACCCAGTTTAGTGGCAATGGAAGTGGAACCATTACTTGTGAACGAAGAGGATTCCTAACATCTCTATGTACTGTTATTTTTTTCAATAAAGTTTACATTTGGAGGACTTGAAGATTTTTCACAGAGTAAAGATTAAAATTGCATAGGGACCAAGCTTATTGTCAGTGGCTTATTCTTTGTAATATTGTGAAGATACTACAAAAGAAAATATTATTTAATGTCTACTGTACTGTAAGTGCTAAGATGGCACATGTAATCAACACATTTTCTTCTGAATTACCACAGTTTAGTCTTTTGTCTCTTGCAATGTGTTGTGCTCTACAGTGAGGAGTGCTTTAAAAATACCTAGAATATATAATCTCATGGTATATTCCATATTGTAAAATAATTCAGAAGTGTGCTGGATATACTGTTGTAATTCAGTGCAGATATTTTCTCAACCTAGCAAGCTGTTGCGGCAAAATGTAGTATAACTAAACTGTAAATTATAAGGCCATCTGAACATTTTTAATCCTGCCACCATATGTAAACAGCAGGCCTATATTTTGTAGATACACATATATAGCTCATTAATGATAACATGGAAATATGAAGTCACCCATGTGCCACAAGTCCTCACAATGCATATATATCACTTAAGGACAGGTTTCAGAGTAGCAGCCGTGTTAGTCTGTATCCGCAAAAAGAAAAGGAGTACTTGTGGCACTTTAGTAACTAACAAATTTATTTGAGCATAAGCTTTCGTGAGCTACAGCTCACTTCATCATAGCTCATGAAAGCTTATGCTCAAATAAATTTGTTAGTCTCTAAGGTGCCCAAGTACTCCTTTTCTTTTTTGCATATCACGTAAGGTTTTTTTAAGCCTTCAGAATAGGGTGGTGCATAGGCCTTGTGTGGGCTCTCCATACAGGGCTGAATTTCATCCACTTCAAGAGGAGAACGAAGCCTTTAAATGCCTTTAATTGAGTGATTTTAATCCAAAGGCCAAATTCTGAACGCATAAGAACATTAATGGGTCTGTTCATGTAATTCCCATTAAAATAATTGGGAGCCTCACACACAGTCCAGTATAGAATTTTACTCTGTGCATTTGTTCTCTTCTTGATGTGTGCACGTTATTTTCATTAAGATAATACTTGTTTAGTGCATGTTATGTGGAATGTACTTATAAATTACTGTATATCTACATTTTGCACAACCTTCCTCTCTTTTTAGCCTTCTGCATACATATGGTCTAATAATTAGAAATTAGAGATAAAAGACTGAGTGCATTTTTTTTTCTAATGCAGGATTACTGGGAGGTATGTCTTTAATTTTATATACTTTGAGCAATAGAGACAAGGAAAAATAAATCATTTTGTCCAAAATGTGTATTGAAAAGTAACTAAACTTTTTGCTGACAAAAACTGCCATAAGATTGTCAACAAAAGAATTCTCACCATTTTAAAAGTCTAAATCTTGTGTCTCTTCATATGGATTATTCAGGATTTTCCTTTTGTATAAATTCTGATAACAGTGTTAAAAGGGACACTTAATTTGAAACTTATCCAATTTAAAAAATAATAGTTTCAGTTACTACATCTGCCCCTGAGTTCCCCTGCTAAATTTTGTGGTTTTACATTTTCTAAATTTTAAATCCTTTTCTGTCTTGTCACACCTGTATAAAATGAGAAAAAAAATTAACTGTGGGATACAGTCTGTACGGTAAGTGCTGTCAAATGTACAGACTGAAAATAAAGTTAACTCTGTAACCTGTCAATAGAGTTTTAGTATTACTTCTAAAAACATGTTAAGGATCAAACAATTTTTAAATTAAGACATAAAATAATCTTCCATTAAAGTTGGAATGATCTAATCACTGCAGCAGTATGTTATGTGACCCCTTTAGAGCAAGTTAAAATCAGTCATTAGTCCACAAAACCTAAGACTTTGCAGATGGTATGATAATGTTACATATTGTAGGTAGCATCAAATAGCATTGTATGTACTGTAAATAGTTGCAACAGTTCTATATTGTGTAATACTGAATGTGATACAGTAAATATTGACTGGTCAATGTAATTAACATATCTTTCTTACTCAGCAATAATTCTAGGGTTTCTGTTTGTGGTTTTAAAGTTGCCACAACTACTAAGAAATGCTGAAGTAGTGAGCAAGTGGAATTATCCCACTGAGTATCTTGGAAGTATTCCTCCAAGTGCTTTTAAGATACATACCAGTATTAGGTTTCAGAGTAACAGCCATGTTAGTCTGTATTCGCAAAAAGAAAAGGAGTACTTGTGGCACCTTAGAGACTAACCAATTTATTTGAGCATGAGCTTTCGTGAGCTACAGCTCGCTGCATCGGATGCATGCCGTGGAAACTGTAGCAGACTTTATATATACACAGAGAATATGAAAAAATACCTCCTCCCACCCCACTGTCCAGCTGGTAATAGCTTATCTAAAGTGATCACCAGGTGGGCCTGGATTTGTGCTGGAAATGGCCCACCTGGTGATCACTTTAGATAAGCTATTACCAGCTGGACAGTGGGGTGGGAGGAGGTATTTTTTCATATTCTCTGTGTATATATAAAGTCTGCTACAGTTTCCACGGCATGCATCCGATGCAGCGAGCTGTAGCTCACGAAAGCTCATGCTCAAATAAATTGGTTAGTCTCTAAGGTGCCACAAGTATACCAGTATTAGGCAATTCTTTCCTTGACTTTAGTGGGGCTTTCTGTGCGCACCTGGGATCAGTCTGCTTGGAGAAGTTTGCAGCATCAGGTTCTAAGTGTATGTTTGAGATGAGTATGTATACTTCCTGATTTCTTAAACTGTTGGGAGGGTGGGTTAGAATTTGATCTTTCCACTGCATAAATTCAGAAACGATTTGTCTCACTTGTAGATTTATATGCTGTATTTAAGAGATTACCCAAAATCTTCCCTTGCTGGTGATTTAAACCGTATCTTGTTACTTTTTAATGCAGTTAACATTTGTTCTTGTATCATTGCTTCAAGGATTATCTTCCCTTTTCATTACATATAGTAATCCTGTTTTGTGTTGTGTGTCCTGAGTTTATGTTGCTATGGTTTATTGAAACAACTAAATATAGGTGATAAACTAAATAACAGTAATTTTTGTAAGAATATTGAAAGATAATGTAACATCTTAATATATAACAATATTAAATATTGTCATTATTTATTGTGTGTGCATGCATGTGTGTATATATTTAGGATAGTGTATAGTTTTAATTGAATACTTTAGCTTTAATAAAAATAGGTGTCAAGGTAAATCTTTTGCTGTAACTGTTAACCAAATAAATAGTTATTTCTCATGTATTTCTAACAGTGTTTTTTATTCCATATTAATATATAGGGATTCAGTTTGATCAGTGCACTGATCATCTCTTTTGCCCATCCCATGGTTATTCTGTTCTCCGAGACAGATCCTTAACTGATGTAAATCAGCATAGCTCTATTGAAATCAGTAGAATATACTCCAGTTGAGGATCTGTCCAGAACTATTCCTTGTTTGTTAATTTGAAAGAGAGTGTGAAATAATGCTTGTAACATCCAGCATAGCTACTTGGGTAAGAGAAGAAAACTGACTTAATCTCCTTGCTCTGTCCCACTAATTCTTCCCCACGCTTCTTGTAATCCAAGATTAATAGCATTGTTTTCTTGTTTACTGTCATGAAAACCTGATTAACTAAAGGAGGCATCTAAAATGTCTCTAGGGCTCCCTGTATAGTTAAATGCACAATATGAATCTTGTCATAGGGCATACCTACCTAAACTAACTCTTCAGCCGAAAGAAAACGATTCTAAATCTGAGTGACCCCAAGGTCATTGCACAGGTTTTCCAATTACTTGTGTCAATAAAGCAGACAGATACTGAACTGCTTCTGACCATCTCCTGAAGTTTATGTATGCTGGCAAATTTTCTAAAATTGTTTTTATGCACCCTCCCAAACTGTCAAAATAGCCTAGAATAAGTGGTTTAGCTACACCCATAGGAAACATCAGGCAAAAGCTGCTGCTGCTGCTTGACTCCTTTATGATCTCATAGCTCCTTATTCCTATTAACCAATGTTTACTGTCTACAACCACTTATGGAAGCACTGAAGAAAGATAACATGAGCTCCATGGCAATCCAAAATGCTCCAGAGGGTAATTTTTTTTGCTTCTGCAGCCCTCTTTTCCTTACAGATGCCATAAACCAGACAAAAAACACAAAAATTTGAGATTATCTTCAATTTAAATGTCAGAGATTGAAATTTTATTTCTCCATTTGTTCTCCTTACTATGACTAACATGACTAATTGTCCAGCAGATCCTTGCTCACCTGTACCAATTCCAAAGGGACTCTCAAAAATTTCAAAGCACTAGATATCAGGCAATAGGTTCCTGATGTTCAATTCTGCCTCACATCCATAATTACAGTTCCTATTAACATGAATATGAGGAAGAATTGGGCCCTTGATGTCCAAATAAATAACAATTCTTAGTGGCTAACAGCCTTGGAAGCTTAGAAGTTTCTCAGTTCAGCAAACCTCTCTTGCTATCATACTGAAAAAAGACCAGGGCTCTTCCTCATCCCTTTGTTAATATTAATAATTAAAAGATTAATATATTATAATATTAAACACATAATATTAAATATAATAATTTTATATTATATTATTATACATAATATTAAAAGATTAAGAATAGTTTGAAAGAATGGGAAAATGGCATGCTCTCTTACCTAACAGAAGCTTTGTTGAAGTGGTTCTCTTTCTCTAATAACCAGACAACTCAGTGGTTACATGGTAATTACTCCCCATTTACAGAATCGTGTGTAGAATTTACCGGTTTTTCCTGTTATAAGGTAGTTATATACTTGCCTATAGATTATTTTCTTCTGTACTTAACTGTTAAGGCATTTTTTCCCAGATGAAGGTAGTAATTTTTTTCAACTTTTACTGTAGTAATTGCCTCTAGGGTAAAACTGGTGAGTTTTAGTAGAGTTTCCATTATTACATAGGAAGCCTAAAGGTAGAAATGCTAATGTTAGAGAAATCATTTTATTTATTCATAAACAGTGACCCTCACTGACTACCTCATAGATAGGTCTGTGGTGTGTAACATACAGCAAATCAACCTGGCTATCCTTCCTACTTCTTAAGCAATTACTTAATTGCTATTTCCATTCCTCACTGCAGAGTTGTCTTGTTATAGGGGTATTTCCCATCATCCTTTTCTGGAAGGCTGGCCTTTTAAATAGGGTAGAATGAAGCAGCTGCAATACTGAAGTGGTTATTTTGTAACTACCTATGATATCTCCTCATCTTGCTAGTGTGTAACAGAATTCTCTCTAATTTGCCCTTCCTTATTTCTAACTGGCTGGTGTTTGCTGCCAGGTTGGGGAGGACAAGATGAGGAGGAACCCTCAAAATCCTCCTCTTCCTGCTTAAAATAAAAGATTGCTCCTTTTAATAAACTTAAGAGATAATACTCATTATGCTAATTACTGTAATGACTACTACAGACAGCTGAGGTAACAACAGCCTCTCTGCCAACACGGAGGAGGGAAAGGAAGGTAAAGCACTTGGGTATAATCAATTCCTTTTCTACTTGAGAAGTCTGCGCTTCAGAGGGAGAAATGCCTTCACTTTTCTAGTTGCCCTGAGTCTCCACCATATTAGCAAGGTATGCAGACTAGAGTCTATTATTTTGTCTGCCAAGCACCCCACACCCTTTACAGAAGTTATAGACTATTTAGAGGACAGGGGTTGAAAAACATGCCTTATGTACTGTATAGCTATAAAGGAACTAGCATTATCCTGAAAAGTGGGTGGGGGGTCCATTTAATTGAGGTAGCATATAACCTTTATATATAGCAAATTTGTCAATAACTACAGTATTAGAGGGCTCTGTTTCTCTTTTCCTCTCTTCCCTGTCTATGGTGGATATTTCCCCCCCTCCCCCCTTATCCTTGGTTATTTCATGCTAAATTCATTTTATCCTGTACTGGGGCTTTCTTCAGGCCATACTAGATACTAGCTTTGCATCATGCTGGCTTGAAGATCTGAAACGTACCCTGGTCTTGACTGGGTGCATATAGAGCAGCATCCATACTGGAAAAATACATAAACTGCACTTTAGGTTACTTAGCTTCACTTATAGATGTACCTTCTCCTCATTCCAAGATGCAGATAGCTGTGCTGTGATTTTCTTAAGGGGCTGCAGTTTACTAGTCAAGGTTTCCACATTTAAAAAAAACTACTTGAGCCCAGGATTTTGATATTTTCAAACTGCACAGCTTATTAATAGGCAGTTAAAAAGCAAAAGACAACAAATACAATCTAGTAGGTGACAAGGAAAAGACACATAAGATGCTTAGGTCAACAGCAGCAGTTAGTCATTCTATTCCCCCTTTCTCCCAGTTAGTTACTCCATGCAGCAGACTTCCTGAGAAACTTCACCCTCAGTCTGGTCAGTACCTGCATTTCATCAGCCACTATATAATCTAGCCCTATAGTAATATAGCCCTATACCTGCCAAAGTAAACAGACTAAAGTCCTTCCTCTAGTAAAAATATTTCTCCTGCTGGTTTCTTATGTCAGGGATTTTAGAAATTATTAATCTTCACATAAAAGAATTCAGTTGTGTGGTTAAGGAGTTTGGTTAATGCTCCCAAGCTCTGTATTCCTTTTAAAGGGCACAGGTCAGTTTAAATTGTTAGGAAAGCAGCATTTGGTTCTGAAGCTTCTGCTGCAGCTCAGAATCTCTCGTCCAGGGAGAACAAATTGTGGAGCCCTACCTACAAAGAAAGGAAAGAGAAGGTTCTTTTTGTCAGCTGGGAAGCAATGGTTCTGTAACTGTTCAATTCATATCCTAGTCATACTAATGCAGACAAAATGATGACAAGGTCCTGAGTTTATATTCTAAGTTGTGCTTGAGGAAGGCTCTTCCTGTGCTGGTGCTCTTTCTGACTGATGATTCCCAGTGGGCAAACATAGCTTCCTTGAGAGACTAATGAGGGTTCCAGATGCCTAGTCACAGCCTGCCAGAGATGTAGCTTTGCATAAAAAAAATCTTGTGCATTATGTGTTTGTTTCTGTGGCATCAGTGTTTATCACTTCCAAGTGAAACGAGGGCCTTCAATAACTTGTTTAAATGTTAACCAACTTGGGAAGTTGCAGCCTATTTTAGAGCCTTAACACTAAGAAATATGGAATGTGATTGGTTTTCAGATTGCTGATAGTCTAGCAAATAGGATTCAGAGTGAGGCTGGAATGCTTTAGTTTTTCAAGATATTTTATACAGACTGTTTAATGTTGCTGAGGGCAAGGGGAAGTTCCTCTGACTCAGATGTTGACTTCTGTTCATGATGTTTGGGCTGTGTTCTATGGGCTACTTCCCTCAACCCCACCCATCTTTGCATCTGGAGGGGGACCCTCTGAACGTGTCTCCCACTTCAATAGAGAAAGGGGACTCCTCCATTTTATGCCTCATCTCATACTGACTGCCTCCTTTCTTCCTCTTCTCCCCCTGCCCCCCCCCATGCCCTCACTCCTGTAGAGGCCGCTCCATGCAATCTGGCCTCTCTGTGGGTAAAGGGTTCGGGGTGGGGGAGCTATGGATGAGGGGGGATACACATAGCCCTTCCTCTGGAAATCAATGTCCAATTGCATTTATCTCCCTCTGGAGGACTTGGTGGGGCTTCTCATAAAAGTTTGGAGGATCAGGCCCAAGCTCTCCGAGTGAATTTATATGGCCCACATATAATATAATCACTTGAGAAAAGAGGGTTTACACTGAAAACTCAGGCAGACTCCTAGCGATAACACTGTGAACAAGGATGCTATAATAATTGGTAAGTACTGTCTGATGCACTGTAACGATTCAGAGTAGCAGCCATGTTAGTTTGTATCCGCAAAAAGAACAGGAGTACTTGTGGCACCTCAGAGCCTAACAAATTTATTAGCGCATAAGCTTTGTAATGATCCAGTAGATCACATTATCAGGTCCTGTGTTTAATTTTCCTGGTCCACCAAATGTCATAGTACATTTGGGCTCCCTGCAGATTTAATTGTCTTTTGTATTTCCGTATAAGTGTAAAAATAACTCTCACTAAATGTGACAGCTGGGCCACGGGAATTTTTTTAAGGGTACATTTGTAGACAGAATTCCTAGAACTGATCATATTCCATTATTTGAAATAACTCTAAGCTGTGAGGCCTCATTTCTGTGAAAATGACTGTTGAATTTTTCCTTTGAATTCTGGTTCATGAGTATTTCTAGCCAATTCTTTTGACATTCAAAGTATTAATGGGTCCCTGTTTTACTAGGAAAGGTAAATCCAGCTGTTTGTGTTGTGCTTTTTTACAGAACAGGGATTTTTCAGTATTCATTTCTTGTAGTATTTGAGTACCAGTCGAAATGGTTACTTTCTAGATGTTGTCAATATATGGCATACATTTCTGAGGCATTTATCCCTCTGCTGTTGAGGTGGGCATCATGCTAGATCCCAGACTGCTTATAAATTACCACGATAGTTGGAAGAAGGCCATTTTAATCCAAGTAGGAATTTCCCCTAATGATAAACCATTAAAATCAAGCAGTCTGATTTTTAGATCCTAACAATTACCATGAACAAAGTGATTAAATATCAGTATTGGTAATCAGTAAAATAGATTAAATTATTTACTGAGAAATCTGAAGCTGAGCTAGAGCTCAAACTAGAGTCTCTATTCCTGAAGGGACAGAACTATTTCAACTTCATTGTTGTTCACCTCCCAATCACTGAGGTGATTCATTTCAGAGCTAGCTGGGCATTTAGCCATGCACCACCCACTGATGTTAATTAAGCCATATGACTCCTTAATAATTAGCATCTACTGCATATAGCACTTCAAAAGCACAGATTCCTAGATTAAGGCTAGAAAGAACATTAAATCATCTAGTCTGACTTCCTCTCTGTCCTGGTCATAGAATGTCACCAGTTATCCCTGCTTTGAGTCTAACGACTTGTGTCTGGTTACAGCATATCTTGTAGAAAGGCATCCTGTCCTGATCTGAATAGATCCAGAGATGGACAATCTGCCCCTTCCTGTAGTAGCTTGTTCCACTGTCTGGTTCATCACTCTTACTGGGAAAAATCTGTGCTTTATTTTGAATTTGTCTTGCTATAACTTCCAGTTGTTGGGGTTGGTTTGTTTGTCGGGGGGGGGGGGGGTGTTCTGCTTTTCTCCATTAGGTTAGAGCTCTTTAGAATCTGGTGTTTTCTCCCCATGAAGGTACTTAGATACTATAATATCTTCTTTTTGATAAGCTAAAGAGATTGGGCTCTCTCACCGTAAGGCATTTTTGTAGCCCCCAAATCATTTTTGTGGCTCTTCTCTGCAGCCTCTCCAATTTTTCAACATTCTCTTAAGAACATGGGCACCAGAACTCAATACAGTGTTCCAGTATCAATACATCCTTACCACTCCCCTGTTTACACATTCAAGGATCACATTAGCTCTTTTTTCCCCCATGGCATCACAACCAGAGTACAGAGTTGGTTTCTCGACTATGATCCCTAAATCATAGAGTACTTTCCAAGATACAGTCCCCCGTTTTGTAGGTATGGTCTGTATTCTTGGTTCCTAGATGTATGACCTTGTGTTTGGCTGTATCAGAATGCATTTTGTTTGAATGGGCCTAGTTTAGCAAAAACACCAGATGACTCTGTAGGACTGTCCTGTCTTCCTCATTATTTACTACTCTGCCAGACTTTGTCATCCACAAATTTTCTCGGCAATGATTTTATATTTACTTCTAGAACATTTTCAGAGCTGGTTTGAAAAATTAGTTTCACAAATTAAAAAGGACATTTTAAAGTTTTTGTTTGGAAGTGTTCAAAATGGACCATAATGCTGAATATTTATTTTTTATTAAAATTTCATTTTCTAAAAAAAGGCCACTTTCCTATGAAAACTCTTCACTCAAGACAGCCACTTAAAACATTTTTTTGGAATGATCAGCCATCTGGGGTTGTCAAGGTTCCTCCCCCACTCTGAACTCTAGGGTACAGATGTGGGGACCTGCATGAAAAACCTCCTAAGCTTATCTTTACCAGCTTAGGTCAAAACTTCCCCAAGGTAACAAATATTACCCCCGTTATCCTTGGAATGGCCGCTACCACCACCAAACTAATACTGGTTACTGGGGAAGAGCTGTTTGGACGCGTCCTTCCCCCCAAAATACTTCCCAAAACCTTGCACCCCACTTCCTGGACAAGGTTTGGTAAAAAGCCTCACCAATTTGCATAGGTGACCACAGACCCAAACCCTTGGATCTGAGAACAATGAAAAAGCATTCAGTGTTTTACAAGAAGACTTTTAATAAAAAATAGAAGTAAATAGAAATAAAGAAATCCCCCCTGTAAAATCAGGATGGTATATATCTTACAGGGTAATTAGATTCAAAAACATAGAGAACCCCTCTAGGCAAAACCTTAAGTTACAAAAAAGATACCCAGACAGAAATAGTTATTCTATTCAGCACAATTCTTTTCTCAGCCATTTAAAGAAATCATAATCTAACACATACCTAGCTAGATTACTTACTAAAAGTTCTAAGACTCCATTCCTGTTCTGTCCCCGGCCAAGACGACTACAGACAGACACACAAACCCTTTGTTTCTCTCCCTCCTCCCAGCTTTTGAAAGTATCTTGTCTCCTCATTGGTCATTTTGGTCAGGTGCCAGCGAGGTTACCTTTAGCTTCTTAACCCTTTACAGGTGAGAGGAGCTTTCCCCTGGCCAGGAGGGATTTCAAAGGGGTTTACCCTTCCCTTTATATTTATGACACGCCCCCCAAATCTCAGCTAGGGTGAAACACTGGCTGGGATTTCTTCCTGGAGCTCTAGGAAAACAGAGTTAATAAGACACATGCATCTCTAAATATACTACCAAGTACATAAAGACTAACAATATTTTCCACATCTCAAGGACGATTTTAACCAGTTGATTCTGGGAAACTTTCACGGGAGAGTGCATCAGCCACTTTGTTAGAAGCTCCTGAGATGTGTTGGATGTCGAAATCAAAATCTTGGAGAGCTAAACTCCACCGAAGAAGTTTTCTGTTAGTTTCTTTGACGGTGTGAAGCCACTTTAGTGCAGCATGGTCGGTTTGCAGGTGGAAACGCCGTCCCCAAACATATGGGCGTAGCTTTTCCAGAGCGTAGACAATGGCATAACATTCTTTTTCAGTGACTGACCAGTTGCTTTCCCTCTCAGACAGTTTTTTGCTGAGAAACACTACAGGGTGGAATTCTTGATCAGGTCCTTTCTGCATTAAAACTGCTCCCACACCACGCTCGGATGCATCTGTGGTTACTAGGAACGGTTTGTCAAAGTCTGGGGCCCTTAGTACAGGGTCAGACATGAGTGTCGCTTTAAGCTTGTTAAAGGCCTTCTGACACCTTCCGGTCCACTGAACAGCATTTGGCTGTTTCTTTTTGGTTAGGTCTGTCAGTGGGGCAGCGATTTGGCTGTAGTGCGGTACAAATCGTCTGTAATAACCGGCCAAGCCTAAGAAGGATTGAACCTGTTTCTTTGACTTTGGGACAGGCCACTTTTGGATAGCATCCACTTTGGCCTGTAGGGGGCTGATAGTTCCTTGACCCACCTGGTGTCCAAGGTAAGTCACTCTGTTTAGGCCTATTTGACACTTCTTAGCCTTAACAGTTAGTCCTGCCTCCCTTATGCGCTCAAGGACTTTTTGTAGATGTTCCAGGTGGTCTGCCCAGGAATCCGAAAATATGGCCACATCGTCAAGGTAGGCGACTGCATATTCTCCTAATCCCGCTAGGAGACCATCTACAAGTCTTTGGAAAGTGGCGGGTGCATTTCGCAGCCCGAAAGGGAGTACATTAAATTCATACAGCCCGAGATGTGTGATGAAGGCTGACCTTTCCTTGGCAGATTCATCTAGCGGTACCTGCCAGTACCCCTTGGTTAAGTCCAAGGTAGAGATGAACTGGGCCCTTCCCAGTTTCTCTAATAGTTCATCTGTGCGTGGCATGGGATAGTTGTCTGGGCGAGTTACAGCATTTAGCTTACGGTAGTCCACGCAAAAACGTATTTCCCCATCTGGTTTGGGAACTAGAACCACTGGAGATGCCCATGCACTTTCAGAGGGGCGGATTACACCCATCTGTAACATATCCTGGATCTCCCGTTCTATAGCAGTTTTAGCTTGAGGAGACACCCGGTAAGGGTGGACCCTAATTGGGTGAGCATTACCTGTGTCAATGGAGTGGTATGCCCGTTCAGTCAGTCCTGGGGTGGCTGAGAACGTTGGCGCGTAGCTAGTGCACAGCTCCTGGATCTGCTGTCGCTGCATACGCCCAAGGGTCATGGAGAGGTTCACCTCTTCCACACCACCAGCACATTTCCCTTCGTAGTAAACACCTTCAGGCCACTCAGCGTCGTCTCCTCCCTGGGCTGTAAACTGACAAACCTTTAATTCTCTGGAATAAAAGGGCTTTAGAGAATTAATATGGTACACCTTAGGCTTTCGGTTGGAGGTGGGGAATGCTATGAGATAATTAACAGCTCCCAGGCGCTCCTGGACCACGAATGGCCCTTCCCACGATGCTTCCATTTTATGGGCCTGGAGCGCCTTTAAGACCATGACCTGGTCTCCTACTTTGAAGGAACGCTCTCTGGCATGTTTATCATACCAGGCTTTTTGCTCTTTTTGAGCATCCTGTAAGTTTTCTCTAGCAAGGGCTAAAGAGGTTCGGAGGGTGTTTTGTAGGTTGGTTACAAAGTCCAGAATGTTAGTTCCTGGAGAAGGTGTAAATCCCTCCCATTGCTGCTTCACCAACTGCAATGGCCCCTTAACCTCACGGCCATATACAAGTTCAAATGGGGAAAACCCTAAACTGGGATGTGGTACAGCTCTGTAGGCAAAGAGCAACTGCTGCAATACTAGGTCCCAATCATTGGAGTGCTCATTTACGAATTTACGTATCATGGCCCCCAAAGTTCCATTAAACTTCTCCACCATGCCATTTGTTTGATGATGGTAAGGAGTGGCAACCAAGTGATTTACCCCATGAGCTTCCCAAAGGTTTTTCATAGTTCCTGCCAGGAAATTAGTCCCTGCATCTGTGAGGATGTCGGAGGGCCAACCTACCCTGGCAAAAATGTCTGCTAGTGCCTGGCACACACTTTTAGCCCTGGTGTTGCTTAGAGCTACTGCTTCCGGCCATCGGGTGGCAAAATCCATGAAAGTCAGTATGTACTGCTTTCCTCTGGGTGTCTTTTTCGGAAAAGGACCCAGAATATCCACAGCTACTCGCTGAAATGGAACTTCAATGATGGGGAGTGGCTGGAGAGGAGCTTTGACCTGGTCTTGGGGTTTTCCCACTCTTTGGCACACCTCACAAGACTGGACATAGGTAGAAACATCCTTGCCCATTCCCTCCCAGTGGAATGACCCCCCCAAACGGTCTTTGGTCCTGTTCACCCCAGCATGGCCACTAGGGTGATCATGGGCTAAGCTCAAGAGCTTGGCCCGGTATTTAGTTGGAACTACCAACTGTCTCTGAGGATGCCAGTCTTCCTGGTGTCCCCCAGAAAGAGTTTCCTTGTATAAAAGTCCTCTTTCTACAACAAACCTGGATCGATTAGAAGAGCTGAGAGGCGGTGGGTTGCTCCGTGCCGCCGTCCAAGCTCTCTGGAGGCTTTCATCTGCTTCCTGTTCGGTCTGGAACTGTTCCCTTGATGCTGGAGACATCAGTTCCTCATGGGATTGTGGACCTAGGCTTGGTCCCTCTGGAAGCGATATAGGGGATGGAGCTGTTTCTGTTGACTGTGAACCGCTCTCCGCTGGTGCACTATGTTGGGATTCAGGCTCCGGCTGAGCCTCTTGTGTAGGGTTATCGGCTGCTGCCAGTTCAGGTTCGGTGGGGCCCTCTGGTGTTGAGGTTGCAAGTACTGGATTCAGTGCTGACACGGGGTCTGGTGTTGGTTGTTCGGCTGGTTCCGGTTCTGGGACTGGTTCCGTCTGGGTCTCTGGGACTGGATCCACTACTGCTGTTGCAGACATTGGCCTGGGGTCCAGGTCCATCACCTCTGACTGGGTCCTGATAGAAGTTTCCGGAACAGAGCTAGGCCTCACGGCTTGTTTAGCCTGGTTGCAGGTGACCATTCCCACCCTCTTGGCCTGCTTCACATGATTGGCCAAGTCTTCCCCCAACAGCATGGGGATGGGATAATCATCATAGACTGCAAAAGTCCACATTCCTGACCAGCCCTTGTACTGGACAGGCAACTTGGCTGTAGGCAAATTGAAAGAGTTGGACTTGAAGGGTTGAATCGTCACTTGGATCTCTGGGTTGATTAAATTGGGGTCCACTAAGGAAGCATGGATAGCTGACACTTGTGCTCCGGTGTCCCTCCACGCGGTGACCTTCTTCCCGCCCACACTCACAGTTTCCCTCCGCTCCAAGGGTATCTGGGAGGTATCTGGGCCTGTGGACCTCTGGTGTGATTCCGGTGCAATGAACTGTAATCTGTTGGGGTTCTTGGGGCAGTTGGCCTTTACATGCCCCAGCTCGTTACACTTAAAACATCGTCCAGCTGACGGGTCACTGGGACGAGGAGGGTTGCTGGAGAACGGGGTGGTGGGACGATAAGGGGTCTGGAGGGTTCTTTGGGAGGTAGGTGGGGCTTTGGGCGGCCCCCGGTAATAGGGTGTGGTCTGGGGTGGTCCCTTCTGGTCTCCGCTCCAACTGCGACCAGTTTTCTTCTTCTCTGCCACCTCCACCCATCTGGCTCCAATCTCTCCTGCCTCGATTACAGTTTTGGGTTTCCCATCTAGGATGTATCTTTCTATTTCCTCAGGAACACCCTCTAAGAATTGTTCCATTTGCATTAGGAAGGGCAAATTTACTGGAGATTCAACACTTGCTCCTGATATCCAGGCATCCCAATGTTTCACAATGTGGTAGGCATGTCGGGTAAATGACATGTCTGGTTTCCACCTTAGGGCTCTGAACCTCCGACGAGACTGCTCGGGTGTTATCCCCATTCTGACTCTCGCCTTGGATTTAAACAGTTCATACTTGTTCATGTGTTCTTTAGGCATTTCAGCTGCCACCTCAGCTAAGGGTCCACTGAGCCGCGGCCTCAGCTCTACCATGTATTGGTCAGTAGAGATGTTGTACCCAAGGCAGGCCCTTTCGAAGTTTTCTAAGAAGGCCTCAGTATCATCACCTGCCTTGTAGGTGGGGAACTTTCTGGGATGGGAAGTGGTACCTGGAGAAGGATTGCTAGGGTTTGTTGGTATATTCTGCTGGGCCTTTATCCTCTCCATCTCCTCCACATGCTTCCTTGCCTCCATTTCCCTATTGTGGGCAGCCTCCTGTACCTCCTTCTCCAGCCACATGAGTTCTATCTGTCTTTCATGTTCCCTTTGTTTTTCCTCAGCCTGAAATTTGGCTAATTCCAGCTGTAGTCGAGCTGAGGATTTGGTCATTCTAACCTCTCTGTTTTTAACTAACTTTACACCTGAGGTTTAGAAATAAACAAACAAAACTTGGCTGTAAAATTTTGCTGTGCTGGAATAGAATACCTATTCTCTGATAGTGATTGTCAGCCTACAGAAAAAGACAATTCCCTTGTCTCTGCTCTGGGCCCAAATTAAAGCAAAAAACCTCCAACTACTTGGAAACCTGCTTACCCAGCCCAACGAAGAAGAAAAAAAAAAAAATTTCTTTTCAAACCTGTGCTCCTTGTAAAACAAAAAAAAAAATCAAAATCCTAAAAAAAACCCTGCCACTTTTGTCTCCAGGCAAATGGGTAGAGCACACACCCCCTATTTACTTTTAGGAAGAAAAGAAAAAAAAAAAAAAACCTCTGGGTTGGAAGACTGTGAATTTCCCTGCAGGAGTTAAGTACCCTGCCTCCAGGCAAATGAAACCTGCAATTCACAAGATAATCCCCTTTTGTCTCTGCTTGGCCACAAAGCAGAGAGAAACCAAGCTGCTTTCAGTTTCAAAGCTGCCTTCTGGACTTCCTAAAAATTCCTTTTTAAAATCTGTATTTCTAGTTCAAAAAATCTCAACTGGATCTCAAAATGATTTCAGGTTAATCCCACCACTGTGCCACCATGTCAAGGTTCCTCCCCCACTCTGAACTCTAGGGTACAGATGTGGGGACCTGCATGAAAAACCTCCTAAGCTTATCTTTACCAGCTTAGGTCAAAACTTCCCCAAGGTAACAAATATTACCCCCGTTATCCTTGGAATGGCCGCTACCACCACCAAACTAATACTGGTTACTGGGGAAGAGCTGTTTGGACGCGTCCTTCCCCCCAAAATACTTCCCAAAACCTTGCACCCCACTTCCTGGACAAGGTTTGGTAAAAAGCCTCACCAATTTGCATAGGTGACCACAGACCCAAACCCTTGGATCTGAGAACAATGAAAAAGCATTCAGTGTTTTACAAGAAGACTTTTAATAAAAAATAGAAGTAAATAGAAATAAAGAAATCCCCCCTGTAAAATCAGGATGGTATATATCTTACAGGGTAATTAGATTCAAAAACATAGAGAACCCCTCTAGGCAAAACCTTAAGTTACAAAAAAGATACCCAGACAGAAATAGTTATTCTATTCAGCACAATTCTTTTCTCAGCCATTTAAAGAAATCATAATCTAACACATACCTAGCTAGATTACTTACTAAAAGTTCTAAGACTCCATTCCTGTTCTGTCCCCGGCCAAGACGACTACAGACAGACACACAAACCCTTTGTTTCTCTCCCTCCTCCCAGCTTTTGAAAGTATCTTGTCTCCTCATTGGTCATTTTGGTCAGGTGCCAGCGAGGTTACCTTTAGCTTCTTAACCCTTTACAGGTGAGAGGAGCTTTCCCCTGGCCAGGAGGGATTTCAAAGGGGTTTACCCTTCCCTTTATATTTATGACACGCCCCCCAAATCTCAGCTAGGGTGAAACACTGGCTGGGATTTCTTCCTGGAGCTCTAGGAAAACAGAGTTAATAAGACACATGCATCTCTAAATATACTACCAAGTACATAAAGACTAACAATATTTTCCACATCTCAAGGACGATTTTAACCAGTTGATTCTGGGAAACTTTCACGGGAGAGTGCATCAGCCACTTTGTTAGAAGCTCCTGAGATGTGTTGGATGTCGAAATCAAAATCTTGGAGAGCTAAACTCCACCGAAGAAGTTTTCTGTTAGTTTCTTTGACGGTGTGAAGCCACTTTAGTGCAGCATGGTCGGTTTGCAGGTGGAAACGCCGTCCCCAAACATATGGGCGTAGCTTTTCCAGAGCGTAGACAATGGCATAACATTCTTTTTCAGTGACTGACCAGTTGCTTTCCCTCTCAGACAGTTTTTTGCTGAGAAACACTACAGGGTGGAATTCTTGATCAGGTCCTTTCTGCATTAAAACTGCTCCCACACCACGCTCGGATGCATCTGTGGTTACTAGGAACGGTTTGTCAAAGTCTGGGGCCCTTAGTACAGGGTCAGACATGAGTGTCGCTTTAAGCTTGTTAAAGGCCTTCTGACACCTTCCGGTCCACTGAACAGCATTTGGCTGTTTCTTTTTGGTTAGGTCTGTCAGTGGGGCAGCGATTTGGCTGTAGTGCGGTACAAATCGTCTGTAATAACCGGCCAAGCCTAAGAAGGATTGAACCTGTTTCTTTGACTTTGGGACAGGCCACTTTTGGATAGCATCCACTTTGGCCTGTAGGGGGCTGATAGTTCCTTGACCCACCTGGTGTCCAAGGTAAGTCACTCTGTTTAGGCCTATTTGACACTTCTTAGCCTTAACAGTTAGTCCTGCCTCCCTTATGCGCTCAAGGACTTTTTGTAGATGTTCCAGGTGGTCTGCCCAGGAATCCGAAAATATGGCCACATCGTCAAGGTAGGCGACTGCATATTCTCCTAATCCCGCTAGGAGACCATCTACAAGTCTTTGGAAAGTGGCGGGTGCATTTCGCAGCCCGAAAGGGAGTACATTAAATTCATACAGCCCGAGATGTGTGATGAAGGCTGACCTTTCCTTGGCAGATTCATCTAGCGGTACCTGCCAGTACCCCTTGGTTAAGTCCAAGGTAGAGATGAACTGGGCCCTTCCCAGTTTCTCTAATAGTTCATCTGTGCGTGGCATGGGATAGTTGTCTGGGCGAGTTACAGCATTTAGCTTACGGTAGTCCACGCAAAAACGTATTTCCCCATCTGGTTTGGGAACTAGAACCACTGGAGATGCCCATGCACTTTCAGAGGGGCGGATTACACCCATCTGTAACATATCCTGGATCTCCCGTTCTATAGCAGTTTTAGCTTGAGGAGACACCCGGTAAGGGTGGACCCTAATTGGGTGAGCATTACCTGTGTCAATGGAGTGGTATGCCCGTTCAGTCAGTCCTGGGGTGGCTGAGAACGTTGGCGCGTAGCTAGTGCACAGCTCCTGGATCTGCTGTCGCTGCATACGCCCAAGGGTCATGGAGAGGTTCACCTCTTCCACACCACCAGCACATTTCCCTTCGTAGTAAACACCTTCAGGCCACTCAGCGTCGTCTCCTCCCTGGGCTGTAAACTGACAAACCTTTAATTCTCTGGAATAAAAGGGCTTTAGAGAATTAATATGGTACACCTTAGGCTTTCGGTTGGAGGTGGGGAATGCTATGAGATAATTAACAGCTCCCAGGCGCTCCTGGACCACGAATGGCCCTTCCCACGATGCTTCCATTTTATGGGCCTGGAGCGCCTTTAAGACCATGACCTGGTCTCCTACTTTGAAGGAACGCTCTCTGGCATGTTTATCATACCAGGCTTTTTGCTCTTTTTGAGCATCCTGTAAGTTTTCTCTAGCAAGGGCTAAAGAGGTTCGGAGGGTGTTTTGTAGGTTGGTTACAAAGTCCAGAATGTTAGTTCCTGGAGAAGGTGTAAATCCCTCCCATTGCTGCTTCACCAACTGCAATGGCCCCTTAACCTCACGGCCATATACAAGTTCAAATGGGGAAAACCCTAAACTGGGATGTGGTACAGCTCTGTAGGCAAAGAGCAACTGCTGCAATACTAGGTCCCAATCATTGGAGTGCTCATTTACGAATTTACGTATCATGGCCCCCAAAGTTCCATTAAACTTCTCCACCATGCCATTTGTTTGATGATGGTAAGGAGTGGCAACCAAGTGATTTACCCCATGAGCTTCCCAAAGGTTTTTCATAGTTCCTGCCAGGAAATTAGTCCCTGCATCTGTGAGGATGTCGGAGGGCCAACCTACCCTGGCAAAAATGTCTGCTAGTGCCTGGCACACACTTTTAGCCCTGGTGTTGCTTAGAGCTACTGCTTCCGGCCATCGGGTGGCAAAATCCATGAAAGTCAGTATGTACTGCTTTCCTCTGGGTGTCTTTTTCGGAAAAGGACCCAGAATATCCACAGCTACTCGCTGAAATGGAACTTCAATGATGGGGAGTGGCTGGAGAGGAGCTTTGACCTGGTCTTGGGGTTTTCCCACTCTTTGGCACACCTCACAAGACTGGACATAGGTAGAAACATCCTTGCCCATTCCCTCCCAGTGGAATGACCCCCCCAAACGGTCTTTGGTCCTGTTCACCCCAGCATGGCCACTAGGGTGATCATGGGCTAAGCTCAAGAGCTTGGCCCGGTATTTAGTTGGAACTACCAACTGTCTCTGAGGATGCCAGTCTTCCTGGTGTCCCCCAGAAAGAGTTTCCTTGTATAAAAGTCCTCTTTCTACAACAAACCTGGATCGATTAGAAGAGCTGAGAGGCGGTGGGTTGCTCCGTGCCGCCGTCCAAGCTCTCTGGAGGCTTTCATCTGCTTCCTGTTCGGTCTGGAACTGTTCCCTTGATGCTGGAGACATCAGTTCCTCATGGGATTGTGGACCTAGGCTTGGTCCCTCTGGAAGCGATATAGGGGATGGAGCTGTTTCTGTTGACTGTGAACCGCTCTCCGCTGGTGCACTATGTTGGGATTCAGGCTCCGGCTGAGCCTCTTGTGTAGGGTTATCGGCTGCTGCCAGTTCAGGTTCGGTGGGGCCCTCTGGTGTTGAGGTTGCAAGTACTGGATTCAGTGCTGACACGGGGTCTGGTGTTGGTTGTTCGGCTGGTTCCGGTTCTGGGACTGGTTCCGTCTGGGTCTCTGGGACTGGATCCACTACTGCTGTTGCAGACATTGGCCTGGGGTCCAGGTCCATCACCTCTGACTGGGTCCTGATAGAAGTTTCCGGAACAGAGCTAGGCCTCACGGCTTGTTTAGCCTGGTTGCAGGTGACCATTCCCACCCTCTTGGCCTGCTTCACATGATTGGCCAAGTCTTCCCCCAACAGCATGGGGATGGGATAATCATCATAGACTGCAAAAGTCCACATTCCTGACCAGCCCTTGTACTGGACAGGCAACTTGGCTGTAGGCAAATTGAAAGAGTTGGACTTGAAGGGTTGAATCGTCACTTGGATCTCTGGGTTGATTAAATTGGGGTCCACTAAGGAAGCATGGATAGCTGACACTTGTGCTCCGGTGTCCCTCCACGCGGTGACCTTCTTCCCGCCCACACTCACAGTTTCCCTCCGCTCCAAGGGTATCTGGGAGGTATCTGGGCCTGTGGACCTCTGGTGTGATTCCGGTGCAATGAACTGTAATCTGTTGGGGTTCTTGGGGCAGTTGGCCTTTACATGCCCCAGCTCGTTACACTTAAAACATCGTCCAGCTGACGGGTCACTGGGACGAGGAGGGTTGCTGGAGAACGGGGTGGTGGGACGATAAGGGGTCTGGAGGGTTCTTTGGGAGGTAGGTGGGGCTTTGGGCGGCCCCCGGTAATAGGGTGTGGTCTGGGGTGGTCCCTTCTGGTCTCCGCTCCAACTGCGACCAGTTTTCTTCTTCTCTGCCACCTCCACCCATCTGGCTCCAATCTCTCCTGCCTCGATTACAGTTTTGGGTTTCCCATCTAGGATGTATCTTTCTATTTCCTCAGGAACACCCTCTAAGAATTGTTCCATTTGCATTAGGAAGGGCAAATTTACTGGAGATTCAACACTTGCTCCTGATATCCAGGCATCCCAATGTTTCACAATGTGGTAGGCATGTCGGGTAAATGACATGTCTGGTTTCCACCTTAGGGCTCTGAACCTCCGACGAGACTGCTCGGGTGTTATCCCCATTCTGACTCTCGCCTTGGATTTAAACAGTTCATACTTGTTCATGTGTTCTTTAGGCATTTCAGCTGCCACCTCAGCTAAGGGTCCACTGAGCCGCGGCCTCAGCTCTACCATGTATTGGTCAGTAGAGATGTTGTACCCAAGGCAGGCCCTTTCGAAGTTTTCTAAGAAGGCCTCAGTATCATCACCTGCCTTGTAGGTGGGGAACTTTCTGGGATGGGAAGTGGTACCTGGAGAAGGATTGCTAGGGTTTGTTGGTATATTCTGCTGGGCCTTTATCCTCTCCATCTCCTCCACATGCTTCCTTGCCTCCATTTCCCTATTGTGGGCAGCCTCCTGTACCTCCTTCTCCAGCCACATGAGTTCTATCTGTCTTTCATGTTCCCTTTGTTTTTCCTCAGCCTGAAATTTGGCTAATTCCAGCTGTAGTCGAGCTGAGGATTTGGTCATTCTAACCTCTCTGTTTTTAACTAACTTTACACCTGAGGTTTAGAAATAAACAAACAAAACTTGGCTGTAAAATTTTGCTGTGCTGGAATAGAATACCTATTCTCTGATAGTGATTGTCAGCCTACAGAAAAAGACAATTCCCTTGTCTCTGCTCTGGGCCCAAATTAAAGCAAAAAACCTCCAACTACTTGGAAACCTGCTTACCCAGCCCAACGAAGAAGAAAAAAAAAAAAATTTCTTTTCAAACCTGTGCTCCTTGTAAAACAAAAAAAAAAATCAAAATCCTAAAAAAAACCCTGCCACTTTTGTCTCCAGGCAAATGGGTAGAGCACACACCCCCTATTTACTTTTAGGAAGAAAAGAAAAAAAAAAAAAAACCTCTGGGTTGGAAGACTGTGAATTTCCCTGCAGGAGTTAAGTACCCTGCCTCCAGGCAAATGAAACCTGCAATTCACAAGATAATCCCCTTTTGTCTCTGCTTGGCCACAAAGCAGAGAGAAACCAAGCTGCTTTCAGTTTCAAAGCTGCCTTCTGGACTTCCTAAAAATTCCTTTTTAAAATCTGTATTTCTAGTTCAAAAAATCTCAACTGGATCTCAAAATGATTTCAGGTTAATCCCACCACTGTGCCACCATGTCAAGGTTCCTCCCCCACTCTGAACTCTAGGGTACAGATGTGGGGACCTGCATGAAAAACCTCCTAAGCTTATCTTTACCAGCTTAGGTCAAAACTTCCCCAAGGTAACAAATATTACCCCCGTTATCCTTGGAATGGCCGCTACCACCACCAAACTAATACTGGTTACTGGGGAAGAGCTGTTTGGACGCGTCCTTCCCCCCAAAATACTTCCCAAAACCTTGCACCCCACTTCCTGGACAAGGTTTGGTAAAAAGCCTCACCAATTTGCATAGGTGACCACAGACCCAAACCCTTGGATCTGAGAACAATGAAAAAGCATTCAGTGTTTTACAAGAAGACTTTTAATAAAAAATAGAAGTAAATAGAAATAAAGAAATCCCCCCTGTAAAATCAGGATGGTATATATCTTACAGGGTAATTAGATTCAAAAACATAGAGAACCCCTCTAGGCAAAACCTTAAGTTACAAAAAAGATACCCAGACAGAAATAGTTATTCTATTCAGCACAATTCTTTTCTCAGCCATTTAAAGAAATCATAATCTAACACATACCTAGCTAGATTACTTACTAAAAGTTCTAAGACTCCATTCCTGTTCTGTCCCCGGCCAAGACGACTACAGACAGACACACAAACCCTTTGTTTCTCTCCCTCCTCCCAGCTTTTGAAAGTATCTTGTCTCCTCATTGGTCATTTTGGTCAGGTGCCAGCGAGGTTACCTTTAGCTTCTTAACCCTTTACAGGTGAGAGGAGCTTTCCCCTGGCCAGGAGGGATTTCAAAGGGGTTTACCCTTCCCTTTATATTTATGACAGGGGTGTTGTGAGGATTAGCTAATATTTTATGCCCATTTTATAAATGAGGAAACTGAGGTACAGAGTTGAAGGGATGATTATCAATATCAAAACCAGGATTAAAATTCAGGCCAGGTCAGTTTCAACTTTTAAGCATTATAGCAAATGGTTGATACAGGCCCCATGCTCCTGTTGGCTCTTCAATTATGTATCAGCTGTCCTTACTTTGCCTCTAACTGAGGGAGTCATAGTGGGAGGGAAATTCTATCAAACACGCCACGCCACCCCCCTCCGCCCCACACACACACTGCCATGTCCCAGGCAGCAAGGCTGGAAAAAAGTTTGCAGCCAGTTACCTAGCACTGCAACATTCACTACAGGAATGGAGAGAAAAGACAAAATCCCACTCTAGCTGTGGTCCTGGAGGTAGAGCAATAGGTTCATACCAATATGCTATTCAGGATCAGAGGAGCCTCTTTGTATGGTGGTAGG
Source organism: Lepidochelys kempii (assembly GCF_965140285.1). Taxonomy (NCBI): domain Eukaryota; kingdom Metazoa; phylum Chordata; order Testudines; family Cheloniidae; genus Lepidochelys; species Lepidochelys kempii. The sequence continues at coordinate 24,027,127 of NC_136388.1, read as the reverse complement.
GAAGGGAAAAGCTGTTATTTGCCATTTTGTTGGGAACAGGTCTGATTTGAGGAAGAAGGTGCTGCTCTTCCCTGCTCCGGTGCGCAGAGGACTGCTGGCAGTGGGAAGAGAGAGCAGTGCCCTGTAGGCTATTGGTGCTAGCAGCTGGGATATGTCACGTGAAGACCGAGGAAGATGAAGATACAGTGCATCCGATGAAGTGAGCTGTAGCTCACGAAAGCTTATGCTCAAATAAATTTGTTAGTCTCTAAGGTGCCACAGTACTCCTTCACAGTGCTCACAGTAGTCTGAAAAAAGTGTTTGGCAAAGGGGGGGGGCTATCCTAATCTGGGAGCAACAGCTATAAGACTGTGCTTAAAGTGCCCCACTCGGTGGCCTGGCTTGATTAAAAGAAAAATTTTTTGCAGGGTTTGTGACCTTCCCACTTTAAGCACTGTGTACACAATGTGGAGTGTGTGTGAGCCGCAGAAAGAAGAAAAGTGACTAAATAATACACAGTGATGATGTTTAAGCCCGTCCCCCCAGTTTTGTTACCTCAGTATTCGAGAGTAGCACTGGAAATACTGAGGTAATGGCACATGTAGCAAAATAATAAAGATTGTAAAGGGAGTCAGCTTTGGGAGCAGAAATCTTGTGTGAGAGAGGGAAGAAGCCACCCTGCCAGAAGTAACACCCCTTGTCTGAGACTGATAGATTTTTCTGGTGGCATCATTGCCTAACTGGGGTGACTGACTGGCCTGATGTGCACAAACATGTTGAATATATATTTCTAAATGCAGCTTTTCTGTGCCTTTGCCAAGGAGCAGAATGGATGGGGCGGCAATGTTGTGGGGATATTTATTCATGAGGGTTACCAGATAGGGACAGTCCCAGTATTCAGGGCTTTGTCTTATATAGGTGCTGTAGGGAGCCAGGGTGGCTTCCCTTCAAACCAGAGGGTAAAGAGCCACCCTCTCTGCCTGAGTGGGAGGGGCTAGACCCAGTTTACGCCAATCCCTGGAAGGGGAGGGGTGGGACAGGAAGTACAAAGGGTGGGGCCCTTTGCCTAGTGAAGAGAGCACCAGGGAGGGAGACAGACACAGGCTGCTCCCTCGCGATCCTGCTGCTGACCCAGGTGAGGCCCTAGGCAAGGAGGAACCTGACGGGGAAGAAGGCCTGTGGCAACCAGGACTGCCAGCTGCTGAATACCTGGAGGACCTGGAGGGGCCTGGCTGTAGCCCGGGCCAGCGTGAGTCCGACACAGAGGGGGAGCTGGAGCTGCCAGCAGCGGAATACCTGGACGAGCTGGAGGGACCGGAGAGACCCGCTTGAGAGACCGGGTAGGAAGTAGCCCAGGGGCAGAACTGCACCGTGGGGTGGGTGTGTTTGGTCAGCGGGCGCGGATGGCCCCGCTGACCCAGCGGCAGGACCTTGGCCTCCCACCACTGTCAGGGCCCTAGGCTGGAACGCAGTGGAGTTGGGTGGGCCTGAGTTCCCCTACCCCGACCAGCCTGCCTTGGGTAGCAGAACTGTGTGCCGCAGACGCGGGCCGGTGCTCCCCCTGCTAATTCCCCAGTGCCTGAAAGGTGTGACTAAGGCCTGCCAGTGGGACCATAGCTCTCCATCGCCCCTAGGGGCTCGGAGGACCGACTGAAACCAGTCACAGGAGCCTATTCTCCCCACCCCTGTGTCCTGATTTTTCCCACGTGCTATCTGAACACCCTATGCTCCATGTGCAAAAAGGCTTCTTGAAAATACAAAGTAGAGTTTAATAACCACCCATGCAAACAAAGAAACATGCAATGCATTTTCAAAGCAGCCTCCTACCTGCCACTTATTAAGCACCCTTTCTTTGATGCTATAATGCAGTTTATGTTTAGGCTGCTGTGGTGAAGTTTGGTTGGGAAGTATTTTGAATACTTTTCTCCCTGCAGTAGCTTAAAGTGCAAGGAGTGATTTTTTTTTTTAAAAAGTTTAATTATTTGGCTGCTTCTACGTTACTGTGTCAACATACAAATATAGAGAAGCTGGACATTTTAAGATCCTTGTTTGATTTCCTATAATGTATAATTGCAGCAAATGGTAATGGAAACAAACAATGGGTTTTCATCTCCTACTTGCTCTTTTCAACAGTTGTCAGTAAATCAATATTCTAAGGTTTTATACATCCCATTAAAGTTGCAACAGGCAAACTCTTCATTTGCAATACAAAAAAAAAAAAAGATAATGACACTATTATGGTCCTCTACTATTTGAAGGAGTTTTCTAGCTTTCCAGATATTCAGCAGATTTTGGTACTGATATATTGAAAATGCCTCTCCAACGATCATTGCTCCTGCTGCAGAACAGTGGAGACAGTGTTGAGAATTTTAGAGGATTACATTACCAGTGGTGAAATGTCCATATTTTAACATCTTTTTTTTAAAAATAAACAAACACCTGCCTGCACTGGGGCTCATAGTAGAGCCAATTTCCTAAGACGCAAAATATGACCAGCTTGGAAAGAGTACGTATTTCTTCACCATGCTTCCCGCATCTGCATTTGTTTGCTTGTTTCTATAAATAACTCCTGAGACGTTGTTTAAGTGCAGAAATGTGTTCTGACTTCTTAAGCATGTAACGAAGTGATAGAAACTTTCATTCTTGAATTATTGCAGCCTAGCTGGCTTTGGTTTCTGGCCATTTACCTCGTAGGTTCATGCTTCCTTGTCATCTTTCGCTATTCCAGCTGATGCGGAGCAGATTTGTTGCTCTACTCTAGTAAACATTTTATACACATGAAAACTTACTTTCCTCGCTTGCTGCCTGGACTGGGGCTCTAATTAGTATTCCCTTACAAAATGTAATGCTTTAGAGTGGCGGAGGAGAAAGGGGGTTTCTAACACTTTCCTAGTGTGAAATCTTAAGATACAAATCTTCTCATAAAAATGTTGCTGCCCTGAGAATTGACTCAGTGAAGTAGAACACGATATTATTGTATTTGCCTGGGTTCTGCATGAGGGGATTGTATGAGGTGATTCAGTATTTGCTGGATTTAATTTTCACTTATTTTTATTTGAGCCAGACTTGGACATAGATTTATTGAGTCAATGATGTCGAAGAGTACACATAATTACTTGTTTGGCGAGTGGATTTTCATGTACAGCATTCCCTCTTCCCATTCTTTCTTTGAGCTGTGGGCAAATGGAAGAGCATGAAGAGGAAACATGGGAGGGTTGAATGTTGTATGTTCTTTCCTGGTATATTTGTATGTCCACTTTTTAAAATATGGACCCCTATTTAGTATAAAAGCTTTTGTCAAATCTTAGCATTTCACAGCCCAATATAAACAGTAGAACTTCAGAATTATGGACACTGCAGGAATGGAGGTTATCGTAACTCTGAACAAAGCACAGATCTGGCTCCAGATCCCAGTGGTGTGGAGGTGTGTGAGAGTGCAAATAGCATGTCCATCCCCCTCCCGGCTGGTGAGGGCAGGGTAAAAATGGCATGTCCCCGTCGTCCCCCCCTCCCCCGCCGGTCAGGGGAGGGGTGAAAGCTGAGCAGACCCCAGCACTGCGCCTGTTCTGCTGGCTCCGGGTGCCTTGGGCTGGCAGCCCCAGCGTCTTGCTGTAAGTGGCTGCCCCATGAGGGTGGGTGGCGTAGGGACAGGCAGGCCAGTTCTGCGTAACATTAAGATGCAATACAGGTACAGTGCAGTACTTGCTGGGGATTTTGTTTTTATCTTTGCTGCTTCCTGATTTGATTACTTCCAGTCTCACATGGTGTCCGGTTGACCAGTTAGTCTGTAACTCTGGTGTTTGTATCTTTGAGGTTCTACTGTAATTTTATCTGTGAAGAACCAAGAAATGATGGACAGATTGGACAGATCAGATGTGGCATTCAAAAGTTAGCATGTTGCAAGCAAACAGAAATGCTGTTGAATATATAAGAGCTCTCGTCACTTGGCTGATTATGCTACCGATATAAGCATAGCTTGTTAAAAATATAGTAATAGTAAAAAATACAATTATTTTCTTCGTTTCTTTTTCTTTGCAGTTCACTTTGCAAAACAACGAAGTTGTACTTCATATCAGGAATTGAGCTGGGATTCAGGGCAGATGATTTTTAAGCCTAATATAACTAATCTGTAGTTTCAAAATATCTAACTATTTTTAGGTGATTACAGGGATTGGCATTGCTATGAACCCACAACAAAGACTGTTTGACCTTTCTTAAAAATTCTTATATTGACTTTTTTGCAACACAACCAGAAATGAAATATACTCATTTCTAAACACACAGACACACACTTTTCTGCATGTTGGTGACAGCTATAACCTAAATGGCCCCACCTCCAGAAAACAAACACACACAAGCTTGGAAGTTTATTTAATCTTTCACAATTTCTACATTTAGACCAATATTGCTTGATCATTTTTTGTGTGTTTAATAGTTTTAAATTGCCAATAATTGTGATTGTATTGTAGTGCTTTTACATTTGCTCTTATAGTTCTCTGTTGCAGTAGTGGATGAGGCATAGCGGCTGCCCCAAAGAGCTTACAATATAAATCAAAACACTTGCATTGTAGCAAGCATTATTTGGTCAGACTTTAGTTTTTTGCCACTTTAAGGTCTGGCAGAGGTCCCTATGGCAGAGCCTCAATGACAGAACAAGCTGCAACACAATGAAAAGGCTACAATCTCATTTATGCAAGGGTCCCTAAAAGAACCAGCCTTTATAGAGATTATCCAGGGGGCTATATTCATGCAGTCCTCTCCTTAGGAGTCCTCCTGACTGAGCAACTACAGAGCCTTGTTGGTAATTTAAGCTCCTGTACCTTGTCCATTCAATGGAAATGCAATAGAGGGCAGCAACAAAACACCACCCACCCTCTGAGCAGCATCTCCCCAGAATAAAAGGGATTTAGCTGGTTCAGGAAGGTGATTGGCCCAACTGAGCAAACTGGGCCAGGCAGCCTATCAAGTTCACTTACATCTTTTTGTTGGTAGCTCAAGTGCTTTCAGTTTCTCCCTATGTACTGGATAAAAGCAATTCAATATTGGTGGTTCTTATAGAATTTTAATTTATTGAGATGTTGAGTTTTTTATACCTCTGCTTCTGCCTCCTCTTCATAATGTATATGAAGAGCAACCACACTGTAAATATTTCCCCATTATCCTTTGTAGATTCTTTGCAGTCTCCTTCTCCTTGGCTTCCTTCATGCCCTAGTGATCTAGAAGACTCTCTCCTATCTAGGATACAGCTGTCATAATTTCAGGGTAACCACACCTGTATTCCCCCTCCATGGTCCCTTGAGGGCACCCACTTCGTTTTCAGCTCTCAGTCATCACCTCTCTTGGGTGGAAACATGCATCTCTCCCCCCCGACTGGGGTTTTAAGGCTGCAAGGCTCCCTGCCTTACACTGCAATATCTTCAGTATGCCAGTTGGCCTAAAAGTCAGCCTCTGTGCTTTGCTTTCTCCAAGGGCTATGAACAGTGTATTGCCAGCAGTTACAAGTTACCACCCGGCTCTTTCTAAAAGAGCACACTTATTATTAAGGCAAAAGTATTACAGAGAAAAAACACACAAACAAGAGAAGTTCCTATACACATGCTAAAAGGTTCAGAGGTCACCCATCAGTCTTATGGAGCTCTAGTACGCCAAAGTCTTTCCAACTGTTTCACAAGGGTTGGGGCCTTGAACAGAAGGGCCTATCCATTTGCTGGATCAGAAAGATGGCCCTGACTAAGTTTTTAAACACAGCCTTTTTAAGACAAAAGCGCTTTCTTTGTTTTCCTGGTCTCTGGTAGGGTTGCCAACTTTCCACTCACACAAACCAAATACCCTTGCCCTGCAACATCTGAAGCCCCACCCCTCCGAGGCCCTGCCCCTCACTTGCTTGCTCATTTTCACTGGCTGGCTCAAGGGGCTGCGGTGCAGGGGGCGGAGGCGAGGGCTGCAGATGGCGGTGCAGGTGTAATGCTGACAGCTGGCAGTATCTGTGACTAAGTGGGACTGTTCTTAATGTTTCCTCCGAATATTGTGGGGGTGCCTTGGTTTCCCCTATGCAGTTCTTAAGTATCTAGATGGTGGGGTAAGGGTGTATGATCATTGCAGAGCCCTAGAGGGCAGGTGTGTGCAGGGGTCTGGACACAGAGAATGGCCAACACCCCGTTTCCTAGCAACTGATGGTCTGGGCCCTTCCCCCCTGCAAGGTGAGAGCTGAAGGGTTGGAGAACAAAGGAATCAGGTGACCACCTGGCCCAGGGAAAGGAACAAAGCCCAGAGGAGGAGGGGCTGGAGGGAGTTTCGGTTTGGGGCTGGCTGGGACATGGAGTGAAGTGCAGACGTGGTTGTCTGGCTCACTGCTCTCCAAAATGAACCCAGGTCTCTGCACCTGCAAGCTCTGTTTTAGACCACGTTCCTGTCGTCTAATAAACCTTCTGTTTTACTGGCTGGCTGAGAGTCACATCTGTCTGTGAAGTTGGGGTGCAGGACCCTCTGGCTTCCCCAGGAGTCCCGCCTGAGCAGACTCGCTGTGGGAAGCGCACGGAGGGGCAGAGGATGCTGAATGCTCTGAGGTCAGACCCAGGAAGGTGGAAGATGTGTGAGCTGTGTGTCCTGAAGACAGGCTGCTCACAGAAAGGCGACTGCCCCAGAGTCCTGACTGGCTTCATGGGGAGCAGTTTCAGAGCATTGCCCAGGGACTCCGTGACAGTATCCAAGTGGGGACCTCTGGAGCATAGTGCATGAGCCTCTACTGCATGAGCTAAAAGCCAACTGGCTGGTTCTTTGCTAAAACTGTAGAGCAGACGCGCGCATATATGTGTGTGTCTCTCTCTGTGGTCTTGGTGCTACTAAATGGGACAGAACACCACACTCAGAAGGTGTGTGGGTTACACAGGCTCTGGGGACTGGGAATGAAGGGTTTGGGGTGTAGGAGGGTGCTCCGGGCTGGGTGTGTGTGAAACCAAGGGGTTTGGAGTATGGGAGGGGACTCCAGGATGAGGCAGGGGGTTGGGGTGTGGGAGGGGATACCAGCTTTGGGCTGGGGTTGTGGGTTCTGGGATGGAGCCAGAAATGCAGGATTCAGGGTACAGGAGGGGGATCAGGGCTTGGTTGCAGTATCTGTGACAACAGCATGTACCTAACTAGCATGTTCATAAGATATTATGAGAGTTTAGCTGATCAAAAATTGATATATTCTAAAACTGCAATTCAGCAAAGCACTTAAGTGCATACTTGCTGGGACTACTCATATAAAACTGAAGTACATGAGACTGACTACTCATACTTTCATTTAAGCGTATGTTTAAGGTGGATTGAGGCATAACAATTTTCTTAAACAGAATGAATTTGTAAACTTACTTTGTTTTTAATAAAGAATAGTTAACTAGCCCACATGATAAACAAATATCCTTCTAATTCTATACAGAATACTAACAATGTTGGTATAATTACTTTAAGTGGAAGTTATCAAAGCAAATACCACCACAGCTGTAAACTGAATTACAAATAAATTGTATATGGGGAAAATACGGAAGTAAGACAACAGTTAAACGTAAAACATTAAGTATTTCAGTGATCACTGTGATAACTTTTTATCGACAAATACTGACCAATGGCTATGATTTGGAGAAGATTTTAATCATTGACCACTAGATGGAGTAATTGCAATTCCAAAATGAAGTAACATAAAAATCTGTTTATCAGCCTCCATGTAGACTGCATCCCCTGAAGACAGTATTCCTCTTCTCCTCCTCTGCTTTGATATATTTCTCCAGCTCTTCTCAGGACAGAGTAACTCTCCCACGGCAAAATACATTTGTATGACTGCATCTAAACAAGATCTTTTTAACATGCCATCTATCACTGTTCTGTGTGTATCCTTTTGAACTTGGGGCTGGTGCTGTGCTTTACAAGATGCTTATCTGGGCTGTCTGCTGATATTATTTGCCAGATTAACAGGCCTCTCCTCCTTTGTGTTCCTGATCACTACATCACAAGTTGTTCTGTTAATCTGCAGTGCATGAGCGAGGGAAACTCTACCAGGTTGGTCTGAAGAGCATTCATTCCATCCCTTGAATCTGTTTGTTTGGTACTTTCTCTTTCCTCTTTAAACAGCTGCTTTGCACAAAGTAGCCATTTCTTACAGCTATAGTAACCTGTCCAAGCCATGCAAAGTCTCTCATCTATGGTTTTCAAGTTTTCCATTCTTACTGGGGATTAGGAAGTAATCACACAAATGGGAGATGGAGTTTAATAGAGTGCCTGTTTTCATCTATTGCGGGCAACATACATCTGATCTATGCTTAAAAAAACATAAAAGTAAAAATTGATCTTGCCATACAACCCAGCCATTCCCTGCATGGTCCTTTCTCACAGTGAGACTATATTTTAACTTACATATGGCAGAAGTAATTATTCCTTGTCAATTAGATCCTCAGTCACAGACCTGCTGGAGTATAATTGACATTGATAATTACCTTTTCACATGGTAAGGTGAAATGTGACTTAATTTTGTGGTACCCCTGTTGAAGTCACTCGGTCCAAAATAAATAGGAGGATCAGCTTGTATCTAATTGATCTACTGTATGTATTTCATTTACCTACAGCAAATGGATGAGAAGAAATACTGGAATTTTTTTTTTTTTTGAGTTATGGGCAAGGGAGAGGAGGGGGGAAAAATCTCTCTGGTGGCTGTGAACTCAGACACAGATTTTTCCTAAGTGTCCTTGTTAATAAAGAAATTGAAAGAGTCTTACAAAAATACAGCATATTTTTATGATCAGTGTTTGCTAATTTACTCATTGTCCATAAGGGCCCGTCTCTCTGCAATGATGCTTGTTTTGAGGGGGGAGGAAAAGATACCAGCAAGAACAAGATCCTAACTATACCGTAATACTTTGACGGGTAATTAAACAAATGGCTTACAGCTCTCTCCTGCTTCCTGATCCCACAGAAGTCCATTGTAAGTTTTACCATAGATTTCAGTGGAAACAGGACTTGGTCCATACTGTGCTAGAGACCAGAAAAAATGTCAGAGTTCAGTTTACTTATGGATCTGCACTTTGCCCTGAATCCTATCCAGCACAGTTCTTGCTCTTTGGCTTTTGACATCTTCGTTGTGTTCTTGGAATGTAAACAATTGCTCTTGTTTTACCACAGCATTTGTGGCTTTACCAGATAACTGGTTGCTCCCATACACAGGTCACAAAGCAGCTCCATTTGATGAGCTAGGAAACCTGTCTCAAATGTCTTTTGACAGAAGTAGTTAGTGACTAAATAGTGATGCTTCTGACATGTTTGTACAGCACCTAGCACAGTGGGGCTCTGGTACTTGATTGATGCCTCTGTATGTTGGTGTGATGTAAACGGTAGCAATCTTTCAAAGTCCCTACTTACTGATCTGATCGTAGGCTCCTCTCCTCAGTCTGTCCTGCCTTTTTTTCAAAAACCACTGGCTCACAGTGCAATCTAGGATCCCTCTCCTACAGGAATAAAATTCTGACTTGTACCCTTTAGTGTTTTGTTATGTAGGTAGTTTTGTGTGAATTGGGCTCAAAAGATTTTTCTGGTAGTGCCATTAAAATGAAGCCTATACCAAAAACCTGGATTCAGAAATTCCCAGATGTTGCCATTCAGAACCATCCCTATATTTTTATAAAGAATAAAGTAAAGTATTCTAGCTTTATTATATTGTGTGTAACACTGTATTGTATAACATAGATCCACACTTGTTTCTGTTTACAGAATTGCCTCTGTTCAGATGGTTAATAGGTTGTGTGAATGATTCCTTTAGTGTTCTGTTGGATAAAATGTGTTTTAACTTGCAAGTCACTTAAAATCCATGACTTCTCACTGTATTCAGATATCTGGAACACTTCTATGAATGAGATTCCTCATTACCTTTGGTAGAATGACCCTGGTTGATGAGGAGCTAATTATGTTGCCCTTGTTCCACCAGAAATCATATTGCATATTTGGGATGCACCAGAAAGCACCGCGTCATACTCCATATGGTATAATTCTGTACCATCTTCACTTGAGACCAGCTTTGCGTTTCTACTAGAACGGGACGTATATACACCCAATGGTAAACTAAATAGATTTTTTTGTGCTACCCAGAACACATTTTACACTAATAGTGATAGAATGCTTTAATAACAGCTCTGAACACAAGAGCAATAGAACTATGTACAGCATTGAAGATTAAAATTTATTGTCCTGCAACAACTGGTGGTGTTCAAGACCCAGACTGTCTGTGATGTCTCTTCATGATGAGGATGCTGGGTATTAAATCAGTTTGCAGTATACATTGCCATTGGAGAAATCTCTTATTTACTCTAAGCATTGTCCATTAAGTGTTTGGATGGAGACCTTTCTATCTTATTGCTCCCCACAGTGAACTTAATTTGCCCATTGATGCTGTGGCCAAAGAGGGAGTGACGTCTTTTTCGAGCACATCTGTATGGTTCCATTAAGTATCTGCTGCTCCCACATGACTCTCTCTCAAGAGTTTGTGGAGGGGGATAAGGGGCTCTAGTTGTGGGAATTAGGTAGCCCCAGTGGGGGATTTCAGTAGTGGGGAGCAGGCTAAGGGATAGGGTATGTGAAATGGCAGGATATTTGATTTCTCTTGCACCTCTGAAGTTTCATTTTTTTTTCTTTTCACAAAAATGGTAATTTTACTGCAAAACCATGCACAATTTTGCTTACTTTATTCAAAACAGGCCCATTGTTTTTTGCTTGAAAATGCTAATTTAGCATGAAATTTTCAAAAATGGGGCCAATTTCTGTGCGTGCTATAAAATGCTTGGAATTTAAGCTATTTGAATGTTGTGAAGATTTCACACCCCTTACTGATGCACAAGCTGTAACTTTCATCCTTGGTGCCTCTCCTCATCTTCCTTCCAGCTCCACTGTAGTATCCTACTGTGTTATGTCTGCTATTGCTGTGATGGTACTACTTTTCTGGGTAATTTCCAATGAACAACTTAATGTGTGGCCCTCTGGGCTGTGGTAGCAGCAGCAAGTAACCACAGAACATCTCCAAGAGTTATGTTAGCCCATTGCACCATAATGGTAATTACTTTAGATTTTTGAGAGCCTATGTATGTCCTCAATCTCTCGTGCATGTACCCTCCCCAAACCTGACTACTCACAGTGGATCTGGTATCATGGGAGTGCTATGGAAGGCAATGAATGAAGGCTCAGTCTATTTAGAGAGTGCTAATTGCTGTACTATTGAAGTGCCACAATACTGGATTTAAGGCAGCATAAAAACCAAGCTCTTGTTGTTCTTTAGTTTAGCTGCTTATACTCTTGAGATTTTAAAGTTATCCCTTCTAATCTCTTTCTCCACCCCACCTCCTTTGCCCCTGGACTCCATAGGAAACTATAATTCTTTGGATTATGGTTGCTTGCCCCTGTCTGGAAAGTGTGCAGTCTCTTAGCCAGCCAGGGGTGGAGGAAGCTGTTCCTTATTACTGTCTCTGCCTGGTTCCAAAGGAGCAGTGATGAATCCTATGATGATCCTATTTTGACAGCCAAAGGGTTGATGCCTTCAGTGATGGGCCTGGTCAGGGTGCTGGTTAGCTCTGAGGTGTCTTCCTCTCCCTTTTTTCATCCAGGAACTCCTCTCCCAGGTATTATGACATCTCATGGATACATTAGCTGAGCAGATGTAAAGCTGATTGTGCAAGTATGTTAGTAGTACAGGAGTCTAATCTCTCCTGGAGGCTTCATCTAGCAGAAAGGAGAGGACCAGATTGATTCTTCCAGGACTGAGAATGAGCAGTAGCTGCCCATCAGTGTTCTGTGGGATTTATTGATTGATCCCATTGCCTCCTGGTCAGCAGCCAGGTTCATTTCCTCTGATAGGATAGAAGGTCTGAACAAAGCCAACTCTGGGCCTAACTGCACAGGGCAGGATAGGACCTGAAATTTAAAATTAGAAAATAATAAATACTGGACTCCTCCTGTTTTTCAACCAAGGTCAGCAGTAACGTTTCAAAGAAGGATTAGTAATACAGTATAGCAACATAACTCAAAATACCTTTTGGGGGAATCCTATTAGGAAATATTGCCTGCTGTTTTCCTGCACAGAATCTAGCAGCTCTTCTGTGTTCCCTAACCCTTTGGTGGTGGTAACTTCCCGCTTCTCTCGTCCACTGAGTTCTCTGCCTTAGCCACAAAATGACTTTCGATATCCATGGTCCCCTCTCTTTTTGAGGGTTTCATCATAACGTTTACATCCCATAGAGGACAGTGGACTATTGGAGCTCTGTGCTCAAAAAAGAGGAGATAAGGTGTTAGTGGATATGACTCTCTCAAACAGAAATCAAAGGAAGCATCTGCTGTGCTCAACTACTGTACTACCACCGCTTTCAGAGTAACAGCCGTGTTAGTCTGTATTCGCAAAAAGAACAGGAGGACTTGTGGCACCTTGGAGACTAACCAATTTATTTGAGCATAAGCTTTCGTGAGCTACAGCTCACTTCATCGGATGCTGTAAGGCCCTTACTTTCCTTATATAAATTGTATTGGTAGCACTTTTACCACTTAAACCATAAGGTCAACTGTGGGTTTGAATCCCACACCAAGATTTGGGCATGTGCTCAATACTAACATTTGTCGCATTCTTAAGCAAATATTTCCACTTGAGGAAAAACAGTTTCCAGGATCTATTTTCAATGAAACAATATATTAGAACATTATTACTTTCATATGGTACTTTCCATTCCAAATGCTCCCATTTACAAATTGTGTGTAGATATACAGAAATCCCTTCACCCAAAACTGAAATGCAGCCAATAGAGGTTGCTGAAAGCTGAGAGGTGAATATGACACAGGCAATTTTCAGCAATGGGTAAAAATCATCATACTGTGTCTGACTCAACAGAGGGAGGTGAAGCCAGAGGAGACTCCACTGAATGCAGACACCACTGGGCTAGCAGTTGGCAGCACAGTAACACAACAGGTTCAGACCAGCCATTTGAAGATTTGCCGTGTTGAAGAGAAGTGTAACAGGGTTTGTGACACACCCCTCTTCCTAGAGCCCACTTGCTCTCCCCAATAAGGGTCAGAGAGGCTTCAGGGTTGTGCAACACCCATGTCTTTTTCTTTCCTTAAGGTTGTCCCACCACCAGTGTCCTCTATATACAAGCTTTACAGGTTTAGTCACCTCCTCAACAGGCAGAGTTAGCCTTCAGCTAGGCAGCCTCCAGCTCTCTCCCTAGCTGCCCTCTGCTTCCTACCTCCCTCCCAGCCTTTATAGCCCTTGGCTTGTTAGGCCAGCAGGTGTCACCAATCCTCAGGCCAGCATCAGGCCTTTTCCATCAGCCCCAATCTGCTTCCCTTGATTGGAGTTGACGGGGCAGGGACTAATTAGGTGCTTTTGCACCAGCACCCTGCTACAAGAAGCCATAGGTAGAATTTAAGTAGGCAGATTGTAATTTCTTGGAATTTAACCAGAACGTTGGCCCTATCCTGGCACAAAGTGCCATGAGATCTCTTACCCAAGTGGATAAGACCTTGGTCTACACCACGTGTTGAAGATGCAGCACTGTGATCTAGCACCATTGTGGGGACAATGACTCCATATTGACGCCAAAGGAAAATGTTACCTGCTGCTGCAGCCACCTGTTCTGCACTTTTGTAAGTTACACACATCTTCCTGACCCAATGAATGTCAGGTTCATCAGTGCAAGTTACAGTACTCTACCACCTATGCACTTCTTGACCAGTTTGCACCACTGCTAAATTTGGACCACAGGGTCTGGTTAAAATTGGACATAGGACTGAGTTGTAGGCATTTAGGTAGGGATCTGAACGACACTGAAGTCTGTGGGCCTTCAGTCCCATCTCTAGTTCAAATACACATTCAGAAGTAAGAGGAATGTTCTATATTACAATATTTCCTAAGATGTATTAACTTTATCGCATACTTTCTCTTTTACTCTGTCAGCCTATATCCGTTCAACCTGTCGACTCCTAAAACACACATTATTTTACTTTCGAATCAGATCACAATGTGACTGACAAAATATAATTTCTACTAACTATTACTAACACTGTATCATGAAGATGTTCCCAGCACAGATTTAAGGATGTATTTTATTTTAAGCACCTTTTCTTCAATGGGCCATTTCATGGTTTTAAAAAGAAGTGTAGGACACAGACGCACACATTAAATGCTGTTCCTCTAGCTCCTAATGCGATCGATTTTTTTTGTTTTTTTGGTACCATACAATGAGGGAAACTGAATTCTTTTATCTTTATGTAAAGAAACTGTCACACATCCAAGCAAGTTTTCAATGTGTCGAATACTGTAGTCAAAGATTTTTTTGTGTGCTGCTGATGCTTTCAGAAAAGGATATCCTTAAGATATAGAAATAGTATCTGAAGTAACCCGCCAGTTTTCTGAATTGCTTATGATGGTTATAGTGTAAGAAACTCTTGACAATGATGGATAAGCTCTGAAAAGTGGGTTTTGTTTATCTTGTCTTTGTATTTATGTCAGGTTTTTCACTTGGGGCTACACTTATTCTTTGAATCCTGAGCTGATTCTCTCATTTAACATTTGTCCCCTACCCTCCCACTCTCCTTTCTTATCTTGGGCATTAGATGCAAATGATTGTTAAAGATAGTGCAATTTCCAACGTTGACTTATTCTTTGATTATCTGCTGCTTTAAACAATCAGAATGTCCACGTCAGGGCTTTTCCTCAAATTGTTTGGAGCTGAAGGTGCTGGTCTGCACAGTATGTGTGCGCGGACAGGATAGAGAGGGTGATTTTTAATGTAATGTTGCAAGTAGAAAGAGTAAATAAAGAGCTGTGCAATATGGACCATAGAAAGTAATACCAAGGAATCAAGAGAAAGTCCAGTGACATAAAGTAGCAAATCTTAATTGACCTTAGTCACTGAAAACGATTGGGTACAGGACCTTTTTTTTTTTTTTTTTTTTTTTTTTTTTAAAAAAAAAAAGGTCTTGTACCTAGGTCACCTTGTAGTGTCCACAATCTACTCGCTTGACACTGTAGGCAAGGTAGAGAGCAATGCTCCAAGATTTTGAAGTGGATGTCCTGGATCCTGAGCAGACTGAGAGACCTGCTAATTGGGTTGCTGGATCTCCCTGTTCAGTAATGTCACTTTGCAATGGAGTGAGGCCTTTCAGGCTCCCACACAATTCAGATCTATGTCCTGCCTCTCTGCCTCCCTCCCCACTCTAAAAGTTCCACAGCTCATCTCTGCCACAACTGGTTTTCTGCATATAAAAGCCAGGGTCAGCATTGGGGATAGCAAGCTGGGCAACTGCCCAGGCCCCCTGCCACATGGGGCCCCGCAAACCTAAGTTGCTCAGGCTTCAGCCCTGGGTTGTGGGTCTCAGGGCCCCAGGCTTCAGCCCCATGCAGTGGGCCTTCAGCTTTCTGCCCTGGTCCCCAGCAAATCTAATGCTGGCCCTGCTTGGTGGCCCCCCCGAAGCCTGCGTGTGGGCCCAGATCCCTGGTTGAGAACCACTGGCTGAGGGGGAATAGATGCTTTACAACAATCTCTGACAGGCAGGGCTGTAGGGAAGGAAACATGAGACAAGACCCTCTTCCAAGTCCTCTCTCATCCACCCAGATCCAACATTCACAGAAGAAAAGGCAAGAATTTGTCCTTTACAACGTTAAAGAATGAATAAACAAAAGGCCTACCTATGATTTTAATGAGGCCTTAGTTAAGGGCTTCTAAAAATGCCATTTCATAGCTTATAAATTGGCAAAAGAGGAAAACAAACACTACAGTGCAAAGAACTGAAGATACAGATTGAGCAGCTGGATTAAACATGCTGAAACACAAGACAGTCAGGGCTTTGTATCACTATAGGCTCTGAGGCAATAACTTTCACTCATCCATGCAGAACAAACAGAACACATGATGATGAGCTCTAGAGCCAAATTGTATGACCATGGGAATAAACCCAGAAGGCTAATAGCATGGCAACTTAAGCATGAGAAGAAAAAGATAATATTTGAGGTTCAGACTAAAAAGGTAAGAGCTGCTTCTGATACAAGTATGATAATAAACCACAAAGGTATTAATTATAATGACCTCTACTCTTGTTCTCCACAATTAAAGGTTGCAAACAGTGACCCTCAGAGGTTTTTTGGAGCAATTTTGATTTGGGATGCCTGAGGAAGGGATGATCCCAGAACTGTGGGAAAACAGACATTCCTGCTGAAGGTAAATAGGACAATTGCCTTCACACAAGGAGATAAAGTTCCTAGCTAGGATGAATGCTTAATGGAGTTTAGCTTTGAAGAAACATTCTTCCTGATATATCTCAGGATATAGTTATATCTGTCTTCAACTATTTGCCAAACATTATGCAACATATGATTCAAAGAAGAATAGGACACTTGTATGGATGAGATCAGAATCTGCCATTACCTTCACTCTTATAGAATGATAAGGGCTATCAATTCAGATCCCACAGGGAACAAACTAATCACATGCTGTGATCAGGAAGATATTTTCCTTTATGTAATAGCATTGAACAATAGGCATATTAGTGCTTTTTGCCTTCCTCAACCAGATGGACCACTGACCTATTCAGCTATGCAATTCTCTTTCAATAATGATTTTATAGTCCTAACCCCAAAGGAATGGACAGGACTTGTGCGCTCCCTGGCATAAAATCTCATTGTTTAACATTTACTTAAACATTATTTTACTGTACATTTTCCTGTCTCACAGAAAGAATTTATCAGGAAATAAATTTACAAATCTAATGGGAGCTTCCAAAAAGCAGTGGAAACATTTTTTATATTCTATAATTCTTATGGATAAAATGTTAAAAGTTACAGCAGTTCTTGTCATTTTTGTTTTTTTAGAAATAGCCAAAGCTTCCAACAGGATGGAACTGAATAGCCAGCAAAGGAGTGACTGCTCCAAAATTTGTTGGCATGACATAGCTATCACTTTAGAAAAAGCAATTTTCCTATGTAGTCTGGGTTGGGTTTTTTAATCCGCTTATTTAAGTGTTTGTTTTTTACTGTGGCAAGAATTATTGTTTTGCAAAATGTTGAGACTTCTTATAATGTAGAATTTATTATTTTTATATAGTGCCATAGATGCAGATGATGCATTAGCAGCCAAAAGACACTGTCGTTAGTGGCAAGCACAGCCCATTATCACTCTTGTTCTTGTCAATAATTTATATGGAGCTGCCATCACACAAGAAAAGGCAATAGAATTAGAATAGCTTTTAATAAATAAATACTGAGGTCACGACACTGAGTCCAGAGACTTGGGTCCTATTCCCAGCTCTGCTACTGAGCTGCTGTATCCTGCTGTATGACCTTGAGTAAGTCACTTAACTGATCTACTCCTCTCCTTTCTGATCTGTAAAATGCAAGTAATACTTTGCCTCCCCTGTAAAGCACTCTTGACTATTGGGATGGAAAGCACTATCCTAAGGCAAAGGGTTTTTATTATTTGGGAACCAGATGAAAAAGTCAACACTTAATGAAGCATTTGGTCCAAACTTGAACACCATCCAAGCCCATTAATGTTCAAAACGCAGCCACAATTTACATACTGGGAGCTCTTTATTCAGCCTAAATGGAATTGACTTTTCTGCCGCTATCCTAATTAAATATGCAAATAATTGTCAGAGTGGAGTGTCTCTAATAAAACCTTATTGCAGACTCCACAGCTGAATCTGGAAACCCTCTCAATCAAATCAGCCGGTAGGCCTCCACTGCCTGCACCGTTACTGTAATACTTTCCTGAATGTTTCTGTGCCAGACTGCCCCATCACACGTGTCTCCAGCTTAGCTTCCTTTAAGACAACGACCCCTGCCCCCAGAAAATTTTCTGTGCTATATTCCCCGTCCCTATAGTCAGTCCATTCCCCCTGAAGAGATGAGCAGGGAAGTCCTGACATCCTAGGAAGAGACTCTCTGAGCTATGAGGGTGTGTGCTTAGAACTGTGCACTACCTACTGCGTACTACCTACATCTTCAGAAATTACTTCCTTCAGCTGAGATATTTTTCATTGGTGGATGCAAATCTAACACTTCAATGAGATTCCTTGTTCCTTGAGGTCCCCTAAACCGAGGGAAAGTTTTTGACCCAAGCATAGACAGGAAAATATCTGATATGAGGGGTAGGGAAGAGTCCATTACCACTCTTTCCCCCATCATGGCCTGCCTCAGAAGTATGACTTCTGACTGCAGCTGTAGTGCAGCTTCTTCTGACCTAATTCATCACGTTTATAACTTCTCCTTCTGAGCACCTGGAACTTCATGTACTGCTGCCTGGCCTCAGTGGGTTATCTAAGAAACAGTGAGAGCCTGAAACGTCACATTCAAAAAGGAAGAACTCACTAAAACTTTTTCTTTCACCGATCAGGAGACAGAAAACGTGTATTTCACATTAGTGTATTTTTTTCTGTCTCCATCTGCTGGTAGAAGGCCATATTACCCCATGTCCAGAATAACCTATCACATGAACATGAAAAATGCTTTCCTTCCCTCTATCTTATTTTAGGTACAAGCTATTCCCTACCTCCTCACTGTCCTCTATCTCTGTTTGTCTTATCTTAAGAAGGAAGCTTCTTTCATACCAAGGTATATGCTGAATACTTTTAAAGCAATACTTGTTCTTGCAAGTAAAAGTTACTTTTAAGCTAGTTTCTTTGGTACAAAAGCACTTACTCCACTCCTTTTAGTCCTTTTTCGATATTTTGATGGTGCTTGCAGGACCCCAGATGGACCAGGTATTCCAATTCAACCCCATCTCTAATTAATTGCAGTATTTATGTTTAAATGGATCAATATCTGTACTTGACCTCAGTATACAATTTAAGCTATTATTGAATCACTAAATATGAAATGAACTATAATACATTTGAGAGGCAAACCACTTACATTGAACCTAGTAATACAGATGAGAATCTTTTATTATATCAAATGAAAGCTGTGTGGTTATATTTAAACACTACAAATATTGAAGGCTGCAATGAGAGTTTTTTCCACAGCTAATTTACTGAAGAGAATTGCAGAGGCTAACCTGTGACTCTGGTACACATTATCCTTCCCAAGGAGAACGATTATGTTTTGGAAAAAGAAGCTATGCTACTCATGATGAAAATAGTTCACTAATGTATGCTGAAAATAGTGCTTACAGTAAATGTATGTAGGTATAATTTGTGGAAAAATAAGAGCAAAAGAAAATACAGTAAAGGTTTGCGATATTAGCATGGTATCTGGTATACAGGTCACAAGCATGTGAAGCATTATGCTAAATGCTTCCTAGATTAATAGGGTACCTTCATTCAAGGATATGAGATGACCTTTTGACTTCTAGAAATCAAAATGGCTGATTTTTTTTTTTCCCCTTCTCATTTACACTAGTATAAAACTGATTTAACTCCAGTGACTTTTCTAGTGATACTCCTGATTCAAATACCTGTGACAAAAGAATGAAGCTAAAGGTGGGATTCCGATCTCACAATGGCGTAAATCTGGATTTATCCCCATGAAATCTAGGGGAGTTATGAGTTATCACTGGGGTAAGTAAGATTACAATCAGGCTCTGCAAGTATGGTAATCTCCCCTTTTTTAAAAAAATACCACAATCCTGTTAACATTACACATCTGCCAAACTTTTTACAATACTCTGGGTTTTATAAAGATTTTGGAGGAGATTCTATAGTATTATTTTGATTATAAATGAAAGCTCTTGGGAACTTTAAAAATAGTGCAGTATCATGACTAACTAAATGTACCTATTTAGGTGATGGTGCCAGGACAGAGTAATGTGGGGATGTCAGACCACATAAGAGCTATTGATCTTTCTGGTTTGGCCTTCATGCCTGTGGCACCTGCACTTGTGGAGGAGAGATGGCTTGGATGAGGGAGGGAGAGGAATTAGTTAGTATTCTTAGCATTGCTACCCACCCCCTACCCTTCCTGATGAAATTCCAGTGCAGGTTAATGCTGATGAGCTAGCTTTTAGCTTGGCAGGTTCCTGCTCCACAGGTTAGAATGTCCTCCTCCACCTCTGTTCCTGAGTGAAGTTTTGGGTGCCTAGTGGTGGGGAAACACCTAGTTGTGGTGCAGGGTTATTTCCAGAAGGAGAGGACCTAAAGTTAGAATGGATTCACAGGGCATGGATTTGCAGGCCTAGTGATCACTGAACCATTCAGCCCCTCCCGCACCTTCTCCAAAGTCCATGGGAGGAAGTCTGAAGACCAACAGCCAAAGTGCCTTCCTCAGCACCTAATGGCTGAAGAGCATGAAGCAGCCTGGAATAATTATGTATTAACATCAACAGTAGGAAATTCAACCATCCCATTAGAAGTCTTGATTGTTCTGTTGCAATCTGGTTTTATTGACCAAGACCATTTGGAAAACAAAAATCATGGTGCCATCTCAGAGCTTATAAGAAACCAATTAAATCATCATTTTGAAATGATATTAAAGTATATAATGAACAAAGTTATTCCATTTGTTTGACTAAAGGTTTGTCATCAATAATCTGCTTCTAATTAACTGTAGGCTTAAGCCTCTCTATCACATGGATAAACAGTCTCTTGGAGTAATATAGAGGTTGTCAATGATTCTCTTATGTCCAAAAAACCCCCTATATTGTACTGTAGGTCAATGAAAAGCTGTGAAAGGTGAGAGTTGTTCAATACTCATGGCCTAAGGTCTACAGAAATTTCCATAATATAAAAATGGATTCTACAGGGACAAGAATGCTAAAATACAGCACTACTTCAGGCAACCACTGTTATGTTGCTTCATACACCATAAACATTTCTAATGAAAATAGTTTTTTCAGAAATACCTTGTTTTAAACCAACACAAGGATTAAAGGGAAAGCATTATCCATGTAATATAATTTCAGCTGTCTAATCAGATATGTTTATCCGTTATGAACATGACTGGCATACATTACCTTCATGGGAATTGACTGTATCTATTATATAGTCTCTCCAGTGTGTAGCACATATTACAAATTATTAAAGAGCTATTTATCTCAAAACATGAATGATAAAGCCCTGTTAGGTCTGCTAGTTCATCCCTATTGCAACCTGTGCAAATTGTTCCCTTCTGTGTTGTTTGTTTCCTCTCTTCCCCCCTGCCCAAAGTACTTTTTGTCTGGTTTAGTTCTAAATGTGTCCAGCAATGGGGCTTCCACCACTTTCCCACAGAGATGTTTCTAAAGGCCAATATTGCTGTCCTCAATTTTCCTGCTATTCCATCTTGACATGCTTTAATTTCTTCCTCTTACTCCCAATTACAAACCTTTACCTTCCCACCATTTGGAATCTTCCCCTTTCCTAAGGATGTTTACGGTGTCAATATTTTCTTCAGTTGGTCAATTTAGTGTATTATGTGGTGGTGAAAATTCCATTTTAATAAGATCTATTGGATCAATTTTATAAACTCAATATATATTGAAAACAAATTGGGGCAGTGGGGTTATTTTTTCCTTCAATGCAACCCTTGTCTCCATAAGCACTTTCCTTGCTCTGGCTGCTGTATAAAATGAGGATTTTTCATTTACAGTCCCAAAGGAAAAGTTGTTAGTGAACGCTGATCATTCCTCTTTAGTCTAAATTAATTAAATGACACAGAATCTATTGTATGAAATAAATAGGGATCATTTTACATGGTATACTGTATACTGTGATTATAATGTGTGATCTTTCAAGAGGAATATTGGGAAAACAATGTACTTTGCGCCTGCTGGAACATGCAAGACATTCGTATGCACTGTAATATCTCCTTGTTAGCAATAATGCAATGTAAACTGCAGTGACTTAATAACAAACATGACAGATGTATAATTTAGAGTAATGTAAAACACTATAAGCACAAGATGCATTTGATTCATACTTCACCCAAAACATGTGTAAATCGTTAGGATTCCTAAGCTCTGCGAACAGCAAACAAAAGCTGTATGGATGCCAAAGAAAACATGGATGAATTATCACACAAATGTAATTCTTCTAATATGTTCAATCTGCACTAAATTAAATATACCATCAGCTCTCCAAATGATATGCATATTCCAAGTTACATCAGTTTCCTAAGACTTTCCTGCCTGCTTGCAAACCTTAACATTTCTAATAAGCATCCTCTGAATACCTCAAAGAAATTGGTCATAGATCCATCCAGCATTCCTAGGAACATCTCCAGCATTCTGAGAACCGCACAGAGTTTGTAGCAATGTATAAGGAGCTTTAGAACTCAGGAGAAGAGAATCCTGATGGCTGCTTTTTATGCTTTGTGCATTGAGGACCCAATCCAGTAAGGTGCTGGGCGCCTTCAATTCTCATATCAGTCAGTGGGAGTTGGAGGGTGCTCAGCAAGCTTTGAGATTTGCCCTTGGGTGCTATGTAACTTTCGGAGAGAATATTTCTGATTTAATTCTCTGGGCTGTCATCATAAAACTGAGATGTCTGTCTATGAAAGAATTTTTCAATGGCAACAGCATGAGTATGATATGTATGTATTCTACATCCCTATGTTACAAAAAGGAGATGTCACATTTGTTCTGTATGACTAGCTTATTGTAAGTTAAATATCTTCTGCTTATGAATCTGAATAGTTCCCTCTAATGGGCAAGAACTCTACAGAAGTCTAATACTCTTATGGGGGGGTGTAATATAAACGTTTATGGGGTTTATTTTGTGATTGGTGGAGTAGACAGTCCTCCTTGATCACAGTATTTAGTGATCAGAGCAAAGAAGCAGTTTTCACACACTAAAATTTGTGTTCTGAGTTATCTTTTTATCTAATAAGTGGGACACAGTCTGCAGAATATTAATATCCATGTTAAAAAGAAGAGGCATCTTTAGGGTGTTTTCCATTCAGAATGAAGAATATGGCTTTGGGATTGGACAGATACAAGAGAGTGTCCTGATGGTAATGGAGCAAAGAACAGTCTTTTGTACCCTTTCAGGGAGGCTAGTTTAGGGGCCCTTCTTTTCAATGGAATAAAACACTCCTAAAGCTGGAGAACTTTGTAGCTATTCAGTTGCAAACTTTCCTTGCTAGATGAGACCATCATGAGATGTTTCAATCAAGCTTGTACCGTTGATAGGCTAGAACTGATGTCTTATGACACGTTATTTATAACTGGTGCTTTGGGAAGTGTGCAACACTGCTGTAGCTAAATATTTGTGGAGCTTTTGATGTGTAATTGGTGACGCTCTTCTTTGAATATACAGAAGAGTTGGTGGTTTTATGTGGGAGCTCCTGAAGAATTTTAGACTCACTCATTTTTAAAATATTTAGTCCCTGCTACTCTGTGTAACTTCGGATGTGCTGTGGTAATCCTCAAAGTTTCCTCTTAGTTTGTGTACAGTCCTTTGGGCAAATTTAATAAATGTATTAAGTTTTTGATAATATCTGGATTTTAGATCTTTGTCCAGAGTGCCAGATGAGGAAATCTCAGTTTACTGTTAACTACTTTAAGATATTAAGATTTGTCATAGTGAGTCAGATCTGTGACCCCTTTAATCTAATATCCTGTTTCCAACAGTTGCCAGTACCAGCTGCTTCAGAGGAAGAAACCCTGCAAGTAGGAAGTTTATTGGGTAAACTGCCTCCAAGGAAAGAGAGATTGGTTCATCCCCAGAAGCTTGAGGGTTTCTATCCCTTTCAAGGCTTTTGTCTGGCAATATTTTTGTTATATTTCTAGACACTCTCTTCTTATCCATAGCAATATCTTACCATTTTTGGAATCTGGCTAAACTCTTGGCCTCAGTGATAGCCTATGGAATTTGCTACAAGATAACTATATATTGTATGAAAAAATTTCTTTTAATCCTACATCACTTGTTTTAATGATGATGGAGCCCAGATTATCTGTACTTAGTCACCAAAAGAATATGAGCTGTCGTCTCTTTTATTGAAGTTCAATTCCTCTTACCATTAATACTGTTTAATATTAATATTGCAGAAGTGCCCCGAGGCCCCATGTGAATCGCAAAATTTCCATTGACTTCAATGGGAGCAGGAGTAGGCCATATGGCTTAGGTCTTTTATTATCCATTTCTGGAGAAGTTTACCCAGTGGTGCTTTTCAGTGCTGAAGACCATGGTATAAAGTAAACTTATCCATGTGGCTGTCCCAGATGGCTTTAGATGCAGTCCCCTTTTAGAAGTCCTTCTAGGAAAATATTGTTCTTTTCCCATGATGTGGTGTTCTTTTGGCTCACAGGATCACAGATTTAGGAGATACTTTATGCTTTTGTCAATTATATGAAGAAATTATCTGAAGTCAGTCTTTCATCATTCATGTCCATATAGATTCTATATTTCTTTGAGTTCTGTCAATCTGTCTACTACCTAGCCATCTGCTCCACCTATTTGTAATTGGTGGGATGTAACAAGACACCTATGGTATTCTGCTTGAGAGTAATCTTACCAGTGAGTTCATATTACAGTAGCTGTCATATTAAAGTACCTCTGGTAATATGACCATATAGCTACCATTAGCTACACTTTTGGGCTAGTGTTAAATGTCTTACTATTGGAGGGGAGGTCTCTCTTTTTTTTTTTCTTAAGACCTTGATCATTCATCGGGATCTACTAGTATGGACCTTTGCACTCAGATAGTATCCATTTGGGACTCAGGGGCCCAGCTTAACTTGTTCCATGGAAGAACTGGGGCCATAATTATTTTCTCTAAAAAGAAATCTCATCCCAGAAAGTATGCCAAATTTCTGAGGGAAGTCCTGCCACAAACTGATGGGATCTCAGTCCTTCCCCTTTGCATCTCTTTTGTTGGAGTGGAAGGAAGCTAAAGTGCAAAAAAAAATGTACATTTATTTCTGATTATGTATGTTCAAATGTATTTGAGTTCTTGGGTTATTTTTGTTTTAAGTGTATTTCAACTTCCAGAGTTATCTTATGGAAGCTGTTATTTAAAGTTGCACACCATTTGCATTATTTAAAAAACATTAATATTGGAAATATTTTTGCACTTGCAAATCTTAATAAACTTGAGATTATCCTGGTCCATCCCAGCTCTTTGCCTTTGCCCCGAAGGCAGAAAGATGGAAAAAGGAAAACCAAAGAGTACAAAGAGATGAAGAGTCATATTTGAGGAGAGACCAGTTTTGCATGCAAAACTCATAGTACTGTATTCTCTATCTTTATGTGTTCTTATATTTGGCTCATCATATAAATCTAATGGTTGCAGAAGATTTTTAGGAAAGCAGTTTAGATACAGACTATCTTAAAGTGGAAGAATCAACAGAATTATTCAGCCAGAATAGAAACAGCCTTAATGAAACAACTCTGTGCAGTCTGTATTCTATATGTTGTACCAATCTATCAGCATTTTTAATGCTTTTAAATATAATGGCGTATGTGGAAAGCTGCACTATAGGTAAGTAATATAAAACATCTAATATATTTTCCAGATAGAATTCTATTTGTCAGTGCAATAATATTTGTCACAATGTTCTTAAACATGTGGAAATAAATGTTTAGGAGATGTATTTGCATGTTACGCTGACACAGTATACTTCCTCTCATCATAGATCTTGGTATAGGATTTCCTTCAAGTTCTAGGAGCCAGGGCTCCTAGTCCTTGGATGCTGTTTCACCTCTGACTTTATATGTGAAAAGAGTGTTTGGTACATTGCCATCTTACAACCTTTATTATGTAGTAATTTAATGCCACAAAGCACTGTACAGCTTATGCACGGCATTTCTGAGTGGCCTCTAAGCTGAACAATTGCAAAGTGAAACCATGATCAAAAGATCTATATGCATATGGGGTGGGAGGGAGGGGCAGAGGGTATCAACCTTTCAAATACATGTATAAACACTGTCTATTTACCACAATGCATTGGAAAGGCATCTTTTGCATGCACTAAAACGTGGATTTTCTGCTTTCAGTTAATAGTAGTAAATTTTGAAATTAATTCTTATAACTAATGCCCTGAACTGCACTCCTTGAAATAATGGAAACATTCCCACTGGAGTGGGATCTGGCCTTAAATTAGCATACAATACTATATTCATGCATAGTGTTTAGCTGGATTACATGTGTTTGTTAAAACATAACATGAGAACATGTGAGAATATTCCTGCTTTACATTAAAATAACAGCCTGTTAAGTTCAGAAGAAGCAATGATTTCCAGCCGGCAGCACCTGTTGTGAGTTAGCATGTAAACATGCCATCTAGGAAAACCACTCTGGTCCCCCATGTTAGTAATATATATATGTATAGATGCCAGATCCATACCTGCTATTTTTGCTTCCCTCCCACCGACTCCAGGATTTTGTGTACTACAGTTCTTGTTTTCACTAGTTCACACAGCAGTCTGAGTGGGTGTGGTGCGGTAAATAAAATTGGGCCAGATTTTGTCCCTGGGCGGGGATCCTCCTCATTCAGCTCTCGTTCGTCTTGCGTGAAAGGTGGGTCAGCTCCATTTACAGCATTTTCTTTTCTACCCTCTTCTTCCTAGCATTTGCAGGGGGGAAATGGGCAGCCCCGGATGGGTAAGGATAGGTTCACAGGGAAGCATGCTATCCCCCAACTGGCCCTGCAGAGAGAACCCCAGTTTGTATTGCCTTTCCCTTGGAGACATGGTGGTGGTCAATTTTTGTAGTGAGTCTCAGGGCAGCAAGGACTAGGGATCATCCCTGGCAATGTGACCCCAATGAGGGACACTGGGCACAGGGTATGGATAGTCTGGTAGTCCATGGATCACCCAGCATCCTTAGGCTGTTGGGGAATCTCCAGGTTTGTAGATGGACATCACAGCTCATTGCACCAGGAGGAGGCAAAAACCCCCACCCTACAATAATACCAGGATAAACTCATTTAGGATTAGGTTCATACAGACAACTGTAGCAGCACAGGAGCTAGCAAACAGAGCTGTAAACAGGGGAGTTTGAGTGGGAGTTTGTAAGAGGAGTTTGTATTGTGGTGCTTGTTTTGGGGTTTTGTTTTTGCTGTGGGTGGTGGTGTTTTGGTGTGGTTTGTGTTTCCCAGATTAACAGGATTTAGGTGGGAAGGCTATGACAGATACAGAGGCAGCAGTGGGAGTGACCCATGTAGTGGAAAACACAATGAGGATGACTGGATGTGGAAGCTGTGGTATGTACATGATCCTGGAAGGAGTACCTGGAAAGAGTTTCATCTGCATGAAATGCCGTCTGATAGAGCTGATGGAGGAAAAGATCCGAGGACTGGAGATGCAGGTGGAAAGTCTGGTTGAGTTTAGAAGGGGGTTTGAGCAGATTATGGAGCAAAGACCTGAGGTAGCTGAAGGAAAAAGCTCAGACTTGCAGATGGAAGCAGGACTGAGGAATTCTGAGGGGAGACTGCTGGGTGAGGAAAGTGGACAGTGGAAGCATGTGACTAAAAGAACCAGGCAGAGGAAAAGACAGGCTAGTGAAGGAGAAATAGAGCTCAAGAATAGGTTTGCAGAGTTGGAAAATGAAGAAGGGGCTCAGCAGGTGGTCACTAAAGGTGGTAGGGCAAGGAAGAAGAGAAGAGCGGCTAGTCCTATAGGAAAAGGAGGGGAGTCAATGGACACTACACCAAATATGAGTCCCAGGAAGATACAGGATGGGTTGAAGAGGATTACAAGGGAGAATAGGAATAGAAAGAACTTGCACCCAGAGGGAACAGGGGATAGACTGGAGAATAGCAGTCGCCAGGAAAAGGCAGGTCTATGTGATCGGGGACTCTTTACTGAGAAGAATAGACAGGCCTGCGACCAGAGCTGATCCAGAGAATAGAAAGGTGTGCTGTCTTCCAGGTGCTAAGTTACGGGATGTGGACCTGAGGTTGAAGATGGTCCTAAAGGGAGTGGGAAAGAACCCACTGATTGCAAAAAGAAAAGGAGTACTTGTGGCACCTTAGAGACTAACCAGTTTATTTGAGCATGAGCTTTCGTGAGCTACAGCTCACTTCATCTGATGCATACTGTGGAAACTGCAGCAGACATTATATTCACACAGAGATCATGAAACAATACCTCCTCCCACCCCACTGTCCTGCTGGTAATAGCTTATCTAAAGTGATCATCAATTTGGGCCATTTACAGCACAAATCCAGGCTTTCTCACCCTCCACCACCCCCCCACACAAACTCACTCTCCTGCTGGTAATAGCCTATCCAAAGTGACAACTCTCTTCACGATGTGCATGATAATCAAGGTGGGCCATTTCCTGCACAAATCCAGGTTCCCTCACCCCCCCCCCAAAACCACACACACAAACTCACTCTCCTGCTGGCCAGCAATGCCCCTCTGCCATGTACATTGGTCAAACTGGACAGTCTCTACGTAAAAGAATAAATGGACACAAATCAGATGTCAAGAATTATAACGTTCATAAACCAGTCGGAGAACACTTCAATCTCTCTGGTCACGCAATCACAGACATGAAGGTCGCTATCTTAAAACAAAAAAACTTCAAATCCAGACTCCAGCGAGAAACTGCTGAATTGGAATTCATTTGCAAATTGGATACTATTAATTTAGGCTTAAATAGAGACTAGGAGTGGCTATTTCCCCTTGTTTTTTCCTAACCCCCCCCCCCAGACGTTCTGGTTAAACTTGGATTTAAACTTGGAGAGTGGTCAGTTTGGATGAGCTATTGCCAGCAGGAGAGGGAGTTTGTGTCGGGGGGGGTGGAGGGTGAGAGAGCCTGGATTTGTGCTGGAAATGGCCCAACTTGATGATCACTTTAGATAAGCTATTACCAGCAGGACAGTGGGGTGGGAGGAGGTATTGTTTCATGATCTCTGTGTGTATATAATGTCTGCTGCAGTTTCCACAGTATGCATCCGATGAAGTGAGCTGTAGCTCACGAAAGCTCATGCTCAAATAAATTGGTTAGTCTCTAAGGTGCCACAAGTACTCCTTTTCTTTTTGCGAATACAGACTAAAACGGCTGTTACTCTGAAACCCACTGATTGTCCTTCATGAGGGAACAAATGATACCGGTTGATTCTCACTGGAACGTATCAAGGGAGACTACGCTAAGCTGGGGAAGACGTTTAAGGAAATCAAGGCTCAGGTGATCTTTAGTGGGATTCTGCCCGTGCCTAGAGAAGGGCAACAAAGCTGTGACAAGATTATGACCATCAACAGATGGCTTAGGCAGTGGTGCTATAAGGAGGGCTTTGGGATGTATGGCCACTGGGAGGCATTCATGGACAGAGGACAGTTCTCTCGGGATGGACTTCATCTGAGTGGGGAAGGAAATAGACTTCTAGGATGGAGGCTGGCACAACTGATGATTTAAGAGCGCTTTAAACTAGGAATCTGGGGGAGATGGTTGGGAGATGTCCAGGTAATCTCCACACCGGATTTTAGTAATGAGAGGGAAGAAAACAAAGTAAGAAAGGATACAGCCGTGGGTAGGAGAATGGACATAAGGAGGAAGGGCAGTGTGGATACCAGTCTAATAGGTCATACTGGCTGTAGAATGACCGTGCCTAATGGGGTACAGCATGTGAGAGGCCAAAAAGCAAAAAAAATTAAGATGTTTGTACACCAATGCGAGGAGCCTCGGTAACAAAATGGAGGAACTAGAGCTACTGGTGCAGAAAGTGAAACCAGATATTATAGGGAGAACAGAAACATGGTGGAATAGTCGTCATGACTGGACTCCAGGTATTGAAGGGTATGTGCTGTTTAGGAAAGACAGAAATAAAGGTAAAGGTGGTGGAGTAGCATTGTATCAATCAGGTAGAATGTAAAGAAATAAGAAGCAATGGAATGGATAAGAGTCCGTCTGGGCAAAAATCACATTGGGGAAGAAAACTACTAGAGCCTCCCCTGCGATCGTGCTTGGGGTGTGCTATAGACCGCCGGGATCTAATTTGGATATGGCTAGAGCCCTCATTAATGTTTTTAATAAAGTAAATACTAATAGAAACTGCATGATCATGGGAGACTTTAACTTCCCAGATATAGACTGGAGGATGAGTGCTTGTAATAATAACAGGGCTCAGATTTTCCTAGATGCGATAGCTGATGGATTCCTTCATTAAGTAGTTGCTGAACCGACTAGAGGGGATGCCATTTTACATTTGGTTTTGGTGAGTAGTGAGGATCTCATAGAATAAATGATTGTAGTGGACAATCTTGGTTCAAGTGATCATGAGCTAATTCAGTTCAAACTGAACGGAAGGATAAACAAAAATAAATCTGCTACTAGGGTTTTTGATTTTCAAAAGGGCTGACTTTCAAAAATTAAGGAAATTTGTTAGGGAAGTGGATTGGACTGAAGAACTTATGGATCTAAAGACAGAGGAGGCCTGGGATTACTTCAAGTCAAAGCTGCAGAAGCTATCAGAAGCCTGCATCCCAAGAAAGGGGAAAAAATTCATAGGTAGGAGTTGTAGACCAAGCTGGATGAGCAAGCCTCTCAGAGAGGTGATTAAGAAAAACCAGAAAGCATACAGGGAGTGGAAGGTGGGAGGGATCAGCAAGGAAAGCTACCTTATTGAGGTCAGAACATGTAGGGATAAAGTGAGAAAGGCTAAAAGTCAAGTAGAGTTGGACCTTGCAAAGGGAATTAAAACCAATAGTAAAAGGTTCTATAGCCTTCTAAATAAGAAGAAAACAAAGAAAGAAGTAGTGGGACTGCTAAACACCTGAGGATGGAATGGAGGTTAAGGATAATCTAGGCATGACCCAATATCTAAACAAATACTTTGCCTCAGTCTTTAATGAGGATCTTAGGGATAATGGTAGCATGACAAATGGGAATGAGGATATGGAGGTAGATATTACCATATCCGAGGTAGAAGCGAAACTCGAACAGCTTAATGGGAGTAAATCGGGGGCCCCAGATAATCTTCATCCAAGAATATTAAAGGAATTGGCACATGAAATTGCAAGCCCATTAGCAAGAATTTTTAATGAATCTGTAAACTCAGGGGTTGTACCGTACGATTGGAGAATTGCTAACATAGTTCCTATTTTTAAAAAAGGAAAAAAATGTGATCCTGGTAACTACAGGCCTGTTAGTTTGACATCTGTAGTATGCAAGGTCTTGGAAAAAATTTTGAAGGAGAAAGTCGTTAAGGACATTGAGGTCAATGGTAAATGGGACAAAATACAATATGGTTTTACAAAAGGTAGATCATGCCAAACCAACCTGTTCTCCTTCTTTGAGAAAGTAACAGATTTTTTAGACCACGGAAATGCAGTGGTTCTAATTTACCTAGATTTCAGTAAGGCGTTTGATACTGTGCCACATGGGGAATTATTAGTTAAATTGGAAAAGATGGGGATGAATATGAAAATTGAAAGGTGGATAAAGAATTGGTTAAAGGGGAGACTACAGTGGGTCATACTGAAAGGTGAACTGTTGGGCTGGAGGGAGGTTACCAGTGGAGTTCCTCAGGGATCGGTTTTGGGACCAATCTTATTTAATCTTTTTATTACTGACCTCAGCACAAAAAGTGGGAGTGTGCTAATTAAGTTTGTGGATGATACCAAGCTGGGAGGTATTGCCAATTTAGAGAGAGACCAGGATATCGTACAGGAGGATCTGGATGACCTTGTAAACTGGAGTAATAGTAATAGGATGAAATTTAATAGTGAGAAGTGTAAGGTCATGCATTTAGGGATTAATAACAAGAATTTTAGTTATAAGCTGGGGACACATCAATTAGACGTAACGGAGGAGGAGAGGGACCTTGGAGTATTGGTTGACCACAGGATGACTATGACCTGCCAATGTGATATGGCCGTGAAAAAAGCTAATGCGGTCTTGGGATGCATCAGGAGAGGTATTTCCAGTAGAGATAAGGAGGTTTTAGTACCGTTATACAAGGCACTGGTGAGACCTCATCTGGAATATTGTGTGCAGTTCTGGTTTCCCATGTTTAAGAAGGATGAATTCAAACTGGAACAGGTACAGAGAAAGGCTACTAAGATGATCCAAGGAATGGAAAACCTGTCTTATGAAAGGAGACTCCAGGAGCTTGGCTTGTTTAGCCTAACCAAAAGAAGGCTGAGGGGAGATATGATCGCTCTCTATAAATATATCAGAGGGATAAATACCGGAGCAGGAGAGGAATTATTTAAGCTCAGTATCAATGTGGACACAAGAACAAATGGATATAAACTGGTCATAGGGAAGTTTAGACTTGAAATTAGATGAATTTTTCTAACCATCAGAGGAGTGAAGTTTTGGAATAGCCTTCCAAGGGAAGCAGTGGGGGCAAAAGATCTATGTGGCTTTAAGATTAAACTCTATAAGTTTAGGGAGGAGATGGTATGATGGGATAACATGATTTTGGCAATTAATTGATCTTTAAATATTCATGGTAAATAGGCCCAATGGCCTGTGATGGGATGTTAGATGGATGGAATCTGAGTTACTTCAGAGAATTCTTAACTGGGTATCTGGCTGGTGAATCTTGCCCATATGCTCAGGGTTTAGCTGATCGCCATATTTGGCATCGGGGAGGAATTTTCCTCCAGGGCAGATTGGAAGAGGCCCTGAAGGTTTTTCGCCTTCCTCTATAGCATGGGGCACGGGTCACTTGCTGGAGGATTCTCTGCTCCTTGAAGTCTTTAAACCATGGTTTGAGGACTTAGCTCAGACATAGGTGAGAGGTTTATCACAGGAGTGGGTGGGTCAGATTCTGTGGCCTGCGTTGTGCAGGAGGTCAGACTAGATGATCATAATGGTCCCTTCTGACCTTAATATCTATGGGGAAAAAAATGTAGGGCTGGAAGAGACCTTGAGAAGTCCAGTCCAGTCCCATGCACTGAGGCAGGACTAAATAAACCTCTACCATCCCTGATAGGTGTTTGTCCAAGCTAGTCTTAAAAACCTCCAATGATGGGGATTCTACAACCTCCCTTGGAAACTATCCTAATAGTTTAAAAAAAAATTCCTAATATCTAACCTAAATCTCCCTTGCTGCAAATTAAGCCTATTACTACTTGTCCTCCCTTTATTGGGCAAGGAGAAAAATTGATTACTGTCCTCTTTATAACAGTCCTTAACATATTTGAAGACTGCAATCAGATTCCCTCTGTCATCTTTTCTCAAGACTAAATGTGCCCAGGTTTTTTTGAACCTTTCTTCATAGGCCAGGTTTTCTAAACCTTTTATTATTATTGTCCCTCTCTCTCTGGACTCGCTCCAATTTGTCCAAATCTTTCCTAATGTGGTGCCCAGGATCAAACATTACACCAGCTGAGGCCTCATCAGTGCTATGTAGAGTGGACAATTACCTCCTACATATTACATACTACATTCCTGTTAATACATCCCAGAATTATATTCACCTTTCTCAGACTGCATCCCATTGACTTGTATTCAATTTGTGATTCACTATTACCCCAAAATTCTTTTTACCACCTAGCCAGTTACTGCCCCTTTTTGTAGTGGTGCATTTGATTTTTTTTCTTCCTAAGTGTAGTACTTTGCACTCCTCTTTATTTCAACTTGTTGATTTCAGACCAGTTTTCCAGTTTATCAAGGTCCTGTTCTCCAAAGTGCTTGTAAACCCTCCCAACTTGGTGTCGTCTGCATATTTTATACATACTCTCCAATTCATGATGAAAATATTAAATAGTACTGGAACTAAGATTGACCTCTGCGGCACCCCACTAGATACACCTTCACTGTTTGACAGTGAACCTGTCCAGTCTTCCAACCAGTCGTGCCCCCACCTTGGAGTAATTTCATCTAGACCACGTTTTCCTGACTGACTTATGTGTATGTCATGTAGAGCTGTATCAAAAAGCTTACTAAAATCCGGATATATCCTATCTACCTCAGCACCGCACTACAAAAGTTGTCCCATTGACTTCAGTTGAATTATTTGTGAAGTGAGGTACAATTCAGCAGGAGTAAGAGGATCAGAATCTGACCCTTACCCATCTGAACTAATATAAGAGTCCTATCCTGAGTAAATGAATGTAGTAACTAAACTGTTGTCCTATGAACAAATCGGTTTGCATCCAGAAAAACCGGTTATAGTTTTAGATCCCATTTCCAGCACAATCCCTTTCCAAATAACCAACCACAAATAATCAGTCATTCCATAATCAATAACCAGAAGGCTTATGGTATCAAAATTAAGTTCCTTCAACAACCTGCAAATTGACAACTTATTAATGCATAGCCAGAGAAGATCAAACATTTCATTTATTTTTATTTCAAACAATACTAAATTTTGTATCCTGTCAGCTACAATCTCAAGCATGACCCAAGTATGTTTGTACATAGAATCCAATCGAAATAAACAGCAAAATGCAGATGTCATTGCAGTAACAGCAACAGTATCTTGATTGAAAAGGAGTACTTGTGGCACCTTAGAGACTAACAAATTTATCTGAGCATAAGCTTTCGTGAGCTACAGCTCACTTCATCGGATGCATTCAGTGGAAAAGTCATTCCACTGAATGCATCCAATGAAGTGAGCTGTAGCTCACGAAAGCTTATGCTCAGATAAATGTGTTAGTCTCTAAGGTGCCACAAGTACTCCTTTTCTTTTTGTGAATACAGACTAACACAGCTGCTACTCTGAAAAGTATCCTGATTGGCACTGTGGGAAGAATAGGTGGCTAAATATATATATCACTTATGGCCTTCAGCATTTGTTTACTCAGAAATATCCCCTTAGAAAGTTTATTGTACATGATTTGCAAGTTAAATGAATTTTCAAAAGGTATGTTGAAAAAAGCATAAGACTAAAACACTTTTTTTATTTTTTATGGACTAATACTTTAAGCTTGCATTAACAATGAGCAGTAAACCTAGTAACTGCTAGATATTGACCATAGTAAGCAAAGCAGTGGATTCAGTCAATGTAAACGGGCCATGTGTCATGTTTCAAATGAATATCAGTTGACGAATTCTTTGCTGCTGATCTGTTATAAGGAGCACCAATCACAAATGAATGGACGGTTTCTCCTGGAGAGGTAGACACTAGTTGCAGCCTGGGGAAAGAGGAAAAACATAAAAGCAAATCTAGATTTGCCTTGCAATGACAGCTGCATATTAATCTAAAGAATTTCTGAAAAATCAAAAAGACACTTTTCAGCAAAATACACCCCTAGAGCCTCAATCATAAAGCAGGGGAATAAACTTGAAACAGGATTGATTTCATCTTAAAGGGAGTATTTCTTTGAAATGCTACCAACTGCAGTTGTCTTATTTGGTTTTCAATACTATAACAAAATTGTGCCATATTGTGTCAAATAAGGAGATAATATAACAGCTTTAAACAAATTTTGTAATTATGGGATCAATCAAAAATGAATTAAATTTGTGTGCACAAGGTAAGTAATGTCATTGAATACTGAGTAGTTCCAAATACCAATCTTCATTTTGCCTTGTGCTCTGAAGACCTGCAACCCTTTTTTCTTTTTTGGTATGATGCCAACTGCAAAAAATATAGATATACATATGTGTAAATTTGAATAAATCCATATCCTGGTATATAAAATTCTCCACCAAAAATATTACAGTGGTTCCCTTTTTGTAATGAGATGAAAGGGAATTAACAAGTATGATTTGTGCAGAACATAAGTACAGCTCTAACATTTTTAAATCATTTAGCCCTGAATTTACAGTAGATAAAATCTTGATCAAACTCAAGCACTTAATCCTAAAATTAAAGGAAGACATACACATCCAGTTTCTTATTAAATTTGTGGCCACATTTGTCATCATCCTAAACCTCTTTCCCCCCACACTCGGAAGACACATCCAGGATCTTCCAGAATGCACCAGACCAGAGCACCCAAGTATTCATCTGGCCCAACTGCCTGTGCATACTGACGTGTACCTGGCCCAGTTCTTATGCTGAGAGTTTGGACCCTCCCAGTTGATTTCGCCATAAAGCTCAATAATAGCTGGCATTTTGGAATTCCTAAGAGGAGTGATGCTCTCTGAGACTATGAATCCTTCAAGCCTAAAACTTGTACTCGGATTCTGCCATGACGAGCACAGAAATGCCAAGTATGTATAACATTGCCTAGCTGGTCATACATCAATCAAAAAAGACCTCTGGTTATCACAGGACAGCTGTCTCTTGGAGCACTTCAGCAGAGCAGAGATGTTTGCAGCCCTTCAGAATAGGAGTTGTATGCATGCCTGACCTACTTGCTCATTCTCACTGATGGCCACATATGCACTTTATTCATTTGGGGGCTGAGCCTTTCCCTGTGTGGATAGACCTGCACTAGATCCGCTAGTTTTATTTTGCCAGCTTGAGCAGAGTTGCTGTGGCAGCTCAGGAGGCAGCTTGGACTAGCCACTCAAGTACAAACCTGCCAAATCCCTTGGGTACAGAGCCCAATCCACTATCCATTTCACCACCTCCACACTGCTATTTTTAGCATGCTAGCTCAAGCAGAGTTGGGGAGTGTCTAACTTGCACTTCAAAGTGGCCTCCCAGACACTCTGCAGATATCCTATGCCTACACTACCACAGTAAGTCGACCTAACTACACAACTCCAGCTATGTGAATAACATAGCTGGAGTCGACATAGCTTAGGTTGACTTACCGTGGGATCCACACTATGCTGGGTCAACGGGAGACACTATTCCGTCAACTTACCTTATTCTTCTCATTCGGGGTAGAGTACCAGGATCGACTTGAGTGATCTGCAGTCAATTTGGTGGGTCTTCACTAGATCTGCTAACTCAACCTCTGTGCATTGATCCCCAGAACGTCAATCCGGGGGGTAGTGTAGACATAGCCATGGTTACAATGAACCATACCCCAGTGGGATATAGTGTATTCCCTGGCTTGTTGCATTGGTGTAGCTGCCAGCACACTTGTACCATAGCAGGATTCTATCTGCCCCATGGCATCCACTGTGATACCTACATGCACCCTCTTACACTCCTGTTTGCAGACACAGCAAAGGGCAGAGGTTCACCATGAATGTCTTTCAAATTTGGATAGTGGAAAGTCTTTGACTTCATAACTTAAAAGCCCTGAATTGCATTTATTTCACTGTAATACCTTAACTGCGTCCCCTGTGGGGACACAGCTGCATGTCGTAGGAGGCAACTAAAAGGGGGCTGCCTGGAGAGGGATGGGCTCCACCAGGTTAGAAATTTGCCCAAGACACACCATATGATCAAGTAAACTACGTCCATACCAGATTGATTGCAGCCCGGGTTAATAACGACCGCACCATCCATCTCCCACCAGGGCACACGTGACAAGTATACTACTGGTGTAACCCCAGCAAAGAGTATCCGTGGAAGAGATAGCATCACCACAGCCACATGGAATGTAAGGACATTGACACAAATAAGGAGGTTGAAAGAACTCGCGTATGGAATGAAACCATAGGGAAACCTGGGACCTCCTAGGAATCTGAGGTCAGATGGAAGAACTTTGGAGAGGTACTAACAGAAGAAGGTGATGTACTCTATTACAGTGGAGAGGACAAACATATCAATGGCATAGGATTTCTTGGGCATTAAGATATCAAGAATTCAGTATTAGGATGCTTCTCAGTGTCCATCAGGCTTTAATAAAGGCAGTACCGTTTAATATCACAGTGGTACAAGTCTACACCCCTACAACAGACTATGACAATGAGCAAATTGAAGGTTTTTAAAATCAGCTCCAAGACATCAATCAGGTACACAAGAAAGAGATCCTGATTGTACAAGGAGATTGGAATGCTAAAGTAGGTGCTGACACACAGACCGATTGGCGAGAATATTGTAATGTGGTAATCAATTCTGTAATGCGGTAACCAGTGAGAGAGGATTGAGACTTTTGGACTTTGCCAGCTATAACAATCTGGTTCTTGCAAACACATTGGGAGTACATAAAGCATCCAGGTGATCAACATGGCAAGCACCTAATGGTCTACATCACAGCCAGATCAACTACATCATGGTGCAAAACCGATCTTGTTCTGGGAGCTAAAACAAGGAGCTTCCTGGCGCTGATATTGGAAGTGATCACAACCTTGTAATGCTAAATTTTTTGGCTGTGGCTAAGGAAAATCATTGGGCAAAAGTTCACCAGAACCAAGTTTGATTTAGACTCAGACTGAAACGTTGCAGAGTCATTCCAAGCAATGATCGGTGGAAAATTTGACCCGCTGCTTGCTCTAGAGGAAGACATAGACATAATGATCAACAATTTCAATGCTGTAATGAATGAGGCAGCAATGGACATCTTCAGGAAACCTCAGAAGTCAAAACCATGAGTCACAGATGGAATACTACAAATGTGTGACAGAAAAGAAAAAGAGAGATGAGAACAGCACGAGGGAACTGATAAATAGAGCAATTGGCAGAAAGGAATTAAGGTGGCCAAGGAGATATGGACTGAAAAACAATGCTTGAAAATTGATGCATGTATCAATAATAGAAATAGCAAGCGAGACTTCCATGTTGTAAAAGATCTGACGAAGGAAAGATGGACCAAAGCTAACACAATTTCAAGACAAAGAAGGGAACAGTCTTACAGAAGAAAAGGACATCCTCAATAGGTGGACAAATTACTGTTCTGATCTATACAACCACCAGACAAATGCAGTTCTTAGTGTCTTAGACGGCCTAGATTCAACAGAGGAGGATGACTTTCCAATACTACATGAAGAAGTGGAGACAGCTGTGAAATCACTCAAGAACAGAGAGGCTACAGGTATTGACAACATCACAGCCAAACTGATGAAATTCAGAGGAGAAATAAGTTTCAGAGTAGCAGCCATGTTAGTCTGTATCCGCAAAAAGAAAAGGAGTACTTGTGGCACCTTAGAGACTAATAAATTTATTTGAGCATAAGCTTTTGTGAGCTACAGCTCACTTCATCGGATGCATGCAGTAGAAAATACAGTGGGGAGATTTTATATACACAGAGAACATGAAACAATGGGTGTTACCATACACGCTGTAACGAGAGTGATGAGGTAAGGTGGAGGAGAAATAGCTGCAGATCTTGGTGAGTACATCTATTACAAGATCTGGCAGACCAGTGAGTGGCCCTCCATGTGGACACAGTCACTAATCATCACTCTGCCAAAGAAAGGCAACCTGCAATTGTGTCAATTACTGGACCATATGCTTAATTAGCCATCCCAGCAAAGTGATGTTGAAAGTCACATTGAACAGATTGAAGCCACAAGCAGAGAATATCATCGGTGAAGAACAAGCTGGCTTTCATGTTGGAAGAAGTACCACAGAACAGATTTTCAACCTTCATGTTCTATGTGAGAAGTACTTACAACACCAGCAGGACGTCTACCATGTCTTTGACTTCAAGAAGGCATTTGACAGAGTATGGCAAGAAGCTCTCTGGGCAACTATGAAGTAGTACAATGTTGGTCATAAGTTTATTTTTATCATTAAACAACTGGTATGCCAAGGCCAGCAGTGCAGTTCTCGTCAATGGCATAATAGAGTGGTTTTGCACCACTGTTGGAGTCTGGCAAGGCTGCCTTCTTTCACCCACACTGTTCAACATGTACTTGGAGCACATAATGACTGATGGCTTAGAAGATCACATATGCACAGTCAGCAGTAGGGGCGGAGTGGGGGGGAGAACAAATCTCAAATTTTCGGTTCGCTGATGACATTGGTGGCTTGGCAGGCAGTGAAGATGAACTTGCTAACCTTGTGAAATGATTAGGTGAAACCTCCGCAAAATATGGCATGGAAATCAGTGCAGAGAAAACCAGGCTGACAGACCAACGTGATGGGATCAGCTCTCATATCGCTGTCAGTGGTCAAGAGCTGGAGACAGTGAAACAGCTCAAGTGTTTGGGGGCAGTCATCACTGATGAAGGATCCAAGGCAGAAATCCAGGCAAGAACGGTGCAAAGAGCAGCAGCGGTGGCACAGCTAAAGTCAATTTGGAGGAATAAGAACATCTCCCTGGAATCCAAACTGAAACTGCTGCATGCATTGGTCAGCTCCATTTTTCTGTAAGCATGAGAGACTTCGACCCTTATGGCAGAACTTGAACGGAAAATATAGGTAGTAGAGATGAGATACTTATGTAAAAATCCTGGGCATCTCCTACTTCGACCACATCACTAACACAGAGGTCTGCAACATCATCACCCAATGCGCTGGGTCATATGAAGACCTCCTGACGACCGTGAAGAAGTGCAAGCTGAAGTGGTATGGCCATGTAACAAGATCATCTGGCCTATCCAAGATCAGCCTCTAAAGGACAGTACAGTGGAAGAGGAGGAGAAGATGAGGTAGACAGAAGAAGAGATGGATTGACAACCTAAAAGAATGGACTTTGCGGAGACTCAAGCACTGACACACCATCGTGAGGGATGGAGATAGTTTGTTGATCATCAGTAATGGTGCCCCAATGACCAATGTGGTTATGGGAGTGGTGATGGTGAATATCTTAGCTGTGTGTTTTCCACCGTTCGTTTAAGCACTGAGAGGTTTATCTCTGAAATCTTTGGATAAAAAGAGGGGTTTGATATTTTCTTTTCTCATTAGCAGTTATTTATGCATACGTACACATCAAGGGTGAGATTTTCAAACCTCTTAGCATTGGCTAACTCTTCTCCCACTGAAGTTTAAAGGTGAAACTACCATTGATTTCAATGGCAGCAGAATTAAGCCAATGATGAGTTCTATTAAAAATACCACCCTAAATCCTCTAGAGCACCTTTCATGGCCTCCTATGGCTCCAAGGGGCATAAAGCCCTCCTTTTGCACAGTGTGGGAGACTACTTTTTTCCCTGAGATTTTTCAGTAATATTGTATGAAAGGCAGTGGGTTTCTTTCTTTCAGCTCCCCAGAGCCACCTGAACTCCATTGATTTCAGTGGACTTACACTAGCAAAAACTGAAGAAACAGTGGCTAATCAGGCCTGATACCCTCCTTGATCAGGTAGGACTGCATAGACAGCAAAGCACCCATTGGCATAGTCCCAAATACCTCTGGAAAATCTGATCAGGTTGATGTTTTGGGGGGGTTTTTTCCCCTGTCCTCCCTGAACTTTTACCTCTGTTTTCCGGGTCATTGTAGTCCTACCCTTTTTTTTTTTTTTTTTTATATAATCTCCTACACTACCTTTTTTTTCCCCCCCTTTGGGGCTGGGTTTTTTCTTTTAAATGTGTTTTTGATGCTTTTCTGCTCAAGTCTCTAGACTGTTTCTGCTCTGCTGTATATTGTTTATTTTCTTAACCTGAAAGAAAATAATTTAAATATTAGAGGATAAGTGCCAATTTTCAGATCTCTCTTTGCACTTGACAGCTAGATCTAACATCTCACCTTTCTGAGGTTACACCCTTAGTACAAGATTGAACTAGTATCCTCTTATCCTATAGTAATACCCAGCAGCTTCACCAACATTTGGCATAAAGCCAATCTCAATCTTCATTTGTCCATTTGAATTTCTCTTGTCGACTTTGTTGATTTTTTTTATTTTCTCCCCAACCTTCTCTCTCACTCCCCTCCCTTGTGGAAGGTTTCATGAATCTAAATAATTTGATTGATTAGAAAATTTCACTATTTTTTATCTTTTATCCCCAATTCCTAGTCTGTTTAAAAAATGACTTTCTGCTGCATCTGTTCCTCATAACTTCAACAGTTGATGTGTTATTAACCCTGAATGCCCATTGATTTCAATGTGTTTAAGTATATCACACATTAGTGCTTGAAATTAGTGTCTTTTGTTTCTTGTAAATGAAAAAATTTAATTTGGAGTTTGTCTAAACTTGTTTTTCCCTCTCTCTCGGTCTCCGACAATGGGATGCTCTTCAATATGTTGAGCTTCTTCAAAGAAAAGAAATTTCCCTTCTGCTTCATGGCAATCAGAGGTTAATTTAGGTATTACTTCCATCAACAAAGACTTGAATCAGGAGAGTCCCCCCATTCCCTTATATTGTGTAGATGTGCCATATGCCATCATTGCCTAGTCAATTGCTCATGTTCAGTAGTTGGCTCTTTTTGCTAAATGAGCTGCTTCTGTGAGTACCTAAGGGATACTGGTGCATCTAAAGAGCTGGCCATGTAAAAGCATAGTTTTTGCTAGATTGTTGAAGTCTTAAAAGGAAAATAATCCCATTTTTTGCAATACAGTAGAATAATCTTAGGTAGCACTGATCTGATGGAAACAAATATGCCAATCTTGATTAATAGCAGCTCATAGGGATACGTCGAGCTGGTAGATATTCACTTTCATTTCAGTGCTTTATATTTCAGCATAAAATTAATTGCCTTTAAATTTAAGCACAGTTCAAAGCATTAAAATTTATGAGACTGACTCGTTTAGCAGCCACAGGAAGCTGCATGTGAAGTGAAGAAACTGCCACACAGCAGGAAGCTTAGACTAACAGGAACCAATTCCTTTTT
Source organism: Lepidochelys kempii (assembly GCF_965140285.1). Lineage (NCBI taxonomy): Eukaryota > Metazoa > Chordata > Testudines > Cheloniidae > Lepidochelys > Lepidochelys kempii. The sequence continues at coordinate 23,984,837 of NC_136388.1, read as the reverse complement.
GAAATTGTGTATAAGCTGTTAGACCACACCATTTGTACCATTTAATGTGAGTGGGCCTGAGTTTTGCACTGAGATCCATGGCGTGGCTCTCTCATTGACTTAATTGGGAGTTGTATCCATAAATCTGACAATACCAAATGGACCCATCAGACATGCCATTTAACCTTTGTTTAGCCTGGTCCCTGGCAAGCCACGTGCTGCCTCTTCCATGGAGATCATCTGAATCGTACAGGCCTGGTGTTTCAAGGAGCAGGCTGGGTGGATTCTGCTCTTTTTTAAAGTTGTCTGTCAGCAATAACAAAGTGAACAGGTGGATATGGTCATCCCCTAAATATTGGGGTAGCTTTAATGACTACTGGTGACCTAGTGCAGAATTTAAAAAAAAACAAAAAACACTACTTTGAAAAAAAACTTTTTTTTTTTGAGGATTTCCGGCTAAACCAAGAATCTCCACACCGTGTGACTCCATTAGAGCAGAAATACACCTGCACAATTTTCCCCCCTTTAAGAATACAAAGGAATAATAGTGGCAAGGTCCATGCTTTAAAATATTACAGGTCCTAATGCCCATTAAGTATTTTAATGCACCTGTCGATTAATTTCTCTGGAGGGAGTTTACCCATATGAGGCCAAATCTGAAATTCTAGTTCAGGCCCATCTCTATTCATCAGATATCCCAGTATCTTGGCTAGTGCCATCCCTGAATTCACCCCAAATTAATCAAATACTGCCAGAGGATAATCTGCTGATCTAGTCAAGGGCGGAATGCCTATGGTGTACCCGTGCCATGTCTATTTACAGCACTAACCAGCCACCAGACACTCTCCAGTGTTTCAATATTTTTGTTGTCTTTTGTTATTTTGTAGCCTGTGGTGCCACCCCTGAGTGCAGCAAATGATTAATTTAGCTGATGTCAGAAGAAACAACATATTGATAGAGTGGAAGAAAAGGGAACATATAAAAGAAGACAGACTTGTTTTTGTTCTACCCGCATTCACTGCACACTAGCTATTCTACCAAAAGTCTCTAATCAGTCAATTTTACCCATTGACGCTGTATGAATTTCTCATTGTGATCCAGCTTCAGTCTAAAGTATCTAGTATTTTCCTATTGCTTCCTCACCTACTTCCAAAACGTCAATAACTACCAGTGAGGTGAGTTTAAAAATAATATACAAGCCAGAGGCCGGGACATGTTTAAATCACAGACAGGACATCCTTGAAAGACCATGCACTTCAATAGACTTTCTCCAGATCCACATCTATTTATTTCATGCTACGTAATTTATCTTCTCCATCCTGTGTCTGGGATTTTAGATGGCTTTGTCCTAGATGCAGAAGCCATAAGTGTCTCTTTTATCATAGAACTGGCATGACCTCAGCTATGAGGACAATAGGGACGTGAGCCTTCTCTCTCTCTCTTTTTTTTTTTCTTATCACATTTAAGTAGATTTAGCTGCTTACAGATTAAGTCTAATGAATTGGTTTTTTTCCCCTCTGTCCCCACATCTTTAGGGTTTGACCTGATGGGGAATTGGGGGGTAATGTAGTTTTTCTAGTTGAAATAAAATTACTGGTAATTAGTTTACACTATGATATAACTCCATTTTTCTAAAGCATCTCTAGCACCCACAACCTTCGGATAAAAAGGGCACTGATGAGCATCTTTTGATCTGGTTTCTCAAGCCTGGAACACAGTGGAGGGTATGCCTGGCAGCTTTGCAAGCTTGACAGTGTTGTCCGAGACAACAAGTCACAAGGGATGTGGTTTAATTAGGCTGCAACTTTATCAACTTCACTCACCTGGGAATTATCTGGCAATAATTAACACAGTGCTGGTCACTATTTCTTCCTTAATTGTTTCCACCTGGTAGAGGGCTGCTGTCAGCCCTCCATACCCAGTCCCTAGCCTATTACTGGGATCCCCACAGTCCTCCTTCGTATGAGAGTTAAAGGGCTGGGAAAAGGGGGCTGTCTTGTTGTACTCGTCATTAGGAGACCCAGCCCCATTCCATGGCTTCTTTAGGGAATCCCTTCCCCAAAGTCCACTTCCAGTTCTGGTTCATCAGGGAACTGGATCTGCTATGGGATTAGTATCTGCACTAGATGCCTCACACAAGGAGGTGCCAGCAACTAATTTGGCTGCCTCCCCCATTTGGTTCCCAAATTAAGAGTTTCCTCCTTGACATAGGCCAAAAATATATCCACTCCTCAGTTGGGGAGGTATACCCCATTGTCCCTGAATAGCTTAGGTACACCATACAGTATTTCCTGATGGATAACTACCGAGCCTCACTGTTCCCAGAGATTCACACGTCTTCTGGTCTTGTCAGCCCATGGAGGCCTGACTTCCCACCATATCCTCTGCAGCAGCATTTCAGACCAGTTTACAAGTCCCCACCAAGAGAAGGTTCTGCTTTCAATCTTTTAAAAAAAATCAAATCCTTTTCACCCAGGCAGGACTGGCTCTAGGCAACAGAAAAGCAAGCACGTGCTTGGGCTGGCACAATTCTAGGGGTGGCATTCTGGTCACTCTTTTTTTTTTGCTTGGGCAGTTGCACTCTCGGAGCTTGGGGTGGCAAATTTTTTGCTTAGGGCAACAAAAAACCTAGAGCCAGCCCTGCACCCAGGTGCACTATAATCATGTCAGGTGACTGCTTCCTGGCTGTCAAAGGGCATCTGCTGGTCCCAGAGCATGCCTCTCTTTCTGACGCCCAGCTGTGAACTCCAGTGCGAAGGGGCTGATGGTTTTCCTGAGCCCCACCAGTTTAGGTGGTGTCCTGGCCAACCCAGAAGAAAGGGGGAGACCCATAGAGAAACCACTATCCCTTTCTCCTGACAGTTCTCACTCACCAAAACCACAGGGAACCAAGTCAAACTCCAGTCAACCCAAGCAGGATTGTGGTTTGTGTAAGCAAAAGGACACTCAGCGTCTCTTAGAGGTTTGACTTTTAGCCCTGTCCATGGATGATACAGCAGGATGCATTTGAGCTTTGCTAAGAACAGGTTGAATTGGTACAGCAGCCTTTTATCCTAAAATGTGTGTGTTTTCTCCCCACCTTCCAAAAAACCCATCCCTTTTACATGCAATCTCTTCCTCCACCAATGAAATCCCACTTTCTATTGGCCTGGGTCTGTAGTACACACTCAACTCCCAGATCAGGCTCTAACAGTACACAACTCTAGCCTAGGAGAGCAAATGAAGAATATCCCATTTAATTGAAGATACTTTGCCTGTATAATTGCCCTGTATAATTACAGTATGATGACACTAGCGCGAACATTCTTGTTCTTCTGAACAGTGCTATGCTGCTCTTGAGTACTGCTAATAAGCACTCTTTAACATCATACGTGATCTTTAATGATTGTAAAGAATCCTAGTGAAGAGTTTGATCTTAAAGAAACTTCAGCATGAAAGCTTTCATGGATGACATACAGTTCTTAGGATAAATTACTGAACTCCAATAAACTAACATGAGATTGTCATGTAAGTATCCACACTGCACAAATGTCTCCAGTGAGTGCATATTTGCAGTGAGCTAAAGATATTGTCATTTAATCTGGGCCCCATCTTTTTCGTCCTCACTGTCAGTGACTTATTGTCTTAATGTACTTAAAAGTGCTATTTTGGGACTCTTTTCTGCCCCTTTCTGCTCATGGCTCTGATCAGTCAATCACTCAAAAAAAAAAAATCTTTTCACAGATCCTGGTGCTGTGATATCCAGCTGTAGGTTACTTTGTGTTTTAAGTAACACTGCTATCTTCTATGATTCTAACAGTCTGAATTTTCCCCAACTCAGGGGCCTAGATTTCTAATCTCCCCCCCCCCCCCCCCATGCTTGCTTTTTATTGCCCAAAGAGATAAAGGAATTAAGCTGAGAAGCTTTAAGACACTGTTTACTAAACTTCACCTCTGTTTAATGAACACTTCCCTCCAGTTTCCATAATGGGCTCTTTGTCTAGTTGAAAGAGAATAATACATTTTGCATACAGTTAAAATTCATTGTGTTATAGAAAATGCATTTACAAGTAACCTTGCTGGTATTGATATGGTATCTAGATTCCAAATATCATCAGCAATGATCCTTGTGCTGCAAATGCATTAGCTAGGCAAAAATACTGCCCCATAAAATCTTACTCACCCAGGCTATGAAACTAATAGGCAAGCATCTCAGCTACAAATTGTTTAAAACCTCCTCCAGGCCAGAAAAGACCAATATAGAATTCACAGTCACACACTCCTGTGTAGCATACACAGTAGTGAAAATCAATGGTACCCACTGGGATAATTCAAAGCAAAAATCCTTGTCAGGAGAAGACTGAATTTCACGGCATTCTTAGCATAGAAGTACAAAGTATGAAATACCTGCTAGCCTCTTACTTGTGGTTACTTAACCTAACCATGGGGATTAATATGACTTATCTGAACTGATGGTTACCTGAAAACATGGAATCAGGTGTTCAGTTCAAGAATCTGTTTCCTTCCAAGGATGGCTCTGGCCCATCAGAAAAAAATCTGAATAAATTTATTTGAAGCTGTTTTTTTGTAATTCCTATGCTGTAGGAAGGAAGGAAATAACTAGAACAGTAACCAAAACTATGTTAATTTTATTTAAATTTTTGGGAGCCATAAGATCTGTATGCAATCAACAACTAGCTTAGTTCTATTCTGCAAAGTAAGGGGCAGGATGTGAGGATCTAAATTTCCACTGGGGAATTATCTGTAGTCAACCTAGTTAAAGCGCTTTGTGTTGTCAGGTAACTAGCTATCTTTATAATATAGGATGATAAAAGGCAACCTACCGAGAGTAGGAGACTGTGGACCTGATTCTCCTATCACCAATCTTACACCTGAATAACTCCATACCCTTTACTGGAGTTGCACCTGATTCCCTAGTGACTGAGCTCAGAATCAGGTTTGAAAGCTCATAGTGTATTAGAATAATTAGTAGCTATAGTTTCTATGTCCCTGTTTTCATTTCACAAAACTTAAAAGGCAGAAGATCTAAACAGAAGAACTTGGAGGACAATTTAATGTCACTTAAATGTTATTGTCTAATTATTTTGATGCTCTAAATAGAGAGAGATGGACCAGAACCACCAAGTTCAGAGGTGGATGTGACTTGTGGAAGATCCAAGGTTTTGCTTCAGTCTTAATATAGTGAGGTGGCAGCTTGCAAGTTGAGTGATCAAATGTTGATCTAGACCAGGGACAGGCAAACTTTTTGGCCTGAGGGCCAGATCGGGTTTCCAAAATTGTATGGAGGGCCAGTTAGGGGAGGCGCAGCCTCCGCAAACAGCCAGGCATGGCCTGGCCCTCAACCCCTATCCAACCCCCGCTGCTTCTCAACCCCTGGCAGCCTCCATCCAACCACTCCTTCTCCCTGAACGCCCCTGGAACCCCTGCCCCTGACTTCCTCCTGCCACCCCATCCAACCCCCCTCTCCTTCCTGACTGCCCCCCAGGACTCCTGCCCCCATTCAACCCCCCTGTTTCCTGCCCTCTGACTACCCTGCCCCCATTCAACCCCCCTGTTTCCTGCCCTCTATCCAACACCACCCCCACCCCCTTACCGTGCTGCCTGGAGCACCGGTGGCTGGCGGTGCTACAGCCACGCCACCGTGCAGCACAGAGCACCGAGTCAGGCTGGGCTTGCAGTTGCACTGCCCCAGGAGCTTGCAGCCCCGCTGCCCAGAGCATTGTGCCGACAGCGCAGTGAGCTGAGGCTGCAGGGGAGGGGCTGGGGCGAGCCTCCTGGGCCAGGAGCTCTGGGGCCGGGCAGGAGGGTCCTATGGGCCGTAGTTTGCCCACCTCTGATCTAGAGGTCATTGATTAGACCCAGGTTTTTGATTCGGGTCCTTCTCTAATATGTAACCAAAGTGATTTTCACTGCCCTGACACTTACCTGAATTATACATCCATCAATATTCGTGCGAGTCACCTTTTCTGGGCCATTTGAGTGAAATGAAGGCATGAAAATAGAGGTTTTGAATGGAATAGCTCTTTCATGCTATTGGTGTGTTTGACAGCTGTGATGACACTCATGCTAAAACAGAAACCAGGAAAACTGAAGCTGAGATGTTTCAAGATGTATATTTTAACAAATTGAGACAACAGTTACCCTGAGATGTACCCAAAATCTCAGGGTATCTGTTGTCTCAATTTGTTAAAATATAATCTTATACATAATCTTAATTAGCTCTGTGGTGTGGCTGTGTATAAATAAAATGGGGACTCCTACAAACTCCTGATTTTTAAATTTCAGCAAAACCTTTGTTCACATTGTAAGTGTTTAAAATGTCAACTCCTTAATTTTTACTCAGAAAAAATATCCTTCATTTTCTGCTATAAATGAGTCAAAGTTAAATTGAAATATTTGTCTCAGCTGTTTTCTTCCAAACATCCTTATATTAGGTGTAACCCTTCTGCCAGGCAGAGTTGACAGCAACAAGGGCCAGGTTCAGGACCTAGGGGTTCCCTTTTCAACAATACAATGCAAAACTGGCTCAAGCCCCCACCCACTGACCTGGAAAAATTACACACGCGCACACACACCCCTGAGCACCTCAAAGAGGCAATACTTCCCCTCTTGCAAGCACAGAGTCTCAGTGTAGCAAAAAAATCTTTTACAGGAGGTAAACAACTCAGCATTAAATTGGGATAATACCACAACTAAGGTTCATAAACGCAAACCATGAACCAGAAGGCCCACCCCAAGTAGATTGGGACGTGTCCTTTCCCTTTGGGTTCTTAAGTCCAGCAACCCAAAATCACCCCACTCACAGTTGCTTTCCTTGGTCAGTACAGCTCTAGACTTCAGCAGTTTAGTTGCAGAGTTCACCTCCCAGCCTGGGTGGAAGTGGAGGGGAAGTATGGAGGCACCTTACACGCTCTGCTGCTCAGGCCCTCAAAGACTGATTGCCATGCCTCTCTGTGGGGTTCTGCTCCAGTCTTCACCGCCAGCTGCTCCTCTGCCCACATCTCTCCACCAGTCATGCCTCTCTAGCAGCTGCCAAGGCCTCTCTGCTAGCGGTTCACTAATATGTCTTCAGCTCCCCACCTAAATAACACAGGTCTTAGTGATTTCCGCTGTTAGGAGGGGAGACTCACTGCTGGTGCACCTTGATTAGTCTTCTTGCATTAGAACCACTAGCCAAAAGTAGATCTAATGCTTAGACCTAGGTATCCATGATTTCAGTTCTGCAGCATGTAACAAATCTTTTAACTGAGACTAAATTAGCTCTGTTATTACACAGTGGAGAGAGGAAGTGTCAAAGTGGTGTTTGGGGCCCACACTAACAGGTACAAATACCTGGCTCCAACCGCTCAATTCACTAAGCTAGTGCTGCTTAGTTGAGGGTGAGTCCCTTAGTCATAAAATGCCAATTACAGTTCTACTGTCCTTGATTCACATAACAGGATAACAACCCTTTATTGCTCCTGCCCCAATAACAAAGACTGGGAATCCCACAGCAGCCACAATGACCATTTGGGCAAGCAGTCCCATCATGCTAGGCAGGGTTGGTGTGCCCACGCAAACGAGATCAGCCCCTGAAGTCCTTTTCCACAGCTCACCACCAGATGTTAGGGGAGAGCTCATTCTGACTCTGCTTACATAGCTATTATATGCTATTAAATTAAGTTGCCACATTTGGCTACCCCAAAATTTATTCAAATAAATATTTTGTGCATTCCTGTACAATGGCAAAGCTTGTGGTGCCAACTGTATGCAGTTAAATGTGTATCTACACAATTTATTGGCTCAAGTGCTAAGAAAAACATACTGATCAGTTGGCTTCCTCTCATTAAAAGTTAATTGGTTTGACATAAGTTTCCTGCATAGGAAACTGTTGGGTACTTAGTAATCATTGGGAAAGAGACAAATCACACACACACAGAGAGCACTTGGGAAACAAAAGAATAAGAGAGGACATTTTTTATTTTTACATATGCCATATTCATTTGATGGTCGTATGATCTCCCTAATGTTGACTCAGATGACTCTGGAAAAAAAAATAAAAAATACCTACTTAAATTTTTTATTTTAATGAGCCTCTGAAATTTTTTAACTGTTTTAAAAAACAAATTTAATGGGATTCCATGCTGTTAGCGATACTGTGATTAAATTTAGATAAGTTGCCTTATCTTTGGTTAAAATCACAGAGCAAAAAACTGCATATATACCAACGGCATGTAGTACACTGACACTTTTATTATGGATAACTTTCCCTGAAGTTGGTGCCTGAGGAATTTGTCACTTTCTCAGATACTGTACAGATCCTCTTGATGAACCTATATTAAATAACGTGCAGAAAGGAAGATAGCAAGGAACCCAATTTGTGATCTTGGTCTTTAGAAAATGGGCACAATGGAGGAGCAACCTCACTGCCCAGTTAGGGTTCCTCCCTATGGTGCATGTGGAATAGGGGCAAGTTCAGCATTTGCAGTATGCTCCCTCTTTCCACTGACCTCATGGAACTACATCCACGGTGCCTCTGTGGCACTGGAGGGCATGTGCTCGCATAGGAACATGCTTCTTCGACCAATCCTGCAGGACAGAGCAGTGCGAGCTAAGCCACTCTCTTGCTGTATTAGTTTGTGGTGATTTCCCCTCTGCAATGTCCTTATTGGTGGTGAAGGGGAGGGGATGACTCTGGGGCAACCATAATACGAATAGTTCCTAGAAGCAGGTATCCTACAAGGGCCACTTGTGGTAGGCCCAGAAGTCAGTTGAGACAGTAGGCACCTATGTGAATGACTCTTACAACCTCAGATCCCCTGAGAGCCATGCAGATCTTTGGGGTAAAATCAGTGAAAATCCCAATGTCTTCAATGGAAGACAGACCACATCCCTACCTCAAAGGAAGAATGAGTAGAAAACTGAGCTGAAATTCATCTTGAGGGGTTTCTTCTCTCATAAGCAGGCTCTTTCCATTGTGGGGTGAACTGAGCCCTCAGTGGCTGATTCTGCCCATATTGAAGTCGGTGGCAAAACTAACACTTCAGCACATTGTATTGTGAAACAACAGCGGCATGAGTCTGAACTGCTCAGACGAGGGAGCTAATATTTCAGCAGCTCTTTGAAAAGGAGAACAGAACTCCAATAATTATATTCTCTAGAACCATCAACTCATGGATCTCAATCATTTTACATACATTAAACAAGGCTTTCAAACTTTCTCTAGTGTAGAGATGTATTATCTGCCCCATTTTACAGTTAGAAATTCACTGTCTCCATCTGTATCTCAACGTTTTTGAAGTGAGATAACACCAGTCGGGTAATGCAGTATGCTGCTGGAGGCAACAGCACTTCTTGGAGGGCGGTGAGGCATTTGGTCTGCATCCAAGGTATACAGATATCTTATGCTTTACATAACAGTAGCCACCTTCTTCTTGGGATTTGTTAACTAGGTCACTTTATGGTATGTCATTACTAGAGCTGTCCACGAACCAAAACTTCCATTTTGTGGGACATTCTGCAATTTCAGAATTTCTTATTAAAATGGAACACAATTTTGAAATTTCCCTCTTTGATTTTCACTCTACAACCAAAGAGAACTTTCTTTATTTAAAGGCACCTAAAACAGAGCTTTCTGAAGACCAATTCCTTCTATCATTTCTGCTATAACCAAAAAGCTAGCAGAAGCTATGGCTTGGCAAGAAGTTAGATTTTTTTTTTCAGGGGAGAGATGTGATTTTGGTTGAGTTTTGAATGCTTTAAAACTTGTCTGTGAACAGGGGAAGGGAAAAACCTATTGGTGTTTTTTTTTGTTTGTTTTAAATGCCTACTTCACAGAGAGAACCACATTTTCCCATGACACCTTCAAAAGATGTGCTGGCTAAAGTAATGTGGTTGAGATTAAAACTGGCTGTTTCCAGAAAGCCACTCCTGGTTTGGCATCCAAGAGGGACTGATGGTGTGGAACATGTATCATTCATTTAAAATAAGGTTGTTCTTAGAAAGTTGATGGTCTCCTAATACTTAGGAACATGGATTACTCTTTAGAAATAGTATTTCTGTTAATGTTTTTCTCTTTGCTTTTCAAAAGAACATTTTACTATTGCAAGCCATTCTAGAACATATGTTGCTTTGAACAATGGACCAACTGTTAATATGCTATCACCAGTATGCTGCAATATCTTCTGGCCACATCCTGTGGGGGTGCTGAGTGCCCCAATTTCTACAGACTTCACTGGAAGTTGAGGGCCCTCAATTCTTTGGAGAATTAATCACTTACTGTGTAGAGAAGGTCATACAAGCTGAAATTGTGTTGAATATCACCTTGTTCTGTCCTTGTAATGTGCTTATATATTCATCAGAACCTATTCTGATCATGTAGAGTTGCACACAAGGGACCAAATTCTGCTCTCAGTTACTCACACAAGTCTTCTGAACTCACTTACACTCATGGAACCCGAAAAAAGAGAGAGAGAGTGTGTGTGTGTAAATGTTGCTCAGGCCCAAGGTTGATTTATGTTGCTCAGTATTATAGACTGAGGCTTTAAGGCTGGAAGGGACCATCATGATCATCTAGTCCAGGGGTAGGCAAACTACGGCCCAGGGGCCACATCCAGCCCTCTAACCGATTTCAGGTGGCCCTCAAGCTCCTGCTGGGGCAGCAGGATCAGAGGCCACTCTGCGCACACATCCCGAGGCTCCCAGAAGCAGCAGCAAGTCCCCGCTCTGGCTCCTATGCTTAGGGGCAGCCAGGGGCTGGACGCACTGCCCCTCCCCAAGCACCACCCCTGCAGTTCCCATTGGCCAGGAACTTGGCTAATGGAAGCTGCAGGGGGGGTGCCTGTGGACGGGGCAGCTAGGGTGACCAGATTAAACAGAGAAAATATCAGGACACGTGGGGGAAGAAAAAAAAAAGCGGCCAGAGTTGCCGAAGCAAAAAACAAACAAACAAACAAGCCGGAGTGGCCAAAGCCGCAGTATTGGGACAAATGGCATCCCGAGCGTGCATCGATTGGGATGCAGGACAAAGACCCAAAAATCGGGACAGTCCCGATTTTATTGGGACATCTAGTCACCCTAGGGGCAGCATGCAAAACCTCCTGGCTGAACCTCCATACAGGAGCCGGAGAGGGGACATGCTGCTGCTTCCAGGAGCCGCTTCAGGAAGCACCTCCTGGAGCCTGCACCCCTGACCCCCTCCCATGCCCCGACCCCCTGCCCCAGCCCTGGTCCCTCTCCCAGAGCCCCATCCCACACCCTGAACTCATTTCTGACCCCACCCCAGAGCCCTCACCCCTCCCCCGGGCCCCAACCTCCTCCTGCTCTCCAAACCCCTTCATCCCAGGCTGGAGCACCCTCCTACACCCCAAATCCCTCATCCCCAGTCTCACCCCAGAGCCCACACCTCCAGCCGGAGCCTTTCCCCTCCCTCCCCCCCGCACCCGAACCCTCTGTCCCAGGCAGCCAGAACCTTCACCCCTTCCTATACTCCAATCCCAATTTCATGAGCATTCATGGCACACCATACAATTTTCATACCAAGATGTGGCCCTTGGGCCAAAAAGTTTGCCCACCCTGATCTAGTCTGACCTCCTGCACATCACAGGCCACAGAACCTCACCCATCCACTCCTGCAATAGGTCTATAACCTCTGACTGAGTTACAGGAGTCCTCAAATCTTAATTTAAAGACTTCAAGTTACAGAGAATCCACCATTTACTCTATTTCACACCAGCAAGTGACCAGTGAAAAAATCCCAGGGTCTTTGCCAATCTAACCTGGGAAAAACTCCTTCCTGAGCCCAGATATGGTGATCAATTAGACTCTGAGCATGAGCAAATCAAGCTCAAGTCTCTTCTCATAAGGTAGGTTCTCCATTCCTCTGATCATCCTAGCAGCTTTTCTCTGCACCTGATCCAATATGAATTCATCTTTCTTAAACATGGAGGCAGCAACCGCGCACAGAATTTCAGATGAGGTTTCACCAACACCTTGTACTAGGGTAATAACACTTCCTTATCTCTACTGGAAATACCTCACTTGATGCATCGTAGGATTGCATTCGCCTTTTTCATGGTCACATCGCATTGGCGGCCCCTAGTCATCCTTTGATCAACCAATACTCTCAGGTCTTCCTCCTCCTCTGTCACTTACAAATGATACATCCCGAGCTTATAGCACAAATTCTTGTTGTTAGTCTCTCTCAAATTTCATCCCACCCATTTCTGTTACTCTAGTTTTCAAGGTCATCTTGTATAATATTCATTCCTCCTCCATACTGGCAATACATCTCAACTTTGCATCGTCTGAAAATTTTATTAGTATGCTCCCACTTCTTGTGCCAAGGTCATTTTAATGAAAATGTTAAATAAGATTGGTCCCAAGATTGAGCCCTGAGGAACTGCACTAGTAATCTCCCTCCAGGTCTAATGGTTCACCTTTCAGTGTGTCCTGCTGTTGTCTTCCCCATTAACTAGTTCCTTACCCACTTTTCAATTTTTGTGTTAATCCCCATCTTCTCCAATTTAATAATTTCCCATGTGGAACTATATCCAAATGCCTTACTGAAATTCAAAGTATTACGTTCTTGGCAGTAGTTGCTATTCGAAAAGCAGGGCGGAATTTTTTTATCCTATTTTAAATATTAAAACTTTTTGAAGCCTCCTGTGCTCTTGTTTTTCCACGGTAGAAGAATGTTTTCCTTAGTGTGGATATAAATAGTCTTTGTCACTGAAACACTTAAGTTCTGGATCAATCCACAGCTATAGCATGCGTTGTAAAAGTCAGAGGAGTGGCAAAAATTTTAATGAGTGGGAAAACCCCACATATACAGCATCTTGCAACTTCACTATGGGCCCATTGTTCAGAATAGAAACTATTACTGGTTCTTTACCATGAAAACTGGCATGTATATTCCAATGAGCAGCTCTCTCCCCAACTTGCCATCCAGTAGGTTTTCAGTCAGCACAGCAGCTCTGTCAACATGAGTCCCAGTGCCAGCTCAGAATCAGATTTGGCTTGTTAACTGTTGAACACTTTGTGTGACTATGCCAAGAAAAACATTCACTGTCCAAAAGCTTACGTCCACCCTGCTTTATCTGTACCAGGGAGATCCAGAGTGGTCACCAATCGAGCACGGCAAAATGAACACTCGTATGAGCCTGTGTTCTGACCATGAGGGGGTCTGTGGAGCAGCCTCTCTAGGGGTTTTGGGTGGAGCGAAGATTGAGGTGGATTTCTTTCACCTCATGTTCCCCTAGCTGAACACCGATTTTTCTGGCGGGTGCCAATGCATGGCACCTGGCCATAACTCTGCACAATTGGTTGATGACCTTTTTCCAGACCAACAGCTTTAATTATGAACCCTATAAATAACATGGCCAAGCTGAGAAAGGGCACTGCTTTCTACATCTACACTTGATTCAACTTCCCTTTGATACTGGCTTATGAAGTTTGGTTAAACATTAAATAACATTGTTTGTTTATTTTTCTTCAGTTAAGAAGTAATTGATCTTCCTGGCATTAACAATTATAAACCAAAGTGCCAAAGCTTTTTGGTTGTTTTTTAAAGCAATTCAAGTAAAGTAAACTACCGCTGTTGATAATATCAGTTAACTCACGCATTTAACTCAAATTAATTGCAATTAAACAAATTAATTGCAGTTTTAATCCCACCGTTAAACAATAGAATACCAATTGAAATTTATTAAATATTTTTGGATGCTTTTCTACATTTTGAAATATATTGATTTCAGTTTCAACATTGAATACAAAGTGTACAGTGCTCACTTTATATTTTTGATTACAAATATTTGCTCTGTAAAAATGATAAACACAAGAAATAGTATTTTTCAATTCACCTCATACAATACCATAATGCAATCTCTTTATTGTGAAAGTGAAACTTACAAATGTAGATTTTTTTTTTTTTGTTACCTAACTGCACTCAAAAACAAAACAGTGTCAAACTTTAGAGCCTACAGGTCCACTCAGTGCTACTTCTTGTTCAGCTAATCACTAAGACAAACAAGTTTATTTACATTTATGGGAGATAATGCTGCTGGCTTCTTATTTACAATGTCACCTGAAAGTGAGAACAGGAGTTCACATGCACTTTTGTAGCCGGCATTGCAAGGTATTTACGTGCCAAATATGCTAAACATTCATATGCCCCTTCATGCTTCGGCCACCATTCCAGAGGACATGCTTCCATGCTGATGACGCTGATTAAAATAAATGTGTTTAATTAAATTTGACTCCTTGGGGAAGAATTATATGTCTCCTGCTCTGTTTTACCCGCATTCTGCCATGTATTTCATATTATAGCACTCTCAGATGATGACCCAGCACATGTTGTTCATTTTAAGAACGCTTTCACTGCAGATTTGATAAAACGCAAAGAAGGTACCAATGTGAGATTTCTAAAGATAGCTACAGATTTAAGGTTTAAGAATCTGAAGTGCCTTCCAAAATCTGAGAGGTACGAGGTGTGGCACATGCTTCCAGAAGTCTTAAAAGAGCAACACTCCAATGCGGAAACTACAGAACCTGAACCATCCAAAAAGAAAATCAACCTTCTGCTGGTGGCATCTGACTCAGATGATGAAATACATCGGTTTGCACTGCTTTGGATCGTTATCGAGCAGAACCCCTCATTGGCATGGACGCATGTCCTTTGGCATGGTGGTTGAAGCATGAAGGGACATATGAATCTTTAGCGTATCTGGCACATACATATCTTGCTACACTGGTTACAATGGTGCCATGTGAACACCTGTACTCACTTTCAGGTGACATTATAAACAAGAAGCGGGCAGCATTATCTCCTGCAGATGTAAACAAACTTGTTTGTCTGAGTGACTGACTGAACAAGAAGTAGGACTGAGTGGGCTTCTAGGCTCTAAAGTTTTACATTGTTTTGTTTTTAAATGCAGTTATTTTTTGTACATAATTCTACATTTGTAAGTTCAACTGCCATGATAGAGATTGTATTACAGTACTCGTATGAGGTGAATTAAAAAATACTATTTCTTTTGTTTTTATAACACAAATATTTTTAATCAAAAATAAAGTGAGCACTGTACATTTTATATTCTGTGTTGTAATTGAAATCAATATATTTGAAAATATAGAAAAATATTTAAATAAATGGTATTCTATTGTTTAACAGGGCAATTAATTGCAATTTTTTTAATTGCTTGACAGCCATAAATAAACAAACCTTTAATGAAAGATAGGAGATGAAGAAAAAAGAAATATTACATGATTTAATGGTAGACTGTCCAGGAAATAGGACCCAAAAAGCAGTGATCTATAATGATAGGAAATAGAAAGCTAGTAACAAGAGTATGTGTAAGTTAAAACTTTCAGAAAGACTTTGTGCCCCAAAACAGCAAATGTTTTTAAATTGTATGCTTATAGCAAGAATTATAAAACAATTTAATTTTCAAAATTACAGTAAGTGTGTATATAATAGAGGGTGTGTCTGTGTGTGTATATATAACACAAACCTGTGCTTTTTAAGGCAAGATTTTTTTTTAGATAACTTTTTTGATACCACTCCAGTATTCTAACAGCAAGTGTCGTGGTTTTGCCATAAATCCTCCAGTTGTGTATTTTTGCGCCACTTTCTGATGGTCCCCCAGCTTGAATGCTGTTGACTTTGCAAGTGGTTTTTCTTGATAAGCTGAATTTGTGTGCATTGGCAATTTCACTAGTGTAGCACTTCCGTACAAAGATCAAACCCAGATCTATTGGGCATTTCAATATTTGTTACTCAGAACTTGTGATCAATACCAGTGGAACGTTTGTCATTATTGCAGAGGTGGGCAAACTATGGCTCGCAGGCCACATCCAGCCCGCGGGACTCTCCTGCCCGGCCCCTGAGCTCCTGGGCCGGGAGGCTCACCCCTGGCCCCTCCCCTGCTCTGCCCCTTCCCCTGCAGCCTCACCTTGCCACGCCGCCAGCGCAGTGCTCTGGGTGGCGGGCGGTGAGCTCCTGGGGCAGCGCAGCTGCAGAGCCTGGCCTGACCGGGTACTCTGAGCTGTGCTGTGCGTGGCTGGCTCCAGCCGGGTGGCACGGTTGTAAGCCACCAGCCACCAGTGCTCCAGGCAGCGCAGTAAGGGGGCAGGGGAGTTCGGGGGCAGGGGTGTGGATGGGGTCGGGACGGTCAGAGGGCAGGGAATGGGGGGTTGAATGGGGGCAGTCAGGAAGGGTAGGGGGGCAGTCAGGGGAGAAGGGGTGGTTGGCTTGGGCAGAGGTTCCAGGGGGGAAGTCAGGAAGGGGAGGAGGGGTTGGATGGGGCAGTCAGGAGACAGGGGATCTTGGGATGGTCAGGGGACAGGGAGGGGTGGATGGGGCAGGGGTCCTGGGGGCAAGAAGCAGGGGGGGTCAGATAGGGGGCGGGGACCACTCCACTCCACGCCATGCCACGCCTGGCTGTTTGGGGAGGCACAGCCTCTCCTAACTGGCCCTCCATACAAGTTTGGAAACCTGATGCGGCCCTCAGGCCAAAAAGTTTGACCCCACCCCTGCATTATTGATTCCTTCAGTGCTTCAGTAGTGCAAAACACAACTGAGGATGGAGGTCCTTGCCATTATGGGACCAGAACAAACACATGACAGATGTGTATTAAACAACTTAACTAACTACTGGAGGGTGCTCAGATAGTACAGGGATGAAATCCTATGTAGAATAGAATGGAATAGATCATGGGACTCATGGCACAGCTCTGGTGAGGCATAGGATGGCTTTAAGCCTGCAGGATGAATATGGCCTATATGGTTTGTCCTGTTTTTAATCAGGATGAGCAATGAAGTGATTAGTTTTTCATGGCTAAAGTATTGTTATGTACTGAAATCAACAGTCAAATGTCTTTCATGTGTTTATTTCAAACACACAATTGTGCATGGCTTGTGTAATTATTATGGAGAGATAAAGCAGTCTTCTTAGTCTTTAAGCCTTATTATCAGCCACCTATTCAGCTTCATCAAAATGAAAACAATATACTTAAAACTGCACATGCCAGATCTTATCCCAGTGTAGACAATTGCTGGAAGGTTAAAGTCAGATTACATACACAATTTTCAAATATGAGGGTTCAAATATTGAGTTGTTTTCTTCCATTTGAAGTATTTTCCTAATGCCTATTTGGCTCCCCATGTCTCCAAACTAGAGTGACCAAGAAACTTCACATTGGCTTATTTCACTTGGTCCTATCAAGTAGTGGTTCCTTTAGCTATTTTGGGGGATAATTCAAGATCCATCATGTGCTTGAATTTGCTATTTAAATCTAAAGCCTGCATGACATTCTTCTGGGACTAATGACTTGTTTAAAGCTATCTACCGTTCCTAATGTTCCCAAGAGCAATGGGTCACTAGCCACAGAACTAGCATGGCAACAAAGCTACAAACCTCCGCTACTTAGATTCTTAAATTATGGGCCTTACTGGATAAGTGTGGTAGCTAAGGATCATGCAGTATCGGAGATATGCCTCAGTAAAGCCAGTGCTCTATAGTCTGCTGTCCTCCACACATCAGCTGCACAAATGTAGTGGGTCCTGTATGTAAAATGTTTACTGCTGATCCTGAAAAAACTCACACACCTGAATAGTTTTACTCATGTGAGTAGTCCATTAGCATTAATTGAGCAACTTACTTGCATAACTGACCTTGTGCTGCGGATTTCTTATATAGTCTTTATGGTAATGAACATTTCTTTTCATAACATTCTCTAAAGAAAATTATTTAATTTAATTTAAAAGACTCCACTTTCAAAACAGGCATGGAGAAAAGGAAAGGAAGAAGATGGAAGGTTGGTGATATTACAGAGACAGAGTTAGAACATGAATGATCCTAAATGAATCACCAGAAACCATACAATGACACCTTAGTTTTGGACTTTGTGGGCTTATAAAAAATAGCTTTTTAAAAAGCATTCTAAGAAGATACTTTCCCCAGAAGAATAGAATTATGTCTGTTCAGATTTACATTAATTCCAGCTTAACAAAGTTCTTCCAGTAAATATCTGTTAAATACAAAAAAAAAATACACAGTATAATGCACCACTGTGAGTGCAAAATCAGTGAAGAGCCTTGTGGTTAAGACCATTGACTGGGCATCAGAACCTCTGGATTTGTGTCTCTGCTCTGCCAAAAACTCCCTCTGTGACCTTGGGCAAATCATTTAATCTCTGTCTCTACATTCCCTATGTGTAAAATGGAGATAACATTCCCTTTTCTCCACCCTTTCTCTATTTATGTTGCAAGCTCGCCTGGGCAAGGGCTGTCTCTTAGGCATTTGTTCAGTGTCTGGCACAACAGGGCTTTGATTTCAGGTGGGGCCTCTCAGCACTGGTGTAATACAATCAATAAAATCAGTACTCAAACTTAAAGCTTCCCTGGCAATGCTAACTCCTCCATCTAGCATAGTATGCTGATTTGCTACTCGCTTCCAGTAGACCCTCACAACATGCTATCGTGTTTCTGCTTTTTTCATAACATGCTCAGTGGAGGATTTTCCAAGAAACCTGCTGCCCTGCATCCAAGATTAGAATTTGGCCCTTTGTCTCTAGTGGTAACAGCACAAAGAGACAAAATATGTTGCAAACTGGCTCTCCCCTTCAGAGGCTGTGCTGCACTGTTACCTTTTCTTAGCCTGCAACAATGCAAATGAACAGTTTGGTTTTAATTTTTTATTTATTTATTTACTGCAGTTGTATAAATAGAATGTTTGTTCTTTGTAATTAATTTCTACAAGATATGGTAAATATTAACTCCTAGGGGGGGCACAATCTATACATTGTATAGCACAGTGTTTTTAAAACTGGGGTCCGTGAACCCCTGGGGGGTCTCCAGGCCCCACTGAGAAGCTCCTCCCCATCCCTCCCAGGCATGCCTCCAGCACGCTGGGGAACAGGCTTACCTGTCCTGGCTGTCCTTACCATGTCCCTGGGGTGGGGGACAAGGGGTCTCCATTCGCTGCCCCTGCTCCAAGCGCCAACTCCGCAGCTCCCATTGGCCAAGAACTGGAGGTGGTGCCTGCCTAGGAGCCACTGTCGGAGGGATGTGCTGGTCATGTCCCGAGGGAGTGTCCCAAGGTAAGTGCCTCACCCTAGCCCGCACCCCCTCCTGTACCCCAACCTCCTGCCCCAGCCTGGTGAAAATGAGTGAGGGTTGGGGAGAGGGAGCAACGGCGAGAGGGGGGATGGAGTGAGTGGGGGTGGGGTCTTGGAGAAGGGGTGGGACAGGGGCATGGCCCCGGGAAGGGGCAAGGGCTGTGCGGAGTGGTATCTTGGGGGTCCCCAACAATTTTTAAACCAAAATGGGGGTCCTCAGTTGCTAAAGTTTGAGAACCCCTGGTGTAGCACATTCCAACTGCTAGTTGTATGATTAACATGTGAGGCATTCATTCTGTTTTTCAGTGAGTGTATAGAGAAATGTAGAACATTACACAGATGAATCCCAAACACCTCTTATATAACATTATCCATTGAAAGATCTATTCTGCACCCAGCCATCTCTCTCTCTCACATCCAAATATTCTCATTACTGCAATCTAAGATTTTTTGAGGTCAAGTTCACAAAGGTCAGGACCATCCCAATATTGAATTTCCTCTGGCAGTGTTACTTTGCCTAGTTGCACACAGTACGCTATATGTGAATAACCAAGAGTAATACATTACGGTTCCAAGTTAGCAAGAGGGAGAAGTAGCAATTCAATAATTATGCACCAAATTAACTAAGCAATGAAAGGACAGTTTTGGCATTTCCTGAAGGCCTCAGCTGCCGGCAGACTTGTCTAGAATAAGTCTGAGTGCTGTGGGGAGAAAGGACCGTTAAGGAGTACCCTACCATGATCAAACTGAATCCAGCCGTGACTATGTTCAAGTATAAAGGTTCTGTGTCCAGCTTGTTCGTGTAAAGTCTTCCCTCCATAAGAGTTTCTTCCTAAGATCGACCCACAGTCTGGGGAGACTGGAGAGGAAGAAATTGTTAAAAGACAACTCTCGAAGAAAAGAGAAGACAGGTGAGTGGTAGTTGGAGGGGAAGGTGGGGACTAAGGATAGAGGCTTTTTTTGTTGTTTTTTTGGGGGGGGCAAGCAGGAGAAACAAGAGTGTGCTTATAATGTGAGTGGAAGGAGACAGATTGATACCAACTGTACGTCTTCCTCCTTGCCCTCCGACACTTGCAGTAGCATGGACATTGTGTGGAGAGAATCACAGAGAGGGACAGGAATAAAGCAACATTGACTCAACAGTCTGCATCTAACAGAACTTTGGTCAAAGTACCATGTTTTCTACTCCTTTAATCTCTTCTTTAGGTGGGAAAATGGAGGCGATGATGCACATTAAACACACAACAGTAGGCCTCTGTCACTAAATTAATGATTTTTTTTGGACAGGATGTTCAATCAGTCCAAGTAACTCACCATAATTGTGAGCAGAAAAGAACTCTCAGGTTTCATCAAAGTGTAGCTTTCATATTTGTGTGTAAAGTCCTGGTTTCTGCAACACTCAGGAAAACAAACACCTGGAGGGCTGCACTGCCTAGCAAAGTGGCTTAAACAAACTCAATATTGTGAGGTAGGAAAGAGCAGAAGTGCTACAACCAGAGGAATACATGATACACATAATGGGAGTGGCAGTGTGCTACCTACCATTGTCATCACGGATTTTCAAATAGAGGCGGTGTAAACATTCCGCGCATTCCCAAAGTTTGTTCTACTCTTGAGTTTTCATTCTCAAGAGATTTCCAAATATATATGAAAATGTTGACATGTCGATACAAGATTTATGATACGCCTCTTACCCCAGGATGAGTCTCCTTTGTTCTTGTAAGCTATATGAATAAAAATGTCAAATCTTACGGTAAATTAGCATTTTGGCACCTTTTTATATAGTAAATAACCCTTCTAGCACAGGGAGTTCTCCCTGGATTTCTGTGCTATTCTCACATAAAACAAGAATCTGGTGAGAATAAGCTAGCCTCAGCAAAGACAGATGTCTCTTGAGTGCTCAGGATGAAGGTAGAGACTTTGGGTGGTGAAAGGGAAGGAGTGGAGTGTGGATGGGGTGCTGAATGACTTACCTGCTCATTTCCTGGCTGTTCCTTTGTGGAGGCTGCAGCAGGGCAATCCTAAATCTAACAACATTTTTGGGTGGAATTGTTTATCTTGTTTATTACTTTGGAGGATAGGATTAAAATTCGAAGTGATCTGAAGTAAATAGGATGAAATTCAATAAGGACAAATGCAAAGTATTCCACTTAGTAAGGAACAATCAGTTGCACACATACAAAATGGGAAATGACTGTCTAGGAAGTACTGCAGAAAGGGATCTGGGGTTCATAGTGGACAATAAGCTAAATATGAGTCAACCCTGTAACACTGTTGCAAAAAAAGATAACATCATTCTGGGATGTATTATCAGGAGTGTAGTAAGCAAGACAGAAGTAATTCTTCCACTTTACTCCAGGCTGATTAGGCCTCAGTTGGCATATTGTGTCTAGTTCTGGGTGCCACATTTCAGGAAAGATGTAGACAAATTGGAGAGAGTCCAGAGAAGAGCAACAGAAATGATTTAAAGGTCTTGCAAAGGTGACCTATGAGGGAAGATTGAAAAAACTGGATTTATTTAGTATGGAAAAGAGAAGACTGAGAGGGTACATAACAGTTTTCAAGTACATAGAAGATTGTTACAAGGAGGAGGGAGAAAAAATGTTCCTCTTAACCTCTGAGGATAAGACCAGAATCAATGGGCTTAAATTGCAGCAAGGGAGGTTTAGGTTGGACATTAGGAAAAACTTCCTAGCTGTCAGGGTGGTTAAGCACTGGAATCAATTGCCTTGGGAGGTTGTAGAATCTCTGTCATTGGAGATTTTTAAGAGCGGGTTAGACAAACACCTGTCAGGAATGGTCTAGATCAGTGCTACTCAAAGTGGTGGTCCGCGGACTGGTGCCAGTCGGTGAGCCATCGGCTGCCAGTCTGCACGCACATTGGGAAAAAAATTGCCTGTCCTCCACATCAGATAGCTTGAGAAGCACTGGTCTAGATAGTACTTAGTCCTGCCATGAGTGCAGGGGACTGGACTAGATGACTTCTCGAGGTCCCTTCCAGTCTCATGATTCTATGATCATATATAAATAAAACACTTTCAGCGTGCCATCCATGGACTGGATTGTGACTTCCTTATTTCCACTGGTTACTCACTTGAGTAATCTCAAGAAACTTCAATGGAACAACCTGTGAGAGCAACTGCTTACCAGTAAAAATGAGAGAGTTCACATTCTGGCTCCTTATAATCAGTCCATGTCATTTTTCCCAATGCTGGCCAATAATTTGCAAATGTTGATGCAGCTTAGTAATAATAAATTAGCACTTATACAGAGCTTTGCATTTACAAAGCATTGTACAAATCAATAGAGGCTAGGCTGATGGAAATGAGTACCATGGACAAATGTTGCATTGAAAAAATGGCTTCTTGCCATTGTTTCCCACATTGTAACCATATAAGCAGTCATGAAAAAAATGAAATTGGTGTGTCAGCCTTATCCAGGACCTTTCCCTTTAAGATATTGAGTCTGTGATCTCACTTCTCCACCTCATGAAATTACTGTGAATGGAAATAATGCAATTCAACCAGGGTTGCTGTTTAAATTGATGAGAGTATCCAGTCTGAAACTATTAAACCTGATACCCAGTCCACTAGAAACAACATATGCATATTTTTATCTTCTGCCTTTCAGACAGGGCTAAAGTAGCTTTCCATACTTATGGATTTCCCTAAAAAGTGAAACAACGGATTTTTTTTTTTTTTACTGTTGAAATATCCATTTGTGTTTTGTTTTTTATTTTACTCAATACTCAAACCCTGACACTGGTAACTTCAAACTTCAAGACTCCAAAAAAGCATTGATCTTCATCTTTCCATGTCTGTTCTCACAATTATGCAGGGCTACATCAAAAGCCTAAAAAAGTCTTGACTTTGTAGCTTTGGAAATGTTTTTTATATGTCATAATTAATCAAGCAATTACTAGCATCCTATAGATGTTCTTAGGGTAGTCAGAGTTCTCAATCGTCACAGATCCTAAATAACAAACTCACACATTCCATTTGCTGACACTTTCTGTAGCTGAAAGAGTTTTGCTATTATCATGCTCTTCTGATTCCTGGATATTTTAATAAAGGTCCAAATAGTCCGTAGATGCAATTTCTCCTCTCACACATTTCTATAACCAGGAGATCAGGCAATGTCAAGTGAATTATTAGCATTTCCAATATAGAGACATTTTCTTATTACATAAAAAGCATCCAGTAAAGTTATCAGTCTTTCTAGTACCATTATTGTCCCACATTAATCAATTCCACTGAAATGTATAATATTATGTCTTGAGATTAAGAAGCTGGGGATGTGGCTCGACATAAGGGGTGTGGTACAATGGACTATATAGGTGCAATTTAAATAATGCCTCATTCAATAGCAGGCACAGTTCTGTGCCCCTAAGCACTGAGGATGAGTGAATTAGTTCAGAAAATAGGAAGCCACCCAATATGTAATGTAGGAAAGGCTGTTCTTGTGGCATCATTTATTATGCATATTACAGTAGTGCCCAGGGGGCCCAATCAGGGTTCAGAGTCCCATTTTCCTAGATGCTTTGCAAACAAAGAAAAAAGAGACCATGCCCTAAAGACTGGTACCATATAAAAGGATACAGAAATGTCTGAAATCTCACAAGGGACACTGAGATTTTCTGCCTGGTTTTGCAGATCCAAGAAGTTCATGGTAAGCATCCAAAAGGCTGGATGCTTAGCCAAACTAAAACTGAAGTACAAACAACTTTTCTGTTGCTCCCTATATTTTATTCATCCCAGGGTGTATAGGTCTGCATTTAATTTTTTGAAAACGAGTAGCTTTAGAAATATTGATTTTTACATCAATCAGAAGCAAGACAACTCTCAGGAATAATGATTTGTAGGTTCAAGCCCCAAACATTTAAGGGTTGAGAAATATTCCTTTTTAAATCTTCTTCGGGCCTTTGAACACTACCAGAGATGCCCATGTATATCCCACCTGTTAGGCTGTCCAGCTCCTAAAACTCACTGGAGTGAGTGAGGTAAATGAGAATTGAGAATAATCCTGACTTCTGTGAGACACTTGACACCTCAGAGGATTGGGTCCATACTAAAGAGTGGCAACCAGCTCACCCGTACCAGCATTGCATGATATCTGTATGGTAAGCAGTATTTCTCTATGCACATGTGTTCATGTGCTTTAACTTGATGTTTTTCTGAGAATGTGATTTGACTGCAAACTGAGGGGTTTTTTAAGAATAAGAAGTAAAATGCCGGTGCTGCTTAGGAACATTAAGAGCTAAGAGAAGTTCATATACTCCACTGAGGCCTGCCCTTACAAACCAAGGAGAGACCAATCCATTCATTCACACAAAAAGTACATTAAAATAACATTCAGTTTCCTACACAAATCCAGCAAAAGGATTAAGAGTTAATGTAAAAATACCTGACCAGAGCAGGGCAAAGCAGGTTAATATTCAGACCAGGGCCAGCTTTGACTACCTACTTCTGAAATTTTGTCAGCTGCTAATGAAAATGGAGCTCAACAGCTGACAAACCCCTTCTCTATGAATAGGGTATGACAGCTGTGCAAATTAATGAGATTCAATAGCTAATGTATATAACTATTATCACGTCCATTTCTATTGAAATACGTTTACCTATCAAAATCCCATCGATTGTGGAATGCAGTTAACTGCTAAGAGGAAGCAGCTACACAAGGCGCAACACTACTTATTCAGCACTTAAGATCCTGGCTCAATATGGCCCAGTTCACAAAGCATTTAAGTCCGAGCTTAACTTTACATTTGTGCTTAAATCCCATGAACTTCAAGGGAGTCCATGAGATTTAAGCACAAACTTAAGTGCATTGCTAAATCAGGATTTATCAGAGACCCAAAGGAATGAGACCATATAAATGAACTGGAGTTCAATTTATGATTGTCTCCAGGGGTATAACAAATTTTTCCCTTTTGTAACAATTTAGCATGTCTAGTAGCGATTTTGATAATGGAGGCATTTGGTCCTAAGGGCTAATGGTGCTCTTTATTCTCTGGCATGTTACTGGCATGTATAAATTAATTAGTTTCTGTATTTGCTCGTGCAAACTGGCACCATGTTGAATTATGCCATATTCTTTGGTGGCTCAGCTAGGAGTGCAAACATGTAAATGTAATTGATCAATTGTCAACCTTATTTGACCATGATCCAAAACTAGATTTAAGTCAAGATCTAAAAAGTGCACTGACTCACTCTGTATTCTGGTGGAGGTTTATTTATATTTTTATTTTTTTTTATTGAAGTATTCTCTCTGCCATTGCAGCCATGTGGTGGCAGCACAACAAAAAGCCATTTTAGTAAATGAAAGAAATGACATTCAGCCATGCAATTTAAGACCAAGAGATAAGTCAGATGTTAAACACCTAAGGGGTACAGTCTCCTTTTAATGTGATCATAATTCCCATTAACATTAATGGGGGGTTATATGGATGCTTCAAAAGGAGAATATGCCCCTAAAAGTGCAAATTAGCACTTACAAACTCCATTGATAAATTATTAAAGCAGATCATTAAAGCGTAGCCACACCTCTGTATCATTAGGCCATGGCAAAAACAGCATGGCTACATAGGCAGTGCTCACTTTTACAACCAGAGCTAAAATGCCAAAATGAATCCAGTGTAAATGCTGATTAATCAAGTCTAAAGATCATACAAAATTTGGAGTTTTAAGATTCTGCATTTCTCTTCCCTAAGTGTAAACAGGGAGATGTGTTTATTTGAAAAAAATAAATTTGAAAAAAAAAAAGTCTTCCTTATGTGCAAAGACCTTAGGGACTATTTTACCATCAACGTGCTTTGTTGTGGTTTATATAGCACTATAGGTGTGCATGATACTTTTACAGACTGACAGAAAAACATAGCCCTGCCCCACGGAACTCTAGATTTTAAGATACAACCCTGAAACCAGTAATTCATTTTCCATGGACTCCTCCTGTGAGTAAAAGCTGCTTGCACAAATAAAGGTTGTAGGATTGGGCCCACTTTGTTTAAAAGCTGAAAGTCAAAATTATGCTTGCATAAATTCTACCTTATTTTATTAAATTAATTGCTGCCATTTGCATTGCAAAACATTTTGACATTCTTGTATGAATAGTGCTAATACTCATGATCCCACTGTGATAAAATGAAATCCTGGCTCTATTAATGTCAGTGACAAAACTCCCATTGACTTCAGCAGGGGCAGGGCTTTACCCAAGGAGTATTATCTGTTTCACTGATGCGCAAATTGTAGTAGAGAGACTCTTAAAGTCTCTGGTAGAGCAGGGACTAGAATCCCAGCGTCATGACACTCCTGTTCTAATCACTGATACTTACATCAATGGTAAAAGTAGACCCCTTTGTGTGCCAGGAATAAGCATGAGTGGAATTTTTAGTCAGTTTGTAATGGAAACGCTGACATAACTTCAATGGTAGCTCAATATAATTTCAAGTGAGATGTTAGCATCTCACTATTTAACCCCAAATATCTAGTTAATGGCTATACTTCCAGAGTCTTCCCTTATCCAATATATCCCAGCTGACTTCATAAATTTACTCCACACAGTGACAAACCTTTGTGTGCAGAAATTCTGAATTGTAGTAGGTGTGGCACATGTGTGTAAGGCCTTGTCTACACTACAGGAGAAATTCAATCTAAGCTATGGAATTTGAGTTACGTGAATAGCATAACTCAAATTGACGTAGCTTAGATCTACTTATCATGGGGTCCACACTACGCGATGTTGATGGGAGACGCTCTCCTGTCCACTCCCCTTACTCTTCTCGATCGAGTGGAGTACAGGAGTTGACAGGAGAGTGATCTGCAGTTGATTTAGCGGGTCATCACTAGACCCACTAAATCAACCGCTGATGCATCGATCACTGCTCGTCGATCCCCCAGTAAGTGTAGACAAGCTGTAAGGAACATGATGGCAAAACTGTAAAAGATTTTAAACCTGAAAGCACCTGTTCAGCATAGTAAACACCTTCCTGGCTAAGTCAAACAACTAGAGCCTGCAAAGATGAGCTGGAAATGCCAAAAGAGTGAACAAGTTTTTGTAGGAAGTATCTGTGCTTCTGTTCCTAGGACCAGCCAGAATCCCAAAGTACAACAAAATAAAACTTTCTCAGTCCCCCAAATTGCTCAGCTCAGAGTCAGTTTGACTTCTGGATGAAAGTTTGGTGGCAAAGGCTCCTATGATATCCAAATCGGCCAGCTTATCCCTGAAATTGCTGTCTTTCTGTTACCTATTGCTTTGGAATTATTAACTAGCTTTGATCTCTCATCCACATTAATTCCTTTCCTTTCAGGATGTTATATATATCTCTTACTCTCTCTTTTGTTAGATTAGCCAGACTTGGATCTCTCTGACTTTCTTAATTCATACCCCAAAATATAATCATTTTGATTGCCTTCTGCTGCAACTTTACAATCTAAGGACTTGTCTCCACTACCAGTGGGATGGATGCTGCACGGATCAATCCATTGGGTGTCAATTTGCCCTTAGCAATGTCTGCCCTTTAGCGAAGTGAGCAGAATTGTCTGCACTAGTCTAAGGGCAGGTCTACGCTACGGGGAAAAGTCAATCTAAGCTATGCAATTTGAGTTACAGTAGTAGCATAACTCAAGTTGACATAGCTTAGATCTACTTACCATGGGGTCCACACTGCACTGGGTGGACAGGAGAAATTCTCCCATCTACTCCCCTAACTCTTCTCATTCCTGTGTCAAGTGTACTTAAGATCTTGATAAGTGGTGAACACTGTTATAAAGTATTGGCCTTATCTTTTTCAGA
This sequence comes from Lepidochelys kempii, assembly GCF_965140285.1. NCBI lineage: Eukaryota > Metazoa > Chordata > Testudines > Cheloniidae > Lepidochelys > Lepidochelys kempii. The sequence continues at coordinate 23,956,973 of NC_136388.1, read as the reverse complement.
CTCATCTGGACTATTCCCATACTTCTTATGTTTCAATCTTTCCTACCAGTGGGTATCACAATACCTAATCTATTACTGAAGTCAATTTAAAAAAAAACAAACTTTTTTTGGATTTGAAAATAAGTAATTTATTCATATTAAAATAGCAGTACCAGGATGAGAACCCATGTATACTGAGTCCCACTCATCTGGAGTCCATTGCAGGAGTTCAGAGTTGGTAACTCTTGCAATTTTATTGCAAATCCCACAATATTGATGTGTTTTTCCAACTACTGGAGTCAAGGGAATGCCTGAGGAAAGTCAGCTTTCATTTAAACAGAAATAAAAATAAGTTTCTAGCCTTCACTGATGTACAGAGAGATTGCAAAATATGTAGCAATCGAAGAATAAGGGTTTGAACCCAGAATGCAAATAAAGAACCCCAACATTTTTTAAAAAAAAATAATTTTTAAGCCAAACTCATAAACTTTGGGGGTCTGACTCATGATTATTGAATGCTTGCGATTGGCAGTATTGGGGTTTGCTACAGTCTCCCACATGGAATGCAAGCTAAAGTGAGATGGGAAAAGGGAGGAATAAAGTAAGATATAGCCAAGAATGTTCCTCCTGATCTTTGTCTGTTTTGTATATTTAAAAGTTCTTTAGCCAAGGATTCACTAACGTCCATTCTGGGATCTCTTCTCCTTCCACTAAACTTATCTAATGCTAATTAATGTCAGTTGGAATTACATGCATATAGGCAGAGAAAAATATACGCCCAAGTCAGTAAAGACATGGCCGTACATGTTCACTCTGTGATGGAATATATATTGTCTGATCTACTATGCTTCATAGAATCATAGAATATCAGGGTTGGAAGGGACCTCAGGAGGTCATCTAGTCCAACCCCCTGTTCAAAGCAGGACCAATCCCCAATTTTTGCCCCAGATCCCAAATGGCCCCCTCAAGGATTGAACTCACAACCCTGGGTTTAGCAGGCCAATGCTCAAACCACTGAGCTATCCCTCCCCCCTTGCCTACTGTCATGTTGAGAAGAATTTACTCTTCAGGTGGCCCACCTAAAATGACTTGAAACAAATGTTTGCTAAACAATAAAGATTCTTGTTAGAGGAGCAAATATACATTTTGCTTTTTTGTATATTGCCTCTGTCCTGAAAGAAATCAGTGCTGGTGTCCAGCAAGCTCCATATTTCCAGTTATACAGCCCAGCACAACTTGGGTGTTACTATTAAATTAAGGAGTTTTTTAATGTCTAAATCATGTTATGAGTGCCTGATCTTTAATATTTAGCACAAGCATAGCATCCGCTTCAGTGTGAACATCTAGTAGTTGACATGATGATACTTCACCATTAGATGCCCCCAAAGAGCTCGCTTACTAATTTTAAAAGGAAATGGGTCTTATTTTTACAGCAGTTCCCTTCCCCACTGTACCTTCAGAATGGTGTGATTTAACTGAAAAGTTACAGTATAAGGACCTAAGCAAACATTTCCTATCTGAACAGCAGAAATTACAATTTAAGAGCAGATGTATATTGAAACATCAGCTGCTGCCAATTATTCCTCGTGAATGAAGCGTTTAAAGCTCTTCATGTGGCTTTCTTGATGTAGAAAGGCCCCTGACCCACAACTTCATTAAATCTTCAAGCAGGGATCAGGCAGATATCTGTTCATCATGTCCCTTTTATTTGCTGTAGGTGTTCAAGGCTAGGGGTGCCCCTATGACCAATGAAATGGAGATGGCGAGTATCCCAAGCTTCCTACTCCCCAGCTATTCTTTCTCTGGGGAAATAATTTTGCTCCCTGGCCTTACATCTGTGCTTGGCCATTGGGCTTGTCCTAACATGTGTTAGCATGTTAGCCTCTCTTTGTCTACAAAACCAAGCCTAGTTCCCAAACTGGAGCCTGCATTATTGGATAATGAACAGAGCTGTATGGGTACATCAACCCTAAGAGTACAGCTGGCTGGGAATGTTCCATTAAAAACAAGGAAGGAAAATGTCACTTCATCAAAACTAAAATGCTCCGCAGAAACATGTTTGTTTGAACAAATTCTCAGTTAAACACGGGCAGATTTCAACTGAAAATCTTCCTGATTTCCTGTCAGCTTACCTGGTGGGCTGTTGGGGAGCACTGGGCTTCTAGGGACCATGGTTCTGGGGCAGACCTGCCATGCAAACTGCCCCAGGATAGGGAACCCTAGGGCTTCCAGGCTCCCTTGCATGGAACTGGGAGCCATGGTTCCCACAGGCCAATGCTCTTGGCTTAGCCATGGCTCCTAGCTCACCATCACTCCCAGCTGATGGAAAGCTGGGAGCCACAGCTGAGCCAAGAGCTTAAGGGCTTTCAGCCTCAATTTTGTTTCAAAATCTTCACAACTAAACACTTTTATTATTTAGAAATGAAACTCTTCACATTTCCCTTTCACAGGAAACATGTCACAATTTCTGTGTTTTTGTTCTGAAAAAGAATGACTTTTTTCTTTAATTTTGGAATTTCCTGCAGAATGGAAAGTTCAATATTCAACCAGGTCTACTTAAGCGCCTCCTGCGTTCCTTATGTTGTGACAGAGATAATGTTTACTGAAAGCAAATATTCTTCAGCACAGCCAGAATAGCCATAGTCCTGGCTATCTTCAACTTCATTGCATGCATCAGAGAGACCTCCTGAAGTGAAAGGGAAAGGCTAGTCAAAAATCTCGCATCAGCAGTCAATGCAAGGTGGTTTATGGTAGTGAAAACCCCTCCTATACCACTGGACCCCCACAAGGGAAAATTCCTTCCTGACGCCCAAATATGACCGTTCAGATCCACATCTGTAAGAATAAACTGGCTCCACATCAATTGCTTAGCCAGTAAACCACCACCATGAAGGTGATGCTTGGCTCAGGGAACCCAGCTTAGATATAGCCTCAAAAAGCTATAGCCTACTCGACAAAATTATTGGGAGGGAGACTGAGAAAAATCACTTAGCTATGGAAGGAAGAGCAGTTATGTGTGCCTGCCTCTCTCCAACAGCTTTTTATGGCCTCCAGTATTCTGCAGGGCCAGTCCGTGTGGCTGGCAGACTTCAAACCTGCCAGGCCTAGGACAACTCTCTGGTTTAGGGGACTAATAGTGGGATGTCTTCCATTTCTAGATTGATGGTCCAAATCTAGCCCTGGCTGGAAGTGATCAAAAGTTATCAGCTAATGGATCTTCAGAGATCTATATGGCATGAGTTTGGTGATCTCAGACCAGTTCCAGTGGACAAATGTCTGGAACACAAACTCCATCACCACAATTAGAATTACTTAGCACTTTTGTTGGCACAGAGGCCAAAGACTAAACAAGACTGGAGAGTGAGCTTCCCTTTGACTCTGAAGTGGGTACCCCAGTTCAAGGTGGAGGAGTAGTGGATGCAGCAGTGTGAGGGGGTTGGTGTTACTATAACTGCTAAGTGGACAAATGATTGCCACTCCTGGTATCTTTCAGCAGCACTAAACTTGCACAATTTTCATTTTTTTAAAAAATCAGTCATGAGGTGACAGAGTTCGTACACGTTCAGATGGCCAAAATGGAAGAGTTTGCCAAACTCCCGATGGCATGAGACCATGCTCACTAGGGATCCAGAATCTGAGCATTTTATTATAAGCCTGAATGATGCTCGTTCCAAAATCTTTTCCCTCCAACAATTAGGAAACCCATTAGAGCTCAGCAGTAGCTTTAATTATTCCACAGACTAAATTCAAAACAACCATGACTTTTTAAAAACAATTATACTAAGAAAATATGTTTTATCTCCATAATTAGAAGGCATTAATTAGGAAATGTTGACCCAATGAGCTATGTTAGTCTGGCAGATAATGAACATTGCTTTTAATCAGACCTTTTACAAGCTCGTGGTTGTTAACTTCTGGTTGTTAATTATTCACACCTTTAAATGTTAAAATGGTTAGAATATTTCATGAGTGCTCTTTTTTTATTTATTAAATAGTGACATTGGATTTTATGAGCTAGGAATTGCATTTACTAATTTACAGTCATTTTGCACTTCTGTGTCAGTCATTTAGAATTAACTCTATTTAAAAATAATAAACGACCTATGGCACTCCATTGTCTGTCATAATTAGCATACTGTCTTTTAAAGAGGAAAGCGTGTTTTCTCTTCATTAACAGTAATACTACCTAGGCAGACAATCACTAAGTCCATGATCTGGAAGCTGCTATGGATGCCAAATTACCCTCTCTACCAGGACAAAATCAATTAACACCACTAGGGATGTCATTATTGTCACATTATGTCACCTGATATCCTCCAGGGTAAATAAATGATATGAGGAATTTTTAATGCTCTGACTCTGAAACAAAACATTGAAAGATAGATTGAATTATGGGTGGTGCATTTTCTTCAGGGGACAATGCATGATGAGGGAAAGTTTTTTTTCCTTGATGAAGTAAATTACTACAGTAGATAAACCCACTTGTTCTGTGGGTAAAAACGGAAATAGCCATTCCTTCCTAGATTTTAAGGCTGGACAGGACCATTAGATCATCTAGTCTGCCCATTTGTATAACACAGGCCATAGAATTTCACTCAGTTACCCCTTCACTGAGCTCAATAACTTTTGTCTACGGAGTTTTTTTCTAGTGTAACTTTTAATTATTTTAACATTTGTTTTTAACTGAGTGTTTAACTTGAACTGAAGCTATATTAGCTATGCTAGTCAGATACACTTAACTGTATAGCAGCACTTGGTGGATGGGCATGAATCAAAAGGATGGCAACCAGCATGGCTCTTGCAGTGCATGATATCAACAGTTGTGTTTTTTCTCTTTCAATATGTCAGACTAGTTCACCACCAGTGGTAAGATAAGCCTGTAACTGAATGTGTCCAAGTAGGAGACATCCTGTCAGCAAATAGGGTGGAGTGTCCTGCTCTCATTAGGCAGCATTGCAATTCGTTGGAAAGACCAGACTGTAATGTTCTGAATTCAAAGCATGGTGTTGATAGGACCAAGATAGTTCAAATTTACTAGCGGGTGAGAGATTGATCAAGAATAGTGGAACTGGTAAGAGTACAATTAACAGAGTACAATTAATACAAAAATAAAATTGTAAACTCAATTGTATCACTTTGTTGTTGCTTTTTGTCACTATTTGGCAAAGCTGTCATGGTGCTTTATTCATTTTCAAAATTTACAGCTGCATAAAAAGATGCTAGATTCCATTTTTTAAAAGTATACACAAGTTCTATATTTTGGCCTACATCGGGGGGTATTTAATTAAGTCTATTCTGTCTAACATGATCTGATGTCATTGTACAAGGATATGTTCTTTGTTAGCAGCACTCTTAGTTTCAGACTCCTCTGTGTATTTGAAACCATGGTAACAGAACAGTAAGCTAAAGCCAATGAGATAATGAGATAGTCTCATTGTAATTGTGTTTCATGAGGGCACACGATCCCAGGGGTGGTATCTGACTGTCTTACAACTGCTAACAGAATTTAAGAAACAGGCATATATTAGCAAGGTACCATTTTTCACAACAGCCATGTAAACACTTCTGACATGGCATTTTTAGTTGTTTCCAGCACATTAAAGAATGTAATGTGCATTTATGTCACAGGAAATCATTCCGTTAATGAATATCAATAATTTAAAATCCTTAGAACTTCAAGGAACTTCAGGTTTGAAATGTATTAACAAGGCTGTGGGATGCTGTTTTGCATTATAATTATGATCTGTGCTCTAGCTTACACTGGGAGGAAGCTACGGAGGCTAAGAAAGGGGGAAATGAAATAGCATTGCCACAACTCTTAATCATCACAAAATGTTTATTTAAGAGTCTATATAAACAGAACATATGCAGCCTGCAAGATTTATTCTGTCACTTACATCCAAAGTAAAATCTGAAAGTTCAACAAACGTTTTAATTCTAAAACTTTTTAGAGCTGATAATGTTGGTGTTTTCCTCTTTCCATTGTACAAGAAGAGCAAATAAAAATGATGTGAGCAGGTCTAAAATATTTTAAATTTTTCCACAATCCCCTTTTTTAAGAGGTCATGTATTACTCCCAAGTGTATTGAAATACATCGTAGCCCTGCTTACTACATTGCCATGACTGACTGACTGTCCTTTAATCAATAATTTAAAAAAAATTAAAAGATAATAAATTGGCCGAATGAATTAAGCAGGTCTAAGGCGAATATCCTCAAACAGAAATGTGTACTTGTAATGTCACTAGAGCACACAAACACAGCCCTGTTTTGTCCTTACAAAAGTCAAATGGCTTAAGAACCTGAATTATGTGTGCTTTGAAATACTTACGCATCTGTTACCAGGCTAACATGAACCATGTTGCTGTGAGTTTATGAATTGGGGGAAGTTGATTTGCTATGCATTTGACACAATGTATGCTATAGTTTCTGTATAAAACATACTTAATATAGTATGCAAAAGTGAAATAGAAAATATAATTTTGGAGAACAGATTCAGTACTGGATTTGGTTTTCTTCTACTACGTCATGCTGTATGTTAGTTATTTTTGTGTCCTTTGTAATTCTCAGCATATGTACATTGATCTTTGCTTTTCCTTAGGTGCCATACAGTTATCTTTGTCTGCCCGTGTATGAGTATTGTAAACATATACAAAGGGACTATGTCATGGCATTACCACAGGATATGGTATTCATCTTCATGAGATACTGGTGGCCTTGTATCTCAGAAGGGGTAGAGCAAACCAAAACCTCAAATGGGTAATGAAGCACCCCATGGAGTGAAGATGAATTCTATATCTGTGCTGTCATAACATTAAATGTTCTTTTTTGATATGCCATCAATGCAGAAGTTTGGAACCAAAGGCAGTTTATTATTATTTACAGTTACAAGTGAAATCACACATTGATTTGAATCCCCTATTTTTATTTCTGACAAATAGGAAATGACTGTCAGTTCTGAAACACTCTCCAGGTGCCATGTTGAAATGTTCAGTAAGGGCTGGATTCATTTACAAAGGAAAAAAAATCCATACAGATTTCCTGCAATGAAAGCCCAATCGAGTGTGGTTTCTTGATGCATGATATTTTAATAATAATGTTTAAACACATTTTTAAACCTCTCAAACATTACATATCACAGATAAATATTTTTAAGAAGTGATTTTTGTCAGACTGGGAATCCCTGAACACTCTGTCTTCCTTCTCTGGGCAGTGGAGGGCAGTTCTACTATATATTTATAGATCAAAATCAAAAGCTGGGAAGAAGTAGAATATTGTGTTTCTGTTGTCTTTGACACCTCCTTCTCTTCACCTGCAGCTCCTCATCCACCATGTTGGTCCAGCAAGGGTTAAAATTTCAGAATTAAAAAAAGAATTTGGACTTGCTGAGTGCTATATGGTTGGTTTCCACCCCACATACACACATTATTCTACTATGATTAAACTGTTGGGGTTTTCATAAAGATTTTTTTATATACTCATATTATACAAATTTACAGACAAAGGAGACTGGGCAAAACATGTACAAAATTGCACTCCGTGTGCCTGCTCCAAAGACCAGTGGACTCTCTGGGCCTTCAGTCAGGCCTTGTATGAGCAAATGTGTTGTGTTGTAGTAGGTGTTCAGGAAAACAATCTACAGTCTACCTCTGTAAATAACTAGTGGTCCGTTTTCTTGTCCAGATTCCCAAGTGAGAGCATTTTGGAGAATAAGGACAGTGAGGATCAGACTTTTAAAAAATGAAACATTTCTTTGAGAGGGGTAAATATGAAACGTTCCTCAGAAAATGACTACAGCCAAGGGAAAACACAGCGTGCGGCACCTATGGCATTGTTTTCCCCTCCTTCAGTTCTAATGGAAACCCCTCTGCAGGATTCAGGTGTGCAGGTTGGTGTGCCTCTCCTTACAGTGCCAGGAGAGGCACAGGGCTGGGGGATGGGCACTTTTTCCTCCACCAACCCCACCTGAAGTTAATAGCACCTGTAAGAGAATTAATGTAGATACTCCCTCTCCAGTACGGCTGAATTCCCACTCACACATTCACCTTTAGCAGATGACCCAGGGCGCCAACTGGCCCAGCGTTGCAGGAATCAAACATGACCCCTGGCGGGTAAGGCCGGTGGAAGGCTGCTGCGTGGTCATGGGATCTGTGGGTTCCCAAAGATTGATTGGATTTGGATGTTGACCTTCTTTGTTCCATAGGGAGGGGTGGTAAACCCCATCCTTCCTCTCCATCTTGAGGAATTTCCAGTCCTCGTGAAGATAAACTCTTCACAGAGGACAATCTGTCCATTATTTTCTCTCCCCTCCCCCCACCCCCGCAAGAATATATGTTGATGCATACAACAAATTAGATCCAAAGGAAACATTTATGTCTAACAGACACAGCTTAACAAAAAACAAACCGACAATTTTTGGTTGTTATTAGCAGCAGTGTCTTGACTCCTGGTCCAGTCCCAGGCACATCAGCAAGGCTGGAATCGATAATTGAAGAGTACAGGGATGATATCATTCTGCTCTAGGGTTCAGAGATTGTCTAAAGGCAAAACAGAAGGCGGAAATAGGCGGGGTGGGGTTATGAACTTGATTCACATTTTATTCAGGAGATGACTTTTGAAAACAAACAACAGTTTTGATGCGGCAAGAGCTGACAAGATAGATTATATCTGTAGTTCAGCTACATATGCAGAGATTTTTTTATATTTTAATTGAAAACATATACTTACAAAAAACACAAGTCAGACTGGCTCATTTCTTAGTACTGTCTCTTTGTTCTGGTTTTAGCTTTATTTTAACAAAAACACCTGTTAGTAAATGGATGGTGAAAAAAGTACTTTCCTCCACTACAGAAAGCTTTTTCAAAATTATGTATTAACAACTGGATCATAAACCCTTCAGAGGTATAGTAGATCTATCCTTAGGCAAACTGCAGAAGATACCCTCCCAGAAGATGAATATGTAACACAAAATACAATGCCTACATGATGTGTGCTGATTGAGATTACCAACTCAGTGCTTACATGCCATCGGTAGCAGTAACAACTTTTTGTCATGGCTGACTCGCCAATTGAAACTGGTTTCAATTCAAGTCTAGAAAGGCAATTACTGACTTTCCAAGCCATGTTATTTTAAACAACAAACAAACATAGACAAGTAGTAAATTCTTTTACTCTAATGTAAAGTTTTGCTTTCGTGACATTCTGAGACAGACTTCTAGGGTTTATGTAGTAATGTATGTTAACAGTTACATCGGTGACTAAATTTCTTCCTGTAAAACTATAGTATCCTGTCAATTCACTGTATTTCTTCTAGACAATCAATAGAAGAAAAATCTATGTTTGAGTACTTCTGCACAAAATCATTGCCTTGGCACTCATTGGGCTGAAGTGAGTCTCCTATTTCTCTGGGTTAGAACTCAGTTCTGTGCTATGCAGCTGTAAGGCATATGGAAATCCTCTAGACATTTCAGGACCATTACAATGGGTTGCCCCACGCTTCTGCTGCCGGGGCAAGGTGTAGGGCCATTCAAGTGGTGAGGACCTTTCATAAGTGGCCTTATACAGTTCCTGGATTTCCTCTGTTCCCATGATGTGCCAACACAAACGTACAGTCCCAATTGCACATGTAATGTTCTGGCTGTATATATTTGTTTCAAACTGAACTTCTTAGACACTTTCTAGAACCAAGGACAAATATTGCTCATCCTCTGTGAATTACACTTTAGAACTTAGGATGAGTTTACTTTTCTGTAAACTGGTCACCACTCTCCCCTACCACACAAAAGGGCCCAGAGTGACTCCCAGCTGCTTCCTGCCATTTCTCAGCAACTGAACACACCTGCTGTCCTTGGCTGCCCAACTCAAGTTCCCCTCACGCCAGCTGACCACTTCAGCCTTCTTCATAAAGCACCAGTTTCCTCCTAATGGCCTAATAGCCTGTTACCTCCCACAAGAACCCACCTAACTCCCTTCCAATTACCAGAAATCTCCACTGTCAAGGTGTTATCTGCCTGGAAATTGAATGTTCTGGCAGTTGTGTTTAAAAACCTAATTTCTGACCACCCTGAAGAAAGAGGGAGAATTACATTTTTATCACTCTGCCTGATATAACTAAATTCAGTAATAAGTATTAATCTTGTCAATCATTAGCTGGATTTTTCAAATGATGATTAATCTGTTAGTTTAGTATGCTTAACTGAGTACAGAAACTTAATAATGCCAAATGAAACTGCTTTTTTTATTTAACGTCACACCATGAATATAGTTAGGTACTTGCATGCTGCAACTGTCTGTGAATTGGCAAGTGTTCTCCTTCCTCAATTGTTTTTGACAAGGCAAGAAAATATCTGCAGGTTAACAGAATATTCTGTATCTACCAATAAATTCAAGAGCACCATGTGGGCAGCTGTCTATGTGGGAACATCAGGCTCCATCCTTTTTTTTTTTTTTTGTCCTCCTATGCACTGAATTTAGTGATGTGAAAACTGAATTTTCAGCTGGCTGATTACTGAGATCTAGTTATCCACAGAACAGATATGGCAAGGGAAACGGTGCAACATTACTCAGACTGTTTCACCAATCCACTTCCATCCTGATCCGGAGGCGCCACCCTTAAGGGTTAGAGAATAGTTTGGTTTACATATTCATTCAATCATCTGCACTCAGCAGAGATTGCCATCCAGCATGCTGGTTGTGAAAGGAATACAGACTGGCATAGCGAACTACCAGATAGCTAAGACAGGAGCTGAAATTGCCATGGATATTCATTATGATGGGAGATGGGCAAATCCAATTTTATGTTTATTTGCTCTTCCTGAACATTCAACCCTTTAAGTTTTACTTCTGCAAATGCTCGTGGAAAGTGGAATGTTAGTTCATATGCTCAAATATTCAGCAGAAGCAAATTTCAGATTGCATATGAGATTGTAAATGTAATTTCTTCTGGTTCAGTTCATTACATAAGTTGTAGGTGGTCTTTTGCTTTTTGGGAAGGATCTGTTCCCTGATTGGAGTTTTGTAGTTAAGCCATTGCAGTGCAATCTGTGATTATTACAAGAGAATATACAACTGGAAATTCAAGTTATGTTGATTAGTTATGTACATTAGTTTTTAACAACTGACGGCATAAATTGTAGTAAACCCAGATTGGACAATTTGCCAAAGAAATACCTGAATAATTTCAATAATTAACACATTTGAGAACTTAATAAATTGTTTGTAACAACTTGAGAACAGGATAAAAGGAAAAATTAATTGAATAAATTATTTCTCAATTATTTTCTTAGCTCCACAGTCACAACTAACCTGGGTCAGATTTTAACTATTTACCTAGCCGTGAAAGGTGTGAGTCTACCTCTTTTTGTTATTTCTCCTGAAAATGTGTACTCCCCATAAGATCCAATTTGTTACTTCCAATGTAGAGGTACTTGTCATTGTGTATGGTTTACAATTCTCTATTCACGAAACACCTGTAATGGCAGATATTTCAGGGTACAGATGATGTGCTAAAGCATACCGCTGCTTAATTTCCTGATTTACAATATACTCCAATATTCTCACATATAGTGCTGTCAGACCTGGGCTGAAGCATTGCATGTTTTGTGTATACACATAGAAATTTTCCAATAGCAACAAGAGCTTGCTGAAAGTAGCCATATGTGTAGGATGTGTATTTTGTCAATAAAATAAAAACAAACTAAAACCTTAATATTCATTACATGGAAAATATAGAACACATTATCAGATCCAAAAGATCCAAAAATTAGAATTTCAGACATGCTATCTTTACTGCATTATGAAGCTAAAACAAATACATTACATGATTTTCAAGAATAAAAAAAGTGGACAGTGTCTTTTTTGTTCAAACATACACAACTTTCCTACAGGTGGTGCTGTAAAGCTAAATTATTTCAAGTCAGTTCAAATTGTGTCTATTCAGTCAAAGTCTATCCAAAGCACCTTATGTGTGTGTATTTCACTTAGAATGAGAGTATTTTTAAAAAGTTATCCAATATTTTGTATACAATATATACTTTCTTGAAATATCACTTCTAAAAATAAACATTTCTTTACTGTATAAGAAAAGGGGATATAATGTGTGTACAAAAAAGTGATCCTTAACTATTAACATTTGCCATAATCTTCTCTTTAACATGAGGTTTGATGCAAACCTTTTCTATAAAAGTGTTTTAAGGAATAATTACTTCCAACTTCATGGTTCAGCTCTGAAATGGTTATTCTGCAGCAGAACAGTAAAAGCTGTTAACTGGAATATTTCAGAAGAAAGTTGGTCTGTATTGAGCAATACATTCTGATAACTACAACTATCTGGTTTCTGAAGATGTGTGGGATGAGACAGGTAACAGACAGAAATATCTGCTAAAATGCCTAAAAATGTACCACTCTCCTGACATATAGGCCTGTTTTATCCTTGATCTGGTGTGTAACCAAGCTACACATATGCACTTGAGAGGACAATAGACACCCCTGAAAATTATACAGATCCTTTAACATCTTCATTTTGAATCAAAAGAAGTTAACTGATCCCACATTATCCATATGCACTGCTGTAAAACAAATCCTCAAATGTAATTCTGTAGGTTAAATGGCCTAATCATGCCCATTGTAAATGTAAATGAAATAGTAAATATAGGTTTCAGAGTAACAGCCGTGTTAGTCTGTATTCGCAAAAAGAAAAGGAGGACTTGTGGCACAAGTACTCCTTTTCTTTTTATAGTAAATATAAGGTCTCATCTCCAACCTATCATTATCAGTAGCTTCTTCTCAGTTATCCTTTAATCAATTGGCAGACCTGTAATCCCAGGAGCCTATAGCTAGGATCCATGAAGGCTATAGAAATAACATAGTGGGATACAAAGTGAAGAATACTTTATCCAGCTGAAATGGCAGCGGCATTTAGGTAGACAGAATTTAATTACCTAGTAAGAAACCCTGATCTTCAAAAGAGCTGTGTTTAATCTATAATGAGTCATTGTATCTCAGAACCTTGGTTTTTAGCATTGTTCAATAGATGATACCTCTAGAAATTACTAAGAAAAGAGCACCTTTTATTGAACAACTAACACATCTACCTGCAGTAATGGAAGACCACCCACTAAGTTGCCCTGTAGTATCTATCTATTCATATGGCCTTCATCGTCGTAGTTCTGAGTGCCTCATGTGACACCTGTAAGGTACGGAAGGATTATCCACATTTTACAGATGCAGAAATGAGTCACAGGTTAGACTGTGAGTGACTGAAATCCTACAGGCTGTCTGTGAGTTGGGAATTGAACCCACATCTCCAGCCTGTCTGACTAGGATAGTTTCTCCATGGTGATATCTGGCACCTATGCAAGAAGCGTGCTTTGAATGCAATACTAGGCAGAGCATTGGCAAGAGATGTAGAAATGGTCCTATAAACTTAAGCTGAGTTGATGAAGCAGAAGAATCTACTTAGCCTGAAACAAGTGGACCCATATAACCAATCATGATCAGAATTCTCTCTGAGTTTTCCCCTTTTCATTACATATTATACATTGACGACTAAGGTTAGCATAGAGCCAAGATTCACTGCTACCCGAAAGCCTAGGTATGGGCTGAGGAGATAAAACTTCACAGAGGCAAAGGGACAGATCCTTTGGTGTGATGTAGCCACTTTGTGCCTCACTGCCAGTGTACTGTGGCTGCAAAACCTGTCTGAACAGCCCTGTGTCAGGGTGATTCAGCAATCCTGTGCCACACATCCTGCCACGCTACCAGTGTTGCTGGGAAAGGGGTAGGGTTAGAGAGAAGTGGGTGTGTCAGGATGCCCCTTCACTCTCTTACTCTGGCTGTTTTTCATTTCCTTATGGGACACTACAGGCCTCCACAAGTTAGCGTTCAGCTCAGGGAGAAAGTAGCACAGTAGCACCAGGCCCAAAGCAGTTGAAATCAGAGCTTTAAGCCACGTTTCTGTACTATCCTTCACTTAAATTCTGTGTATTTTGGCCTTGCCTGAGAATCTGGCCTAAAGAATATACATATGAACAAATGAGAAAATGAGTAAGACGGAAATGACATACTAGGTGAGGTCCACTTGGATAAGATGATGTCCGTTTGGCATTAGGTTGTAGTGCTGTAGGGAAGGCAGCCATGGTAGTTATGATGCTGTGAAATAAAAGTAACCCCTCATATCTACTTTCTGATGCTAATATGGTAAGCACCCTTGGTTACACCACAGGGTCCACTAAACCCCATTCCCAAGCTGAAGCTTTAAGTGGTCCTTGCCCCATCCCTCATCAATCTCCTCACAGCCAAACCTCTTCCTTGATTTGAGTTAATAGGCTATATGATTTTGCCAGCAGCATGGGGCTGGTACTGAAATTATCTTGATGCTTGATATGTTTGGCAATCACATAATTTTCAAGCTACATCAGCCACCAGAATAGAAATCTATCTTTTTTTTTCTTTTTTTTTAAATAACTGTGAGAACGGTGACATTGCTGTCAATGTCCACAAATGAAATCCATGGAATTCAGCACAATAGATTTATCAGTTTGAAGTGCTCTTTTAATCTGAAACTGATAAATCTATTGTGCTGAATTCCATGGATCTTAGGATTCTGCTTTTTAACTGATTATATAAATTAGATATGTAAACCCTACCTCTGTCATGGATCAGAATTTAGTTTTTGGGCATTTGGGGTAGCGGAGGGGAATCACCAAGAAGATATGGTGGCTGCTGCTGTTTGTCTTACTGTAGTATTGGGGTTCTACTGTGCTAGGCCCTGTACAAACACGTAGTGAGACACAGTTCTGGCCCTGAATAGCTTAGTCTCAATAGACGAGACAGACATAGGAGGGCTGGGTAAGAAAGTCAAAGGGAAGGGAAGTGACTTGCCCAATGTAACGCAACGGGTCAGCGAGAGAGCTGGCAATAGAACCTAGATCTTGTGAGTGAGTCTTGTGTTCTAGTCACTGGACCATACTGTCTCTCAGTCCCTCCTACGACTCAGCTGTGCCTCTTCGGTCAAACCTGCTTTCAAACTCCCGTCCTATTATAGAACCCTCCAGTCACATGGACCCAGCCCCTTGCCAGAGCAGTCTAGGTTAGGGGTCTACTCAACCCTTCCCAAAGTCCCCCCTTTATCTAGTACCCCAATCCCATATCTTATCTGTCAAAACCTTAAAACTATACAAATAATGCAGCTTTTGCTTTTGTTTTGCCCATATAACCCAAACTCAGATGCACCAGGAAAATATTTTTGTTTCCATTTATTGTTACTGCAGGGTCTCAAAGTGAGTTGTTTTCATCTAGCACATAAAGTGCATACTTTCCAAGTTAAACAAAGAAATCATCATTTTCTAATTCTCTTGCCTTTGCTTTGCATGTAGAAGTTTGAAGTGAATGATACTTCTCCTGTAGCTTGCCCTTTGCACAACGCACACAAGTAATAATACCGCTTCACTCTGTTATTGTGCTATACCTGCAAAGGGAAATTTAAGCAAGGGAAACTTAAGGTTTTATTTTAATGTGTTTTAACACAAGGAAAACCACCCCATTATTCTCTGACATTAAGGGGGTTCCCCACACGGGAGGATATCGTAGCCCTGCCTAAGGCCATGTGTAGTACCAGTAACTGCTGATAAGTGGAATGGGCCAAAGTGAGGGTTTTTTTTGTTTTGTGTAGTTGTGCACAAACTTTTTCACCTATACATTTCTCACACTTTTCCCCAAGCTATAAATCCCAACCGACATAATTTAATGGCCCAATTTTTTATGCAGAACAGCTTGAGAAATACACTTCCGACTTGAAATAGCACACACACATCGTGGGAGATTTGAGTGTGAGTAAAGAAGCCAGGGCTGCATAAAACAATACACCTCACTCATTCTCCCAAGTCAGGGCCAGGTACATTGTCTGTACTGGGAAGATGTATCATGTTAGTAAACATCTTAACTGGCATGTTTAAATGAGTACAATGTTACACAATTTTATCCTTACTGTGGATCAGGCATAGATGAGGCCATGCAATCTGGTTCCACCTGTAAGCTGCTCTCTCTGGCCAGGAACAATGTAGACAGGAGGTGGCTCAGATATATGGGAAGTGTGTTTGGAGGGTCTCATTTCAGCCAGGGAAGGGAGAGGCAGGGGGAACATAAGGAGGAGGAAGTGCAACTCCAGCTGGAGCAAAAGAAAGGTAGGGAGGACTGAAAACAGGCTTGTTCATCTCCAGCCTCTCAGTAATGAGCAATGATGATGAGAAGGCTAGCCTTTGATGCTCTAGCTGGGGGTTGATCTAAGGGGATACTCTACACCCACCATGTTACACAACATCCTTTGTCCCCTCTTGCATTCAGGACTGTGAATCAATTGGAGGCAAGGTGGCTGGTGGGGTATTCCTCAGAGTCTCTGTCGACCACGTGATGCTAGCGCTCCGTTGCAGAGTTGGAGACTTAAAATGAAGGGTTGATTCTGATCTCCCACCAGTTTTGTGTCCATGGCATCTCACCGACTCTGGGGGACTTCTTCCTGATTTAGCTCAGTGTGTGACCAGAATCAGGCCCTGTGTATCTATAATGCTTCAGAAATTAATTCTAGGGTACCTAAAGAAGCCAGGGCGCATCAGACATTTAAACTGTGGAAGTCGTGGCCCAGCACAATGTATCCAGTGTTCCGGCCTCAAACAGCCACCAAAAGCCTTGTCAGTCAGAGGAATTGCAGACCAGCTGACAAGAAGCAAGGGTTGCTAATGCCCTCTGCAACTCCCTATTGTCAATAGCACCCAACTGGGGCTACTAGTGCTGGAGTACTCACCTCCTGTACACAGCCCTACAGGCTGGGAAAGGTTAACATGCTTCTTGAGGTCATGAAGAGACCTGTTGGGAGGGGAGAATCTGCTCATCACGAGAGGAGATCTCCTTCCCCTAATCACCAGAGTGCCTGAGCATTTGCTGCCTGCCATTGTACTGGAGGTACTAGAAGGGTGGTTTTTGGACTAATAGCCTCTTCTTTTCTCATGGAGCTGTTAGCTAGGAAGTAGAGGTGTCCTCAGTACATACAGGCCTGTCTGGGAAAACAGTAACCTTCCTTGGGTTTCTGAATATAGACATCTCTTCCGACCCCCACCCCAACATATGTGTATTGGCATATCAGAGACACAATTTCCTTGAGTTTGTTTGACACACATGACAGTCAGGAGCCTATGAGTCCTTGTGTTCATAGTATAATTCCTGCACTGCATAGCCCAGGGAGCTTGTGGCACTTCTGAGGTCCAGTAGCCACCAAGTCTCCTTTCTTTTGGATGAGACTCTAACCAATGATACGTTTTCAGGGGACTAGATTTTCAGTGTTTCATTAGGGCTACATTTGACTAATTCAGCCCTAATGCAGCTGTGCAGAGTAATTAGGAGTAAGGATATACCTTCTTGCCCTTTCCCCCCTCCATTCTCTGCACTGTGGACACTTTAAGGCTCCAAGCATCCTGGGTCTGGGACCTCTGCAGTGTGCTGCAGAAGGGCAAGGTTGGCATAACCTGGCCAATAGCAGGGGGTGTGCAAGGCGAGAGTAGTAAGCTGCACCCTTTTTAGGGTTGCACTAACTTACTTCCAGACGTGATCAAGGTGGGAATGAGTCACCATTTCTTCCTGTGGCTGCTTCTGGGACAGTACAGCTGCATAATGCATTTTACACAAGGCTGAATCTAAAAGGCTCCATCTAGCCCTTATAATTAAACAAATTAAACTAAACCCAGAGCCAAGTAAAGAGACTGACCAGAGTAAGAACGTACAAAAACTATATTAAACTTTTTTTAAAAACACAAACTAATTTCCCTTGAAAGTAACAGTAACATTAAAATATTAGTCAGACACAGATTTAATCCATCAAGACTAGACAGCAAGTGAAAGACACAAAGAGAGAGAGAGAGTTGACTGTCACCTGACTTATCATGATGATCCTTTTCTTTTTTGGTTCAGTATTCCTTTTTTTAATAAATAACTAAACCACTAAAACCAGTTCAATTTGTTTTCACAATCCATAGTTATCCATCTTGGTAATTTTTTTTCAAGCTTGTTATTACAGCCGTGGATCACAGTATAGTGCTTGTAAAGTAAATCTGTTATCATAGCTTGCATATAATTAGTTCTAAATCCATGTGGTTTATTTTCAGTATCAGGATGTACATTAGGCATCAAAAACACTTAAGATGCTGGCTCTGACCACACTTTATGACTGTCATTTACTGAGCCCAAGCAACAAATATTTAAGGTGACAGCAACATTAAAATACAGCTCAGCTGATAAAGAAACATGTCCTGCAATTTGCATTGCATGATGCAGTGATGAGCCTTCCATGCTAACGATGATGCAGCTTGTCTGGTGCAGAAAGCCTTTGTTGTTGAAACGTGGAGCTCCAAAGGATGTGTCGTGCTGGCAAGGAAAGAACTAATATTTTTAAATATTAGTGTAAATAAGCTACTTACGTTAGCTTGGATTGCAATAAAAACAGGCATGAAAGAAGACATTTTTGCAAAGGCACATCTGATGTCATGCAAGGCTCCTGGATCTCATGTTAAAATAAATGTACAGAATAACTTCCATGAATATGTTGTTTTAAGTACTTAAGAATTTGCATTTTCTAATTTCCTCTTTGTGGTGTCTGCATAAAGTCCAAGAGACCAGAAAAGAAGAAATAAGCTTTTAAAACTAAAATGTAATCCCAGTGGACAAAGCCCTTTCAGCCCCACTTGCAGAGTAAATAGCAAGCACTGACCACAACACCCTTGCTTCGTTCCCTGCTTGTCAGCTCCAGTAAAGGGACGTTGGCATCCAAAGTTCTTAAGCTTCCCACTTTTCTGGGACTTTTCAACAGTTTTGTTCCAAGTGTGTCTATTCAACTTTGGTGGTGGGTTGAAGGATCTATTAGAGTCAAAAAAATTATATTGTGAAAGTAAAATGATAGGGCCTGATCCTAAAAGGTGCTGACCACCCACTTCTCCCAACAGAGAATATATTTTGCTCTATTTTTACATTTTCCCCCACCCTCAACATTTCAAATTCTTTGCTAATTGTTTCATGCTCTTCCTGTCCCATGATAGACATTCTATATTTGATTTTATTTTCCTTTTCCTTTCCTGAAAGAGTCTTGAAGAAGCTGCTTGCACGTGATCACTCTCCCAGATATAAGTAAGTGCAGAGATCTACAGTGATTACAGAGTGGTGGGAACTATGGTGAAAGAAATAATGCATCATGTGGCATATGCAGTCCAGAAATGGACCTAAACACCAAACTATAGCTCTAGATTTAAGCTCCTTTAAAGTTCAGGCTGATCTGGATCTGGGAAATTCATTTAGGCCTAAATCTACTGATAATATTTTAAAAATAAATTGTGGTAGACTTGGGTCGAGAGCTTTCTTTGAAATATTGCATCTTATTAGGCAGCCTCCTGAATATAGCTGTCATCATTTTAGGATGTCTGCCCCACGGGACGTTCATTGTGCTGGTTGTCATTTCTCAATCTGGAAGGTAAAATTTCTCCTGCCCCCGTTGGATATGGATTATTTTCCACAATGATGATGCATTTTTAAAAATAAAGGATTATTCCCTCCCTGCACCTTGCTAAGGTGTTCCAGATGCTTCAAAGTAGCGCTTGGTAGGCAGCATTGAGTCCAAGCTCAAATTAAAAAACAAACATGCACAATAAGTGCTGCAAAAACAGCATCATAGAGCACCTGTATTCTGGCTGCCCATGGACCCACATCTAGCCCTTAGGGCAAATTATTCTTGCCAGGCACAGAAATGACCTGTCAAGATATAGGAGAGCTGGATCGTACATTCACAAATGTACAGACTAACACCAGCCCCTTATCCCTTCTGTGTCTATGCCATGGAGATATAGTGAAGGGTGAATTCTGCAGGTTTGGGGGAGTCATGAGTGATGCTAAGCAGTTACACCCTATGCTTATCCTCCTGATGCTAATGATTTTAAGATGTAAAGCTGGCAAAAATTACATGGAGGAGACAGATACTTTGTCTTATCTGTATATCGAGAAAATGCGACATCCATTCCAACACTCATTAAAGTCAACTGGAATCTTGCCATTGATTTCAGTGGATGTTGGTTTAGGCCCATAGTTGGCAAGCTTGGAAAAATTAGCGTAATCAGGACTATAAACAATTTGCAGCCTCACTTTTTCTTTAAATTCTCCCTAATTTAATCACAGTGGTGATGAAGGGCTTGTCTACACTTAAGGGGCTGCAGCAGCACAGCCACCATAGCACTTCAGTGACAACCCCACCTACGCTGACAGGAGAGCTTCTCCCGTCAGCTTAGTGAATCCACCTCCCTGTGAGTCGCTAGCTATGTCAACAGGAGAAGCCCTCCCATTGACATAGTGCTGTCTATGCTGGGAGTTAGGTCAGTATAACTCCATCGCTCAGAGGTCTGGAAAATCCACACCCCTGAGTGACGTGGTTATATTGCCATAAGTTCCTAGTGTAGACCAAGCCTGAGCTTGAACATTGTAAGACTCATTTAACTGAGGGCGCAATTCAGCCTAGGCCAGAAGAAGGCCTACTTAAGCCCATGGCATAAAATATACTCACAAGTTCTACGTGGTCCCAGCTAAGACGTATATTTTCATTTAAGTGGGACACAGGTGGCATATAGGCCTAGTGCTGGCCCTCTACCTGAGCTGAATTTGACCTTTAACATAAGGTTTGTGGGTTTTAGGACCTTGTGTAACCTTCTCCCACTGGGATGAATTTCAGCCGGTGGTATAGCTTCTGACGCTTACAGTGTAATGGACAGTGTGGGAAAGCCAGGAGAACTGGTATGTACCCAGCCAACCCCCTATACACAGCCTGCAAATGAAAAAGCACTAAATTTATTTGCTTTTTAAAATCTGACTGGTACCCAGCAGTTATTACAGATTAAAGATAAGGGACATTGAAAAGCAAATTCTATTAGGTACCCTGGATTTTATTGTAAAGCACTTGAGGTAACAGGGTTATGAAAAGTACTATACAAGTGTTTTATATCACTATTAGTCTTCAGAATTAGTTTCATGCGGCCCTGAAAAATTTAAGTGTGAACATGAATGAATTCATTCCTTTTTGTTTATTGCCACTGCAATACCTAGATCTAGCTGGCTTGCCTAGCTGAGCTTCATAAGTTGCATTTTGTGGTTTCAGATTGTCAGTGAGGTCACTCACTGATTACTCAGATACACTGGCCTGAAGGTATTTATGTGATCACTGCAGTCGGCAGAAAAGCTGCCCTTCAGAACAAGGCAAATATATCCCTGCTCTTTATGGCTCCAGGCTCTGCAATGGGGGCTGACCTGACAGCTGCTTGTCCTCAGGGAGAAATAAAGGAAAATGGTGAAACACATGCTATTTCCATGAATTTCCACTCATCTGCTGTTAGAAAATTCAGCTCAGACATTGACAATAAAGGTTATACTTCTGGTGTCATAATGGAAAGGACAGGAACTTTAACATGTATCATACTTAGTTTCAGCGTACAAAACAGAACACACTTCACAGGGCATGTAATGTGCAGAAGTGCTGTAACTTAGAGAGATGCCTCCACTAAAAAATATCAATGGATGTTTGTCTGAATGCATATTTACAGCATCTACTTTACATATGGTTTATATTTAGATGGCAATCCAGATTTCACTTTGTATAAAGTTCTGACTTTTTGAGCTGTCCATATCAATTGTCTCTAATCAAATATCAAGTTTTTAGATGTTTACTGATGCACTAAGAGGGAAGATTGTTTTAGAAATTATTCAAAAGAATACCATCCAAAAAGACATATGATCCAAATGCTAATGAAAACTTTCTTTTCATTTAAAAAAAATACAAAATTGAAAGATCCTTCTGACTGAATTTACTGCAGAAAATGTATTTGTTGGTCTTGTACAGGAAATCAAAGTTATGCTGTATCCTTTTTTAATTACACACAAACCAAATGTATTTATTAAATCAACATTCAGTCCTTTTACAAGGAAGGGTAATTTAGAAACATACATAAAGATTTCCAAAGTAGTGATACACATCTCTTTTGGACAAATGTTATTTCAGGGATTTATGATAATTCCTTTTCTCAAAGAAAAAACAATCTAATTGAAACAAACTTTGTACTTTATATTAATGCCATTCGAATACAGTATACACTGCCAGTTATAAAGTGACATTGAAAGCTGATGCTGTTCTCAACAACACCATGGTTTCTCAGTTTTATGTACTTTTTAATTTCCTCTGTGGAAAATCTGTTCTTCATAAAAGGACTGTTAAAGAAAATGTGGAAAAAGTTGATTCATTCCATATTTTCATTCTTGTTAGTACTTGGAAATGAACCAGTGACCAATGTGAGCCAAAAAAGAAGTTAGAAAACTCATTTAGAAAACTCATCTTCCTACACGCAGTCTTTCAGAAGTGTCCTGGGAAGTCCTGCGTAGATAACAAACACCTTTCATCTTAATAAGATTTTGTATTTTCAACACTTCAGCAAGTGTAACTGACTTATTATATTTCTTTTGACTATAGTTTTCCTTGAACTAAGCAGTTAGATAAGGGTGTACCAGAACCAACAACTCTAAGTTTTGGGGACATTCAGCTCTAAATCCACTTGAACTCAAATAAGGCATTAGGCACCCATTTTTTAAAATTGTGGTCTGACTAATTAGTTGCATAAAAGCCAAATTCTTATCTCATATACACTGGTATCAGAGTTGCTCCTGTTTTATCAAATGCAAATAAGATAACAACCAGATAACAAAGATAACAAAGCCTTTTTGCTTTTTTGTCCTCAGTGAAATTCAACATTGTTTTAGAATACATTCTTCACACTTGAATATAGTGATGGAAATCTATCCACTTACACATACTATATAACTGTCTTAAAAGGGCTGATCTGCTAATGCCATTTACAATTTTAGATTTAAAATGCTTGCAAAAATTAATGCAAGTCACTGAAGCTACTTAGTGCAGGGAAATCCTACATGCAGAGTTTGTCATTTACAGAGCACACTGCTATATTGGCCATTCTCTTAACCATTTACAAGTTTAACTTTATCATAGCTAAGGGAAAAATAAAAATATGGGAATTGCATTGCACACTAATCTCTTTTGGTTCCCTTCCTGTTTTGATATATCTCTGCCACGTGCAGTATGTCTGCATTATCTTTCTGCCTATTCCAGTGATCAACCATTTCCATCAAAACCCTATCTTTCAACTCAAAACATATAGTACAGAGGCATAATTCCGTATGTCAATAATCTATATTGTTCTTCAGATATGTACTGTACATTGAAAAGTTCCATCATCTTTCTTCTTTACATCAAAGCTAGAGTGGTCTTGACATGTATACCTGTTAACAGCAGTTAGCCTTGAGATTCCACCAAGCCATCCTAAAATACATGCTATTTTCCCAGAATTGCCACATTGGCAACACTTTCCGGACTGACTGTGAGAACCTAATGGTTACCCACAAGTCCGAGAATTTAATGCTTTCTTTTTTTTTTCCTTTTGTGGGTGTGCATGCTAATTACCATTTGAGTGATACTCTCACTTTTGAAGCATTCGTAATATCTTCGTCACACATCTTTGGCTCATATGTTTCAATGTAATGATAAGTATGCTTTGTATATTTACTTTCAGGATAATTCCCATGGCCCAGCTGAAATGCTTGCATAAAGCTCTACTAAATTAATAAATTTAATTTCCTTATTCTGGCTTGCAAATTA
This sequence comes from Lepidochelys kempii, assembly GCF_965140285.1. Classification (NCBI taxonomy): domain Eukaryota; kingdom Metazoa; phylum Chordata; order Testudines; family Cheloniidae; genus Lepidochelys; species Lepidochelys kempii. Next base: position 23,933,258 of record NC_136388.1, on the reverse strand, counting down.
AAAAGTCAGTATATAAAAGAACTCCACCAAGACTTTAACAGAGAGAGGGTGTGAGCGAGGGAGCTGAATTTGCAAGAAAGTCGTTAACAGCCACATTTTAAAAAGTGGCCACTGATTTTGGGTGTCTGTTTTCAGGATCCCAATCTGAAACACCCACAAGCTGGGTACCCAGAACTGAGGTGGCTCCCATAAACTTTGGTCACTACTGAAAAGGTTAGCATAACAGGCTACTGTTTTCAGACCTACTAACTACTCTGCCACATACTTTCAATTTTACATCAACAGCCCCTTGGAAGTTACTGAGCTTGCTGTTTGGCCTCAGCTTCAGCTTAGAGCTGGGTGGGCTAGGGATACAAAAATGGCTGGAAGCCTCCTTTAGAACTCCCTTGATGCGCAAGCCACCAGACACTAGTCCAGTACCAAGGAGTAACTTAGAACAGCTTGAGGCTGCTCTAAAATAAGCCACGTCTCAGGGTAGCCCCTAAGTGATCATTCTGTCATCTCCAGGATGCCACACCCCATTTCCCTGGTCACATGGGTGGGAGGAGGACTACATCATCTGAATAGTCCCTGAGGGCAGGGGAATCCTCAATTGGTCAGTTAAACCAGCTTTTAAGGCTGCTAAGAGGTGCCTGAACAGCATAATGCAGCCATAATGGAGCTGAAAATCTGGGCTTCCATAAAAATGACAGGGTTTGAAGGCACAATTTGTCAACAATATATGTGATTATAAAGACTTTATGATTCAAGCTTTACCACTAGAAAAATATAAGGAATTAATGGCAGGTTTCAGAGTAACAGCAGTGTTAGTCTGTATTCGCAAAAAGAAAAGGAGTACTTGTGGCACCTTAGAGACTAACGAATTTATTTGAGCATAAGCTTTCATGAGCTACAGCTCACTTCCACAGTATGCATCCGATGAAGTGAGCTGTAGCTCACTAAAGCTTATGCTCAAATAAATTGGTTAGTCTCTAAGGTGCCACAAGTACTCCTTTTCTTTATAAGGAATTAAGTGACTTTTGAAGATTTTTAAGTGGTCTATTTATTATGCAAGTGAGTTCTATTCCCTGGATCTCTTTTCTAGTACTTACAGTCTTTGAGTTTCTAATAAACTATGAAGTATAAGAAAAAATTATAAAAGTACAATATTGCCTTGATTTTACTCTGATGAAAATTAAAAAGTCCCTTTCAGTTGTGAGTAAGCACGTATGAGTTCATTCTGACTTGCAAGAGAAGAGAGTACTTCTCTAGAGGTATGTAGTATCAATAATGGTAAAAGGCTTTGTGTGCTACTTATTATATTTATTACATTTAATGGAAGGACTCTCAAGAAATGTTGAATAATGGACTAATTACAAAAATACTTCTACCATATATTACTTACTGTGCCCCTGTGCTGTTTCGGTTTTAAACAAATAAAATACATGAACATTGCCATTATTTCCTTATAAATAATTTTTTAATAATTTACTTCACAGAGGGTAATTTATGCATTTGGTTTAATGCAAAATTATATCATGCCAATATTGTAGTGTATCAACACTAGGATGGATTTCTGACTACAACAAGATGGGGAAACATTAAGGAGAAAGGAAAGGCTATTTGGCAACTAAAGAAGGGGAACATATTTTGTTGTATAAATTATGCAACTTTGTGTTTATTCAATTAAGTTAATTGTGAATTATTCCTTCTGTGTAAAGGTATTGAAATGTTATGGTGTGCAATAGGAAAGCAGCTATGTTTTCCTTCTCTCCGAAGTGCTGGTCTGGCCTGCACTAGGAAAGAAGACTGGGTTTTCATAAGACTGGGTTTAATAAAAGCTCCATTTGGCTTCTGTGTTAATCAGCCCCACCCAAGGTCCAAAAAGTTGCTTACTTAGGGGCTCACATGGGCTTCAGCATACGAGCTGGACAGATTTTTTTATTAAACTCTGGTACACACTGGAAGAAAAGTAGACAAATGTGAATGTCCAGCATGAATGTGATTTGCATTCATTTTCTTGAATATGTTAGGGGTTTTGCACTTACATTGTGAGTCTCATTTCTAAAAGCAGTTTGATAGACACCATGCACTTCCATTGCTCCTCATTATCTGAGAAAGTCGAATCTTTTGGATCTGAAGTCCCCTCTGTCCTACATAGAAAGGGATCAACTTTGGTCCCATGTCTTTCTCAAGAAACTAAAGTAAGTGTGGAAATATGGCAATAAAGACCTGAAACATTTTACCCCTCATGCTATTTATTCAGAATTGTAATTTTCTGACCATTTCACCTCATGGAAAATCAGTGCCAATGCCCAAGCCATTATTTACCAGTTTTCATGTGTATTTGTTATGGTAGCACCTAGAGGCCCCAACCAAGATCAAGCCATTTTGCTAGGCACTGTACAAGCAGCTATTGGCAGACTGTCCCTGCCTTGAGAATCTTTGTCAGTCTGTGGGTTAAAGAGGGGATTTCACCCTCCAAAGCCTCTTTTAGTAGGGTTTACCATGGGGAGGGATGATCCAGGCCTTAGAAATGATCTGCTATGGTAGATCATCATTCAAAGGGCCTACTATATTTGTGAATGGGCTACTAAATCTGAATTGAAAGTAATATGTTTTTATAGTACATCAAATGAAAATTGTTTGATATTCAATAGTTATATCAGGCTGCCTATTACAAATTCTCTGTGTAAATTCAGCCTTTTATACTCTTTATATGGAGCAATGAAAGCAAAATTATTTGGTTTGGGGTCTCCTATTATATTAACATTGATTTTTTTCCCTACTGCCAAGCTAAGGAAATAGCCACGCTTAAAACTACTTTAACCTTGCTTTAAAGTATGCACATTTACACTCAATTTAGTATAGGATTGTTTATCTTGCTATTTAAAATTAACTAAAAATCAATTGTATAAAAGGAATTTTCATGCACATCTACAGAAAATCATAGTAACTTCACTATCTAGTAGAAAGAAACATCCAAAATGCCCTAAATGTTATAAAAGATTCTGTGAACATGATGGCTTGAAACCAACAATCCACTCTTATGGCAGCAATTATTTAGGTTAGTACAATTCTGCAAATGAAAGTACCATTTTAAAGCAGAATATTGACAAATAGAAACTCTCCTTTCTCATAAGGTGCTGCTATTATCTTATAAAACAAGTAGAACTATTTATGAGCATGAGCATAAAGGCAGTGAGTTATATGGTAAATGAGCAGTGAGGAAAGAGCAGCTTAGTTGTGAATGAGATGGAAGCACTTCAGTTAGGAAATAAACCGAAGTGCTAATTGTATTGTGCAACACAAAATTTCCACAAAGCTTTGAAAATTGCAAAGTATTGGTCAGAGAGTCAGACCTGATAATGAAAATCAGTGCTTCTTGTCCTATCACTATGTATACAGAAGCTTTCCAAGGCATGTTTGCAAATTTGAAAGAATAGTAGATATCTATTAACTTTCTTGACAAACAAGGAAATAATATTTTTCTGATGTGTAAACCTGACCAACTCTGAAATCAGTGCTTTAGGGCCCAATTCTGCCTTCAGATATACAAGTGAGCTTTCATTTAAGATAGATTGTCAGAAAGGTTTCATGGTGGAAATACCCCTAGTCATTTTGCAGACAAATTTATTCTTGTCCTAAATTTTCACTGCCCTCCAAAGAGAGCACTTAGCTTCAAAATATGGAAACATGTCCATTAATAGTGTAGAAATTTGTTTTGGAACATTGCAGAATTTCAACACAGATAATAGAGTGGATTAGAGTATTCTTGGAAGGAATATTTCTGCTGTAAATTTAAGGATGTATTTGCAAATAACCTGACCAGATTTACGCTGCTATACATATAATTTTATTTCATTACTTGGCATGAAGCCTTAGTCCTCAAGTATTTATGCACCAGCCCTTCCAGACTGCTTGGTAGACATGGGAGACATTGTGGTGTCTTATTGTTATGGCCTAATGTCTTTAGGTCCTTTGGTGTCGGGGCACAACCAGAATTTTCCTAAGTAGGGATCCCTGAGCTCTCCTTCTGCTGCTTCTGCACCCATACTCGGGCTGTCCCCTTGCACCCGGCTCCACACACACTCCCTTCCTATTGTCCTGCACCTGGCTCCAAGCTCTCCCTTCTGCACCCAGCTTGGTAGACTGGCTGCCCCACACCCAACCCTGATCTCTTACCCAGAGAGGTGGTCAGGTTGAAGAGCACCTTCCCCACCAGGGGCCAGGCAGTTCTGGGAGCCCGAAACCTCATCCTTCTCCTGCCCTTCTGCTTCCCCAGGAAGCACCAAAAGCCTGGATCCAATCTTCCTACCCTCCTGGAGAGTGGGGGTTCCCAGTACCCCTTCTATGCTTCTCCCTGGTGGCTGGGGGTGCCCAGGGCCCATGGGCACCGCAAGGACTGCAGAGGTGGGGAACCAAGCAGGTGCATGGGGTCACAGTGCCACTAAAATTTGGCCAAGCCATCATGATGGAGGGGCAGACAGGCCAAATTTCCAGCTCACCTGAACCCTTTCCCCTTCCTCCCATTTGGAGTTTCAAACTCTTCAGATAGAACTATGTGTTCCATTCAATCCAAAACAGACTTTTCCATTCACTAACCTTTTTTTAGATTGTATGGATTCAGTTTGAACAGGACCATTTTTCCTCCCCAGAACTGCCGGCAAACCAAAAACTAACCCAGGTCTAGTTAAAAAACTCTAAGATTCAATATTGGTCACTGAGCCCTAATTAACAAGTTATCCTGTTCTAAATAAAATAAATAGCTCTAAGGAACTGTTTTATTTTTCTAGTTTAATGAATGGATTTGTCTATGGACTTATTATTTTCTTACCAATTACATTACTGGATTCTTATTCTTAGTGATTTTATTTCAGTTCCTGTTATTTCTCTATTCACAGCTTCATTTGCACATTTTGATAAACCTAAACTTATTTCACAAGATTATTGTGCTGTTTTTTGGAACGATTTCTGTCCAATCCTATCAAAGTCTTTGTGAGACAGGAACCAGGTAATTTGTAGGCTAATATGGTCTTTCAATATTAGGACTGACAGATGAAATGTTGTAATACTCTTGCAACATTTAATGAAAGGAATAAAGAAAATTCTCCGATAAGCAAGTATGGCCATAATCCAGGCCACCAGATGTGGGCTTGCTGCACAGAAAATGCTTTACATAGTTCAGTTGCTTTGTCTCCATATATCTTACAACTCAGTAAGGATATAGATTATAGACAAGATTTATGGGCTGGCTTTTGTTTTCATTTTGATGTATTTATTATTAGACTATGAACTAAGTTACTCTAAAATGCCTCCGACAAAAATTGATGTACCATTTGTAGTATTTATTGTGTTTTACTATGAACCAGAATTACATACGCTGGTATCTCTGAAAATTTAGAGGAAATCTGTGCAGTGTAGTGCAAAATATTTTCACTGGAAAAGATTTTAAAATGTATCAAGTATTCATGTGATCTATGCTATGTTTATTTGGCTACATCTTGATGTTGAGAATGTACCAATGGTCAAAATAAGCAGAAAGGCTCATTCCATTTCTGTTCCAGTTCAGGGAAATTCAAACTTTGTCTCTTCCCAATGAAAAAATTCACCATACTTCTCTTCAAATAATGCTAATTATTTATTTGAATGGTAAGACCTTGAAGCTACTTGTTCAAATTTTGGTGATGCTGGTTTTTCATTCCTGAATTTTCAAAAATCCAAAGAAAGACACTGAAGATAGGGGATATGGCAAAATTTAAATATGATGAGAATGCAAAAACTAGGGTCTTTAGTCTGAGGAGGAGAAGAACTGGAGAGGATTTAAATAAGGTAAAGGGTAAAGTAAAAACTAATCAAGCCTCCATCTTCATGCTGTCCAGTTAAAGTCATGCCATCAGATCAAGGGACTGTCACTGACTCCTGGTATGTTTCCTTCAGAGGTTTCAGAGTAACAGCCGTGTTAGTCTGTATTCGCAAAAAGAAAAGGAGTACTTGTGGCACCTTAGAGACTAACCAATTTATTTGAGCATGAGCTTTCATGAGCTACAGCTCACTTCATCGGATGCATACTGTGGAAACTGCAGAAGACATTATATACACAGAGACCATGAAACAATACCTCCTCCCACCCCACTCTCCTGCTGGTAATAGCTTATCTAAAATGATCATCAAGTTAGGCCACTTCCAGCACAAATCCAGGTTTTCTCACCCTCCACCCCCCCCACACACAAACTCACCTTCCTGCTGGCAATAGCCCATCCAAAGTGACCACTCTCTTTAAAATGTGTATGATAATCAAGGTGAGCCATCTCTAGCACAAATTCAGGCTTTCTCACCCCCCCCCCCAAAACCACACACACAAACTCACTCCCCCGCTGGCAATAGCTTATCCAAAGTGACCATCCTCCTCACAACGTGCATGACAATCAAGGTGGGCCATTTCCAGTACAAATCCAGGTTTTCTCACCCCCCCCACCCCCATACACACACAAACTCACTCTCCTGCTGGCAATAGCTCATCCAAACTGACCACTCTCCTTACAATGTGCATGATAATCAAGGTGGGCCATTTCCAGCATAAATCCAAGTTTAACCAGAACGTCGGGGGGCCCTTGTTTTTTTCTACCCCCCCGATGTTCTGGTTAAACCTGGATTTGTGCTGGAAGTGGCCCACCTTGATTATCATGCACATTGTAGGGAGAGTGGTCACTTTGGATGAGGAATAGGAGCATTGCCCCATTGCTGTCCTAGGCCTTTCTGCCTTCCCTGCCTTTGCTGCAATCTCTCCTTTATTGTTTCCTCTATTGGGCACAGCTGTGAGTCCCTGTCTCCAATGATTGGCAGCTCTGTCAGCTGTGTATGGGTTTGGCTGAGCTGTTTGCCTGCAGAAAGGAGAGGCTCCCCTCCACCTCCCGTCTAAGCTCAGTATGGGGTTTGTAGACCCCATTACAGGGACCATGTGATGAACTTAAGGACAGGTAAATTTAAAATAAACCAAAATAAAATATTACTGCATGTAGTTAGCCAGTGCAATTCATTCCCACAAGAGGTCAGAGGGCAAAAGCTGTAGTTGGGTGGAAGGTTTTATAACCAATAATACTTGTAGGAGTTATTATTTGTATTACAGTAGTGCTTGGGCCTCCTTGTGCCAGTCACTTTAGAGACAAAGACAGTCCCTGCCCTCCAGGAGGTTATAGTCTAGGTGTTAGGATGCAACTGGTATACAAAACAAATAAATGGGGTGGGAGAAGGATAAGGTAACAAAAGATTTTGACAGAAATATAGAAGTCTCAACGTGCCGCTTGTTTCACTGTGTGTGTCTGTTGGGTGGAGAATTTAGCTCCAACTCTGCTGTGAATGATAGGGGAAACATTCAGAGATGCTGAAGTTACTTAGGAGTCTAAATCCCACTGACTGTGATGTAAAAGGCTGTGAAGTGATTCTTAATTGTCTGTATGGTATTCTTTCTGGGGAGTTGGCAAAGTGTGTGAGTGTAAGCCAGGATCTGGAACCTTCTGAACCTTAAGAGTGCCAAAGGCCAGTGTGAGTATGTGCTATATGCATGTTCCAGCATTGCTTGAAGAGGGTAAAAGAAGATGCTTTTTTTTTCTCTCACCCCTTTTGTCTTTGATAGGGTTTGTGAGAATGAATGGGCTGTAAAATGAAGTGAAGAACTTTGTACTTTTCAGCAAATGTGGGGTTGGCAGAGGAAAGGTTTGTGTGTTAATGGGGTCTATTGGTGCATTGCTGAAAGAGGGCAGAGTTGAGGTTGCATGGACCACCTCAACTAGGCATTTCCTGGCTTTCACACGGTCGAGTTTTGCTCAACACAGAGTTCTGTAAGCGGAGGCCACACCACCAAGCAACCTTAACTCCGCATTAACATCATTTGTGCCATTGATTTTTCATAGTTTTTTTTAATAGGAAAAGATACGTTGTTGGGAGGAGTCAGTCATTTAAGCAGTTGTGTGTATTGTCCCACAATTTGCATATCAAGCCAGCTCAGCCTGTGATGGTGCACTCCTTGGTCTCCCACAAACTTCTGCAACTTTGTGATTCGGGAATTCCGCAGAATTCACATGTTGGCAACCTGAAAGTGCATAAATTTATTTTCCTTCAGTGGTCAAAGTACTTGTGCTGTCAGTTCCAAACCTCCACCCCAGGCCTTTGGAAACAATAAATTAATCTGCCCCAAGATCAGGAACTAGCTACTTGGCGAGTAAAATACAGATTGTCTCAATCAGTCACTCCAAAGCTTGCCTACCACCTGTCCTCATGGTGCAACCCTGCTCCCTCTCCCTCTCTCCCATCTCCAGAGTTGTCCCTTGGGGTGACTGCTCTGGGCCCCTTTGGTGCTTTGGGGGACCCTGTGGGCTGGTGCAATTGGCCAGCGCAGTCGGTCCCAGAAGTAACAGGTCGGACCTGGAAGTGACAGATTCATCACTTCCACCCCGGGCCCACACCCCCCTAGGGACAGCCCTGCCCATCTCTTTCCCTGCCCTCTCCTGCACAAGGCCTCTGTCTCCAGCTACTCCCCACCTGATATAACAAAAATGTTGGTTAAACCATCTGCTGTGTTAACAGTAAACGTCTCCCATGAAATTTTAAAAAAATGTTATATCATAACAGAGTCAACTTGTGGCAAGCAATGTAAGTTATTAAATCTTTATTGCATCAGTGTACAAAGGTTTGGACTAGAAATGTCAGTGATGGGGTGTTCGTCAGGGTAAAAGGGTTGGCACGATTCCCTTGATCTACCCAGGCAAGCATAAAGTGGTTGCATAAGAGTCCTCTCTGTTTTTCACTTTGTTGGTGCATGAGCTCTGTAATCCTTCCAGACTGCGCTTCTAGGCAAGTGAAGAAGTAAACTTGTTCCTAACTAATATTCACAGTTTGGGTCTGCCAATAACTTAATGGGTGCCATGCACCATCTTGGATAAACATTGACCGATTGAGACCATTTTGACCCGCATGAGAGTAATAGTGTGATCTCTAGCTCTGCGCAAAGATAAACCCTATCCAGAAACTTTTTGGAAAACTGCTATTTTTTTCCCAGGGCTATATCTCTGGAAACCCTGGTTCAAATGACCCCAAATGTGATTCTCTAATCCTATTTTCCCACAAGCCATGGAAAACTTGAAGAAAATGTGTGCAGCCATCTGAATTTGAGAGAATGTAGAAGCATCATCCTTTAAACAGGAAGGATAGAGGGACAAGGGAGGGAAAGGACTGCCCTACACTCCCATCTGCAACATAGGAGGGTCTGAGACATGTGAAGTGGCCCATTTATCTCCATGTGATGTTCACATCTGAATGAGAACATCCCATTAAGATTAATATAACCTGAAACAATAGCTCTGAGGACGTGTGAACTGCTCCATTCATCTCAGTCGGTGCTCCCATCTGCTCCTGAGTGCTTTAAAGCCTGTGATATAAAAATGGCCATGCTGGATCACACCAAAAGTCCAGCTAGCCCAGTATCCTATCTCTGGCCACTGACAAATGCTTCCAGGGAATGAACAGAACAGGGCAATTAATCAAGTGATCCATCCCCTGATGTCCAGTCCCAGCTTCTGGCAGTGGGAGGTTTAGTGACACCCAGAGCATGGGGTTGTGTCTTGGCTAATAGCCATTGATGGACCTATCCTCCAGGAACTTATCTAAGGGCACGTCTACACATACAGTGCTGCAGTGGCATGGCTGCACCGCTGCAGCACATCTGGTGAAGAAGCTCTATGCCAATGGCAGAGAGCTCTCCCATCGGCAGAATAAAACCACCTCCACAAGTGGTAAAAGCTATGTCGGTGGGAGAAGCTCTCTTGCCAACATAGCACTGTCCACACCGGTGCTTACATTGGTCTTTCTGATGTCACTGGGGGGAGGGGGCATTCACACTCCTGAGCAACATAAGTTACACCAACTTAAGCTGTAGTGTAGACATAGCCTAATTCTTTTTTGAGCCCAGTTATACTTTTGGCCTTCACAATTTCCCCTGGCATTGAGTTCCACAGGCTGACTGTGCATTGTGTGAAGAACTTCCTTATGTTAGTTTTAAACCTGCTGCCTATTAATTTCAATGTGTGACCCCTAGTTCCTGGGGTATGTGACAGGGTAAATAACACTTCCCAATTCATTTTCTCCCCACCAGTCATGATTTTATAGATTTCTATCATATCCCCCCTTAGTCGACTCTTTTCTAAGATGAACAGTCTCAGTCTTTTTAATCTCTCCTTACATGGAAGCTGTTCCATACCCCTCATCATTTTCATTGCCCTTCTCTGCACATTTTCCAACTCTAATGCATGAAATATACCTGTTCTCAGCTCCATTTCCAAAGAGCAAGATTTCCCCAGATTCTGGCTCCCCTGGGGAGAGGGGCAGAGAGGGGGCCTCTCAGCTCCATACTCAAAAGGGCAAACCCATACAGAGTCCAACTCAGATGATAGAGATGGGGAATCCCACTCCTGTAGAAGGCATGGCCCTCCAGATCCTGGCACTCACATGGGGCAATGATAGAGGCTCAGACTCCCTGCCCCCCAATCTGGGCACACACTTGGGAAGGGAGAATGGGGAGCTTATAGGTGCCCCTTCACTTATTTTTCCCCAGTATCCCTACCACTCGCCCCCTCATCCCCCTTCCCACTGTCCCATTCCTCCACTCCATTCCCCCTAACCCCCAACTCTCCTTCACCTGAACCCCCACTCCTCCCATAACCCCCTTCCCTTGCCGCAACCCCAAACTGCTCTTCCCCTGTTCCCCCACCCTCTAATTACCCCATCCCTTCCAGGAAGCATTCACATGTCTCATTTTTTCCTCAAAATACTTTGATTACATTCCCCACAAGATAAAATTGTCACTCATAACTCACAAATCGTAGCAACCTCCAGTCATTCAGTCCAAAACTCATTTTTGTTTTAGGTGGGGACTTCTGATTAATTTATCCTTTGTTATGTTAGTGGAAGGGTGAGTTCAGAGCCATCAATCTGAACAAGGTCTGTGATTCTTCCAGTCATTACTACCTCTCAGTTTAACAGTACAAGGCAGCAAAAGGAAACCAGCTTATTGGGGGACTTGTAACTTGGGAACCCTTTGGTCAAATGACCCCAAATTTGGAACATTACTGTTACTCTGCACTCCCAAGAGACACACAAAATTTCAACGCAATCCAAATAATTGTTTAGATTTTAGAGCACTTGCAAAAGATGAGGTTTTAAGCAGAAAAAATGGTGGGAATGAAAACCCTCTAGTTGTTTTCCTGTATTGGTGCATGCGCAGTGTAACAATGTAAACTTTCTTCAATACCGTTCTCAGTTTGGGTCCCCCAAAGGTTTAGTGAGTCCCATACGTTACATTGATCTCAATCTGCTGAATTTTATCCATTTTGACCCACTTCACATCAAAAGTTTGAGCTCTAGCTCTTGGGACCCCATGCTCAAATGACTCCAAATAACCCTATCCTGCACCCTCAAGAGGCATGCAAATTTCAAAGAAAGCTAACTAAACATTGCGGTTGACCTTCAAACAGATGTCAATATGCAACCTTAGCTATAGTGGCGCTCCTGAAATGGTGTTTGGGCCTCGTGAACATGGGCTTGGATTTTTAAATGCCTTTAGGAGACTATGTGAGGATTTTTAAAAGCACCTAGGTGCTTTATACCTGCCAATGGATGTTAAGTGCCGAGGTGCTTTTGAAAATTTTACTAAATACCTATCTCCCTGATTGCACCCACAAGTGTCTATATGCTGGTATTTCAGCCAGCAATTATTTGCCCTTACAAAACTGAAAGCTAGGTTGAAGCCCCTTTTAAAATCTGTCCCATAATCCTTTACTTTTGAGGGTAAGGTGAGGATTTTTTTTGAATAGAGACCTGATACCATAGCTCATAAATGGAAGAAAATACCACTGTTAACATGACCTTCTTTTAGAGCTAAGTTGTGTAAGTGTTACAAAAATGAGAGTCCTGTGTTCTTATAAGATGGCAGCTTTGTACTGGGCATGGAGTTTTACAATATTCATGGATGGTTGCATCACAAATAGATGTAGTGATAATGTGTGTTGTAACATGATAACATGGTACCATCACTATTTTTCACAAGCAATTGTGGTTTCTATCATGCTAACTGGTTGTGTTGAGCTGGACTCTGTTTTTGATCCCCATTCACTGAATCATGTTGGAGTTAGATTATATTTTCTTTGGAGCAGTGACTGGGCTGCCATATTTTTAGCCATACCATGCTGTGGAGCACCAGCATAATGGTTCCTCTGCAACTGTTTACAGGAATCAGGCCCCAGACAGCCAACACTCACCCTGCACTCCTGCTACTGGCTGTAGTTCTTTTGGTGTTTTGCATATGCACAGCACAAGTCAGCATTTAGCCCAATTAGAGCTCCCTGTAACAGGCCTGAAATGCCCCAACTGCTGTTAGCAGGTGTGGATCCTACTGAGAAAGTGTCAAATGAGATCTGCTAACTTACCGAGGCAGGTGATTCATAACCCCATTTTGGATATAACTGTCTGGGGAGAAGGGATCGAGGGGTGTAGGTTGAGCAACCCCAAGAAGGAAACCTAGGAGCCATCTGGGGAGCAGGCTTGAGCTGAATTCTGTTATCTTACTGTTTTGTTTTTTCGGTTTAAGAAAGCCAAATCCCAGAAAGTTTGGACTTCACTTGCTACGTGGACTAGGTCTGTAGAGTCTATGGCTAGGAAATTCTTCTCACATTCCCAAACTATCTTCCCCTCCCCCCCCCTCCCTGTCTCTTCTCTCGTACACACACACATACACACACAAACACACACACATTTATCCAAATGGTCTGGGGACATTCTGACGTTTTGGATAACTGGGCATTCAGATAAATAGAAGTGGTATTAACTAACAGGGGTACATGGGGGACACACTATGGATTTGGATAACTAGAATTTTCGGATAAGAGGAATTTGGATAACTGAAGTTGTACTGTACACATAAAATAGCAATTTTTCAGCTGTAGTGTATCTTATACCAAATGTATCTTATACCAAATGAGGCTGTGTATAAATTTAGGACAGAGATCACAGATGTGGGTCCTTGTAGTTTAAAATCAAAAGTGAGTGGGTTTTTTTTGTTTTGTTTAAGAACTAGTTATTTAAACAAATAAAATCTTCACCACTACATATCAGGTTCCAAAGCAAAGGTTACCTTTAGAGTTAATGAGGTTAACTGTGAAAGCAATTGCACTGTTATAAAATAGTAAACTGTTTGATAGTATTGCTGAAATGAACAGTTTCACCTCTCAGCATCAATAACAGTATCACTGTCTTCATCCATAGCAACTGTTTGGAGTAGAGTCAGTTTTTCATGCTGACATCGTATTCTTATATTTTGATAGAAATTAGCAGAACAATTCCAATATTTCAAACATCACTCACTACACTGGCAGTTCCATTGCTCTAATCACTGTCTGCTAAACCTGCATTTGGTCACTAATGCACTAAAACGTTGCTAATGACATGGAGGTATGGCAAGATAAGAACATTCTCATAATGAATGACTCCACAAAAGCAAAGTGGCAAAAGTAATTATAGAATCACATGGACCGCTGGCCCTGAATTGTCAGAGACATCAAATTTCATGCACTGCTAAAACAACATTGAGATAACCTTATGTTCAGTAGAAGCAGCAGTTGTATCACATATGTAAGTCAGCTGACATTTGCTTCTGTTAACATGAAACAATTGGCAAGAAAGAAAGAAATTTGATTTCCCTTTATTAATTAGGCAAATTAATTAAATTAGTCTTCAGTATTCTGAATATATTTCATATTGAAGAATAGGGTGCTGCAGAGATTCTGTTAAATGGTTCAGAGAAGGCTTATTAACCCTGAAATGAATTCTACCAAACCCTATAAAGCAGCAGCTTCAAGTGCATTTATGGAGAAAAAGGCTTTTGAAATCAGATAGGAGAGCTGCAAAAGTGTGGAGTATTATCATAATCTGGCTAATGTTTAATTTGACACTGTAATGTCAAGCTATTAGCACAGAGAATGAACACATGGTCTGATAAAAATGTACTTAAAGAATGACAATCCTTATAACCATTTAATTTTAATTTTCTCTTATGATATACTTTTCTACAGAAACCTCTATTAGACAATAAATAGGATTATGCTATAATTCTATCAGCTATGACAATACAAAACATTGTCTTCCTTTAACTACAGAAAGAATGTTCTATTATACCAGCATTTCAATAGCATATCTATCTCCATCATAAAGCTGAATTGTGCCCTGTAGTTGTCTGATACCATCACCTTCATCACTACAAATATTTTTCACTTCAGTTTGTTAATAGGCAGTGTCAAAATACAGGGCCTGATCCTGAAAATCCCCCTTTCACAGAACTTCTGCTCAGTCGTGAGCCCTGCTCTGCTTCCTTTGTTCCAACCCAGCCAGAACTCCCCAGTAGGTGTAGAGAAAGTTTTAACCAACTCCTAAGCCACCACTCCCCACCCCATAGTGTAACCCACATTGTATTGAACAGGGAAGGGGCATGCTTTGCTCTGCCAGTACCCATCTGGGTGACAGCCCCTTGGGAGCTATAGCCAGCTAGTGTAGATTTAAACAGTCCCAAAGAGCCTAAGTCCTGAGTCAGAGTAGAACCAGCTCAGAATCAGGAGGCCACAACTGGCTGTTGTGTGGCCATCCATGAGCTGGGCCCAGCTGTGAATCTTGACCATTGTTCCAATGGAAGAAAACACTGGGCAGAAAAGCAAAGAGTCAGTTCTGAAAGGGGTTAGTCCAGCAATGTTATCTGTGGGGTTTTTTTTTATAACTCTACTTAATTTAAATGTCCCTGGTTATCGTTGCACTGTTTTAGCAAAGTAGATTACTCTGATTTTGCCCCACTGTTTCCTTTAACCCCCCAGCCATATCAAATGGCAATTTTGCAGGCAGAGTTCTTATAAGTGTGGGCAAAAGGACATCATCCTGTTTCCAATGAAGTCAATGACAAAACTCCGTGTGATGCTCTGTCCCTCGGGGGAATACCCTCCACCCCCATGTTCATCTTTATAAAATGATTGTGTGATATCCAATGCAAAGTTTGTCATGTTGGGTGTCTTCGGAAGGCTCATGATGCACTGAGCATTGCTGTTGCAGTAATGTTACAGGTTATAATTTCATGTATGTAGTTATGAGGCTGAAAATGTATCCTCATAGCTTAAAATAAGCCCAGGCAAAATCTCTCCAGGAGCAGAAAGGCAGTTCACACCTCATCGGGGCGTGTAGGGGACAAACCCAGCCCAGCCTCACAGGAACAAAGGACGCTGGCCTAGGCAGCAGCAAAAGAATCTGTTGGACTCTCGAGGGAGTCACCCCCCTTCCTTTGGTCAGTTTGGAACTGCGATGAGATAATGCTCACCTGACTCTGAAGCGGGGGGGCGGGCAAAGACAAAAGGGAAGAAAGGACATGAGAAAAGGGAGAGAGATTTGCCATGCTCTTCCTCTCTCTCCCACTACATCACAGACACCATACCAAGCGACTGAAGCGCTGATCAAAGGGGAGAGCCTGGCTGAAGAGCAACCAGCCAGCCTGTGGTGAGAAGCATCTAACTTTGTAAGAGCACTGAAAATGTTAAGATCAGCTTAGAATGCATTTTGCTTTTATTTCATTTGACCAAATCTGACTTGTTATACTTTGACTTATAATCACTTAAAATCTATCTTTATAGTTAATAAATCTGTTTGTTTATTCTCCCTGAAGCAGTGTGTTTGGTTTGAAGCATGTCAGAGACTCCCCTTGGGATAACAAGCCTGGTATATATCAATTTATTTGTTAAACTGATGAACTCATGTAGCTTTCAGCGTCCAGCAGGCATAACTGGACACTGCAAGATGGAGGTTCCTAGGGTTGTGTCTGGAACCGGGGATCTTGGCTAGTGTCATTCGGTTGCAAATAGCTGGGAGCAGCTTACATAGAATCATAGAATATTAGGGTTGGAAGGGACCTCAGGAGGTCATCTAGTCCAACCCCCTGCTCAAAGCAGGACCAATCCCCAATTAAATCATCCCAGCCAGGGCTTTGTCAAGCCTGACCTTAAAAACTTCTAAGGAAGGAGATTCCACCACCTCCCTAGGTAATGCATTCCAGTGTTTCACCACCCTCCTAGTGAAAAAGTTTTTCCTAATATCCAACCTAAATCTCCCCCACTGCAACTTGAGACCATTACTCCTTGTTCTGTCATCTGCTACCACTGAGAACAGTCTAGAGCCATCCTCTTTGGAACCCCCCTTTCAGGTAGTTGAAAGCAGCTATCAAATCCCCCCTCATTCTTCTCTTCCATAGACTAAACATCCCCAGTTCTCTCAGCCTCTCCTCATAAGTCATGTGTTCCAGTCCCCTAATCATTTTTGTTGCCCTCCGCTGGACTCTTTCCAATTTTTCCACATCCTTCTTGTAGTGTGGGGCCCAAAACTGGACACAATACTCCAGATGAGGCCTCACCAGTGTCGAATTGAGGGGAACGATCACGTCCCTCGATCTGCTGGCAATGCCCCTACTTATAATCCCAAAATGCCATGCCAGAGGCTGTGAGTGAACAGCCCAGGAGAGGGGGGTCTCACAGCAGAGCAGGGTAAGACTGGCTCCCAGAGTCAAGGATTGGGGTGACCTAGCAGATCAGTGGTCCAGACAACACCAGAGGGGAATGTCACACTCCCATTTATTTTAAAGGTGTACGATCAGGCCTAATACCAAATAAATACTTCAGTTAGCTATTGTCCTGATACGTTGTACTTATACAATGGGCATTTACATTAACCACATGAAACACAGTACTACAGTATATGAATGCCATTGCTTGGCCACTTCCAATATCACCCCAGTGTGTTCTGTACAATGTTACATCTCAGGGAATGTAACGTGTAATTCATTAATATTTGTAAAGTACTTCAGAGGAGTTATGAGGGACTCGAACATGCTTGTTGTGGATGGAACCTTTGGAGATTTTTAATGGCCAGTCTGTAACAAGATTCTATTCGTCATGTGCAAACTGAGATTTTTCAAAGGTTTATAATTTGGCCAAATTTGGTGGATTTTCACAGGAATACCAAAAGGCACTTCCCTGACCCCGAGGCTATCCCCTGCCAAATTTTAAGGTACCAGAGCCTCTCACTACAATGGCTGTACAAATGTTTTTAACTTAGCCAAACATATTATTTCCAGCGTCATTCTCAGAAACAGATGAACTGTTTTGGATAAAATCTTTCCCAAAAATTCAGCCTGAGATAGATACCCAGCATGGAAAATTTCAACCTAACTGGTTAAAAATCGGCAACTGAAAACAGGAGCTTATAGTGGGAAGCATCAGACAACTTTAATGACAGCTCCACCTCAAACAGTGCCTTTGGGATTCAGGAAGAAGTGGGGAGGGAAAGAAACAGGCATGAGGAAAAGCATCCTTAACCATCGTGTGTGTGTGTGTGTGTGTCTTACAATTATTTGGGCTTGATTTGAGGGATCAGCAGCAGTTTGGAAAGCTTAATCTACCTAATCCAGTTCACCCATCCCTATTGACAATTCATCTTCCACAAGACAATTTTCTGGTAAGTTTAGTATCATTTATAATGAAACAATATATGAGAAGCAGTCCTGCCCAAGAACTTTCAGTGAATGTTGCCTCCTACTTAACTATCTGTCCTTTCTTGCATAATCACTCGGACTATATAATCGTAGTGTGACATTTCATTTCAGTTAGAAAGCTACACATTTGAACAGTTGTATATTTGTTCATATGGTGTAACCCTTTACACGATATGAATTTCAATGGCGGGGGAGTGTACTTTTTGTTCTATTTGAAAAGGAGGTATATGTAGGTAGCATTAACTTACTGTAATAATACTTGATGCGTATAGCACCTTTGCTTCCAAGGATTTCAGAGTTTGTTACAACATCCCATTCAGATAGGTAAATGTTATCAGAAGTAGTTTACAGATTGGTAAACTGAGGTATAAAGCATTAACAACCTGATCTTCAGATGTATTGCGCACCCACAGCTCTCCTTTCCATTTTTGTTCTGCAATTCACCTTTAAGGCCTCTGAACTACACAACTGAATTTTATACTGCCTATTGGGCTATGTAAAAACCACAGCAATGTGTTACATGTCTCATTGTAAGAATGCAGATCCCGGTTTCTTGTACGCAATCAAGTAAATTGAGACATAAGTGTTTAAGTGATCTTATTTCTGTCCTTTCAACTGTAATTATTAATATTACAAAAATGTCTTCAGATAAAAGCTCTCAATCTCTGGAGCCCTCTTCTGGGAAAGTACCCCAGCAAATGCACAGTGCATGAAAGAGCACTATAGACAAATATAAATTAACTCAAAGCCATAATTTTGCAGCAATTAGTAATATGTACAAATGGGAGTCAAGGATGGCTTTGCCTCCGCATACGGTGTTTAAACATTAATGCTGCTGTACAACAAAATTAATTTGGATTCACGGGGGATGCTGATTAGAGTAAGAGGAAGTAACATAAAAGCAATATCTTTTTCTGCTTCAGCCTTCCACCACGACTCCAGAAAACAAAGACTATGGAACTGGGGAAGGGGGGGGACTAAGCCAGGCAATGCAAAGTACAGATTGATCTTTCACTTCTAACGTTAGAAGCTAACGTTTAGGTTGGTGTGGTGTTAGCCTACACTCTGCATTTCAGAGCTTGTTCACGTGCATTGCATCTTCCAAGTTATTTGAAGGATCATTTTTTAAGGCTCAGCTCAGGTATCCCCTCCCATTCACTGAAAAACCAACACAAAGGGTTAAACTCCCATGGAATTTCCTTCAAATTGTACCATGGGCTGGGGGTTGGAGATAGGGCCAGCTCCCAGGCTCCGGAGCCATATCTCCATCTACATGCCAAGGAATTAGTGGGAGGCCCTGCTGCATGGCAGCTCACCTCCAAGAGAGCCATGCAGATGAGGATTCCACAGCTGGTGACTGGCCCTGGGCACCCACATCTTGATGGGGAGGATCCCACGGAGATGGGGCACAACAAGATAATGCTACTATAGTTATATTATCTTCGGGGGGGGGGGCTGGGGGAGGGAATCACTACATGGCCAGTTACAGAGTGATGTGTGGACATCAGGGGAGCACTGCCACATGTGGCTCTACAAATAGGCCCTGTAAGTTATACTTTAAAATACAATGTACTAGTCAGGAATAACCTGCCAGCCATGCAGCAGTGTTCTTATTAATGCAAGATCTGTTCCCTTGTTCTCCCTCTCCTGCTCACACTTTTTGTCTTGCACTTACACAGTCAACAGTTTACATCCATGCTGTATGATCAAACCCTTAAGAAATGCAATGACCATGCATAAACAGTTCAGGAAATGTGCAGCTCTCAAAACTAGTTAAGAGGCTTTACCAAATTAATCTTTACTAAGAGGATGAGCACCATTTACAAATCCCTAAGGGCCAGATTCTGACACCCTTACTCCAGTTTTGTAGCACCTTACTCCATGCGTGACTCCATTGATTTTAACAGGATTACTCATGGGGTAAAATACTGTTCAACATAAGTGTGACAGGTGAGCTAAAGAGCATGAGCTAAAGAACAAGGCTCTGTAACTAGGGGCAGTAATAGACTCTCAGGCTCTGTGGATGGTGAGCAGACACAGGGTGTATGTGTAACACACACTGGTCACGGGTTATATAAGGGTATCTAACCCTACATAAGTTTAAGGTAAAAATCCCAATTTGGCAGTCTTTGGGCAGGCAAAACTCCAATGATTTCAATAAGGACTGCAGAATTAGATCCAGTATAAGTACAGTATCTAGTATGAAAGAAATAGGCTTATTATATTGGCTATTTTAGATCTATCTAAAGGGATTTTATTGACTCTGTGCTGACAAACATCATATTTAATATTGAAGTATAACTTTTAAAAGCTGAGATGCTGACTTTATAAAAATGTGCTCTTGAGCCAAGATCTTCCATCCAAAAATGTAATCCAGTATGATTTTTTTAATAGCCTTGTTATAAATAATTGAAATTTCAATGTTTGTATTAGCCATGCTGAGAGAACCCTAAGCATAGCAGTGTGGGGGTGTCATTAAAAAACAGAGCAGAAAGTATAGAAATACTCAAGTGGTATCTTTTGTTAGGAGAAAAATAGAAACAATAGATTTGCTGTACCATATGCCAGCTGTAGCATATGCTGATTTCTTCCAGCATTTGTTCTGCTTTGGCACATGTCATCTGGATGGGCACATATACTTACTGTCCAAGGTGACCTATGCAGGCAGAACCCTACCATGGAGGTTCATTGATTTCACATGGGCTTTAGGTCAACTCAAATAAATCATCTTGCAGGATTAAGAACTACATTGCCACTGGTTTGCATACTGAAAACTTAGCTGATTTTTTACTACTAGGTATTGTGCACCAAATCTTTTCCCTACCAGGATCCAGACACACATACACTCTCGCGCTCTCTCTGAAACCACATCAGTTACACTATGTCTAGGACCCGCCATGGCTACAGAGGAGAAGACAGGTTTTTCCCCTGTAACCTTTGTGCTATACTCTACATAGGATTTTGAAAGCAGCAGGCCCAAAGAGTTGACACAAGCACTAGTATCCAGCGATTCCGACCAGTGCAACTATAGCACAGGTACTTGAGCGCGAGTTGAAATGGACAATTTAAAGAGGACACTGTCATGGATGACTGGCCCAAAATGTAACCTACTTTAAAATTAACCTATGTATTTTTAGCAAGCCCACGATCCTGCATTCCTGAGTGAGCATGGTCACTTGAGCATGTTCCCATCAGCCCTTTGCTGCTGCTATCTCATTCATTTCTATGGTAATAATTTCTCATTCACTTCTACAGCACCCTCCGTCTGAGGACATCAAACACTTTACACAAATCAATGGGTTTAGCTTTACTGCATGCGGTGAGATTGGTATGTAGTAGTATTGCCATTTTAGGCCTTGATCCTGCAAAGGAGTCTGCAAGTGCAGATCATTATATCTACAAAATCACAATATCCAGGTTATACAGGGTGTTTGTAACAGAGGTGGAAGTTGAATGTGGGTCTTCTGACTCCCAGTCCTGTGCCTTAAGCACAAATATATCCTTTTCTTGAGAAATAGGTAGGAGTCAGCGGGCAAGTGGCCCTTCAAAGGGAATCATGGTCTTGCTTGCCTATGATGGCCCTCTGAACGCTACCTGGTAGCAATTGGGTACTCCAGGTGGTGGCTTATTGGCCAGTTAGTAGTGGAGTACCTGAACCCTATAAGAAGGCCTGCAGGTCTCCCCAAAGAAGGAAGGAACAGTGCCTCTAGAGAGGACAGGCCTGTAACTAAAAGGTCCCTAGAAAGGGAATGGGTCATTCAGAAGCACCTGGGGAGGAAATAGCTACCTGAGGGAGAAGGGGGAGAGAGTTCCCAGGGAGGGAACTGGTAACTACATGTCTATCTCCCAGGGAGGGAACAAGGAATTGAAAGGCATTGTCTGAGAGAATACACACCCCATGGTGGTGCTGGCCAGCTGAGAAGCAACTCTGAGGGATAGATTGGTAACCCCAACATAGAGGGGCAGGAACATGTGGCCCCAGAAAGAAAGGGACATACGGCTGCTTTCAGGAGGAGAAGAGCAAGAGTTTAGAGAAAATGAACTAGAGACTAAGGCTGTTTCCAAAAGTAAGGTTTACTTGTGTCAGTTTCCATTACCAATAAATGAAGCCCTCTGGAAAAAAGGTTCCTTAAAGGACAAAAGCTTGTTTTGGACTAGTTTATACTGGACAAAGGGAAACTGAGGCATGATCCCAAGGCAGGCTCGTGGACACTAGGATACGATCTCTCTTCCAGAGATTTTCACTTAACATTTCAATATTTAGCCTGTTGATAAAAAAGGAGCAGATGGACAAAGCAAGGAGCGAGGCAAGCTGAACCAGTCTGTAAACCAAAGGAGTGCTGGTATAATTTTAAGGCACAACAGACCTGGGATACAAAGGCATAATATTTTAGTTCACTGAATTTAATTGCATGCCTTCTTCTTTAGACACAAGCTGCATATTATGCAAAATTAGCAACACATTAAAATACCTCAGGTCTTAACTGCTTGAAGCTGCTGCTTTTCACTTGAAATCCCTTATGCAATATTTTGCAGGCTAATCCTAATTTTCAGGGTTTTATTCCTGTATCGTGTTGCTTCAATGTCCAGGTTCTTGCTGTCCTGTAAATGAACTCCCCTCCCCCACTAGCTCCTTTCAAAATAGATTCAGGAGGCCTCCTGAGCTTTCAAGCCTACCTGTTAACATCCTCTCCTTCACACTTGCTCAACTAGCCAGCTGTTCTTTCTATGAAAATACAGCTGTAAAGTTTTATAAATAGTAAATTAAAGCTCACTGTGCCATTCCAGCTGGCCAACATTGTTAGTGAGTAATACATCATTAGAGAGTCGTTACTCCATTGATGTACTGCCCCCCAGCAAAATGCTGGAAAGGGAAGCTAGAACAAAAGGTAGGTTCAGCAACAGCCCTTTTAATTTAGGGTTTAAACTCTTTTTCAGAAATAATTTTGCAAAAATAATCTAACTAGTTGAGGAAGTGTCAGTGACCGAACGCTAACAGACAGGTGTCCTCAGGCCTGCCTTCCTAAGCATTTTCTTACTGGGGGAAAAGCAGACTCTACCAGATGTGTGGAAGTGGTGAGACAGTAGCCTCCAATTTCTCAGAGGGGGGTGGGAAGGGGTATTTTCTCCCAGCCTCTGTGAAAACACTAATCTCAGGCCAGAATCGCTGCGCCCAAAAGGACTCATTCTCTGCCTGATAAGAGGTAGTAATGAACATGAGAGATAAGCATGAATGATCACTATGTTTAATGTTTTCACTTGTCAATGCATCTTTTTCTTTGGTGTGTGTGTTAATACAATATGCTTCTTTATGCACACAGCAGGGACAAGAGACTAACAGAGGAACACTTAGGTACACAGTACAATAAATGACACTTCTGTTTATCTAAATTGTCTAACAGTACTTTCATATACAAGTCAATGTTTCAAAACTCACTTTCTTTGTACATAATATAATAAATAACATGCCTTTAGACTCAATCTTGCACCAGTTGAAGTTAATGGGAGGTCTGCTGCAACTGACTTGAATGGAAGGAGTAGTTGGCCCCTTCGTATCTAATGTCTTTCCCTTTTGTTCCAACTCCTGCAAGACAAAGTAGTTGTGTGTGCTTTTTACTTTTAAATAAGTTTAAAAGGAAAGGAACAAGCTTATGTCTTGTTCTCCAGGGTTGTATGATGGAACACAAAACTAACCAACTATACAGGGCTCTCGAAGGTGGTGGTAAAATCAGCATCATACACTTGGACCAAAAGCACATGCTCTCTCTGTCTCTGGAGTGAGGAAAAACAATGCCACATTAGAGCTTTAAAATGTACTTTAGCACTTGCTACTTGCATGGTTGCCTTATTTCATTCTGGAAAGACTGACCATCTGTTTCCAAAGTGTAGGCAGATTTGTTGAGAAACGTAATGTAGAATTCATTCATTTTGTGCAAAAATGCTCTGTCTGTCTATCACGAGGTGCACAAAACTGGAGTCGCTTATCGGCACACACTCATTAAAAGTATATTTTAAAAGTGCGGGGGTAGTGACTCCTGACATTAGAGACTCTTGATAACATAAAGCTTTTAATTCCAACCTCTTTTCTTGTGCTAGTCAGCTCTTTCCTTCAGCATGTTCAAACATCCTCATCTTGACAAGAAAATCTACTATTATTCCAATTCTTAAGAAAACTTGAAAAAGTTGTGACGTAGCAGTTGTTATTGTTCTATCACTTTCCTTAGAAGAACATTATATCATGCAGGAGGGACAAGGTGTTAGATTATTTTTAAATTATGTAATATGCTTTTTTGTGAAAAGCTTAATTTACTAGACAAGATCAGAAATTTTCATTGTAACTGTGTATCATTATTTTTGATTAATTTTACAACGTCCAGAAGTGTACTGGATACTGCTGTACAAACAGAAATACATATCAATGCCCCAAGAGTTTACAACCTAAGGCCCAGTCATGTGAGTTACAACATACAGGTAGAGCCCAAATGAAGTCATTGGGGCTTTGCAGGGACCCATAGGCCCATCTGCACATTGTACATTACAGAATCAGGGCCTAATTTCGTCTAAATGGTAATGAAAACAACATTAGAATTCAGTGAAGCTACAGCTGAGGATATTCTCGAGAGAAACAGACAGAAAACAATTAATTAATTGGCTAACTGTGAAGATTTAAAACTAAACTTTAAAATAAATATAAATAAAACAGCAGAGTGAAGGAACTGCAGGTCAGTATGTTACCAGATGAGACCAGAATTAAAGATTAACGTATTGCACCTTCCAAAAAGGAAATTAGCACTTACATTGTGGTGTGATAATTCATTGAATAAAACTAGAAGAGGGAATTAAATCTATCAGGGGTGACACTGTTTTATATACTGTGACAGGGTCGGGCCAGATGGCTATAGGAGAGTAACAGAAGGCAGATATATTAGCCCCAGGCTAAGTAGGTCCCTTTTCCCTGGGTAAGGTAACAGGGAAGGTTCCAGAACAATCAGGAACCTTCTGGAGACAATTAAGACAGGCTGATTAGAACACCTGCAGCCAATCAAGAAGCTGCTAGAATCAATTAAGGCTAATCAGGGCACCTGGGTTTTAAAAAGGAGCTCACTTCAGTTTGTGGTGTGCGTGTAAGGAGCTGGGAGCAAGAGGCACTAGGAGCTGAGAGTGAGAATGCAGACCGTTTTGGGACTGAGGTGTACAAGCATTATCAGACACCAGGAGGAAGGTCCTATGGGGAGGATAAAGAAGGTGTTGGGAGGAGGCCATGGGGAAGTAGCCCAGGGAGTTGTAGCTGTCGCACAGCTGTTCCAGGAGGCACTCGAGACAGCTGCATTCCACAGGGCCCTGGGCTGGAACCCGGAGTAGAGGGTGGGCCCGGGTTCCCCCCAAATCCTCCCAACTCCTGGTCAGTCATAGGAGGAGTCAACCTGGACTGTGGGTTCAGAAAAACGGCCAAGCTGAGGGCTGCCGTGAAGTTCCAAGGCGAGCAAATCCACCAATAAGCGCAAGACCCACCAAGGTAGAGCAGGAACTTTGTCACAATACATATAATAGTCTTATAAGGTCTGTTAACTGAATGTGTAGGCAGTTATACCTTGGAAAATGGTGTGGTGTTAGCTTTGGTGCTTTTTTAAAAATGTTGCATTGGTATGTAAAGTTCTTCCTTACTGAGTCTCTAACTGAATGATTTCTTACTTGAGGAGCTACTACCTAACCAATATAATCATACAAGTAATAAATCATTGTGGTGTCAAATTGAAAGTGGTTTTGGAATTGGGTTCCAGGATTTAAATCTACTACTATGTATATTTTAATCTCAAATGTTGTTTTAATTTGTCTATATCTGAGATTATTCTAGAATTAAGAGACATCCAGTGACAGAAGGCTTAAACTATTTTAAAAAGTAGGTAAATGTGGTTATTTATCCTCTGCCTTACTTTTTTAAAGAAGCCTCAACTCAGCCTATGAAAGTACAGGTGCAATTTTACGTGGCCAATTTCTGAATGCACAAGGATTTTTCCCTAAAATAAATAGAGAATCTTGGGAAAATGCAAGCTAGAAAAAGTTTAAGCCTTGGAACTGGAAATAAGGAAGAAAAGGATCTAAGAAAATAAACCACAGTACAGAACAGAAAGTAATAGTATATACATAAGAAATAAACGGCACCTTCCTATTTAAAATAAGATGGGTGACAAGATCAGAATTATATCAGCCAGTAAGGTTCAGAATATGAAAGGTATCAATTATCTGACAAGGGAAGGTGACTTCAAGGTCTAAGAAAAGTAATTGAAGACTCCTATGCCTTTTCCCAGAAGGGGACAATCGTACAAGTTCTCCAGGCACAGAAACCTCATTGACTTTAAAAGGATCTGCTGAGGATTTGCATGATCAAGTTCCAGTTTCTTAATTCATTTCAAGGAGGAGAACAGATGATTGTCTACAAACCATAAACCTGGCTCTGTTGAAATGGGTCCATCAAAAGTGTACCACCTCAGTGATGAAAGAGGACACTGAGGCAATCATGCAGAGCATCTTGAAGGGGAAAGCATCAAGGGAGGATGGGTTCAATATAGAAAATTTTTGTGCATTTCAGGAGAAAAACAGGACCAACACTAGAGTAATTCTGTGAGGAGCATGTAGCTGTCTCCCACAATGTGTTCTGCTATTATCATCAGTTAGAGCCTGAATCTACATGTTGTTATCTGCCATTGTTGTCCATGAGAATTTTGTGCACACCTCTACAGACCTGGGACATAAGAAAAGGAAAAGCAGCATGGACTTGAGCCTTTCGGAGCAATTTCTTTAATAAAATTGCAGTGCCAAAAATGGATTGCAAGTAAAGGTGAGGGTTGCCCTATCTCATAGAAAATCAAATAGTTAAGTCACTAAGTGTACACAGCTCCTTCAGACTGAATTCCCAATAAATATAAATGTGGTTGATCTGGAAGTAGAAGACTCTCAGTTTGACAGAGCAGCAGGAGGCAAAGGCTGCAGATTTCAGATGCTTGAGTCCAATATGTGGGTTGTGCAGTCCATATAGGCTAGCGGGTTCACAGAATAGCTTTGTTAATCTTGAGTTTGCCATTACAATGGTAACGAAGGTTTTCTTTGCTTCCTTTACTGTGGTGGCATACTCCATCTGCCAACAGTGCAGACTCTGTAGGGGTTTCATAGCAGATTTTGCACCATCATTCTGCCTATGTGCTTCATCAGACATAGTTTGTCAGTGAATAATGGTTTGTGGGGACTGGATTAGGGCCAAGGCACTAATGGTAGAGGTCATCAGGTGGATATATTGTTCTACCCACTTATGTCACATTGGTTGTGTAGTTGGGTTGCTGGCCTACACAGGCCAGGATGACAACTAAAAGGATTCTAAAGTTTTCATGCAAGAACCAGTTTTGCTATTTCAGACCCGTGATGAGACGGAGGGAAGTCCATGGCCTTTGCCAATATGAGGTCCTGCTCAGACCAGGAAAACAGAACGTTTGTGGCCCCAATGTCCACACCTAGGGTGAAAATCAGGTCCTGGAAATCTCCAACCAAGTGTGTGAGTTTAGAGGTGGTGCGTGAGAGCCCCATGTTAAGTGGACTAGTCATTTAATGATGTTCCACAGTTAAAGTTTCATTTATTAAGATTGTTACCTTATTTTATTCTGTATGTATGTGTATAATTAGTGCTTTAGAGAGAAATCCCAATAGAGCTATTTCTGGTCTGATGGCATCTCTGTGGGTGAGCAGGTATTTCTGCAATCAACCCAGTCTCCTTTGTTTTTGTTATACAGTAGCTGAAACCTTGCTCCACCTGTGCTGCATTTGATAAAAGCTGCCTGTGTGCTGGCATCACCTCTTTTAAAAGCCTTTTACAATAGAAATCTGCAGCCTTTGCCTCCTGCTGTTCTGTCAAACTGAGAGCTTGCTTTATATAAAAATGTCTACTACCTCCACTTCAAAGCTGAAACACAGAGAGCCCAGTTCAGTAAATGTAAGTAGGATGAGAAAAGAATGTACCAGACAGGATTCAAAAGATAAGTGAAGTTCACTTTGGGTTTTATCGGGGTAATTACCTCAAAAGCCTTTTGAAAATTAATCTGTAGTAATTGTCTTTCATACCTGTCCCAAGGACTGTATTTGCTTTTCACTCCTCAGGCCTGGCATATGCACAGTATTGTATGTTGGTTATGGGGGTAATTTTTTTTTTAACCAAAATAGTTATCCTGGTACAACCCCTAGCATGGACACAGTTCTACCACTGTAAAGGTGCCTTATGACAGTATATCTTATTTCCCTTCCCATATGGAAAGAGCTATTTCAGTATACAGCCCCTTTGTACTGATGGCCAACATAGCTGCGCCAGCAAAAGCCCCAAGTGTAGATGCTCAGGGGAGCTGGAATAAGCTACAAGAGCAAAAGCACAGTTTTGCCAGCGTAAGCTGCATCCACACTTGTATGTCTACACTACGAAATTAGGTCAATTTTATAGAAGTCAATTTTTAGAAATCGATTTTATACAGTCGATTGTGTATGTTCCCACTAAGCGCATTAAGTTGGCAGAGTGTGTCCTCAATACCGTGGCTAGCATCGACTTACGGAGCAGTGCACTGTGGATAGCTATCCCACAGTCTCTGCTGCCCATTGGAATTCTGGATTAAGCTCCCAATGCCTGATGGGGCAAAAACATTGTCAAGAGTGGTTTTGGGTACATGTCGTCAGTCGCCCCTCCCTTCGTGAAAGCAATGGCAGACAATCATTTTGCGCCTTTTTTCCTGGGTTACCCGTGCAGACACCATACCACGGCAAGCATGGAGCCCGCTCAGCTCACCACTGCTGTTGTGAGCATTGTAAACACCTCACGCATTATCCTGGAGTACGTACAGAACTGAGCTAAGAGACGCCAGCACGAGGACGATTGTGATGAGGATATGGATGCCGACATTCCTGAAAGCACAAGCTGTGACAATTGGGACATCATGGCAGCAGTGGGGCTGGTTCATACAGTGGAACACCGATTCTGGGCCTGGCAAACAAGCACAGACTGGTGGGACTGCATAGTCTTGCAGGTATGGGATGATTCACAGTGGCTGCGAAACTTTCGCATGCGTAAGGCCACTTTCATGGAACTTTGTGAGTTGCTTTCCCCCACCCTGAAGCACAGGAATACCAAGATGAGAACTGCCCTGACAGTTGAGAAGCAAGTGGCGGTAGCCCTGTGAAAGCTTGCAACGCCTGACTGCTACCGGTCAGTCGGGAATCAGTTTGGAGTGGGCAAGTTTACTGTGGGGACTGCTGTGATCCAAGTAGCCAGTGCAATCATTGACATTCTGTTATCAAGGGTAGTGACTCTGGGAAATGTGCAGGTCATAGTGGATGGCTTTGCTGCAATGGGTTTCCTTAACTGTGGTGGGGCGATAGATGGAACACATATCCCTATCTTGGCACCGGACCACCTTGCCAACCAGTATATAAACCACAAGGGGTACTTCTCAATGGTGCTGCAAGCACTGGTGGATCACAAGGGACGTTTCGCCAACATCAGCATGGCATGGCCGGGAGAGGTGCATGATGCTCACATCTTTAGGAACTCAGGGCTGTTTGAGCAGTTGCAAGAATGTACTTACGTCCCAGACCAGAAAATTACCATTGGGAATGTTGAAATGCCAATAGTTATCCTTGGGGACCCAGCCTACCTCTTGCTCCCATGGCTCATGAAGGCAGCTTGGACAGTAGTAAGGAGCAGTTCAACTATAGGCTGAGCAAGTGCGGAATGGTGGTCGAATGTGCCTATCGACATATAAAAGCTTGCTGGCACTTTTTGCTGACTAGGTTAGACCTCATTGGGGCCACCAACATTCCCATTGTTATTGCTGCTTGCTGTGTGCTCCATAATATCTGTGAGAGTTTTATGGCGGGGTGGGAAGTTGAGGCAAATCGCCTGGTGGCCGATTTTCAGCAGCCAGACATCAGGGCGATTAGAAGAGCACAGCTAGGCACGCTGCACATCAGAGAGGCTTTGAAAACCAGTTTCATGACTGGCCAGGCTACAGTGTGACAGCTGTGTGTATTTCTCCTTGCTGCAAACCTGCCCTCTTTGTTGATTTTAATTCCCTGTAAGCCAACCACCTTCCCCACTTCGATCACAGCTGGCAAAGGAAATAAAGTAACTATTGTTTTGCATTCTTTCTTTATTAATTTAAAAAAAAAGTGAAATAACTGACAAGGGGTGCGAAGGAGGGAAGGACAAGGCTACATTGCTTATTGTAGCCACACTACAAATCAAAACTGTTTGAATGACAGCCTTCTGTTGCTTGGGCCATCCTCTGGAGTGGAGTGGCTGAGTGCCCAGTGCCTGGAGCCTCCCCCCCCGCCCAACTTCTTGGGCATCAGGGTGAGGAGGATATGGAACTTGGGGAAGAGTGCAGGCGGTTATACAATGGATGCAGCAGGGGTCTTGTTGGCTTTCCTGCAGCTCCAACAGATGCTTCATCATGTTCGTTTGCTCCCCCATTAGCCTCGGCATCGCCTACTGCCTCTGCTCTTCGCGCTCACTTAATGCTTTCCTGGCCTCTGCCACTGAATGCCTCCATGCATTAAGCTGTGCCCTATCAGTGCGGAAAGACTGCATGAGCTTGGAAAACATGTCATCATGAATGCATTTTTTTCGCCTTTTAATCTGCAATAACCTCAGAGACGGAGATGATAGGGGGAGCATAGAAACATTTGCACCTGGGGGGAGATAAAAAGGGAGAGTAAAATTTAAGATGATACATTTCTGAGAACAAAAGGGAGACTCTTTCACAGTGAATCAAGCAATTCAAAGCAGACAGCACATGTACTTTAGGTACAAGGTCGCATTTTGCCTTTTATATCGAGCGCCTGCCAGTATGGTGACACATCACACACAGCTGGGCAACAGAATTCGGTTTCCAGGCAGCCATGCCTTTTGGTACGCGGGATTGCCTTCATAACATGTGGGAATGGTTTCAAACTGCAGCGCCATCCTTCCCCATAGCAAGCAATGCCATTTGGGTTTCACATTTAAAAGGGGGGGCTGTGGTTTTCAGGTGGATGTGCAGCACACACCTACCCCGACCCCACTGCATGGCTATTCTCTGGGATGATCCCTTCACCCATCCCCCCACCGTGTGGCTATTCTCTGGGATGATCCCTTTTAGCCAAGTGCAAACAACCCAGCATGAACAGGGTCCTTTTACTGTTCCCTTACAAAAATTCCCCTATTTCTACCAGGTGACCATGAATGATATCACTCTCCTGAGGCTAACACAGAAAGATAAAGACCGAATGTTGCTTGAATGCGACCAAAACCCAGGACCATTCGCTGCCATGCTTTGTGCTGCAATGATTCCAGACTACTTGCTACTGGCTTGGCATGGTAAAGTGTCCTACCGTGGAGGACGAAATAAGGCAGCCCTCCCCAGAAACCTTCTGCAAAGGTTTTCAGAGTACCTCCAGGAGAGCTTCATGGAGATATCCCTGGAGGATTCCCGCTCCATCCCCAGACACGTTAATAGACTTTTCCAGTAGCTGTACTGACTATGAATGCATCCCAGTTCTTCAGGGCAAATCAAACATTAAACACTGTTGCTTTTAAACCCTGTACTGTAGTTGCAAATGTGCACTCACCAGAGCTGCCTTCTCCAGCTTCAGGGTCAGGGATCCTGCCTTGGGAGGGTATTGGCTCCAGGGTGATGAAAAGATCCTGGGTGCCGGGGAGAACGGATTCACCACTTGCCTGCTGTGCATTCTTCTCCTCCTCCTCCTCCTCTTCCTCGTCCACAAAATCCTCCTCCCTGTTGCGTGAGACTCCCCCCTTGCAGGTGTCTATGGACAGTGGTGGGTAGTGGTAGGGTCCCCCCCTAGAATGCCATGCAGCTGATCATAGAACCGGCATGTATGGGGCTCTGACCCGGAGTGACTGTTTGCCTCCTTTGTCTTTTGGTAGGCTTGCCTGAGCTCCTTGACTTTTATGCGGCACTGCCGTGTGTCCCTGTTGTAGCCTTTCTCCACCATGCCCTGTGCAATTTTGGCATATATATTAGCATTTCTTCTTTTTTATCAGAGTTCAGCCTGCACAGATTCTTCTCCCCATACAGCAGTCAGATCCAATGTCTCCTTTTCGGTCCATGCTGGAGCTCGTTTGCAATTCGGGGGGGACTGCATGGTCACTTGTACTGCTGAGCTCGCCACGCTGACCAAACAGGAAATGAAATTCAAAATTTCCCAGGGCTTTTACTGTGTACCTGGCTAGTGCATCGGAGTTCAAAGTGCTGTCCAGAGTGGTCACATTGGAGCACTCTGGGATAGCTCCCGGAGGCCAATACCATCAAATTGCATCTGCACTACCCCAAATTCGACCCAGCAAGGTCGATTTTAGTGCTACTCCCCTCTAAGGGGATGAGTGCAAGAAGTCAATTTTAAGGGCCCTTTAGGTCGACAGAATGGGGTTGGTTGTGTAGATGCATTCATTTTAAAATCAACCTAATGTGGCTCAATTCAACCTAACCCCATAGTGTAGACCAGGGCTAAGAGTACTTTGCAGGTACAGTGTCTCAGTATAACTATGACAGGACATTGTACCTCTTTAACTACACCAGATTATACCAGACCCTATCTCAGATCCAAGCACTGAGGGAACCCCATACATGCATATCTGCCCAGTTACCCACAGAAAGGAGGTCAGCTGATGCTGCACCAACCCCCTCCAGATCCTGCAATGTATGCTCTGTGAGCCCTGGATCCACATGAGAGAGGTTGGAGACTGGGTTGTCTGGGAGGAGGAGTTGGCAGGCCTCCCATTGACTCTATGGTTATTCTTCCAAACCGATATAAGAAAGCTTCCTAATCTTTTCCTTGGAGCACCGCTAGTGGAGTCCAAGAGATCACCTTTGCTGGGAGGCTGCTAGGGACCAGACATGGGGCTTCTGCACAGATGGATGTGATGTGTAGGGTAGGAAACAATAGTGGAAGAACTCATCAAGGGGGAGCATGGCAGAGATGTCCTTCCACCCAGATGCCTCCCAGACACTTAATGTGCAGAGGATGGTCCAGGCCATTGATTTCATTAAGAAAATTACAAGTGAAGGTTTGCAGGCTCTCACTCTGATTCTCTACAGGTGAAATTCACAAGAGTGCAGAGGGCCTGCACTAGATCCTGCATACAACATACATTTGGGTTTCTTTTTATTTGACTTCTTGGTTTTGAGCCTTTAGAGTTCACATCTTCAAGGCTTTTCTATGCAACCAGGAGAGTTAAATGAAAGCTAAGATTCTCATGTAATCAAATTACTCCAGGAACTGAGGCTTTAAGAAAAACACCAAACATCATAAGATTCTTGTTAAAATTGTGAGAGTTAGCACCACTGCATTTGGAGGAAATGAATAGCTTCCACTGGCACTGTTGTATAATTGGAAATCCCCTACCAACAAAGACTCCTTGCTGCTAACCGCGTACTCATGAGTAACTTTACTCAGGTATTACTCAAGGGGAGTACTAATGTGAGTAAAGTTACTCATGTTCATAAGCATTTGCAGAGCCAAGCCCGAAAGCTACAGTGAGTTTCATGCAGAGCGAAGAATGGGATGAACAAGCTCTTCTTAAACTCCCTTAGAAAAGCTTGTGAATTCAATGCTGTTCACCCTTTAGGCTCACCTTGAAAAGCAAGTCTCGAAAGCTGCCAAAATGTATATATTTGTATTTGTATGGGAGTTTTGGTGGTACTGTCTGATAGTAGCAGCAGTCAAGGGATAAGAAAGACATTGTAAGCCTAGAACAAAAACAGAACAATTAAGTACTTAATGGAGAAATCTTCAAGAACATTTTTAATTCTCCTGAGATTCATGAGCAATGAGAGGTTGGGTTTTTTAGCTAGATAGCTTGCAAGTTTTCCAAGTCTCTCAGTTCTATTATAAACCTGCCAAGGAGAAAGCTTTGTATGTTAAATTTATTGGAGGGATATTCGCCTCTGAGTTTACATTGTCTCTGGAAAATAATCTCCTTTCAATGCACTTGTAATTTTTCAGCTGTTTCCCTTTATTAAAGGGGGGGGAGGGACTCTCATACATTTAGAAAAACACTTTCTAACTTAGTTTATCCAGTGAAAATTTAGTGCCCAGTGTCAAAAATAAATGTCATTTACCTAATATGGGCTGTTATGGCATTAAAGCTTTGCCTTTCATAGAATTTTATCCAGCAGTCAGGGCTTGGAAGAAAAGGAATGTTCTTCTTCTAGCCTAACTTATAGTATTGGCACTAAGTCACTAGTGAAACCGCAGGTCATTATTTCTAAATTTGCACATTAAAAAATAACATCTACTCATAAGGGAATATCTTTAAACCACAAATGCCAGAAATAACAATTGTATTAAATTGCATTCATGAATACGTAATAAAGTTCAATTTGCCATTTTATCTTGTTACTTAATATTACATTGAATTTATAATGGAAAAGAAAAAGATTTTGTGCTATTCTGAAAACAATGCAAAATATTTCATGGCATTTACCAAGCATTTGTATTAGCACCAATGTATATCCTTTAATTAATTTATTTGTTACATTTTCACTGCTTTCCATTGTTCATTCATCCTCAGGAACAATTCATGCTCTTTCATGTATTTTTTAAAAGCTAACGAGGCGCACAGACAAATAATACATTAAAAATCACAGCATTCTGGGTTTATTAATTTATGAAGTCCTAGAATTAGCAAAAATTCAAGGAAGCCATTTTTTTATCATTTGTGCTCTTCATTCACAGCTATAATATTTCTGTCTTTATATTAAAAGGAAAGTGAGCTCACTACTCATTACTATCATTTAAAGGTTAGTCACTTTACAAGTACCTCTCTGAGTTCTGTCACTTTAACTTGCTCAAGAAGAAACTAGACTGGCAAACTCAGGCCTGAAGTCAGTGGGATTCTGTGCACAAGTTAAGAGCTCATGGACTGTGCCCCTTATTTGATGTTGTCCTCGCCAAAGATCCCATGCAACACACACTTGATTCAATGGGAATATGTCCATGGAATTCAGTGGGTCCCCTTTGATTGTAATGCTGCCACGTAGGGGCCCAGAGCACACTGAAGTCTTGAATTGTGCTCACAAGAGATGGTAGGATCACTGAGGTGGTGCTCTTAGCCCCAGTGGGAAGATTCATCCTGCACCATCATCATATGCCCTCTCAGTGGCTGCCTGTAAGAGCTTTCCGGCCCTCGTTCACTAAGTATTCACTTCGGTTTCTTTAAGCAGGAGATAAAAGCTATACTGGCAAAATAAAGAATGCAGAAGTGTTCTCCCCAATCTAGTTCAGACCTTACAATAATTATTTCTGTCTTTGTTACCTTTTCAGGGCCACACTTGAAGTCCACCACAACGCTCCACTACTAGAAAATGGAGTTGTCTGGGTCCCAGTGTGGTTCATTCCAGTTCACTTAACACCGGTGCTTGAATCTGTCCACCAGCTTACTGTTCACTTTCAGGTGCAATTCAAGGTGTTGGTGCTGATATTTAAAAGCCTGGATTACCTGGACCTGGTTATTGGAGTGCTTCCCTCTCGCCCTGTATCCCATCAGGGCTGTTAAGGTCCGCTGGGGAGCATTAACTAGAACCTAGGTTTTGAACACCCTGGTCCAGGTTCAAGCCTGTTGTAAGTCAATGCAATTCCATGGAGTGCTGTGGCATAAAAGCTACTTATACCATGACTAGGACTCCGTTTCTGTCACAGAGGTTGCAAAAGTCACAGATTCCATGACTTTCCATGACTTCTGCAATGGCCAATGTGGCTGACCCCAGGGCCTCCCAAGCAGCTGCCGGTGATCCCCAGGGCGGCTGGAGCAGCTGCTACTCAGCGGCCCCTGGCAGCTGGTACTGTGGCTGGCCCTGCCCCCCAAGTGTTAGTCTGGGGTATTTATAATATGTCATGGATAGGTCAAGGGCCATGAATTTTTGTTTATTGCCCATGACCTGTCCATGACTTTTACTAAAAATACCCATGACTAAATCATAGCCTTAACCATGAGTGAATTGAGCCCTCCGTGCCTGGCATCAGGGTTTACTGGGGTGAGAAGTCTCCTCTTTGGAATTTGCTCCCCTTGTGGAATCCATCAGATCCAGAGTCTAGAGACCTTCAGGGTAAGAAGCAAGTACCGTTTATTTTACTTATCATTCAAATAACTTAATTTGCGTGTTAATTTTCTGTAAATAGACTAGCTAGCTGCTACAGAGAAAGTAGTAAAATAGATTAATTAAAAGAAACTCG
Source organism: Lepidochelys kempii (assembly GCF_965140285.1). Classification (NCBI taxonomy): domain Eukaryota; kingdom Metazoa; phylum Chordata; order Testudines; family Cheloniidae; genus Lepidochelys; species Lepidochelys kempii. Next base: position 23,897,392 of record NC_136388.1, on the reverse strand, counting down.
TATGCAGTTGCATTCTCACTAGGGTTGCCAGTTTTGGTTGGACGTATTCCTGAAGGTTTCATCGCATGACATAATTTTTAATTAAATATTAATCTATAATTCCTGGAGACTCCAGGCCAGTCCTGGGAGGTTGGCATCCCTAATTCCAACTAACCTGATGGTCTCTAGTCTTTCCCTCAGAAAAAATGAGAAACAGGAAACCCTTAGCAAGTGTCCTGGTTTGGGAAACATTGAGTGACATGAGGTAATGGATGACATGAGGCAATAAGGGGACCTATTCAAAAATGTCTGCAGATATCCTCTCTCCCTCCTAACAGCCTCCCTCAGGAAAAAATAAATATAAATATGGCCTAATCCTGGAACAAATAGCTGAGTGTTTCTTACACTCAGGAATAATCCAGATTGAATAAGGGTAACTCAAATGAGCAAGGCTTGCAGGAGCAAATCTTTTCTCATAGTTAAAAAGTAAATCTCGTATTTCAATTGAAATACTTGTGCAGCCTGGATTAAATGCATCTTACATTGTTTGTGACGGCATTTCAGCCTTACTAAATTAAAGCTTCATATATTGAGCATGTAGCCCTTTGCAAAATAAAGACCGAATGCAAACTTCACAATGAAATACTTTCTAATTCTACTCTTTTATTCTATGTGCTACTTACCCGTGTGTTTTATGCAATGTACTAAAATAATCATTTGTGAATAGAACTCTAATTACATTATAGCTAATCCATTTTCTTCTCTGAAGCTAGTAATCAACAGCTTATTCTCTCACCTCAAAGATGAAACTGAATGTCAATTTTCAAGATAACATTGACATGAACTTATGTATCAGGCAAGTAGACAAATACCACTTTAATCATTTTTAATCCTTTAAAGCTGTGACTGAGAAGTGGCATTTGGACTGGATTTAAACTTGGCGTTGTCCATGCAGAAGATTAACTGCTACACAAGACTGTTTGATTTATAAATATTGCCCATTAGAAAGTTTTCACATAGGAAATCAAAGAGTAAAGTAAGTGTGTGTGTTTGTAATATAGCCTTAACTTTGCAAGTCTTAAATTAATTTACAAACAATAATATTCCAACTTCAGTGAATTCTTTTGCATCGTGTTTACAATAGAGAAAGCTGTACCATGGTCCAAAAAAGCATCCAAATATTACTTTGAAGACTATTCCTCCTTGGTAGGAATTGTACATACGACACTGACTTACCATTTTAAAGAGCACTATGTATTGCCCACATGATTAGAATTAAAAACCATTTCCGTAAACTGGACTGAATTAGCTAGCATGCTGTTTACTCTTACAAACAATTGTAATCCATTACAGGATGATAAAAGATCAAAAAATGTAAATTATCTTGGGCCAGCACTTGGCTCCAAGGAGAAAACCCATCAGAAAGACCAAGGGGGAGAAAAATTCCATGAGGCCATTTCTTCCCTCTACTGAGATGTGTTGGGAGGGAGCTGCAGGTATGGAAACTGTGCCTCCAGTCAATCCTGTGTGTCACAGAATTCCATAGGAATTTCCACACGTAGGAACCACACTGCAGAGACAATTGCTGCTCTGTTAGCCCTGCTCCCTGGTGTTGTTTGGATCCCCTGGGGCTGCTCAGTAGCAGCACCAGAAGGGACCTAGCAGAAGGTAATATAGCTTATAGATGTTCCATGGCCTGCCTGGATTTCCACAGGAGAATCCAGGCATAGAGCAGGGTGACAGTACAGCGGAGAGCACTGGCTTCCCTCCTCCATCCCTTTGTACCTCTGCAGTTACATCCTTGAGTCCCTTCTGTGTGGAGTGGGGGGACACTGAAAGACTTTGCATTAAGGCTACAGTGGAAATACTGCTCTTTCCACAGGGACAATGGGAGAGCTATGAATGAGAGGCCCTCACCATCCAGAGAGCACCAGGAAATGATCTGGCCCTATCAAGGAATGGCCTACTTCCGGGCAACCCCTTGTGGCATTCGGATAGCCCTGCAAGTAGCCCCTTGACTGAATTTCTCCTCTTGATTCCTCAAACTCAAAAAAAAAAAGGCTTTTACAAGCCCAATAAATCCTTCATTAGGGTCCGTTTATTAACTTAAAGTTCAAAATTAAACAGAAAAAATCTTCCCTCCAGCCTTAAGCTAGGCAGAGTGCCTCCTTCCTGAGGTACTGTCTCAAAACTTCCCTGGTGTCTCAGGGTCTTCCCCGCTTTAGCAGACTAAGGCCAGCCATTCATAGCTGGAGAAACTCTTCTGGTCTCTGGGTCTTCCCTGAAGGAGCCTTTTTCACTCTCTGCACTTCCTCTACTGCCTCCTGATCATTCCTTCCCCCTGCTGCAGCTTCCTGCTGCTCTTATAGGGGAAATCACCCATAATCACCTCAGGTGTGCCTACTTAGTAATTGGGGTAGGCTGGCCCTCAGCCTCCAGCCCTTAAAGGGGCAAGCCATCCTGTTACAGGCCCTAGTAGGTGTGGTCTCTTGTGAAAAAGCCAGATAAACAGTGTTCCAAATTTGTTTGAAAATTAGTAGTTATTAATAAGTGTAGGTGCCTTATTAAGAACAAATTGTGATCTCAGATTTTATTTTTACTTCTGTAATAAAATTACTAGTTATAAAAATTGTGTGAACAAAGCTCTGACTGCCAAGTTACTTTTTTCAAACTAATTATGTATTATATGAATTTAGTGTTTGAATGCTTCCAAGTCCTTAAATCTATTGCGAAGAACATAATAAATATAAATACTTGGCTCTTACTTCCAAAGCCTCCAATAGGAAACTAGTAATTATGTTCTAACACTGTTTATTGCCTCTTGTCACTGCACAGCCAAATACACATCAGGAAAACTTAGAAATTATCAGAAAGGAAATTAAAAATTTGGCTCCATTGCTAAAACAAAAGGAGACACAAGTATGACCAAACAGGCAGCAGACATACAATGGCTTTTTATTGCAAGGTTTTTAAATTTTAAGGAGGTGATTTCCAAAGGTACAAATGGGAATTAGGGGCCCAATTCCCTTTGAGCTTCAATGGGAGTTGGGCACTTACCTGCCCTTTGTGCCTTTGAAAATCTCCCCTAAAGGGCTCAGTTTTACAAGACTTTCATACATAATTCTCTTTAATTTCAGGATTGTTCCCAATATATGTATATTTAAAACCATTCCTCTTTGACTTGCGGATGTATTTGCTTTTCATCCAGTATAATTATCCAGTCTACATAACTATGTGCTGTATATTGTCTGACATGGGTATTTTAAATTACCAAAAAAAATTTTAAATATTAAATTACACTGGATTGTCAGCCTGGCTGAACGCTTTCTTTTAAGGTGTTTCAAACTGGAGAGTTGATTGCATGCAGAACATCTTGGAGGCACATTCTAACTCCTTGAATATTTTTTATATCACCAAGGTTCAGTCTAAAGACTAGTGGAGTACAGAAAGTTCTGAATGTTTGGATAATCCCATAATGCTTCTTATGAAGTTATCTCCCTATTATTATTTTCCAGTCTTTCCAAGGCCCCAGCTAATACTTTCTTCCTTCCCATGCACTAAGATGAGCTATCCATAAAATAAATTATCATTTTTGAGTTCTACATGGAAAATATGTAATACAATTTTTACATAAAGGCATGGGCCACATTTTCAAAGGGATCTAAACCCATCCTCCATTTATGCACATGCAAATACTTGCCTATGCATTTTCTGACCATTAGCATTCGAATACAGAGGTGAAACAATTTATGTATGCAAACTCCATTTCTCCAAGATACTTCATTCTATCATCTGTGTGTATAAGTAATTTTTTTGGTAGATAATCTACTAAAGAAAGGCATACAAGTATTGGTGCACCCCAGTTGCACACTTACAAATGGATGCCACTTTTTGAAAAACTGGCCTAGGAAATAAATGTATAGCAAGGAGAGCCTCAGGTACATGCTGCATTGTGAAAAGTATGCATTTTCAGGAAGTGCACAAAAGTTATTAATACAGCCAAAATCAACACTACCCAGTCATCAATATTCATATAAAGTTCAGACAAAACATTTCATACTGTAGCTGCTCATAAATCAGATAGAAAGGAAGGGGGAAAGAGATGAGGAAAAAGAGAAAGGGAAAAATATAAAGAAAGAAATAGCTTGGGGATGAATTGATCACAAGAGGGGACTTCATTCATTCAGTCTAACATCTGCTCTGCCTGAAGTGGAACCACCTGTTCGTTTATTAAATTGAACAATTAATTTCTGGGGAAGGAAGAGAAGACTATATCTCATCAAAATCTTCCATTTTATCCTCATCATCTAAAAATAAGCCTTTTAAGGCCAGCAATTTATGCCATGGCTGTGGATCATTCTTTTATATTTGAAATGATGGAATCCTTCCAGGGTCTCAGTAAAATGTGCATATTACCCAGCAGAGTACTGTTAGGCCATTTATTCTATATCACAGAAGACATATCCTCTGAGTGCCATTCTTGCCACAATAAAGCAATAGAGATTGTTTGCATATACTCAGTTGTGTAGAACCTGCCTCATTTGCCTAGAGCCAGTTATCAGTAACTCCTTAATATCTAGCCCCATGTTGGCATGGTTTTATGAAAAGGTTTCATCTTTAATATATTCAGTGCTAGCAAATTTCACATGTAGCCAATTTTTTAACTAAAATGGTATAGTATTTTGTATTGCAGTAATAACAATATCAGCTTCCCCACCCTGTCCGCTTTGACATTATCTCCTACCATATACTATCCATGAATTTTATATCTCAGTTTGCTTCTCACTTCACAGAAATATTGGCTAGGGATGTCAGTGGTAGAGCATCAGAAGCATCTCTGTCGATGAAGCTGAACAATCCTGACATCGCAACCTGCTGCAACTGTATTCTATTGGTATTGCAGTAGTGCCTAATAGCCCTAGTCAAGGACCAGGTGCCCACTGTACCAACACATAATAGAAAGACTGTCCCACAGACCTTATAGTCTATATAGTCCTATCATTCTTACAATAGTTATCTATCTTAGAGTTGTTATAAAGAATGTAGGGACTTGTATAAGTGGGCCATGGTTAGGGTGTCTGCCTTGGTCCAGGACTTCTAGTGAATGGGCTATCCATTTGGAGCATAGATAATGTTGGTAAGATGCAACCCTATTGAAGCCTTCTTTGTCATATAGCATTTCAGATGATACATTAAGGCAACATAAGAACCACTAAGAGGAGTTCTTTAAATAACATAATTGAACAGTGCTTAGGGTTTCAGACAAACAGATGAATCTTTCATTATTTAAATAATAACATTTCTATTTTGCTTTAATTTTAGCTTACATTTTGATATTCACATTTAACAGCCGAATTTTGTGAGCCCTTGACCAGGGAAGTATTGCTGAATTCAGAGGGACCTCAAGCCTGTAGGAGTGGGCCCTAATTAATGAAATCAGTCTATTGGTTTTGTTCCTCTTATTGTGAATCACTGTCTTCCTTAGGTATGATTGACTTGAGCACTTGGAGTGGCAAAGGCCCCAGCATGCTTAGTCTCCTAAAACATTTTCAAGGTCAATTTTCCTTAAGGTATTGTGACAAAGTTCCTGCTCGAGAAAGTGCCCACTTCTTCCCTCTAATATATCTGCCTTCTATTACTCTCCTATAATCTGGCCCAACCCTGTCACATATCCCCCCACTCTGCTCAACGCTATGGGGTTGGGCAACTTGGGACATCAGGCAGTGTACTCGTGACAAGCCATCTGCATTGCCATGGTGGCTTCCAGCCCGGTGTTGTATGGTGAACTGGAAAGGTTGTAGGAACAGGAATCATCTGGTCACCCTTGCGTTCTTCTCTTTATTTCGCTGCATCCACTGGAGGGGTGCATGGTCGGTCACAAGGGTAAACCATCATCCCAGAAAGTGATAACATAGTGTTTCCATGGCCCATTTCACAGCTAGGCACTCTCTTTCAACCACGGCATACTTCTGCTCTCTCGGGAGGAGTTTCCTGCTGAGGTAGAGGATTGGGTGTTCTTCATCTCCGACTATCTGCGATAGGACAGCTCCCAGTCCTACTTCCGATGCATCTGCTTGTAAAATGAATTCTTTGTTGAAGTCTGGGGCTATAAGCACGGCGTTACTGCAGAGGGCTGTCTGTAGATCCATGAATGCTTTCTCTGTGGCATCTGTTCACTTCACCATGTCTGGACCCCGGGCTTTTATCAGGTCTGTCAGGGGACTCACTCTGGTAGCAAAATGGGAAATAAATCGTCGGTAGTACCCCACCACACCCAGGAATGCCCGGACTTGCTTTTTCCGATTCAGCCAGGGGCCATTTTTGGAAAGCCTCTAGTTTGTTTAGTTGGGGCTTGACCATGCCCCTTCCTACAATGTAGCCAAGGTATTTAGCCTCAGCTAGCCCTATAGCCCTGTATAGCACTTGGCTGAGTTGGCTGTGAGGCCAGCCTGTCTTAGCGTGTCCAGAACTGCTTCCACCTTTCCTAAGTGGATTTCCCAGTTGGCGGTGTGAATAATCACATCATCCAGGTATGCCGCTCCATAACTGGTATGGGGCCGTAGGAGCTTGTCCATAATACGCTGGAAGGTGGCAGGTGCCCCATGCAGTCCAAAAGGAAGAACAGTATATTGAAACAGACCCTCTGGTGTAGAGAATGCCGTCTTTTCTTTCGCATCTTTGACAAGGGGTACCAGTATCCCTTTGTTAAATCAAGGGTGGTCAAAAATCGGGCATTGCCCAGGTGGTCAACTAACTCATCGATATGGGGTATGCATCGAATTTGGATATCTCATTCAGCCGGCGAAAGTCATTACAAAACCTAGTGGTGCCATCGGGTTTGGGCACCAACACAATCGGGCTTGACCACTGACTGTGGGACTCTTCAATGACTCCCAGCACCAATATCCTTTTTATCTCTGCCTTGATCTCTTCCCTTTTTGCTGCTGGGACCTGATAGGGCCTTAAAGTTACCTTTGACCCACGGTCTGTGATAATTTGGTGATATGCTTCGGTGGTCCGGCCTGGTTTGGTTGAAAACATGTCCTCATATCGGTTGATCATCTCAGCTACCTCCTTCTTCTGGTTTGGTGTCAGATCAGTGGATATCCTGATCTGCTCCTGCATATTATTTCCCTGGATCGGGTCTCTTGGGCCACTACACATGCCTCTCGTTGGTGCCAAGGCTTTAAGAGGTTAATGTGATAAATTTGTTCTTGTTTCCGGCGTCCTGGCTGCCACACCTTGTAGGTTACTTCCCCCACGGGTTCAACCACCTCATAGGGTCCCTGCCATTGGCCCAAAGCTTGCTTTCTGCCGTGGGTACCAACACCATCACCCGATCCCCTGGTTGGAACTGTCAGACTTTTGCCTGGCAATTGTAATGGGTTCGCTGGGCCTCCTGCGCCTTTTCCAAATGTTCCCGTACAATAGGGGTGACCCAGGCTATCCGTTCTCGCATCTGCAACACATGGTCAATTCTATTTCTCCCCTCATTGGGTTCCTCTTCCCAAATTTATTTTGCAATATCTAGTATGCCACGGGGGTGGCGTCCATATAATAATTCAAAGGGGGAAAACCCAGTTGAGGCCTGAGGTATCTCCTGGATTGCAAACATAAGGTAGGGTAGTAGAGTATCCCAATCCTTCCCATCTCGACTTATCACTTTCGTTATCATTGCCTTGAGGGTTTGGTTAAACCTTCCGACCAGCCCATCGGTCTGCGGATGATAGACTGAAGTTCTCAGGGTATGTATATGGAGCAGCGTACAGAGGTCCTTCACTAGCTTCGACATAAATAGGGTACCTTAGTCTGTTAAGATCTCCTTTGGTAGCCCCACTCGGGCAAAGATCCCCACCAACTCCTTAGCTATCGTTTTAGAGGCCGTGTTCCGCAGGAGGATGGCTTCTGGGAAGCGAGTAGCATAATCCAGAATGACAAGTATATATTGGTGGCCCCGGGCTGTCTTCTCCCGGGGTCCCACTAGATTCATGGCTATTCGCTCGAAGGGGACCTCTATGATGGGAAGGGGTACTAAAGGTGTCCTTAAGTGGGGACTGGGACTGTGCAGCTGACACTCCGGGCAGGACACACAGTACCTCCGCACTTCTTCATGTCCTCCGGGCCAGAAGAATTGTCGCAGGACCCATGCCAGGGTCTTCTCTACCCCCAAATGCCCCCCAAAAAGATGACTATGGGCCAGACTTAATACTGCATTCTGGTGTTTTTGGGGTACTAGGATCTGCTGTACCTTCTGCCCTGTACTGGTGCAACCTGGTATAAAAGATTCTTCTTCATTATGAAGTAGGGTCCTGGTCCCTGGGTTTTCCCTTCCACTGGGACCCCATCTATTTTGGTCACCTCCTTCCTAATGTTGTCATACCTTGGGTCTTCAGCCTGGTCCCGTCCAAAATTTCCTCTCCCGGGGCTAATCTGCCCGAGATCTAGGGGACCAGTCTCTGTTGCCTCTACTGGTTCAGAGGCGTTAGGGTGTGGGTCAGATTCAAGTGCTTCTCCCTCCTGGGTGGCCTCCTTTTCAGCTGCTTAGGTCTGCCTACCTATGGGAGCGACCCTCTGGCTTTGGGCCAGTATTCAGGTTCCCAAGGCCTTAGCTGCCCTTAATTCCCTTTTTGTCTTTCTGCGCTGTCTGGGAGTGGAGAACAAATCTGGGGATATTTCAGAGAAGGTTGGGGGTTGACAGTCTACTGTGGATGTCTCACTACTTTCAGGGCTTCCGCCTTTCTCCAATTCCCCTAGCAGGAGTAAGTCTCCAAACCCAGGGAAGTCCCTCCCTCTGAGCACTGGGTATGGGAGTTTAGGGACTACACCTGCTGTACCGCAGTAGCACTCCCCAAATCAACCAGTGCTATGGTCTCTACCCCCTTTAGCTTCACTGGTCTAGTGTACATATGCCGGGTTAGTGAGACCCCCCACAAGGTGGATTAGGGACCATGGATCTGCCCAGTTCCCCAGGTTACACTGCAGAGGCACCTCGGCATTGGGACACTGTGCAGCTATGTGTCCCCACTCCCCGCAGGCCTAACATCTGTATGGAGCCCTAGACATTCCCTGGTCTCTTGGTTTGGGTAGTCTAACATCACGATCCTCTTCCCCCTCAGTGCTCTGACTCTTTGTGGCATCTGGTGGGCCTTCAGCCGCTCTCTTTTTCCACTTGGGTTCTCCTGGTGGCCCAGTCACCTGAGCTCTAGGGCTTGGTGCTGCTAGTTTAACCCAGGGTGCTTCTTCCTTAACTGGTCGGTTCAGCTCCCTCACCGTCCTTCACCTCTCTACCAGCACGACAACCTTGTCGTAGGTGGGGGGTTTGTTCTGGCTTACCCAGGCGCAAAGGTTTGGCGATAGTCCTCTCATGTACCAGTCGATGACCAGAACCTCTAGTATCTCCTCCGGACTCCGGGACTCAATTCGTAACCACTTTAATGCGAGATGGATGAGGTCATATAATTGGGACCACGAGGTTTTGTTTTTCTGGTACCTCAACTCATGATATCGCTGGGCCCGCACTGCGGTCATTACCCCAGATCTGGCCAGGATCTCTGCTTTCAGCTGGGGGTAGTCTGCCACAGCCCCTTCAGGCAAATCATACTAGGCCTTCTGGGCCTCCCCACACAGGAATGGAGCGAGGATGCCAGACCACTGTTCTTGGGGCCAAGTCTCCCACAGGGCTGTCCTCTCAAAGGCCAGGAGGTATGCCTCTACATCATCCTTCCACGTCAATTTCTGCAGCCAATTGCTGGCCCACATGATCTGCGTCCCATCATGGCCGAAGTTCAGCTGAGTAAGGGCCTTTACCTGGTTTACCAGTTCCCGCAACATAGCCCGGTCTTGAGCAGCCTGGTCCATCAGCAGGTGATTAGTCTCTTGCTGCAGCCGCACTGTCTCCTGTTGGGTGGCTGCCTGGACACGAGTGGCCTCCTGCTGGGCAGCTGTGGCTTGTATCAGTGCCCGCACTACCTCCTCCATTGTGGTGAAAATAAATAAAAATAGACGCTCTTCCCTTTTTTTTCCCCCTTCCAAACACCCTCCTTATTCCGCCGCGCTGTGGACACCAGATCCCACTACTGACACCAGTTGTGACAAAGTTCCTGCTCTACCTTGGTGGGTCTTGCGCTTATTGGTGGATTTGCTCGCCTTGGAGCTTCACGGCAGCCCTCAGCTTGGCCGTTTTTCTGAATTCACAGTCCAGATCGACTCCTCCTGTGTCTGACCAGGAGTTGGGAGGATTTGGGGGGAACCCGGGCCTGCCCTCTACTCTGGGTTCCAGCCCAGGGCCCTGTGGAATGCAGCTGTCTAGAGTGCCTCCTGGAACAGCTGTGCGACAGCTACAACTCCCTGGGCTACTTCCCCATGGCCTCCTCCCAACACCTTTTTTATCCTCACCATAGAACCTTCCTCCTGGTGTCTGATAATGCTTGTACACCTCAGTCCCCCAACAGTCTGCATTCTCACTCTCAGTTGCTAGTGCCTCTTGCTCCCAGCTCCTCATACGCATACCACAAACTGAAGTGAGCTCCTTTTTAAAGCCCAGCTGCCCTGATTAGCCTTCCTTAATTGATCCTAGCAGCTTCTTGATTGGCTGCAGGTGTTCTAATCAGCCTGTCTTAATTGTCTCCAGAAGGTTCCTGATTGTTCTGGAACCTTCCCTGTTACCTTACCCAGGGAAAAGGGACCTACTTAGCCTGGGGCTAATATATCTGCCTTCTATTACTCTCCTATAGCCATCTGGCCCGACCCTGTCACAGTGTTTAAGGATTTCAGTGGAGAAGCCAACTTTCCCAGAGGAATGAGCCATTTATGAGGACTGGATGGTGTCATCAATCTCTTCCTCAGGGACAGGAAAAATCAAAATTGTGGGGTTTTTATTTTATTTAGTTTATTTATCTATTATGTGACAGTGAGCATAAAGGGAAAAATCTAAAAAATGAACTTATCTCCCCAGGAAACCCCTTCTTTTTGACCTATCCAGTTATAATAATACCAACTCATTTCACTCTGAACCTTCTTAAGTTGTGTTATAAATCACACAGCTACCAGGGGTCCAATCCTTGGCAATTGTAGGTGAATGCTGTTACTTGTATTTAGGGTTACCATGCGTCCGTATTTTCCCAGACATGTCTGGCTTTTTGGTTCTTAAATCGCTGTCAAGGAGGAATTTTTAAATATCTAAAAACGTCCAGGATTTTGCCATTATTATTTTTCCCCAAAGAAGAGTTGATCATTCAAGAAAGACAGTGAATGTTGATCACTCGAGAAAGTGCCCACTTCTTCCCTCTAGTTCCCAGCGCTTGCGCCGCGAAACAGCTGTTTCGTGCAGCTGGGAGGGCGGGAGCAGGGAGAAGGGGGAACACGGTGCGCTCATGGGAGGAGGTGGGGCCGGGATGGGGATTTAGGGAAGAGGCAGGGCACTTTGGGAAAGGGGTTGGAATGGGGCTGGGAAGGGGTGGAGTTGGGGCGGGGGGACACGAGCAAATACCACCCCCGTGGAGTGTCCTCTTCTTTGAATGTTCAAATATGGTTACCCTATTGTATTATGACTGCACCTAGAAACTCCTACCAACATCAGGACTCCATTGTGTTCAGTGTCATACAAACACATAAGCGACAGTCTGCTTTGAATGGTTTGCAATCCTAATGCCCTGATTCTGCAAATGACTATGCACCTGCATCTGTGTAGGACACTGCTGATTTCACAGATATTTTCAGGATTGAGGCCTAAGTGGACAAGACACAGAAAGGGTCGGTGGGGACCAGGAAGTTTTATAGATAAGTTAGCTCACTAAGGGTATGTCTACACTACAGAATAAGGTCGAATTTATAGAAGTCGGTTTTTTAGAAATCAGTTTTATATATTCGAGTGTGTGTGTCCCCACAGAAAATGCTCTAAGTGCATTAAGTGCATTAACTCGGCGGAGTGCTTCCACAGTACTGAGGCTAGAGTCGACTTCTGGAGCATTGCACTGTGGGTAGCTATCCCACAGTTCCCACAGTCTCTGCTGCCCATTGGAATTCTGGGTTGAGATCCCAATGCCTGATGGGGCTAAAACATTGTCGCGGGTGGTTCTGGGTACATATCGTCAGGCCCCCGTTCCCTCCCTCCCTCCGTGAAAGCAAGGGCAGACAATCGTTTCGCGCCTTTTTTCCTGAGTTACCTGTGCAGACGCCATACCACGGCAAGCATGGAACCCGCTCAGGTAACCATCACCCTATGTCTCCTGGGTGCTGGCAGATGCGGTACGGCTTTGCTACACAGTAGCAGCAACCCTTTGCCTTGTGGCAGCAGACGGTACAGTACGACTGGTAGCCATCATCGTCATGTCCGAGGTGCTCCTGGCCATGTTGGCTGGGAGCCCCTGGACAGACAAGGGCGCAGGGACTTAATTTAGAGTGACTTGACCAGGTCATTCTCTTTAGTCCTGCAGTCAGTCCTATTGAACCGTCTTATGGTGAGCAGGCAGGTGATACGGATTGCTAGCAGTCGTCTGTACCATCTTCTGCCAGGCAGGCAAGAGATGAGGATTGCTAGCAGTCGTACTGTACCATCTTCTGCCGAGCAGCCATGAGATGTGGATGGCATGCAGTCCTTCTGCACCATCTGCTGCCAGCCAAAGATGTAAAAGATAGATGGAGTGGATCAAAACAAGAAATAGACCAGATTTGTTTTGTACTCATTTGCTTCCCCCCCTCCCCTGTCTAGGGGACTCATTCCTCTAGGTCACACTGCAGTCACTCACAGAGAAGGTGCAGCGAGGTAAATCTAGCCATATATCAATCAGAGGCCAGGCTAACCTCCTTGTTCCAATAAGAACGATAACTTAGGTGCACCATTTCTTATTGGAACCCTCCGTGAAGTCCTGCCTTAAATACTCCTTGATGTAAAGACACCCCCTTTGTTGATTTTAGCTCCCTGAAGCCAACCCTGTAAGCCGTGTCGTCAGTCGCCCCTCCCTCCGTCAGAGCAACGGCAGACAATCGTTCCGCACCTTTTTTCTGTGCGGACGCCATACCAAGGTAAGCATGGAGGCCGCTCAGCTCACTTTGGCAATTAGGAGCACATTAAACACCACACGCATTATCCAGCAGTATATGCAGCACCGGAACCTGGCAAAGCGATACCGGGCGAGGAGGCAACGTCAGCGCGGTCACGTGAGTGATCAGGACATGGACACAGATTTCTCTGAAAGCATGGGCCCTGCCAATGCATGCATCATGGTGCTAATGGGGCAGGTTCATGCTGTGGAATGCCGATTCTGGGCTCGGGAAACAAGCACAGACTGGTGGGACCGCATAGTGTTGCAGGTCTGGGACGATTCCCAGTGGCTGCGAAACTTTCGCATGCGTAAGGGCACTTTCATGGAACTTTGTGACTTGCTTTCCCCTGCCCCGGGGCGCATGAATACCAAGATGAGAGCAGCCCTCACAGTTGAGAAGCGAGTGGCGATAGCCCTGTGGAAGCTTGCAACGCCAGACAGCTACCGGTCAGTTGGGAATCAATTTGGAGTGGGCAAATCTACTGTGGGGGCTGCTGTGATGCAAGTAGCCCACACAATCAAAGATCTGCTGATATCAAGGGTAGTGACCCTGGGAAATGTGCAGGTCATAGTGGATGGCTTTGCTGCAATGGGATTCCCTAACTGTGGTGGGGCCATAGACGGAACCCATATCCCTATCTTGGCACCGGAGCACCAAGCTGCCGAGTACATAAACCGCAAGGGGTACTTTTCAATAGTGCTGCAAGCTCTGGTGGATCACAAGGGACATTTCACCAACATCAACGTGGGATGGCCGGGAAAGGTACATGACGCTCGCATCTTCAGGAACTCTGGTCTGTTTCAAAAGCTGCAGGAAGGGACTTTATTCCCAGATCAGAAAATAACTGTTGGGGATGTTGAAATGCCTATATGTATCCTTGGGGACCCAGCCTACCCCTTAATGCCATGGCTCATGAAGCCGTACACAGGCAGCCTGGACAGTAGTCAGGAGCTGTTCAACTACAGGCTGAGCAAGTGCAGAATGGTGGTAGAATGTGCATTTGGACGTTTAAAGGTGCGCTGGCGCAGTTTACTGACTCGCTTAGACCTCAGCGAAACCAATATTCCCACTGTTATTACTGCTTGCTGTGTGCTCCACAATATCTGTGAGAGTAAGGGGGAGATGTTTATGGCGGGGTGGGAGGTTGAGGCAAATCGCCTGGCTGCTGGTTACGCGCAGCCAGACACCAGGGAGATTAGAAGAGCACAGAAGGGCGCGGTGCGCATCAGAGAAGCTTTGAAAACCAGTTTCATGACTGGCCAGGCTACGGTGTGAAAGTTCTGTTTGTTTCTCCTTGATGAAGCCCCCCGCCCCTTGGTTCACTCTACTTCCCTGTAAGCTAACCACCCGCCCCTCCTCCCTTCAATCACCGCTTGCAGAGGCAATAAAGTCATTGTTGCTTCACATTCATGCATTCTTTATTCATTCATCACACAAATAGGGGGATGACTAGCAAGGTAGCCCAGGACGGGTGGTGGAGGAGGGAAGGAAAATGCCACACAGCACTTTAAGCACAGCACTTTAAAAGTTTACAACTTTAAAATTTATTGAATGACAGCCTTCTTTTTTTTTTGGGCAATCCTCTGTGGTGGAGTGGCTGGTTGGCCGGAGGCCCCCCCACCGCGTTCTTGGGCGTCTGGGTGTGGAGGCTATGGAACTTGGGGAGGAGGGCAGTTCGTTACAGAGGGGCTGCAGTGGCAGTCTGTGCTCCAGCTGCCTTTGCTGCAGCTCAACCATACACTGGAGCATACTGGTTTGGTCCTCCAGCAGCCTCAGCATTGAATCCTGCCTTCTCTCATCACGCTGCTGCCACATTTGAGCTTCAGCCCTCTCTTCAGCCCGCCACTTACTCTCTTCAGCCCGCCACTTACTCTCTTCAGCCCGCCACCTCTCCTCCCAGTCATTTTGTGCTTTCCTGCACTCTGACATTATTTGCCTCCACGCATTCGTCTGTGCTCTGTCAGTGTGGGAGGACAGCATGAGCTCGGAGAACATTTCATCGCGAGTGCGTTTTTTTTTCTTTCTAAGCTTCACTAGCCTCTGGGAAGGAGAAGATCCTGTGATCATTGAAACACATGCATCTGGTGGAGAAAAAAAAAGGGACAGCGGTATTTAAAAAGACACATTTTATAAAACAGTGGCTACACTCTTTCAGGGTAATCCTTGCTGTTAACATTACATACATAGCACATGTGCTTTCGTTACAAGGTCGCATTTTGCCTCCCCCCACCGCGTGGCTACCCCCTCAACCCTCCCCCCTCCCTGTGGCTAACAGCGGGGAACATTTCTGTTTAGCCACAGGCAAACAGCCCAGCAGGAATGGGCTCCTTTGAGTGTCCCCTGAAGAAAAGCACTCTATTTCAACCAGGTGACCATGAATTATATCTCACTCTCCTGAGGATAACACAGAGAGATAAAGAACGGATGTTGTTTGAATGCCAGCAAACATACACTGCAATGCTTTGTTCTACAATGATTCCCGAGTACGTGTTACTGGCCTGGAGTGGTAAAGTGTCCTACCATGAAGGACGCAATAAGGCTGCCCTCCCCAGAAACCTTTTGCAAAGGCTTTAGGAGTACGTCCAGGAGAGCCGCGAATGCCAGGGCAAAGTAATCCTTTCACATGCTTGCTTTTAAACCATGTATAGTATTTTAAAAGGTACACTCACCAGAGGTCCCTTCTCCGCCTGCTGGGTCCAGGAGGCAGCCTTGGGTGGGTTCGGGGGGTACTGGCTCCAGGTCCAGGGTGAGAAACAGTTCCTGGCTGTCGGGAAAACCGGTTTCTCCGCTTGCTTGCTGTGAGCTATCTACAACCTCATCATCATCATCATCTTCTTCGTCCCCAAAACCTGCTTCCGTATTGCCTCCATCTCCAATGAAGGAGTCAAACAACACGGCTGGGGTAGTGGTGGCTGAACCCCCTAAAATGGCATGCAGCTCATCATAGAAGCGGCATGTTTGGGGCTCTGACCGGGAGCGGCCGTTCGCCTCTCTGGTTTTCTGGTAGGCTTGCCTCAGCTCCTTCAGTTTCACGTGGCACTGCTTCGGGTCCCTGTTATGGCCTCTGTCCTTCATGCCCTGGGAGATTTTGACAAAGGTTTTGGCATTTTGAAAACTGGAACGGAGTTCTGATAACACGGATTCCTCTCCCCAAACAGCGATCAGATCCCGTACCTCCCGTTCGGTCCATGCTGGAGCTCTTTTGCGATTCTGGGACTCCATCATGGTCACCTGTGCTGATAAGCTCTGCATGGTCACCTGCAGCTTGCCACGCTGGCCAAACAGGAAATGAGATTTAAAAGTTCGCGGTTCTTTTCCTGTCTACCTGGCCAGTGCATCTGAGTTGAGAGTGCTGTCCAGAGCGGTCACAATGGAGCACTCTGGGATAGCTCCCGGAGGCCAATACCATCGAATTGTGTCCACAGTACCCCAAATTCAAGCCGGCAAGGTCGATTTAAGCACTAATCCACTTGTCAGGGGTGGAGTAAGGAAATCGATTTTAAGAGCCCTTTAAGTCGAAATAAAGGGCTTCATTGTGTGGACGGGTGCAGGTTTACATCGATTTAACGCTGCTAAATTCGACCTAAAGTCCTAGTGTAGACCAGGGCTAATACAGAAATGAAGTTACTTCTCCATGGTCACACAAGAAGTCTGTGGCAGAACTGAGAATTTGAATCCAAATTTTGAGAGTCCCAATCCAGTACCAAACCACCAATCTTCTCCTCCCCTTGCTGCATAAAGCTACAGGGAAAATTCTCCCTTTTGATTCACAGTGCATGGACAATAAGTTGTCCATGTTAGAAACATAAGGACAAATTTGATATTTTTGTCAAGTGCTATTTCATCGGAGGGTGTAGTAAAAAATTTTACATGTTTGGGCATTTTATTTTATTCATGGTTTCTCTGCTGGCCCCAAATCCTCCCCATTCCTTTCCCTTTCCTACTCCATATTTTAATGGCCTGTATTCCATATAAATGAATGAGCAGGTTTAGGGGTTATGCTGCTTCTGTTGACCTTTCCTTGCCGCTGTATCTTATATTCCTTTCTGCATTGTACAGTAAACAATGAGTTGCTATTGTATGTTACTTGCAGTGGTGCGGGGTCTCTTTGTCCCTGCAGGAGGGCTTTCATCTCACTTGTGTATTGAGTTAACATTCTGTGATACTAAGATCAACGGGGGGTGGATACTAGTATGGGAGAAGACTAAACCTCACGTTTAGAAGTTGTTGTTGCTATGGGTGCCATTGTTCTTGCCTCTATCCCCTATCTCTTCAAATTTTGTTACTTTCTTCTCCACACAATAATGCAAACTCTCTGTGCTCCTGTATTTTCCGTGTACCTTCTTTTTCACACTTTTTTTAACAATCTATTATAAGTTATAAATGAAAGAATTTCACAGGCCTTCAAAATATTTTCACAATCAGATCACACTGTTTAGCTTTCCAGACAAATTCTATTCTCTGCTAAAATCCTCATGATAATCTGCATATTTGCCTGGCTCTGATATTTTTAATTGCCAGATTTGACATCTCATACTCTTCAGAGTCATCTTTCACTAATTAAATTGTTAGAGGCAGCCACTGTACACTTGGAGAAATATGGGAAGCCTGATTGTGGGCTGTGTTCTGCAAAGTGCTGAGCATTCTGGCCCTGATCCAGCAAACACTTAAATGCCTAACTATAAGCAAATGAGTAGTCCCAATGGACAATAGGAATAGAATTCAACTTCTGTGAAACTCCTACTTAACTTGTCCTATCAAAATGACTAGGGGTATACAAAGATTTTAGAGAATTGAGAGATGTAGAGGAGCAAGTCATGTATTTCAGGAAGATACGATTTGAGTGAGGGGGTATATATAACTCTCCCAGTCCCAGAATCTTCCAAAAAATAAAAATTGATTATGTACCAAAAACAGTGCAAAACGTTAATGTGCAATTAAAAACCAATACAATAAATTAACAGAAATATTTTTAATGGCACGTGCTTTATTCCTCCGATAGGAGACACTCTGGTATAAGACTATTTTTGACTCTGATGTTCACTTCCCACCTTGCGTCTATGGTGCAGACTGCTATACTTGTCTTTTGGAGGAACTTTTCTTTTGGACAAAGGTGGCACCATATCAAGGAGACTTGCAAATAATTATCTTAATATTAAACTTATCTTGAACTTCATTCATCATACTGATAAATATTTAGGAGAATCATCCATATAAGAACAGGTACTTGGGCTTGCACTGAAGGAGTATAGTTGTAGTTTGGCTGCTCCCATTACTGAAGTGAGTTTAATCTCCAAGCAATAGTAAAATTAAGAATTTTGTTTTTCAGCCAATGGACAGTGGAGCAGATAGGTTTTCCATCCTGGTGGAAAAAATGGGAGCAAGACCATGAGTTGTTTAATTTACTGACAAAATATGAGGGTTTCAAAGTTCTACAGGAGATTCATCTGTCTTTCTGCAATTGCTGAGCTGCCAGTTGAATCTTTTCTGTCAGGGTGGCCCCTTGTATGGCTTCATTAGCCAGGGGAGCAAGGAGTAGGTTGAGGCCCTCCGGGACACTACTGGCATTTCAACATTGTCAATGGCAATCTGCTGGTCAGAGAAAAAATGTCCCTGTTTGCAGCATCCTGTGTTCTTAAAGATGCAAGTGCCATGCACCGTCCCTGACCAGCCCCACAATTGAGCGCAGTGAAGTATCTCTGATGATCCACAAATGCTTGCATAACCATAGAAAAATCGCCCTTTCTGTTGATATATTCTGGAGCAAGGTGGGCTGGGCCAAATAGGGATATGCAGGCCACTTATTGCCCCACCACAGTTTGAGAGATCCATAACTGCAAATCCATTCATGCTGTTCTGCACATTGTCTAGAGTCACATTCCCATGTAGCAGGGTATGATTAATGGCCCTGCGAACTCGCATGACAGCGGCCCCCATTGTGGATTTTCCAACTGCAAAATTATTTCCCACTGACCAGTAGCAAAAATTATGGGATAGGGATGGCATAGGATGGAGAAAGTTGCACACTGGGAACTTGACCGCTTGCTCCCAGAACATCCCCCCTCCCTGCGCAACTCAGGGGGACCCCACAACACATTGCGAACATTCCCCCAAAGGTATCATGCCACAGGGTGGACACTGCATTTCACATCAACACACTCGCTTTTTGAGTGTACATGCAGCGCCAACACAAGTATACATGCGCACAAGCTATATACTGACTGCAGCAACTTCACACCAACATAACTTGCATCGAGCAAAGTTTGTAGTGTAGACATGGCCTCAGCGAATGCAGTGATGTTTCTTGCAGTAGTAAGAACTACTCCCAGCATTAAGTGTAGATACAGAAATATGTCCACAGGGATTTATCTGGTCCCAAATTACCACAGAATCTAGGCACTGATGCTCCACCTAGCTGTTGACAGTAGCACTATATTTCTACACTCTAGACACAAAAGCCCTGATTATGAAAAGCATGTGAGTGCTGCTGTTGAAATCACTGGCTATGGAAGCCACTAATGAAGTGAATAGGACTGCTTGTGTAAATAAGAACTACATGGCTGAGTAATGGTTTGCACCATTTGTCTACAAATCAGCAACCTCAGGCTAAAGTATGGCACAAAATGATCCTGCAACTGTATACAATGCACAGGCCCGATGGACAGAATAGAGGCAATAGTCCCAGATGATAGAGATTCATGATTTTACTTTATTAGCTAGAACAGGGGTTCTCAAACTTGGGGGGACGGACCCCTCAGGGGGTCATGAAGTGTAGCCTCCACCCCAAACCCTGTGTCTCCTCTAACATTTATAATAATGTTAAATATAAAAAAGTGTTTTTAATTTATAAGGGGGGGTGCACTCAGAGGCTTGCTGTGTGAAAGGGGTCACCAGTACAAAAGTTCGAGAACCGCTGAGCCAGAAGTATATTTGTGTAATTATTTTAACTGAAAAGGTATATTACATTAAAAAGAAATATTGTATAAGTCTGGTTATTTTTTTAAAGGACCAAGAGTAAACTGACTATACTGAACTGGCATGTCAGATAGTCTGCTTCTTACTTAAAACAAATTTTAAAATTACAATAATTATAATTAAATGGATGTCAAAAAAATGTTTCAGCCTAAAATGCACTTCACAAACTCACATCACATTCTATCAAATCACACACCACATCACAAAACATAAATAAACTGATACTCTAGGCAAATTTTGCAAAAAGAAATACAAAGTAATTTATGAACATCAGCGGATGTGATTTGAAGTCTGTGATTTAGTGGAGCTTCACTACAGCAGCTGTCACTTTAAACCTAAATGAGAGAGACTATTAGCACTTTAGTAATACTTAGAGCACTTACATGTTTGTTGATAGCCCCATCCAAACATTAACTAATGAATACACCAATCCTTCCTGTGACCTACAGTAGGTAACAATTATTACTCCCATTCAACAGACAGGGAAATTGAGACATAGAGACTAAAGGTTAGAGATTGATTTTCAATGAGACTTTTAAACTCCTAAGTTGTCAGTTTTGAACGAGGGATGTAGGCTTCTAAATCCCTTAGGTGCTTTTGAAAAGTTAACCATAAGCAAGTCAGTGACAGAGCAGAGATGAAAACTGAAGCAATTCTGATGCAGATCTATACTCAACACAATGGGCCACACTGTCTTTCTTGAGCTCATTAATAACTTGTGCTGTACATACTGTGTATTTTTCATGGTTCACTATATTGAAATATTAGCTGGAAAATCAGATGGGAGGTGTCTCTTACAAATGTATCTTTTCCAGACCGTACAGATACAATTTCAACTCAGTGCCAAACAGAAATGAAATGTGTGGCAAAATGATTTTGCTAACCACTTTGTACAGGTAGTTTCTATCAAGGAAAATATAAGCAGAGTGCATTACTTTGTTCAGTGTGAATTTTGTTGTACATTTCTAAAAGTATCTTGTTCTTTAAAGCATTGGAGCTGTGAAAGATAGCAATGTAGGTCTAATACCTCTCTTACACCAGAGAAAATTACAGCCAAATATCCCTTTAAAACCAAGATTATTATTGCAGCCAAAAATGATGTAGCAGGAGAAAGGGGGAGTGAAAGACATCTACGATAACATCCTTGGGATATCTTTAAGCTCCATTATACTATCCAAAAGAAATATAATAGGATTTGAGGCCAATTATGACTTCCTCCATCTAACCCATTGCATTTAACATATCATTAGTATTTTTAGACAAGTCCCTCTAGGCCCTTGCACTTTTGTAGGTGAGTAAGTCAGACAGCGGGAGCAAGTAGCACATATTCAAGGAAACTGATCCCCCATTTAATGCTCTTTTCCAGTTACCTGCTGTAATGCAATTATCATGTACTGAAGCAATTTTCAGGAAAATGACTTGACAAGAAGAACTCTGTCATTTTGTAAACAAGACTAAATGTTAGTAATTGGATCTTAATTACACAGTTCTCTGGGAGGTTATTTTTATTTCTTTGTTTGTTAATGCAATTATTTAGCTACCCTATTTTAGCCTTGACCTTGCAGGAAGAGGGTATTTTCCAGTCAGCATAATGCTTTATCTTTGAAAGCTACAATCAATAAGGATAATTAATGATGCCTGCTGCAATGATAGCCTCAGCAATCATTATACCACATTAATCCCTGCAGTCAGACTGGGGTCAAGGCCATCTAAATCATTCACCTAGGGGTGGAGAAATTCAAATAATTTACCAATTTAAATCCAAGGAAACAAACCCGCTTTATATTTCAAAGCAATTTAAATTGTCCTTTTTTAAAAAATGGGACTATGTATTTTTCACCCTTTATTATTGCTGTCTTTTTGCTAGGACCAATTAAAATGTGCACAGCATAAAATGCTCCCAGTATGGAAATATGAATCCTGTTCAGCATTTCATAACAATATATCAGTTGTAAAATACTAATGCATAAATGTGGAAGGCCAGCTTCTTGCCATGTAGCTGTACTATCCAGCACCGCTGAGAAGTCTGTTAGCTGTCTGTAAAACTACAGGAATTCCAGACTATTAAGGGCTCATCTTTCCATGTATTTTCCTTTTTCTGAGCCTGTATGCAGTTTTAGATTTTTTTCCCATTTCTGGGCAGATGTTCTGTCTGTGACCCAATATGTATCTATGCTGCAAGGTGTTACACCTACTGGATGTACACAATGGGCTGCACTGCAGGGCTGGCCACATGCATGAGCAATACAAGAGATTGTTGGGGCAGGGACCCATTTAATTTGGCCAGCCAGATTTCCTTGTCCAGCAGTGGCACTAGACAGATATGAGACTTTCTGCTAGACCAGATTTATGCACACGCTTGTTTGGTGTCTGGCTTCTTAAATGGCCAGCCCTGCCAAAACATGTGGGATTTGAGCAGATGTGTAAAGGTCCAGGAATTTTAACACCTATAGTATGTGTCTGTTTATTTGCAATTTTAAATAATAAAGAAGTAGACATCTAAAAGCTCTGGGAGCTCTGCCTTTATTTAAAAACATGTGCAAATACAAATTGTGCAGCCTCGCTCTCAAACAAAACCCAGCTCTGATCAAAGCAGTCATATCACAGCAGTGAGTTAACAGCCCACCCCACCTCAAACCCTCTTTCACCCACCCATGGAACTTCATCCACATCCTCTATGAAGAAGGGACTCTGTAGTTAAAGAGGGGCAATATCAGGGAATGGGCAAGGGCAGCAGCCACACACCACAACCTATTGACCTCTTAGCCCAGCAGGAATAAATACTGCTCCAAGCAGCATTCACTCTCACTGCACATTTGAAGGCAAAAGCCTGTGCAAAAACTGGCATCGTGCATCCCAAAGGAGACATTTTCCTATTGGAAGTGATAAGTTCAGCCATCACCACTGACGGATGTGGGTGCCAAAGATCTTAAGACCCTTCAGGGTTTGGGGCCATGCTCCGTTCATCCAGTATGCCCCCAAAACTCTCCAACCTCCATGAGATGCACCTGAGTCCTCTGTCCGTTCTATCGCCATAGGTTTGATTCAGTATATTCTCCTTGTGTGCACACTCACTGAGAGATGACACCCCCTGGAATCAAGACCCTCTGAACAGTTTGCTTGAAAAGACATTTAGCAAAGAGCCCAATCTAATTTTTACAAGTAATTTAAATAGCAGAACTTACTTTCATTTTGTAAATGATGGGCAAAAATATTTGCTTTGTATAATTGTACAATATTAAAGGAAAACTGTTGACCAATAGTTATTGAAATGATGCATGTACAGTGACATGTGGTTCAATGTTCATCATCAATATTATTTCTACACCACTGAAAATGTACAAAGAAGAATACAAGGACTTTGTCCCAAAACAGCTTTAAAATATGCTATGCAACAAGGTGTTACTATCAGCAAGCATATCTTTAACGTATGGGCAATCATTGATCTCTTTAAAGCTAATAGGCATGCTAAGCCACCCTTCATTCTGGCTAAACGGAAGAAACAATTAAGCTCCTTTATGGAGTAAGATAGTTAAAACAGTAGAAGCCACAACCCAAGCTACTAGGCAACATGTGAAGGCCTGTGCAAGAACCAACTCAGGGAGAATAAGAGTGTCCTAGGAACCGATAGCATAGGCAGAGGCTGGGGCATTTAATTGGTTGCAGCTGCATTTGTCTTTGTGGCGGTCAGAGGCAGAAAGCAACAGGAAGCAAGAGGAGCAGACATAAGCATGGCCCTCAGTGGGAGTGGAGACAAAGCTCTTCGGGGCATAGGACTGGCTGGAAAGTCAGGCTTCAAAATTGTGAGTAAGGAAGATGTTTTGTACGTTCATTGTAAATAAACAGGGCTACACAAAGACATACCTGACTCATGTAATCAGATTCTCCTCCTAAGGGAAACAAACCAGCAAGGCCCCAAATATTGGCAAACCACTCAGGCCAACAGGCGCAACAATGTAATACTCCCTGTGCCCAGATATGACTCTAATGGCCACTATATAAATGCTTGTAATAAATACATGAAAGATCAGAATACAAATTTAAATAGCATTAGTCATACTATAGGAATATAGATTATTCAAAGTTTTCTTTTTTCTTTTTTTTTAATTAAAATATTTAAATTATTTTGCAAAATCTAGTGGGATTATATGCTATGGCTTTAACTGATAAATTATTTTTTCCACCCTTAGGTTAATGATTTAGATGGCCTTGACCCTGGTTTGACTGCCAGGATTAATATGGAATAGTGATTGCTCTAGCTACCACTTCAGCAGGCATCATTCCATTAATTAGGATCTCATAAGTCATGAATGCAAAGTCTTACCTGCAGAATTTCTGCATTATTTAATTCTGCAATGTTAGGGGAGAAATACACTGGAAACAGAGATTCTAATGCATTTGTTTCCTATTGGTAGAATGCACCTCTCACAACTTGTAGAAGATGGGATTTTATTATTTATTTGTTTTACAGTAGTGTGCCTAGAGGCCCCAAAGGAGATTGTATTAGGCACTGAGAGAGGAAAGTCCCTGTTGCAGTCTGAATAGCCAAGTCAAACAAAGGGTAGCAGGCCCAGGGAGGTGAAGTGACTTGCCCAAGGTCATGCAGCAGGTCAATGGCAGAGATAGGAAAAAAAACCAGGTTTCCTGAGTCCTAGGTGGGTGCCTATCTACTGGGCCATATTGATTCTAGCTAGTTCACTGACACTATCTTTTTCACTATTATAACATTTGTGAACTGTGTTTTAAAAACCAAGTAAGGATTTCAGGATATGTGCCACTTCTATTTATGACCTGAGCCCAGCAAACCCTTATGCATGTGAGTAACTTATACATACAAGCGGTCCCCCTGAGTTCAGCTGGTCTACTCACATTCATGAAGTTACTCACATGAGTAACTGATCACAGGACCAGAGCCTGTAGTTGTTATATATTGACTGGGTCAAATCCTCAATTTATGTAAATCATCATAACTCAGCTGAAGCCAATAGAGCTGTGACATTTTACACCACTAAAAATCTGACCTTCTGGCTCAGAGAAATGGAGACAGGAGAAGGAGGAAATCACACACAAAAAATCTAAATAGTTGCAATCGCTGATTTATTTTTGTCTGTGCTTTGTACGCTGAATATGTATTAAGCTTAGGAATGTGTCAGTGATTGTGCTGAAAGGGCTCTGAATGTATGTGTTGGTGTTTAATTATATCAGGAAGCCTAAAGGAAATGCTGAGGAATTCCGTTAGCAATATCCGCCATGACTTATGACAAACTTGTAAATTGAAGCTGTGTAAGGGCAGCTTTAGCTTAGGCGTCTATTCAGGGAGGATGGGAGGGGTTTAATGTCCACTATTGAAAGGATGTAGCTTTTTGACATCTCCGTGTTAGAAGTAAAGATATCATTCAGGCTGCTCTGTCCTAAAGATAATTTTTGGGATGCTGCCAGTCCTACGATCGCTTCCCTATGCCTGCCGACATGCTGAATTGGCATTTAGTGAGGCATTGGGAAGTGATCAGAAGCCTGGCAGTGTTCCAAAATAGATATTCAAGACAGCACAGAGCAGGGGTACACTTTAGCATGGAGGTCTGATTTTTTTTTTTTTAGGTAAACAGTGGTTCTTGCCTGAAATGGTTTTCCTTTTTCTCTTCCCAGCCCTTCTGAAGCCACTAAGGGCCTGATCTCAGATGCCTTCCTCGGGCAAATCCTTCATTGACTTAAATGAGGGATTTGCCTAAGTGAGAAATACAGGATGAGGCCTTAAATGTTGCAAGAGGCCACTGGAATTTGCTTTGTCGTTTGGGGATCAGAGTTCAGATATTGGGCTTCCCAGTCAGACCCAGTTACTGAGCACTACAAAGGCAGCACACTGAGCTTCTAGAGTTTGGGAGGGAACACAGCATGTCATTTTTGAATTACTCCCTCCCTCTAGCCAACCTATAAATACTATCGATTGGCTCAAGGGAGGACCATGTCCATCCTATCTTGGCCAGACAATTAAATTATCCCAACATAGGGCCTGTTAATGGGGGAAGGAATAATGTTGCAGTTCCCAAAGGAATTCTCCCCACGATTGCCTGCCAAACATAAGTCCACTGAACTACCTCTCAGCATACGCAGAGCCTCCCAACAGTAAATATAGACCTGCCTGACTAAACTCATAGACAGTCCCTGTAGGTCAGCTGTGGGGGTCTTGAAAGAATGTAAACAGTGCAGACCAGGGCACAATAAAACTTAATGAAATCAAAGCAATTGAAAGACAGGTGCTGTTTCAGTGTGTAGAAGAAATCTCACTGCTGTCATCCAGCACTGCTAAAGAAGACCCAGGGACCTCTAAAAAGGAAAAATGGTTGTCAAAGTTTGAAAGTGGCCACCAAGCCTAGCACATTCTATTCTATCCATGAAGAAAGGATGGTCTTATGGGTAAAGTACAGACCTTGAAGTCAAAGGCCTGAGTTCTCTTCATGGCCCTTGCACAGATTTTGGTGGCACGTGAGTGAGTTGTTGGCCTCAGTCTCCTTAACTGGTTTTTGTTTGTTTGTTTTTAAACTTACCAAAAGGGGTTTGCTGTAGGGTTAAATATAGAGAGGTCTGCAAAGGACTGTGATGGTGGTGGCATTACTCTTACATACAGTCCAAGCTTAGAGTGACACCCTAGGGTAAACATGGTGTCTGTTATATCGACAAGTAGTACATGTTGCTGAACTTTCCTCTATTGTACTGATAAGTCGTGTGTAGCCTGGTGTATTTAGGACAAATGTTAGGCTCAAAAATCCACAGGTAGGTAACTGAAAAAATCAGGCCATTTATACAAAGGTGCTGCGCCCCTGGAAGTTTCCACTGAAATCAATTTTGCCCTAGGGTGGGGAGTACTCCAGACTCAAGCTTATACACTCCCTAAACTTTCACATCTCTCTGGAGTAGCAACACAGAGGCCCAGGGAACTTGAATCTGTGAGGACGCATGCTTGGCTTGGGGTGGATAGACACTGAAGTTGTGTGGGGGGGTTAATCATTGCGACTCTTGTTCACTGAATGGGAATTACAAGACTAGCGGTTTTGAAGGTTGACCCCTTTGTGTAAACTGTATAAACTAGTGACTCTCGACTTTGAAGTCCTGGTGATCCTCTTCATCAGCTGGAGGCAGAGATGGTCACAAAACAAATGTCCTTATGTATAGCACAGCTCTGTGTCGTCATGTGTTGATGCTACACCATGAAGCCAATATCACAACTTAGTGTCAGGAGATGAAGTTCTAGTCCTTTTGTGGCTCTTTGTGATTCAATTCACTGTTATCTACTTCTCCCTCATCCCATTCCTGACTTTTAGGGGGGAAATTAGAAGGGCTTTTCTCACTGAACTGTTCTCCCAGTGCCTTCTTTCTGTAAGCTGGGAAGGATTTTGGTAGCTGTGATCCGCAGGCTTAGTGCTAACAGAACTGTCTCACTTAGTCCACAGAAGTTATGGAGAGTACTCCTGTGATCAGCGCAAGAAGAGAACTTATCAAACCCATAGATTCCATGAGAGTTCCAAATTCTGTTATGTAGGTTTTTATACTGCCTTCATCATCATAGCATCGGAGCACCTTTCAGTCGTGCATTGAGCAACACAGCTAAAATCTGTCATGCATGACTCATTTGCTCATCCTCTCTCCAAGAGGAAGATTGTGTGTGCAGTGGGGTGTTCTGTTGTGGTAGAGACTTGTTTTTCTAAGTGAACATTCTGATATGTATTTGTTAGAGAAGGCAGGTTGAAGGTTGCACTAACACAGAAGGCAGTGAAGGTTCTTAGTTCCTGTGGGAGTTTGTTCCACAGCCTTGGACAGATCTTGGACAGAAAGCTCTGCCTGCAAAGAGCCACACTTGTCCTCACAGACACAGCTTCAGTATTTGGGGTCTAAACCTTGGTATTAGGTGGATTAATAGACTCCTACAACAGAAGAGGAGATCAGCCAGATTCCTTAGTCATGCCCCTGTTAGCCAGCAGACCACACCCCTTTGGCCTTGGCATGGTAGCCAGTCCACCTCCCTACTACTCCCTTCAGTGCGAGGCAGGAATCCTACTCTTCAAGGGGTCCTTTCCCTCCCCCTCCCCTAAGTGCTTTCACACAGCAAAAGGTAGGATCTGTCCTTTTGTAATTTAGACAGGAAATCTCTTTACATTATTTTTTAAAATTCACCATTTCATTACACCCCAATGATGGGTTAAAGGACTTGAAGATTTATTTGGTCCATGTGATCCTTGGAGAAGAAAATGCAATTGAATTTTTTTGCTTTGAGGAAGATGC
Source organism: Lepidochelys kempii (assembly GCF_965140285.1). Taxonomy (NCBI): domain Eukaryota; kingdom Metazoa; phylum Chordata; order Testudines; family Cheloniidae; genus Lepidochelys; species Lepidochelys kempii. The sequence goes on along the minus strand of NC_136388.1, from coordinate 23,869,117 downwards.
TGTTTAGGTTTAAACAGAAAATAAGAGCAGGATCAATCCCCTTTATGTCAATGGGAGTTTTGCCAGTCTTCTATGGAAATGGGATCAGGCTGTAGAAATGTTCAAGATGCTTACTTTTTTTTTATTCTTGCATTTTGTAGATGAAGATTATAACAAAACCCTGCAGTTATTGGGTTTAATCTAAAACTCACAAAGAACCTAAAAGTCTATAACTTTGGGAAAATCTTCCTTCTCTCAGTCTTCCAAAATTAGGTGGAAATTTGGATTTGTTTTAATTTATAACTGAACCATTTGATATTTTCACCAAAGTCATTTTCCCTGCCCATATTAAATTAATATTCTGGTATAAATTGGACACACATAATAAATTATGTCTTAACAATATATTCTACATGTATAATTAATTATATTAAGCATCTACATTTTAAACTAGAATTAGATAACCCTAAGAGACAATCCTGTTAGTATTTTTTTAATAAATACTTGTGTTTGAAACTGTTTAACAGAGCACCTGATAACTGATATAGCAGTGTTAACATCTGTTCCATTATTTCTAGAGAACGTTAGTTTAACGTAATGCTACTCACATAAAATATGCGTTCGTTCTTGACTGTCAAGTGCCTCTATTATTTTATTAAAAAGTCAAAAAAGAATATAATCAGACTTCATAATTTATGTGTGACATTTTCATTACAGAAAACTTTATGCAAAATTGAATTCTAAAATTTAATTTCCTGTGATGTTTAAATTACTTACTATCTGGCTCCTCTCCAAACATTGTGATCATTTGAGGCCCCATATGAATTCTATTAAGGATATGTTTAGCTGCTGCCAAAATGTACAGGGTATTTTTCTATGTAATTCCAAGAATATGCTCCTTAAATTTATTTTGTGCCAGTTTCTCACAGGAAAGAAATGCAAGACATTTTTAACCACTGCCAGGTATTTTTTTTTTTTAGGTGCCCTCACCTCCCAAGCCATGGTTTGTCACTCATGGAGCCTGGCCATGACCCAAAATCTACTCCTGACAGCAGCTATAGGTTTTTGCTAACCACTGCCATTTTGTGACCACTGTTTACCCTTATTTTCTGTGTTACCCACTCCCACCTACAGACAGTCATCATGGTGCCTAAACTCCTTCCAGAAGGGCAAAACAGGTGAACTTAGCAGGAGTGCATCTGGCCACCTCCCACCCTTGAGGATAAAAGCATCCCTCGGTAAAGCACCTGAGCCCCATCAACCCAAGAAATAATAGTTCCAAGGTCAAAAACAAACTATGCCTTCCTCCATGAAACTGAAGTTCATTAGAGTAAACTCACCTGGTTACACTGGTTCAGATCCACTGATGTTAATAGGACTGCTGCAATATAACTGGGAGGAGAATTTACCCCACTTCTCTCCGACATTAAGTGGAAGGGACTTGGCTGATCATATGTTTAAACAAAAAGGGCCAAATCCAGCCATGACATGCACAGAATTACTTCCCCTTGACTCCAAAGGGTATTGTACCTGCTGCATTTGGCTCTTAAAAGGTTTGTTCTCCCCTGGACTGATGTAAGGGAGCATTCCACATATACCTAAAATGAACATTAGTGGGAGTTATTCGAATGATTCCCTAGAACAGACCTCTGACTTGACATTTAAAAGGGCGGACTGCTGGAGTTGTGCCTTGGGAAATGATTGACCACATGAGGTTTGACACAAGTCTACTTCCCCTTTTTTGGAAGTATTGATGATAGTTATGACCATTTCCTGCTATATCCTGCACAAACTATACTGAAGTAAATTTAAGTATCTTAGGAGTTCATTGTATTAAAAATGCATATCTTTGTGGGACTGTATGTAACGTCTGTATGTACCAGGGAGATCTGACTAATGTAAACCCTGGGAAGTGTTGTGAGCTTCAAAGGACTTTTTTAAACAATGTGCCAGAGAAGAATGAACTTTTAGTTGAATGGGCTTCCTAGGATATACTTGGGAGGAAGGAAGTGCATATTTCCACCTCCGGACCAAACCTTTTGAAGTTATGTCCTGAGGAGAGAATCTGATCCCAAGATCAAAGGCCCAAACTATGTAAAGGAATTCATGGGGGTTCTTGTTCTGAGCAAAAGGTGTTATGAACTTGTAACCACAGGAAAAGTCCTGTATAGGGTTTGAAGGACTGACTCCTACCAGAGCCCTTGTTGGAGTTGGGCTGATCTCTGGTAAGCTTATTAACCTGCCTGTAGGTTCTTTTATTGTTTTAATATGTTTTCTCTGTAATGCTGTCACTTTAAGAATAAATGTGCTTGTTTGAGTCATCTTTTGAAGGTTTTCTTCCTAACCATGAGCACTAGAGGGAGGACAGGATTTATAAAAAGCAAGGAAGTTTCCTGATGCATAGAATTAGTGATCTGCTGATGACAATGAGACAGAGATGCTTTTATTGTTTCTAAGAGAAATCATTGTCTCCCTTATTTGTGATTTTGAGAGACCATGCTAGACTTGAAAGTCAGAAGAGCCATCCTAGAGACAAGTTGAACAGTAAGAATATTGCACTTTGTGGACCCTGCAGTTAAGCTGAACATTAAGGTACCTCTGATCAAAGTGGGCAATGCTTGAACAGGGCGTGTCATAAGTTTCTTGCACCATGAGAACCAAGAAATCCTGCATATTCCCTTTTGGCTGCTATTTTGAACTCTTTCCACTAAATGAGCGTTCCCTACACACATTTGAAGCAATAGACTATTTGTTTTTATTTTAAAAAGCCTGTTTGAATATGGTTTTATTTGCTCTACGTCAGTAGAATAAGCTATGGGAAGCCTAACTAGATAATACGCATGTATCTTATTTATTTAGGTCTAGATAATTTATTTAGGCTTTAACCATGTTGCCTAGTACCTTAATCCACAAGTAGTCCTATTAATTTCAATATAAGAAAGGATGGCAGAACTGAGTTTTTTATAAAACACTTAAATGTCTGTTATGTACATTATAAATTAGCATACATAAACTAGATGTGAAAGGAAAGTGTGGACCATCTTTGTACCACAGGATTATGGCTCATTCCTCTCTAGTTCACAAAACAAGTCGGGGTGCGTATGCGTGCAATATGTTACTTTATCTTTGCATGAGTATATTTAACAAATAAGCAAAGATAGGCCTTCAAGAACATTGGATGGTTAGCAATATGGAGCCATCCAAATTCCAGAAAGGTTAGGTCATTCGTAGCTGAAGCCATGGCTTGTGGTTATGTACCACATGCGTTTGTGCATGGTGAGGGGCACAAAGGAGTCATAGCAACAATGGTGCCATCATTCACCATCTGAACAAATTTTCCTAGAAAGGTAGCTCCTGTGTCTGTGTGGAGATGTAACAGAGGAGAAGAACCAACACTTGGTGAATGACAAACCAGACAGTCCCTTGACTACAATAAAGCCACAGCTCACTGTATGTCATTCAAAAAAATATGTCTAAGGTGTTGAGAAAAATACTCCCATCACTAGATTGAAATCTCTCATTTCAAATTAAAAGACAAGAAGTCAGGGTATTTTCCTGATTGAAAACTACCATTCTGCTCTGGCGAATGAGGAGGTTTACAGGTTCTAGGCTACACAAATAAACAAGTGATCTGCAATTTATGCAGGTATTCAAATTTCGCAAAGTTCCTTGAGCAAGTGTACAAATTGTTGCAGGGACATCAGATTTAGCACAAATATTTGCAAAGCAAAAAGGGATATTTTTGCATAGCTCAGTATCTAGCCCAGATACTACTTACAATTTATTTCTAAATCAGTCTGCATTTTGCATCTCCTTATCCAGCAGAGATCACACAGCCACGAAGATACTATCAAAGCTTAAAATCAATGCACGTTTACGGAATGTTACTGTCGGATTTTGTAATTTTTGGAGGAGGCCATGTCAGTAAATCTTGGCTTGTGTCAGTTAAATAATCCTAGTCATGAGTCTTCAGAGAAATTCACTGAAAACCTTAAGACAAGGCTTTGGAAATGGATTAGCTCTGCTTTTGCTGTGAAGTTTGTGATCTTCAGTTCAAATCTTGCAGACTTGATACTAATGTAAGAATTTCCAAAATGAAGGAGCTCTGCCAATTCTGACCTCTTTCCCTTAGTCCAAGGTCTGTCAATAACATTCAAGTCTCATTTCCTGATGGTGCCAATTTGAAAAAAAAAATGTGCCTAAAGGGATGTTGACAAACAAAGCCGGTAGATTGAAGAAAGCAGAGTAGAGTATGATGGGAGAGCGGAAGATCAGCGAGAAATAACTGTTTGTGTCTCCTGTTTCTTACATTACTACAAGCGTGTCTTCCTCTAAAGTGTAGTGAGGAAAGCATGTTGTAGCACAGAGGGGGGCAAACTACGGCCTGCGGGACCCTCCTGCCCGGCCCCTGAGCTCCTGGCCCGGGAGGCTAGTCCCGGGCCCCTCTCCCGCTGTCCCCCATCCCCCGCAGCCTCAGCATGCTGTGCCACTTGCGCAACACTCTGGGCGGCCATGCAGTGCGGTAAGGGGGCAGGGAGGGTTGGATAGAGTGCAGGGGAGTTTGGGGGTGTGAATAGGGGTCGGGCGGTCGGAGAGCAGGGAACAGGGGGGTTGGATGGGGCAGGGGTCCCGTGGGGGTAGTCAGGAATGAAAGTGGGGGGGTTGGATGCGGCAGCAGGGGGCAGTCAGGGGTGGGAGGTCCGGGGGTGGTCAGGGGACAGGGAGCAGGGGATGGTGGATGGGGTAGGAGTCCCGGGGGGCTGTCAGGGGACAGGGAACAGGGCGGGTGGATGGGGCAGGAGTCCCAGGGGAGCTGTCAGGGGGCGAGAAGTGGGGGGGGTCGGATAGGAGGCAGGGACGAGGCCATACCTGGCTGGTTGGGGGGCACAGCCTTCCCTACCTGGCCCTCCATACAGTTTTGCGCCCTGATGTGGCCCTCAGGCCAAAAAGTTTTCCTGCCCCTGTTGTAGCAGCTGCCAGAAAAGATGGTTTACAACCACAATATTGCCTTCTTCTAGTGAAGAGGCTCACTTACGTGATAAAGAATTAAGGGGGAGGTTTTCAAAGACAGAAATGGAAATTGTGTCTAATTCCCATTGACTTTTCAGTGGCAGCAAGGTGTCTTAGCTGTCCTTTGTGTCTTGAAACTCTCTCTCTCTCTCCCAAGCAGAACAAGAGGTCCTCTTCACTGGTATTTTTGTTTATTATTATTATTATTATCAAATCTAAATGCCTAACTTTATGCTTCTAAATCCATATTTAGGCCCTTGGATGTAAGTAGACTGATTTACAGAATGGCAGGGCACGCATAAATATCACTGATGTCCATAGGATCTGCAGGGGCTCATCATCTTAGAAACTCCAGGCTGCTTTTATTTCGGGGCCAGAATATGAGCTGAACTCCAAGCACTGACTATACTAGCCAAGTAAATATGACCTGCAGTGAATATATTTGCTACTCTGCATTTTCAGAAACCTATCTTCTTTCCAGGGTTTACCCAATATGCATTTTAATGTGTTAACCAATACGCAATTTTTCTAAATGTTGGATTCTCATTATTTAGGGTAAACATGGTAAACACATGCATTAATAGAATCTGGGCTGGAGACCTTTAATCTAAAAAGATACAGCTACTACAGATGCTGGTTACAGCTTCTGATGAGTGGTATGTAATGTCAGTTCAAGATAAGACTATAACATGTTAAAAGGAATCCACTCAATCTGAATCCCATGGCACAGTATCAGCACTTAATAGGCCTGACTCTCCTAGCCAGGAGATGACTGACTAAAAGGCCGAGTACAGTATCATTTAAAGGACTGCCAAATGTGTTTGCTTTCTTTAAAGAAAAAAAATAGACTTCCTATCATCAGTGTGCTGAAGGGAGCTCTTGGGAGGCTCTTGTTAAAACTCTGCTACCAAACTAAAGGGAAGGTTGGGATTGTTTGCCTTCTCGCCTGATGCTGCTACTTCATCCCTGCCTGAAATGACTTTTATCCCTCCGGTTAATAAAAACAATTCCAAACAAGTAATTTTGTTGACTTTGGGAAGGGTGAATAGCATCTAGTATCACCCTGTGAGGCTGGCTTCATCAGAAACTGCCTATGAGACCTTCAGCTTCCAAACACACACATTGAGTTACATAAATTGAACACTGTGCTATACTATCGGTGTACGTCCAAGTTACAAATATTGTAACAAGACCCCTGGCCACCCAGGATTTAACTATGTTGTCATTATGCAGCATGCCAGCACCCAGAACTTCACACTGACAGCACTCAGATTCTCCTGTGCCTAAAACACAGGCCACTTTAGCTTGTAGGAATATAGAAAATGCCATTTCAGATCAGAGTAGTCATCCTAGTCTGGTACCCAGTCTCTGGCAGCAGACTGCCCACCTTTCTAAAGGAAAGTGAAGTGATATAATCATAGCCAAGGAAGAAGGTATAAGTAAGTATTTTTGTCTAAATGATTAATAATTTGCACAGTCCTTACTCTGCAGCCCACATACCCCTCACACATAGCTGACAACAGATTTGTCATACAATGCTTCTGCAAATTCTCAGACGTGTAGTGCCAAATCCTAGGTCCATAGATAGTCATTTGTCACAAAAACTTCTCCATGGATGCTTGGCAAGGAGACCCAGAATAGGATGTGGCATAACCCCTACAACCATGTGGTGGCTCCCAGCATGAGCTAATAACAACCTTGTCAGCATTTGTGTAATTTATGTGTACTCAGCTATAGTGAAATATCAAAAAGTAAGGTGGACATTTTAAGACTTGTTTTCTGCCCTTTTTATGAGTATGTGGATCAGAAAGAGCGGGCAATTAACTTCTGTTCTCTTAGGTGACATACTTTGTAGCCAATGAGACTTGGCCCTGAATCCAAGTTATTTTAGAGCAAGAACACTTTTTTAGCATACGTCCCCTATTAATTCAAGCAGCATAAATCTGATATGAATTTTTTCTCTGATACACTAGTTCACAAATTGGATGATGACAAAATCAGATAATATATTACCAGTATCTTAATTTATTTATCATTGAATACTTTATTAAACTATACACTTTGCTGCCTGCACATCTTTAATGGGTTTATAGTAGGATTATTCATTTATTTCTGTGTGTGAAATAGGACCTTCATAATTCATCTGTGGCACTGCCAGATATTAATTATAGGGCCCAGGGTCTTCTCTTAATGGTGAAACCACTAATTGTGAAGATAAAATACATTCTCATTTCAGAAAGCTTATCCCTTCAAAATTCACTTGCAGTTTCCAAGAGCAGTGACAGCACAGAACCTTCTTGCATTTGAATGAATCTTGCATTTTTATGAAGTTCAGATTATTGTGTTTTTGAATCTAATTTAGATTCCTAACTGGATCAAAACCATTTAGCAAGACTATAACGTATATGGAAAACAATGATAATCAGAATATAAATATTTTTCTCCCTTTACGAGAATAATGTAGAGATATATTTTTTAAAGTGGTGTAAGGGGGGCATAGACACACTGTTCCATTCCTGTTAACGGAATTTGTTTGCATAACTCTCTTTGAAAATGTAATGTAAAAGGTAAACCTGTTCAGAGGGACTGGATGGTTCTGAGGATAGTGGCATATGGAGCCTGTCATCTTTAGGCCATTGGTTGAAAGTCAGCCTAGCTCAGGAGCAACTGAGGACTTTTATCACCTATCAGCCATTTAGTACCTTATGTGAAATGAGCTAATGGTCTCAATCTGGCTCTTAGTGGACAGGTGTCCCTATCATCAAGCAATATCATCACAACTGGCACTGTAATTAACAGCCTCAGCAGAAAGGCCAAGGATCAAATGAGCATGGGGACTGCATTACCCTCTCACCCATCAGGGTCATCTGTTCAAAACTGTAATAAGACACATTGGCAGGGCAGCATGACGAAACTAGAACTACCTTTTGCCATTCTTCTACACTTGTTCAGTGGATAAACAGAGGGTTGCACTTTTCAGGGCTGGTACCTTTCATAAGCAAGGCTTGCTTTTTAAAAAGCTAGAAAGGGAAATCACTTTCCCAGATGGAAAAACCAGGATAAAAATTATCCAAACTATGCAATTTTAACTTTAGGGTGTTTTCAGCAAGCAAGGTGAAAGCTAAATGCTATTCGTGTGTAGTGTTTTACTGATATAAGAAGACAGGTTCCTTGTCACAAGGCTGTTACAGTGTAGATTAAAGGGTACCTCAATGAATTATGATGATAGATCATGGTAGGTAAAGGATAGGAAGAGAGAACAGTAAACACTGGAAAGGGAATGCAGCTATTGGAGGAGTGGTTTTTATAGGGAAATAATGTGTATACATTGGGGCATGGAGAAGTCTGAATGTCTCCTACTTGTTTGGTTTGGTTGTGGTCTTTTAGTCTTTGAGTAGACAGCAACAGAGTGGAAGTTAATGGAAATAACTTGGGCAAGGATGTCTGCCACTTAACTGCTCTAACTAAATTGGACAAAGGAAATAACCAAAAGCCACAGAAACTATATGTTTTTGCAATTCAGTCATCCCAGTGTTTTATTGAGATGAGTGTTAGGATAGCTCAAATTCTTGCCTCTGGGCCAGAAGGGCTTGTGCTCATAAGCAGTGTTGATTGTATTATGCAATGCTATGAGGTACTGGCTTTCAGTTGAGATGTTAAACTAAGATCTTTCCGAACTTCCTCTGCTAGTTGTCCAAATGAATCTGCAGATTTCATCACACTTTTGAAAATGAATATGGGATAACCCTCATTTATTGACCAGCACAACGTGCAATCTCAGGAAAATGGTCCAATATCAAAGGGAAAGTCACCCACCACAGGCTCTCACAGTGGTTCCTGGAACATCTGCTGGTGGCCCATAGAGAGATGGCTGGTCACTTGGGGCATCTTCAGGCTTCCAGGTTTTTTCTTGCAAAGAACTACTGTGCCTAATTGCCTCTACTCAGGACCACTGTCACAGAAGAGGAGAAAGGACACAGTAACCCCGCAGGGAGTGGAGCCAGCACTGGGCGGGGAAGTGTCCAGAGGGGTAGGGAATAAGGCAGTCGTTATGTATGTCCAGAGGAGCAGTGGGAGAAGGGAAGCTGGGCAGTATGTCTGGGGGAGTAGGGAAGCATGAGCAGAGAGAAAGGAGGACCAGAAAACAGGAAAGCATGTTCTGTGGGAAGAAGATTCATAGATTCCAATGTCAGAAGTTACCATTGTGATCATCTACTCTGACCTCCTGTATAACAAAGGCCATAGAATTTCCCCAAAATATTTCCTAGACCATCTCTTAGAAAAACATCCAATCTTGATTTTAAAATTGTCAGTGATGAAACCTTGGTAAAATGTTCCAATGGTTAATTACTCTCTCAGTTAAAAATTTATGCCTTATTTCCAGGCTGAATTTGTCTAGTTTCAACTTCCAGCCATTGGATCACCTTTCTCGGCTAGACTGAAGAACCCATTATGAAATATTTGTTCTCCATGTCACTACTTATAGACTGTAATCAAGTCACCCCTTAACCTTTTCTTTGTTAAACTGAATAGATCAAGCTCCTTGAGTCTATCATTATAATGCATGTTTTCAAATCCTTCAATAATTCTCTGAACCCTCTCCACTTTTTCAACATCCTCCTTGAATCGTGGACACCAGAACTAGACACAGGATTCCGGCAGCCTCCTTTCCACTGCCAAATACAGGGATAAAATAACCCCAAGATTTCTCTGTCACCACTGCCCTCTGCTGGATAGAATCTGAATGGCAACTTTGTGTCATAGACTCTGTGCTGCTAACAGTGGTTCTGCCAAAGCTCAAGCAATACGAGCTTATGCTTTTGGAAGCAAGAGATGTGTTCTCTTTCAGCTGTCACTGGGTTGTTCCGATGGCCATGGTGTGCAGAGCAGAGGCAACCATGACAATCTTGCCATTCCCTTGTTTTCCCTGAAATTCCCCCTCCAGAGTGATACAGATGGAGCCCCTATGGACCAGAGCCCTGGGCCAGGCAGTGGGGGGTGCACATCCTGGATTCTGCCTTCCTACCCTGCAGTGGAACCACCCCATCTCAGGCCATATGCACTTGCAGAAGGGGTGAGGGCAGCATTTATCGCACAAATGGCTTTTTTCCCGCATAATTAAATACTGTACATAGCTTCATGATCTGTGCTTTAAAGAGGCCTTTACAACAGACAGTCTTTCTTCCTGAGTGGACTCACTAGCAAGAAGACCTATTTCAAAGAGAAATACACTCCCACTGGGAAAAGCCTCACTTTCCACTAGAGGGGGAGGGGAAGTATTTATGGCCGAGTTATAAACAACTAAGAAAAAAGGTGGCTCACACCATAAATATAGTATCACGGAGAAGGAGACTGTAATAAGAAACACGTTTAAATAGAAATAACTTAATTCCATCACACACACCAGCTTAATGCATGCCTTTAAACTGAAAGATGCATGCATTTCTCCATAACCTCCGTCTGCATCTACAGATGATCTGCTGGAGCTAGACACACTGGTGCCTCATGTCCTTCAGTTACGTTTCTTTGCAGCAGCCATCATAATGTTTTAATGAACCATTTTTATATTTATCTAATGTCACTGTTTTCCCCAGCAATACCATACCTGTATTGTCCAGTAAAACCCATTATCTCTATTAGTCTGCCAATAGCAAATCAGTAGAATTGCTTGTTCCTTAATTGATAGAACACACTCCTCCTCCTACTGATAGATTACCCCAGACTAACAGCTCTGAGACTTATTCCCTAGTGCCTGAATTCCATCCAATCCAGAGCAATTGGTTTATACTTTCAGTAATAAATCCTAACCTCTCAATATATAATAGCCTTTAATAATCAACAACTACAGGCGCTGTCTGGTTCATAAGACCTCTGCAGAGCTAACCATTTTTATATGCCTATAATTAGCAGCAGTCAAATAATGTTTGTGGGACATAGCACAATCTTCCTTGCTGTACAGGAATGATAACAAATTTTACATACATTCAAACATGATTTAATCAGGTTGTCTGACTATCTATATAATGTACATCAACGTAAAACAGTGCAGCTGGACTTACAATGTATTGGGAATGTAAATATCACAGTGAACAGCCTCTGAAATGGAGGCATGAAGTCTGTTGTGGCAGAAATGCCCTCTGTTTGATCAGCAAAGACACCATCTTTGGGGTAAATATTCTGTCATTTATTAAAGTTCGGATGATCAAACTAAAGATTTTGCATACACACAAGGACCTTTCATTTAACTAAGAGTGCTCTGTGGTCAAAGAATGCTATTAGCAAACACTCTAAATTCAAATAAATCTGATAAATTCATATTTATAATATGCTCCTAAGGTGTGCTCAGGGGAATACGGTTATAACATGTCTTATGTAAATATTGTGGGGAGACACTCGTAACCGTAACATTACTGCCAAGCACAGCAATAAAATGTATAGCGTAGTTGTGCCATTAGCCACTTACATACAGGAACAAACTATGTGTGGTCTTGTGTTTAGAGCACAGGGCTAGAAGTTAGGAGATTTGAGTTCTAGTCCTGCCTTTATCATTATGATGTGAGACAAACATTTTAACCTGTATTCCTCAGTTTCTCCTATGAAATGTGGGGGAGGGGAAGAAATACCGCACGGGGTGGTGGGTAATGGTTCACTGGTGCTTGAGAACCTAGACTGGAAGGCATGAGAGACTGCCAAGCATTACTGGTGCCTTTTCAGTTAAAATAACGGCACTCAGAGGCACCTAAAAAAGAAACTGGTGAGAGGGATGGAAGAAAAGGTGCCCTAAAACAAGGTAATAAAACTATAAAGTTAATGAGGAAATCGTGTACTACTTTACAGTATGGCCCCTTTATAAACCCCTTCTGAGGAGCCAGGCTTTCAGAGTAACACAGTGGCACTATAAAATGGATGTTTAATGTAGCTGGAGGCCAAGAAAAACATTGTATAATTGTAGTAAGAAGCTCACTAAGTAAAATGATAGCTTTTAAAGGATGAAATATAGTGTACATTTTCAGAACTGCACCAGTTTCCAGCTTCATATTGCTTCAATAACAGTTTCTTCATGTCATGTACAAATATCTCAGAGGAGATTTGTTACAAAGATGTTTTCTGCCTCTGAAATAAGCTGCTAACTAGAGCTAGTCCAGTTATTCACTGTGAATAAATTAACTGACACATTCGGCTCTTTTTTTTTCTGCTCACAAACCAATCCTGATTTCTCCAAATGTGTTCGATACTCACAAGTATTCACCTAAAAGTTTCTGAAAACTGTTCACTTACATGATTTTGATTCATGGTGGGCAATTTGGCACTAAGGCACATAGTGTCACATCTGCTTCCTGACTGGATGATTTGAGACTTTAACAGAAGAGCAATAACCACAAAAAATGACAAATAGTGAGCCCATGCACAACTATCTTTGTTTGCATTCAAATGACTATTAATGCAAAGAAATGCCATTTCCCCAAACAGTCAGGTGTACAAAAACCCATTCACATAAATGCTCACAAATGATGAATAACTTGGGGTACCAACATGGCTGCAGTTGACTACTGTAATGTACTTTACATGGGGCTACATCTTAAAGCTATTTGGAGTCTGAAACTACTGAGAATGTGCCAGCTTGCTTATTGAACGGGGCATCTTGCTGGGAGAACATGGCACCAGTGCCCCAGGATCAGAGCTGGCAGCCTGTTGGTCTCTAGTTTGAGTTTAAGATCTAAAAAGCCCGAAATGGCCTGCCTCCCTGAAAGGCTGCCTCCATCCCCAAGACTGACTGCTACAGCTGCAGTCAGTAGAACTGATCAGGCTGGATCCCATTTGTTGTTAAAAAGTGGGAGCTGCCACAACTTTGGATCTTGCTCCTCCCTAATCCCTTCCTTTGTCCCAAATAGCCCCAACTTCATTACTTTTTGAGCATGTGCAAAAGCCATTTTTACATGGTTTGGTGTACATTTCTGAGGCAAAGGAGGGCATGAAAGGGGCTTTTCTATTGTTTTGATTTGCTGGGTGGCTGAGTTAATGTGTGACCTGTAAATGAGTATTTAATGTGGCTGAGTAGTCATTATTAATTCACTGTAAGTTTAAATGTTACAGCACCTAGAGCTTTTGGCATAAGCTTTTTAATATTTAAATCTAAATAAATAAATAGCAAATGGTCAAAGCAGAAGTTGCTCAGAATAAAAATGAATGTTTACCAATGCTGATTTTGCAGTATTCGCCCAACCCTACTGCTAACTATAGTGAAAGTGTCTTCTGTAATGACACATGTGGCAGTGTGTGTCCCTCTGAGCTACAGTGCAAAGCTCTAGATTTTGTGTACCATGACCAAATAGTAAGGTTTTTTGCACACTGAAAATGAAGTCCACTGGGAAAGGGAATTAGCTCAGTACATAGGCAAGAGATTGATTCCTTGAGACCTGCCATTTTAACTCTAATGAGAGTTGTGAGCACAGTGAAGGGGATTATTTGGGATGTTGATTTACATGACAGTTCACCCCTATCCTGTTCAAGATCTCCCTGAACCATATCCTTGATTAGCCCTGTATGGGCAGGTTCGGTTCATGGTAGGACATATTTTTTCCTCCACTTTACTCCCTTCCTCTTCAGGGAAAAATTGCTCCTGGCAATGTCTTGTAAGATAAAGTAGAACACTTTCTGACTATGTAGGTGGATGGTGCCCACCACCTCCCTACATCAAACAAGTACCGTGCATCAGCCTCCATTAGACAATTCAGATTAACATGCCTTTTATTTTTTGAGAAAGTCAAGTTGACTAATTTGATCTGAGATAAAAGTGAAGGCAATGGGAGATTAAATGGCATAAACAGAAAGTTACCTAAACACTTAATGAAAGTGGCAATGGTGGTATTGTAAACAGGGCACATGGGACACTGTCCCACTCAGGAAAAACGAGAGCATTCAATAAAAGTCTAATAAATTCTGTATGCTATTAGCAGTTACTTAAGAGCAAACCTCTTAGGCATGAATAATCTAGGTGGTTGCAGCTTCAGGGCACCAGACTGTAGCTACTTAATGCACATTCCACTAGGGGGCTCCAAAGCAGTACAGGACTTTAATTAGGGCATCCGACTTAATTGAATGGCCCAGAAGACTTAGCAGAATAGTACAGGGCACTGTCAAAAGTGCCCTCAGTTAAGCAATGGAAGCACCATTAAAGAGTATTACCACACATCTAAAATTACAACCCAAATGGATATTGCTAAATAGCCATCAAGAGAAGGAGAACGTTTGCAGAATCAGAACCTCTGCAATATCTTTGGACAGCTGTGCACAGTCTTTGAGAATTGAGTTTCTGAGCACCCATCCCTCTGCCCTTCTATACAAAATCATATCCCCACCCTCCAAACAGTGAATTGGACACTATGTAGGAATTGTCAATAAGTAGGTCAATTACTGATATTTGTTACGCTGTCTTGTGTTGTACTTTTCCCAAGTGCAGTTCAATCTTCTGTGTTTTTTATTAGAAATTCCAGCAGTTTTTTAGCCCAAAAGAATTACCACATTAACATTTCTCTGGTTGAAGTCTTCCATCCTTTTAAAAAGAAAAACAAAAACCTTCCAATTAACATTTGTCACCAGATTACACACAAAAGTGAAGGGGATTTTTAGCTAGCCTATAAAGGAGGCGGCTTTAAATACTCATTCAAAACACAAAGGCCCAGATATTCCGCTGATGTTAATTGGTAGACTTCCACTGAAGTCCATGGAACTGAGATGATTTGCACCGAGGATCTATCCCAAAACCTGTAACTTTATTAGAAAATTATACAGAGAGTATGTTATTTTAATTATTTAAAGGTGTGCCGTACTTAACAGCTAATAAAAATATTGTAATAACACAGTTGGGCCCAAGCATACAAGGTGCTGAGTACTTCCAGAGGGGACCTGTTTCCTCAGCACCTTACAGAATTGGATCATTATTGAGTCCTTTCTTATAAAACTAAATATTATATTACGTGACAGAATACATTTAATTTTTTAGAGGAAAAAGTGAGCCTCAAAAAAGAAATGCAAAAATTACTCCACCATAGGTTTGGGGTCCTTTTGGAGGTGGGGGGAATGTGTACCCTCTGCTTTCTGTATATGCACGTAATGTAAAATTTCATCCACCATAATATTTTAAAAGACAGGAATCATGAGATATATCACATCTAAATGGAAATATCATCTAAAGCAAGGTACCATTTATCAACATCACTTTGAAATGCAGTGGATGATGTGATGGGATTATGTAGATCTCAAATATCTATGGGTGAATGAAATTGGGTAACCTTAGCAACCCTAGGTACATTCGTGCAGCTATAAATCAAATGTCAGCACTATGAGCTATGCACAAAATAAAGAAATAATTCTTTTGAAATATTCATAACAGTATGCAGTGTATTATTTTATAAGTCTATCCCTATTATGCATTTTGGAAGCCAACTTAAAAAAAAACAGCAATAGTATTTTCACACACACAGAAATAAAGCAGAAAGAAACATAACTAGTGACTGCAACAGACCTGGGTTCTTGTCTGTAATGCAGGAAAGGGTATCTTTCACCCAGGCAATTAGATGGGTGTACTACACAGATAATTGTGAAGTGTTTATTTACAAAATTAAATACGGGACATTTCAATTATTGTAAAAAGAAAATATATATGTTGTAGTTACTGTTGTGTTAAATATATTCCGGAGCTAATTTCAATAGCAGAAAAAGCTGGAAAAGGCTCCCTTAAAAATTCATGAAGGCAAGAAAATATAGTGGTATTTTTATCAGTTATTTATGCAATTTTTTGGGTGACCACGTAGTACTTAAATATAATAGAAACTATATATAGAACTTGTGTGTGTGTGTAAAAACTATAAATAATTGCATATATAGATGTACAGACTCTAAGAATATAGGGGTGGGGGGTGCAGGAGGGTGTGTATATACAGACCCAAAGAGCTATTGCTTGCTGCACCTTTTGTTTTTATTAACATATAAGCAATCAAGTTTGCTTATTTTGCTCTTGGTTTTCTCCATGCCACATCCTATTCCAACTCCTCCCCCACTTCCCCAAAATAAACACACTACATTGCATCCATGGTAAAGGGCTCTCTTTGCAAATTTATTTGAGATTAAATTCAACTGAATTCAAACTCATTCACTGTTTACTTGGCTACCTAGTTGCTACATCTGCTCATTCCAAAACCAAGCCCCAAAGGTCCCAAGGCATAGCCATGTCCACCCAACAAATGGGAGGTATTTTCTCCACACCCTATATATGGGAAAGGAATTAGATGTTCTGAAGGTGGAGGAATAGAATATCTGTGTTACAATACGGAGTTCTCCTCCACCCCCAAGAATCCCTCTGCTGCTCTTATCACCATCTCCACAGCCTTCAGAATACCAGTGTTGCTAACTCTTGTTATTTTTATTGTGAATCCTGTGGTATCTGGGTTTTTTCTTAAACTTACTTTCCTGGAGTCATGTGAATACTAGAGAATCTCAGTTGGCAGTGGGGCATACTCATGATTTTTCAATGCTTGTGGTTGGCCATAATGAAATATCCATTCTGAGCCTTCTTCATGAATAGCTGTCTCACTGAGGGCCTCATCCTTCAAAGACCTGAATGTCTCCTGTAAGGCGCTGAGTACCCTCAACTACGCTGAAATCAGGACCTGCTTGGCACCTTGTAAGACTGGCCCCTTTCTATGTAACCAATCACAGAGGCCCTACCACAGAAACAGGAGTGATTAGCATAATTCCCCATCACACCAGCTACTTGATCAACACATTCCTGTATCCAAACCTTAATGTTACCAATAAAAACGTCATCCCTGTGTCCAACAGGTGTTCAATGGTCTTCCTAATCAGCTCAGGGCTCCCATATACTGTTTGCCTGTGTGTCAAGACGCATCCTATAAAGGAGAGGGAGAGACTGGCCTTTCTCCATCCCTTGGTGCTTATTCCCCACACAGACCCAACAGCTATGGATATCAGTCCAAGTGCCCCTGGTAAAGCAATTGCCTCACTCTCCTTGTTGGAGATTGCTACCATGCGCCTCTGCACCAGGAGATGGGAGGGAGAAGTGAGGCCCAACAAACACTGCCCCCATCAGGGAACTGCCATTTTTACATAAAATCAGAATATTTATTAATAAACTTGGTTTAACAACAGAGGTCAAAATGCTGAAACCTGGCTGCCTAAGTCCTATTGAAATGTGAAGGTGCTCAGCACCTCTGAAAATCAGGATGTTTTCATTCAGGTGCCAAAATATGACTTCAGAGCCTGGCACCGAGCACATGCCTTTGACAATTTGGGGCAGGATTTCTAGGTCCTCAGCCATTTGCAGATGAGAGCAGAAACATTGTCAAACCATTGGGTATTACAGTGTTACTGAATGCTAACGTGATACAGTCTGGTTTTAAATCATCTCTGTGGGGACATTCAGATATTCTCAAAAGGAGGCTGAAACAGTAAGGGGTAGGGTATTTTCATTTTTTCTTTGGTCTGCTTTAACATACCCTAAAGCTTAGTATGGAATGCTTGTTATTTTTATGCTCATTTGTTTAACACAGCTATTATAAAATTAATGTTTCAATAAATGAGTATCATTCTCATTAAATATTTCTAAGGTGATCCTGAAAAGATTAGCAGTTTAACTAAAGACAGAATTAAACAACCAGATCTAAAGAAAACAGCCTTGTTTATTCAAAATCACTTTCTCAAATTACTTTCCACTACAAGCCATATTAATTGCTCAGGACCTATAGCACATGCTTCAATGAAAATAAATTACTTTATTTCTAAAACACCACCAATGGCTGTGTAACTTAATTTCATTAGCTTGAACCTGTTGAGAGTATTCAGATTTCCATAGCAGGACGCACTTGAAATGAAAAGATGCTTTCGATTCTCAATTAACAGAATCGTTCCCTTTCAACTGAAATGAATGTTATTGAAACCAATTAGCATAGACTGGAAAATCTCTCATTAATGAGGGGAGTGTGGGTGAGTAAACAGCAATGAAAAGATGAAATTAGAGAAGAGCCTCTTCTTGTTGGCCTGAATAATTACATGCTTAGTTGCCTAATTGTCTGGTGAAAAGCATTGCAGTGATAGTAACAGATTGCCATGTTCATTAGGCTGCAAAAGGCCACCTGCTGCTGAGGCTCCTTTTCCTGCAGTCTATATACACGTGTTTATCCCAGGGGATTGATATTTGGACACAACACTAGCTGTGAAAAGCAAATGAGCTTGCCAATATGCTGCAATATTGTGTCCTTTATGCCAAGATACAGAAGCTTAATATGTCAAATATAATGAATAAAACCAACAGTGATAACGAAGTTTATGAGGAAACTGACCTTATAACATGTCCCAGTGTAGAACTCTAAAGTGTGTAGATATTGGTCTTTCAATACAGATGTTCCTTTCTGGCCTGAACTGCTCCAAATTATATAGTACAAAAGATAAATTACAACTGTTATGGCCTATGCAATTTTTTTAGACAATGGCATAATGAAAGCATACAATGTAACTGTTAAAATTGGAAACAAATGTTAAATACTGAATGCTAAGACGTGTTCATGAAAAACAGCATTGTTCATATTTGCTCTGCTGTGGTAATAAACATCAAAGAACTGAGGCCTCTTTCTGCGAGCCCTTCCTCAGATCACTTCATGTCTTATAACTGGTATTTTTATGGGTCTTTTAACTTCAGTTTTATTGTGCAGTGTCAGATGCACACAAAAGTCACCATCAGTGCAAAGTACAGGGCTTGTTCTTCTCTGTGCATTTGCTGGCTGTTAGCATTGATAGGATTACTATTAACATCAAAGCACGAACAGAGCTTCCTACAGAAGTATAGCATGTAAACAACATCCAAGGTAGGGTGGGGGGTTCAAAAGTGAAGGCAAAATTCTGCATGCAAAATTAGAGTCCACGGTTAACCTCTAATTTTGCATGTCTAATTTTGCCTCTGTTACCATTTCCTCAGAGCAAAGGGAGTTTGAATTGCATCTGCAAAATGACAGGCTAGCTTGAGGTCCCTTTGAAAATCTGACCATCTGAATATTATATATTGCAGGTTATTGTTGAAAGGTTGTAGTGCTGTGAAAGTGTAAGTGCAACACTCATAGGTGTAAAATGAAAGTAATTTGTGAGTGCTTTATCTATTGCACTGTGACATTCCACTTTGCCAGGCTGAGTTATTGAACATACAGTGTTTGAACACTGCAAAATAAGAACTGAAAAAGGTGACTAAGGACACTTCTTTGGATTTGGAAATATTGGCCCCGATTGAGGAAAGCATCCTTATTAGGGACAGCACTTAAGCAAATTCTTACCTTTAAGCACATGCTTAAGTCCCATTGAAGTCAGTGTGTGCAGTTCTAACTTGTATGATTTGAAAGCCATCACTGGTGCTACAACAAAAGCAGTGAAATCCAGTCCTCCTTTATTTCCATTTCCATTGATTTCAATGGGACCTCTGGGTTTCACCCAATATACTACCATTTAAATCTGGCCTCTAGTACATCTACACTGCAGTTTGGAGCTGAGGTGAACAAGCCTCCCAGCCTAGGTCTGTAGACTTGGACTAGTAGGACTCTTGTTAACACTCTAAAAATAGTTGTCCAGGCCGTGCTTTGAAGTTTCTGCTTCAGCTCTGAAGCCTACCCCTTCCTCTGCCCCCCGCCCTCCCCCAGCTTCCCTAGGCTTCAGCACATGTGGTGCAGCCCAAGCTGAAACTTCAAAGCACTGTCTACACAACTATTTTTAGCCTGTTAGCACAAGCCCTGCTAACCCGAGTCTGTCGACTCAGGGGCTGGAGCCCCAAATGCTTGAAAATGCTGTGTAGACATACCCTATGGCTTTTGGGGTGAGGGGCAGGGTTGTTGGATAGTGCAATAGGAAGATTAACCAGGGCCAAATCACTCGGAAAATACAATTACTAATCATCTACTAATCTGTGTATTATTACCATGTCTAAGCATTAAATATTATAACCACGGTTTCCCCCACCCCCCAAAAAAAGTATGAGCTTGCCAATAGGAAGCCACTTTTAAGTGAACAAATTTACAATTCAACAAAGAAAGAATGAGCAACAAAATAATCAGAAGAAAACATTCTTGTGGTGAGATTGCCAGCAGCAGGCCCTGTCTTCAGTCCAGACACAGTGTTACAAGCGACTTCAAAATCATAAAAAAACGAGGAGGACTTGTGGCACCTTAGAGACTAACACATTTATTTGGGCATAAGCTTTCGTGGGCTAAAACCCACCTCATCAGATGCATGCAGTTGAAAATACAGTAGGAAGATATATATACACACAGAGAACATGAAAAACATAGGTGTTGCCATACCAACTGTAACGAGACCAATCAATTAAGGTGGGCTATTATCAGCAGGAGTTAAAAAACCTTTTGTGGTGATAATCAGGATGGCCCAATTCAAACAGTTGACAAGAAGGTGTGAGTAACAGTGGGGGGGAATTAGCATGGGGAAATAGTTTTTACTTTGTGTAATGACACACTCAATCCCAGTCTTTATTCAAGCCTAAATTAATTGTGTCCAGTTTGCAAATTAATTCCAATTCTGCAGTTTCTCGTTGGAGTCTGTTTTTGAAGTTTTTTTGTTGGAGAATTGCAACGTTTAGGTCTGAAATTGAGTGACCAGGGAGGCTGAAGTGTTCTCCAACTGGTTTTTGAATATTATAATTCTTGATGTCTGATTTGTGTCCATTTATTCTTTTGCGTAGAGACTGTCCATCTTGGCCAATGTACATGGCAGAGGGGCATTGCTGGCACATGATGGCATATATCACATTGGTAGATGTGCAGGGGAACGAGCCTCTGATGGTGTGGCTGATGTGATTAGGTCCTAGGATGGTGTCGCTTGAATAGATATGTGGACAGAGTTGGCAATGGGGTTTGTTGCAAGAATAGGTTCCTGGGTTAGCGTTTTTGTTGTGTGGTGTGTGGTTGCTGGTGAATATTTCCTTCAAGTTGGGGGCTGTCTGTAAGCAAGGACTGGCCTGTTTCCCAAGATCTGTGAGAGTGAGGGATCGTCCTTCAGGATAGGTTGTAGATCCTTGATGATGCGCTGGAGAGGTTTTAGTTGGGGGCTGAAGGTGACGGCTAGTGGCAAACTGTTACTTTCTTTGTTGGACCTGTCCTGGAGTAGGTGACTTCTGAGTATTCTTCTGGCTCTGTCAATCTGTTTCTTCGCTTCCGCAGGTGGGTATTGTAGTTGTAAGAATGCTTGATAGAGATCTTGTAGGTGTTTGTCTCTGTCTGAGGGGTTGGAGCAAATGCGGTTGTATCGTAGAGCTGGGCTGTAGACAATGGACCGTGTGATGTGGTCTGGATGAAAGCTGGAGGCATGTAGGTAAGTATAGTGGTCAGTAGGTTTCTGGTATAGGGTGGTGTTTATGTGGCCATCGCTTATTAGGACTGTAGTGTCCAGGAAGTGGATCTCTTGTGTGGACAGGCTGATGTTGATGGTGGGATGGAAATTGTTGAAATCATGGTGGAATTCCCAGGGCCAGCTCCAGGCATCAGCTATCCAAGCAGATGCTTGAGGCAGCCTTCAGAATGGGGCGGCAGTCCAAGTACCGCGGTGGCAATTCGGCAGCGGCTTTTGGGTGGCAGCTCCGCCACTCTTCCGGGTGCTGCGGCAATTTGGCAGCAGCTCTGCCATTTGGCGGCGACTGCTTGGGGCGGCAAAATTGGTAGAGTTGCCCCTGGGAATTCCTCAAGGGCTTCCTTTCCATGGGTCCAGATGATGAAGATGTCATCAATGTAGCATAAGTAGAGTAGGGGCCTTAGGGGACGAGAGCTGAGGAAGCGTTGTTCTAAGTCAGCCATAAAAATGTTGGCACACTGTGGGGCCATGCGGGTACCCATTGCAGTGCCGCTGACTTGAAGGTATACATTGTCCCCAAATGTGAAATAGTTGTGGGTGAGGACAAAGTCACAAAGTTCAGCCACCAGGTTTTCTGTGACATTATCAGGGATACTGTTCCTGATGGCTTGTAGTCCATCTTTGTGTGGAATGTTCTCTGTGTATATATATCGTCCTACTGTATTTTCCACTGCATGCATCCGGTGAAGTGGTTTTTAGCCCACGAAAGCTTATGCCCAAATAAATTGGTTAGTCTCTAAGGTGCCACAAGGACTCCTCATTTTTTTTGCTTATACAGACTAACATGGCTACCACTCTGAAACTTAACAAAATCATAGGAGTCAGTCCTGCACGGACTCCATTTTTCTAAGTGTTTCCAAATCCAGAAGTCTCTCTAACCCCATTTTTCAGTTCTTATTTCACAGTATTTGAATATGTTATGCACAGATCAGACAACTGAACATAAGAAATTGGAATGGATTAGCTAGGCCACACAACAGTGGTTTTATGTTTCACAGCTACTAGTGTGAGTTTCATATTCATACATTATAATCCTGCAAATATAATCTCTACTCTGTGTCTGACTTTGAAAGTATTAACTATTACACTAAATGTTTAACCTGGTGTTCTCCTATATATTACAAAGTAATATCTTGATTCTGGAAGCTGTAGAGCACCCTCAACTTCCAGCTGGCCTCAACAGAAGTAACAGGTGCTCAGTAGTTCCTTACAGCTCTCTACATCAGGTCCAAAATCTGTCACATTAATATTTAACAATCATTTTTAGCTTTTTACATAGAAAGCTATTTATTGTCAGTTGCAGGCCTGATGTGTACATTTAAACTGATAGATGAGACATGGTGTGCCATTTAAATTATACATTGAATTGACATTTTATTGTTGAAAGTTCTCTGTGCACAATCAGATACCCCATTGTTCTACAATGGGAAATGCAGCCACAAGTCCATAATATGGGAAGAAAACAGAGGACTCCAACCCAAATTAGCTCTTTTCACCTAGTGAAATACACAAAAGAATGATTTTTTACGTAGATGAATAAGCTACGTCAGGGTGGTTTGGTTATGCTATTAGAATTTCTGGTTAAAGAGCCCACAGACCTATTAATAATTTTGATATGGGAAATTCTTCCCTAAGAATAAACTCATGTGGTCAGAAACTTTCTATTTTTCCACCCCTTTCTGCCTGAAGCTACATAGTGAACATGCAAGGAAAAGTTCCCTTATGTCTCCAATATATCTCTAGTAATTAATAGTATGCAGGATCGTGACCCATACAGGACTGATTCTAGCATTCTTGGTGGTGTTTATTATCCATTTGCACTAGTCATTTTATCTTTGAGGATTTGGTTTTAATCACTCAGGCACATACAGACTCACCATGTACCCATTGCTCTTTCACCAACAGGTATGCACTGATGCCAACAATAGCAGCAGCTTCCTACCTTCCTAGGCAGCATTAGGATCAATGGCTTGAAACCCAAGTGAAGAAGGAACAGCTCTTGTATTCAATGGGCCAAATCCTGAATTCTTTACTGACCTCTTAATGAGCAAAACTCTCAATGAAGTCAACAATTTCATAGGGCTAAATTTTGAAAATAGCTGATTCCTATCAACTTACCCAGTGAGAAAGACAATGAGTCTGGTTCTGTCTCATACCAGTGAAAGTCAGGAGTAATTGCACATATTAAGTCAAACTGTGTGTGAGATCAGAGCCAAGCCTGTAGTATATTGTTGAAAAATGCATCTAGTTTTATGACCTGGTCCTGAAAGCCTCCTGCGAGGGACTGAATTGAGCACTCTCAGTGCCCATAGTTTTCAATGGGTATTTAGACAGGTTTCAGAGTAACAGCCGTGTTAGTCTGTATTCGCAAAAAGAAAAGGAGGACTTGTGGCACCTTAGAGACTAACCAATTTATTAGAGCATAAGCTTTCGTGAGCTACAGCTCACTTCTTCAGATGCATATCTCCGCAACTCTCAGGTAAGACTCTTTGTCCATCAAGTGCCAGTTCATGAAAGACCTATTTTAGCTTTTTAGACCATAAACCGTCACTGCCATGCAGAAAAAATAGGAGAGGAGGTCTACATACACAAGTAAAACATCTTAATATTACCCCTCATTTTCAAGCTATAAACCCTGAAGGAACTATGCCTTGTTTTCTGACTATGCTGCCAGACTAAATTGTTGTATATATCCAGAGTTTAAAGTTTGATTTTTAGAGAGACAGCTCTGGGAACAATCCCAAGGTTTTGGATGGTTTTGCGGGTGCATTGAGTTCTTTCCTCTATATTTGACAGGCAGTTAGCTCCTCTGGGAATGAATCTGGAGAACGCTGCCCCACTATCTCAATGCCTCTTTCCATTCTTCAGTCACTTACACATCAACAATAAACTAGAAACCTGGCACTGTGTAGTGTGTCTCTGGCTGAGAATTAAGTAAAATGGCAAAGAGCTCAAACTGATTAAGTCTCATACTAATCTCTTCTTAGCAACTAACTCCCAGACCTTATAGCTTTCATAAGAAAATGATTTACAGTTGTACCTTGAGACAATTCTCCTTGCTAAGGAAGAGGTTTTTATAATATTGACGGACAAAATAAAAGCACCGTGCTCTCCTGAATGATTTTTATGGTTTTTACAGATTTTACTCAATGAAACACCACAGGTGATTAAATTATTTAGGCTATGGTCCAACTGGTTAAATAAAACAATTGACTGAATTAATTACTAAAATCAGTTTTACAGCAGATTAGGATAATTTATTAGATAGTTTATTAGATGGTTTTTCCTAATAGTCTAACCTGATTTATGTAGAAAGGTGACTATAAATGTTTGTTTATGGATAACTAATGGCAAATGCAAACTTAATGAGATGTTCCACTCCATATGGAACATGGAGTAAACTTCATGTAACACAGTTAATATTTAAAACATAATTAAAGCTTTTCCAAGCAATCTGAATAAATGATTCGGGAAAAAGAAGTTGGATATGCTTTGCCTTAAAACTGAGTGAATTCAGGAGGCAGCTGTATCTACTTCATTATTCTGGGGTACTTTCATCCTTACAATTTAATTGTAAATCACTGTTAAACTATAATAGTCAAACTAGTGCATTTTGCTGGTCTGAAGAAAGATATTTTCAACATTCTTTCAATGGGACAAATATTATGACGCCAAACAAGTGCACATCCAATGTAATGTAAAATATTACTCCTTCAGAACGATCCCTTTTGCATTCTTTGAATAGAAAAGGAAACTTAGGGTGAAATCCTGACCTCCTCAAAATCAATGGGAGTTTCACCATTGACGTCAATTTCACCTTTAGCATTTTGTTTCCTTTCACATAAAACCAGGCTAATGGCAATAAACCCTTAATCATTCAAGTAGCCCCAGATGAGGAGGCCCAATGAGGGCTCCTTGTGTGAGTAAGGCTGGGTCCTTGTTTTTGTTATCAAAGGCCTGACCTAAATCCTATTGTGGTCAATGAAACCACTCCCATTCACTTCAACGGGATCAGGCCATCTACAAGCATAGAAAAATATTAACATCTGAAATTTTTTCAAAGGAAAAAGTGCCAAATTGTTCACGAACATTTTTCCCATTTTTCAGCCAGCTCCACAGCAAAGGAATGCCGGTACATATGTTCACACAATTTGA
Organism: Lepidochelys kempii; assembly: GCF_965140285.1. Classification (NCBI taxonomy): domain Eukaryota; kingdom Metazoa; phylum Chordata; order Testudines; family Cheloniidae; genus Lepidochelys; species Lepidochelys kempii. Next base: position 23,843,557 of record NC_136388.1, on the reverse strand, counting down.
TGCTGATTATAGAATTAAATGGGTCAGAAAGTCTTCAGCACATTTTCCCCCCCACCCCACCCCAAAACTATAGTATTTTAAAAAAAAAGTGTTCAGATAAGGTGGGGACTTTCAAATAAGCAAATAAAAGGAAATGCTTTATTTAATATAAATACAGTACAGTTTTGCAGACATTAGGGGCCAGATTCTCCACTGGCATAAATTCACATAGCCCCAAGGCTTCAATGAAGCTGTGCTAATTTATACCAGTTGATGAATCTGACAAGAGATTTCAGCACAGAAAGATTTTCAGTTCTGGAACACTGTCTTTTATTGTGTTCGAATGTAGTATGGTGAAAGGACAAGACTTGCTGACAATAGTAACCTACCTGGGAATTACATCTGTTGAATGGACAATGGGATTGTTAAGTAACAGTGTTTTGTAGAGCTCCTTTTGTTTTGGTGAGTTTTAACTGTGTAGAAATGATAGAAAAATCAAGCTATCATATCTTGGGGAAAAAATAAACAGCTGCAATATATCAGAGCTTGTGGTCAGTAAGTAAAGTACTAAGGTTTGGAAAGCTATTGTAAAATAAAAGAGCGGTTATGTGCTCATTTTCCAGAAGGTGAAAGCTGCACCTTCCTTTCATCAGCAGTTCCTATCACCTATCCTAAAAGCAGCAGCAATCTCTGTGTACCTGCTCTCCTAGTTGGAAAAAAAGATAAAGGTAGCTAATGAGGGTGAAAGGTAAAATAATCACAGTATAATTAATTGTAATCAATCATCACACTGGACCTGTAGCTCAACATAATTATTTTCCTTTAGGTACAGAGGGTCAAAATAGAAGCATAATTATCTGCACCTATTTAGGTGATAATTCTAATGTAATTAATGTTCTAAAGCACTGGGGAAAGCATGAAAACAAGAAGTTCTAGGCTCCATAAAATGTTCAAAGCTGAAGATAACAGAAGTTGTCATAAATTTGGTTATTCCACTGCTAGCACCCTATTTTACACTCCTAACTCAGACTACACTCCCATTGATTTGGATGGGAGTTGTCCCTTGCTTGGAACTGCAGCATTGGGCCCCAAGAGTGTGGGGGAACAAAATGTTGGGATTAATGCTATTGTTTGATGAGTACTCTATAATAGATAAGGTGCCAGTAGATGGTGCTCAAGAATATGTAGCATAGTTCTTAGTTTTTGTAGAACTAATTTCTTGTTGTGCCCTGCAAATGACTTCCTCTGTCTGCTCTTTATATCAGCTCTTAACAGCAACAGGAGTTCATTATGCTGGTATCAATTTTTAACAGAAACAAGCACTGGTGTATTAAGCTTGGCAAAATATAGTGTATATTTCATTTTAAGTGTATATGTTATTTTTACAATAACTGTATCTGCTTTAATTACGGTCATATCTCTTGTGTGGAATTTGATGACTTGTCAGGGATCAGGGCCTGCAGCTGAGTCAGTCTCCTAGCAACCCAACAAGCACAGCTGGCCTGCAGCACCTGATTGGTCAGGAAGGGCAGCTGGTTGGCTTTTAAGGCCAGCAGCAGCAGTTCTCTGGCTGCTTAATGTTTATCATGCTTGTATCTGCGCTTGCCCCTTGTTCCAGTCCTGGCACCAGCCCTGCTCCTGCTCCTACTCTGATCTGCTCCAGTCCCGTTTTCTCCTCAGCGTGCGTGTGGGCGCACACACACACGGGGGTCTGTAATGAGAAAGGTGAACACCCAAGAGGAAGACAACCGGCCACACGTGTAGTACCCGTAGGCAGCACTGCCAGTGAGTGTTCCTTTTCATACACAGCCATTAGGGTTCCCTCTAATTTGAAGGAACAGTTTGCTGAAGTCATCAGTCTGAGACACAGGTTAATAGTGACAATTTCATAGCTTCCCTGGACTGTTTTACTGTTTTAAAAAAGAAGGTTCTGCTATGAAGTTTCACTATGAATTTGGTTGCGGAGCTATATGGTACAGGGATGCCATACTCAGCAAGGCTGAATACTGGCAATTCAGGGTCCAAGGCACACCATGACACACTGCACCATGGCTTAGCCCTCAGGATCCCACACACCTGAAGCGGTGATAGTAGAGAGGTGGACTCCTCTGCCAGAGAAACCAAAACAGTGGCATGGGAGGGTTCTTCCCCTGCACCCACCACAGTGTGGCAGTAGGGGCCCCCTCTTTGCCCTCCCCCCAAGAAGAGGTGCAGAAAGGAGGGTCACCCATTACTTATCCGAGGAGCTGAACAGAACTTTATTACACTAAGACTAAAACAGTTTCTTATAGTAACTTCTCCTGATGCCTCCTTAACTTCCCTGGGCAGGACTGTCCTGTCTGTACAGAGGTCTTCCCAGCCTCAGTTTGCTCTGAATCTCCTTTAGGCTTCTCTGTCTGTCCAACAGCTAACACAATAATGGGGAAAATGTCTTTCAGCCATGTGGAAAGGCCCAATTGTCTAGGGATCTAAGGCCCCAGCAGCTAAGTCCCTCTTCTTTACTTCCAGGTCAGATTTCCAGCCCCCGCATTGAAGGTCTCACGTCCCAGATGGTGTGGCTGTTTGTCATTGTCAGCAATATATGAGCTGTGATAAACAGGTCTCCCACAATGGTCGTTTGGAACTGTATCTCCCATTTTAACTTTCTTCTTAAAAAAAAAAAACCACTTGATTTTAAGATTGTTTTAAGCAGTCTTCTAAGCATAAATCACTGCTTGGCCATAGGTTTGGGAACAGGGGTAGAAAAAGCCATGGATGGAGGATACACTACTTTATTCTTGGACACAGGTATAGGGGCTCCTCCACAACTGAACCTGTTCCTTTCTGACATGGGGAATTGTGCCTTCAGGATCAAAGCTTAGTGGCTCCCAGTGTATATTTTAAGTGACCTTAACCTTATGCAGGGATTATGGGATGCTAGGTAACAACAATGCAGTTTCAGTTAATGCAGTAGAAATTGCACCTGCTGCCTTTATCCAGTTTCTATTATGTTGTGTTTTATTTCCGCACTGTCTAAACTGGCAATAGGAATGACTGCTCATGTCTATGGACAGACAATGGCCTGTAGAATTTTACATCCATGACATTAAAATGGGTGCACACAACTATTTCGGCACTGTGCAAAAGCAAGAGTATAAGGGGCTACAATTACTGTTCTACACATGTTCTATTCCATGGAAAGGTAGCTATCCCAAAGAGAACATGTCATTTTATTTGTTTTCCTTGATGTTTCTATTTCATGTATAGCAACATTTGTAAGTTTGCATTATTAACTATAGCAAGATTTATGAATTTTCTCTTAGTTGTAGCAGCTTTAGACTTTACTTGCTAAGATGCCTGATTTCCTTTTATAAGAAATAGATTAAAAGGAATGATCCCTTCAAGTACATTGAGTGATATTTACATCCAGGGCCATCCTTAGGCATACACAGCATACGCGGTTGTGTAGGGCACCTGAAAATTTGGCCCACTATTCCCCTCACTAGCCGCGGCCGGAATCCTCTCTTATCTGACCCCTCCCCCACGCTGAGCCAATGGGCTTCTCCCTGCCCCCAACCCCGCCCCCTCCCTCACTCACTCCTCAGCCGGCCAGCTGAGGGCTCCAGCCTCTGCCTCTGCCGCCCTAGCCCCAGGGAGCCCAGAGCAGCGTGGCCAGTCACTGGCGGCGAGGCAGCCTGGCCCACCACCGCCCAGAGCGGAGTCTCTCCCTGGACTCTGCCTGCCTGGGCCGCTCAGTCTCTGGCGGAGGCCAGGCCAGGACAGGAGGAGCAAAACTTCCACGTGAGTCAGCGGGAGCCGGGGGGAAGCCGGGTCAAGCAGGGGAGAGAGGGAGTGGGAGACTTAAGGTGACTATCTCACACTTCCCACACACACGCACGCACTCTGCCTTTCACACCCACAAACACTCTGCCTTTCACGAGTCACAGTCCCACAACACAGATTGTCTGTCTCACACACACACACACAGTCTCACACTCCAACACACACTCTGTCAAACAGTCCCCCAACACACAGTCACACATACACACACTGGCTCTCTCTCTGTGTCTCTCACTCTCACACACACACACTTGTATTGTTATTGTTGTTATTACTGCTTGGTAAGTCCTGTCAAAATCCTTGTGGTGAGCAAGGAGTCGCAAGGGGCTGCAGGAGGGCTGTGGACTCTGGCAAGTTGCAGCCTCCATTTGGCAGCGCAAAGTCTGCCTTGAGCTACTATCACAGCATCTGCTGCATACAAAGCTCAGTGTGTGTCCGCAATTCGGGGGGGAGGGGAGGAGTTCTGGGGATCTGCGGGTGGGGGTGGTGGCTGTGCCCCCTCAACACACTGCTCAGCGGCGCCGGCTGGGGACCGCCTTCAGTGTAGCATAGGGGCACCAGTTTAATAATACTACGTAGGGCCTCATAAATCCTAAGGATGGCCCTGCTTACATCCATCCATGTAGGAACTTATGTCGCCCCCTCCCCATCACCATAGTATCTCTGCTGCATTTCTTCTGTGAATAAATTGGCATCTCTGGAGACTAAATCTCTCTATCTAGTACCTTTTATAAGCAAGAAATAATTGTTTGTGACTAATAAACCATGGGAAATTAAGACATAATGATCAAAACCTAATCCAGGTGCCTGAGGGCTGTCTTCATTAAGAAAAGTAGAAAACGCACTTTGTTTCTGAAACAACCCATTCAAAAATTAGATATAAGTTTAAAATCTCAGGCTGTGATCAGTGCGTAGCAAAAGATGCTAATTTGATTGTACCAATTCCTTTTAATGCAAAGAGTGAATTATTTTTAGACTGCTGATGATTAATGTGGGTATTGATTAGTTGATCAATAAGGCCACAGTGTCTAATTATTGATAATCCCTCTCTAAATGAAAGATTGAGTATAAGGAGTGCTAGTTACAGAGCTCAAAATATAAAGTGATTCAGTGTGATGCTTGATAATTGAAAGTCAAACTAATCCCATAAATTAAATCAGAGCAATCCATAACATTTACCTGATAAATCCTTTGAAAGCTTTATTTAACTTTCAATGCTCTTTCAGAAAATCCCTCTGTATACTTAAAAAGGTGCCACATCTTATGAAGAAAAATCATTTTTGAAAAGACCTATGGCCCATTTCTCATGTGAGTAATCCCTACTCAACGAAGCTGTTCAGTTGAAATCAGTGCGACTATTCAGGTATGTCAGGGTTTGCAGGATCATGCTTCTAGTCTAAGTACTTATCCAAGGAGTACAGTTTTACTTCTTCACAGTTCACCCTGCTGAGCCTGATGCTGACCTGATTGATCAGTCAATGAAATAGGAGCAAGCCAGAGTGGAGAGAAGAAATCATGGACTTTAAAGTCTTCTCTATTGACATTGGCACAATTCAGATAAGGGTTGCTGCCTGGCCATGGCAGTGGTAAGAAGGAAAAATAGAGTACGAAAAATAATCCCTCATAGCAAGCAAGGTGCATCATGGCTCAGTGAAATGTTGTGGGCACATCAATTGGTGTACGCATCTAGAACAGTGGTTCTTAACCTTCACTGCAGCCTGTACCCCTTTGGTTCTCAAAATATGTTCTCGCACCCCTTATAAAAATCGCTGAAGTAGGTCAGTTCTTTAAACCTAGAAATATTTTTGTTTGTATATTACAGTAATTGTTAAAAAATGTATAATGTTAATAAATACAGAGGTTTGATGAAACAAAGTAGTTGTACTTACGTGCCTGTGCTTAATTTTTGTTTTCTATGATTTACCTTGTAAAAAAAATCTGGCATGTCTCACATCTCCAGAAAGGGCATCTCGCATCCCCCCAGGGTGCGTGCACCCCAGGTTAAGAACCACTGATCTAGAACCTGGTTGGTCCCAAATAGCATTTCCACTGCCTACAACCACCCCATTCCTCCCAGGGGAACCCAGACACTCTACCTCCGTGATCCACGCATGATCAGCTGCCACAGAACCTTCCCCTCATGGTACATAATTATTAATCTTGTTTATTATAGTAGTGCCTAGGGACCAAACAAGAATGGGGCCCCATTGTGCTATGCACGGTACAGAAACAGCGTGGTAGACAGTCCCTGCCCTGAAGATCTTATAATCTGAATAAGTAGGACAGAAGAAGGATAGAGACAAAAGGAGTAGGATGCACAAGCAGAGCAATCCATGTTAGTTCTAAGATCTTTTTCTTTTATATGCCTACTGAGCAGGAGGAAAAGAACAGCAACATATTCACCCTTAGCAGATTCATCACTTCTTCCTCTGCTGACCTACTACTGCTCAGCCCACACATCACAAATGGTAGGCCAAGGCTAAAGCAATCAGACTTCCTGCTCTCCATTGGTGTTGGTCATTCACGCTAGAATACAGCCTCACCATTGGCTGGGTGATCTCTATAGGAAGGGGACAGGATGGGAAGGGGACAGGACTGGCAAGATGGCAGTCTGCTGCCTCTCTACTGTCCTATTAGCTGTCTGTGATTATGGCTTCCCTAAAGGCAGGTACAGCCACTCCTCCCATAGATTCCAAAATTGTCAATCACTAGGGGCCGATGGAGGCTTGATCTTGGGAGAGCCTAAACGAAGAATGTGGAGTTGGAGCATCCGCCAGCATGCCCCAGTGTGGTGTGTTAGAATAGGATGGGGGAGGAGAGGTCTCCTTTATTGCTAGAGAGAAGGCGGCAGCCACCTCTCCAAATGTTAACTAAAAAAGGCTGCATTAGGTGACATCAGTGGAACTTCAGCACACAGTTCACTGAATAGGAAATGGGTTTAAGCATGTGCTTAAATGCTTTGCTGGGTTGGGGCCAGAGTGGGTAGTCTTACCTCCAATGCCCTTGCTTTTCTCATTGCCTGACATTGCTGTATAGAGAGAGTGGGGTTTCGTACAATTATTTTAAAATCAAAAAAAGTTCGAAAAAACCCCCACAATTTCTACACTGCACCCACAATTTCCATACTGCCTCTTTGGCTGTGCTGTATTTCAATCCATGCTGTAATGCTTCAAGGATGTGCAGAGCTGGCTGAGGAGCAGCCACATCCTCAAAACACCATAGCCTGGAGTAAAGTTAAGATGACTGAAACATGAGGAACACTGTACGACTGACACACTACATAATGGCTCCTTTGGAGCAAGTTTGAAGTATCAAGTCAGTGTGTAGTGTGTAGGCTTCATTATTTGCACATGATTGACAAATACATCATAATAGTTTTAAGGACATCCTGGAAAACACAGTATTATGGTATGAAACAAAGGTGCCTGAAGGCACGAAGAATCCTTTGAAGTGACAGACTATGCTACAGTGGATCGAATGGAACTGTTACAATTTATTTGTCTTAAATGTAAAATACCAGTCTGTTAGTACATGGATCACCTCTTGCATGATGTACTGTAACCCTGACATTGGACTGATGTGGCTGCTAGATCACTGTACTATAAAAATAGATAATGTGTACATCATTGAGCTGTTAGGATACACTCAGAGACCCATTACAATAAATTATGTATTATGGAATTGCTTATAATAATTTGCAATCACTGGTTTAGAAGGTCAGATCCCACAAATCATTCTCCTTCAATACATTTAATTGTACATTTATTGCAAAACATTAGCAGATCAGAAAGCTTTGGAGACTTAAAAAACACTCATGAATGTTGATACATTATCAATCACACACACAAACCATCTAAAATATTATCAGTTACTAAAATGGAAAGGAAGCAAAGCACAAGCTATCAGTGGTTGTTCCAGAAAAACAAAATGTGGAAAAACAAACTAACTCTCAACTATTCAAATTCTAGTTCACTGTTGTAAGAGATCTATTCTTCTCTTCTCTACACATGCTTTAGTCCCATTCATTTCAACTGAATGTAAGGGTGTCTATCAGCGGGTATGTCTACACTGCTGTTAAAAACTCACGGCTAGCCCACGTCAGTTGACAAGGGCTCTGGCTAAGGGGCTGTTTAATTGCGCTGTCAACATGCCCACCCCATGAGCCCACGTTAGCTGATATGGGCCAGCTGTGGGTGTTTAATTGCCATGTAGACAAAGCCAGAGAGTCAATCTAGAAAGGTAGTATTATGATAACGTAACATCTTACATTTTTATAGTACATTTCTTGCTGAAGGATCCTAAATCACTTTACAGCTACAGACATAAGCATTGTTGAAGTGCAGCCAGTTGTTTGCTCGAGGATTGCAACCAGCCGGAATAACAAGGTAATGCAGAGAGAAGGCTTATTGGCACAGGACAGCAGAGACTTGAAGATGTGTGTCTACCTTGCACTAAAAGGCCTGTGGCATAGTTGTGACTGACCTAGGTCAGGTGACTTGGGCTCAAGGGGCTTGGGGTGGGGGGTAAAAATACCAGTGTAGACATTCCGGCTCAGACTGGAGTATAGTCTCTGAACCCCCACACACACACACCCTGCCCCGCAACCCCATGACAGGGTCTCGGAGCTCCACTGCAATTTTATAGTCTTTTAGCCTGAGCTCCATGAACTGAGTCAGCTGAACCAGGCCAGCTGTGAGAAAGGTCTTTTTTCATGTGTAGACCCTTAATACCCATCCAGAGCAGACATGACCTAAGCTTCGTTTATTTTCTAAGGTGCTGGTTGATGCTACAAAGTTAGAGCGGCTTAACATCACTCAGGGCTGTGAAAAATCAAGCTGACATAAGCCCCAGGGTAGATGCCGTTAACAGGGAGAATTCTTCCATTGACCTAGCTATTGTCTCTCTGAAAGGTGGTTTTACTACAGCAATGGAAGAACCCCTTCCACTGATGTAGTGTTTCTAGTATAGGCATACCCTCAGGTACCAACTCTGGATGTACGCACAGGGCTTATATTACCTGCCTCAAAAGGATAACACTTTGGCTTGTATACTGTTATCTGTCTGAAGATATGAAACATCAGTTAACTAATAAGGAGTCCGGTGGCACCTTAAAGACTAATCTTCACCAAACTCCTCTCAGAGAGAGAAGTAGAAGTATCTGTATTTTTCAGATCAGGAAATTGATGTAAAGAGAGAGAAAATGACTTGTCCAAAATCACATACGATGTCTGATGTGAACTCACTTCTCCTGACCTTCAGTTCTGTCCTTTAACCATGAGAAAATCCTTCCTTTCACACGTACTGGCCCTGCCAGGAATTTAGATTTCATGGAATCCCAAGTTCAAGGTTCGGTGGCCTGGTTCTGACCCTGTTGGTGCTTTGTCTCCAGCAATTGACATTAATGGAAGTTGTGTGTAAAGAAAGAGCAGTATTTGCCAATCTTTGTTTATACTGTATTAGCTTTTGTCCAACCTGATTTCTTTACATATACATATTTCTCAGCCTCAAAGCTACATACTGTAGCCAAGTTTACCAGAAAGAGAGGCAGGGGTTTGGTAGGTGGGGAGAGAATGGATTTATTTTGGAGATTATCTGTTTATTCCACATTCCTAACAAGGAATGGCAGATTCTATATTTCCTTAGGTATAGAAGAAGTAGTGTTGTTTTTCCTGGTATGTTTTTCTAACACTCGCTGTATTTCTTTTCACTGCAAGGCAATTATATTTTAAGTGGAGCAGGAAAAAGACAATCTATTTGCTTTTACTAGGAACTCATGCCATCTACTCTCTTCTGCCCGCTCCTGCAATTATTTAATTCTGAAATGAATGAAGCAGATAAGTACAGGCAGCAGTTTCAAAACAGGAAACAAATTGCCTTGTTGTTTTGAAAATTACCAACGGCTTACTGCTACCATTATCTGATGGCAGTTACTAATGATTTTATGCAATTAAAATTAAACTATTCAATCAACTTAAAGGAAACTTTGCCGGAGGAACTGCAGGACTTCTTATGGCAAAGTATGCTTTGAGGAAATAGAAATAGAAACTGAAAGATTCAATCTTATATAATTCTGATAAATAAGCTCATCAGACCAATTAAAAACCTGTATTGATTGATCGCCCCATCATTTAGGTAGTTAATTCATTCTTACAGCAATCTATTTGGCTCTAATGTCCAATAACTTAATTACTCTAATTTTAAGTAAGTGCCTCTAATGAGATATTCCTAAAGTCACTCCCAGAAAATCACAGACAAGAGGTGGCTTCTCCTGTCAGGTTTGGCTGTCCTTGAAGCCTTGTTACGTCACTGATAGTAGCACTGATAACATTTTTAAGACACTTTCCCTAGGCTTTGCTCCTTCTCCTGCAGTATGGTTTTCCAGGTTGCCTCTCAAAATAAAATGGTGCACTGTCAGAGTTAGCCTCACTACATCGATAGTACCAGCTTAGGGCAATTCCTCAAAGTCATGACGTTCAGTAGCACCAACCTTTGAGTTGGCTTCACCAGGCCACGATTCCTCCAGGGTTCAGTCTTCAGAGCAGCTTCTCAAAGAGTTTGACCACATTCACCATAGATTATGGTCCAAAGTCTTTAGTCCCCCTACATCCATTGTGGCATGTCTTTACATGCTACCATCCCGAATCAGTCAAAACTCATGAGTCAGAGCCAATCTTGTGATTATTTTAGGCTTAAAATCCTGAGATTCTTTTTAAAATAACAAATGGGGGGGGAGGTATTAGCCTTTTGGTTTGTGAGTCTTTAGGGTGCATTCAGGTCATGCTTTCGGACTAAAAAATATGACCGCTGAGATTCTCACTCCAACAACTCCAGGTAGTGGTCTTTAAGACAAACACCAAATATCTCAAGACTCTTAATAAAATCATTAGAATTGTCAGCATTCTAATTGCCAGTAGCAAACTTTCTGGGTGACTTCATAAGACCCCAGCTCTCAGTAGTAGAGTCTTTAGGGAACATTATCAAGGTGCCACTTCCCTAAATGAAGACTTTGTGGGAGTCCTCACTTCCATGCTGGCAATGGAATTAATCCATATGACAACTTCTCACCTTTCTTAATCACATGTCAAAGTTTTATATGTATTTGTAATTTAACGGTAAAAATAACATTGCGGCATTTTTCAAACTCGAGGATAATGTCTTCATTAAGAAACCACCTTTCAGGACAAGGGACTACTTCACAATGACAGCTTCAAGTGTATATGGAAGAACACAAAATCCCAGAAGTAGTTAAACTTGTCAAATGTGTGAAATAACTCTATAAGAGCAATAGTATAGGCTGTGCTTGTAATTTTTCCACATGCTTATTCAAAAATGTAGTGCTTTAAAAAAGCTTGGACTGCCTGAATAGAATATTGATGCTCACTGGTCAGTCAAGGGTAAGGTATGGCCCTTACTATTTATACAAAAGAGGTGTTTAACACTGTTCCTATTGTTTGCTGATGTAAAAATAATTCTCCATATGGAATGTAGTATTTTTGCTATACTAATTGAATTTCATTGTGCACTTAATTAACTCCATTAATTATTTCAATGGAGTCTGTGAAGTTTTAATGGGGTGATGGCAGGCAATGATTACCTGTAACTAACTGAGACAGTTAAAATACTCACTACCCACAGATACTAATTATTACATAGACTAGCTCATAAATATATATATAGGGGGGTCAAAACGGAGACAGGCTTTATTAATGAGCTTATGTCTGGAATGGTTACTTATTCATTCAATTATAAGTTTAATATTTCCCATTGTTGCACTGCCAATCACTTACTGATTTTGATTTGCTATTTCTGTCAAGTCTGAAGCTACCAATTTCCCAAAATGATAATTAAGGTGCTGGTATTCAAAAAGAAAATTTGAGTTTGCTAAAAACTGGATTTATGAATTCCTGTTAGCTACTTATCTAAACTTCCAACAAACAAATGTATACAAATGATATTTTCGTAGTGTTTGACAACACTTGCATTTAAACTATGTAGCTGTGGGATGTATGGAGTGTATGGGAGAGGTAGTACCTTTGAGTGATTCAAAGTGCTGCACTCGTTGAGTGGTTCTTTTCTGCTCTCGTTCTCACTGTACACCCAGCTCTCATCTGTGGCTCTAAGTAGCTGTAAGTATGTGACAGTGGCCACACCCCGGTAAGCTGCCTCGGCAGGAGGGCTAAACCAGGTGAGAGTAACCGGAAGTGTGGATACTGATGGTGATTTAGGGATTGCCCTCCCAAGCATACAAAGACTGTTCTGGTAGCCAAGGTGGAAGAGACCGTATATTGGTCCAATGGCTTGAAAAGCAGTGCAGCAATGTATTGTGGAAGGTGAAAGGCATGATGGGGCACTACAGAAGTCATGGCTATCCACTGCAGCTAAAGGAGCCTCCAGTTGTAACAGCCTTTGTGCCACTTGGCCCAGCTTCATCAGCCAAGAGAATGGGATTGTCCCAGTGCAACTACTCTCGCATTTTAATCAACTTCACGCACGCGTCATTTATGCACATAGTTTCATAGATACTACGGTCAGAAGGGACCATTATGATCATCTAGTCCGACCTCCTGCACAACACAGGCCACAGAATCTCACCCACCCACTCCTGTGAAAAACCTCTCACCTATGTCTGAGCTATTGAAGTCCTCAAATCGTGGTTTAAAGACTTCAAAGATCAGAGAATCCTCCAGCAAGTGACCCGTGCCCCATGCTACAGAAGAAGGCAAAAAACCTCCAGGGCCTCTTCCAATCTGCCCTGGAGGAAAATTCCTTCCTGACCCCAAATATGGCGATCAGCTAAACCCTGAGCATATGGGCAAGATTCACCAGCCAGATACCCAGGAAAGAATTTTCTGTAGTAACTCAGATCCCACCCCATCTAACATCCCATCACAGGCCATTGGGCCTATTTACCATGAATATTTAAAGATCAATTAATTACCAAAATCATGTTATCCCATCATACCATCTCCTCCATAAACTTATAGAGTTTAATCTTAAAGCCACATAGATCTTTTGCACCCACTGCTTCCCTTGGAAGGCTATTCCAAAACTTCACTCCTCTGATGGTTAGAAACCTTTGTCTAATTTCAAGTCTAAACTTCCCAATGGCAAGTTTATATCCATTTGTTCTTGTGTCCACATTGCTACTGAGATTAAATAATTCTTTTCCCTCTCCGGTATTTATCCCTCTGATATATTTATAGAGAGCAATCATATCTCCCCTCAACCTTCTTTTAGTTAGGCTAAACAAGCCAAGCTCCTGGAGTCTCCTTTCATGAGACAGGTTTTCCATTCCTCGGATCATCCTAGTAGCCCTTCTCTGTACCTGTTCCAGTTTGAATTCATCCTTCTTAAACATGGGAGACCAGAACTGTACACAGTATTCCAGGTGAGGTCTCACCAGTGCCTTGTATAACAGTACTAAAACCTCCTTATCTCTACTGGAAATACCTCGCCTGATGCATCCCAAGACCACAGTAGCTTTTTTCACGGCCATATCACATTGGCGGCTCATAGTCATCCTATGATTAACCAATACTCCAAGGTCCTTCTCCTCCTCCATTACTTCTAATTGATGTGTCCCCAGCTTATAACTAAAATTCTTGTTATTAATCCCTAAATACATAACCTTACACTTCTCACTATTAAATTTCATCCTATTACTATTACTCCAGTTTACAAGGTCATCCAGATCCTCCTGTATGATATCCCGGTCCTTCTCTAAATTGGCAATACCTCCCAGCTTTGTATCATCTGCAAACTTTATTAGCACACTCCTACTTTTTGTGCCGAGGTCAGTAATAAAAAGATTAAATAAGATTGGTCCCAAAACCGATCCCTGAGGAACTCCACTGGTAACCTCCCTCCAGCCTGACAGTTCACCTTTCAGTAGGACCCGTTGTAGTCTCCCATTTAACCAATTCCTAATCTACCTTTCAATTTTCATATTGATCCCCATCTTTTCCAATTTAACTAATAATTCCCCATATGGCATGGTATCAAACGCCTTACTGAAATCTAGGTAAATTAGATCCACTGCCTTTCCTTTGTCTAAAAAATCTGTTACTTTCTCAAAGAAGGAGATCAGGTTGGTTTGGCACGATCTACCTTTTGTAAAACCATGTTGTATTTTGTCCCATTTACCATTGACCTCAATGTCCTTAATTACTTTCTCCTTCAAAATTTTTTCCAAGACCTTGCATACTACAGATGTCAAACTAACAGGCCTGTAGTTACCCGGATCACGTTTTTTTTCCTTTCTTAAAAATAGGAACTATGTTAGCAATTCTCCAATCGTACGGTACAACCCCTGAGTTTACAGATTCATTAAAAATTCTTGCTAATGGGCTTGCAATTTCGGGTGCCAATTCCTTTAAGATTCTTGTATGAAGATTAGCTGGGCCCGCCGATTTAGTCCCATTAAGTTGTTTGAGTTTCGCTTCTACCTCAGATATGGTAATATCTACCTCCATATCCTCATTCCCATTTGTCATGCTACCATTATCCCTAACATCCTCTTTAGCCTTATTAAAGACAGAGGCAAATTTGTTTAGATATTGGTCCATGCCTAGATTATCCTTGACTCCACTCCATCCTCAGTGTTTAGTGGTCCCACTTCTTCTTTCTTTGTTTTCTTCTTATTTATATGGCTATAGAACCTTTTACTATTGGTTTTAATTCCCTTTGCAAGGTCCAACTCTACTTGACTTTTAGCCTATCTCACTTTATCCCTACATGTTCTGACCTCAATAAGGTAGCTTTCCTTTCTGATCTTTCCCATCTTCCACTCCCTGTATGCTTTCTGCTTTTTCTTAATCCCCTCTCTGAGATGCTTGCTCATCCAGCTTGGTCTACAACTCCTGCCTACGAATTTTTTCCCCTTTCTTGGGATACAGGCTTCCAATAGCTTCTGCAGCTTGGATTTAAAGTTATCCAAGGTCTCCTCTGCCTTTAGATCCATAAGTTCTTCAGTCAATCCACTTCCCTAACTAATTTCCTTAATTTTTGAAAGTCAGCCCACAAAAAGAGAGAGCATGAAAACGTCATCATTGAACTGACTGATTACACATAGAATCATAGAATATCAGGGTTGGAAGGGACCCCTGGTCATCTAGTCCAACCCCCTGCTCGAAGCAGGACCAATTCCCAGTTAAATCATCCCAGCCAGGGCTTTGTCAAGCCTGACCTTAAAAACCTCTAAGGAAGGAGATTCTACCACCTCCCTAGGTAACGCATTCCAGTGTTTCACCACCCTCTTAGTGAAAAAGTTTTTCCTAATATCCAATCTAAACCTCCCCCACTGCAACTTGAGACCATTACTCCTCGTTCTGTCATCTGCTACCATTGAGAACAGTCTAGAGCCATCCTCTTTGGAACCCCCTTTCAGGTAGTTGAAAGCAGCTATCAAATCCCCCCTCATTCTTCTCTTCTGCAGGCTAAACAATCCCAGCTCCCTCAGCCTCTCCTCATAAGTCATGTGTTCTAGACCCCTAATCATTTTTGTTGCCCTTCGCTGGACTCTCTCCAATTTATCCACATCCTTCTTGTAGTGTGGGGCCCAAAACTGGACACAGTACTCCAGATGAGGCCTCACCAATGTCGAATAGAGGGGAATGATCACGTCCCTCGATCTGCTCGCTATGCCCCTACTTATACATCCCAAAATGCCATTGGCCTTCTTGGCAACAAGGGCACACTGCTGACTCATATCCAGCTTCTCGTCCACTGTCACCCCTAGGTCCTTTTCCGCAGAACTGCTGCCTAGCCATGCGCACACAGCTCTGGGATGCTGATAAATATGTCTGGGAAGCAAACCATTTTGGGCAAAAACGAACTGCAAATGCATAGTGCCATATCCTGTTATATTTACTTTACTTTTGTGTGTTTCTGTTATGCCTTGGGAGTCTCCAACTATCTGACAAGTAGCTGTGTGTTGCACTGTGATTAGAATTTTTCCATCCAAGCTAACCCAGTGATCCTGACAGAAAAGAGTGAGTGGGGTGGAGGCACCTCTGAGTAAATGCATATGGGAAGAGAATAAGCAAGTTACATCCTGCGGAGCTGGAGACAGTATCCAGCGAAACCCAGGCCTGTCCATCAAAACCCATATGGAGGCTGAAGTTAAAGGAGGTAACCATGTGGATAGGGGCGCTACACCAGCATGGTGACATGTTGCACTGCAAGCTGGCAGGCTGGCTGATATCATCATGCCTTGAGTCTCTTTTTTTTTCTGCATGAAGGATAAGAACTAGATCATCTCATTCTATTCTGCAATCATTCTACATTCTTCCACTTTATTTTCACAGTATTTTGGCAGCACAGCATTTGCAACCTCATAATACAGTGAAGACCAACTGAAATATCCTTATTTCAGTAAAAGTGCATCCTTCATCATATACCTTTCTGCAGTATTTATAGACACCACACTAACAAGGCAACTTCTTTGGTCTTCACTGTACATATTCCTGTTTCCGCCTAATAATATTATATAATGCCAACATTCCACACATGATTCTTCAATCTATCCTTGCTTTGTATTCCAACACAGTGCACCATATGACCTCTGACCCTGTTAGGAATTGACATGTTCTTGTCAAGATAATTTACTCACACCATTTTAGAAGGAAAATATCCCTTGTCATGGGTCATGGAGCACAGTGTCTCTTACATATATAAAAACGCAACTTATTTAGAGTTTATTTAGATTTCAAAGTAATGTAAACCACTTATAGTGCCTTTCTATTGTCCATAAGAAATGTTTTTCAGAAAGTTAGTTTTACAATGGAAAAGTCGAATGCTGAAGCTTTTCCCAAATGTTGTTTGAAATGTATGGATAACTTAAAGGGGTTTTACTATTTTTTTGCTTTATCATCTCTTTCTCTCCCCTGCCCCCTCCCCCTGTATCACAATAGCCAGGTAATTGTAGTAAACAATTAATATATATGATATTAATGAGGCCAATAAAATTTGAAGCATCCAGGACCAAAATCTGCCCCACCCTGCAGGCTCAAACATTAAGATGAGAGGACAGGGAGCGTTTGCTCTGGGGACTGCATACCCTCATGTGCTCCACAATGGCTTTGTATGTAGAAATGTTGGTGGGTCAGAGAATTGGTTTAGCATTGCTCCACATAGAGCATGGAACTAATGGCCTAAACTTCACCTCCTATGGGAGCACAGGGAGGCTCAGAAAGCAGTATCCATTACTTACTACTACTGTAGTAGTAAGTACAGTAAGTAGTGAGGAACAGCCAAGCAATGTAGGTTCTCCCAGCTGAGGGAGAGGATTCAAAATTAGCTGGAGAATTTTGGACCAAATTTGGACCCTCTTCATGGGTGTGATTCTCCCTTCCCCTCCCCAGTACTTCTGCACAGGAACAAGCCATAATTTGGCTAGTAGCATTGGGAAGCATAAAGATGGAGCCCGCTAGAGCACCGGCACAAGTAGTACTCTGGGCCTTGTACATAGGCATGTGCTAGCAAGGCACACGTGAGAGACAGCAAGCTGCACCTTTGTAGAAGGTGCAGTTAGAACTGCTGCTCACCATGCTCCCCAGCATCCCTGGAGCAGGGTGACTTCCAAATTCATCATGCCTCCCTCCATTGACATAGGGCTGTAGTAGGTGGTATAATTCAGCCCTTAAGACTCCATTTGCTTGACAGTTAAACCAACACAAAATCCCCCACCCTTTTTTTTTTAAACTTGATCGGTTTTCCATTCTGTTAGCCCTACAGATAGCAAGGTGCAAGGACCAAGCATTCATGTTCATGCTGCCAGAAAGCAAGAATCATGCACAGAACAAATAACTAATTAACTAGACAGTCCTTGCGTTAACGCTTAATAACATCCTTGCATCCACCATGTCTGATCTTTGTACTTTTCTGGTGTTGGCTGCAAAAGTGCAACCTTTTGCAGACAAACACCACCACTGCATCAAAAGACTGAACTAGTCGAATCACACACACACACTGAAAAATAACAAATTTTCTCTGTGTTTACTCAGGGAAAGGAACATTTTATCATTCTGATAAAGAAGTCTTTAAAGTGCTAGCTCCTTCTAAGCATTTTGTTAGCATCTCCATCCATTGACCAGGTTGCACACAGTAGTAAATTATAGTGTGTACCAACAAGGAAGTGGACAATCATCAATGAAGTGGATCTGAAGGGTTCTTAATCTGATTACAGGACACTGTGTATATTTCCTGGTGTCTCAGCTCCTTCAGTCAACTGACAGATCAAATAAATATTTACTGTATGAGGGGAAACATTTATTTCCTGTTCATATTGAAGAACAATCATTCTTTTTATACATTTAAAATGTGGAACTAATTTTCAGGCTAGACGCAATTATCACACTTCCCCAAATCCATTGCAAGCATTGTCTTGTGAGTTGACACTACCTGTTTGGCCTTCCCAGTTTATTCTCACAGTAGAAAGGAAATATAAAGACACACAATAAACAAAATAATATTTTTAAAAGGAATTACTTTCTGTTTTGAAAAAGCTACCAATAAACTCTGCATGGATAAGGCATTTTGAAAAATATATTCAGTATAAATGTGTGGAATACTATGTAAGTGCTGCCAAAATTACAGTAACTGATTTGGTTCTAAAAATTGTCCCATATTTAATAACAGTATAAATTGTATGTAAAAGACTTTTCACACCAAGTGATACTGTTCTGCATAGATAAAACTCATAATTAGTTTTTATTGAAAAGATTTAGACAGTCGAATGTTATGTTTTTCATTTGTTTACAGTACTAAAAACTCCTTACTCAGCATACAACCACATAGCAAAACAAGAACCCTATGATCTCATTTTCATCAGAGATATTGACTGTTCCCTGTGTACATTTGTCTCCAGCTCAGATCTGTTGTATTCCAGAATCATGCGTGTGACTAAATAGTGCAAAGTTCTGAAACAAAATAAATGTGTTAAATCTGAAGGAACAAATACTGAATTACTCTGCTTTTATGGTTGTTTAAGAGTCTAACATTAAAAGAATGTAGTTTGTATTCAGTATACTGGGTTTTTTAATACAGTGATATTTGACTTAAGCGATCATCTGAGAGACCAGATATTTTTGACCACTTAGTAGGGCTAGATTCTGATGTCCATCACACTAGTGTAAATTCTGATGATCTCCACTGAAGCTATGGAGTGACACAAGATTTATGCCAGAGTAAATGAGATGAGAATCCAGCCTCTGGTCTTTAACTAAAGGTCAAACAAAATTGTACTATAACCCATGTGGGAATACTTTAAGTGGTTGCTCAAAGAGAGGAGATTGCCTGTTGAAGGTGGTTCTTAGTGCTGATTTCAGTATACATGGCATTTTTTGAAAGGAGAAAAGGCCCACAAATGTCTCAAACACGTCTATTAAAGAGGACCAAAAATCAATCTATAGTATAGAGATTTTAATAAGTGGAGCTTTGACATAGTACATCATAAATAAAGCTAAGCTGATAAGTAGTTCTTCGACAGGATACATCATGTCAGTCCATAACAAAGAGCCATTACAGTGTTAATATAGATCCTATTCAGCATAAGTGGGAGAAAAAACTACTGCTCTTGTAATGCAGCTAGCTGTTTCAAAATGGGAATGAGATTTCAGTGTTTATTATTTTTCTAGAGGTAATACTATAATAATATTATAATAAATTAATTTGTTAGAGCAATAGACTGAGATTTTAGAAAATGGGTCATGTCTAAAGGCAGGCCCCTAATTTAGGATCTAAATAAGTGGCCTGACATTCAAATATGCTGAGTACCCAGAAGCTCTGACTAAAGACCATGGGAGCTGCTGAGTGCTCAACATTTTTGAAAATCAGGCCACTTATTTAGGCATCTTGGGGCAGATTCTCCATTGGTGTAAGTTGTGACAGCTCCATTGACTACCAATTTACACTGACTGAGGATCAGGCTCTAAAATGTGCATTTAGGAGGGTTACTTTAGGCATCTGTTTTTTCAAAATCTCGGCTACAGACATGGATATATTGAAGTATAAATCTGTTTCTTGGGGTACAACAGAGTAAGGGTTAGATGCAGTGTAAAGGGCATATTGCCCTGAGTTTGGGAAGGCCACATCACTCACAAGGGAAATAGCCACCTATAAGTTATGCAGACCCTCCTAAACATGTACTAATGATCTTTTACACTACATCCCATCATGCACCCTGTACATGCCACTGAGTTTTTAAAAAAAAAAATTCAGAAATGTTTTAGAAAGTTCAGAAACGTTGTGGTGCAATCCTAGTCCCATTGAAGTCAATTGGAGTTTTGCCTTTGATTTCAAGGGGCCAGGATTTCTTTCAACTGTGTATGTTTACATGTCTGGCAATCAGAAAGCCAAGGAATAGTAGGAGCAGGAAAGTTTGAAAAGAGGGGAAGAAAAGGTTCGTAGACAGGGATCATGTTTTGTTTTGTTTTTTTTTTCTCTAGTCTGAGTCCTGAAGCAAACAGTTATGAAGCTGTGTCCTAACCACTGGCTCACACTCCCTGTCTTCATTTTAGAAGGACTGAATATGTTTCACTATGCTTACAATTTTTAATAGATTATATACCTTAGAAATTTTCTCTAAACTTATAGCACTACAAATTAAATTAAACATTAATAGCACAGCATAGATGACATTTCAGTCTAACTGCAAATATACCACATGTCCCAGTGTCTGGGGGAATATCTTCCCATCACATCTGAACCCAAGACTTAATGCCACAGTCTTCACAACCGTCCACTTATACATTCCACTTAGGAATGTATGCTACTTGCTTGCAAATGTATGTCCAACACAAGAACATGTTTTGAGGAACATTTTACATCTGGCATACAGGACCCAAAATGTACATCCAAGAAAAAAAGTTATTCCACTCTCTAGGTAAACATGTGGGAGCACAATTATATCTGTTACAAACAACCAAACTTTTTATACAGCTAAAACTCTCAAAGGATTGCTGAGACGCACTGAGATTTTTATGTTAGCAGACAGACAGTATGGAGCTACACCAGTTTACACCAAAAGAACAATTGGTCTTGTACAATATGTTTTCATACCTGCTGTCTATGCTCCTTAGCATTTAAGAACACTGGATGAAATCTTGATGCACTGAGTCAATGGGAATTTTCCTATTGATATCAATGGGACCAGATTTCACTCATTATGTAGATATGGGACAATACCACATATTTCAAATTCTTTTCATAGAAGCTACTGTGTATCCATTTTGCTCAGTCCAGAACTGAAATTTCAGAACAGCTAAGACCAAACAGCAATACCTCCACTTCAGTGGCATGCATTCCACAAACATGTCCGATCATCATTGGTTTATTTTTTAAAGTAACCTACAAATTAAACTAAATGGGACTTTCTCACACCATAGGAATTACATGACCTCTCACATATTTGATATATGACATTCTGGGGAAACACTTTCTAAGGTATTTCACTGTCGATTACTCTTTCAGACTATCAGTTGTGAACCTGGATTTCCAGAATGTGTTTTAAATAAATTCACCCTGATTAGAATGACAGAATAACTAAGGAACTCATTCTGCATCTGTCTACTAGAACAAGGTAAGCTACCATGAACCAATAGTATATAGTGAAATCAAGTGCTATTATTTGAGCACTAATCCGAAGTTTTAAGCTTTTTAGATCTCTCCACAGCCAAGTTCACATCCACACAAAGGAGAATTTTGATTGGCTTCTGCTGGCCTGTTCCTGTGGAAAGAGCTAAAAACCATCATGTTTTCACCATGAATATAATTTAGCCCTTATTGTTATGGAAACATGTAATAAGTGTTTGCAATCTGCTGTTAAAGCACTATCTTCAAACCTATTTTAAGCCTTGTTCAAAATGTATTACATATGAAACATAACTAAAAATATATCTCTTGGGAGTTTCACAAAAAGTTCTCCAGACAAAAAGTACCCTATATGAAAGTGGCTCTCAACCTTTCCAGAGTACTGTACTCCTTTCAGGAATCTGATTTGTCTTGCGTACCCCCAAGTTTCACTTCACTTAAAAACTACTTGCTTACAAAATCACGCATAAAAATATAAAAGTGTCACAGCACACTATTACTGAAAAATTGCTTACTTTTTCATTTTTACCATATAATTATAAAATAAATCAATTGAAATATAAATATTGTACTTACATTTCAGTGTATAGTATATAGAGCACTATAAACAAGTCTGTCTGCATGACATTTTAGTTTGTACTCACTTCACTAGTGCTTTTTATGTAGCTTGTTGTGAAACTACGCAAATATCTAGATGAGTTGATGTGCCTCCTGGAAGACCTCTGCATACTCCCAGTGGTACACGTACCCCTAGTTGAGAACCACTGTTACATGTTATTTTAATGTCAAAAGTGAACTTACTCTGAAAAAATATGTACCACTCTAGTTTTTCTTCAAAGCAGTGTAGCCTAGCAGATAGAGCACAGGACTGGGATTTGGGACACCTGGGTTATTTTCTCAGTTCTGCCCTGGTCTGCTGGGTGAGTTTGGGTGGGTTACTTTGCCGCTCTGTACCTCAGTTTCCCACCAGTAAAATAGAGATGATACTGTCCTTCTTTTGCAGAGCACTTTGAGATCTGATATAAAATGCTAAATCAGAGATAGGTACTATTATTATAATAAACATCTAGGAGTACTCAGCCAAAAGCCAGTGGTGGTGTTATTCAAGCCTTGGATACTTTTTCAGTTTTAAAGTATTTAACACTATAGATCAAATTTTCAAGTGGTCTCTAAAACTTGCACCTAGTAATTTTGCTCTTGTAAAAGTATTTGTCCAGGTGAATAGGGTGTTCTATTTAGGTTCTTGTACTGTCCCCATCACAGTGGCATGAGAGCATCTAATTAAATGCAGCTATTTGATTTGGGCTCATTTATTTACCTATATATTTTATTGCATCAACACCATGAGTTCTTGAAAGTTATGCCTAGACAAATGGACATACATGAAAAAATTTGCCGTGGCAAGTCCTGCAATCCCATGTGAAATCTTGCTCCTATGTCTAAATTGTAGACAATGCAAAGGTTTGGGGTTTTGGTGTTGTCTCTAAAATAAAATTGAAGAAAAAATGTATAATTACTTGAAATGTTCAATAAGATATTTTCCACTTTTTCATGGAAAAATTAACTTATGTAATGGGCAGGATAAAGAGTTCAGAATTCCACGCTGAACATTCACATGAAGATGTAAACAATGAGGTAAAGCTGAAGTCACCAGTGAAGGTGGAGTTCAGATAGTCTTATTAGCAGGCCTTACATTACAATCTGGACATGTCTTTATGTAGCTCAATCATATTATAGGTCTAGGGGAGATTTACAATCAGATTTGCCACAGAGAACTCCATGTAATCTTCGTTGAGGACTGACACCATTTTATCTTCACATGATTCCCTGTTTCTCACACAAGTAATTCAGTCCTTTCTACATTGTCAGTTATGACAGGCTGATTTAATCTGCAGTATTCTGAATGCCTCTGACCACTGTGCCGAGTCATTAACCTTGACTCACGTAATTGAATTCAAGGTTGATTGCCTGTGACCCTCCTCGCTAAGGTCCTCAAAATGTACATATTCATTACGAGCTGCACTGCTAAACGGATTGCACAGTAAAAGCTGTAGCAATCAGCCTGCTTGGTATGCAGAGGGCGAAGAGGGCACTAATTGCATGTTAGAGCTGCGGATTAGATTATGAAAAGAGTGAGAAAATGAAGATAGATCCTTCTGACACTGTCAGATTAAGGGCAGCAATGTACAGGAGGAATATGACATTGAAATTTATAGTGACATTAACAGAAGAAAAATTTGGAAAGGGTGTTAGACTTTTTTAAATCCTTATATATTTGCTACAGTCATAGACTCTGCAATAGCAGAGATAATAAATGAATTTTCATAACTCGGTGACGCTCGTATAATAAATAAAAATTGGAGCTTCCTTTTTATATCCCATGAGTTCATTTTGATAAGACAGGTGTGGCATTAAGGGCATTTTTGTGTGTATGTGTTTAAATGCCATCGTCTGTGCAGTTGATACTACCGCCGCTTGAATACTTGACCACAGTGCAATAGGCCCAGTCCTACTTCTATTGAAAGCTACAGAAGTTTTTCCATTAACTTCAATTACAGACAGTACAAAGTTTTGAGATTTTTTAAGTCTGTCAAATAAAGTAGAAAAAAAGCAAATGCCCTCATGCAAATCTCAACTCAGCTCTGTAGCTCATTCCTCCCTTCTAGGGGCTAATGCCAGCATGTACTAAATGTCCACATAATTCGTGGCTTGGCACAATGTACAGAATATTGATTATCAGGATTGTATACAAAGTTCAGCACATCCCAACAGCAGCACTCTAGCATCGTTTTCACTGACTTTTTTTGGCCAGCATGCAGGACTCAGTTATGCTCCCATTGAAATCAGTGGGCAGAACTTCCATAGACTTCAGTGGGAGCAGGTCTGCAGTGTATTAAAAATAAGTTTTTCTGACAACAAAAACACAGACACTGAAAGAACCCCTCTCACCTCCTCTCCCCCCTCCCCCCGAACTGTGAACACAGTAGCTTAAAATAAGAGCTATACATTGCTAAATTAGAAAATACCGTTACTCAGGTAGTGTTTCCTCTGAGAAGCTATGAAGTTCACCATGTACAAAAGGCTCCAAATGTTTCTGAACCAGGAAAGAAACCATCATACGAGTGTGCGATATAATTATTTAAAGCAATATCATTCTAGTGTATTTGTTAAAGTACTACTATATCTGCCAGTGATTTTATATGAAAAAATAACATTCATTAGTATCCCTTAAGAAACTAAGTGTAATTGAAGAAGCAATAAAAATAATTAAGGCAAATAGAAAAGTAAATCCCAATAAAAATTATATATCTGTTAACCACCAAACCTATGCTTGAAGGAAATTTCAGGCTTGCATGAAGTTGTGATTTCCTCTACTGGACAATGTTAAATCAGATGAGGAAGGAAAGGCCAGATGAGCTCTACCCTAAAACACTTAAAATATTAATATTGGCATGTTGAGTGAAATCTGAGCCCCACTGAAGTTAATTAGAGTTTTGCCATTGACTTCAACGGGGCCTATTATTTGGTATTAAAGGCTCTATCAACATTGTATTAATTTTTTTAAATATAAAACCAAATAATAATGCTATCATTTCTGAGGCTGTTTGGCCAAAATTAAAGTGCTATCAGCAAAGATTCTAAAATATACAAAGGATCCAATCCTGATAGGTGCTGAGCGTTCTCAGCTCCCATTGGCTTATGGCTGTCTGTGGAGCACCCACACCTTGGTGGGAGTTCTGAGTAGTCAGCACCTCTGGCAGTAAGCTTCCAGACTAAACACCATGCATGAACCTGTAGACTTTTAAGTTAGACACACAGCACTTAGCAGTCACAGAAAATATTATGAATTCTTTAATTTGTTCACTTTTAATGTTGCTGGGGTTTGTTTTCCTGCTAAACATCCTGTTGCTTTTGGTTTAGTAGGTGATCACCAGGTTGCATTAAACCAACACATTTCAGAACCATCTTTCATTACAAATCTATTGGTTGCTTCTATCATGGGAACACATACCACTGGCCTTAGTTACTACCCGGTGAATAAAGGCCTCAGGGTCTAGTGACTACAACATTTGTATTTGAAACTGAAATTGTTTATATATTTGCATCTGAACCTATAAACAGGACATACTGTAGCTGAACCATCTAGAGGGCTGATAAGCAGGTTTTTTGCCAGGAGTTTGAATGCATTTTGCCTCATTGGCAATGGGTTTACTTTTTACTGCTGATGGTTATACTTTTACTCATCTTTGTGCCATTGTGTTGTTCATAACAATACAATGATTGCCTGGGGTAGTTAGGCTCATCAGAGACCTTGCAACTGGTCACTGCAGATGTTTGTAGTTTGGGGGGGGTGTCTTCCTCTCCCCTGCCCCCAAGTGACCCAAATGGCTCCTAGTGTACTAATTAGGAAACGATACTAACCCACAGTCCCTTCCAGGCATATAAATCATTCATTCTATGGCACTTATTGCTAGCGGAGTCTTCTGACTTTAATCCCTTCAATCATTTTACCATCTAGACAGCTGCATTACTGAATTCCTGGTTCGTGCCAAATCAATCTCATCTCTTCCATGAATTGGGGAAACTATTGGTATTGGGTAGCAGGGTCTAGTTACACACTATAATTCAGAGAAGAGTTTTACGGTTTAACTCAGAGCAGGGTTTAACACTGTACAGAACTTGGCCAAGAATCTCTGCTTGCTTCTGTTTTTCAGAATCAAAGCTTTGATTTTAACCCATGAAGTTTCTAGCTCTTCTGGTGTAAAGACAGCCTTCGCTCTGTACACCAATGCACTCTTTTCTTGTTGAGTCCGCAACAAGTCAGACCAAAATAATACTAGGAGAGGTGTGAACTTCCTCCATTTATCTTAATGATGGTCCGCTTACTACCCACACTGTTAACTGCTGAACAATGTACCAGATGCAGCCAGCAAATTGGTTTGTCCAATGTGTCTGGACATGCCTGGCATGTCCTGACTTTTTTCCATTCATCTGATTGAACATTCCATAGGAAACTGCTGTCAGAACACGCATTCCAGCAGCAGTCAAGGCAGGCAAGCAGCAGACAGGGAGAGCTGGGCCCTTTTTTGTGGATCAGTTCACACAGCCCACAACACCATTTTTTTCCCAATACAGAGACTTCATCCTGCAGGTCAAAGAGGAATCCAATCACAGATGGAAATATAATAGGCACAGAGAACTGTCCATCCCTCAGGGATGGTAAGAAGAATTGGTACAAGAGAATCATTTTTCTCACCCGATAAAGGAAATAATGGCCTGCTTTTTAATAGATGCTTTGGGTGCATTTGCAGCAAATACATAGGAGCTACCACTGCCATGCTTTCTCCTGTTTGTTTTCTTTGTCATTTTCTTGTTCTTTGCAACTTTATTTTTCCTTTTCCATTATGTTGTTTTTTCCCTCCTCTTCTCTGTGCACCACTCTCTTTCCACAGTCTGTGAGCCAGATTCTCAGCAGATATGAGTCAGCATACTCTGAAGTCAATGGCGCTACATCTACTGACACCAGCTAAGTATCTGGCCCTCCATGGCCAACACAACACTCCCTTTTCTACTAATTATAGGCCCTCTTTAAAATGCAGAACAACAAAATGGAAAATGGCTTCAGTTTCATGATCAAGGCAAGGGGAAGAAGCTGGAGAAGTTGCAGGCTGCTAAATGTGAGCAGGAAGCCCCTTCCCTGGGAGTCTATGAAGGGACCCACGAATCTGAGGAGATGGCTTTCTACTGGAATGAAAATGGGAAAACCTCCCACAGAGAAAAGTGGTTGGAGACTATCAGAATTCTTTGTGCCCCTGCCTTAGCACCCTGAAAGAAAATGTGGGCTTAATGTTGGCCTAATTAAAAAAATTCCATCTTGGGACTTTGTCTCAGTCAGGGACTTCTTACCCTCAAAGGAGTGACTCTTCTATGAGGAAGAGACCCTAGGCCTGCTTTTCTGAGAGGAAGGCACAGGAAGATGAAAGATGTGTTACAACTTCATCTGCTTGGTCCGGTATCTCAAGTCGAAGCCACAGAAACTGCTTCCATGTCTCTGCTTTGCTCCCCTGTGGGCAGTGGAGGGCTTCTCTCAGTGGGGAAAGGTGATTCTTACAATTTCCACTGGTAAAGCACTACTGTGAAAGACTCAGCTGAGGTGTTTCTCTTGCTTTACCTTCTGTGGTTATCGCATACTTCTTGACAAAAAAAACTTTTTGAGACAGAATAGATGCCAGGTGGGGCTGTGGATTGTTCCAAGGAAGGCAGCAGAGAATCCTGAGAAGGAGAGAGCTTTAGATAGTGGGAAGATCCTGAATATTGACTGCTCATCATCCTGCCTGTCAGAGCAAGTGAGGGATCCTGGATCAACACTATCACACACACAGTCAAAGGATACACAGGTTCTATTTATTTCTGAGGGTGGACCATGAAACCCCCTCTTGCCCTGTGGAGGAAAGTGTTTCTGACTTCAAACTGAAGAAGGAGGCAGTAAGACTGTGACAGAGGTATAATCTCTGCCACAACCCCAAACACCAGATCTAGCATGTGGCCAGATGTCTAATCTGCACTAGAAAGAACTAGGTACGTTAATGGAGGTGAGGTCCAACCAAGATGATCAGGGATGCAACCCCATGCACTGGGTGTCCCTAGTCTCTGATTGCCAGAAGCTGGGAGTAGACAACAGGGGATGGATCACTCAGTGATTGCCTGTTCTGTTCTTTCCCTCTGAAGCACCTGGCACTGGCCACTGTCAGAAGATAGGATACTGGGCTAGATGGACCATTGGTCTGACACAGTATGGCTGTTCTTATGTTCTTATGCCTGTCATGATAGCAATAAAATATTGAGCTATGCAGAAAGGTCATTATCTGTATACCCATTGAAACCACCAAGCTGAATCACACTCAGGAACTCTGTCACCACTTTAGTGAGGAATGCAGTCAGCTCAAGCAGGGCCTCAGCAGTACAGTCTTTATAGCCAGTTTAGATCCATCTGAACCTCATCTCTTGACTCATATACACAATGCATACCAACTCAATATCTAGCTTTCACGTGGGTGATGTCCATAATAGCCGTTTAATCCAATAGTACTCACTCCACATTGCTCCTATTTAGCTTTGTTCTACCAGCTGAACAATTATGTGGATGGAGTCACTGGCTAGGTTCCCAGTATGCTCACTACCAACCCCAGTCCAACATTTCAGCACAGACAGTCCCCAAGGAGATGTTCTCCAGAGGATGTAGGAGAAATGGAATCACTCTAAATGGGCTCTTCAGTTCCTAACATCCCCTGTGCCACAGAAACATCATGTTTCCACTACAATGGGGACCTAGAAGACCATAGAATTTGTCCCAAGGTCCTTTAAATCTAAGTATTCTATTATTTATGTTAGCAACTAGCTTTTCCCACAAATACACCCAATCTTTGATTCTTTTTCATCTATATTTCAGAGGCTCTACCACCATTAATGTTTTTAGGAATAAAATTAAGCCTTTTAAATCTATATATGGGATGGGTTCTGCTATTTTATTTTGTAGTCCACCACCTTATCATGTTTGCACCAAAAAATGTGCTTCTTTTGACTGTAGTGTAAGGATTTACATAGGGATGTTGTGATAGCTGGTTATGATTTTCTGATGTTTTGCTGCAACCCCAACCATGTGTTATTTTGAATTAAATGAAAGTTAAGTACAAAAATATTTTGCCTACAGGGACTTCAGATTCTCAATGTGCTTTTAATAACTGTTTGTAAAACATTTAGGAAAATCTATGGCAACACATTTAGAAAAAAAATCAAATTACTATTGCCTAAAGATGTTATTCTGGTATCTAAACTTTATGAATCATCCTGTGTGGCCCAACTGTTGAAGTAATCTAGTCAATAATACTTTAGAACACATTATAAATACATAGTGCCTGAATTTAATTTGTGTAATATTTTCTTTAATAAAGATACTTGTTTGAGATCTTTCTTTAAAATCCAGTAACTAAAATTTATACAGCCAATCCAACTTAGTTTGAATTGGACTTTTTTGGTAGAATTGATTACAATTAAAAAAAACCTGTATAAACATTATCAAAAGTACCACTCACATTAAAATCATTGTGTATATTAAGATGTACATGAGTAAATATTATACACACATATATTTACAAATGTTATACGTATATGTATGTACACACTATACTGATTCTGATCTCTCACCAGTTATATACTGATGAAACCATTCATTAGCATAAGCACAGATACGTTTGATTATATCAGTGAAGTCAGAGAAGGGAAATGAGACACAAATCTCTGTAATGGGATAAAGCAAACTCTTGGATCTAACCATTCTTGAATATGTACTTTCAAAGTCTAGATCCAAATTCCGAGAAGCTGGATATGAGTCAACAGTGTGCCGTTGTTGCCAAGAAGGCCAATGGCATTTTGGGATGTATAAGAAGGGGCATTGCCAGCAAATCGAGGGACGTGATCGTTCCCCTCTATTCGACATTGGTGAGGCCTCATCTGGAGTACTGTGTCCAGTTTTGGGCCCCACACTACAAGAAGGATGTGGAAAAATTGGAAACAGTCCAGCAGAGGGCAACAAAAATGATTAGGGGGCTGGAGCACATGACTTATGAGGAGAGGCTGAGGGAACTGGGATTGTTTAGTCTGCGGAAGAGAAGAATGAGGGGGGATTTGATAGCTGCTTTCAACTACCTGAAAGGGGGTTCCCAAAGAGGATGGATCTAGACTCTTCTCAGTGGTAGCAGATGACAGAACAAGGAGTAATGGTCTCAAGTTGCAGTGGGGGAGATTTAGGTTGGATATTAGGAAAAACTTTTTCACTAGGAGGGTGGTGAAACACTGGAATGCATTACCTAGGGAGGTGGTAGAATCTCCTTCCTTAGAAGTTTTTAAGGCCAGGCTTGACAAAGCCCTGGCTGGGATGATTTAGTTGGGGATTGGTCCTGCTTTGAGGAGGGGGTTGGACTAGATGACCTCCTGAGGTCCCTTCCAACCCTGATATTCTATGATTCTATGATTCAAACTTTCTGGTGTTTGGATGCAATGCTCAGACACAGTCCACTAGAAACAGGTTCATGCTGCAGAATGGAACCAAACTTTTGGTCTAAGATTTTGTTTCAAGCCCAACTCTACCAATTACCACAAGGGTTCATTAATCATTGGTGACAGTTTCCCTGAATTCATCTTTCCAGGGATGGTTATTTGAATCTTGGAAAATTTAGGTACGGAAGTTACTCCAGGTAAATGTAATATATTGTAGATATATTGTACCCTCAGCACCTTCACAGGGATTCCCTGATAGCTCAGTAATTTTTTTATAAGCTCTTTAGGGGAAAGATTGTTGCTTACTAAGGATTTGTTCAGTGCCTAGCACAACAGGGTCCCAATCCCTACTGGGATCTCTGAGGGCTGCCATAATCCACATAATGAATACTATATATTAAAGGGATATTCATGTGGGTAAACTATCTCTGAATAATGCTTTCGGTATTATTTCAGTATTTATTAGCATGATTATGTATTGCATGCCTTTCTAAAGCACATGCAGAGTTTACAGGTATAGGATCCACTAGTTCCAAGAATAGAGCTCTGAAATTGACAAAATGCTTTTCTGAGAGATTCCTTGGGCAGCACCAGCTACCAAACATACTCAAATATAAGCTTACTTGTCTTTTGAGTCTCCATATTTTTCAGCAATTTTAACAGTATTACAGTGGGTAAGTTATTTTATACATGAGGATATACAGCAGTTCTGTTTTTTGACAGGGTGGGGACTGTGATTGATTATTCTCATTGTGGCAGGTGACAAGAGAAAGTTTATCTTTGCTCCATATCTCAGGAGTCAGCAATGGTATCAGCAGTTAAGTGAGCAGCTTTCTGAGCATCATAGTGTATAGCTTATGTTGTAACAGTTCTAGAACTTCCTTCCAGTGAATCTAAGCAATTCCTGAATGTTACCTAGTGGTGGAGGGTGCCAGTTAGTAGCATAATATATGCATTGTGTATAGTAGGAGAAATTTTCAACTGGTAGTGAGACAATAGCGCCCACAAAATGTACACCAGAGAGTGTGCAAACATACACCCCATTCTGCATATTCACATTAGGTAGTGTGCAAATATGTGTACACCATCTCTGCGCCCACAAAGGCCTATTTTTGCATACCAGGTAATTGCAACCCCATCTGAATACTATAGTTCAGATATTACAGTGTAACAAAATGGCAAGTGGTATAACTATTTATATGTCACTACCTTCTTCCGGAAAGAATCAGAGCTGATCAGCTGTGTAATGAGTATTATCCTTTGACTCAAGTCAGAGGCCAATGCTTTTGAAATAAAAGGAACTGAGTTCCATCCTTACTGTAGTCATGGCATGAAATCCTGGCTCTGTAGAAGTCAATGGGGCCAGGATTTCACACATGGAGTTTCATAACATCATAGCATGCAGCATAACAACAACTATGAAGTCCTAGGTGGCTACAGATTTGTGATAATGTTTTTATGATTTAAAAAATTGCATGTGTGTGCATATACTTCAGCTCTACACTTAAAGTCAACAAAGCCCTGCCCAAAGAGTAGCATTTTGTCACCACCTATTCTGGATTTGCTTTGGGTAGACTACCTTACAGCCAGGGTCCTTTGCTCTAATGTCCTCTGTGCTATAAAAGCTACAGGACAAAATAGAAAACATTTTTATAAACCAGGATGGTACCATTAGCATATTGCTTAAGATGTGAGCTATCATGAAGAGCAAATCACCTTTCATCCATAGAGAGGATAATCCTGAACATGGCCTGCAGATAATGAGATTTTCTTTTCTAACACTTGCTATCCTTTTACCCTGCTTGCATAAACATGCACTTGAAAAAAACAGGACAGTAAATTTAGTTTAGTTCCATTCATGTTGTCATTACAAAAGATGTTAAAAATACACATTCAAAATAATTGTGATTCCCACTACACAGTGTACATAATTAACGATGAATTACTCTGTAAATTTACACCAGAATGCCAACTGACAGGACTTTACTCTGAAAGGAGGGTTTTCTGAGTAAATGATATGTCAGGACCATCGCTAGTATGAGTATGACCAGAATTTTTATCTATCACTCATTAAATTACTACATTGTGAGACTTTATAAGCACTGAAATTCAAGGCAAATCATTGCTGACTGACAATTCTGGATTGCAAAGAGGATAGGTTACCAACAGGTGACTCAAGTTGAATAAGGCTGACAAATTAGTCTTTCTGCTCCCTGGACAAGTTTATAATACAATCATTGTGCAGTGTGTGATTTGTTAACAGCAGGGTGTAGCTCAGCTGAAGCCAGTGGAGTTTCTCTAGATTTACACTAGAGTAAAGGAGATCAGAATCTGACCCTAAGAACCCATTTTTGCATTAAATAAATCAATGGGAGTTCCTTTTGGAGGAAAGGAAGTTGCTTATCTGGATCACAGCCCTGTCAAGTGCTGAGTGGCCCTATCTACCATTGACTGTAGTGAGTTGAGAACAGACAATCCTATACTTTGCAGGAGCAAGTCCCTGGCTATTAACCCTTAGAGCTCTCATGGACAAATATGCTCAGTCTCAGTAGATTGCAAGGATGAGAATATTTGTACTAAGCACTTCAGGGGACACCCCCCAACACACACATATCCCACACATAGCAGAAATTTTTCCAGCATATTCTCCCCGCCTCTTCAAAATGAGCCCTTTCCCACCTTTCTAGCCCCCAGTGTAACTATTTAAAGAGCCCCTTTTACCACATTCCTCTCACCCTCGTTATCAGCAACTAGCCTCATCTTGTCTTTGTCTACACAGTTTCCTGCTCATCTATGATGCTATGTAAATACTAAATACTAATTCAGTAACTGGAGGATATGCCTGAAGCTGAATCCAGACAAGATGAGAATGATGTTGGCGGGAAGAGGGAAGCTCTTTAAAAAGAGAACTTGCCTCCTCTCTGCTATATCCCCTCTCTCAAAAGGTATCTCCTATCATTTTGCAGCTTTGGGATCCTTCTGGTCTCTTCATTGCTATTAGATGCCCAAATAGCCATGGCTCTGGAATTCACCCTCTTCCATCTCCACCTGACTAGAAGACCCATCCTATCCAGACCTGACCACAGTAATCCATCCATTTGTCACCATCAGGCTTGGTTACTACAATTCATGTTACCTAGGAATGAAGAAAAACATCCTGAAAAGCTCCAACTTAAAATAGAGCAGCCTATCTGCTGAGCTACAAGAGTTGCTATGAGTGCTCTGATCCCCGCATTAGCACTCCCTTGAATTCAGTAAAATTCATGTCTCTGTCTTAACCGCCAAAGCTCTCAATGGGAATAGCCCTAGCTACTGTAGGGAATGCCTTTTTTATGATATTGTCCCACAATACACTGGAAAACTGTCAATCAACAATGGGAAGCTCATGACTACAGGAGAAGCAACTTCCTCAGAAGCTTGACCATGACTGTGGAACTCACTCCAACAAGAGCTAATTTCAAAAATAAACACAGCTTAGCTTTCCCACAGTAACTTTTTCACCATCAAAAAAACGGCAACTTATTCCTACCTATAGAGAAGTAAGAGCAAGAGAAGATTGTTATAGGATTTTTAAGGGATTAAGGTGCTCAGATACTACTGATTACCTTAGCATAAGAAACTAGATGGATTAGATGAGTTAAAAATGCTGGTTTCCAAAATTTACTTCCTTTAACCAATTAAAATGTACCAATGAGTTTTGTAAAGTGATGGAAGTACATAATGAATTTAAATTTAGTAGCTACATCTTTATCCATGAAAAAGCCCCAGTATGTTTTATGAAGAAAACTTTCTTCAAAGAAACATTTGTAAGCATTTTGCAAATCCTAAAAACATCTGAAGACAATAGTCTAATAGACTACTGCTGAAATTTCATTTACTTACCAAGCACACGAATGAGCCACTGCACAGGGACTCCTAATTAGATGCACTTTATTGTTGTCACTGAAATTAACTTCTTTGCTTGAATTTCTAGAACAAGTTTGATATTTCCTGATATTTTCAACGCTGGAAAATAAGGCACTGAAAACTTTAATGTCTGTGACCAATCCTCATTTTCATGTTTTACACTTTCTGTATAAGCATAATTTCTTTGGATGTATTATATATATAATATTCTTTGAAGCCTCATTCCTTCAAGGACAACTATATGGGTGGGGCCGCAATGAAGTCACTCAGACTCCGCTCAATGACTAAGATTCTCCTGTATGGTTATTCTTGCAGGACTAGGACACAAGTTCTCAGCAAAAAAGGCAATATTATTCTCTGTCATTACTGCTTGCTTTGTGAATGTTCAAAGTGGGAAGAGACCTGATCCAATGCTCATTACACATTACAATTGCATTATGTATGTTTGACACCATTTATACTATTATTTCTGTAGTTGTTTAATGAGAGGGACTAGCATGGAATTGTGAGTCAGGAACTCCTTAGTTCTACTATTGATTTGTTGGGTGGCCTTGGACAAGTCTCTTAACCTTCCCCATCTGTAAAATAAAGATTACAAAGTTGATCTACTATTACAGACACATAGGGACACAAATTGCCCTCCCTGGTGCTTTGGCCAAAACTTTGAGTTACAGCTAGAGCCTAGAGGCAGAACAGAGGTTGAATCAGCTAATCTCCCAGGTGCCCTTGCCTCACCCCTCCCTGGCTGGCTGTGCTCATTATCTGGACATTTTTGCATTATGACATTGTTGTTTTTTAATTTGGAGAACAACTGTTGGGTATAATTGGTCCCAGGTGTTCCATGGGAATGGTTCTGGTACCTGGACTGTCTGAGTCCTCTAGTCAGGAGGGTTAGCAGAAGCCATTTTAACTTATTTTCTTAGAGGGCATGGCTGTATCTCACATGCTCCCTCAGAGCCTCTTAGAGCCAATCTTTTAACAGCAGGGAGTGGCTCCATCCAACTTCCTGCTGCAGTCATGGGGAGAACTGCTTAATGTGCCCACCATACTGCAGACTATGTAAGATTTGAGATGACAACATTCCTGGAACTTCTCCAAAGACACTGGAGGAGAGAGAAGTCCATCCACACAAGAAGACAAGACCAGATAAAGGATAATAGGAGAGCATCTGTCACAGTGCCTGTTGAAGGAGAGGGAATGGAAAGAGACAGGGTGATTTGTGATCTAGAATGAAAATAGTGAAGGCAAGATGTACTGGAGCCTACGGAAAACATGTACTATTCTAATATATATTTGGCCAGTGAAGAAAGTCATGGAGCATACTATACCAGAAGTAAAATGGAGATTCATTGCAGATAGGGTGTAATCACATATTGCACCGCAAGTAGTCCCTACACATGTGAACAGCCCCATTGACTTCAATAGGGCTCTTTACACGATTAACTAGTTTCAGGATCAAGCTCCTGATTTTTAAATCATCTGGTAAGAAAACTGAAGCTCATGGTATTGTTGCCAAATTGATACAGTTTAATCTCAAAGCTGCACTGCTGAATGTGTCATTGTCTGGTAAATTACACAATAATTGCAAAGAAGCACTTACCACCATAATATATTTTAGAAAAGCACAGGAAATTCTCAACTGGTAAATAATTGTCAACTAATTACTAAAATCCTAGTAAATATATTAGCAAACTTGGTACCCATCCAAACATATTATTTTGTTAATATAAATAATATATTAACCATTGAACAGTCTGGACTTTGTCCAAACCACTCTACTGTAAGTGCTTTGCTAAAACTTACCAATTATATTTACTTGTCTAAACAACAGATCACAT
This sequence comes from Lepidochelys kempii, assembly GCF_965140285.1. Classification (NCBI taxonomy): domain Eukaryota; kingdom Metazoa; phylum Chordata; order Testudines; family Cheloniidae; genus Lepidochelys; species Lepidochelys kempii. The sequence goes on along the minus strand of NC_136388.1, from coordinate 23,807,369 downwards.
TTGTATGAGGTTTGGTTTATTTAATGTTTTACTAAACAGTTATGAAAGGACCTAGAAAGGTTTGAAGATTCACAAAAGCCACACTGCATCTACCCAGAGTACTATAAAAATAAGTGTTTTGTAAACATCCTGCTTGCAAAAGTAGTGAAATAGATGCATTAACAGTAAATATAATACACTAATTAATAAGAATCCAGATATTAATTAATCAGTGGTATTTCCAATACGTGTACAGATATAAAGTTTTACCTCTTAAAGGTCACAGCTGTTTAGAGGATTAGGATAAATGATTATGTATGGATGTGACTGGATCTAATTTTTGCCTCTTTGAAAACCCACAATATGGCATTATAGACACAGATTCTGCAGACCCTTCTTTTGCACAAATAATCCTGTGAAAGTCAACAGAATTGCCTGTATGTGTAAGAATATGCAGGATTGGTCATGCAGTATAGGAAGTATTTTCTACATGCCTATGTCCAATGGTTGCCATTTTATTAGCAGTTGTAAATTTTCCCATATGATAAAGCCCTTCAGAATTTAACAGGGAATGAAGTGGGGTGCTATAAACTGTAATATATGATGTCCTTTCTGTAGATTTTTTTTTTCAGACAACCAATGGAACTTAGAATTCAAAAGGAAGGATATTATTATAGGTTGGTTTAAAATTTTTATACAGACAAATTATCATTTGCTAGTTCTATAGTGTTGTCACATCACATGCCACATTGCCATCCCTTGTTGAAGTGTTATGATCCCCTGGTATAACTGTTTATGTATAGATCCTCACCTGATTGCTGCAAAGCCTCAACTGCTAGTAAAAACAAATGTATATCGTACAGATGCAAGTGACCCAGGAGATTGATATATTATACAAAGGACTATAAACAATACCTCAAAGTAGATTTGTGGTTTTTTGGCAATGCACTGAGCTGTACTGCAGGAAACTTGCAGGTTAATACTCTTCTTAATATTTTCCAAGTATATATGTTGCTTGCTGTTCACTTACTTATCAAATTATTTCATCCCAGTGACTAGTCAATACTTGGTTCATGGCATCCCTTAAAGTATTATTCTGCTCTGAAAAGTGACTGTAAAAATGGCATCATAAGAACGGCCATATTGGTCAGACCAAAGGTCCATCTAGTCTTCCGACAGTGGCCAATGCCAGGTGCCCCAGAGGGAATGAACAGAACAGGTAATCATCAAGTGATCCATTCCCCGTCGCTCATTCCCAGCTTCTGGCAAACAGAGGCTAGGGAATGGGGGCTTTATATTTATACTAATAGCATCTCCAGATCATATCTTTCCTGATCACAAGTAAAAATATCATCCCTCCAAACATAACTTGAGATCAGAAAGTCAAGCTGGGTTGTTCCCTTTTTCAGGTATTATCATCAATCATCATCATCATCAATAAAAATTCTGTAATCTGAGTTTGTTAATAACTCTGATGTAGATGCATGGGCAGACGAGACCATGAATTCTGATCGCTTGCCCATAGCTATGCTGTCTTTGCAGTGCTAATGAGAGAAAAAGTGGGGGGACGACTTATTTTAGTCACCAAAGTAAGCAGAGAATATACAAGGGGGCTGATTCTCCATTGCCTTGAACATTGTGTAGTCATTTACACCTGTGCAAAGTGAGTGCAAACTGGGTGTAAAAGGCTATCTGATCAATAGGGTAGCATTTTATAACTAGTTTGAACAGCTGTAAATTACCACAAGGTGCAAGACAGGGGAGAATCAAGCCCAGAAGATGCAAGTCTATGGAGTAAAAGGTGCCATTTCACAGGCACTTCTCAGGTTAGAACCCCAGTAATAAGTGTGGTGAGTCTTAGTTCATTGTATCCTTTTATTGCCTTAAGAATTTTGTTAAGATTCTTGCTGTCTTTGACTTGTTAGAACTTTGCTGGCTGATATCTACAATGATGCAATGGAAAATAATTTTGATGTACATGATGACAGTTTTGAATAGTCATCTGTATCACTTCCCTATAATATATCTGCTTCCTTCATCTTACCAGCCCACCACATGTCTCTAGCAGTTAAAGCCCTGGTTCAGGAAAGCACTTAAGCACATACTTCATTTTAAACATATGCTGAAGTCCCATTAGCTCTTGTTTAAATAGCTCTCCTGAATAAGAGTGCTTTCCAGAACTGGGGCTTTAACATCTGACACACAATCTTGATTTCTTCTTAATTTTTCCCCTTTTTTCTTATTAAACAATAATAATTATTATTTATTTCTTTAACTCTCATCTACTGTTTGAGATTTTTGGAACCATTTCTGTATTTCAAATCCTTCACACTCTTGCCAATAGTGGAATGCACCCCGGGAGATAATGACTCCCAGCAGTAGAGGGTTAATACAATGCAGTTGATAATAAGCTACTTGTTCAGGTACATGCATCCTGTTCCAGGCAGCCCATCATCCACACTAATGGGACTTAAAAGAGTTGCTGCCTCTTCCACAGTAGCATAATGATTGTTCGACAACCCGAGAGACCCATTATCTATCATCCATACTTCTGATTCTGTCTGGTGATAATGATTTCTTAGTACAACAGTAGTACAGTGGAATCCCACTACCTACTGCACAACTGTAGTTTAACATCTTGACCAAGACACACATAAATTGTATATCATACAACCGGGACACACAATGTATACATGGGCCACCTGCTGCCAAAATAGCTTTGCCCAGCAGGACAAAATTGTGCAGGGTTTCCCTCAAAAAGTTTGATGATGTGTAAGATTTTAAGGAAAAACAGGAAATATGGTGCATTTTGTTTGTACAGTATGCAGCTGGAGATAGTGAATGCATTTATTTTTACCCTGGTTAATAATTCTATTGAGAGTTGGATCACATTTATGGGGAATCCAGCTCAGCAGAAAAAGAAAAGGAAAACCTCTGCAGATATGTTTCTATTTCCTGTGGAGGAAAATACAAATAGCCCCATTCCATTTGATTTGAACTGTCTCTCAATTGAAATAATATTTCTATTTCAGCATAAATAAGAAGTAACAGGATGCAGTTAAAAAAGTTTGTATTTTATTTCACTGGATTAACTTGCCTCGTGCAGAACATATTGCACAGGGAAAGTGCTACATCATATTCAAAATAATTTAAAATGTAATTCCGAGGGGAAAGACTATTTTCAATGTGCATTAAGGATAAAATTCTGCACTCCTCCTGCAGATACAGAAGGATCAAAACATCATAGGGGCTCTGCAGTTCTGCTATGAGAGAGAGCCAGGAAGCAAAAAGACAAGCCTGGGTGGACCACTACTGCCCCTACAATGTGCAGCTTCTGTATGATCAAGATGCTGCAAAATAATATATACACATACAATGCTTAGGTTAATTCATTTCTGTTACTAATACTTCATAATGTTTCTCTTGGGCATGTAATTTTAATAGCTACTACGACTTTCCAAATATCATTCCCTGATTTTGGAGACAGGGGAATCTGTGTGTGGGTGGGTGGGTGCATATGTGTGTATGTGTTGGTGTTGTTGTAGCCGTGTCAGTCCCAGGTTATTAGTCAGACAAGGTGGGGGAGGTAATATCTTTTATTGGACCAACTTCTGTTGGTGAGAGAGAGAAGCCCTGGAGCTATACAGAGCTCTCTTCCTCAGGTCTGGGAAGGTACTCAGAGTGTCACAGCTAAGTACAAGGTCGAACAGTTTACCCATAAGTAGTTAGCACATAGTCTGTCTGTTCGACATGGTACTTAGCTGTGACACTCTGAGTACCTGTCCTAGACCTGAGGAAGAGCTCAGTGTCGCTTGAAAGGTTTTCTCTCTCTCTCTCTCTCTCCCGCTCCCCAACAGAAGTTGGTCCAAGAAAAAGAGATTACCTCTCTCTCATATAACATGGGGATTCAAAGAACGCAGTAATTGGAGGGGGGAGGAGAAGATGAGGTGCCAATTTTCCAGTAGTCATCCAGGAGTGGGACATCTTGCTTTGTCTGTCATTCAAGTCTGTCAAGAACAAATGCCAGCCTCCCCAAGGCTGGTCAACCAGCCAGCCAAGATTCCAGGCAGTGAGAGAGATAGTTCGTTGCTGCATTTGTGTCTCTGGGAACATTAATTTCTCTGGGTCCTGTAGTTAAATTGGTAGTGTCTTTATTGACATTTGTATTATTTACTCTGAATGTTTGTGCCTTGCCCCTGTATGTTGCTAGAAGGTTCAACATGCCAGATTTAGAGTGAGTCTCAGTTCTTCTTGGTCATAACAGGAAGCATAGGGTTGATTGCCTAGGAGCATGGCATATGGTGGCTAAATCCCAATTCAGGTATTAGCTCTGTCTCCCATGTATTTTCAGTTGGAGGAAGTATTCTTAGCCCTCTATGCTGTTGTGTAGTGTTGCTATGCATTGTTTAACAACCGCTGTATTCTATCCTAGAGATAGGTGCATTTCAATGATGGATAAAGTGACCTATGACCCAGCTTTCCATGTGATAGGCCAGCATCCTGAAATGTTCAGGTTTCTCATTTTATCAGTCAAAGTATGTGCTCAAGACATATTACTATCCTGAGTAGGAGTGCTCTGTGTTTACCAGGAACAAACAGTTCATGACTGTTCTGTGCCATGAACAGTATTCAGAGTGAAGTGAAAAGTTGAATGAGTGTAGACGCTGTCAAGGCTGCTGTTTTGCTCAAAGCAAATGTTAATGACACTTGTTCGGTGTTTCATGATAAACTCATTCAGACACTAAGTTACTGGGGAATCTTCCACTCAGAAATATGCACCTATCATTGCTGACTCAGAAGCTGGCAGGACTGACACCAGCATGCATTTTACTGAAAACCACTTTTGAATGGCTGTTTTGCAACCCTAAAATGTCTGTGTCCTAGTTTTTTATTTTGAAAATATAATCAGCTTAATGATGAGTGAAGTGATCTTACTCCCTTCTCTATATACTACTGAAGTTAATGAGCATCCTATAGGATTTGGCACTTCAGGATCTTTGGATAAAAGAATTTGGCACTTTGGGATCTTTGGATGAAAGATGCTTAGTGTTAAATTATTGCCATTTTACAGATGGTAGTTATCTGTTTCAGAGGAGTGTTGTGAGGGTTAAGTATTTTCCCTATTCTAAGTGCAGTATTTTCAGTAATGATCAACAATCTGCATTGTGTATTAGTAAGGGCTGGGTAGAAAAATGTTTGCTTCGAGAGAAAATATTCTAAGCTACCTATGGTATCTCGACTGGCAGACTGCTGGATTGTCCGCCTTTCTGGGAATGTGACAATCTTTGATGCTGCTGTTATCGTTATCCTGAATGAAACTCTTAGGAACTTTAAATCCAACAAATGTGGTTACTAAGTTTCAGTGAAACATAACAAAAGCAGACCTTCACCTGGAAATGAAACCTAGGAGACAAGTATTTTTTCTGTTTGGACCACCTTGAGAAAAACAAGAACACAGATAGAATGCTAAACAGAGCCAAGGTCCTTGGAGACAAATGTCCTAGCAGCTTTTTTAAAAATACCCATCTGAAAAAAGTTGGGTGCCACCAGGCTTTCATCTCAGTATTCCTGAGGCCAGATTTGACAGTGCTTAACCTTAACTATTACTCACTCTTGGAAAAAACACCTCCATCTCTGTAGAGCTTTCAGTCCGGGAGTTACTCAGGGAAACTCAGTCATAAACACAGTCATTAGAAATCTTGTGCAAAAAAATCCTGTTTACTTTGCCCAAGAAGTTATTAGCCTTTTATATTCAGTAAAGTCTACTCTTGCAAACCCTTACATACAACAGTAATCCCACTGGTTGCCAGTGGAACGGCTCATGTGAGTAAGAACTATTCCTGTTAATCATGGTCTGCAGGACTGCATCCAAACTGTAATACCTGAAAGTCCAAAAATATGGAATGTGATGAAAAGTTTCAATAAACCTGATGTACTTTAGTGTCTCCAAAAAGATGTCTCCTGCTGCATTACTAAAACAAGGCAGAAAGCTTTCAAAAGTGCCTGTGTGACCTAGGAGCCCAATTCCCATTGGCTTTCCTAAATTACACTTAAACTCTTATGTCATTTAGGTGCTTTTAAATATTTTACCCTAAAAAAACCCCAAGAGGACTGGGGATCCAGAAACTTCCTGTTCTTTTCTTGAAAAACAATGTTCAGTGATCCTGAATCAATTCTCCCTTGGTTTGATTATTATAATTACTGGCACTCCTTTAAAATAAAAAAGAAGAAATGAAATGAAAATCTCTCAAGCCCATGTAAGCAGCAGAATATATCCCAAGAGATATCATGAAACCTTTAAGAGAAGAAATTAAAGCTTTTCAGAGGCTGAGAAATTACACTGGTCTGAGGTCTGGGACTTGTAACATCAAGTCATGGACCAGAGCCAGAATATCACTGCTGATATGTGGGACTAGTGACCGTGTGATTCATTATCTCATGAACTGCCAGGGCTATACATAGGGTTGCCAACTTTCTAGTCACACAAAACCAAACACCCTAGCCCCGCCCCATCCCCAAGGCCCCGCTCACTACATTCCCCCTCCCTTGGTGGCTTGCTCTCCCCAACCCTCATTCAGTTTCACTGGGCTGGGGCTGGGAGTTCGGGTGTTGGAGGGAGCTCCAGGCTGAGGGGTGGGGCCGAGGGATTCGGAGTGCAGAAAGGGGTTGCAGGTTGAGGCAGGGGTTTGGAATGTGAGAGGGGGTGCTGGCTCTGGGGTGGGGCTGGGGATGAGGGGTTTGTGGGCAGGATGGGGCTCTGGGTCTGGGGATGCTCAGGGCTGGGACAGGGGTTTGGAGCGTGGGGTTGGAGTGCAGGCTTACCTTGGGTGAATCCCGATCAGCAGTGCAGCAGGGGGAGCTAAGCCAGCCTCCTTACTCATCTGCCCCCCTGCCCCCAAGGCTGAGAGTAGGACTGTGTCTACGGAAGGGGGCCACCCCAACAGGGGTAAAGGGGCCAAGGCCCACAACTGGGGAAGGGCATGGGGCCAAGAGCAGAGCCCAGGCACCGGGCCAGCAGCTGGGGCCCCAGGAGCAGAGCACTGGGCGTGGGGCTGATGAGCCCTGGCAGCGGAGGCCTGGGAGTAGGGGTGGGACCAGTGGCCAGGACCCGAGCCCCCACTCAGGGTGAAGTGAGGAGTTGGGGGACGGAGGACCAGGAGCAGGGCTTAGGCATGGAAAGCATCCCCTGCACCCCTACTTCCCCTGCCTATGCTGGCACCATGCTGCACACAACCCAGAAGCAGCAAACAACCAGCAGGTCCAGCTCCTAGGTGGGGGGGCCAGGAGGCTCCATGCGCAGCTCTCGCCCACAGGCACTGCCCCCCCCCACTGGCCGGCTCCTGGCCAATGGGAGTGTGGAGCCAGTGCTCAGGGCAGATGCAGCCTGCGGAGCCCCATGGCCTGCCCATCTAGGAGCCGGACCTGCTGGCCACTTCCAGGACACAGAGCAGTGCCAGCCAGGACAGGTAGGGACTAACCTGCCTTAGCACAGCAGCACTGCCAACCTGACTTTTAACAGTCCAGTCGGCAGTGCTGACCAGAGCTGCCAGGGTCCCTTTTCGACTGGGTGTTCCCAGTCTGTACAAATGCTGGAATTCCCATGATTGATGTTGTAATGGTGGAATGGACACTGTAATAGGATGGCAGTTTTTGCCTGAAACAGCCCACCCTGTTAGCAGATTTTGATCTTGATAAGGCTATATGAGTTCTGCTAGCTTAGTGAAGATGACTTATTACCCGCCCCCGGGGCATAAGGGAAGTGCGAGTGGCTTTCTGTGAAGAATGGCTCTAAGGTGTGGTCTGAGCAGTCGTAAGTGTTGCCCGATTTTTAGATTATATATTAATTATATTGATTACTTAAGAATTCTCAGTTATCACTTTGAGGGTTGACAGGTTTTTGTCCCAAGATTAGGCCTGGTATTATTTAAATTATTATATGGTCAGGAGCCCCGATGTGCACAGTTGCAACACTTACACCATAGGAACTCTTATATTTATTAATACATTTAGCACAGTTACAAACACCCCAACTTAGTAAGGTAGATAGAGATACTACAGAATGTACATTTGCACATTCACATACTTCCACCACACCTTTTAGAACAACCTGAAGTGTTAGCCATTGTTTTCTTATTACCATTATCTTTCCCATCATCACCAGTGGCTGTTATTTTGGCACCTCCCAAGGACGACATCTCCCTCCCCTTAAACTATTTTCAGCTCCCCAAATACTTTGGGTTTCTGTTTATTTGTTCAAAGTTCATAGACCTCAACCTTATGCTAACTTGCTGAAGCTAAAAAAAAAGGAGGACTTGTGGCACCTCAGAGACTCACCAATTTATTTGAGCATAAGCTTCCGTGAGCTACAGCTCACTTCATCAGATGCTGCATGCTGTAGCTCACAAAAGCTTATGCTCAAATAAATTGGTTCGTCTCTAAGGTGCCACAAGTCCTCCTTTTCTTTTTGCGAATACAAACTAACATGGCTGCTACTCTGAAACTTGCTGAAGCTAATGTCTTACAAGATACAGGCCTGTAGGTTTCTTGCATTACTGCTGAACATAATGCAAAGCAGAATATAATGCAAAGCAGTGAATATAATGCAGGCAAGCTAGCCCACTGGGCTACATAAGGAAGCACTAGGAGCAGCAACTGGAGAGGATGTGTTGAGTTGATCTTTATCTTATTGCTGAATTCTTTGTTCAAATAGCCAAAACACAGGAATGAGGTGGATCTAGACTCTGTATCGTATGTGGCCTTTTGTGTTTCTACAGCGGGTTAGATAAGGTACCTGCTCTCTGATACCTTGCTACAACAGTTGAGCAATGTAATACTAGACTTTCAAAAGCCTATAATTCTATCATCTTGCCTTTTCCACTCGATTCAGTTCCATCAGCTCAGTTGGTAGTCACTAGCTTGAACAGGTAAGAGATAAAATCTGTGCTGTACTCTGTGTGACAGTTTGGAATCCCAGCTTTCAAATTCCATAAAGCTTCAATCTTAGACTCTTTGGGGTCATGAAAATACTGATGGCTCAAGTTAGGCTAAAATTTAAGTAGGCAGAGAAGAAGGAAAAGCATGACTGTAATCAGAATGACCTGACTGTGAAAGCATTGACTTCTGCTATTTTATTACAATAAGTAAAATGGAAAACATAAAACTTACTGAGCATAGGGACAAACACTAATTTGCTCTGTGGTTTTATCTCCACTTTTGTTCTATACCTGAGATTTTTTCCACTTATCTGGGGCAATGCAGTTCCCATTAACATGGAATAGGAAGTGTTTTTGAGGTCAGTGACAGCAATATGGAACTCTCATGAGGCCTGATCCTGTGAGATGCTGAGTTCCTCCTGCAAGATATTGAGCACCCTCAGCTTCTACTGACTTCAAAAGGGAGTTGAGGACTCTCAGCACCACACAGGATCAGACTATATACCATTAAAACATAAACATGAGCATAAACTTTCAGGCACACTGGACCAGAACCAAGTCTGTAAATAATTAATTGAACTGAGACAGCTCTAGCAGTTATAATGAACAAAGAAGATGAGAGAGCTTTAGCATTTAACATACTTTTTATTTAACTTGAAATTAAAGAGTATATTATTAGTACAAGAGTTGTCTTGGCTTGTTTAATTATTTACAGACTTTGTTCTGGTGTGAGATGTCTAGAGGTTTTCCCTAAATTGATGATGAAAACAAACATTACTTTGACAATGGTGTAAAACGTCACTTAATTTTGGGCACCGAGACAATTAGTGCGGGTTTGACAGCTGCAAATCCAACAGAGATCAAAAACTCTCAAAACTGTAGCTCATTTTCAAAAATACATATACAAATAATGGCTGCACTATTAATTTTCTTTAGTGAATCAGGCAATTCAGAAAATAAAAATACCATAAAACCCAAATACATACTTGATTCAGTTGTCCACTTGACAAGGAAAACATCATTGAGATTGAAGAGAGATGTTTGGCACACTGGCAAGGAATTAACATGAGATTCAGTCTTTTGAAAGCCAGGTTGTGAAGAGAGCTTAACCTAAACCTGGTCTACATAGCTAGGGTAAAAATAAAAAGAGTGAGAGAGACCAGAAAGGCATCACACACAGGTATTTGAAAAGGGACAAATCAAATCAATCCCAATAAACTGTTTGAGAAAGTAATTAATTTTAAAAGAAGAGGTTATTGACTTTAAATTGATGAGGGAACTAACCTTTAAGCAATTCAGACACAATGCCCTCACAAAAAGAGTGATTAAAATCTGGAGCACTAATAAGAGATGTATGGTGCTTCAAGAGAAAGCTGGATCAAGTCCTGGGAGTGGAGAGAGACTATTATTATTTATATGACCATGAATAGCTTCTTATTAGATATTGAGCCTTGATGGGATAAGTCATTAGGACAACTGTGTTCACATAAACTTCTAGGGGTCAGATGGTCTTCTTTGACTCTAAATATTTCCTGTAAATGTAAAGGGCCAAATTGAGACCCGAGTCTCTCTCTCTCTCCCGTATATATATATATATACATATATATACATATATATATATATATATATGAAAAACTCTAAGCCCACACGCATTGCATCAAGAAAAGCAGCTACCAGGAGGCTGTAAGAAAGTGGAAATTAAAGTAGTTCCCTACCAGCTTTGACTTTCACCTTTTACCCGCACCTCAGCATGAAAGTGATGTCAATGTAAACTTCCTTATTCATCAGTAAGTGGGTGTAGCAGCTCCAGGGGAGTCTAATTTACCTTGTCTAGCTCTTCACCTCAGGATTTGGGCCAAAGTGTTAAGGTAGAGTCATACCAGGAAAATTAGGCTGAAGCAATTCCAGTAGGTTCCCTTTCTACACAGGTATGAAGATCCCCATCTTTCATCAAAGACACTTGAAGTCACTGGGAAATGTGGGTGCTCAGCAGCCATGATAATCAAGCCACCTGTTTAAGTGCATACATTTTATGTGCTCAAGTTGTCCTTTCTGACCTATAATTGTAATTGAGATCAGCGTTGAAATTGAGTTTAGAGCTAGAGCAGCCTACTAGTATTTAGTCTGATCTTTCATTCTGAAGGTTACTGGGGCTTAGGATCTAGCAAGCCCTGGAATAATTTCAACATTGTATGAGACCAAGTCAAAGCTCTATATGTTCACCCATTGAATTGCTATGTTTCTTATCTATTGATATGGGAGATGGGCAACCTCGAAAGAATATAAATTTCCAAAATGACAGTATATTGTGTATTATCCATACCTTAAATGAAACTTTTCTTGGCTTTCACCAAAACAACTGCAAATCCCTCAGTCTTTCTTCTATACCACTTTCCTTTTCATCCCAACAAGTGGCCTGACTTTCTCAAAAGAATAATGTACCAAATTCAAAATATACCAGATTCAATTAGGATACAAGTGAAATGAAATGGACTGTGAATTAAAATTAAAGCAAAGTGAACAATTCCCCAAATCAGGAGTGTATTCAACAATTAATTGTGATTAGCAGCCACACACAAAACGTCTGAAGCAGAATTAAATATGAGTGCTGAGATAGGTCTGGGAAAGCTTGCACAGCCCATGGTCATAGCAGGAATGAGTCAGCCGCAGTCTTTCAACTTCTCATTTTCATGAGAACATAAATTAATGAAACCCTTATAAAAAAGAGACAGATAGACATCTGGCAGCCTTTTGCGGGGGGGGGGGGGGGGAATAGCACAGCAGGCCAAAATTATATTTTGCAAATCTCAATTTCTTACTCCCTTTCTTCCTGCCAAATCATTTGAGCTAAGTTAACCATCATCAACCAAAATTAATTTCCAAATCTCCGTAAAATATATTCCACATAATCACCATCCATCACAACAGGATGTTCATAAATTCCTGAAATCTTCTCCTGCCAAGCACTACCCTCAGGCATGAGAGTTTGGTTGCAGACGTCCAAGAGCTAATTCATTTTAGATATCTTACTTCTACCTTTTATTTTAGAATGAAACAGCTATTTGAAATTGAAAGGAAATAGTTAATCACACACACATTGTCTGAGATGCAGCACATGGGCTTGAATGTCATCTGATCATCTTGTGGTTTTGAAGAATTATCATTGTTTCCCAATACGTACAAAGTCTAGAGCACTTTATAGCTTGATCTGACAGGTCCAGGCCCCACCTCTTCTAGAAGAGACACATTTTCCTTTCCTCTTTGTAATGTAATGAAAATGGGTCAGTTCACTAACTAGGATTTTTTTTTCCAATAAGCTGTTAAAACCTCATTACGAGTCTATAAGATTGATGAATGTTAGAAGTTAAATATTTTCAGCACACCTTGGAAAGAGTTCCACTAAATGTCAATGCATGAGAATATTACTCACTGACGAACTGGGAGTAGGACTGTATTTTGAATAACAAACAATTGTTATTGGAATCATCTGTGCAATAAAGAGAATTCTTGCCAAACAGGAAGTTGACCAGCTCCAGAGAAATCTCACCAAAGCAAGTTACTGAAGATCTTTTTCCATTGTTATTCTGTCTTAAACAGGGGTGGATTTAGGACTAAGTGAGGCCTCTAAATAGCTAGGATGAAATGCTGGCCCCAATGAAATCCAAGGGAGTTTTGCAATTGACTTAATAGAGCAGGATGTCACCCCCAAAAAACACTTCTTCCCAGTGGGAGAGGGTGAAAGGAAGCTCCCTAAAGCACAGTGATTCCTGGTGACTCCACACTGCCCCTACCATGGGGCAACGGCTAAAACCCACAATTAAACCCAAAAGTTTCCAGCAACTCTACATGTTACATTTCTGCAGCAGTCAGGATGGGAGTTCTGCAACAAGAAGAGACATATTATGAAATGTGAACCCCATTTTGGTTTTATACAAATGGCTCTCATAAATTATGATCAGGAAATGATCTACAGGATTACAAAATTATTCTTGCCGAATTGAAACACTGAAGAATATTCTGTCTGCAAATGGTCCATACAGTATGTTGTTGTTGAGAATGTAGTTTTATTAATTTAGATGGAATATATGAGCCAAAGGGGTTAACATAACATAGTGTCCAACATTAAACAGTTTTAAACAAGGTTTAGGGTTTGGTAAAGAGAGAATTCAGCCTGTTTAATACCATGGCAAACACACCATTAAATATCCTTTTTAACCTTTTATTAAAGATACAAATAAGAAGGAAAAACAGTTAATGCATTTGAAATGTAAAGTATTAAATAAGGCTTTCATTTTAACATCTCCTGTTTCCTTACCCTTTAATTGGAGAGAGAGAGACATTCTCTTGCTTGACATTCTTTTAGAAAGTATTAAAGATGGTAATAATTGTCCTTTAGGGGGAAAAAGAGAAGAAATTAGTTAAGATTGGCTGGAACTGTGATTGTTGCTGTTGTTCTTAAAGTCTAGTCTTGTTTCCTAAGAAGACAAAACAGGAAAAACACCCACAAAAAGGGGAGAGAAAAAATAGCAAAGAAAGAAAATTCAACTTTTGTTTTGGTGTTGATTTTCACTTGCAATCTCACTACTGGAGAAACTCAAGCACAGCACATGGTCTTATTAGCGAGTCTGGGTATGTCCACACTGCAATTAAAAACGCTCAGCTGGCCCGTGCCAGCTGACTCTGGCTTCTGGGGCTCATGCTGTGGGGCTGTTTAATTGCAATGTAGACTTCCGGGCTTGGGCTGGAGTCTGGCCTCGAGGACCTTGTGAAGTGGGAGGGTCCCAGAGCTCAGGCTCCAGGCCAAGCCCAGAAGTCTACATTGCAATTAAACAGCCCCACTGCCTGAGCCCCGGGAGCCTGAGTCAGCTGGTATGGGCCAAGTGCAGATTTTTAATTGCAAATTATAGACATACCCTCTGAGACCTGGCAAACTTGTACCATCATCAGGGTGTTTAGAGCATTGCATTTAGCTGCCTCTTTCTGGTTACAGGCTTACAGCAGTGTTGCAAAATACAATGTTGGCCAGCTAAGCCAGACTCTTATTAGACAGAAGGGAAAAGGGGAAAGATAGGAAAGAGGAAAGAGAAGAAATAAGGTGGAGAACAAAAAAGGAAGCATGGAGGTTTTGGGGGGCAAACAAAGTCTCACATCCAGATGGTGTTTGGGATTCAGCCTGAACTTCTGGAGGTGGTCATGTCATCCGGGTCCCTCTCTCTGGCCCAGTCTGGTCAGGACATGTCTCAGAATTAAGATGAAGAAGGTCCCAGGAGACAGTGGGGGTGGCAGCAATGATGGTGAAACTCCAATTTTTCTCCTCATTGTCCCTTTCCTTAAGGACCCAAAAAGGGAGTGGTGGGTGGAATAGGCCATTCCCTCATTATTTTGTCCACCAATTAGGCTTAATGTTTGACAAACCAGTTTTGGTTTATTAATTTCTGGTCCTCAGTTCCTCTTGTTTACTAGACATGATCTAAACACAGTCCCTGAGTTATATCAGTAGGCCTTTTTGTTTGGACTAATTTAGTCTGTCTCCCTTTCGCAGCTTTTCCTATCACCATCTATTACTGTAGGGTTTTTTTGACAACTTATGAATCTTCACCTCTTTTTTACAGTTAAGTTCACAGTTGGTAAATTTGTAGGCCCATTATTACAACAGGATACAAGTAAAATGGCCTTGCAGAAAGGAAAAAGGGGTTCTATGGCAGAAAAGTCAGAAAACTCTTTTATTGTTAGCAAGTGGCAATATGACAAATACATATATTTTAAAATTAGTTTTTTTCAGTTTTCCCACATTGTGTAAATCCAACTTTAAAGGCATACTGTTGGGTCAAATTCAACCCATCTTTAGGTTTTGTAAAAATGAACTTTTACTAAACACTGGATCAATAAAAAAAATTCCATTTGTTTCCAAATTCCAATGGAAACCATTTTTATTTTAACATGTAAACATTCCCCTGTGGTGTTTGCTACCCCAAGACTCCAGAATCATGCTAGTGCATTAAAACTTGAAAATGAATTTGACTAGAAACACAAAAGGCACAAACGTGAAATTGACCAGACTGTTTCTATAGGTTAAGCTGAGAGAAATGCAAAAAAGAAACACAATGCACAAGGAATGAAAATTTAATTCGATTTTTTAAATTCTGTCAGAATTGTTAATCTAAGGTGCTGTTTGTAACATAGATAAGGAATAGCTGTTGTTGTTGTTGCTTTAAATATGATTTTTTAACCTGGCCATGTCCCTGACAATTTGAGAACACAGGTTTTTGTTAGTCTTCTCATGGGTTCTTTTGGTGGTAATTGTTTTGATACATTATCAGGTAAGTATGTATTACCTCTGACTGGAATTAGCGGCAAGGTTTCTTGTCTGCAAGTACTGGCAAAAAAACCAGCTAGACATCATCATCAGGGTCACTGCAGGTGATGATCTAACATGAAAAGCATGACAATTCTACCATGATAGGAGCCCTCATTTTTTAAAAAATGAAAAAAATGAAAAAGAAACAGCTCTTAGAACTAGCATTGTTTCAGTTTTAAATGTAAGGGTCTGATTCTCCTCCCAGTTACACCAAATTAACTCCACTGGGCTCAATCCGCATCCTGCTAAGGTCCCTTTCTGATTGTAGAGCAGTGCAAAGGGATCTTAAACCTTCCTAAATGGGGAATTAAGAATTTCCCCAGCACAAGAAATCCTTAGCTGATGTAAAAAGAAAAGGAGTACTTGTGGCACCTTAGAGACTAACCAATTTATTTGAGCATGAGCTTTCGTGAGCATCCGATGAAGTGAGCTGTAGCTCACGAAAGCTCATGCTCAAATAAATTGGTTAGTCTCTAAGGTGCCACAAGTACTCCTTTTCTTTTTGCGAATACAGACTAACACGGCTGTTACTCTGTTAGCTGATGTAAACCATCTTGATGCTAGTCCTGCCCCCAGCCTAGATGGTGTTCCAGAGGCAGGAATAGGAAGAGGCAGAATGCACTGAATTCTGGTGAGTCTCACTAATATCAAAGGCCTTTGACACCCAGTACATCAGCATATGTTAGTCCATCCCTCAGGTTCAGCCCAGAGCCAGGGAAAAGCAGGAAAGTGGTTTGGTCCTTTGCCTCCTCCTTCCTCAGTAAGAGCTCAGCTTAGCTGATTATTAACTCTATTGTAACAGTGGAGTTATTCCAGCTTTACAAAAGGGACAGCAGAATCAGCCACAATTAGCCTAATTTTGAATGCGTTGGTCAGATCCTCACCTTGCGCACCACCGGAGATCTGTTGACTTTAATGAAACTACACCAATTTATACCAGCTGAAGATCTAGCCTTAAAAGTATAGATAGTGATATCTCATATTACAGATAAAAGCACTGATCCTGCAGACTCTGACCACCAAGCACAGTACAGCACAGCACATACCATGTGTACTCCTGTTGACATCTGTGAACTATGTTTGATAGCAAGGACTGTGCTTATTAGTAAGGATTTGCAGGACTGGGTTTCTAAGCAGCAAAGAGAGCTTTATAATAATAATTTACTAGCTGTAACATGCATGTTATATGGTTAAACTCAGCAAAGAAAACGTGTAGAGTTTTGCTGTACAAGTTAAATTCTATCAACAACCATGGAAACATTTAAAGTTTATAGTTTGTAATGAAATTAGAAGTACACATTTACAGGTGTGTAGATTATCTACATACTGTTTGTAGAGGAATAATTATTAACAGAATTAAAATATTTAATCAGAATATATAACATGAAAACAGAGAGCATTTCATCTCATAAAGATGATGCAACAAGACCAAGCAGTCTTAAAAAAATATTTAACTCATGAAAAGCGATTGTTTCAATAAAATGCTATTTACCATTTTTAAAGTGTGTGTGTCAAAAGGAGGGAAACAATTACATTCACCCCTATGCCCACCCACTCCCCTAAGAAGGGATGTTTTAAAATGGTAACATTGAAAAACATTTTTAATCTCTCACGGTAGATCCTATATGTCTGTACTGGAGAAATGGAGTATTTAGATAATCACTGTACATGTCTCCACTTCAGGGGCCCAATCCTGCAAATCTTACTCTTGCAAGTAGCCAGTCACTCATGTAAGCAGTTCCATTAAAGTCAATAGAACTCTCATGTGAGGACTAAGGGAATGCTCTTGTGAGTAAGGGTCATGGGGTAGATTTTGTGCTGGGACTCCTGAGAGCCCTGTGCCAGGCATGCCCCTACACCGGGGTTAGCAAGAGGAGCAGTATGGAGTATCATAGGCCACTTGTGTCAATCCTACATTGTTTGTGCCTCAGGTAAACTTTGCCCCACCCTGTTGTGGTTCCTTTACAGCCTCTGTACACCACCAAAGCTATGTATGGGGTCTGTATCTAAATTCCTCCATCTCTTTACCATGGGGATAATAATTAATGAGCTACCTATCTCATATGCTTATTTTGAAGATTCATTTACCAACGCTCAGTGCTTTGCAAATATAAAACACTATTATTAATTATTTGTTAATCACTGATGATGCACTTGGTGCTGTGCAAAATACAAGAATAAAGACAGTCCCAGTTGCAAAGAGCTTCTAATGTGAAAGACCACAATAGAGAAGATCAGACACACTGGAAAAGAAAGAAGACGGTTAGATTTTTCCTCCCCTAGTTTAAAAGCATAGTTGTGGATGGGGACATTACAGTGACATTGAATAGCATATGTAGGCCCTTATAGAGTAAATGCTAAGTATTATTATTGATTGCCATCAACACTGAATACATAAATACAGCACTTCGCTAAAGATAAAACCCTCTAGAATGTGTTACAAAAGCAAATCTTGCATGGTCATTACCAGTTATTGAAGAGAAAGGACAGAACAGTCCTGAATACATATCTTTTTACTCTGATCTTTCACATTATGTTGGCCAGTCATCTACCATGTGGATTCATTCCTGACCTCTTCCTGGTCCATTGCTGATGTCCTCTCTAGCAGTTCTTTGATCTCTTAATTGAAGTCCTGACCTTTCTTTCTTAGAAATCTGTTTAAAAATGTATATTGATAACTGTTCATATTAAGAAAATATCACCACCTTCATGAGACACTTCAGCATAAATTTCTGAACTACAGAAAACAGAACAAATTCATCTGTCTAGCAATATTAAAAACACCATCATACTCTCTGCACATCTTTCAGTAATGCCAAAACAGAGAGATGGCAGACTAATTACAGTGAACCACCACAAGCCTCTACCAAGCCTATTCTCCCAAGGAAATAATCATGCAAAATTACTTACCAGTGTTAGGAAAACTCATAGGTGAAATGGAGGATAAAACTATTTTATTACGGTGGTAGTTAGTATGTGTCACAACAAGGTATCCCAATATTAATTCTAATATCTGAAACTCACTATGAGGATGGATGAAATCTCTTCTTGGAGAAAAGGGGGTAGGCTCCATGGATGTACTTAGGTGCCTAAACCCCAGACTTAAGCAACTAAGGCCCAGCTTTAGGTGCCAAAGTCCCAGTTTTGGCTCCACTGTGACCACAAAACTGCTGCTGATCCAATTAGGTGCCTAAATTCACTCAGCACCCAAGTTTTGCAGAATAAAAGTTCCCTAGGTGTTTCTGAACATGTATAGTGCTGCCTCCCTCTAGGCCATCTCCCACCTAAGCCCCAGAGTGATTCACAAACCAGTGGAAGGCAGGAGTTTGGCCACCTAAATCACATGTGGGGCCCAATCCACTGGGCATGCTCAGAGGCTGTCTATGAGGTTGGGTCACAGTCAAAATTCAAGGGGAGAGGGAGGTGTTGGTGCCCACCTTATAACTTTTATCCAAGTGATTAAACACTCTCCTTTTTCCCATCTGGCAGACGGGGGAATTGAATCTGTGTCTCCCATATCCCAGGCAGGTGCTCTAACCGCTGGACTAAAGGTTATAATGTATGCACCACCTCCTTCCCCCTTCCCCTCCCCAGCACCCCATTTTGTGTGGAGTGAAGTAGGTGCCCGGCTAAGCCATTCCCTCATAAACCAGCTTAGGTGCCCAAGCCATCTGACACCAGGTGGCAGACACCATTCATTGATCGCAAAGCTGACATGGGTGCCTCCCTGCAGCCTGGACTTAGGTGCCTATATCTGAAAAAGCAGAGGGGTTTAGGACACACCTCTTTTGTCGGCATCTCCCATTGGCTATCTTGGGGGGAGCCACCTAGGATGGTGACTTTCGTAGATTTCTTTCTTAGGCACCTGTCTCTCCCCATTCATTTTCTCGGGAGACTAGGCACCGAACTCAGCTTTGTCGATTGCAGCGCTGTTGCTGTGATTTTCTAGATGCCTAAAAGTTAGACACCATGATGCTGAGCATTGCAATTTGGTGCTATTACATTGGTGGGGTGATATATGGTTGTTTATCCAACTTCTTCTTTTCTGTTTCAGTCACATTATAGAGTGATTGGATTTGATTCTGATCTCCCTTAACCAGTTTTTCACCAGTATATCTCATTGACTACAATTACTCCTGAGCTGTACCAGTTTAAATCAGATCATAATTGGACCTAGGGCTCGTCTACACTGCCAGTTTACAGGGCTGCAACTTTCTTGCTCAGGATTGTGAAAAAACACACCCCTGAGCACAGCAAGCTTCAGCACCGTAAAGCACCAGTGTGGACAGTGCTACGCCCTTCGTGGAGGCGGTTTTTTTAGAGCGCTGGGAGAGCTCTCTCCCAGCGCTGCGCCACGACCGCACAAGGCACATTAAAGTGTCATTTCATATTTTATCTCTGAATACCCAAAACCTCCCAGTGAGCTCAAATGTTGCTCAAGTACAAAATGCAGGCTCAGGTCCACAGTTTGCAAAGAACTTTGGGATTCTAAGGAGCAAGAGTTTTATAAGAGACTCTCATCCGAATGTGCACTGAAAGGAAACCAATGAGGAGATGTTTTAAGACTACTTTTCATGTTTAAAAACCATTTTAGCACACTTTTGGATACTTTTCTAGCATTTTATATTATCATAAGTATAGCATTTAGCACTTTGGCTTACTTTTTTGCCTTTGTATGAATCATAAGTATAAAAATATGTATTCTGCCCTAATTAAAAGATACTATGGCTGTAGCTCAACTTGTGTAGATGAGATTTCGAATGAAATTCAGATGCTAACTATAATCCTAATCCAAAACCCTAATCTAAAAACCATGAAAAAACTCCAGCTGAGATTCTGGACTATACCTCTAAGAGGCTTAGCATCAACTTGCAGCCCATGTGTGAGGTATAAATTGTCCCCTCCATATTTGAGGTTGGAAGAACCTCTGGTATCCTTTAGACAGCCCTCAGGATCTGTGGATATCTGTGGATAACTGCTTTTTATTGATTAGGTTGAACAGGGTTCCTCTCCGATCATATTAGTCACTGATATTAAAAAAGATATTAGATGGAGAGGATATACAATTAGTTAGACAGAGAGCCCTTGCACAAGCTTTTTAGTATTGGAACCAAGATTTCCCTTGTTGTATGACCAATCATCATAATTAGTTTTTTTTAAAAAACTCTTTGAACACACTACACATTACACACATCTTTCATATGATCTGGCACTTCAGCATAATTTGTTCAAAGCAAATACTAGAGTTGTGTGAGCATAGAAACTATATGCGTTGAGTGAATGTCTGAGGTAAGTCAAAAGTGAAATGAAGCAGACGACCATTATGCTTGATGTGTGACTAATAAATGACTAAATTTCAAACGTTATGACCATCTTACTTCTAAAGTGAAAGAAAGTGCTATCATCTGCACTGGAAAAAAAATATTTACAAAGATTATTTTAATAACTAGAATCTTTTTTCCCAATATGGATATAATACATATAAAAAAGCAGCATAATCTGTCACACTTTCAGAGAAAATAACAGATTTGCACATGTACCTAAAAATATTCATGCAGACTCTGGAATTTAAGCTTATGGCATTTACACAATAATTCAATCTAATTGTGTAAGCAAGCAGTAAAGCTGCTGTATCTCTCATGGTTTACCGTGCAGAAAGAAAAGAATGCTGTTAAACCTTCTTCAGTGACATCTAATGTTTCAGGTTTTTAAAAATATTGTATAAAGACTGAGATTTATTTCCTCAGATGTTTCATTAATGGTTGTGGCAGGCAGCTGGCCTGAGATTTGACACACAATAAAATCCATGTCAAGAATATTAAAGATAGTGCAAAAGATAACTATGAATTTACATTCAAACAGGCTTTTGACAAAGCCATTGCAACAGGCTCCTAATCAGGTCTTGAGACCTAGCCTGCCCTCTCTTTAAACCCGTGATCTTGAAAAGGAGCTTTAAATTGGAAATTATTACACATTAAAACCTCAACATGGGCCAGATCGAAGTGGATCGATATCTTGCCGAGCACAATAAATCAGCCTTCTGCTCTGCGGTTACTGTTTGCTGAACATATTTAAATTTTCTTGTAACAAATTAATTCCAACATTTTCTCTTGATTGAATTAGGGCAAGTGTTGGAGCTGTCACAAGTATTTCACTGCTTCAGGGAGACAAATTGCTCGTCTGGACATGGGTAACAAGCCAAAGTGTTGAGTCCCTGATAATCTTTCCACTAATTCTCCATTACAGCAAAATGAAGCCATAAATCACCATGACAGCTGATCGATGTAAACATTGTTTCCGCCATGATTGCCAGAGCTCCCTGTGGAGTTACTGTCCGCTTACAATTCGCTGAAATTACTCCCAGTGCAGCCTCCCTGGAAACTAAGTGAGCCTTAGAACCAAAGTCACTCCTGTCTAAAAAGTAACCATCTCATTTCAGATCTCAGCCCACTTACAAAATAGCAAATATTAATCAAAATGCCCTATTTAGCTACAGGCTAGGTAATCTTTTAAAGCTAAGAAGTATTCCTCAGGCAATCATTCTTTCTTCAAAAAAATGAAATTTTAAACTCCTATTTTATAAAAGATATTTGTAGAAATGTAACAATGTCACTCTCAAGTATTGTCATTTTCTCTTAACTAACTAGTGGCAACTTGGATGAAATTACTTGACCCTTTATCGAGTTCTACTAATGTGTTCTAAAAAAGAAATTAAACCACCTTGTGGCTTGCCCTATGGCAGCTTTCCATGCACATTTAATTCTAGAAAAGATGCATTAAGTAGTTCTGTGTAGAACTAATTCACATACAGAGCCCAGTGTGCTGGTAATCTGTCTGCATAATACTGTACTATTCAAGGGTCTTACAAAACATGCTAGCGAACTAAATGAAACATACAACTTTTCTGATGAAGCTGAATGAACAAGTGGCAATACCTCAATAGCTATCTATAAAGTTAGTAGCTCTAGATTATGAAACGTTAATTGAAATGGAATTTAGTATGTTGACATTCTAGTTACAATGAGAAAGCACTGGAAACATAATGTTTTGTGCCACATATAGGAATGCAGCAATGAACAAAAATCCAGCAAGAGTTAATAAAAAGACATGGTTTCTCATGCAACAAGTTATTTACCCAGTTGAGATTTGTTTTTTTTTAAAAACCAACCTCCAACTAATAAACTGCTTCCCAGACCGTTCTGGAGTTCCTGTACTGAAAACTTCCTACTGCAAGAGTTTATTCTGCAAATCAAAAATGGTAAAATCATCATGGAGACTAATGCAAAGGCCCAATCCTGCATTTCTTGCTCACTGAAAAATTCCAGTGACTTTGTGGAAGTTTGAGGAACACAAGGAATGCAGGATGAGGCCCAAAGGCTAACCATTGCACTTAAACTTTCTTACACCGGGATTCATCCTTTTCATTTGTACTTGTTGTAACAAAGAGGGCCCCATTCAAAGTCCAGTATTCACCAACTAAAATTTATCGCACAAGAATCTGAGGTGCTGCATTTATGTCCTGTACTTATAACAAGAAATAACTGTGATCTCTGATTCTCTGCAGGCTAGATTGCTGATGGATTTGTACCAGAGCACAGGAGGGTGGTGAGAGCACAAAAAGAGCCTCTTCATAGGGGTCAACCAAAATGTGGCCAGATAGCACAACTAATGCACCTCCCAAAAGGGGTATGTTGAAGGCAATGATATGGATGATTTCACCCACTCCATACAGGCCAGCACATCTTATAAACTGTCCCCAGGGTTGCAGAGTTTGACGCATGCACACCCCTGGAAAAATACTAGCCATATCAGCCAGAATTACTGCCACCACAGAACGACCTCTTCACCCCCTCCAGCACAGGCTGTTTTTAAGACGACAATCTAGCCATGTGTGTTAATGGAGACAACCATAGGTACAATTAAGCTTGTCAAAAGCCCAGATTTAATACCAATAATCCAGGTCCTGTTTAAAAAAAAAAACAACACAGAGAATCATGACCTTTGTGGGGTAAAAAACAGTATATTCTAGACAGGACCTGGGCTGCTTCACTTACTAATATAAACCTGTTTGGAACTTTGAAACATTATTGAATCATTCAGGATTTTCTCTTTTAAGAAAACAGCGGAGGAGTTTCTTATCCAGTACTAGCAACCAGACATTACTGTGTCATCATACTGTCTCACAGCAGCACTCTTATAAATCTATGTGGTAACAAAGATACTGCAATACAAATACATCTACAAGATATGTGCCTAGTGAAAATAAAGATTATTTGAAGTATTAAGACGGCTAAGGTAGATTTGTAATATGCAGTTACGGCATGTAAATAGCTTTATAAACTCATAGGTCATGATAAACAGAAAAGGAACAGCTTTTTGTTTGCCATGCACTATATTTCATTTGCACACTAACTAAAATAATTAAGGTGATAAGAGTTTATCTTTTAGGAAATAAATGTAAAATGCTTTCCATAGCACCAGTGCTACACGTGCCCACACCTTGACACTGCATGTTGGCAGGCAAATAAAAGCACATGTTAGGAGGAAGAATGTGGAAAATGTTTGGAGTAATTTTTGTATGAAGTTAAATTCTTCTCAACCTGACCTAAAATTCCTTAAAAGGGAGGGAGCCATCCCTCAATATAGATGCTTAAAAAATGCCACAATTCTAGGGAAAGCCCTCACTCCTTACTCCACCCCCTAAATCATGCCACATCTTCTGAGTTCATCACAGTATTGGATAGGAAAGGTAAAATGGTTAAAATACATTAATCAATGTCCATCTCAAAGTAGTCCTCAACCAATCACAAGTTCAGATCAATGAGTAATCATTATAGAGGAGGGAAAGATGTTAGAGGTGACTACAGAAAGATAAAAGAATAACAAACCATCTAATGATGGATCATATCATTTTTGTTGTCTTTAAAAAAAAATTTACCTCACTTGGTTATTTAACTCTTTTGCAAGTTACACATTCCATTGAGAAAACATTTATTATAATTGAAATACACTTAATTGAGACAGTAATTGAGACTCAGTAACGGTCATAAAGGACAGTAAATTAAAAAGAAAAAAAGGATTTTTTCCTCAGTATCAAAGTTTAGAATAATTACTGCTGCTGTAACATGGGTCATTGAGTAATAAAAACCACCTTGTGTTTCTGCAACAATTATACATTTTTCAGATACTCTTTTTTTAAGAAAGAGCTATATTATTTTTAAACAACTTTTCTTAAACTGTCAGTGATGTTAAGATGTTTGCACTGATGCTCTACATGTAACTCTGATTTGTGTTGCTTTAATCGGTCAAGAAATCCTTCAAAATAACTTCATTTGATATTTTACTCCCCGATTAATAGTTTGGAGTCACTGATTTGTAGCTGAAGTTCTACAGAATGCAAAATTAAAATAAAAGCCTTTTGTAAAAATGTTCTGTATTTGTTCAATTATTGTCTAAAACTGAAACAAATATAAAAACTTCAATAAATATATTTTCTTCCAAGAAATGACATACTGTGGATTTTTTGTTTATTGTTGGGTTTGATGTTTTTGCCTCTAAGGAGGTCAGCAATATGGAAACATAAAGGCCAATTTAATTTGTGCATCTGTGGCTGCCAAGTATTTTAATTCAGACAGCTGTGACTGAAGAGTTAATATTTTACTTGTCAAAATCCAAAAGAAGGCCAGTGAATCACTCTAATTCTCATTAAGAGGCTTTCCCCCAGTAGCACCCTAATTCAAAATAATGAAAGTAGAGACTGAGTGCGATTCTAATACCAGTTGAGACCTATCTTTTAATATTTCTCTAGTGATGGATTAGGGATTGGGGAAATTCATCTCAGATCATAGAGCCTAATTTAATAAGGGATCATTCCAAGAGTATTGCATTTTATAATAATGTCATTTAATGTGTCGTCTTCCATTTTTACTGTCCCATATGTATGCTTACATGATGGTGCCATTGGGATAAACTTTTAAAGAAGCAGTATCATTTTTGGTTTTAGGTCCTCCTTAACTAGGAAGTTTATCAATGATATCATCTATTAGCATCCTTATTATTACTGCAGAGTGGTTTAAAATTAAACTGTAAGAGAATGTTAAAATAAACAATCAGCTTTTCACGTAAGCTAAAACATTTTGTGGGGGTGGAAAATGTTTAAAAGTAGGTTTAAATCAAATTTCATTGTCTGATACAATAGTGCCATAATTTGAAAAATGTGATAACCTAGTTGTTTAAAATACAGGATAATAAAATCATTTTAAAATACAAGGCCATTTTTCTCCTGTAACAGTATCCACACAGTTTTAGATTGTTTGGTAAGCTGTTGCAACTCTTTAGGCAACACTAATTGTTCATGTTTTCTAACTTTTTTATTATTTCTTAAAAAATATTTCCCATAAAGTACAATCATTTGCCATCCTGTGAGGGCAGAATATTATTAGCAACCCTGCATAATGTATAGTATTTAATTTTACTATTGTGTATTAATATTTTACTATAGTTAATCAGTTATGCTATTTTTAATTCTTGGCATTACATTGAACATGAAATTCTTGGTGATTACTACAACAATACTTAAACTAGTCAGGGTCAGGAAATCATAACCACATAAATGTCAATACATTATTATTGGCTATAACTCCCACAGCTGTAGCATGAGCTTTGCTTAATCACAATTATATTTTATAACACCTTTAGGAATACTGTAGTTATAACATGAATTTTTGTTCTAAATACATTCACATGATTAGGTCTTTATTTTCAGATAACAACTTAACAGCTTCACTGTGAGGTTTGACAGCATTAGATCAAATATACAAAGCCTAGCTTGGCTACAGCTGAGTTACAACCTAGGAGGTGTAAGATTGATGTAAACAAAGATCAGAATAAGTAATCTGAACAGGGACACAAATATAAAAAGAGGTTTTTCATATTTTTCTCCTTTCTTGTGTATTTTCACATTCTTGTTTTCTTTAGAGTATTATATGTTTGAGCTATATTTCTTGCATTTTAAGTACAGTATATCTTTCTTTTCTGATACATTTCAGTTTATTATTCTTGTCTAACATATTCCTTTCTCAATATTTCTTTTCATTTTCTTCTTTCATCTTCTGCACTTTAGTCCTTGTTTGTCTGCCTCACTGTTTTTATTCATTTTCATTTTCTTTACTTTGTCTTCTAAAATTAGAGGTTTTTTCCGACTATTTTATTTTTAATTTTGGAGCCTTGTTTGGTTTGGATTAAAAATGCTTTCTTTAGATGTTTGAATTCCATTTCATTTAGTTTTATAGTATAGATTTCCCCTCCCTATTTTCTCATCTATTAGTGTATTGTTTGTTACACTTGTTTCTTTTTATTAAAAATCAAAAGTTATCCTTTCAGTAGGAATAATGTTACACATGTACATGTCTGGCATCTGGAACCTCTTTAGGGAGTCTTTCAGCTTGCCAAAAGAAAATTATATTCAAAACCATGTTGATAAATCAGAGAAGAACCTCAGAGTGTTATATCTAAAATAATTAGATTGACTGTTTTGTGTCAGAAAATTAGAAAAAAAACTAAAACAAATTGCAAAAAGAAATAAAAAACATTTAAAAAGCTGATTTTTAAAGAATGTAGACCACTCTGACTCACCTTTTTCCAGTTCCACCACTTGTTTTTACCATAGCAGCCTCATTACATATAGGTTAAAAAACAACTGACAATAAATGTGGGCAGTTAAAATGAGTGGATGTAGGGTCACATGTACTTTTCACATTTTCCCGGTTATAACATAATTGATCATTGTTGTGGTAACTTTTTTTTTTAACATAATCATAGAATCAGTAGAAGGCAAATAATATTATGTGCAGGTCGTAACCTTATAAGCCTCTAAGCCACTACTGTGAAATGGATCTCCTAGCTGAAATAACTATAAAAATCTTCAACATCACCAAGACAAGGACTCTTGGAGGGTATATCAGCAAAAATTGTATTAAAAACACCATGAAAGGAGGCAGCATTTTCAAATGTTTAGTAAAGGAGACTGGAAGTCAAAATTCTGTTCTGCGCTCTGGCTGGCACTGACTCGCTCTGCGATCTTGAGCAATTCACTTAGGCCCTGTCACATTAGTTTTTAAACCATGATTTTACAGAGACCGTGTCACCCGAACCAGTTACAAGTTACACAGATCAGTTCTGTGTCCACATATCCTGCTACCATAGCCATGTTCACACATCCACACCTACATGCTTCCTACTAGTGTTCGTATCAATGCATTCAACACATGCACCTGCACTTCCACCAAATACTGTGGCGACACACCATAAGAACCAGGCTACCAGGCACCACCTGTGGCAACTTTGTCTTTCTTGGACCCCAAGGGGGAATGGAGGAGGGGCAAAGTTTCTACAGAAGAACTAATACAGCCCTAGGGTTATTTACCTCTGTGGGACAAGGAGATAACTGTGTTCATCTATCCTCACCCCATCCCACCAACTATTCACCCATCCCACCAATTCTCTGCCTCCTCTTCCTGCGCAGGCCTGGACCCATGGAAATGTGTCTGCAAGGGGCTACTCAAGTGCTTAAATTATGCATATGCATAAGTGCATTGCTGGATCATGATCATAATTCTTAACACATAATTTATTCAATGCATCTCACTTCTTTCAGTCTGTCAATTATCCGCAAACAGAACATGATTTTCTCTAGTTTATTTGTTACTTAAAATTATCCACCAAATAATTGTTGGCCAATAAATTGTTCATAAGTAGCTCTTTGTAAGATTCAATATTTGAGATCCAAGTTATTTGTATTGTACATTTAGGTCATACAGTATGTTTCTTTCCTTGATTGGACAGATATAAACCACCCTTAAAAGCTGGTTCCAAGAGCAAAAACTCCTGATTAGAAATACAAAATTGGCTTTCTGCAAATCAAATGTGCTGTTTTAGTGAATAAATACACTGGCTAGAACATTCACAGACAGCAAACATAAAAGGAACACAAATCCAGCTGAAGTACATTTAAAAAAAAAAAAATCAGCTGACTATTAAACAGAAAATTCTGTGGAATTTGCTCCGCTCTCACTGTAGTAGATCACCACATATCTTCTAAAATCACCTATTGCACAAGAGCACTCCTTTAATACATTCATTTTCCTAAGACCCATCTGTTATGTTCTAGTAATAAATTCTACACAAGAGAATTTTTTAGTAAAAATGATCATAGAACCCCTGAAAATAGTATTTTATATTTTATACAAACTTTATTATAAAAGAATAAAAGCTTTAACAATCGTAACTTTAGTCAAGTATTCACAAAGTATAAGTAGTGGGAAGTGGCTAAAGAACAAGGGGTAACAAATTTAATTTGAGTTACAAATATAGCCTAATCCTACATTTCTTGCACATGCAAAACTCCAAATGAAGTCAGCTATAAGCATTCAAGGACTGCAGAATCAGACCATAAATTTATTTAAAGGCATGATCATACCTTCATAAAAGTCAATGGAAACTTTGCCCTAGGAGTTTAGTGGGTGCATGTTTAGGCCGTTTATTACACATGAAGGATTTCTGATTTTCTCCCTAGAACTAGGTATGGTACTAAGGGCCAGTTTCTGATTTCTGAAATAAGGTGCCTGTTGACACGTTTAATTTATTATAAGAAATTGATGATAGAGTCAGATATTTCTTTAATGCAATCCTGTGAGGAATCAAACAACAGGAGATAGGTTTTTTTGCTCACAGTTCCAAGCCTTTTTCAACCAGCACTCTGCCCAAAAGGCTTCTCTCTAGGCTATGCTCCCAGTGCTTGTTCTGGCCATCTCCTTATCTTTCCACTGCATCTCTCTGCTTCTCTGATGTTTTTTACTGCTTCTCCCACAGATGCAGAGACACAACTGCAATCAAATCAATCCCTTGCCTTTGCGTCTATTATCAGACCACAAAGGAACCTCTCCACCCACATACTAAAATTCCTGACCAGCCTCTTTGCTTTAGATGGTGGTTCCTATTGTTTCTGCTGCCTAGTTCCATGAAGGAGTTTGTTTCTTACATTTTTCGTGAACGAAGAGCAGGCATTACACCCACCAGCATCAATGAATATCACTCAACCCCCAGCATAACAGGATTATCCAATGTACATATATGTTCCTGCTGAAAGATGAATCTTCTTAAGATATATGGTTTGACAAAGACAATTTAATTCCTTTTCTTCAAGTCTTTTGGGTTTCTTATTTTTATGATGTTATACAGACCAACTAGTATCATTCGGCGCCTATATCTTGTTTATACCAAAGTGCTGGTCTGTGGCAAATGACTATAGTCGCCTCTAAATATCATGAAATACATGCCATCATGGCTATGTGTTTCACATGTTTATGTATTTTTCATTTTTATGGACTCAAACTCCTACCTGCTTTATCCCTGTGCAACAACACTTTTCTCCAATAATAACCCTCCCTAATGTTTCTGTTGGTCATCCACACAACTACTTACAAGACTGAATAGCTACGTACAAGAAACCCAGATATAGGACTTCATTATGGAATTAATATATTTTGTAAGTGCTAGGAAGTTGCAGTTCACAGCAGGTTCCTTTAAAGCAGATGTTTTTACTGTTGGTATGTCTGATTTGCTCTAATTTTAAGCAGATTCAGTCCTATTAGTACTTGTGATCACTTGAAAATACCTGGTATTATAAGACTGTTGCTTCTCTGCAGTACCAGTGGCTGCTTTTAATTATTTTAAACATTTTTAGTAAGATTGTTTTGAAAGGCAGTACATATTTGATGCCTTGCCTGGTGTCCTAGTGAGATCTCTCTAGTACTGAGTAGGAGACTTGAATTTGACACCTGGTCTTAACTCACCCCATGGGGCTTCAGTAAACACAAACACTCACTGTCTCTAGACTACAGCCCTAGGCTGTGATTTTGTTAGATCTCGTAAACCAAGAGAGATTGGGCCTAGTCAATATTTGGATGGGAGACTTACAAGGAAAAAAGGAATTTGTGAAAGATGCTTTTTGTGCACCAGTCTGCAGCTGTTCCTTTATGTCTTTCAGAACCCTCTCTTTCAGTTCTGGTTGCATTTCTCCCCAACGTCCTCTGGAGGGGAAAGAGTTCTCTACTTCCTCTACTGATGAGAAAAAGTGCTGCCATAAAGTTTCATATGCATAGGTTACCCAAAATTCCCACAATCTACTATACATGAACTTGGATTTTGAGAGCTCCTAGAGAGGCTCAGTGAAGTGAAAGACCTCCTTTGCAAGCAGTCAGGAGCAGGGGTGCTGGAACAGTTTTTACAGTGGGGGTGCTGTCAGCCATTTAACCAAACTGTAAACCCTGTATATAATGGAAACCACTCCAAGTCAGGGGGTGCTGCAGCACCCCTAGTTCCAGCACCTCTGCTCAAGGATTTTAAGTACTCTTGGCTCCCCTCCCTCAGGACTTTGCAATAAGAGATGGAAGACTAAGGATTTTGTGGCAGGGGCAATCAGAGGACTTCAAAGTAAAAG
The DNA here is from genome assembly GCF_965140285.1 of Lepidochelys kempii. Taxonomy (NCBI): domain Eukaryota; kingdom Metazoa; phylum Chordata; order Testudines; family Cheloniidae; genus Lepidochelys; species Lepidochelys kempii. The sequence goes on along the minus strand of NC_136388.1, from coordinate 23,776,600 downwards.
ACAATTCAGAGGTGAGAGCAGAGCTATGAGGCCCTACACACCAGCACCTTAAAGCTGAATCACTAAACGGGGTTAGGTGGTGGCACTTCCAGGCAAGTAGCTCCCTTGGGACTGAAAACAGACCTGCAAAGAGACATTTGGGCTGCTGCTACTCAGCTATCCAAACCATGACTGGGGTTTGGTGGATGAGTGAAATGGTGAGGCCAATGGACATGGCTGTAGGACATTCTCACTGGTGGGAGGGAAGGGAGTTAGATGGACTGCTGCCAAAAAAAACCATCACAGAAAGGGGGGATATTTTACTCTTTGTTTGCATATATATTCTATTAAGTCTTTTTCCAAGTTCATGACTGTGTTTCCTTTCTCCTAATACACAAAGTCTTGGAATGCTTGTGAGTGAGGAAGTTCTTTCTCAGAAGGCCATGCAGGGAGGGTGCATTTAGTTTTCCTGGGTTTGGGAGCTCAAACTGCTTTAGGTAGGGACTCTAGATGTATTGAGCCTGGCCCCTGTGGCTGCTATTAACCCAGCAGAATGGTTACACATGTCAAAACATTTTTTTGACTTGTTATAAAAAATGTGTAAGAAACTTAATTCAACAGCTAGAATCTTAATTGCATGCAAATAGGAAACTCAGCCTGATGGAGTCACTGGTACCATGAGCAAGGGACGGGAAGATATGAGAGATTTACCCACTTGTGATTATTTTGCCCACCTTCAGGTAAGTCTCTCACATCTTCCCAGGAAGATTATCTTGGGAGCAGCAATACCCAGCAGTTGTGGGGGAGCCAGAGAAATTTGCTGCCATACAGAAGCCATAGGAACAGCCTAAGAAGCAGGAGAGCAAACCACCACACACCCTCCCTCAAGATCTCTACTCGATGGACAAAGCACCTACTCTCAACATAGCCATTCTTCCTTGCCTGGGATGAAAGAGGAAATTCCCTCCTCTGAGATGTAGTGGGGGGGGAGTAGAACAGTGCTGATGAGAATCACTAAGCCTGTTTAGCTTAGCTCAAAGCAATTCGTTAGTCTAAGGTTCCACAAGTACTCTTTTCTTTTTTCCGAAGAGGGAAGAGAAGTAGCTTGGCAAGGCAGGGAAGGCAAGCTAAGAAAAGCTAATAGCTCTGCCAGGGATGGAAGAAAACAGGAGAGCAAGAGCTCAGTCCTTAGTGAACTAGCTTCAGTACACGCTAGCCACTATGCTGATCTCCTCAGCAGCACTCTGTTGCTCCCTCTCACAGCTAACTTAGGTTCTCCCTCAGAAGCCAGGTTTTTTCCTCCGTCTCCCACATCAGCTATCTTTGGGAAGAGATGGGTGCTTCTGCTGTAGATGGCTATTAGTGCTGCTTCAAGCAGCGGCATGTGTTCTGCTTCTGCCTTCCCACTTTCTGGGCATTTGCAAGTAAGGGCAAGACTCTTCTCCCTAGAAATAGAAAGAAAAGGAGAAAGTTACACAAGACAACCAGGGCAATTTTTAAAAAAGTCTTTCACTTATTCTATTTTTTTAAGAGAAGGCCTAAAACACTATTTTTCACAGCAATCAGACCAATGCCCTCTTGTATGTCAGAACTGACAGAGGGCCTTTCACTACACATAATGTGACCTATTGCTCAAATGGTAAAACAATGTGTGGAAAGTGACTATTTTCCCAGGCACTATGTGCACCATCAAAGATTACTGCATGACCCTGTTGCTCTAGTAAGGTTATCAGTAAACTGAATTTGTGCTGCTACTCTGAAAACATCATATTTTCATATAACTTCTTTAGATGCATGTTTGCATACAAATCTCATTATTTCAAGTGTTTGTTTTTTTAACTGTTAGGTCAGGAAAGCTGAGGCTCACGTGATTTTACTTTGCCTTAATAAAAATGGCTGATATCTCCCATTGTTCTCAATGAGACCAAAGCCACAGGCTGATTTTAGGATTGCCAACCCTCCAGGATTGTCCTGGAGTCTCCAAGATTGAGACTACATCCAACCAAAACTGACAGCCCTAGCTGCTCTCCGATCAGGTGGCTTGTTTCCCTACAGCATTCTAGATGGAAGTGAAACTATCTCTAGTAGAGATGGCCACATGTGTAACTTCACATGTGGCCTGGGCATGAGACTTTGATGAGACATAAGAATGCTTGAGGTGTGGGGGGTGAATTACAGAGAGAGAATGCGTGGAGCAGGGAGACAAGGAAGATGACCGTGGGGAGAATGTAACAGAGTGGCAGGCAGGATAAATGCAGAGGAGCAAGAAACTGTGGTAGAGCAGAAAGGGAGGTTGGTGCAATTATTGAACAGGAGAGGGTCAGAGACTGGAATGAAGGCTGGGGACTGAGATGCAGAAAGGTAGGTTTGAGGAAGACAACATTAGAAGATGGGGATCAATAGGGACCAAATAACACCCAGGAGATTAGAAAGTGTGTGTGATGGGGTCAGGACTCACCACCACAGTACCTCCTTCTATTTGGTCCAGGAGGTAGCTCTTAATTGTCCTGGAGAGCTCTGCCGGCAGTGTCCCATCCATCTCTTGTCCGCCGTTGGCATCCAGACCCACAATGCTCCTTGCTTGACAGTGTCCTTCTTCAGGACACTGCCCTCCAGCCGTGCCCCCCCGTCCACATTTGCCCTCTTCCAGGGGTGTTAACAGCAATGGCCACCTGCAACCTCACAGTCTAGCCCCTCAGCTCAAGGGCTGGTTGCAGTCTGCTCTGGCCACCTCTCCACACCCAAGTACTGTATAAGGGGAAATGGGGGGGACCCAGGCCTGCCCATTAGTCTGGGTCCCAACTCAGGGACCCTCTAGTGGCAGCCTCCCTGCCCTCTTGTCCAACTGTCCCTGGGCCACTTCCCCTCTGGCCCCTTGCACCCTCTAGGCCCCTTCCAATCAGGGCCTGCAGTCTGGAAGGTATTGGGCCGGAACTCTACTATGCTCCCCGGAAGCCTGCCCAGCACTGCTCTGTCCAAGGTGCTGGTCTCCTACTCCCAAGATAAACTTTCCCCCATGAAGGTCTGGGACAGACAGCCTGCTCCCTTCCTGGGCAGCCTTTATATAGGGCCTAGCCTAGCCCTGATTGGCTGGCTGTAATACTGGCCCTGATTGGCCCCCAGTAGGCCTTTTCCTGGTTGGCTGCCCTTCTATGCAGCCATTCTGGCCTACTCTAGTCCTACCTCGCATAGAGGTGGGGTAACTGCCCCACCACAGAGGGTGAGAGGAATCCCCCTTTGAGGAGCTAGGTTAGGAAGACCTATATTTTTTGTGTTTCAGTTTCCAAACTGACATGACCACACACAAACTGGAGAATATGGGAGAAAATGGGAATATCTTCCTAAAGGCTAAATTAGACCCATGTTTGTTTGTTTTTATTTATTTAAAACTCAGAATTTCTGAGCCAGTCTCATGGCTTCTGAACTCCCTAAAAGTTGCTGTGAGCTTACTGGCCATCAATACGGGCATAGTGAGAGCTCATAAACTTGAAGGATGTTAAATATGGCTGAAGTGTATTGTATAGACGTCACCCATTGTTGAGTTGCACTGAATTTTGAGAAGATAACCAGCATGCTGAGAATAAATTAATTTCTTCTTCTCTTAAAATAGAGCGATATTTAATTGAAGCAGGGGAGATAGCACTGAAGCCAACAGGAGTCTGAAATATGTGAGGAATGCAATATCAGGACTTGTAAAATGAATATCAGGAGGGCAATAATACAGAATAGAAAGAATCTCAGGTTGGATACTAGTATTACAAAAGGGATTATGGGGTGCTAAAGCAAGAAAAAAATCAATTTAGATTAGGTATTAATATCCCTTTTCAGAAAAGTACTTCAGTGGTGACTTAAAGTTAAGTATGTGCCCAAATTTCTTTCCCAAATAAAGGGGCTTTCCTGATCTACAATAGTCTGTGGAAGAGCTTCTCAAATGAAGTAATTAAGGTACAACTCTTGGCATCCAAGGCAAGAGGAAGAAGTAGTGTAGAATCCATATTTGATTCAGGGCAATTGCAATAGACTATTTAGATCTCTTCCAACCCTAAATAACCTATGACTCCTTTAAAGTGTTTTAAATTATTTTTTATTTAAATTAGGGCTCTCCTAACTGCTAAAACATGCAAATGTGTCATAATTATAAATTTCCATGGTTAAATACAAAGCTCTGCCTCATACACCAGTTATTTTCCTTTGTATATCCCAGCAGCTGGCTTGAATCTACAGATATGCAGATCCTTCAATTTTTTTTGAAATAACACAAGCAAATTCCATCATCTTAGAAATTTACAGTGAAGCCACAAATATTTTTAAAGTATGTTGATACACCAGCTGTTTTTGTGAGTAGGAACAGGGTCTTAATACATAACTAACGTTTAATAACTAATGTTACTAACCTGATCGTGTCAAACTTTATTTTTCTCTAAAACAAGCAGCACACTCATAGGCTAACTCAGATAACTGACAGGTTTCAGAGTAACAGCCGTGTTAGTCTGTATTCGCAAAAAGAAAAGGAGTACTTGTGGCACCGTAGAGACTAACCAATTTATCTGAGCATAAGCTTTCGTGAGCTACAGCTCACTTCATCGGATGCATCCGATGAAGTGAGCTGTAGCTCACGAAAGCTTATGCTCAGATAAATTGGTTAGTCTCTACGGTGCCACAAGTACTCCTTTTCTTTTTCAGATAATTGAAATATTTTAAATATATAACTTTTTACATGCAAACAATGTAAAATTTTTATATATTTTATATAATTTTTTATATATTTTAAATATATAACTATATCCATGCAAACAAATCCTAACGATTGTAATTATTCATAACCCTGCTTGACCTCGGACTTAAAACCATATCTTGCCTCATAACTAATGATTTGAAGCATAAACATTCCTTTTATAATGCACATTTTGAAAACCTTAATTCATCTATCTGTAGAAAAAACCTTCAAAATGTAGTCTGTACATTCTCTTTCAACTGTTCAACCAAGAAGTCAAAATGCACACCACGAAACACACACACATAACAGCTTTTCCTTCAGAGAAAAGTCAAAATCATTTCCCCAGTAAATATAAGTACTTCATTGCAAGTAGTGAACACATTTAGAAATAAAATTAAACTAATTCTATCTGACAACAAAATCGTTTATCAATTACAAATGTTTATCTTTCTTGTAAAGGTATTGCCATACATGAATTACTTTTGAAATACATATAACAATGCTTTTTTTAGCTGGAGAAATGTTGTAAGGGAGTCCTATAATTAAACTAGTTAGGTATGTAAACATTTACATCTGCTATATGTTGTAAAAGTGTGCATCAGAGTCATGAAACGAGAATAAATAACGTTTAGAGCCAGCTCCTCAGTTGGTGTAATTAGTATCATTCTACTGAAGTCAAAAGAACTTTGCCAGTTTACACCAGCTGTGTAGCTGGCCCTTACAAAGCAGTCCAAACAACCAGGCAATCATTTCTATAAGCACTTTGCTGAATCATTAAAAATTGCAGTAATACAAGAAGCATCCAAGCTCTAGGTGCAGATATTTAAACAGTAGGTAAAAATGTACAAAGACTAAAAAGTTAGCATTCCTTGCCACACTAAGAGCAAAAAAAACAATATGCTATTTTTAATGGCAGATCAAGTAGTTGTTATAATAGCTAGAAAAATAATGTTTGAAAAGCAGTTACTGTATATTTACATTGATTTTTTTTAATACATTATGGGTTCAGTCCTACAGCCCTTTCAATAAAAACTTCCATTGGAGTCAATGAAGTCAATTGAAGTAAATGTGAATTTTGCCTGAGTGAGGACTGCAGTGGCCCACTACATGTGGTTTCCATTGGCCTGTATTTAACCTTTTAGGATTTTTTTTAGGATACTTTATTTACATTTTCTTAAAATGGAAAATGTTTATCTTCTTACTGAAGTTTACCACATGTCAAAACACTTCAAAATCTAAATATTTCATAAAAGAAAATCTGCGTAATAATAATGCATATAACTTTAGCTAAAGGAAAATTAAGTATGGCATCAGAAAATTGTTCTAGGTATCCACCGCTATTTTATAATGGGCCACAGACAGTGTCTTAATTTTCAGCATACCACGGTATCATATGAGCGCTGCCAGATTTCCATTGTTTAGATTGTTACTTCAGTGACAAGCTGAGGTTTTGTAAGAATATTCATATTTATTAAGCAGGGACAGCCTGCAGTGCCATGCAGATCACAAATACTAAGAAACACACTGCCCAGATGAGTTTACAGTTTAAGGGGCAAATCTCACCCCTTCATTGACAGCCATGATGGTGCAGCCTAGGAATAGATTCAGTGTAATTCCCTTGTACAGAGATTAGGAGCAGGATTTGGAGGATTACCCATAGGAGATATGCATGCCCTGTATGATACAGAGGCACAGTGAGGTGCGTGGGTGAGATTTGCTGCTACAGTGTTCATTCTCATAGGGACTGGGAAATATTTGGACTATGGCATACTACTTCAGTCACTGGACTGAATTGGACTCCATAAAATGAAGATCATTCTGCCTCTTTTCTGTCTGTAACTGAAATTCAGTAGCTTTCTGGTTACATGGACACACCTTGTTTTTTAAACCACTCCTTCTGTAGTGACCTGCTCAGCTGCTGAGGTGGCTCTACCACTTGGATCTTGTGTCTGCTGCTTCTGGTGGCCTCTTTATCAGGGATTGGGTGGACGTGTTTTTCTTCAGTCAGCATAGGAACACTATCAGTGGCACAAACTAGTAGGCTGGCGTTGCTGAGACTTGGGACAGGCTACAGTGGCTGCATAACATTAGAACAGAGAAGAGTCTTCAGTGCCTTTGTAGTGAGATAGCCCTGATGCTACACACCACTGGACCATGAAGAAGAAAGCTCTCCGCACTGTAGAGCATAGAGTGGCAGTCAACCTGTGTCCTGTGGAACCATGGATAGTTTCCAGTCATCTGGGCAGTACTGTGGGAGCTGTTATGCAGATTTGCAGGGCAGTATTTAGCATGTTGCAGGAGCATGTATTCAAGGTAGTCCATGTGCCAGAGATCTCTGTGGGATTAAAACGTGGGTTTCTCAAAAAGCAGGAGTCATTGATAGAACCCATGTACCTATGCTGTGCCCCACACTCAATAAGTCCAGGACTACATTAACACCATGGCATATTACCCAATGGATTGTGATGAAAGATTCATGAATGTGCACACAGAGGTGGCCAGGCAAAGAGCATGATGTTAGAATTTTCAAAAACTGGACTTTTCAAATGTAGATTTAGAGGAACTCTGTTCCTACCAATCAACATTGATACTGATGATGATTCTGTCTCCACTTTGATTTCTAGGTAACTTCTATATTCACTTTTGCCATAGCCTATAAAACCTTTCCTTGGCTGCATAAACCCAGAAAGATGCAAATTCTGTTGTACATTCAGGAGGTGCAGTAGGATGATAGTGAAGTGTACATTCAGGAGCCTGGAAGCAAAATGTCTGACTGTTATGTGCCCAATGTAGCAATTGTTATAGCTTACTGCTGCATTTATCAGAACATGTGAAATCAAAGGTGAAGTTTTAAAAGAACAGTGGCGTACCAAGGCAGCTGTATTGGCATCAGCCTATGAATGCCCAGAATGGCAAATGTTTGCACCTGTACTTAGTAACAGAGCCTGAAATACCATGCAGTGCACATTATAAATTATTCATAGACACACCTTCAGATTGATGGTATGGAGCAGTGATGTGAATATTAACTTGTATTTCGTAGTGTGTCACCTTACACTGTGATGCTATTGGATTTTCTTAATGTATCAAAAATCTGTGTTAGCAGCCTCTTCCTTTATTTGGTGAGGATACTTATGGAGGAGTGGATTATTCTGTTATTGTGCTTCACAGGTGGAGATCTTAGGGATGCATAAGCTTTTGTGCTGGCTCTCTGTTTGGGTGAAATTCGCCCATGGTAAGGGAGAGAATTGACATCAGACAGGTATGTAAGGAACAGTATCACTGATGTTCAAAGACCATATAGTCTTTGTTATCAAAAATAAACTTTATTACACACTAACAAGCTTCCAGGTCAGCGGCAATATTTAAAAAAGTAACGTACAAAAGCACGGCAATATATAAATACATTCTTACAAGTGCATGAAGCCAATCTGATCTGGATAGAGTACACATTTTCTTTTCATGATCTTTCAAAGAAGAGTGATGTGCCCAGGAAAAAGTTGTGAAACAGTGGGAAAGTAGAGCACAGCCAAAGTACTATCTTAATTGAGGCCATACTATGAGGTAGATTATGCAGGACCATTTGTTGGATCAAAATGGCAGTCAGTTTTACTTTTGTATTTTTAGTCCCTCTTCTCTGAAAGAAAAGGCTAAAACACTCATAAGAGACTGAATGCAAAACACTGTTGCAAGCACTGGGAAACTATGACCTCCCAAACACAGAAAAAGCAATATTTACACTGAGCACATGTATATGTAAAGAATGGATGAAGTTATGCCCATAAAAATATTGCAGGAATGGATGAAAACCCTACAACCTCAAGTTATGGCCATCTCTGAGTTATGAGTCTTTGCTTCCTGAAGGTTAAAGCCCTGTCAGAATATACATTGGTTACAATCAGTTAGGATAAGGTAGAGCCCATGTTTTAGTGCCTTTCAAGGAGATCTGCAAATAAAAAACATCAAGCTTATTCTTTTTGCTTTTCTTTTATATTTTTTTTCTTTTTAATTAAGAAGGCCTTAAAGATTTTTCCTCCAAAAAATTGTAAAGTGAAGTGGTTGGTGGTGGGAGGTTCTGCTTGTGTTTCTAATTAGAAATTTAGCTTTGGTCTAGCCAGGGAGACTCAGTAATGACTACAGAATTAGTGAAATCACGATATCACAACAGTCAAGAGACTAAAAGCCAAGCAACAGAGAGCGGAAAAGATTTTTAGTATGACAGCTTAAAATTCTTTGATTTTTCTTTGTTCATACCTATTTAATTTCATTGCATAAAGAACATTTGGAGAGAGGATTTCACTTTCATTTAAGGTCTGAGCAGTCACAAGAAGCTCAGCAGATCCTCCAGCAAAACCATGGAAGACCAGTCCATCACAGATACCAAGGCCAGAAGAGACTACTTTGATCATATAGGCTGACCTCCTGTATAACTCAAGCCATAGAACGTCCCTGAAATAATTCCTGATATAACTAGAGCATATCTTTACTCCCACCCCCAAATCCAGTTTTGATTTTTAAATTGTCAGTGATGGAGAATCAACCACAACTGTTGGTAAATTGTTCCAATGATTCATTACCCTCACTGTTAAAAATTTACACCTCATTTCCAGTCTGCATTTGTCTGGCTTCAACTTCCAACCATTGGATCTTGTTATGCCTTTGTCTGCTAGATTGAAGGTCCCATTATCAAATATTTGGTCCCCACATAGTTACTTAAAGACTGTGACCAAGTCACCCCTTTAATCTTCACTTTGTTAAAATAAATAGATTTTGCTCCTTGAGTCTATCATTATAAGGCATGTTTTCTAATCCGTTAATCATTCTTATGGCTCTTCTCTGAGGCCTCTTCAATTTATCAACTTCTTTCTTGAATTGTAAACAACAGAACTTGACACAGTATTCCAGCAGCGGTCGCACCAGTGCCAAATACAGAGATAAAATAACCTCTCTACTCCTACTGGAGATTGCCCTGTTTATGCATCCAAGGATCGCATTAGCCTTTTTGGCCACAATATTGCACTGGAAGCTCAGGTCCAGCAGATTATCTACGAGCACCACCGTATCTTTTTCAGGGTCGTTGCTTCCTAGGAGAAATCTTGACTTGTCAGGTAAAAACAAGGAGAAATTTTGTTCAGATCCTTTCAGAACTTCTTTGTACATCATAAAGAAGAAAAAAAGGCACACCTCCTTTTTTTGTTTAATAAATATGCAGGTCACCTGTAAGATGTCCACTTTGCACGTGCTGTCATTTAACAGCAGCAGTGGACAGAAGCAGAAATTGAGCACCGAAAGTGGAATGAAATGTGAGTTGCCATAGTTGAACAGATAACACTAACTGCAACAAGATTTAGAGGTATGTGTACTGTTAGACAAAATATTCTTTACCCATTGAATATCCTGTTGCAATTCACTCATATTACTACTGTATTTTTAAGAAAAGCTTATTATTTCAAAGAAACATCAGGGGATGCCAACTATACTACAGTTACTGCTTTTTGGACAGGAATATTTAAATGCTCTCAAATGGTTAATAGTCTTGCCAGGAATAAAGTGCAGTTTAGTGTTAGAGAAATACCATTTTATATAAAATATTTTCCACAATTTTCATGCCATTTTAAAATAAAACTTTGTGGAGTGCAAAACAGTATTTGTTTTTCTGCACTTTTTAATGATCTTTTATTGAAAACAAAACCTAGTAAATGGGAGCAGAGGTAGCAGTGGCGGTTCCTGAAATTATTCAGTAATGTATCAGACATGTCTTTTTTCTTTTTCTTTTTTTATTCCAAATGTTACTAGAAGCTGCTACTTCACTGAATAAGAATCTGCATAATATCATGCTGTGAACATGTGATCAGCTCTTTTGGGAGCAGAAATAGGTGTTTACTCCTTCCGACATGATTTATTTGATCATCTTCTCTAAGTATCATCCTCATGCCAGTTCATCTCCATGTAAATCCTATGCTAAAATTACCTCTACAAAAAACATATACCGTACATATACTGGCTGGCTCATAAAATATCCATAATAAAATTTCATGAGACTTCTGCATTTATATAAGATAAGACAGCACAAGAAATAAAATAGAAACCAGAAGTGTTCTGGCCAACTTTGGGGGCCTATAGAAGTATTATGTATTCCAGTCCAAGCAATCCAGGAATTTGAGTATTCCTGTCCAAAATCATCCCATGTTAAGAATATTTTCTCTTTTGGACTATGCTTAAAAATAAAAAAATGAAAATTCTCTTATATCATCCAATCACCTCCCTTCATTATGGTAAAAGCATATTTTTCATGTTATTATTATGATCATCCTGAAGATAGGCAAGCCAATATCAGAACATAGTGTAAAGATATAAAATTCAGACCAATTATATCAGTCATGGTTTGAGTTATGTATAGCAATAGCCTACAAGAGATTTTAAGAGTATGAACACACAATATTTAGCTGGTCACATTTAAAACAGATCATGTGAAATGTGACACGATTATTTTAAATATGTTTTGAACATTCAAGATGTAAATTTATGGAATCAGAATGACTGGTTTGTAATATTAGCTACTTCTGCACATACTAATTAACCACTTTATTCACTGATCAATTGACACCATAGCTGGCACTATTGATTTTAGAATTAGCTGTATCTTATTTTCATTTGGATAAAGACCCTTTACCTAACATAAAATCTATCATTTTCTGTCAGCTATTACCATATATTTTTCAAATGCTGGACCTACTGTTTTGTATTGTGTTTTATAGAAATGCTTTTTCTTAATTTTAAAATTAAGGATGTATCTATTTAGATAACTTTTTGCACAAGGTTACTATGCAAATTCTCTTGTAACACTCTGACAACCCAAATAGTTTAAAATGTTTTAATGCCCTGCAAAAGGGGACGACCCTTTAATTCTCATAAACTCATTAAGGGGACAGAAGTTGACTTTTCTGTGGCGCTGTTTAGCCTTGTCAAGTGCTTGAAGTTATGTAAAATAAACAAGGTTGAGATCTTATTGCAACTGTTTGCAATTTATGATGTAAATTGATTAGGGAAGCAATCTCATGCCACAGAAGCCAAAAAAGCATTTGGGAGAGTTCCGAGGTCTGAGTATTGCATTATTTGAAAGTAAGTATTTCCATCTGATGGACTAAAGCGAGAGATGTGTTGAGCCCAGATAAGATGTGCACCGTCCTTTCAGTCTGAAGCAGTGGCGTCTCACCAGCAGAGACCTTGCCCTCTCACCCTCCTGCTATAAGAAAGTTTGGCTGCAAAGCTGCATTCGAGAGAGCTGGAAAATGTAGGAGAAATTCTTGCTTAAACTGAGCTAGTTTGGGGGGAATAGTTCAGAGCTGGAAGAGCGGGGGTTTGAGCGACCAGCAAACTCCATGAATATTTGCTACACTTCTTACCCCCGCTCAACGAGAAGCACTTTGAGGTCCATTTCAAGCGAGCTCCGTGCCCGGGGCTCGGCTCTCTCCGGCGCAATTGGCTGCTCCCCTTCGCTAACCCTAACCCTTTCCCTCCGCCCGGGGCTCGGTGTAGGGGCCGAGGCGAGGGGAGAGCGCAGCGCACACCGCCCAGCGGCTCTCTCGCCAGTGCCCCGTGCGCCGCCCCAGCCCCAGCTCTCTGCCTCGCAGCGGACGCCCGATGCCGCCTTTCCCCAGCCCCACAGTGCAGGGCCCGCACAGACGATGTGGGCCAGGCGCAAGCAAACCCTTGCTCTGAAGCCATCCCGACCTCTTCTCCCCCCAGCGCAGGGTCTCCTCGCTGCTGCTTCCTGGGTCTCTCCTCCCGGGCCAGCCTCATTCCCCCTCCCCCCGGTGCCAAGAGCTCTTTGGGACGGGGAGGGGCACTCAGTCTAACTTCCCTGCCCCGCTCACCTCAGCCACCCGCAGGGCTGCGTCCCGCGGGTTGTTTGGGGAGCGGAATAATTCCCTCAGGTCATGCACCCAAAGTAGTGCAGAGCAGACCGGTAACTCCCTGGGCCTACGTGCTGTTTGCAGGGGCTAACTTGGGGAAATAAGGACCGGCGGGAGCCTTGGCATGTGCCCTAGAACCAGGAAGTTGCTAACCGGAGCCACCACGTGTAGGAGGGAGGTGGCCAGGGCGGGGCAGGAGAGAGACAGAGAGAAGCGCAAGGGTGGGGCTGGCTCAAAGAAGGGGGGGTGGGCTAGAAGAAGAGAAGAGGTCAAGGAGGAGCAGGGAGGGGTTGCAGGAGAATCCATAGCCGCCCTCTTCTGCATTAAATTGCAATACAAGAGGCGAAAGTATGGAGAGTGGGCACTTTCTAAGCCACCTAATCACCTGCATCACACACTTAAATTGGGGTTTTCCATCAGCGGCTAACTCGGATCGCTTTACCAACCTGTCCTGCCCCGCGACACACACCCAAATGACCACTATAGCATCCCTTTCCAAGGCTCGAACTTAACCATGTTCTCCCCCAGAACTGCTCCATGTGTAAACCGTGAGACTGGCGCATCATTTGTCTAAAGGCTGGGCAGGTTCTTTGTAACGTAGCTACCTGTTACAGTTGCCAGGTGAACCCAGCAACAGTTCTCAGGTGAACGCAGCGCCCTCATCTTTCGGGAGGGAAAGGCAGGAGCTGCGCAGTCGGGTTTTGTAACGCCCACTGTAGTCTGTTGGATGCATTTGTATTACAAGTTAGGACATCAGACCAAACCGACTACTGAGAGCAATGCAGTCTTGGCGTAGCCCTGTGGGTCCTAGGATATTAGATGATAGGTGCGGTAATAGCTTTTATTGGACCAACTCTGTGGGGGAGAGAGACAATCTTTCCAGAAGAGTTCTTGGTAAGCCCGAAAGCTTGTCTCTCCCACCAAGAGAACTTGGTCCCATCAAATATGTCACCTCACCCACTTTCCCTTTCCACCTGGGAGTAAAACAGGAAGCTACTATTAAATATTTAGTGCCGGCTATTATTTTATGACAGAAACAAAAAACTACTTAGCCCAGGACCAAGAAAAAGAAATTGAGCATTTTGCTGGATAGGGATGTAGGACGAGCAAATGATTTCCCCGTGGGCTTTCAATTCTTTGTCAGGACGTTATCCCCAGATTTTGCATAGGGCTCCAGCCCGGGGAAGACAGACAATCCCACGGGGATTTCCTCCATCTCCTTCAGGATTCTCTAAGGTGAGGAAACTACACACCGCCTTAACACCCAGAGGAGAAAAGCTAATGTAGGGCAGAAATGAGAGCTCCATTCTCTGCTGTGATTTACACTTGTACTATGGAAACCATTTGGGGGCGGGTTTGTTTAATGATAGGAAACCACTGGAAGCACCGGAGCTTTTTTTGATAATTTGGATTAAATTGGTGGGTTGTGGGTAGGAATCTCTTGTCTGCACAACATTATTCAGCTGCCTTTCCCAAACCACTCCAGGGGCAGCCGAAGGACATTTTAACACGTTAATGTAACTATTATCCTGCTACGCTTACTTAAATAATCTGATACTGCAAAGCCTTTTGTGTATTACACACAAAAGCTACATAAAAAAAACCTAAAGCAATCTTGCCATATAAACTCTGAAACTCTTTGGTTGTAAAATGTTTCCTAGGAAAATCTTTTAGGCAGATTTTAGAAAATATCATACCACATCCTCTCTTCATCTCTGAGGCAACATTAGGAATACTGACTACAAAAACAAGGGAGAGAACATTTTCCAAAAATGCAAATTCTCAGGGTTTCTGAAATGAAAAATATTTTGACTCATTACACTTTCCCCAATTTTATTACCTAAAGTTTTTAAAGACCCAAGTGCTATATTATTTCCATCTGCCTATTTTTTTAAGCCAGAGTCAAATGAAGTATTATTCTTATAAAACTCAGATTCTGATAAACTAATTTAAAAGTGGCCTTTAAGGATACATAGGGACGAACGGTCCTTCATCATTGTGTTGTGCATTATAGATTTGTTGCATTTTCTAAGAAGCAGAAAGAAACATGCACGCTCTATAAAGGTATAAACACAAAAATGGAAGAATGTCACTGATTATTTAATATTAACAGTACCAGAAGTGACGTAAACCCGTCAGCTAAAACTTTTTTCATTCAATAGATCGCAAAGTGTCTTAATTTCATAACTTGGCACTTATTGAAAATTGTGACGTCAAAAAAGCATTAACAAAGGTGAAGCAAACCTGAGTGAAACAAAATATATTGTACTGACAACAAATGTAATGAAAGAACAGAATCTTTTTTCGTTTTTTTAAATAACTTAAAATACACTAGAAAAAATACGGTGAATATAAATAATTTTGTTTTCATGGAGAACAAATAGTTACAAAGCCCGTTCATACCAAAGTTCACTTAGAAGAGCTTTCCCTCTTTCTTGGCAGAAAAGTACTAAAGTCGTGAGGGTCTGATGGCAAGCTGGGATACAAATCACCAAGATACCCCAGATTAAATATCTATATGCATTTCAAATTTAAAAAAAAATCACAAGATTACTTGAATAGATACACCTTTATGAGATAAAATGTAAATGTTTGACAGTCAACTATCAATTCACAAGTTATAGCCAAAATAAACTTTGTTCGTGTGTATCAACATATTTTACATGTACCTAGTACCTATTATTGGAATTTAACATTGTGTGGTTGGGGAATTAAATACAGTTTTTGTCCTGAGGACATCAGAGAGCCTGCAAAAGAGAAATACTCCTCTGTTCTCATGCTTTCTGATCGCCCCTATTTCAGGAGTGGGACAGCAAACAGCCAACAAAGATATGAATGAGAAAGGTAGTGGTTGATCTCTCTCTCTCTCTCTCTCTCTTTCCTCCGAGGTTAAAAATATCAGCCACATTTGTTTGTCTGTTCTGTTTTTCTACTAAAGATGAGGGTGAAGTGCAAGTGAATCAAAGGGACGCCATCAATGAAATACAAATACATGCAACGCGGAATTCTGCTGGAAGAAATATCCCGGACAGTTTCCCATTAGAAATTCTCAGAGAAATCATTGTCTCTTTTTCTTATTCTTCTTCTCTTCTTCTCACTATTTCCAGACGTGGTTGTTAAACTCAAGTATCTGATGCAACGTGAAAGGAGGCCCGCCTCTCTTATCAAATTTCTTGTATTAAAGTGAACTTCGCAGAAAAAGGTCAGTTTCAAAACCTGTGAACTTCCCAGCTGCGTGTCTATTTCATCTAATTCTTTAAATAAGTATATATCTTCCTTCAGTTTCTCGTCTCTCTTTCTTTTTTCTCCATTTAAAAAAAACGTTAAAGTTGTTTCTTTTTGTCTCCCCTCTCACAGCTCGATTTCCTTTAATAATATTTATTTCTCTTCATATTTCTTAACCTACGAAATACCTCACAATGGTTTTGTTCCTTTCCTTTGTTTATTTATTTTTGTTCTTTAAATTGATTTTAGAAATCTGGTCTCTCTCTCTCTCTCTCTCTCTCTCTCTCTCTCTGTGTGTGTGTGTGTTTTGTTTTAATGTCTCTGTTCTTTCCAGCCTGGTTCTGCGTGTGTTTTGCATTAAGTCATAAATAGGACTCGACCCACAGAAGTCATTAGCCTTTCGCTTGTGTTTGCAGTGATGTGTTGTGTTGTGATCCTCTGGACTGTGTGATTGCAGTGTCCCCAAGAGGTGGTCGTGGAGGAGGAGAGGGGGACGTGGGGAGGAGTCACAGCCCTAAAGCAGCCGCGTGCTTTTTGGCTTTCAGTCTGAGGTCAGCGATGCTGGAGTTCTTGCTGGTGGTCTTGGCCGCCGCCGCTGCTGCCACCACCGAAGCTGCTGAGGCGGATTCCGCGGCCAGTGTGGCCAATGGCAGGCCGAAGGGCGGCGCAGGGAACATCATGTAGGGGGCGTGGGCGGCCAGGTGTGGGTGGAGGTGGTGATGTGCGTGTGCCACGGCGCTGTCCAACTGCAGCTGGGCCTGAACCTGAAAGGACAAGGGCGTCACGTTGCAATGACTATCCTAAAGATGTAACAAGAATAAAAACAAAGCATTAACACACCTAAGCGGGGCTGGGAGTGTAGTCTGCCTGCCTGTGTCTGTGTGACAGTCGGCCTGCTTGTGGCAGTCGGCCTGCGTTACAGTCAGCCTGCCTGTGTCTGTGTGACAATCTGCCGTCGTGTGACAGTGTGCCTGCCTGTCTGCTTATCTGTGTGACGGCCTGTGTCTGTGTGACAGTCGGCCTGCTTGTGGCAGTCGGCCTGCGTTACAGTCAGCCTGCCTGTGTCTGTGTGACAATCTGCCTGCGTGTGACAGTCGGCCTGCCTGTCTGCTTATCTGTGTGACGGCCTGTGTCTGTGTGACAGTCGGCCTGCCTTACAGTCTGTCTCCCTGTGTCTGCACGACAGCCTGCCTGGCAGTCTGCCTATGTCTGTGTGACAGTCAGCCTGCCTGTGTGGCAGTCTGTCTGTGAGCGTGCCTTGCAGTGAGTGTCTGTGTATGAAAGGGAAGGAAACTGTGTTCTTGCCCCAGAGTTTTTTGTTTTTTTTAATATAGTAAAAACATATCAGAGTTAAAGGCTGTCTCGCCCAGCCTTTAATACAGGCTGATAACAGCAATCTGGAAGAAGTCAGAAGGGCAGGCAGCCCATTTTATATGGAGGCAAACATCCCCCTCACGATTATTATTTTATTATCATTAGCCCACCGCTGGCTTGAGATGGGGGGGTGGTTTTTTCCCTGGTTGTTGGAGCGGAGGAGGAGGGGTGCGTGTCTGGATGGCAGTGGCGGTATCCGGTGGGATTTGGCTCCACAGTTACGTAGTTAGCTATTGTTGTTGGTTTTCTTTATATAAAAAGGGAACTCCAAACCAGTTTTACTCTCTCCTTTAGACACACTTTCATTCTTCAGCTGTGCATCAGAATCGGCAAACTTTGACTGAAAGGACGTTCCCATGTAACCCTCAGAGTGCAATCTTTTCGTGCATTTTTAAAGAGCCAGATACTGCCCTCCATCCCCAGCGGCGCTTTCATTGATGACAGAGAGTTGGCCACGCAGATCTGGAGAAGTGTGTGGCTTTTTAAAAAGTGTATTGTTCCCTCTATATAATCAGTGTATAAATATTGAATAGATGCTGTCAACAGTCATTTCATATCGGGAGAAAAGGCCCTATCCTAAAAAAAGGGGTCACTCATTTGCACTTTATCGTTACAAGTAGGTTTTACTGTACTTGCCTGCTGAAATGGCATCCTCAAAGCGCCTACATTGACATATGGTGCAACTCTGCAAGCTTCAAATTGACTGGCTGCTCCTATAAGAACCCCTGCAATAATCAGCAAAAGAAAGACATAAATATCGGCTTAGCCTTACTTTGCAATAAATGATTCTTTGAATTCCAGAAATGTATACTGTGCAAACTACAGTCTTTTGCTTCCAACATTTCTTTCTGCCAATAAATTGATACAAGTTTAATGCCATTTATAATCAATAACGTGTTATAATAGTTTTAATATAGTATAGGTAGCTTTCATATTAGAACATATATCCTACAAATCTGGAGCCCTAGGTGTTTCTCAGCAGGAACGCTCCTTCTTTACTGGTATTATCGATACTGTATAATTCTTTTCAACCTAAGCCTCTTTTATGATATCAGAAAGCATACCTTTATGAAGTTGATTTTCTTGTTTTCTACATTTAGCTCTTCTGTTTTGAAACCAGACCTGAGGAAATAGAAAAATAACCTAGATACTATACTAGAAAACCAACCTTAAAAGAGAACCAACACAAAAGAGCACACTCGCGTGCTATAAGATTTTTTTTTACCGTTATGGCAAACAGTTGATTTTGTTTGTATTGGACAACCCAGATTTACAAATTTAGAAACTCAGAGGCCTCACGAAAATAATAAAAATATAGAAAATAGACATTTGCAGCCCATACTAGTTCTCGCTAAATTACTTTCTTAGCCCTGGTTTCATCTTTCCACATTAGAGTCCCAAATGACCTAAATCACTCCCTGATATCTAATACTAACTTGTGATAATGGGTTTAGATGTTTGCGCTGTAAGACCTGAGAAGAATGTGCTCATTAATAGCCTGTAATATTAATTAGCTTTATCTTCAAGAAAAACTAAACACCAAAGCATTTAATGACTCACTTTTGGGGGGTAATTACTGTCATAAAAGCTTCACTACAAAGAAGTTTAGAATTTCTCTCTTCCTCTGTGCAGTGGAGTGTAACACAGAAGCGGAATAATTGTCTCATTATTATGATAATCTAATATGCTTCTATAGAAAAGTCTGCACCTTAGGCAAGAAGATACTTTTACTACTGGATATAGAGCTATTGAAACAAATTCAATAATAAAGTTCTACTTCCTTAAAGAGAAGGAGAGAGGGTGTTTTAAAACATTTCACTTTTATAAGAGAAACCTCTGCATCTCAGAAGCCACAGCGACCAAATAATCTTTCCCCAAGGCAAAAAACAAACAAAACAAAAAACAATCTTTTCTTGAGGTCTACTTTGAGTCAACTATAAATATGAACACACACCCCAGCCTAGAATTTATTTTGGTCAAGCTAAAGCTGCTCAACACCCACGCTCACTTCCAGTCTCTCATTTAAAAGGTACATTCCATAATTTACAAATTAGTGGAGAAGCAAAGTAAAATATTATTGCAAAGCGTTTTCCGGAACCATGTAAAGGGAATGGGTTTAATCTATGTAAATCTCTAAAAGTTATTATGCGCCCTGCGATTTGACATAATAGTAGTGTGGATTAGGTGCTACAGTGGTATTCTTTGTCCACTAGAAGGGAATCATCTCCTTTAAATTTTTCACCGAGAAGTTGGGACTTTTATCGTTTTGGGTTTTTTGAAGATTTGTTCAGCATAAATAGGTGGCTGCCTCCGCGGAAAACAGAAAAGCAGAGAAGAGTAAAAGGGAAGGCTCGTTTGGTGAGGCTGTGATGACAAAGGCTGCTTATTATTACTTTTTTGGTTCAATGTGACCGCTCTGGTTATGTCCTTATCCTATTACAAGATGCAGGGAAACCCCATAAGAATTGTGTGCATAGTTTGGTGCAGATGGTGGCCTATAAGCACAAAGATAGAGGGGGAGTATCTGTTACAGCAGCACTTTCAAACATCTGCAGATGTTTGGGGCCTAAAACTGCTCCATGTGTTCCAACAAATAATGACCATCATTTTCTCTTATTTTATGATGAGAAGGGAAATACACTGAAACAGCTACATTTGTTCTCATTCGAGAAGTCACCTTCGGCTCTCCATCTGGGTAAAGCCCCAGAGCGCTTGCCCTCTTATTTATTGCAAGTTAGGTGAAACTAACCGGAGAGAGCTCAAGAGCTGATTTTCAAAACTTCCAGAGAGAAGCTTGAAAGTAAACGTCCAGGTAACTGGTTTCCCTACTATATACAGAAAAGTGATTAAAATAGCTTGATATTTTTATTAAATATTATATTGTTAATAATGCTGAACAAAGAGAGTTCAGCAAAACTTGTTCACCCTTTCTGTGGCTTCGCCTAAGATTTAAGAACCACCGGTAAAAACTGACCGTAAAATTTCCTCACTTAGCAGTTGCTAATTTAGTTTATAGTCAGTACATCTATAAACTTAATTGGTACATCCGCCTGGTAAACCCCGAGACAGGAGCAGACTAGGAAAATTCACGTGAACAAAACATCCGTTGTAATTCTTCCAGTCAGCCAAAAACGAAACGTTGTTTAAAATCCTTATATGTAAGAGGCACTAAGCTTAGGAGGCATAACCCATAATAAAGCACGCAGCAATGGTTCACTCAGATGCTGGGAGCAGTTCGGCACTGGAGTATCTTTTCTGGCCATGGACAGCATCTAAATGGACATTACAGAATTTGTGAGTTAAAAGCCTTTCATCAGGTACGGCAGGTTCACACGCAATGCTGTATCACAACTAAATTACGCACAGAGACCCACATGTTGCAATAATCTTTGCTACCCTACCTGCACTCTGGCCTCGGACAGTCCCAGCCTCTGGCTCAGCTCTTCTCGCATGAAGGCGTCCGGATAGTGGGTCTCATCGAAAAGCCTCTCCAGCTCGTTCAGCTGCTCCAGAGTGAAATTAGTCCGGCTTCTCCTCTGCTTGATTTTAGTCTGCCCTTCGTCCTCCATCACTTTCGCATCCTCTTTGCGATCCTTCAGCTCTGGGGAGACTGAGCGTGAAACAAAACAATCAGACCACCCCTCACCGGAATTGCCAGCGCGGGCGTGGGATTTGGCCACTCCAGTTTTTATTCTTAACTTTAGGAGGAAAATGTGCTTGGCTTGAGGAAAAGGAAGGAGAGGAGAGTCAATGGAAATGCTAAAGATCACGCCTCAAAACAGATTATGGCCAGCTACATTTTAAAAGGATATTTGTTTTAATTCGGAATGAGATTTTGGGTCAGCGCTGGGTTTCCTATTAGCATTGCTGGTCCTCTGGAAGAAAAGGCGACAACAAAATACTTTTCACGAAAAGACCTTATTTCCAAATGTATTTAAGTTAAGGATTGACCTGTGTGGGTGAGCCAAACCAGGCCATTGATTTACATCTACATTTTCGAGCCCCTCAGCATAATTTCAGTAAATCATTGCAGAGTCAAACTGTGACCCTTTTAAATCATCAGAACTGTCAAGCAATCTCTCTCCCTCTGCAAACTTGCTGGCTTTATTTACGAATAATTATTTTAAACTAGACCCATCCAGGCGTACGCAGGAGACAAATAGCAGGGAAATGCCATGCCCAACAAAATATAACATTGCCCCCGCAGGAACTGAGGCCAAGTTAAGGTCGGCCCCATTAACTTCACTGTCATTTTGTGGGAACCTCTTACCAGGCAGTCGTCGGACAGTGGCAAGAGACACGCCATGTTTGAATTACCCTTGGTACAAATGTAAAGCTTCGTATCATTTACCTGTCATTATTTATTGAAAATCAAAACTAAAAAAATCAAGTCGCGATCTCTGGGTGAATTAGTACCTTAAATATCACAGCAACAGGTTTAAGTGGTAAATCTGGCATCCGGACTGCCTCTGGATTGTTTAATGGCTTTCATGCGCTCAGCACCTCCAGTGTTTAATAAAACATGCATTTGTCTTTTCTGAATTTACATATGCTGAGGGTTCCTGGTGTTTTTATTGGTATTGTTTAATTTTCTGTTGACTAAGCACTTTCAGTTAGCTATGCATATCAATTAAAATATCACTGAGTGACGCTATTTGTATAGTTCATTAATATTTGCAGGGCTTCCTAACAACCAGTTGTGTCTGTAATTGCACTTCTTCCGAATCCCTGCTTCCTGCTGCAATGCTTTGGAATGGGATTTTATTTGCGCATCTGAAGTCCAGGATTTGTTTAGTGTGATCGCAGCTCTTTATAACCCTATGATCACTATCAGAATTTGTTTATAAAATCATTTCCGGAAGTTGTTCTCAATCGAGTTCCGATCTGGAGAGAAATACTTCTTTGAACAAAAGGTCTGAAGTAAACAGTCCCTAGATATTACATCCTCATTTTAAAACCAAACGCAGCCATTCAAATGTTGCTGACATCTACAGTGCTCTTTGAATAAGCAAACGGGATGTCATTTGTGCTTCTTATAACATTATTTTCTTCACTGAGTCTCTCTATCTCTGCATATATACATACACATATAGGCAGACAGATAAATCCAAACCAGAAAGTGCAATAAAAGGGACTCCTGGTATAATACATGCTTGCATTGTAACTATTAGGTGTTTTTTTTTTAAACAAATGTTCATTGTATATATATATCCCTAGCATTTATATCCAGTTATGCAATTGGCTGTCTTTTAAAATAAATGTACTACATTATATAAAATATTCCTATTTAATGTCACTTGTTTTAATGTATGTTTTAAAAATAATCTAACATGAAAATATATCCTTATCAATATCTGGTCAATAATGTATAAACATTAAATATACTTGATATAGATACAGCTTTTCAAACTTTCAACTATACTATGGGATTTTTCAGCTTTTTAAATATAAATGGATTAATATATGTAATGTAGCTTTGGTTCCTACCACAGTAACTTCCCGTTATGTTCTAATCGGGAACAGATCATGTTATAAACAAATTAATTGCATGCTTAAATATTTTAATCTAAAGTTCTAGGCATGCCACATATTTTCCTTAATTGGAAAAACATGGAAAGACACCCATTAATGTATATCAGACTCTGGATTCGTTAACGTGACAGTCAAGTTTAAATCTGCCAAATTGTCTTATGCAAATACAACATATGTACTGCAAAATGTAAGTAGTTTTAGCACAGCAGCCGACTAACCTATAAGCCTGAATAAGTAACCCGATTGTGTGGTGTGATTTACACACTTATTGTTGGAGAAAACACAACAAAAGTTCATCGAGAAATAAAGCCTGATACAGTCACCGTCAGCCTGGTCTGGAGCAAGCAGCCCCCGATGGATCAAGTGAAGGAGAAAAGAGACAGGAGAAAGCTATTTTCTAAAATCGCAAAAGTCTTCCACGCAATGGCTCTTTCCAAAATCGAAACACTGGGTTGCCGGTTCCCACCGCTCTGAGCCCTGGTCAGGGAGGACACACTCATTCTCCTGTAACTTTCACCCCCGCTGCAGAGCCCGGTGCCCGGGCCAGCCAGGAGAGCTACATTTGGGGTTCTTTGAGCAAAAAAACATTGTGGGAAAACAAAACCGCCCACCCCCCTCCCGTTTCTCCCCCAAACAACCGTCTGGTTATTGAACTCAGTCCCCCAGCCTGGCCCACGTTCCCGGGGGATGGGTGGGAGAGAAGGGGGCCGCGGGGTGCATGGGGTTTGCCTTTACCCTCGCTGAGTTTGGGAGTGCCCGCGTCCCTGGCTCTCTCGGCGGCGCCCATGTCCAGCTCTCTGACTGGAGACCGCGCTCCGCCTCCTCCTCCGCCGCCGCCTCCTCCTCCTGCTCGGACCGCTGGGCTGCTCACGTCTTCCCGGCTGGGCTCGCTGGAGCCGCCTGACTCCTTGGCTCCTCTGACAGGTCCACTCTCCAGAACCTCCCTGTACGTGATCAGCTCCTTTTTCTCTTTCACTTTCTGATCAAACGACTTGGAGACAAAAGCTGTAAGTTCTTCCATCGCCGATTCTCAGGGCTCCTTCCCCTTGTTTCTTCCTCTTACTGTTCCAAACCCCCCAATTACACATCAATGGAGTGGGAAGGGGAGGGGGGCAGCTGCAATGGGGCTGGAGTTAAATGGGATCTGATGTTTCCCAACTGGAGCGATCTTGTTAAATGTTAAGATCTTTGACAATTCTTCCCGCTAAGAGTTCAGATCTGATAGTGATGTTGGTATTGAAGTCGCACTATTTATACTTTGCAAAGCCTGCCCCTTGTTCTGAGCAAATTACCTCCCCTTGGAACTATGAATGAACCCGCTTCTCCTGTATCAGTCCAGCACGACCAAGGAGAAAGAGCGAGACAGAAAGATCGCTACTCCTCCAGGTTTCAGATCCTTGTGGCCAGGGCTTGCTATCGGCCATTAATCCAGGATTGACAAGAATCCCTAATTAATTTAATTAGGCGTGGATCCTGCGCTAGTGTCCTGAGTTAGTTAAACACAGGGGAGATGGGCAGGATCTGCAGGGGAGTGGCCAAAATGAAAAATGACAAGTCTGCTTGGAGAGAGGACAAGGAATGGGGGAGCGCTTCCTACAGATGTCGTGTATACACAGCACACAGTACTAGTCCTGCAGGTAACACTGTCCGAGGGAAGAAACAGCTCTACCAAGAGATTAGTGCTGTTTTGGTCGGTTACAATTAACAAGAGAAAGAGAGAGAGAGAGTTAATTTGAAAGGTTGTGCGGTTGGTTTGTCAAGATATTTCCCAAGCAGATGCTTACTGACACGCCAAATGTAAAAGTGTGTCTGAGTCGCTGGAACGGGTGATAGGCAATATACGGTCTTGTACCCATGAAGTAATCTTGCCCCATGCTGTTTCTTTGTATCACATTATTATTACGTTTGCGTCAATAAATCTCCCCAAAGGAACACAATTAGTTACTTTTGTGTTGAGAATCCGATGCTTTTGTTCTAAATTTGTTTGCTGTTCGAATATGTTTTATTTATCCCGCAGGACTGAGAAGAGATACATACAGTTACTTTTACAGGTTTTTGTTGTAGTAATTAAGTCAACACTGAAAATACACCTACGTTTTGGGAAAACTCTCCCGGATACTGCATATTGCTAATATGAGTTCATTTCTGAAGACAGTTTTTCATAATATGTGAAGAAATACTATATTTAGTATTAAATTTTTAATTGTTATTTGTGTAAAGCAAATGGAAACGTGCAAGTTACAGGGTACTTGATGATTCTATGTAAACATTAACACATTACGTACGTGACAGGAAAGCTTGAAAAGTTCCTCCTAAATAGTAACAGAAACACACAAAATTATAAAAAAATGTAGTTAAGAATGACAGTGCAATCCTGTCATTAACATTTTTATATGGCAAATAGAGGAATCAGATTAGACCGTATTACAGTATTTATTGCTAATACTGCTTTGCTATTGTTGTTTAAATCCTATTTAGATAGTAATTTCATTGACAGGCTATTTAGGATGCAGCTATTTTACACTTTTAGTAGAGTTCTAATAAATTATTCAAAATTGTTTAACTCTTGCTTATGTATTGATTTTTCATTTGACCTCTTGAAAGACGACTTTACGTAAAAGAGTGTTTATTTACTATAATAGGTATAGTATTTAGAATTTAATTAGCATTTCTCAGATCCAGTTATGTGTGTATTACATACAATAGACAATAAATTACTTTTACTAAGTTTTAGCATTTAGAAGACAAAACTAATCAAGACATCATTTTGCCTATTGAAATACAGAGTACTTTTAGTTTAGTCTGTTCAGACTGACAGTCTCGATATTGTAAAGTACTGGTCTTCAAAGGAGCAACGGAAACATCAATATGTAATATGGATTTTTGAGATTGTTTGGGAAGATTGTTATCACTGGCCCAATTAAATGAATTCACAATTATTCTGAACTACAGAAATATGACAAGATGTTACTGTTAAAGTAACAAAGTGAGCCGAAAAGAGAATACGTTCAAAATACTGAACTTTAGATGTTGTTAATCCGTGGGAACACATTTCTTTTTGTTTCCATAGTTTATTTCACTTCCGGCCGTGGCAACACAGATTCTAATTCATACATATTAAACTGAAGTAAAACTAAGAATATTTTAAATGCCAAACAGTCTCAAAACTTAAAAGTGAAATAAGTGTCTACAACATACAACTTGTGTTTTTGAAAATAATGTGGACAAATCAAAGTTGTCCGTACATGAATGTATGCTTGAAGGGTTCATTTAAAACGTTACATGTTTGAGCCAGGAATTTTGAGTTGATGCTTACTATTATAAACAAGCTAAGCAAATACTAAATTGCTCTGCAAATATTTAAATTATTACCATAACTATTAGCATAGAAAGCGTTTACCTCCCTTATTCTTCCCAAATATGTGTACTCAGTGTGTTCTGTATCTTTCTGTGGTAGAGAAAACAATGAAAAAAGAAACAACGTATTTTTTATAATACATCCAAAGTCTGCAAGTCCCCCCCATTTACTCAAGTTTTTTTAAAAAAGTTAAGAAGGGGATCACTTGAAACATATTTCCCTTATAAATTGGAGACTTGGGCATCTTTTAAACAGGACTAATTAACTGAACTGTTTTACTTAATCTCAGCTGTCTGCGAATAACTGAAGATCGTGTATTGCAGGCAGTTTTAAAACTCAACCCCCTCTGCCACTTACCCACCACCCAGAAGCGACCCAAAGCACACAGCAGCTACTTTACTCCACCACTTCAAGTGCTTTGCCTTTATGGCAGAGGGGAAATGGATCTCTCTGCTAGGGAAAAAATATGTCAATATAGTATGTATTCCAGGAAATACTGAGCCTCTTTAATTACTTTTGGCTTAAATGAAAAACTATAAATTTTATTTCTCCCCCACCTTCCTTCCAACAGCCCCCTTCTCCTCCTCCGTCAAACACCACGAGTCAAAATAGTCTCTTAAATGAAAAACTAATTTGCACCCAACCTCAGAAGCCCATCACCAGCTCCAGAGGAAGGAGAAACGCAGCGTTTTAAGGGAATTTGCAAATAAATCATTGCGATTTTAATCATAGTGCACCCATAGAGACCGAGCCCAGTGATTTATTCCAGCATTTTTGGCGAAAGAAGGAACATTAATTTTACCACTTTTAGCTGCATTTAAAAAAGCCCGCACAGCCCCAGTGAACATTAATTAATTAATTAGTTTGTATGATTATTGTTAGGATGATCATTGCTCTCCTCAGTGGAGAGAAGTGCAGAAGCTTTAATCGATGTTTTCTGCATTCCCTAGCCCTGCTGCCCGCCTGGCTGAATGGATGAGCTCCGGGATGGTTTGGCCCTGCCTGGCTGCGGCACCAGGAAGGCGCTGAGCTCAAACCAGGGAGCTGCGCCGCGCCGCGCCGGCGGCCCCAGGCTCGGCCTTTTCCGGCCTCTCGCTCGCTGGGCCGAAGGCGGGATTCAGGTAACGTGGCTGGGTCGGGGCCGCCTCGCCGCCGCTCTCTGGGTCGGCGGTGCCGGGGGCTGGTGCTTCCCCGGAGACTGGGGTGGGGGAGCGCCGGGCTCTGCCCGCTCCGCGGCCTGGTCCCTGGCGGCTGGGAACGGGGCCGAGCCGCCCCAGCACCCAGGGCTGCCAGGCCGCCTGTTCCGCGAGGGGGGAAGTGAGGCCAGCACCAGTCACCCGCCCCTTAGGGAGGCCCCCATTTCTCAGCCCCTCCCCCCCAAGGGGAAGCGAGGCCAGCTCTTGTCACTTGCCCCCTTTTTGGAGACTCCTGCCAATTTTCAGTGGGCTCTTAAGCAGGGGTGCAGGAACAGTTTGTGTAGTGGGGGTGCTGAGAGCCATTGAACCAAACTGTAAACCCTCTTCGTAATGGAATCCAGCTCAGGCCAGGGGCGTGCGGCACCCCTAATTCCAGCACCTGTGCTCTTAAGTGGAAGGAGGGCATCCTCCACATCTTTTGCTTCTACTTACATCCCAGTGAGTGGGATAAGCTTTTTTTTTTTTAGGAAAATAGGGCCTGCTCCGTTATATCCAGCTGTAAAGTGTTCCCCGTATTTTGTCTAAATTTTGCTGGAAGCATTTATCTTCTTGTCTTTGGTCAGACCACGTCACACACAACCACCCTTGAATCTTTCCATTTGCTCACGTTAGTTCATGTTGTTCCATTTTGGTCCACATCATCAAGTTGAAAGAGACGCATCAATTTAAAGAAAAGGAGTACTTGTGGCACCTTAGAGACTAATAAATTTATTTGAGCATAAGCTTTTGTGAGCTGCAGCTCACTTCATCGGATGCATGTAGTGGAAAATACAGTGGGGATATTTTATATACACAGAGAACATGAAACAATGGGTGTTACCATACACACTGTAACGAGAGTGATCAGGTAAGGTGAGCTATTACCAGCAGGAGAGAAAAAAAAAACCTTTTGTAGTGATAATCAAGGTGGGCCATTTCCAGAAGTTGACAAGAACGTGTGAGGAACGGTGGGGGGTAGGAGAATAAACATGGGGAAATAGTTTTACTTTGTGTAATGACACATCCACTCCCAGCCTTTATTCAAGCGTAATTTAATGGTGTCCAGTTTGCAAATCAATTCCAATTCAGCAGTCTCTCGGTGAAGTCTGTTTTTTGAAGTTTTTTTTGTTGGAGAATTGCAACTTTTAGGTCTGTAATCGAGTGACCAGAGAGACTGAAGCGTTCTCCGACTGGTTTTTGAATGTTATAATTCTTGACATCTTATTTGTGTCCATTTATTCTTTTATGTAGAGACTGTCCAGTTTGGCCAATGTACATGGCAGAGGGGCATTGCTGGCACATGATGGCATATATCACATTGGTAGATGTGCAGGTGAATGAGCCTCTGATACTGTGGCTGATGTGATCAGGTCCTATGATGGTATCCCCTGAATAGATATGTGGACACAGTTGGCAACGGGCTTTGTTGCAAGGATAGGTTCCTGGGTTAGTGTTTTTGTTGTGTGGTGTGTGGTTGCTGGTGAGTATTTGCTTCAGGTTGGGGGGCTGTCTGTAAGCAAGGACTGGCCTTTCTCCCAAGATCTGTGAGAGTGATGGGTTGTTCTTCAGGATAGATTGTAGATCCTTGATGATGCGTTGGAGAGGTTTTAGTTGGGGGCTGAAGGTGTTGGCTAGTGGCATTCTGTTATTTTCTTTGTTGGGCCTGTCCTATAATAGGTAACTTCTGGGTACTCTTCTGGCTCTGTCAATCTGTTTCTTCACTTCAGCAGGTGGGTACTGTAGTTGTAAGAATGCTTGATAGAGATCTTATAGGTGTTTGTCTCTGTCTAAGGGGTTGGAGCAAATGCAGTTATATCATAGAGCGTGGCTGTAGACCATGGATCATGTGGTGTGGTCTGGATAAAAGCATGTAGGTAAGTATAGCAGTCAGTAGGTTTCCGGTATAGGGTGGTGTTTATGTGACCATCGCTTATTAGAACTGTAGTGTCCAGGAAGTGGATCTCTTGTGTGGACTGGTCCAGGCTGAGGTTGATGGTGGGATGGAAATTGTTGAAATCATGGTGGAATTCCTCAAGGGCTTCTTTTCCATGGGTCCTGATGATGATGATGTCATCCATGTAGTGCAAGTAGAGTAGGGGCGTTAGGGAACGAGAGCTGAGGAAGTGTAGTTGTAAGTCAGCCATAAAAATATTGGCATACTGTGGGGCCATGCAGGTACCCATAGCAGTGCCGCTGATTTGAAGGTATACATTGTCCCCAAATGTGAAATTGTTATGGGTGAGGACAAAGTCACAAATTTCAGCCACTAGGTTTGCCGTGACATTGGGGATACTGTTCCTGATGGCTTGTAGTCTATCTTTGTGTGGAATGTTGGTGTAGAGAGCTTCTACATCCATAGCGGCTAGGAAGGTGTTTTCAGGAAGATCACAGATGGATTGTAGTTTCCTCAGGAAGTCAGTGGTGTCTCAAAGATGGTAGCTGGTAGCGTAGGGCCTGAGGATGGAGTCCACATAGCCAGACAATCCTGCTGTCAGGATGCCAATGCCTGAGATGATGGGGTGTCCAGGATTTCCAGTTTTATGGATCTTGGGGAGCAGGTAGAATACCCCTGGTTGCGGTTCTAGGGGTGTGTCTGTGTGGATTTGTTCTTGTGCTTTTTCAGGGAGTTTTTTTTAGCAGATGGTGTAGTTTCTTCTGGTAACCTTCAGTGGGATCAGAGGGTAATGGCTTGTAGAATGTGGTATTGGAGGGCTGCCTATCAGCCTCCTGTTCATATTCCGACCTATTCATGATGACGACAGCACCTCCTTTGTCAGCCTTTTTGATTATGATGTCAGAGTTGTTTCTGAGGCTGTGGATGGCATTGTGTTCCGCACGGCTGTTCCACTGCATGCATCTGATGAAGTGAGCTGTAGCTCACGAAAGCTTATGCTCAAATAAATCGGTTGGTCTCTAAGGTGCCACAAGTACTCCTTTTCTTTTTGCGGATACAGACTAACACGGTTGCTACTCTGAAATCTATCAATTTAAAGATTACTTTTGACTGAAATTTTCGTTTCACTTACTACTGTTACAGGCAACATCTTAAATTAATTTAACTGAAATAAATTAGAATATGGTCTCTATTTCTTGTTTGTTTCTACATTTGGCAGCACTGAACATATAGTCAGTTTTGCTGCTTCCTCTGTGTAGTTGGTTAGTTTCCCTTCTTGTTTGTGTGGGTCTTTTAAGCTGTCCTCAGGGGAGAGGGAAACACTTGGACCAACGTATTCAAAAGCAGCCTCTGATTTTATTTTTGAATTCCTCAGCTGTTGGATGTACAACTTGACATAGATTTTTCACAAGTGCTGAACTCCCACAGCTCCATTCAAGTTCAGACGGGTAGATAAGGGTGGCCAACCTGAGCCTGAGAAGGAGCCAGAATTAACCAGTGTACATTGCCAAAGAGCCACATTGTCAGCAGCCCCCCATCAGCTTTCCCCCCCCCAGCTGCAAGTGCCTCCTGCTCACTGGCAGCCATGCTGATCAGCGCCTCTCCCTCTCTCCCCACACACAACTGTTTTGTGGTGTGCAGGAGGTGCGGAGGGGGAGGAGCGAGGGCAGTGCAGGCTCAGGGGAGGGGTAGAATGGGGGCAGGGCCTGTGGGAGAGCCAGGGGTTGAGCAGTGAGCACCACTGGAAAGTTGGCGCCTGTAGCTCCAGCCCTGGAGTCGGTGCCTAGACAAGGAGCCGCCTATTAACTTCTGAAGAGCTGCATGTGGCTCCGGAGCCACAGGTTGGCCACCCCTGTGTAGATACTGTTGTTGAGTGTTCCATATAGTGGGTGCTCTGCCTCCACAGGAATGTCATTACTATAATTAAACAACCCTAGCTTCTTTGGATATGATCCTGCTCCCACTGACATCGGTGACGTAACACTAATTTCCTTAATTGAAAGTGGGATAAGACCCTTTAAGTGACTTTAGATGCCTGGTATAGGAAAGACAATTTGTAGCTACATTCCATTTCCTTTTATGATTCTGTTTCCATCTATATTGTGCACTATGGTTAATATTACACATCTTGTGTTTTAGATATTTTAATTCTCTGTTCAGGTTAGGAGCTTTTCTGGATGTTGCTTACATCTTCCAGCTATGGAAAGATATTTTGGAATACATTAGCTGTCTAGTAAGATGGTAGATAACTAACATTAAAATAAATAAGCTTCCATGTTAAGTATACTTGTCGAACTTTTGAACTAGTTCAGCGCAATAGCACAGAGAATTTTGGTGTGGTATCTGATGAGTAAACAAGTTGTGTGGAGCTACTTTAGGATGTCCCATAAGAAATATTAGAAATTGCAGTCTGAGATCGAGATGAATGAAAGTAACCTGTAACTTTAATGTGAAACTGGTTATTTTTTTACAATCTAAATCAGTGGGCAGGTCCAATCAAAGTGGTAAAGTTATTGAAACAAATGTAGATTACCTGTGACCTTCCAAGGTAAGGCAATATGAACTAATTACTATACATGTCTTTAATATCTTGAAATAACTAGTTTGCAATATGGAAAAACAGGTTTTACAATAAAAGGAGTACTTGTGGCACCTTAGAGACTAACATATTTATTTGCATGCATCCGATGAAGTGAGCTACAGCTCACGAAAGCTTATGCTCAAATAAATTTGTTAGTCTCTAAGGTGCCACAAGTACTCCTTTTCTTTTTGCGGATACAGACTAACACAGCTGCTACTCTGAAACAGGTTTTATAATGAATTTTATGTAATTGACAGTAGTATTGACTGAAACGTTTTGTAGAGGCAGATTACCTGGGCCATAGGGCACTGAATGGGCACTCAGGAGACCTGAGTTCAATTCCTGGCTGTGCCATTGGTCTGTTGGGTACCTTGGGCAAGTCACTTCCCTTCTGGTGCCTCAGTTTCCCCGTATGTAAAATGGGGATAATGATTCTGACTTCCTTTGTAAAGCGCTTTGACATCTAAAGTTAAAAAGTGCTATGTAAAAGATAGATGTTGGTATTATTAATGGAAATTGTTCCCTTACAATGTCTAAGAAATAATTTCTTAACTGAAAATTTAGAGCTTGTGAGAAATGCCAGATCAACAAAATTGTATAGTCAAATCCTTTATTTACCTACACAATAATGATATGATATGGCCAGTGGCGGTGTGTGTTCATGTTACGTAAGTGGCACATTTCAGGCATCTTTGTTCCCAGGCATCTTTGCCGAGATTGCCAATTATGGTGGCTGTGTTGGTATTTGTGGTGTAGGTGCTTGTTTGGAAGTAATGTGGAAAGTGGACTGAGACCACCAACACATTTTACTTTGGTTGTTAGTCAGATAATAGCAAAAATGGTTCAGATTGTTGCCTCCTGTGTGTTTCTCCTTCGGAACAGTTCTGTGAACTTTTTTTTTTTTTTAATGAAATCTTCCTCTCTGAGTAGTTTTTGTGGGCTGCGGAGGGGGGAGAAGTCTCCAAATGCTACAGATTAAGTGGATTCATGTAAAAGGACACCCTCAGATCTGCAGACATTGGAGCAGTTTGGCTGGGCTTCTGTCCTTTTTGTGACTGCCTTCTCTTCTGTCAGCACTGGTCCAACAGAAGGCATGCTGCCATTCTTTGAGTCCCTCTGTGAATGCTCATTATCAGCAAAAGGAGTGATTTGTCAGGAATTCAGTCTTTGAAGCAGAATTTATTCTGTACCCCACCCCGGGGTTTTCCAGGTAGAAATCCAGGAGTTGATCAGGGACACTGTGCAGTGAGAGGCTGAGTCAGCTAGGAGAGTGGAACTGATGGGAGACCCTGGGACTTGGATGAGGAGTCTGAAGGCTGAGATTGGGAGTGGGATGAGAAGTTTGAGGAGTTGCATACTGGGCAGGCGAGTAGGCTGGGATGAGACAGGGAAGAGACAGGATTGGTACCAGGGTCTGGTTAGAGGAGACAGGGCAGAAGGGGTCAAGCCTGTGGGGGAAATGGGCACACTCCTCCCCAGAGACTGGAATGGAATCCAAGGTTCCCGAGTCTCCTCATTCCTCTGCTGTGAGCAAATATCTGTCAAACCCACTGGCAAAGTGTGTCTCGTCATCCTCTACATGGAGCAGTAGAGGAGGATGAACTCTACTACTGCTAACAGTTACTCCATTAGCTCAAGTGGCAGAGGTCTGTGCAGTGGATTTAATCAAAGGCTTCATTCCTCCTGAGGAGCTGTCTGGATATCAATATGATGTCAAATTTCATTGGGTTTCTAAGGAGTCAGTGGACACTGCCCTGAGGAATTCTGTCTGGAAGTGTGAACGGACAAAGGACTGGACATAGGCCCCATAATTGCAGAGCACACCCCCGATACAGCTTCCTCCTCCTGGACTGACGAATGATCATGTTGACCAATGCCAGGAGGAGGTTGACGAGGAGGTCTTGTGACGGAGGAGCCACGGATGGGGTGTGCCAGGATCAGGATGTGCAGGGAAAAGTGCAGCCAGAGCCTCATTAAGAGGTTCTGGAGAAGACAGAAGAGGGGCTGTGGCCTGATGCGCTGTATGTAGACGTGCGCCAGGGTCTCCATCATGTTGCAGAAAGTACAGGTGTTGGGGTTCATGAACTGTGCTAGGTACACACCTGTGCCTATGGCTTCCCTGAAAGAGCCTTGGAAGATGTATGGTGAATAAGGCAGGGACTGCAGGAAGAGAGAGGATGATTTCATAGTGAAGGCAGTAGAAATCTGCCCTGGAGAATTGGATTCTATATCTTCCTGTGCCACCGAGTTTCTATGTGATGCTTAGGGAAGTCACTTAAACCACTTTTCTCAGGTGGTCACTAATTGTGTTCCTCATATTCTGGGTGTCTGTCTTAAGACGTTGGGGTCTGTTTTGTACAAGTGTTTAACACTCACAGCTGCTACTGGTGTCAAGAGGAGCTGTGCTTTGAACATATGATGTGCTGTGTAATGCTAAGTACTCTGAAAAAACAGGTCCTCTGGTGTCTCAAATTGGGCACCCAGAATTAACAGATACTTCTGACCTCAATCTACGTGGGGATAATACTCTGTCATCTTGCAGAAATGTTTGTGGAGCACTCAGATATTATAATCATGAGTGCTATAGAAAAGCCTAGGAGGAAATTATTAATAATACCTTCAGAGCAGGTTTTGAATAATAATGTGCAGTAAATAAGGTATGGTGCCACCCATTGTAAAGCATTTTTAAAGGAATTGAAGAGCATATCTTAGATTTTTAGTTAGTTCAGGAAAATTTATTTTTCCTCCAAAAATGTATTGGAAACTACATAATTGATTTTACGAATTAATAGTGTTGCCAGTTGTTTATGCTGTCTGCTTCATTAGCTTGATATACTTCTAGATACAATTTTAGGTTTTTAATGAAAAAGTGCATTTTTTTTAAAGTGGATCAGGGGATGATGTATATGCTGAAGTGTAATATGATGAGTCAGAACAATATACATATCAAGTAGTGAATATCTCATTAGAAATGAGTCTCTTGTACTCAGTGCTTCCCTGTGCTATATTTCCTTAATCTTGCTGTCATGAATTTTTAATCTACAGAATTGTAAATGAAGTAATGTTTATTTAAATGATATAAAAATTGGACCCTAAAATATTGCTTCAGTACCTATTTTGAACTTACTCAAGAAGTCAATTTCAGTATAGAATAAATTGCTTTGATAATGCACTCAAAGTAGCACTTTTTATTTCAAAAATTGCCATCTAATGGTATTTTGGCAGTATGAGGTGCTGCTGGTTTTGGTGGGTACTTACTGTTGGGAGTTGCATATGTTTCAAAAGTGACTTACTAAGAGTGAGCTGACTAAAGGTCTAGTCCTACAGGGTGTTGAAGATTGCAGCGACTGGTAGTTGATGATGATGCTGAGCACCTTGCAGGATCTGGCTCTCAGGCTTTTAGTACGTAAAGGTCCATTACAGGTATTTTAGAAGTTGGTAGCTCCCCACAACCAAATACTGTTTCTTTTTCTGACTCAGGACATGACATACAAGAGTTCAGAATGCTACATTCAAAAGGGACATTAGGGTTTGGATGGTACTGCAACTTTAGTCAACTACATACAGTCTGTTTTAATTGTATAATCCTATCTAGTCCCATTTAAAAAACAAACTATAATTTGAAAATATGGATTTTTTTGGTCATGTTCGGTCACGGCTTACGATTTTAGTGAGATGAGTGGGCCTGTTTTGAGCTGCATAGTGGTGCAATGTTTGGCTAAATTTCTGATAGCACTATAAGTAGGTCATCTTCCAGGCTTAAATGACTTCTAAGCTTAGTTTTCACAGAAATCATTGCTGAAAGCCCAGACTCTCAGCGAATGGAAGCACCACTTTCATATCTTCATCACAGAGTTCCTTGTACTCCCCGTTAACAGAAATCTGCAACGGCTTGTTAGATTTGAAAACTGGCTTGTTAGATTTGAAAACTTGGTCTTCAGTGTATGATCATTTGATAATTCGAGGAGATTTTTGTGAGCTGGACTACTTCAGATTGGAATAGAATAAACTCTTGTTAAGAATGAGGTTCAAATCCAACTGGTATCTGGAGATTCATGTTCAGCTCCTGGAAAGTATTCATCAAAATAGGAGTACAATCCAGACGAATGAATGAGTATTTTGTCTTTAACAGCATTTTGATAACTTTCATTCTGTTCTTTGAAAAAGTCTAACGTGGGAAACATCTTGGCAGGTCCCTTTTCATTGTGGGCTCTTCAAAGGCAAAGCTGTTTCATGAATCTCCATTTTTTTTCTTGCATATCTAGTATATTTATATTCTTACCTTGGTGTGGTAGGTTTAGTACATACCATTTGTCAAATACATCCACCCTGTAAACTAATGTAGGCAAGAAGTCCACATTATGCATGTAGTCTGCAAGGTCTGTTTTCCCAAGGAGGAAAATTTGGATTGCATCACACCATTCAAAGATAGTTGTCATGTGGAAAAGTGGTACAGTGCATCTGACTTTACTGTGAAATAGAAGGTAAATGTGTTTACTGTTTGGGATTTTATGAAATTAACCATTTTAATAATAACGTTGAGGGCCTAATATACTTTAGGTTGCATGTTTGTGATGAATCATGTAGTGTGTCCAAATTTTAGCAGGTGCCACTTTATTTACTTGTGCTCAGTACTTAATTTGTAATGAAAGAGATGCCAGGGCTCTGGCTGTTCCTCTGGCAGCTGAGTGACGTGTAACTGATGCAGGAAGAGATGCTGGGGCTATGAATTGCCAAGTCTAGAAGTGCTGGGGTTCAGCCCTGGCAAGCCCTCGCACAAATTAAGCACTGCTTGCTTGTGCTGCAACCCCACTGTTCTTTCTGGTCAATGCTGCTTTCGCCGCGTCTGTGCATAGCCCCGTACACGTAGTCTGGTGAAGACCTTCATCCACTATGACGTTATCAAGGATCTTGATTATTTTCTCACCAGCTTGGGTTGGGATTTCTTTGCAAAATAAAAGTTCTTTAACTATTGTAACTGTTTTGATAAATCTCATATGACACAGAATCTGAGCCCTGTTGGCTATATTTAAGTATTTGGCACAGCAGCTTGATGAATCCAGACTCTTAACTTGCTCTGTCAACTGATCCTGGACATTTTCTGCAAGATCATCAGTACATCAATGGATGGTATTATTTGAGACAGGAATGGCTTTCATTGCCACCGCTGCTTGTTTCTCAATCACAATTCTACCCATATCTATTGCTATTGGAAGTAGAAGGATATTGCCAATGGTATGTGCTTGTCTGCATTTTACAACTTGCATGGCCACCATGTAAGATGCTTTCAAAGGCTTTTTGAAGAATAGTTGCTTTGTTACACCTGGGTTTTTTTTGGTTTTCCTATTGTTTCCAAAGGAAGACATTGCAGCTCTTATTTACAAATTCTGGCATTTGGTTTCTAAACACCTCTGCAGTTTCCCTGTTCTCATAGTTTTATTTACTAACACAGACACGCTGTGGCTGAGGACTTTCTGCAGTAATATCGAGACCTGAAAATACAAACAAATTGTAACTATCGTATTGTCTACTTTTCTGTTTAACTTTATTAAAATAATCTTCTAGTATAAGATAAGTAGTAGCCAATGTGGATCTGTTAAGAATAAATCATGCCACACCAACCTAATTTCCTTCTTTGACAGAGTAATTGGCCTAGTGGATGGGGGGAAGCAGTAGATGTGACACTCTTGATTTTAGTAAGGTTTTTGACAAGGACCCACATGACATTCTCGTAAGCAAACTAGGGAATATGGCCTACATGAAGTTACTATAAGGTGGTTGAAAACCGATTGAAAGACTGTAGTAAGAGTAGTCATCAATGGTTTCCTGTCAAACTTGGGGGTGGGGGGGAGTAGGAGAGGGACATGTATGTAGTGGGGTCCTGGAAGGGTGTTTCATGAGTTTGGTACTAGTCAATATTTTCATTAATGACCTGGACAGTAGAGTGGAGAGCAAGGTTATAAAACCTGTGGATGACACCAAGTTGGGAGGGGTTCCTAGCACTTTGAAGGACAAGATTGGAATTCATAGTGACCATGACAAACTGGGGAATTGGTCTGAAATCAACAACATGAAATTCAATAAAGAGAAGTCCAAGGTACTACACTTCGGAAGGGGAAAATTAAATGCATAGCTACAAAATGAGGACTGACTGGCTAGTCATTAGCACTGCAGAAAAGGAGGTGTTTTTTTTTTGGTGGATTACAAATTGAACATGAAAAGGCAATATCATTCTGTGGTGTATTAACAGGAGTGTTGTGTGTAAGACCCAGGATACATTTGTCCTACTCTGTTTGGTACTGGTGAGGCCTCAGCTGGGGAGTAGTATTTTCTATTCTGGGCACCGCACTTTTAAAGAAAGATGGAGACCAATTGGAGAGGGTCCAGAGAAGAGCAACACAAATGATTCAAATCTCTAGAAAATCTGTCTTGTGAGGAAAGGCTAAATGAACTGGGCGTGCTTAGTCTTGGGAAAAGAAGATGGAGGGGGACCTGATAAGTCTTCAAATATGTTAAAGGCTATTATAAAGAGGACAGTAACCAACTGTTTTCTACATCCACTGAAAGTAGGACAAGAAATAATTGGCTTAATCTGCAGCAAGGGAAATTTAGGTTAGATATAAGTAAAACATTTCTAACTATAGGGTAGTTAAACCCTGGAACTAGTTTCCAAGGGAGGTTGTGGAATCCCATTCTCGGAGGTTTTTAAGAACAGGCTAGACAAACAACATTCAGGGATAGTCTAGGTATACTTGATCATGGGTCATTACAGGGGGCTGGACTAACTGATCTCTTGGTTACCTTCCAGCCCTAGATTTCTATGATTCTATGATCTTCAGGCGAATGTTTGCTACATGTAGTTTAGAACTTGATAATCATTCAGTTATAATGCTGACACATATCTGTGTCTCCGTCAGCCCCCTTTCCCTATCTGCTAGTGCCGCTGCCGCTGCCACCACCGGCACTGGGAGCCTCTCTTTGCCTTCTCCTCCAGCAGAGGGCTTTCAGCTGAGAGACTTCCTGACAAATGCTTTCTCCAGTGCGAAGTCTCTTGGCTGAAGGTCCCCTGCAGGAGCAGAGGGTACAGAGAGGTTTCTTGTCCAGGCAGCAGCAGCATAAGATGCAAAGTCATAGATAAGAGACACAGGTGATTTTTAAACCTAGTTTAATAGTCTCTTAATTAGGGGTGCAGAAACTCCCAAACCAGCATATTGATTCAGTTTTTGTTCCCAAACACTTGTGGCTTCCCCCAGGAGCCACAACTCATGGTTTGGGAAGCACTACTTTAAATGACCATAATCGAGAAGTTCTCTTTGGTTCCATTTTTCTGCTCCTTTACTGCAGACTGGGTTCTGCCCTTTAGGTGATTGAAAGGAGTGGGGAGGGGCAAAGGCTGGGGGCCAGGAAAAGACTAGTGGAATTCAAAGGGCAATACTAGGAAAATTAGGACCTGTAATTCTTCACTATTGGTTAAGGTTAGATGATATTGTGATTAAAAATGCTTCAGCCCTTTCTACTCTACAACTTACACCAGTGCTATTAATGGAGAATTATGGGTCCCAATTTCCTAATGTAGATGTAGCCAGAGAGCCCCCAAATAATTGCTCATTTTTGGGACGAAGGCCTCATGTTAAGTGCCAGTAGTCTGAGGAGGGATATCTTAGTATCTTGGGTGGGTGGGAATGGTGATACTGGAACAAAAAAGGATTTAAAGCATTGTCCATTTTTACAGCCTGAAAAATTCTATAGGCATAATATTTCTTTAATTATGAAGTGATAGCAATAAAAATGGATTTCTTATGAGTTCCAAACTAAGAAAAGATGGTCTCCCCAGCAGTTAAATGAATGGCAGTTTTTTTTTTACAGCCTTATCCAAATGTATAAATGTGAAACTTTATCCAAGTAAACACCTTGGGGATCAAGAAACATGTCTAAAGTTTAATATTTATAGATCTGGTTTTGAAGTAAAACCATTTAAAATTGTGTGGTTTTGAAGTGAACACCTCAATCAGCCTAACTATAAAAGAGCTTTCATCCTATGATAATATAACTTATAATTTCCAGAGGAACTTTATCTTGTGTATACTTTTCATTATGACAATAGGAGTGCTAGTGACTTGAAGAATACACAGTCAACAAATACTTAAATGAACAACAGAAAGTAATTACATTGCTAGAAATTGATAGGTTAGCATTATTCAGACCATAAAGTTGCATTACTATATCCTCCTTTGCAGAATTGTAAATTAAACAAGTAAACAATAGTACAGTATTAGCTAAGAATGTTCTTCAAACAAGGTCTCTGGTTTAGAGATGTACATGTATATATCCTAACACCTTTTACCTTAAAGTGGGTACTGAAAAACTAGTATTAGAGTAAGACAAAAAATGACTAGAAACATATTAAAGATAAAATGCAACAGTCTGGTGTAGAAGCCAGTTTTTACCAGAACTTTTTGACTGGGATTAATTGGCTTGTAAAGGTACTTCGCAGTTTGTAACAAATTTAATACCATAATATTTTTTAAATCTAAAATGCTGATAAAATAACTCATTTTAATGTGTTGATTTACAAACATAAGGCTGCTGATCTCTGTTGTGCAAAATGGCTAGGCAACTAGGAACTTAAAAAGGTAGGTTTTTTCCCTTCTTCCGCTGCCCTCCACCACCACGTAGTAACTTGTGTAAGCCACAGTATTACTTACAGGCATCTATCTAGCACTTATAAAAATAAATGCACACTGCAATCCTAAATTTTATAACTTTTTTGCTGTTTTTAAATAGCTTGTAAAAATGGGACGTCGTTCATCAGATACAGAAGAAGAAAACAGAAACAAAAGAAAAAAGAAACACCGTAGACGTTCATCTTCAAGTAGTTCTTCAGACAGTAGAACATACAGCCGTAAGAAATCGGGAAGGAAGTCAAGGTCAAGATCACGGTCTCGAGATCTCCAGTCCCGTTCACATTCTTATGAAAAAAGGTGAATTTATAATACTTTACTCAGCGTTAATTTTGTCTGTAAGTGGGGCACCGTCAGTTATGTAGGAAGACTAAGAATATTTGAATACAGTGCATGTTCTGGGTAATTGGCATGCAAAATCTGTCAAACATCTGTTTTGGGCTTTCCTAGCAAAATTATCTGAGTCTTGCATGATACTGTTCTTTTTCCACTTAGTTACAAACATTACTGCTGTGAATGTAAGTTTAAAAGTAACTTTTCTGTTTAAACAAACACCTGCCATCAGACCCCATCAGAATTTTAAACTCTCAATTTGGATTTTTTTTTTTGAGAGGTCTAATATTTTATGCACTGACTTCAACATAAGTAATTTCATTCAGCTAGTCAGACACAACTATGTGTCTTTGTGCTGCTAGCTTAAAACAAAGTGACGGTAACCAGCCAAGAGTGTGATGGGAGGAGAGTAGACTTTTTAAATGGCAAGGTTTGAGATGAGTTTTACAATTAATATTTACACTTATTTTAAAGGGTAGTTTTCCACTATAATTTTTATCCTTTTGTGATGTGGGAAAAACATTCAATAGTTTAGTCTGTCCTCAAGAAACAAATACTTCATGCCAATACCTCTGCTAGCTGTAAAACCTCTCCTTGCTGGGCATGATGACCAAGAAGGTGGTATCGAATCATAGAATATCAGGGTTGGAAGGAACCTCAGGAGGTCATCTAGTCCAACCCCCTGCTCAAAGCAGGACCAATCCCCAATTTTTGCCCCAGATCCCTAAATGGCCCCCTCAAGGATTGAACTCGCAACCCTGGGTTTAGCAGGCCAATGCTCAAACCACTGAGCTATCCCTCCAGCAGCACCTAATCTCTTCAGAAATCCTGGATGCCTCTTAATCTGGTTTAAGATGGGCAGGGAAAACAAGATTGTGCTTGTTGCACCAATGAAGCCCGGTTTTAGATGATGAAGGTGAGACTAGTCGAAGAATACTCAACTTGTACTGCTACATTTGACGTAATTGATCAGAAGTTGCTGCTGAATCACTTAACATTTTATGACATGAGTAAACAAGTGCACTTTCCTAGTTTTATTCTTTTCTAATCAGTGATAAGTCATGATGGGGAAGTCCTGTATTTCCCCATAAGCCTAGATATGTGGAATCCTTTAGGCCTAGTTCTTTTTTCTGCTCCTGCTTAGCATCTGCATAGAGCCCTTAGGGGACATAGTAAGATGACATGAGCTTCGATGCCAAAAATATGCTGATGAGATGCAGCTTTATGAATCTCTTTCGTCTAGTGCAGACACGGATATCTCACAGATAAAACAGAGCTTGAGGGAGACTGGAGTCTGGATGAAGACCAGCATACTTAAATTGAATCCAGAAAAGACCAAAGCGTTTGCTTTGAGGATCTAGCTATCACTTTTGCCTCACTTTCTGTTTAGGGCATTTGCACCTGACCGTTAAGATGGTATTACACCTCAGGGTCAGGGATGAATCAAGCATGACCCTTAAAAATCGAATAGCAGCAGTCAGTAAGAGAAGTAGGAAAGGTTGGAGAGAGTTCCTGGAGGCCAAATGTAGGCTGTTAGGTAAGAGATTAAAGTCCTGGATGGTAGTGTTCTCTGAAGTGCTTTCAGTTCCATGTACATGGCCAGTTAGACAGGCAGAGCTGCAGGGTCTCTGTGCATGGATTAGACAATAGTGTTGGGAGGAAGGATTTAGGTTTATTAAGAACTGAGGAACCTTTTGGGAAAGGAGGAGCCTATACAAGAAGGATGGGCTCTACCTGAACCAAAACAGAACCAGATTGCTGGCATGTAAAATTAAAAAGATTGTAGAGGAGTTCTTAAACTAAGGGCTGGGGGAAAGTTGACAGCTGCATGGAAGCACATTCCGACAGACATTATCCATTAGAGGAGGATTTATTAAAGGAGATACTCTGTATGCTAGTAAAAAGCAGAGGATAGAAGTTGATGAAGTACAGGTAGAAGTTGATAGTTATGCAAGACACACCTTCACCGTAGCATTATTCAGAGAACCAGGATGGAAGGAAACTAAATAGCATGTTCAAAAGCAACAGCTCTTCAAATAGGACTAACTCTAATTTAAAATCTCTGCTGACTGCCCACTAAGCAGTCTTTGCTATGTTTTTTAATTTTTGTGCAGTAATAAATGGTTATCCTGATAGGTGCTCTGTAAATACCCTTGTATATTACCAAGATTCTCTTCTTGTGCTCGCTTCTTTTAAGCCGATGTGTGGTCATTGAGGGGAAAAAGAGGTTGAGGTAATATGGGTTGTGATGTCTCCAGTAGGCAGAGAACACACACAGCTCTACATGTTTGTATTTCATTGGATCCAGCTGTTTGTAGTTGATTGGTTGACACAATGTCTTGCTGGGTTTTGGGCTTGGATGAAGGTCAGCTGACTGTAACTCAACCAGAAAAGATTGTGGTTATGTGGATAAATTAGGAGAAGGGACTGGAAGAAACAGTGGTGATGTTAGCTGTTCGTATGGAGGTAGTCTGCCCTTGTTTATGGATCCATTTGGTTTCTTATTTGTAGGGATGTAATTCTGTCACCGTGGTCACAGCTCGTCAGAGAACCTGTGAATTTTGCCATTTATTTCAGCTCCATTGTAAAAGCTCACCACTGTACAGAACCATTTATATGGGCCCTGCTGCGGTGCATTAACAGTTTGTTCGTTCGCTTTGATATAATCTTCTTTGTAATGGGACTAGATCAAAGTGAACGAACAAACTGTTAATATGTGGCAGCTGATCAAAGCAAACGAACAAACTGTTAATGAGTGACAGTAGGATGTACATGAGCAGTTCATTACTTTGCTTTGATCAGTTATCTCCTCCCCTACCTTACTCCTTGCCTTCTGCTATGTATCCTCCCCTAACACTAATTGCCGCCTCTTCCCTTATCAGTTAACCCCCACCTTCTGCTCCTGTCTCCTCCCTTACTCCTAACTCCCATTTTGCACCCACAACAGCATCTCTTCTACCTGCCGTTACTGCTTACACCATGTCTACTTTTCACCCTGCTTTTAAGCTGTTCAATAGCTCAGAGCTCCCCTGCTCCACTCATGTCTACCCCTGTGTCAAACCCCTCTCTGTCCCCTCCTTCCATTATAACTCATCCCCCACACTCCTCTCCCCAGTGCAGAGTTCCTAGATGGGGCAGGGTTGGGTCTTTGCCTTCCTCATCCCCGGGTCCCATGTGGTGACCGTTGCTGTTCTCAGTCTTCCTTCCCCCTTGTAGGTTCCCTGGTTCTTGACCTCCCACAGCCCACTCTCCTCTGAGCTTGCCCAGTCTCTCTCCCCACCCTGTCACCAGATGAGGAATGGTCAGGTTGGGATCTCCCATGGGTGGTTTGAACCAGTCTCCACCAAGCAACTGGATG
Organism: Lepidochelys kempii; assembly: GCF_965140285.1. Classification (NCBI taxonomy): domain Eukaryota; kingdom Metazoa; phylum Chordata; order Testudines; family Cheloniidae; genus Lepidochelys; species Lepidochelys kempii. The sequence continues at coordinate 23,732,477 of NC_136388.1, read as the reverse complement.
AAGAGACTTTTCCCCAGAGAAGCACCTCGGAGCCTGAGATCCATCAGTGAAATGTTGAGCCTGGGCAACAGGCCGCAGTGAAGGGCTAGGACAAGAGATGAGTCAAAGACTGCAGGAATGGGGATTGAGGACTTGGGGATCTACCAGTGGGAAAGGAGGTAGATAACAGGAGCTGTCACCACAAGGGATTTGGGACATGAGTGGGGGGCGAAGACCCAGCCCTGTCCCATCTAGGAGTTCTGCACTGGGGAGAAGGGTCAGCGGGGTGGGGTGGATGAGTCAAAGTGGAAGGAGGAACAGATGAGGGAGAGGCCCTCTCATATCCCACCACAATTTGAGCACTGATTAATGCGGGGTTCTCAAACTTCATTGCACCGCGACCCCCTTCTGATAACAAAAATTACTTCAGAACCCCAGGAGCGGAAAACAAAGCCCCACTGCCCTTGGCTGGGGTGCCAAAGCTGAAGCCCAAGGGTTATAGCCCCAGGCAGGGGACCTGTAAACTTAGCCCTGCTGCCCAGGGCTGAAGCCCTTGGGCTTGGGTTTTGGTCCGGGGCCCAAGCAAGTCTAAGCCAGACCTGGTGACCCCCGTAAAATAGGGTTGCGACCCACTTTGGGGTCCCGACCCACAGTTTGAGAATCACTGGATTAATAGTTTGTTCGCTTTGATCTAATCCTGTTTTTAAGAGGATGACATTGAATTCTTAACGCACAGCAGTTGCGTCCAGAAGGTTGCAGTGACCATAACACAAAAGTATCTGTTTTTTATTGTGACTGTGCTGTAAATTATGCATAATTTTACTGTGACAAAATTGAATCCCTATTCACTTGCTTCTCAATTTCCAGGTACAAGGTGTGGTGTTTGTTTTTTAGTATCCACACTTGGACAGGAAGTAACCTTTCTTCTTTTGGAAAGGTGCACGTCCACAGTGATACATGTTTCTGTCATCTAGAGAATGGATTATAGCAATGCTTCTATATGGGCTACATATTAATACTACTCGCATATCAACTAGTGCAGAATATGGTAGCTCAACTGAGGGGCATAACAGTCACTAGGTTAATTGTGAGGTGGAGGGTCATCTGAATGAGGGGTTCTCTACTCTGACATTTGTTTCCCTTATGCAGTCTCCAGAACAAGTCTCACCTCTTCTCCCAGGATTTGGATTGGGAAGGATGAGCATTTTGGTGGAGTTTGTAAGAGTTGTATGTTCTGAAATGTGGAATTTGTGAGGATCCTTGTTATGGGGGTAGTTTCTATTTATTATTGCTTTTTTCTAAGAGTTTTCCCATGTGTTAAACATGTACATACATTATTGGAAAGATACATTTTTATAAACTGAAATAAATAACTGAAGTGAATGCCATCCTTCTCTACTCCATTCACCTCATTATGGAGGAAACTTCAAGTTCTAACTGTGATGATAGAAATGATACTTTAAATTGCCCAATAATATTATCAGGAAATGTAAATTCAAAAAGCATACATAAATGCAAAATTAAGGTTACCCATTACAAAAGTTAAGATAACATAAATATATTAAGTTATGCATATAACAAGAACAAGATAGAAAATACTGCAGAAAGGCAATGTGGCTGAAAAACTATGTGCAGTGTGGTTGTGGCAAACATAACTTTATATGTCCTGAATTTTATTTTTACCATTGCAACCTTAGTCTCCGATCCTGCAACATATTCCATGCAGTTGATCCTTAGACCTACATATATCTTGCTATGGGATGTAGTCCTAAATGTGTGTTTAACTTTATATTTATACAGAGAGGCACAATCCAGTAAATTGGGCTTTGGACTATGTTCTGTTCCTGGCTTTGCCATTGACTAGTTGCATGACCTTGGGCACGTCACTTCACCTGTCCTCCCGCTCTTTTGTCTGTCTTGCATACTTAGAGTGTAAGGTCTGTGAGGAAAGAACTGTCTCTTTACTATTTGTATGTACCGTGCCTAGCACAATGGGACCCTGATCTCAGCTGGGGCCTCTAGGTGCTGTTGTAATAAAAATGAATAATAGATTATTTGAATGTCCCTTTTAAACTAACATTGATAGGTGTTTTTTAAAAGCAGGAGTGTGCTAATAACACATTGTTATTTCAGACGCAGACATCGATCCAGCAGTAGCTCTTCATATGGATCCAAAAGAAAACGCAGTCGTAGTCGATCAAGGGGCCGAGGAAAATCCTATAGGTCTCAGAGATCAAGATCAAAGAGTAGAACAAGAAGGTATGATTGTTTTCATTTTCTCCTGCCTTACTTCTCCCCAGGAAAAAGTAATAATCAAATAGTCATGTTTTCAGTTTTTTAATCGATTTCCCCCGTACTTTTACTAAGACATACTATGTTACCATAGATTCCTTTTAAAGTATTAAATGATTTGTTGCTGATTGTTTCAAATGTTCTAAAAGCAAATTAATATTTTAGATTTCAAATGAAAAATTCTAAAAACCTATTTTGATAAATAACCATAGATTTTAACTAAATTCTAATTAAGCTATAGTATGTCATAGAGAGAGAATTCTAAGTAGTTGTTAAATCAGTGCTGGAAGCTAGATGATAGCTATCTGCTCTTTGAATATATGCTGCCTTGGCCATTTTTTTAAAACTGTAGACATAAGATAAAGGCCTTTTAAGTTAATATAGTTGTGCTTTTTCTTGAAAAATTTTAAAAAAATTAAAATGAGAATTATTTAATCAGTTTGTCATATAATTTCTTTTCAAAATTCAGTGTTTTTTGTCAAATTAAGCTTCTAAAAACATCATCCTGGAGTACCAATAGCCTGTGAAATGCAATATAAAACATTTTAGAGAAACCAAACCTTTAAGACAGAAGGAAGGAACCTTCTAAAATCAATGTCAGTAAAGATGAAGATTGCTTTTTTGAAAACTTCAAATAAAAGGGGAAATTCTTTTGGTTTGAGAGAGCTTTTCTTCCAAAAGGGCTCTCTGCAGTATTATAAATAGAGCCTTATTCTTATTAATTGACAGTTTTTTCTCTGGGACTGCAGAATTCCATTTCTGGTCTTTCTCCCGTCTCACCATGTGAAATTAGCTTACTCTCCAGTGGTTATATCTTATACAAGCCATGTGTGTAGTGGTTATGTCTGTTGGACTCTCCCGGGTATCCTTAGTGTCCAGAGAGCTATGGAGTTTGGGATATGCTAGCCATCAAACTGGCATGTCATTTCAAATTCCCTGTAACTTAAAAATTCAAATTGGGGAACACTTAGGCCTTGTCTACACTACCGGGGTAAGTCGACCTAAGTTATGCTACTCCAGCTACGTGAATCGATGTAGCTTAGGTCGACTTACTGCAGCATGTACACTGCGCTGCTCTCATTTTGGTGGAGTACTGGAGTTGACTGGAGAGTGCTCTGCGGTTGATTTAGCGGGTCGTTGACCCCCTGCTGCATCGATCACAGCAGCGTCTATCCCCGGTAAGTGTAGACATGGCCTTAGATGAGAAGATGAAGTACATACTGTGCATTTGGCTGGTCAGATGCAAAGGACAGCTAAAAAGAGCCTTAGACTGGCTTAACTGGAACAATCTGAAAATTCCTTGCCTGTCCACAGATGGGTGGTTTTCTGTATTCCTGAACCAGGTAAATAGTGGCTTTATGTGAGGTCTCTGTGTATTATTGGCTTGTCATAGACCAGCCCTAATTGCTCTTCTTTTCTCTCCCATCCATGGTCCACTCAAAAAGAGAGTGTTTATAGACTATGCAAATTTCTGATGTTTCATGTTCAGATGTATATAGAACTAAGATTTGCAGACATATGTGGTGTGGAAAGCTATAGCTTTTTTGGTAAATCTGTTTGTGACTAATAGGTGTTTTTGATAATAACAAGCAGAGTTGTTATTAAAAAGCTGACTATGTTCTAAAAGCATATCCGTGTGTTAACTCTAGAAGTAGAAGGTTTCAAAGAGTATTATAGCATGTTTTAATTTTTTTTGTTAACTTTAAAAAAATAAGTTTCGTACTCTTATTTCAATGTGTATCCTCTGAAAAATATGTTTATTATCAATGGCTATCAACGTCATTGTTTTAGTCACTCTCTATTGAATTTACGGGCCTATGTCCTGTTACTGAATGATAACTACCAGACAGGTGAGGCATCCAATTCTGAATTTTTGAATAAAGTGATGTTTATTCAAGTGATGTTCATTTAAGTTTATTAATTTTCACTATGAGGGTGGTGAAACACTGGAATGCGTTACCTAGGGAGGTGGTAGAATCTCCTTCCTTAGAGGTTTTTAAGGTCAGGCTTGACAAAGCCCTGGCTGGGATGATTTAACTGGGAATTGGTCCTGCTTCGAGCAGGGGGTTGGACTAGATGACCTTCTGGGGTCCCTTCCAACCCTGATATTCTATGATTCTATGATTCTAAGTGATGTTTTACTTTTAAATATACCTGATTAGGAGAATTGTTTTCTAAATTTCTTTCACCATCATTGTTCGTACGTGCATTATAACTGTTGTCTGGATACTTGTTTCTTTGGAACATGTGTAGGAACATTTTGGTTATTTAAGCAGCTTGATTGGTTCTCCAAATGGACCTTGACAATAACCATGCAATCACAATAGCAGCTGTTGAACTCAATGGGAATACTTTTGCATAAATGTTTGCTGATTTGGCTCTAAGTTTACAAAAAATTGGGTGTAAAATAATTAAATGGCAAAAGCATAAGGTGCAAATGAAAGTATATTTAGTAAACCAGATACTGAATTTTAGGGAATAAAGGAGCTACACAGTAATTTACAGAGTTGAGGGTTTTAGTGTAATTAAATATAAATACCAGGTAATATTTAAATACTCAAAGTAAGACTAATAGACTAAATTATTTGAGCTTTTGGTAGTTAGTCCCATGGTACAAAATGTTACTTATTTATGAAATGTATGGTGTTTACAACAGTATAAATTTTACATAATTATGGAAGCATTGGTGTACAGTAGTTCACTTTTAATTACTAATCTCAAGCATTTTTTTAAGTAAATAGGTACAAGAAGTATCCTAAACTGCAAAGGGACAAGGGCATTTAGCACACTGAACACTTACAAGTAAAGCTCATGAGGTCACACTTGCTGCTCCCCTCTGATTTCCTAGTATGCACCATACTGTGATGTTACAGCTACCATTAAATGGATTAGGCTCATTTCTGGGGAGGAGTTATGTCAGTTACTGTTTTTTTTTGTTTTTTTGTTTTTCCTTGCAAGGATTAAAAGTATATTCTAAATAAAATAGCAAAAAACATACAGAACCTTGTAAAACTTTGCAAGATTATTCAAAAACATAATTGACTTGACCCAGATAGCTAGACTCTGCTATGATAAGAGCTGTGTGGTCTGATTTCATTGGGGTGTTTGAAATGAACAGAAGGTTATATTTAGAATCCGTTACAGTGCTTGCCTCTTTGTACCTACTTTATTTGGGGGCATTCAGCACTTAATTTTTTAAAATAGTTACACAACAGCTTTAAAGCAGAATCTGCTGGCATTTCCATTATAAACTTAATTTTGGGGAAGTGTTTTAACTTAGCTTTTTTGTTTTTTCCTTGTGAAATTTGGTGTATACTATATATAATACAGTGTAGGATCATTTAGGGTCTGGGCTGTGATCATGAGTAGCTTGCTACTTACTGCTAATGGAGTTATGCTCTGGTGGTAATGGGGGTTGTGCTCTTGGTGCTTAAAGATTCAGGTTCAATCCCCAATAATAGCTTGTGGAGTTTGAATGCATATGTACATCCATGGGTCTCCTCTTATGTTCTCTGGCTGAGTTGGAGGACTGCAGGATCTGGCCTTCTAATTACACAGTAAAGTTATTTTCTCATTCTGGATTTTGTACTCTGGATTTCCTCTGTTTCAAAGTTATAACAGTTATTTAAAATAATCAGCCAAGTTCTGTTTCAGTTAAGAGGTGCTCAAATTAGCTAAATGATGAACAATCATACAGTATATTAATGGTAAGGTGAGTAGTAGAATTTTCTAACATTTTTTAAAAAAGAAATTAGAAACTGCTAACAGTAGATACATACCAGGGATTTGCACCTCTTTTTATTCCTTTCTGATAGCTTTTTTCTTTCCCCACTCCTCTCTTTTTCTGTCACCAGTGCCTTTCTGCAGCTGCTGCTATTCTGTGATTTTTCTGTGACTAGAAAGCTGCTAGTAGCACCAGAGTTCTGTTAAGTCTTCCTTATTCATTGGTGCTAATGGTAGTTATAACAATGCAACATATTTCATACCCCAATGCTACTTTCCCATCTCAAAATCTGTCTAGTGCACCTGAAGTCCAGTGGCTTAGGGATTTGTAGTTCTGAGGTCATTGCTGAATAAGACTCCTCTGTGAGTATCTCGTACAGCTACCATAATTCCAAAGCTGGCTGTCATTAACTTTTGTTCATGAGTCAATGTATATTTTACATCTGATTCAAAAACTAGATGCTGAAGGCTAAAGTGAATATTTATTTATAGAGAGCCTGTGATGCATGTGGTGCTTTTGATGTCAGATAAGGAACCTGATTTTACAATCGAAATAAACTGAATAAGGAGTGTGGAAGAAGGGATCAATGCAAAAGCAAAGTGATTGAGCAGTTGTTTAGTACACCTTACCAGTTTCTTGTAGGTATATAGAGGCTGTCTGCACCACTTCCCACACTTGGAACAAAGTGTGGAGTTGTGAGTGGAAGAAGGAGAGCAAGGATTCTGCAAAGGTGAGGAGCGAAGTTGGCAAATCATAACCAAAGAACATTAGAAGCTGACATCAGAAATGTGTTGAAGGCTTCAATAAAAGAGAGAACCTTCTGGTTATATAAGCATCTTGTATTCTAAGATGAATTTATGCATAGGATTTCTCAGCAAAACAGAGCTAACTGCCATCTGGTGAGTTTTTATAGCAGTAACAAAAGGTGCACAAAGACAGTTGCTATTAGCTTAAAAATAACTCTTGTAGGCATGTCTGTTGATGTCCTGGTAGTGGAACATGGAGGACTGGAGTTAAAATGTCTTTAGTTTTCTGGGTTGGGAGTCTGAAGAGGCAGCTCGCCCAGCACTGTGTATTGCTCTTTGTGTTTTTTAGATGACTTCCCTCTCTACCTCCCATGTTCCTAACTAACACTTGGAGCAGTTCTGGTAAGAGTCACACTCACACCCCATCTTATTCCTGGAGCAAGTTGTTGCAATGTGGGGCCCGAGTGAGTTTAGAAAGGGGGTTGGGTGGGTGGGTGGGGAGTGTGTGTGTGTATTAAATCACATCTGATTCAGAATATTAGACTTCTCTGTCTCCATTAATAAGTACGTACATTCTCATGACAAGCTATGTTCATAAGGTGACCTGTTTGCTTTATAGTACCATATAAGCATCATGTGATGACACTTGCTGTAACAAACCCTATTTTTTGTTGAATAAGAGAGCAACTAGGCTCATGAAATACATGTAACCTTTTTGCTTTGTTTCTTGAAAGGTTTATCCTGCATAGCCTCTTCTCTCTCAAATTTTTCGTACTTTGAGTGTGGGTACCACTTTTGAGCACTTGAGGAAGGAACATCTTTCCATGCTATTTTGTTATCCTCCATTTGAGTTCTTGAAAGGGAGATAGACACAATAACTGAGCACTGTGAGAAATGAATGTAATCTAATGAAGTGCAGAGGATTTTATGAGGTTTTTTTAATGGAAAATATTACCCATAGAGTTCACCTCTAATTTTATTTTTTTTGATCATGTCAGTATTAAGTTTCTCCAGCTTCATACAGGTGTTGCTGAAATTTGGTAAAATTGTGTAATCCAGTCACTATACACCAGGAGTCAAACCTGAGCTTTCATGACTACTTTATTTTCCTATTTTGACAGAGAACTTCAGGGTCTCAATGCACAGGAGAAGATGGTGTAAAGAGGAAGTATTTACATTTTGTAGGTATTAAGGATTTTTTTGGGAAAAGGATGAGGACTAGATCATAGAATTGTAGGACTGGATGGGACATTGAGAGGTCATCTAGTTCTAGTCCAGTCCCCTGCACTCATGGCAGGACTAAGTATTATTTAGGCTATATCTGACCTGTGTTTGTCTAACCTGCTCCTAAAAAATCTCCAATGATGGAGATTCTACAACCTCCCTAGGCAATTTATTCTAGTGATTAACCACCTTGAGAGTTAGGAAGTTTTTCTAATGTCCAACCTAAACTGACCTTGCTGCTATTTAAGCCCATTGTTTCTTGTCCTATCCTCAGAGGTTAAGAAGAACAATTTTTCTCCCTCCTCCTTATAACAATCTTTTACGTACTTGAAAACTTATTATGTTTCCCCCCTTAGTCTTCTCCAGACTAAACAAACCCAATTTTTTCAATCTTCCCCCATAGGTCATGTTTTCTAGACCTTCAGTTATTTTTGTTGCTCTTCTCTAGACTTTCTCCAATATATCCACATCTTTCCTAAAATGTGGTGCCCAGAACTGAACACAATACTCCAATTGAGGCCTAATCAGAACGGAGTAGAGTGGAAGGATTACTTCTCGAGTCTTGCTTACTACACTTCTGCTAATACATCCCAGAACGATGTTTGCTTTTTTTTTTTTGGCAATAGTGTTACACTGTTGACTCATATTTAGCTTGTGATCCACTATGACCCCAATACCTCTTTCTGCAATACGCATTCCTAGGCAATCATTTCCCATTTTGTATGTGTGCCATTGATTGGTCCTTCCTAAGTGGAGTACTTTACATTTGTCCTTAGAATTTCATCCTGTTTACTTCAGACCATTTCTCCAGTTTGTCCCAATCATTTTGAATTTTAATTCAGTCTTCCAACCTGTCCCAGCTTGGTATCATCCGCAAACTTTATAAGTGTACTCTCTATGCCATTATTTAAATCACTGATGAAAACATTGAACAGAACCGGACCCAGAACTGATCCCTGCAGGACCCCACTCGAGATGCCCCTCCAGCTTGACTGTGAACCACTGATAACTACTCTCTGGGAATGGTTTTCCAACCAGTTATGCACCCACCTTACAGGAGCTCCATCTAGGTTGTATTTCCCTAGTTTGCTTATGAGAAGGTCATGTGAGATAGTATCAAAAACCTTACTAAAGTCAAGATACACCAGATCATGTGCTTCCCTCTCTATCCACAAGGCCTGTTACCCTGTCAAAGAAAGCTATTCGGCTGGTTTGACACAATTTGTTCTTGACAAATCCATGCTGACTGTTACTTATCACACTATTGTCACAAATTGCTTAATTTGCTCCATTATCTTTCTGGGTACTGAAGTTGGCCTTATTTCCCATTTTGTAGATTGGCACTATATTTGCCCTTTTCCTGTCCTCTGGAATCTTTCTCATCTTCCATGACTTTTTTAAGATAATCACTAATGACTCAGATACATCCTCAGTCAGCTCTTTGAGTATTCTAGGATGTATTTCATCGGGCCCTGGTGACTTGAAGACCTCTAACTTGTCTTCAAGGGATGGGCTCAGATTACTAGCACAGAAATTGAAAAGATTTTTGGAAAATTACTTAACTAAGAGCTGGACAGGACTTGAATTGGGCTGGTATGTTCCCATATTCTGTATTGCAGAGGGTCTCAAATTTCATTGCACTGCGACCCCCTTCTGACAACAAAAATTAATAACACCCCAGAATGAGGGACCGAAGCCTGAGCTCCACGGCCCCATGTGGGGTTGGGGGAAGCAAAGTCCAAGGGCTTCAGCCCCAGGGAGGGGAGCCTGTAACTTAACCCTGCTGCCCAAGGATAAAGGCCTCTGGCTTTGGTCCTGGGTGGTGGGGCTTTGGCTTTGGTTCTGGGCCCCAGCAACTATAAGCCAACCCTGGTGACGCCATTAAAATGGGGTTGCAACCCACTTTGGGGTCCTGACCTACAGTTTGAGAACCGCTGCTGTACTGTTACCTCTCTGAGTCCACTGACATCTTGCTTTACCTCCTTCCCACAATGTCAGCTGTGAATGGCCACCGTGAATGGCCACTGCTCCTGAGCTACTGCAGGCAGCTGCTGCAGAACATGAGACAGCAGTGCGGAGCCAGTGCACAGCTTTCCAGTGGAGAAGAGAGAGCCATCTGGTAGTGATTACTGTTGCTCTTGTTGGCCAGGATTGAATACTGGGGCTTTTCTCCCATTACCTTCTCCTACAGCCTATGCTGTCAGCTACTCAGAAGTCGAGGGAGAGGATTTGACTCCAGGACCCCTCTTTGCTACCTTGCTTCTTTCCCCTATTGTCTCCCTTTTCCCTGCTTTTCTCTTCCTCCTCCACCAAGAAATGGAGAGGGTACAGAGAGATGAGATGGAGAGGGTCATGGTTAGGAAAGGAGAAGTAATGTGGTGTGAACAGGTCATGAGTAATGTTGTGGGTGGAGCTGGTGCTCTGGGCAGAGCCTGAGTGATTATCACCACCTACTCTTTTTCCAGTTTGATTCTGGAGCTGGAGGGAAGATAGTGGGTGCTGGGGAGCACTCTAGTCCAACAAGAACATGAGATATGTGTGTTATAAAACAAAAGTATCACTTATTTCCTAGTAAAGGATAGGACAGAAATTACAGTTGAACTTGAGGAAGGGCAGGTTGGGATCAGAGTTAAATTCAGGAAAAGTAATGGGATGTCAGATAAAGAATGAAATAAAAATGGAAGAGGACCTTGACATATTGAACATTACTGAAAAATGGTGCAATGACCAAAGACAAATGGGACCTGGCTATAAACTCCACAGGAAGGACAGATTAAGCCAAAAAGACTGAGTGGTAGTACTATATATAAGAGAGAGCTTTGACTCTAATGAGGCTGCACTGAACATAGCCACTGGGGATGAGGGAAAGGCTATTAGAAAAAAGTGAAAGCTTCAAAACTACTACTTAACTACCAAAGTGCTAATTTGTCCTTTAATAGCAGCTGTTACAGACATTAAGTTATTTTTACTCACTCCATATTGTGAAGTAGGACCTGTTTAGTACTCTTTTTTTTTTTTCTTTTTAAAAGTAGAATGGTAGTTAAAAGTGACTTTGGAACCAAAACTGCTGCTGAAAGGGCATCGGGGCTTCTGGAGAAGAGAGGAAGTTCCACATTGTCCAGAAAACCTTATATATGAAAAAAGCAAAAAAAATCTTAAAAGAAAGTTAGACAAGAAATACTCTTAACAGGAGTACACATTTTCACACAGTTAGTGTGTGGAACTCATTGCCACAAGACATAACGGAGGAAACAAATATTGAATATTCTAATAGTAGTAAACTGCCAGAACGTGCATTACCTTTTGATGCACTTTTTCAGTGGCTGAAGGCGTGAAGCTGAAAATGTACTCAAGGCATATGTATAGTAGCTTACTAATGTGTTCCCTAGCATGGCTTATTGTTGTTCATCAAACGTTACAACTGAGCAACACAAGGATTAATGATCCCTAGAATAAGTGTTCTGTATCCATTTTGCTCACAATCTCTGTTTGGTGGTTTAAGTACTGATATCAAGGACTTGAACCTGGGTCTCCTCTGTGGTAGACATAGCTTCTCAAACTGTTCCAAAATAAATGTAATACTTGGTCAGTAAGTTGAGGCATCTCTCATCTTTTCATTAACAAGATTCAAAACTCTTTCAGATATTTCAGGTTTTGATTAAAAGTCAACAAAATGAACAAATGTGACACAAGCAGCGAAGTTATATTAGAACATTAAAGTTCACACTATCCTTTTATTTTTTGACCTATTGCTTGTGAAAGGTGGTACATTGACAAACATAAGAGCTGCAGTATATTTAATCATTGAATAGATACAGCTTGGGATGTGGCAAGGAAAGCACAAGCTTTCCTAGACCACTGTGTGTCATCCATTTGCCAGTGTACCTCTCCTTTGATCAGGAGGAATCACCTTTAAGGGTGAGCAATTGTAGTGATTTTTCCACTGGGAAGTGGACTGAGACCACAAGCCTCATTTCATATTGGAGACTGAAGAGCTGTTAACTGTTTCAGTTCTTACTTACCTGGCCTGGATTTGAAACAGTGATATAGAGTCTGTAAGCTGTATTTCATTAGCTCATTATCAGTCTTTTCTTTTCTCTCCCCAGCCTCCAACAACATTAGAGTACTTTGTGCTCTCAAATTAATGAGCATGTCAGCGAAAGTATGGCCAGAATAACATGTTTTTTATAATATTTCTGACGCGAGTTTTGTAAGGGTTAATAATAAATGATGTACAGAGCTTTGAACATGTAAAGCACTTGAAGCATCAAGTACAGTATTCTCAAAATAATTGTAAAGTTAAATCCTGTTTCAGTTATTTTTAATATTTTGCGTAGGTATTATGTTTTTCTATCCTAAATGGATTTTTCTTACTTTATCTCAGAACATAAGAAAATATGTGCATATTGCAATTATTTATTTTATGTCAGATGCATCTTAAGAGTCAAGAAGTAAGGCTGACAAGCAATGCTATAAATTTAAAACTGTCCTACAGCAAGATAGTATGATGCAAATATGAATTAATAAGATCACAAACTGAATTTCAGCAAAACAACCATGATTTACATTAAATTAGGAAATTTAAAACCGATTTAGTTTGTTTTACTGAGCATTTGCTTAATAACATTTTGCCTTCTTGCAATCTTTTTAAAGACAATAATGCGTCTGTGAAATGCAGGCACATCCTCAGTAGAAAAATTGAAAGCAACAGCTCACTTTCTGAAACCACACATATAGTGATAGAAAGAAATATTTCAGCTCTACAAAATTTAATAAATCATCCCATTTCCTAATTTGATCATATTAGATGCTGATATGGAAGAAGCATTTCAAATACCATCTCCTCATTAATATACATAAGTCTGGGGAATAGAATGGAATACTTATGCAGAGATGTCACAGTTACTGTTTCTTAGTTTACTAAGTGGAACAGGTTGATGTGATACTGGGTGCTATTTGTCATTGTCTTGTTAAAATGGTTTGGGTCGAGTTATGGAGTCCAGAAAGACGGCGGCTGATAAATCAAAAGTGGATTGAGTGGACAGGAGGCAGTGATTGATACTGTGACAGGATATGAAGAAAGGAATCTTGATACAAGCATGCATGATATTGAATATGAGAAGGAAAATGACCCTGTAGTATGGATATTATTCAGGGGAATGAGAATAATATCAGCTTGAAATTATTGCTGGGTGGATATTAGGATAGTTCTTATTAGAGTATTATGCTTCTCTAGGATGGAGGAACTAAAATATGTATAATTTATATGTGCATGGAGTATTAACCTATGTCTTGAGTTTATTACAATTGTTTTTCCAGGTTAATAGAAAATAACTGGTTTTTCTTATACATCAAATCTCCTAATTTAAATCTTTGAATTCATAGGGCTTTAAACACAGTAAAACAAAGGATCCTAAACCTTATTCCTTGATTTCATGCAATCCAGTGATTATAGAGTACTGTACTGTAATTGTGTTTAAATCTGTGAGTTGGTTTTTATTGCCTGCCAAGCATTTTTGGCTTCCACTGTTACCTGAAATTGAAAGCTGCTGTCATGAAATATTTTTGAATTCAGTTCAGTTTTTAGGTTCTTTGACAATTACAGATCTATGTACCTAATAGATGAGACCTTCTAAAAATGATCAAGGTTGGTAATGTTGGTGTTTCTGGATTACCAGTGAAAAATATTTTCTGCCCAGGACTTTTATTTGAAAATACTTTACACTTTGATTACAAATTTTCCTCTTTAACTGATTTAATGTTGAAACGAGTGCATGCTATTTTAAGCAGGTGGAAAGGAGACTACTTGCTGTGGATAGTTTCAGAAAATTGTCATTTATTTTTAGGTTAAAAACAAGATGGATGTTGATTGAACTTTCTGCTGTCCTGGCATTGTAAACTAGAATTAATTCAAGGTCAACCGTGATTTGTCAGAATTCTTTTTAGTTTAGAACGTTTGGATCCTGAAAGGATGTGGTCTCCTTATTTTGCAAAGAAGTACAATGTGAAAAAGGTCAAGGAATTAAAAATACTAAATTCTGGAGAACTCCACCCACGCAGTATACTGGCTATTCAGGTATGCAAGATAGCACTAGGTTTAGAGGATAATCTTTAAAATGCATTGCCAGAATTATGAGTCACATAAAGTAAGATGTTATTGCTAGAATTACCAGAAAGTGTGTTTGTTTTGTTTTAAGCACTACTTTTGAAAACTCTCTACTGCTTCAAACACAAGTAAAGGGCTTCATCCTGCACCCACTGAAGTCATTGGAAGTCTTGCTGTTGACTGAGCAAGATCAAGCCCATCTTTTCTTTCAAACATTTATTAATAGCCAACGCAAACAATAATAGTACAGCACTTTATTACAGATCTTAGGCTTTTTGGAAAATAAAATCCCCTTCAGGATTCCATTGATTAAAATGTTCCATCGTCTTATGCACAAATACTTACGTCTTCTTTTAGAGAATGATTTGATTTTCCTTAAGTAAAGATTCTGAACCATCAGCTAAGTATGCAATGATAGCACTAACAGAAAATGTGAATGAAAAACTTTTAAGATGACCTATATGGCATCTTAAAAGTTTTTCATTCACATTTTCTGTTAGTGGACCTATATGGCAGTACTGTCAAGTAGCCTGAGCAGACTCTGTTGATACTGTGTTTTGCCTTTTGTTATACCATTCCTTTCTATCTGCAGTCTGCAGACAGTCTGGGTCATTTTATGTGTGTTTGTGGTGGATGTGCAGTGGATGTGGGGTAAAGGTTTTAGTGGCATGAATTGGGGCATTAAACAAAAGCATTGAAACAGCAATGCAGTCATCCCAAATTCATGCCATTAAAACCTACCGCACTATTATGTATTTTGGTCATGCCACATGCATTTAACAGAAGAGCACTAATTTTTTTTGTGGTAGTTATTGTGTCTTTCCACTTGTAGAAACTGATAGAAGTCTTAGGTAAGATCAAGCAGTGTTGCTTTATTTAAATATTTCTTAGAACACTTGTCCTCTCTTTTTTATTGTTTGACTTGCTTTAACTGCTGGATTTGTGCTTTGAAAATTGTGATTTACTCATTCAGATTCTCCTTTATATTTTTTTTAAACTCTGCTTTCTAGATAGTTTAACACTGTCACATATCATTAACTATGCAGAGCCACATAATAAGGGACCCGAGTAAACATTGTCTTTGTGCAGGTGGAGGATGGAATATAAGATTACAAAGCTTGGTTAGGTACTTCAAAACATACATATTTAAGTAAAGTACTTGAGGACATTTTACATTCCACTTCAAATACAGAACTGTGGGCAGGGGAGAAGCTGGTTGAATTCACATTATTGAACTTGTTCGTGGAGCCTTACATCGTTTGTAGATGGTAAGGTCAGACCATGTTTTGTTCTGTTTCCATCAATAAACTAACAACATGTAATATTTCTCTTTTGGACTTGGCAATTGCATTAGAGTTACATTACTAATAGTCTCTTTCTTAAAAAAAACAAAACAAAACAAAACACTTTTTAGCTATCATCATTGAGTCCCTCAAAGGAAATAAAAAAACTTTGCGTGAATGCAGTGAAACAATAAAGAGGTGAATCAAAAGCTTACACAATATCCTTGAGCAATAATCCACCAATGAGGATATTACCAAGATCTAATTGACCGCTTTGGGAAATTAAACTTCATAAAGCAAAGCCAAGGGCTCTTAAGTTATCAATAAGGCCAGATAGCTGCTAGTGACAGCTGCTTTGATGCCTTTCATTGATATAAAAAAGCTAAATCATATGAATGCATAAGTGCTGTTCGCTTATTGCCGAGTTCTGCTAAGTAATGATTCTAATTGTATTTTTAATTTTATCAGCACTCCAGGTGCCATATTTAAAGAATGAGGTTTAAGCATAACTTCATATATGTCTAACGTGACATTTGTTTGCAGAATTTTTATGATGTTTCATCTGGAGAAAGCAGTTGGAAAACCAGAAAAAAAAAATTGAACTAGACTTTTTTTGTGGAGAGTTGCTTCATTAATTTGAAGCATCCAGTGTACCACCCACTTCATTCTAGGATGACTTTGTCCTTTTGAACCTTTTTTTATGTCCCTCCCTTTCAGTAATTTGACCACCATCATGCTCATATCTTTAATAATGAAAGGAGGAAGTACACTTTTAGGTAATTGTTATGAAGGCGGCTCCACAGATCAACATAAAACAGGTGTTTTAAACATGCATAGGTAATAACAAGATAATCATTTATCTCAAATACCTAATTTCCATTAGCCCAGGGAGTGGGATTATCTATACATTTGAATCTCTAGAATGGTGATATTATCCCATGCCAACTTAAAACTTTTTAAAAAGTATAATTTATCCTTAAAACTAAAAAAGATAATGAATGATTGGATTCAGTTTCAGAATTTATTTTTGTACCATCACTTCTTCTCATTTTCTTTTCTCTCATTTTGTCTTTGTTGCTCTCATTTGTTGCTTCATACCTAATATTAAGTTTGTGTTTGTCGGCGTTATTGTAATACTGTTACTGATACAGATATAATTGAGGCATCAGTAGCAACTCCATAGATGATGTTGCTTTGGGATTTGTGCTTAAAGCAAGACTAAATTCCCTTTATTTCACACAAATGGCTTCAATCTATTTTCCAAATGAGGGAAAGGACAATAGCTCTTCAAAGGACAATTTAAATTTTTAAAAATTTGTTGGTAAAATATTCATTAACTTCTGCTGAGAAAACACTTCAGAATGTTTTCTTTCTTAAATTTTCTATTGGTTTCCTCTCATTTCTTCTGGTTTCGCTAACTCCAAACTTCACCCCTATGCACACAAAGTAATGATATCTCATGAAATAGGTCACCTATGAAATTTTAAAATTAAAAAGTTATTTTCCTTATTTAGGGTAACCTAATTAATTTTTTGCCAGGATTATCTGATGGGACTGCTCAATTCTCTCAGGCTTCTAATTTCAAGTACTACCAATCTGCCTCATTGATTCTCTAGCTGTGCTTTGCACATGCTCCTGGTGAGCGAAGGAGACAGGCTGAAGAGTAAGGAATGAACTTTGTCAGAGAAAGGAGACTCTGGGGGCCCTGGAGGAGAGCTGGGAAGTAGAGGCAGGCAGAATTGGCATGGTATGAAGGGTTAAGAGGTAGGGGTGTGTGTGTGTGTGTGTGAGAGAGAGAGAGACACACACACACACACATGGTGGGGAGGGGGAGTATAGAGGAAGGGTGAAACTGCCAGGGCTCTAGGAGTGGCTTCTGCTAAGGCATCTGTGTTTGAAGGGTTTTCCTGGTGCTGATGCCTTAGCTCTTGTGCACACCAAGGCAGCCATAGTGAGGAAGCCGTGTACATGCATGTACCATACCATTACTTTGTCAGGGGGCTCCCATGGCACTGCTGCATTGGTGAAATGGGGAACTGAGGAAGCCCTTCATGCTCTGCTGCCTTAGTGCCCAGGCACTGAGCTTTCCCACACCCCATGCTGTCTGCAAAGGTCTTCCCACCCAGACCTTTGACTCTCTCTTGTGCCTTTACATCCCTGCTAAAGTCTGGTCTTCCTCCATCCCCCAAAACATTAATTTGCTGTAGCCTGACTAACCTACAGGCCAGCCCACAGTGCTGTTGATGTGGCTGAGTAAGGGAGATAAGTAGGGATGTGGAGAGAGGAGGACTTGAATGGGAATTAGGGGGTTAGTATGGTTGTGATGGGGCCTATGTGTGTGTGAGTGTAAAAGCACATTGTGCAGATGGCCAGCGGTTGTGATGGTGAGCCTCGTTCCTTGGTACTGAGGCATCATTGCATGAACGGGCCTTCCACAGTGCTGCTGTCTTAGTGGGCTGGGGAGTTGAGGCAGCACCAACAAGGGAGCCTATTAAGTACTCATGACTCTGTGGTGAGACACAGGTTTTCCTTCACCCCAACTCAAGCTGTACAGCACAGTCCCTCTTGAAGCCGCAACCCACAGGTAATATCCTCTTACCCACAGCCCTCCCTACTCTTCCTTTTGGTTCCTCTGGTATGCCATGGTATCAGCACTGCAGGGACTCGAGAATGAGAAGTAATGTAGAGGGGCAGGAATTAGTAGGATTATATGGGGGAGATATTTACAATGCATCAAATTATTAATATCTTCTGTCAGACTGTTAGGAGACAACTAAAGCTTGATAAAACATTGTAGTGTCAGTCTCTGTACAGAGGGATTTACAAACTGACTATAATTAAACACACATTAAAAACTCACTAATTCACATGAATGTTAGAGAGATCACATTGTTCGCTCGTTTGCAATGAAAGTGGAAACATAACTAGGATGATACATTGCCAAATATATTCAGAAATTTTGATGATTGTAGTTCACTTTTGGTTATTGATATACTAATAAATATTCTGCACTGTATATGTGTGTGATAATTTTCTTTTAACATATTTTTTTTGGAATACAAAGGTGGCACACTCACTTGGGAGTCAGGAGGTGCCCAAGATAAGGTTGCTCATTACAACCTTTCATTCAGCCCCTTTTTGTGTTGTGTTATGAGCTAGTCTTTAATGATCAGTTACTATTTTTTCTACAGAACTTCCACTTCATTTAGTTTAAGCATTGACACCAGACTGCTTAGCTTAGTCAGTTTTCTCTGAATAGTTCTCATGTGTCAGATTAGTGCTTTTTTTAGTTTGGTTGTGTGATGGGTGGTTACAACTGGCTATATGATGTATAGTTTGGTTCTAAACATCTTAGCTTCTTTACATAGATTTTTGTGGAATAAATTCACTTTTTCCATGCAAAGGTAGAGTATTCATGCTTTGTTAATGCAATTCAGAAGGGATTGAGGGGAATGGAATTCCTCTCCCAACCTGTGGGCAGAGAGTGGGATTTAGACAATGGGCTTCAGAGCAAGTCTTCTGAAGCTGCTACTCTACTCTACTCTATAAACGGGACTAGCAGCCAGTGCTACATTGCAATTCCAAATGGGGTGATATGGCCATCCCAATTCTTCTCTAAGCATGGCCTGTTCAGGCCTGGAGCACAGCCCTCTTCTGCAATATATAGTACAGGAGACTGCTGTTTGGCTGTCCTGCCCATGCTCTCTCTCCAGACTGCCTCCGATGCAAGGCACAGGTAGGTGTAAAGGACCATTCATACAAACAAATGTTATCCAATATGAATAAATTGCACCTTTGATCCTGTGCAGTCAGCCACCAATGTTTGTCTGGATTAAGCCTTCTTTATTTTTCACCAAAGGCATGGATTGATGTTTAGATTTAACTATGCATAAGGGGGCAAGGGTGAATGATTTTGTGGACACTCTTTATTGGGACCTGAAAGACCGCCTTCAAATGAAGAAACACATCTTTAGGCTAGAAGGGAATTTTCTGTTGTACTGTAGGTAATGTTTCCATACTTTGTAACAGAAGAATTGCCTGTCTACCAATACTTTTTAAGTATCTCCGGATGTGTTCATTTCTGTAATCTTATTTCATGATTTTTTTCTGTAATTTGCAAATCTGCTTTCATTTAAGACAACCTGCCTTCAATTTAAGGTACTGTTAATTAGACAGCCAGTGATTCGCATAATCCGAATCTGACCTCTGACTTTAGGGAATACCCACTTCTGAGTCTGTAACACCTTGAATGATCTTGAGTGAAGGGATTATGTTCTTTTCCTCCTTTGCTTTCACAATCAATGCTGAGATGGCGTGGGCTAGTATGGGCATGAGGAATGCTGACTGAAAGGTACTATGTATAATTAAAGTATAAATTGTGTAAATTATCTAAAAAACATTTTTATTAATGGAACTAATGGTGTATTGAAGGCAGGTGTTTCTTTGTATTGCAACACATGTGGAATGAAAATATTGAATGTTACAGCCTTGATAATTTTTCTTTTTGCGGATACAGACTAACATGGCTGCTACTCTGAAACCAACCGTGATAATGTAAAGAATTACTGGATCTGTACTTTATCTCTTCCCGTATAAACTATGTTCTAATAAATGTGTGGCCATTTAAAGACTTCTTTGTTGTTAGTATGCTGCACACCATTACTGCATGACAGTTCATAGGTATGGCTGGAGCAGAGCTCTGATTTTCTTGCTCCAAAAAGGACAGGCCTCTAACACTTGAATTAGTGATGTAGAGATGAAGCCACACAGTTGAGCAGATCTGAATCCCTCTAGCAGGGGACAGTAGTACAAATGAACTCTAGCCTTTCATTTCTTAATCCTTCATTATGTTCATCTGTATACATCAGTAATGAATGTTTGCTAAGACATTTAATGCAATTTAAAAAACTCCAATCCTTTTCATATTGGATTGTTAAAACCCATTTTCCTCCTTTGGGCACTAAATTCTGGGTCTAATCTATTTGATAAGTCCCTTTTTATCAGCAAATTTGAAGCAAAATCTAATATTTTGTCATAATTTTCTTCCTTTTCCTGACATCTGTATGCGAAGTTCATGTAAATCTACTGTGTCTCTCAATTTTTTGCCGTTTCTAAAAGAAAAATCTGTATCAACAATGACGCACTGATGAGGACCCTATACAAAGTGTGCATGTCTAAATTTACTGTGCAGTATGATCACGTAAGGGTTGGGATGGGGAATCCATATGGAAACAGATTTCGGTTTAAGTGTTGGTTATAAATAGTAAATACTACTTTAAATCACGAAGTACTTGGTTGTATTTTCTTGAAATATAGCAGGACAGTGTATCCTTAAAGACAAAGCAATAGAGCATCTTTTTAATTTATTCATGTCTGGGCTGTAAATGAGGGAATATTCCCTCAATTAGTTTCCAGTTTATATGTTTACTAATTAAAAAAAATAAAATAAAATCTCATATCTATTTTGTAACATTGACATTTATGCTATGAATATAAACTCAAGGAAGACTGTTTTTTAACTGCATCTTGTGAATAAGGAAACAGTAATACAGAACTGGTAATCAAAGACTTTTTTTTTTGTGTAACAGAAGAAAAGACAATATGGTATGGTATTGCAATATAATGTTGTCATTTAATGTGGGCTTTTACCTGTCCCTGGAGATTTCTAAAAGGCCAAGTGAAAGACTGAAAAAAGAGAAGTGGACTCAACAGGGCCCTCATGTTATATGTTTAAATGGTTATAGAAACAATCTTGGAATATTTAACCCACAGTCAAACCACCTATATGATGCTGTCAGATATTTCAACCTAAGTAAGATCAGGATTGGGCATGATTTGTGTGGGAGGCCACGAAGAAAAAAGCTGGAAGTTGGTAATTCAGTACGTAGCTTTGTTCCCTCTCAGTTAATACTGAGCGTTAGTCTTAATCATGCTGAGACAGAACTGAAAAGCAAAAAAAAAAAAAAATCAATCCATTAATGTTCATTTATTATAAAGACTGACATAACTTTTTAAAAGTTTTTTCTTGTCTTTAGTTTTTTAATATTAGGCTTGTGACGCCCGTCATCATGCTGGAGGACTTTGGCAAGTCTTTAGAGGACCTAAATAATGACATCACATTTTAAGGCTGGAATTTTAATGGCATCGCTGTCTCAGCCCCAAATTAATGGAGGAGGATGGGAGTGTTGAAGAGGGAGATCATAGCTCAGACTACTTAAATCCTCCAAGATTTGTCAAAGTCCACAGCAAAAAGAAGTAAATCAGTATCTGATATGTTGAATATTTAAAAAAAAAAATCTGGGAGAATAGAGGCAGTCTTTATACTTCATGAAAAATTAGTAAAGCGGGAAAGAACTTTGTTTTTGCTTTGTAGCTCATCTTTGAGGAGTACTGTGATGTCTACAGTGCTCCGTTTTGGATAAAATATAAAAGACTTTTTGCAAGAATAGTGACATTAGATTGGTATTTTGGTCACACAATCTGATTCTAATATAGGTTTATCTTGTGCATAAGGGGTAAACTCCTGTTCCGATTGAAGCTGATGGCAAAACTCCCATTGACCTCAGTGAGGCCAGGATTTTACCCAAGCAGATTATTAGGAGAGAACAAAGATAAATGGATGGAAGAAATAGAAAAAGTGCTTGATGACATCAGTCATGTGCAGAGCAATACATTCATTATTAACTTGGGAGAGGGGGCAGTTACTGCCACAGTAAATTGTTACAATAATTAGCTGAACAAAACGATAAATGTTTTATTTGTATTAAATATACTCAGCTGAAAAAACAACAACAAAAAAGTGGTAACATCTGTTTGCTTTGTATAATGAAACTGGGGAAAGCTTTATTTTAAATATTTACAATAAAAGATAATCTATGGTTAACTTTGAGGAAGAGGTATACATTAAATGATTTTAGTACACAAATTTGAGTACAAAAATATTTTGAACGTTTTGTATATACTTCTGTAGAGTAACCATTAGAATTATTTTTCAATTTCAATGACTTCAGATTTGCAGAGAACATACTTCAAAATATTATGAAAGTGTTTAATTACAAGGATTTTTCTCCCTCCACCTACAAATCTAGTTTTGAAATAAATCTTTTCTTCCATTGAATTTGGATGAAACACAAATTTTATAGGGCCTGATCCAACTCCCACCAATAGAAAGATTCCCCTTGGCTTTAATGAGATTTGGATCAGGCCCACAGTGACTAATGTAACTGTATCCAGGGTACTAAATGTGTCTGTTGTGCAGATAGTATGTGACTCAACTAAAGTATTTTTTTCTGTGTAACCATTGTTACATGTCTATATTTTTCTTCTAGAGTTTTACTTACACTGTAAGGTGTAGGGCTAAGCTGAATTTTAATAGAAGTTAAATTTAATTTGGAGACCTTGCACTGAAAATCTGTCACCAGTCTATATAAAAAAGATATGCTAAAAGTTTTCCTATTAAAGCTTTAAGCTTCTTGATTGGAATATGAGCAGGGGGGGAAAATCCCCTTTACCTGTTTTTTTTTTCCCTATATGAGCTTCTTGAAGTTCTTCCAAATTAGATTTTAAATGCCAATTAGGAGGTTGAATATACTAAAATAAAAGCAAATACAACCAAAATGGCCTCACCTTATGGCTAGTTAGGATTTTTCTCTCAAAAGCAGAACCTTTGCTCTGAGTATGGCTTTGAGAAAGATATTCAGCTTAATGAACACATTAATTAGAACCATAACTATTTATAAGATAATTAGAAACGAAGTGTGGTAAACTGGGCTTTTCCTTCAATTAATGGAGGATTAATTACTGGAGGTAATGAAGTGGATTTTTAAATGCATTAAGGTGAAGTACAGAGATGTGCAAAGCTTTGTGATAGTTGCATAATTATTTCAGGCTGTTTGAGCATAGCTCATATGAGATTGCTAATAAGCATCATTGCATCATTATGTATGCACTTAAAAAGACTTACCACCAAAATGACTGCCTAATTATTTCTAATTGGCAGGACTCTATGTAGTCATTGAGCTGTTTGTAGCCATTTTAAGGTTCATTTAACTATCCTTGGGGCCATGTGATAGATGGAAAAAAGCTTCAACTACATGCTGGCCTTGGCTGGCGCCGTTAATCAATTTTGGTGGGCTTCAGTTTGCAATGCATTTGCTCATGCAGAGGTCAAAACCTGAAGTAGTCCAAGCAAAGTTTTGCTTTTTGAAGCCACTTGACTGTATTCATTAGCAATTAGTAAAATAATTGTCTGTCACTATATTTGGATTTCCATATGACTTGGTATTCTTTCATCACTGTCCCTTCTTATACCATATTAGCTTAGTTGGAAACCAAATATTCTTCCAGCAGACCCATTTAGCAACTTCAGTGTAGTGGCATATGTTTCGATATACTACCTTTCTTCATTCATTTGTTAGCTTAAACAGTGCAGTACATTTCAACACAATCATCTAATTTGTTCCCGATTGATTGCTGAGTGAAAGTTTCTACCCAAGGACAACATTTTAGGGCTTTTAAGGCTATCTCTAAGGAATTAGTCATTAAGCATTAAGAGAGGAAGCAAGAAGTAGTCAAATCGAATTCTGACATTAACCAGAGTTTTGTAGTTAGGGGCATCTATATCCAAGATGTTGACAGCTATATATATATATTTTCAAGGACATCTCCTGACAGAGGAAAGCTGCGTAATATTTACACGTGTTTTAAAACTCATTTTTACATAAATGTGTTAGTATACTAGTTCTTTTTAAGAATTAATTTAGAAATGGTCAAATGTCAATTTCAAATGATTTCTTTGCTATGATATAATTGGTATATAGTTATTTTATCTTACTATATCAGATTTAATGTGACATCCCATTAGGTAAGCGTCTGTGAAAGTTTTCAATGAGTGCGTTGTCCTGTTAGACATAATCATAACCATCTGTGGGATGTTGTCAAGGTACATAAGCCATTCGTATAGCTTAAGAAAACAGTGGTGAAGCAAATTGTAGGCTAATAAAATAAAGGTCAGCTTTACCCTTTTTGTTATGGCAAATGTGGTTTTAATCATTTAATATTAAAGCACAAGGTTAAAAATCATGTATGCAGAATATAGTTAAAATATTAGCAGATTGATTGAAAATAGATGTCTAGATTTTTAAAAAATGTAGTTTAATCAAGATATATTGGTTTTAAGTCCCAGTCAAGCAAATTAAACTGCTGACTTCCATATAGTTTGGAAGCCATTGTAACTAAGTGACTTGAGCTAGATTAAACTATAAAAACCCACTCATCCTTAACAAAAGTTGCAGATTTTGTAAATGTCTTCAGTTTTGATGACTTACAAATTTTGAGACTGTTTTCTAAGGGGTAGACCTCAAGAAGAGAACATAAGCATAGGTATTAAGCACATCTGCTATACAAGCTTTCAAGATAGACCAATTTGTATTAAATCAGAGGTATCTTTTCTTTTTAATATTAATTTGGAATGTGTTTTATGAAGTCCAGTCAATAAATGATCACAGAAATGCTGCTTACTAGACTTATCAAAAATATTGTTAGAAAATTAGTTAATATTTGTGTTTTGAACATGAAAAGTACTGGAGGTGCTAAATTTTCAAAATGAAAATTGTGCCTTTCTTGTGAGTGTAAAAAAGAAAAAGTACATTAACAAAAGAGAGAAAAGATTATCAGTACTTTAAAGACATAGATTATTCAGTATTAAGCAATTATTAAAATTATGATGATTATTCCAGCTTTTAGCTAAACCATTACTTTTCTTATTTCTTTAATACCATGCACGTGCCTTGGATTGGGCCAAATCTCTTAAAAGGATTGAGTGAAGAGAACTTTGCCCTGGATTCTGGTTGATTGCGTAATATAACATAGACTAGATCTAGATCATGTGCATTTTATCTATTCTTTAGTAAAATGAAATAAAGTTTAATGTTACTTTACATCCTTACTCTGCTCTTCATAAAATAAAAAATTCTGTTTATAAGTGTTTTATTTTGAATAATCTTTACCTTTGATCTTAGTTAAAGACTATGTTGGACATGGTTGAATTGGGCATAAAAGAACTTTCCATTCAAAAGTACAGTAGAACTTCAGTTACAAATACCTCGAAAATGGAGGTTGTTCGTAACTCTGAACAAAATGTTGCGGTTGTTCTTTCAAAAGTTTACAACTGAACATTGACTTAATACAGTTTTGAAACTTTACTATGCAGAAGAAAAATGCTGTTCAGTTCGTAACTCTGGTGTTTGTAAATCTGAGGTTCTACTGTATGGGAAATTCTCTTAATAGTAAAAATTGTAACTTGACTGACTACCACTGCTTTATTGACTTACACTGTGTAATATGATGATACATTTGGAATCATATGAGTGTATAGATATCATATTATATTGTAAAACAGTTGAAGTTGATGATTAAAATAACCTCACGGTGTTGAGGTCACTAATTTGTAGGATTGCATATGTAACTATATGACATGCTTTGAGATCTCGTGGTATTATTGAATTTTGGGTTCAACCTCCGTGGATCCCAAAAGCAGCTTTAATTAATAAGGCCTCTTGTACGGGAGGGCGGGATTTACTATCATGCCGAACAAAAGGTATTTCTGCTGCTTCACACACACCTTTTTAGGGATTGACTGAGATCAGCTTTAAATCCCCGGGGCTTTGTTAGAGCACTTTGGATGGGAGTTTGAGTCAGTATACTCCCTCGCCATGCCTCCTGTAGGTCAATGTTGCCCACTTTCTGGGCTGTGCTTGGCCTCTGAAGGCCGACTTCGTTTATTATTACTTGGGTTGTGGCTACTTTGCATCATCATATGCTATTCCTTTGCAAACTATTCTCCACTGGAGACATCAATAAAATTATACTGGGGTGAATCTGGCGTAGAATGCTTCCAGATCTCCAAATTTTTGAATAAAATGGAATTTGCTTTAGGCATTTTGTCTTGTCCCATTTTGGTTACATGACAGTCATGCATCCTGTTTGTGAATTATTTAAAAAACAATACAAGATATGTAATACACCTAATAATGCTATAACTCCTGAATAATTGCTGTACTGCACAATTCCCAACTAACCCATTTTTTCAAGAGCCAGAATACCCACACATCAAAGGGAAGAAACCTTTGAGTTAGACACCCTACACAGAAATAGATCGTATAGGGTGTGCTACATTACAACCATCCACACCTCAAGCTAATGTTGCATAAGCACTTCCTGGCCATTTGGTAAAGATTCTGGTGGGTAGTCACATCTGATCACATCAAAGATGAGTCCTAAATAGACCCATTTCTAGCAATGTGCAGAAAGTCACAGGTAGCAACCAGTCTGGCCTGACCGATGGCTCTGTCCCAAACAAAGTAATATAATGGGACTTTGGATGGTTACGACGTCCTGTTATCACCTTACTAATATAATGGAAAAAATTATAGATTGCTGGATTTTGTCTACCATGGAGTCTCTAATGGTTGGCAAAGCTCTAGGCATGCAGTTCTTGATCAGGATTGGACTTACCTGGCTTGAGCAATAAAATGGCTACAAGCCACTCAGAACCTCTTACCTGAATCTACATTGTATAAAGCCCTTTTTTGAGTTAGTTGTATTGCTGACTTGACTTGGCTGCAGTTACCTCTCTGGCTACCTATATTCTTGTTTTTTGTACAGTAGTTCCCATTTGGACAGCTGCTGTGTCCACAAAGGTACGTTTTATTATCCTGTTTGGCTTTGTCTAATTATGCACAGTCAGTTGTTTGCTGTGTGAGGCTAGGTGGATAGGTGTTACATCCCTTATAAGGAAAAAAGTATGTTAGAACAACTTTTACATGATGGTTCTAACATGCGAAGGCGTATGGTGGAGTTCTTATCTGATCTATACAGCAATTTGACAGGCTGCATGATGACTGGCACTTTCAAAGGGAAGACTTGATCTGTTGTGTAGATCACTGCATGCTTGCTTCCTACATGTGATGGAGTTCAAGTATGTGATAGGGTTGCGGGGTGGGGGGCAGCATGTCTGTGCTCTGAAGGGATAACATGTTGGCTTAAAAAGTATGACCTCTCTATGTAGTGGAGATAAGGTGTTCCAACACAGCATCCAGTCATTTGGAGATGCATAGTTGCTAGTCATCTGTATTTGGACATTGTTATATCTGCATGTTTTGGGTGTAGTTAACTTTTGATGTGATGAGGGCTTACCATGTATGTAAAGTTTTTCCTTGTGTTTTAATAAAATTGTGTTTCTGTTCCTCAATAAGCAATGGATCTGCCTTTAATTTGTGCATGATTGCAAATACTGATAAATTTATTAAGCAAATGTGGGCCCTTCAAATGTATATGAGAAAACTGTGGGCTTTCCCTTTTGTTGCCCAGTTAGGAATGCAGATGTCTTCCTCTTCCACTTTAATTAACTGTCATCTACTTCAGACCTTGATGATTACTTCAGAGAGTTGGCATATGTATTAATACACAAAATGCTTTATAGTAATCACTCTTTCCCATCATGTTATAGTAAGGGTATTTATCACTGAATTGCAAAACAATATATATGTTCCAGGCCAATGGGGGCTGCGGGAAGGGCGGCCAGCACATCCCTCGGCCCACGCTGCTTCCCGCAGTCCCCATTTGCCTGGAGTGGAAAACCGTGGCCAGTGGGAGCCGCGATCGGCCAAACCTGCGGACATGGCAGGTACACAGCCCGGCCCACTAAGGGCTTTCCCTGAACAAGCAGCGGACCGGTTTTGAGAACCACTGAACTAGGTGTAAGTGGGTGATATTGTTACCAGTGATGAGCTGCCAAAATCTTGACAACCGGTTCCCTATAAAAAGTTCTGATTTAAGGGATGTGCCCCAGTATGTATTTTTTGTACCAACAGGGTTACCATACGTCCGTATTTTCCCGGGAGGAATTTTTAAAATTTAAAAATTTAAAAATTCCTCCTGGACGGCGATTTAAGAACCGAAAAGCCTGACCTGTCTGGGAAAATACAGATGTATGTTAACCCTGCCTAAAGTTCTTTTTTAAAAAGATGGGCCTGAACTAGAAATGAGCTCCATTTCACATGTGTGGGTCCCCGCCATGCCCTGGGGGTGTGCTAGGGTGACCAGATGTCCTGATTTTATAGGGACAGTACCGATTTTGGGGTCTTTTTCTTACATAGGCTCCTATTACCCCACCACCACCACCACCACCCCCTGTCCTGATTTTTCACACTTGCTGTCTGGTCACCCTAGGGTGTGCACATGTGTGGGTCCCAGCTGCTCCATGCCCCCCTCATTGAAGCAGGTGTTCAGGGTTACTGCTCTGGGAACTGCAGGGCATCAGTGGACGTGGGGCCAGCTGCAGACAGGGGCGTGGGGCAGGGCTAGCTGGAGGCAGGGGGTGCGGAGCTGGCTGGAGGCAGGGGGTGCGGAGCTGGCTGGAGACAGGAGGGTGCGGGGTTGGCTGGAGGCAAGGGGGTGTGGGGCTGGCTGGAGACAGGGTAGGGGCTGGCTGGAGGCAGGGCAGGGAGGTGCAGGGCTGGCTGGAGACGGGCTGGCTGTGGGCAGGGCAGGGGGTGCGGCAGGGGCTGGCTGCGGGTGGGGGTGGCTGGAGGCAGAGGGTGCGGGGGTAGCTGGATGCAAGGGCTGGCTGTGGGCAGGGTGGTGGATACTCACAGGGAGAGCAGCAGGACGCAGCCCAGGCCCAGCAGAGCAGCCGGGGACCCACCAGGTAGCAGAGGGAGCCCCAGGGCCAGGGGAGCAGCAGCAACAGGGCTTGTGCCCAGGGCCAGGCGGTAGCCCACATGGCTCCCGCAGTGCAGCGCCCCTGGTGGCTGGAGGAGGAATTACATCACTTCCCGGCTGGAGCCCATCAAAGCCTCAGCGCCCCCTGCAGGGAAGCGGTTTAACAACCGGTTCTAAAACTGCTTCAAAATTTAACAACCAGTTTGCGCGAACCAGTGCGAATTGGCTCCAGCTCACCACTGATTGTTACCCAGCTCTAACCTGGAAACAGCAGTCTAAATGGTGGAATATGGAGAGCAACCAATGAAACAGTAAGATCCTGGGTACTCTGAGGAAAGTGGTCCTAAAGTCTATGACAAGGCCTCTGGATTTTGCAGCATTCCAGTACAACAGACTAGATAATCTGCAATTTAAAAATTGAAGTTCTGTTGAATTTAATATAATAGAGTAAATTTCTGTTGTTTATATTACAGTAGTGCCTTACATTAGAGTAGCAATTGAGATGCCCAGTCAGGGATCAGGTCCTTGATGTGCGAGGTGCTGTACAAACCCCTAATCAAAATACAATCTCTGCTCCCAAAGAATTTACAATCTAGGCTACAGCAGAACACAACAGGTAAATGAAACAGATGGAGGTGGGGAGAGGTGAAGGACAAGATAACAGTAAAACAAGCATATTTGCTAGCATAATGAACTTTAGTTAAAATTGTCATGTAGGCATAGTCATGTACAGTCATAGTACAGTCATAGTACATGCAATTCTAATGATTAATCTATTCATTTAAAAAAGTAGTTGAGATTGTTTTTGTTTTTGAAATGTTTTCTCTTCTGTGTATTGCTGTTTAATTTAAAAATCTTTTATGCAATGCTTCCAGTTTTAGTAATAACATTTCTGTCCTAGAATACTGAGTGAAATTTTCACAATTTTTTTTCTTGGAGATTTTAAGTTAGTCATTAGAGTTGGGGTTTGGGAAAGACATAATTATAGGTGATACCTTCCACTAAACCAGCTTTTGGTACAGATAAGCTTAGCAGCTGTTGGTTCGTCATCAGGCTGCAGCAAATGAGTGCATTGCTCATTAAGGAGAATATTAAAAAAATTCAGTTTATCAGGCATTTTTTAGTGTACATGATGTTTTTGTAAAATGCAAAATTAGTGCTCCCATAGTAAAAGTGTGGCTGCATTTGTTATATGCTATCTTTTTAACTACTCCAGTGGTTCTGAAACTTTTGTACTGGTATGCGACCCCGACACTCTTCCACCCCCCCCAAATTAAAAACACTTTTTTATATATTTAACGCCATTATAAATGCTGGAGGCAAAGCGGGGTTTGGGGTGGAGGCTGACAGCTTGCGAGCCCCCATGTAATAACCTTGCGACCCCCTGAGGGTTCCCGATCCCCAGTTTGAGAACCCCTGAACTACTCATTTGGCAAGTCATGGTTTTGACCTCTCCATATTGCTTCATAAACCTAGCACTGTTTTGTTAGTGTTCCTACCTTCACCAGTTGTGGATATTACAATAGTGTAAAGCAGAGGTGGGCAAACTACGGCCTGCAGCCCACATTTGGCCCGCGGCTGGAGAGGCTAGCCCCCAGCCCCTCCTCTGCTGTCTTCCCCCCATCCCCCGTAGCCTCAGCTCGCAGTGCCACCAGCGTGGGAGGGGGCTGCACTGTGGGGGGGCAGGGGAGAGTAGGGAGGCAGGCTCATCTGCAGCCACAGGGGAGCAGGTGGGTGGTGTGGGTGGCGAGAGCATGGCAAACGCAGGCAGAGGACACAGGAGGAGCACTGGGTGGCTGTGCAGCTGGCTGGAGAGAAGCGGCGCTTTTAAGGGGAAACAGCTGCTTCTCTCCAGCTGCGCGGCTACCCCTGCTCCTCCCGAGTCCTCCACCCATGTTCGCAGGGCTGCATTCTGAACGGGGCTTTAGAGGGGGCCTGTCAGGGGGCGGGGGTGTGGATAGGGATCGAGGCAGTCAGGGAGCAGGGGGGGTTGGATAGGGGGTAGGGTCCTGGGGAGGTGGTCAGGGGTAGGGGGTCCCAGGAGAGGGTGGTCAGAGGACAAGGAGTAGGGGGGGTTGGATGGGTTGGAGGTTCTGAGGGGGGCAGTCAGGGGGCGGAAAGTGGAACGAGGCAGGTAGGGTTATGATATGGGGACACAGAACCTTCCCTACCCGACCCTCCATCCAGTTTTGGAACTCCGATGTGGCCCTCAGGCCAAAAAGTTTACCCACCCCTGGTATAAAGGCTGAATCTGTAGCCATTCAGGCAGACACAGTGACACTAAACTTTCTTCATTCATCCAAGTATTGTGTTAGTTCTGAAACCTAATTTGGGCACCTGTTCAGCAAAGGATTTAAACACATACCTAATTTCAAGTACATGAATACTCCCACTGACTTCATTGAGACTATTTGCATGCTTAAATTTAGATAAGGGTTTAAAACCTTTGCTTAAACAGAGTCTTGGATCACTGAATACCAGGGTTGGCTGCTTCGCTGTTGAAAAACAAACCACATCCAGAATTTTTTTGCCAAGTTCTGTGTACATCCTGGCATTCTATTACATTTAAAGTGGTGCCAAAATTATGTGAATGCATGTCCTTGCATTACTGAGAGCAGTTAACAAGTGGTGTCTGCCTTTGTTGACCCAATTTAGGTAATTTCATTTGGGCTGCCTAATATCTCCCTGTGAATTCAAGTAAATGCTGTTGTTATTGTATTGAGGTAGTGCTTAGGAGCTCGACTTGCGAATTGGCTCCCATTAAGCTCTAGGTACTGTGTAGATATTTAAAAACAAAAGAAAAAGTTGCCTGCCTTGAAGAGCTTAGATCAAAGTATAAGACAACAAGTGAAGACAACAAGAAGACAGGGGGAGCACAAGGGAACAATGACACAGCATTGGTCAGGATAAAAAGCAGCAATCAGAATCTACCTGCTGATTAACTGTGGTTGAAATTGTTTTGTAGATGCCACAAGAGAGGAGAGTTTTGAGGGCATTGGTATTCACTCCCAGTCCTAAACTTTTATGCAGTCTCCCTGTGCACTGTGAAATACATACATTGAACACTTTAAGCAGGCTACATTTCACTGATAGGATCCTTGAGAATGGTGAGCTCTGTAAAAATGTAAGGTGTTGTACTTTTTGAATGGCTAGTTATCTTCTAGCAAATAAAATAGTTTTAAAATTAAACGGCACATCAGACTATAACAATTTACGTATAATAGTATGTATCTACTGAAAGGAAAAAAGTTATTTCATAGATTCATAGATACTAAGGTCAGAAGGGACCATTATGATCATCTACTCCAACCTCCTGCACAACGCAGGCCACAGAATCTCACCCACCCACTCCTGCGAAAAACCTCTCACCTATGTCTGAGCTATTGAAGTCCTCAAATCGTGATTTAAAGACTTCAAGGAGCAGAGAATCCTCCAGCAAGTGACCCGTGCCCCATGCTACAGAGCAAGGTGAAAAACCTCTAGGGCCTCTTCCAATCTGCCCTGGAGGAAAATTCCTTCCCGACCCCAAATATGGCGATCAGCTAAACCCTGAGCATATGGGCAAGATTCACCAGCCAGATACCCAGGAAAGAATTCTCTGTAGTAACTCAGATCCTACCCCATCTAACATCCCATCACAGGCCATTGGGTCTATTTACCATGAATATTTAAAGATCAATTAATTGCCAAAATCATGTTATCCCATCATACCATCTCCTCCATAAACTTATCGAGTCTAATCTTGCAGCCAGATAGGTCTTTTGCCCCCACTGTTTCCCTTGGAAGGCTATTCCAAAACTTCACTCCTCTGATGGTTAGAAACCTTTGTCTAATTTCAAGTCTAAACTTCCCAATGACCAGTTTATATCCATTTGTTCTTGTAAAAAGAAAAGGAGTACTTGTGGCACCTTAGAGACTAACCAATTTATTTGAGCATAAGCTTTCGTGAGCTACAGCTCACTTCATCGGATGCATTTGTTCTTGTGTCCACATTGGTACTGAGATTAAATAATTCCTCTCCCTCTCCGGTATTTATCCCTCTGATATATTTATAGAGAGCAATCATGTCTCCCCTCAACCTTCTTTTAGTTAGGCTAAACAAGCCAAGCTCCTTGAGTCTCCTTTCATAAGACAGGATTTCCATTCCTCAGATCATCCTAGTAGCCCTTCTTTTACCTGTTCCAGTTTGAATTCATCCTTCTTAAACATTGGAGACCAGAACTACACACAGTATTCCAGATGAGTCTCACCAGTGCCTTGTAAAACGGTACTAAAACCTCCTTATCTCTACTGGAAATACCTCTCCTGATGCATCCCAAGACCGCATTAGCTTTTTTCACGGCCATATCACATTGGCAGCTCATAGTCATCCTATGATCAACCAATACTCCAAGGTCCTTCTCCTCCTCCGTTACTTCTAATTGATGCGTCCCCAGCTTATAACTAAAATTCTTGTTATTAATCCCTAAATGCATTACCTTACACTTCTCACTATTAAATTTCATCCTATTACTATTACTCCAGTTTACAAGGTCATCCAGATCCTCCTGTATGATTTCCCAGTCCGTCTCTAAATTGGCAATACCTCCCAGCTTTGTATCATCTGCAAACTTTATTAGCACACTCCTACTTTTTGTGCCGAAGTCAGTAATAAAAAGATTGGTCCCAAAACCGATCCCTGAGGAACTCCACTCATGACCTCCCTCCAGCCTAACAGTTCACCTTTCAGTGTGACCCGTTGTAGTCTCCCCTTTAACCAATCCTTTATCCACCTTTCAATTTTCATATTCATCCCCATCTTTTCCAGTTTAACTAATAATTCCCCATGTGGCACGGTATCAAACGCCTTACTGAAATCTAGGTAAATTAGATCCACTGCCTTTCCTTTGTCTAAAAAATCTGTTACTTCCTCAAAGAAGGAGATCAGGTTGGTTTGGCACGATCTACCTTTTGTAAAACCATGTTGTATTTTGTCCCATTTACCATTGACCTCAATGTCCTTAATTACTTTCTCCTTCAAAATTTTTTCCAAGACCTTACATACTACAGATGTCAAACTAACAGGCCTGTAGTTACCCGGGTCACATTTTTTTTCCTTTCTTAAAAATAGGAACTATGTTAGCAATTCTCCAATCGTACGGTACAACCCCTGAGTTTACAGATTCATTAAAAATTCTTGCTAATGAGCTTGCAATTTCATGTGCCCATTCCTTTAATATTCTTGGATGAAGATTATCTGGGCCCCCTGATTTACTCCCATTAAGCTGGTCGAGTTTCGCTTCTACCTCAGATATGGTAATATCTACCTCCATATCCTCATTCCCATTTGTCATGCTACCATTATCCCTAAGATCTTCTTTAGCCTTATTAAAGACTGAGGCAAAGTATTCGTTTAGATATTGGGCCATGCCTAGATTATCCTTGATCTCCACTCCATCCTCCGTATTTAGCGGTCCCATTTCTTCTTTCTTTGTTTTCTTCTTATTTATATGGCTATAGACCTTTTACTATTGGTTTTAATTCCCTTTGCAAGTCCAACTCTACTTGACTTTTAGCCTGTCTCACTTTATCCCTACATGTTCTGACCTCAATAAGGTAGCTTTCCTTTCTGATCTTTCCCATCTTCCACTCCCTGTATGCTTTCTGCTTTTTCTTAATCACCTCTCTGAGATGCTTGGTCTACAACTCCTGCCTATGAATTTTTTCCCCTTTCTTGGGATGCAGGCTTCCGATAGCTTCTGCAGCTTTGATTTAAAGTAATCCCAGGCCTCCTCTGCCTTTAGATCCATAAATTCTTCAGTCAATCCACTTCCCTAACTAATTTCCTTAATTTTTGAAAGTCAGCCCTTTTGAAATCAAAAACCCTAGTTGCAGATTTATTTTTGTTAATCCTTCTTTCTATTCAGTTTGGACTGAATTAGCTCATGATCACTTGAACCAAGATTGTCCCCTACAACCATTTCTTCTATGAGGTCCTCACTACTCACCAAAACCAAATCTAAAATGGCATCCCGTCTAGTCGGTTCAGCAACTACTTGATGAAGGAATCCATCAGGTATCGCATCTAGGAAAATCTGAGCCCTGTTATTATTACTAGCACCCGTCCTCCAGTTTATATCTGAGAAGTTAGTCTCCCATGATCATGCAGTTTCTATTAGTATTTACTTCATTAAAAACGTTAAAGAGGCTCTAGCCATACCCAAATTAGATCCTGGCGGTCTATAGCACACCCCAAGCACTATCGCAGGGGAGGCTCTAGTAGTTTTCTTCCCCAATATGATTTTTGCCCAGACGGACTCTTATCCATTCCATCGCTTCTTATTTCTTTACATTCTACCTCATCATTGATATACAATGCTACTCCACCACCTTTATCTTTATTTCTGTCTTTCCTAAACAGCACCTACCCTTCGATACCTGTAGTCCAGTCATGACGACTATTCCACCGTGTTTCTGTTATCCCTAGAATATCTGGTTTCACTTCCTGCACCAGTAGTTCTAGTTCCTCCATTTTGTTACCTAGGCTCCTCGCATTGGTGTACAAACATCTTAATATTTGCTGTTTGGCCTCGTTCACCTTCTGTACCCGATTAGGCACGGTCATTCTACAGCCAGTATAACCTATTAGACTGGTATCCACACTGCCCTTCCTCCTTATATACATTCTCCTACCCACGGTTGTATCCTTTCTTTCTTTATTTTCTTCCCTATCAATGTTAAAGTCCGGCGTGAAGATTACCTGGACATCTCCCAACCATCTCCCCCAAATTCCTAGTTTAAAGCTCTCTTAATCAATTGTGCCAGCCTCCATCCTAGAAGTCTGTTTCTGTCCCGACTCAGATGAAGTCCATCCCGAGAGATCCGTCCTCTGTCCATGAATGCCTCCCAGTGACCATACATCCCAAAGTCGTTCTTAGAGCACCAGTGCCTAAGCCATCTGTTGATGGTCATAATCTTGTCACACCTTTGTTGCCCTTCTCTAGGAACAGGCAGAATCCCACTAAAGATCACCTGAGCCTCGATTTCTTTAAGCATCTTCCTCAGCCTAGCATAGTCTCCCTTAATACTTTCCAGCAAGAATCTATCCATATCATTTGTTCCCACATGAAGGACAATCAGTGGGTTCTTTCCCGCTCCCTTTAGGATCCTTTTCAACCTCAGGTCTACATCCTGTATCTTAGCACCTGGAAGACAACATAACCTTCTATTCTCTGGATCAGCTCTGGTTACAGGCCTGTCTATTCTTCTCAGTAAAGAGTCCCCGATCACATAGACCTGCCTTTTCCTGGTGACGGTGCTATTCTCCAGTCTATTCCCTGTTCCCTCTGGCTGCAAGTTCTTTCCATACTATTCTCCTTTGTAATCCTCTTCAACCCATCCTGTATCCTCCTGGGGCTCATATTTGGTGTAGTCTCTATTGACTCGTCCCCTTTTCCTATAGGACTAGCCGCTCTTCTCTTCTTCCTTGCCCTTCCATCTTCAGTGACTACCTGCTGAGCCCCTTCTTCATTTTCCAACTCTGCAAACCTGTTCTTGAGCTCTATTTCTCCTTCACTAGCCCGTCTTTTCCGCTGCCTGGTTCTTTTAGTCACATGCTTCCACTGACCAATTTCCTTACCCAGTTTCCCCTCAGAATTCCTCAGTCCTGCTTCCATCTGCAAATCTGAGCTTTTCCCTTCAGATACCTCATGTCTTTGCTTCATAATCTGCTCGAACCCCTTTCTAAATGCAACCAGACTTTCCACCTGCATCTCCAAACCTCAGATCTTTTCCTCCATCAGCTCTATCAGATGGCATTTCATGCAGACAAAACTCTTCCCAAGTACCCCCTCCAGGATCATGTACATACCGCAGCTTCCACATCTCAAAATTTATATTTTATCTATTCCTTAATTAGTATCTTGTAACTTTTATATAACAGTTTTTTATATTAATAGGACTGTTACATACAAAATATATTCAATATTTCAAACAGAAATTGAAGAAAATTAGGAAGTTAAATTACACAATATTGGTAAGCCAGAGATTTCAAAATTGTGGTTGATATTTCTTCACTAACTTTTTCTTTTCAACATCACAATAATTGATAATAATTTGACAGAAAAGAGACTTACCTTGACAGTGGTCCCTTCTGGAAGAACAAATCTAGTCTTCTATTTTTTCCATTGGTGTATGCTATATCCATATTTTTCTGTAAAAGCAGATGTACAACCTACTAACATATGCATGTTGTAATAGAAAAGTGCATGAAAGTATTGGTTTATTTATTGATAGTGTAAAAATAAATTGCACACTTGCTTTTAAAAATAAACTCCAACTCTATCATGAATAGAATAAGTGTGTATAGATAAATGAATTAAATACAAGATTTGTCAAATCCACTCACTAATGGAGAATGGTGCTGTGCTCAATTCATGTAGAATTTGTTTTCAATTGGGAAAAAAAATATGAAGAGCATAAACAGATGCAAAATTGTTTTCCTGCAGGGAAAGACAGACTGAAACAATACAGAGTTAGGAAAAAGGCCCAATTTCTGACCTCCCTGCATAGCCCAAGCAGCCAGACTGGGAAGTTGCTCTGGAGCTGGGCTTGGAGGGAGAGGAATGCTTCCTTCTCAAGTCATTTTGGGGAAGTGCAGCAGCTCTCTTGCCACTGCTCTAGCCTGGGGACTAGAGTAGCCTCTTGGATTTAAGTGCATATATGGATAGAGTTAAAATTACAATGAACTTCACCTTTTCACTACCTCATTATGAAATGCTTCTCTTAGCAACCCTAACTATAGGTTAATGCAGGGTTATTTTTGTGTATGTGTTAACTTTTTAAAATCAGTAATACAGCTGGATTGTGTGTGTGTGTTCATGTGCACGTGCTCATGTGCCTTGCTCTGTCTTCCTTCCCCCCTATATTTGGGTTTTTAACGTCAAGATCTTTTAGACAGGACTGTTGTGAATGGGTGTCAATTGTTATACTTAACAGTCATGGCAGCATGCTGACTCCTCTTGGTGTAACCACATAATTTTATAAGTTTAAAAACTGTCAGCTTAAACTTTAAATCCTAGTTTTTGCTGGTCTCTCATAAAATTATTTAAATATAGCTTTTTCATAACAAATTTCCTTTTTCAAATGGTCTCTAAGGAAAGAAAGATGATGTTTGCCTGAGAGAGGCTGTCTCTTCACTTGGAAAAAAAAAACTTGAGTTAACTAACCCAGAGGTGAAATCCTAGTGAGGACAAGGCAGTTGGTCTCAAGATGTTAACTTGTGTGAAAACAATCTCTGCTAACTCATGTGAACACTACAAACTGTC
The DNA here is from genome assembly GCF_965140285.1 of Lepidochelys kempii. Lineage (NCBI taxonomy): Eukaryota > Metazoa > Chordata > Testudines > Cheloniidae > Lepidochelys > Lepidochelys kempii. The sequence goes on along the minus strand of NC_136388.1, from coordinate 23,694,096 downwards.
TTGTTTTCAGTAACATTTTGCCTCTGAGCTTGTTAACTCAAGTTAAAAATACAGCTCTTTTCCAAGTGAAAAGAAGACCAAAGTGGTTTGACTTCTTTGGACCAGTTGTATCTAGGACAAATACTGTCCTCTGTGAAAGATGAAGCTAAAATAAACCGGGACTAGAGCATTTCCCCCTCATTCTGTTGGATGGGAAGCGTTTACAGTTCCCCTCAGGAATAGCTTGTGTAGACCACTTAGAAAGTCACGGATTCTTTGGAATCTGCATAGATTCCAGGAGGTCAGTGGGAGGACAGGGCTATCCACACAGTTGCTTCCTCAATCCCTGTCACCACACTTCATTATACTTCCGCTGGCCACCTCTGCTCCCAGAATCCCAATCTTAAACCAGGAGAGGGAGGTGTTCTTGGTGTGTAACAGGCTTAGCAGAAAAGCCCTTTGCACACAGCTCAAGACAAATTTCCTTGCAAACTCTGTTGTGCTGGAAGCAGGGATAATGTGCTCCCACAAGCACTGCTACTGGTCCGCATACTCTCCACACACTCCTTCCATGTGGAACTAGTGTAGCTGGATGGAGGGCAGTGCTGCAAAGGCAGCTGAACACCATTTCAGCATGGGAAGCATTGCTCTGCAAGTCTAAAGTCCCTGATTCTCAGACCTCCAACTGACCAGGAAAGCCAAGTTACACTGACATTCAGTTGTATGGCTAGCTTTATTCTTCCCGCTTCAGTTATTGAAAACCTGGATAAAAGCTTTTGGCTTTGAGTTCCTTAGACTAGGTAGCTAATGTTTACTGCCCAGCTGGTTTATTTTAAAACTGGCAGACCTCTGGAAGGTTTTTATTTTTCTTCTTTTGATTGGTGAGGTGGGGAATGTTATGGAGGCTTAACATAAATGGAGTTCTACACACTTGTTTTCAGTTTAACTTTTTCATATAGGTCTGTGTGCAGTGTGAAATTAGGATGGACTCAGAGATCTCAAATCACTACCTGACTGCTTGTTCCTGCTGCCAACACTGGCTTTTTCCCATTAAAACATCTATCTTTCTGAAAGTGGGGTTCTTTAAAAAGAACATTATCCTGAAGGCTTTCAGCAACTGTTTTGCTGCTGATCAGCTAAGAGTGTACTTCTGGTATGGATGCCAGTGGGCATCCTGAGCTTGTGCAAGAGAGATCACCTAAAGTAATCCTTCATATATAGTATTTCTAATTGATAGGTCTTACCTTATTTCTAGGGCTCTCTTCACCATAGTATAGCGGGCTAAATTCAGTAATTAAAATTTACATAAACTTATCTGCGGTTGCCTGCATTTTTCCTTTCCTAAGTTCAGAACTTTTGCTTTCTATCCTCTCTCTCTCTCTGCCTCTGTTATTTGTTTCCTATTTTCAGTTATTTAGTGACAGCCTGATGGCAAAGTGCTCTGAAAATGGCTCGGTCCTCTCCCCTGGTTGGACATTTTATAGGAAAGGAATGCAGTCACAAACCCTGCAAGAAGTCAGCATCTGGATGAAGAGCAGCTAATGGAAGCTGAAGCCAAGTAAGCCATATGTGATGTTTGGTTTAACTTGAGCCAGTTGCTCTTCATTCAGATGTTGCTCTCTTGCAGCTTATCGGACACCTTTGTCAAATGGCATTGCTTGTATGTACTGAGCAGGAGATGTATCATCAATATATTTTTGGCACCGGAGTCTCTCAGATTTTCTAAGCGATCTCTTCTATGCGTTGAAGGTATTGTAGCAAACATAGGTGTGGTTTGGGCCTCTTCACAAGTGAGGGTAGGTGGTCTGGAAGGTCAGAGTCTGGAGATATGGATTTGTGACAGAAGGAACACAAATGAATAAACACAATAAAGCTAAAAGCAACATCTTCCTAAATATCCTGCTATCCTCTCTATTCTGGTCCAGTCCACTGAGAAAACGTCATAATTTTCAAAATAAATATTTCATTTTTCATAACACCTTGAAAATAAAATACTTATTTTCTTAAATGTGTTAATTGTGCGCTTGTACTGGTTTATAACTGAAGGGCTCCTTAATACTGAGATGCAGAAGCTCAGGCTGCATATCTAGTGAATTAATTAATATCCTTAATTTTCCCAGCTCTGCACAGCTCTGTCTATGCTTATGTATCTGCTTCTGTTTATTATTCATCTCACTTTTCTTCATTAGTAATGTCAACTTCACCACTCACCTTTTCTCCTCTCCATCTTATATTTCTGCCTTCTACCATGTCTAACCCCTGTGCTTTGAATAACCTTCTTTACCACAGTACACCTGGCTTCTAACTTTCCTTTAAAACCCTTAAAAACTATGTTTTCTGCCTTCAAATAATAATTATGTAAATATAATCTCTTCTCCACTCCCATTTTATTTAAAAACAGTTTTATTACTCTCCCCTAGATCTCCCTGAGTATTCTTACCTAAACTCTCTGTGTTTTTGGATTGTAAGCATCTAATTACCTTGACTTTGAGCATCGTACAGTGTGGTGTATGTCTGCACTTAGTAATACTGTCTTACAATTTATTATTTATTAACTTCCTCACTGTGAACAACAGTGGATTTATGGTGCTTGAAACCATAGTTTTGATTCTTTAAGAACTCATCCTGTGAAGTCTTTTCCTCGCTAGTGATAGTTCAATAAAAAGCCCCTTTTAATGTACTTTGACAGAGTGCTTCAATTTGCTTTAATCAGTTGTACCAGGGTTTAAACAATGTCTCTATTCTGAATATGAAAGTTAGTGGGTAGTGTAGTTTGCCACCGTGCGTTTGTTTTCATCATGTTGCTCTTTCCAATAGTGACTATTTTCCTTTTTATGTCTGTCTGAAATGTTAAGGACAAGTTTGATGTTGTTGTTGTTGTTGGGGTTATAAGAAGTTAGCAGGGATTGTTATCAGCTGAAAGACTATTATAAAGAGTGTCAGTAAAGAACTTGACATCTTAGAAACTTTCAGTTGGGTGGTGGCTGTTATTTGCCAGATAAGTCATTTGTACCTAACACTTGCCTTCACTGGAACAGTGCTCATTTTCTTGTACTTGAGTGCTTGCACTCTTTGTTTTTGTTTTTTTAAAGTCCCTTAGTCCTCCTTTCCATTTCTTAAAGTACATCTTGGTGACTGTTTTCAAATTGTAATGTTTTGAGAAGATTAGATTGTACCTAGAAGATATAGTCCAATGCTTTAGTGCAATATAATTGGGGAAATACTAAACGACACTGACCTCATTTCCTTTAGAACAATGAAAATTAATAGTTTCACGTTTTATTAGGCTGATATTCCAGATGTAGTGTACATTTAATTAAGTGTAGTTTCCTTTTGGTTATGGTATGTGTATCTGTTTTTTGTCGCAAATTCTTTCTAGTTTTACAGTTTTCCACATGTTTTCTTTCACCATTTATGATTTTTTCAAAGAAGAGCTATAAGGATTTAAATCACTTTAGCATGCAGCAAAACAGTTCCCATTCAAACAATAAACGCCATTTTAAAAAGCCTTTAGATCTTCTGTCACTTCATAAATATAAATGTATAAAAACATTATGCAGTTGTAGTGCCCACCTGCTAATTAAATGCAGATTTCCTCAAACTTGTTTTAAAATCTGCTTATTTGTTTCAACTCTCTCTGTTCAGAATACATATGGTCCTTGTGAAACTAATTATGCTTATGGAGCAGCTGTTAAATTTAGTGCAACTAATTTTGTCCAATATTTTACATTTTAATTGATTACCTGTGAAGAAATTAACAAATTAACACTTATTGTGCAGTAACTGAATGTGCTTTTATGGATACTTTCAGTTTTTACAATTGGACTAAGTGTTGATGGAATAAAGACATTTCTTAGGATTTTAGTTAGAAAAGTTATTGGTGACCCTTGATTATCTGGTGTGAGAATTTAGGGATATTGAGTGATGCTAAGCATCTGTGTGTTCTGTAATGTAGACATGAAAAGCAGATTGGAAAGTAATAGCTTTTTCACAGAATTTTGGTAACATATGGGCTTATCTGGATCTAAGCACTCTTTGAAGATCTTTGAACTTGACTAAATGACTTAACCTTTGGCATAGTGGGTGGGTGTTGGGTGGTTATGGGTTTTTCTGGGGGCGGGGGGTGGATGGGGGAGGTTGGCAGTCTACACTCAATCTTGACTTCCCTTTCCACCCTCGCCACCTAGAGTTTTTGTAATTTTTAACATTTTGATATTTGATCTTAATAAATGGCAGCTTTTAATTTTTGTTACAGTACACAAAATAGTATTATTAAAAAGTGGCTTTACTGTTCAAATGATAAGCAATTTTTATTTGATTTCAGAAAATTAAGCAATAACAATGTATTAAAAATATTTTGGAAAACTTCATCTTCAGTAATGGTTATATACAGATTTTCTTTTTTTCTGAGCTCAGATGACTTCTTAAATCTATAAAACCTGTTCCAAACTAAAAAAAAAAAAAAGATGCATTTCATAAAGTTACATTTTTATTTAAGCTAACTTCAGTAACATAGGTCATTAAGATAGAATGTGAGTAAAATATACTGTGCCTTACTAGGCTACAGATGGGAATATATGGGTTTTTTAAATACAATAATAATTAGCACAACTTGTCTCATGAGTTTAGTGCATTTTAATTTTCATGTCTTCATAAACTTCTAAACCTCAGCATACCACTGTGAAGACTACATTAAAGAGTTAAATTTAATAAGGTCATTGAGAAAGAAACTATAGATTCTTACTGAGAGGTGTCAGTTCAGGACCAGTGCACTTGTATTCCTCCTCCATGGTCTCTCGAATCCACCCACTCTAGACAACCAGTTCTTCAGCAGTCACCTCTTTTTTGAGTAGAGACTGCTCTCCCTCCTGACCAGGGGATTTCCAGGCTGCACAGTTTCCTGCATACACTGTGCTATTCCCAGCAAGCCAAACTTCCTACACAGGCCAGCATCTGTACTTTGCTTTCTCTCCAGAGGCTATAAATAGTGTAAATGTCAGAGTTAAAAGGTACCACACAGCTTTTTATAAGCAAGTACATTTATTCTTGAGGTATGGTGACTATATTTCCCTATGTGGAAATACGGCATACCTGATAAAATTGCTCATATTCAAGTGAGTTCAATGGCAATCAATCAGAACTGTGCAGTAGCTCCGTCCCAACATTCTATAAAAACTCCAGGGTCCAGCAGGAGAGGGAGGGCTTCGGGGGGTCTGGGCTGGGGGCTGTGTGCAGGCAGGGGGGTAGCTCAGGGTGCAGGGAAGGGGTAGCTAGGGGCTGTATCCCAGGAGGGCTCCCCTGCAATCCTTGTTCCCTGAGGGCTCTGCCAGCCATGGAGCTGGGTCTGCAGCCCCTGTGGCTCTTACTGGTTGCATGAGAAAAGGGGGCTAGGAGTTGAGCAACTTCAACCCCCTGTACCAGTAGCAGTAAGAGAGGAGGGAATACCATGGCTGCCTGCTCCATGGCACCAGCCAGAGGAGCAACTGCAGTGCCCGGCTCTGGCTTCCTGCCTCCTAACAGGCCAGGAGCCAGGGAGAGAAGGAGGGGTGGGTGTGTGTGTGTGTGGGGGGAGGGGGTGGCTTGGAGCTGCCCCCTGGAACTGCCCTGCACTTACACTCCAGTTTGGGGGTTGGACAACATCCCAGGTGTCCCCCAACTCTGCCCATGGGCTCGGGGGCCTCTGCCCCATGGGGAGCACTGGGGATCTGGGATTCAGCCCTGCCACTTCCGGCTTTAGCCCCGGTGCTGGCAATGGGGACTGGGGCTTCAGCGCCTCAGCTCCTGCCTTCAGTCCCGCGGGGACTGCCAGGGTTTGGGCATTCATCCCCACAGCTCCTGGCTGCAGCGAGGGGAGGGGAACGCTGAGAATCAGGGCTTCAGCCCCACGGCAGGCAGCGGGGATCGGGGCACTGGGGCTCAGGCTCTGGGTTTCAGCATCGGCCCCCAGTGGTCCCCCTGAAAGGGCTTGCGGACCCCCACTGAGAACCCCTACTTTAGGTTTAACATGGGGAGGGTGACAAACACCCTTAACACACCTTCCCCCCGCACAGGGCTGCCTCTCTTCCTACCTGATGTTGCCTCTTCCCGCCTCTGCACCAGGCCTGAGGCCACCACATGCTCTCACTGAGTGGCCACCGCCTGCCCTCACTTACCTGCCAGCCGCAAACAAGATTGGGTTGGGGCTGTGCTGATGGCTGACTGACGAGCAGGGGGAGTGGAAAATATGGGACAATTTGCCTGTTTAAAAAAAAAAAAAAAAAAAAGGGTGGGACACCTGCAAGATGGCTTAAGTATGGGCCTGTCCCATTAAAAACAGAATGGATGGTCATCCTATCTTGAGGTGAAAGCATTACAGAGAAAATATGTTAAAAACAATAAATGAACTTACACACGTGCTAAAAAGCTTACAAAAGGTCAGCGCAGTTCCAGTCTTGGGCTCTGGTGGGTCAGTCCTTCAACACCCACAGTTGGGATTTCTCCATGGTTACATGTTCAGAACTTCAATTTAGAAAGAGAACCACCATGAATAGTTCAATCTTTCTCGTATACAGTTTGGGCCTTTGATCTTAGCCTTACGTAACAGGTGATCAGCAGATGGTTGCCCGCTCCTCATGGCACAGCTTTAAAAGGCTGGGCTTTTGCAGAACCGGAGGTGGAACGTTTTCCTTCTCCACCCTCTCGATATTCCCCAGGAAAACCACTTAAACCTTTTTTCTTCCGCTGGTCCATTGTTGTCTGGCACGCTGTTTGTTTGAACCCCCCGGTCTTACATCTGTTACATTCTCCCCTCCCGAGGTGAGGTAAAATCCCTGCCCACAGTAATATATAAACTATTCTCTTAATACAATGGACCTCAAAGATTCTTAAACTTAATTCAATAAGGTTTCTCAAAGGTATTGGACAAAATTGCCATATGTTTCACACTAGATATACTGTTGAATTCCAAAGCTTAATTTCTTAGGATTTTGGACTTTTAACCAAAGTAGGAAACTAATCAACCATTTTTAAAAACAATTCACTTTGTTTTATAAAGTTATACTGGATATGTACAGTTCCCAAGAGGTTGAAGGCACTTGTCTGACACAATAGCATACTATTACAGGAGGAACCAGTAGTGACCCCCTATATTTAGGTTGTCTAACACTTTCCACTGTCAGAGATTCTTGTAGCCTTTCTTTGGGAGGCTCTGTCCCCCCCGTTGTTGCAGCAGGCCTTTGACATTTGGCAGGAACAAAGCCCTGGCACTAGTGATATGGCCTTTTTTTTGTCCCATGAAGTGCCATCCAGATTTAGTTGAATTATACACTATTTCTTTTGCTTGTAGTCCTTAGCTGAATTTTGGCAACATGCCAAAATACTGCCCATGAACATTATAAGGAGCTCTAGGCTGATGCTGCCCCTAAAGCAGTATCAGTACCACATACTATACTGGGATGCCTGGCATAGGCACCGATTCTGTGGGTGCTCCAGGGCTAAAGCACCCATGGGGAAAAATTAGTGGGTGCTCTGCACCCACTGGCAGCTAAGCTCCCTTCACCCTCCCCACTTCCTTCTCCTCCCCTCCCTGCCCCCCAAATGCACTGCGTCCCCGCTCCTCCGCTTACCTTCCAGCACTTCCCCCCGGCTGGCTGCTGCCAAACAGCTGTTTGGCAGCATGCTGAGAGGGAGGAGGAGGAGCGGGAACGTGGCACGCTCAGGGGAGGAGGTGGGGTAGAGGTGGGGCTGGGGCAGGGATTTGGGGAAGGGGTTGGAATAGGGGCAGGGAGGGGAGGGGACTTTGGGGAAGGGGTTGGAATGGGGGTGGGGGTGGGGGCGGGGTTGGGGGCAGAGGACGGGTCGAGCACCCAGGGGAAAGCAGGGAAGTGGATGCCTATGATGCCTGGTAGCTGCCAGACCAGCTGTAATTGTAGGGATTTTTTCAGAGTTGAGCTGAACCCCTGGCCACACTTTCCCTCCCACAACTCACGATATGTTCCTAATCACTAGCCCATTCCCTACTCTGGGATAACAGCCTTTAGTTAGTATCTAATGTAGCTAGTCCTGTAGCTCAGGGGTTCTCAAACTGGAGGTCAGGACCCCTCAGGGAGTCGTGAGGTTATTACATGGGGGGTCGCGAGCGGTCAGCCTCCACTTCAAACCCCGCTTTGCCTCCAGCATTTATAATGTTGTTAAATATATAAACAAGTGTTTTTAATTTATAAGGGGTCGCACTCAGAGGCTTGCAGTGTGAAAGGGGTCACCAGTACGATAGTTTGAGAAGCACTGCTATAGCTCAAGTGGTAGAAGGCAATGCTGAAGATTCAGGCTTCAAATCCTGCAGCTGATGTGTTATGGGGTTGGGGTTGTTTTGTATTTTATGTTTCCCCCACTTTTTGAAAAAAGGAAATTACGTACCAAAAGTTTAAGATGTAGGAATATTTACCAATAAAGCCAAACCCCAGAAAGGTTAACTTTCCTCTTTGAACAGAGTGTATGTACTCCTATTCAGTCATTTGGGAAGGCTACCAGTTTTTATTGGAACTTTAGTTAGTACAGGTGTAACTTATTCAAATTTTATTTTATCCAAGACACTGGGGTTAATCCCTTCATTTTTGTAAATGTCATTTGTAATCACCAGAAGTGATCAGGGTTTCATTTCTGTTTTATCTGAAAGGTGATGCTATCAGCTGTACCCTTAAAACCCTTTCTGCCCAACAAATGCTGTTCTTTGTATGGAATACAATTCAAATACTCACCAAGTCAGGTGATATTTTGCATATGCAATCTGATGAAATGACATCAAGCATGGTTGGTTTGTATCATAGGCTGTGGGAGACTATGCCTCTCCAAACAGCCCAGCATAGCCCTGCCCACGCTCCTCCCAGAAAGCCCCTCCTGCTTGCCCTTCCCCCTTGGTCCCAGCCCAGGCAAGCTGGCTGCAACTCTTCAGGGGAGTGTGCTAGGGCTGGGGTTAGGGCTAGGTTGGCTGAGACTGGCCTGCGGCCTGGACTTGGGGTCGCTGGGGCCGCCCAGCGCTGGGGGGGGTGTCTGGGGGCACTGGGGCTGCCTTCCCTGTGCTTGGGTGGTGGGGGTGGTATGCTGCCTGCCTGGCGCTTGGGGGGGAGGGGCGCTGGGGTTCTGGCGGCGGGACCAGCCGGCGGCTATCCACCGTCCATGACATAAAGTGAATATCTTTAGCCCATGATTTTTTGATTTTAAAACAATTTGCAATTAGACGAGCAGCAAATTAGTTGTTTGATTAATAGAGCAAAACAAAAACATTTTTTTCCTGGCCAGATAATAGAAATAATCTCTCACATCTATAAGTATGCAGATCAGCTGTCTCACATGAAATGCTAGTAGTTCTCGCTGATGCTGATGTCCAGTAAAAAATGGTAGTTTTTTCCTCATGTGGCAGCTTAATAAAACTAACTTTATAACTTTAAAAATGTGCAGTTTTTCCTGTCTTCTTTAAATACGCTTCTGTAGTTCCTTAGCTTTCTAACTTTCTAAGGGTTTTATATTGTGCCTGTCACCAGAAAGTCTGAACACCTTTCTCTTCCTTATTACTTCTAGTTACTTCTGTTTGACTTCATTTACATAACCATTCTCTCAGTATATCAACTTTATTTCTAATTTTATTCTCATTAACTTTCCTATTTAAAGTGCTTTACTTTCTCCTTACTATTAATTCCTCTAAGGGATACTTTTTTCTTTCTTTATCCTTGGTTTCTGTTTCCTAACAGGGCACTTGGCTTCTCTTGCTTCTCCCTTTTCTAATTTTTTCAAGCCCTCAACCCATTCATCTAGTGGGCAATCCATTCTATCTTCATAAGTCATGTCTACATTACAAAACTATGTCGACCTGATTTACGTCAGTATACAATCAATGCAGTTATTACATTGCTTGTGTGTGTGAACATGTGGCTCCTCATATCAGTGCTGTGTATACTCACCAGGAGTGTTTGTATCGATACAGAATGTAGTACGCCGAGGGTGGGTATCTCAGTGTGCAACTCATCACCATCCAGCACAGGGTAATGTTGGGAAGTGTTTGCAATGCCCAATGGGGCCGCAATGAATTGCACAGAGGTGACTGGGAGCATGGGATCAGCGTCCCATAATGCAGTGTTCTTCATCCCATAATTACAGCTGCATCCCATAATATTTCAATTCTTGTTTTCAAAAATCCCCACAAACCCACATATCCCTCCTTGCTGTCTGCCATAATTGGCATTAAAGCTCTGCATTATTGTCATGAGCATTGCAAGCACATGGTACATGATCCTGTAGTATTTGCAGAGCTGCAAGAGGAGCCACAGGGAACGTGGTGATTCCTTAGAGGAATTGCTGTGGGACATAGAAACAATTCAGGGTTGTTGGAGGCATTCATGGAGCAGCTGGAGATGGTGGTGTGCCAGTTCTGGACCTGAGAAACAAACACTGGTGGGATTGCATTGGCCTGCAGGTTTGGGATGATGAACAGTGGCTGCAGACCTTCTGGATGTGCAAGGCCACATTGCTGGATCTGTGTGCTGAATTCAACCCAGCCTTCTGGTGCAGGGACACAAAAATGAGAGCCACTCCGACGGTTGCAAAGTGAGTTGCAGTTGCACTGTGGAAACTTGCAATGCCAGATTGCTGCCTTTAAGTTGAGAATCAATTTCGAGTTGGGAAATCCACTACAGGGGCAGGCGTTGTCATCCAAGCATGCAGGGCTTTGCAGGGCTGTGACTTGGAGCAAAGTGCAGGACATAATGGATGGTTTTGCAGCAATGGGGTTCCTGAACTGCAGTCGGGAGATAGATGGTATGCATATCCCTATTTTAGCACCAGACCACCCTACCACAGAGTATGTCAACAGAAACGGCTACTTTTCTACGGTAATGCAGGTGCTGGTGGATCACCGGGGATGCTTTACTGACATCAGTATGGGCTGGTCAGTGAAGTGCAGAACACGTGAATCTTTAAGAACACAGGACTGTTGAGAGAGCTGCAAGCAGGGACTTTCTTCCCCGACAGGTGGATTACCACTGAGAATGTTGAAACGACAATAGTGATGCTAGAAGAGACCCAGCCTATCCCTTGCTCCCAGGGCTCATGAAGCTGTACGCTGGCTACCTCGACAGCACCAAGCGCTTCAAGTAATGGCTCAGCAGGTGCAGAATGACTGTTTTAATGTGACTTGGTGGTGTTTACTTACAAGATTGGATCTCAATGAGAAAAAACATCCCAATGATTGTAGCTGCTTGCTGTGTCCTGCATAATATCTGTGAAGCATAAGAAGATAAGAACAGCCATACTGGGTCAGACCAAAGGTCCATCTAGTCCAGTATCCTGTCTTCCAACAGTGGCCAATGCTAGGTGCCCCAGAGGGAATGAACAGAACAGGTAATCGTCAGGTGATCCACCCCCCTGTCGCCCATTCCCAGCTTCTAGCAAACAGAGGCTAGGGACACCATCCCTGCCCATCCTGGCTAATAGCCATTGATGGACCTATCCTCCATGAATTTATCTAGTTCTTTTTTGAACCCTGTTATAGTCTTGGCCTTCACATCATCCTCTGGCAAGGAGTTCCACAGGTTGACTGTGTGTTGTGTGAAAAAATACTTTTTTTTGTTTGTTTTAAACCTGCTGCTTAATTAATTTCATTTGATGGCCCCGAGTTCTTGTATTATGTGAAGGAGTAAATAACACTTCCTTATTTACTTTCTCCACACAAGTCATGATTCGATAGACCTCTATGCTATCCCCCCTTAATTGTCTCTTTTCCAAGCTGAAAAGTCCCAGTCTTATTAATCTCTCCTCATACGACAGCCGTTCCATGCCCCTAATAATTTTTGGTCCTCTTTTTTGGACCTTTTCCAAGTCCAGTGTATCTTTTTTGAGATGAGACCACATCTGCATACAGTATTCAAGATGTGGTCGTATCATAGATTTATATAGCAGCAATATGGTATTTTCTGTCTTATTATCTATCCCTTTCTTACTGATTCACAACATTCTGTTCGCTTTTTTGACTGCCATTGCACATTGAGTTAATGTTTTCAGAGTACTATCCATAATGGCTCCAAGATCTTTTTCTTGAGTGGTAATAGCTAATGTAGACCCCATCATTTTATATGTATAGTTGGGATTATGTTTTCCAATGTGCATTACTTTGCATTTATCAACATTGAATTTAATCTGCCATTTTGTTGCCCAGTCACCCAGTTTTGAGAGATCCTTTTGTAGCTCGTCGCAGTCTGCCTGAGACTTAACTGTCTTGAGTAGTTTTGTATCATCTACAAATTTTGCAACCTCGCTGTTTACCCCTTTTTCCAGATAATTTATGAATATGTTGAATAGGACTGGGCCCAGTACAGACCCCTGGGAGACACCACTATTTACATCTCTCCATTCTGAAAACTGACTATTTATTCCTACCCTTTGTTTCCTATCTTTTAACAAATTACCAATCCCTGAGAGGACCTTCCTTCTCATCCCATGACTACTTACTTTGCTTAAGAGCCTTTGGTGAGGGGCCTTGTCAACGGCTTTCTGAAAATCTAAATACACTATATCCACTGAATCCCCCTTGTCCACATGCTTGTTGCCCCTCTCAAAGAATACTAGTAGACTGGTGAGGCATGATTTCCCTTTACAAAAATCGTGTTGACTCTTCCCCAACAAATTATGTTAATCTATGTCTCTTACAGATTTGTTCTTTAGTATAGTTTCAACCAGTTTGCCCGGTACTGAAGTCAGGCTTACCGGCCTGTAAATACTGGGGTCACCTCTGGAGCTCTTTTTAAATATTGGCATCACATTAGCTATCCTCTAGTTGTTTGGTACAGAAGCTGATTTAAATCATAGGTTACAGACAACAGTTAGTAGTCCTGAAATTTCACATTTGAGTTCCTTCAGAACTCTTCGGTGTATTCACCCCAAGCAAAAGGGGAAGTTTCTGCCAGGGTGGAGGTGGAGTGCCTGACGGTTGAATTTAAACAGCCAGATACAAGAGCTATTAGAAGAGCTCAACGCAGAGCTATACGTCTCAGGGGGGCTTTGAAGGGTCATTGTGATAGTGAACCTGAGTAGTGTGTGTTGCTGTAGTGTGCTCTACCTGGCCTTGCTTTTTTTTGCAGCCTGGTATGAATCTTTTAGTAATTGCTGTGTTTTTAGGAATATAACATTGTCAATGCACCTATTAATATGGTCTGTGAATGATGTTATGGGTTCTATGACAAAGTGAAGTAACAGGAAATTAGTGGGTGTTAGACCTGCTCACCACCAGACAGCAGTTGTTGTGAATTAATAAAGATAAAGTTTGTTCCAAATAAATAGAATTTGATTCTGTAATGTGAAGCAGGCATTAAAAACCATTTAAAACGTAATAAATTAATGGAATAGAACTTATGAAGGGGAAAGAACGCTAATTTCCATTTCAGGAACACACACCAACCGTGGCTTTCACAGGTCAGTGAAGTTGTGATTGTCTTTAATGTTCCCCAGGGTGGAGTGGTAGGGGTAGTGCACTGACCCCGGATGCCCCGTGGAATGTTGAGGGGAGGTTTAAGGAGGTCCCAATATTGAGTTCTTTGTGGGCTGCAGAGAGAGATGAGATGGGTTTGTTGAACCTGCAGATCTACCAGAGTGTGCAGCATCTCTGTTTGCTGTCTAAGAAGTGCAAGCATCTCCTACTGCTCATCCCTCTCCTTTTCCTGTTCCTTTCCTCTCTCCACTCTGTCCTTCTCCTTGCTGTCTGTAAGGGTGATCTTCCAGGGCCTGCACTCATTCTCTGATGCAGCACTGGCTTGCAGGATCTTCTGGAACATGTCATATACATGTTTTCTTTCTCCTTATCTATCTCAGTTGTTCTGCAGGTGTGGAGGGGGAGACCCTGAAGGCCACAGTGACAAAAGCTGTACTATCGTGAGGGTAATTGTGACGGAAATTTAAACTTAAGAAGCTGAACTCATTCCCCTTGCTCCCCAATTGCTTCTACGTTCTCATTTCTGCTTGGGATTGATGAGCTTGGGATTCATTGATCAGCCATGGTGACTGTGGTCCTCAGGGTGGTTGGGGAAATTAAGAGGGAATAGTTTTCTGGCATGAATATAGTTGTATAGGGCAATGGAACTGAATAATGGCACCATTTTCCACAGGCAGTGGTGATTTTAGCTGACATTTCACTCCTGAGCTTAACAGAGGCAGAGAGAGCAGAGCTCCTGCTGGCATCCCGATGCTGCCCGGGTCCGTATAATGCTAGCTTATGTACTGCTATGGTGCCTTCTGAAGTAATCACTCAGTGGTGTGAGAAAGTGTCCTATAGTGGCTGAAGAAATAAGGCAGCCCTCCCCAGAAACTGTCAGCAGAGGATTGCAGAGTACCTCCGTGACAGTGTCATTGAAATCTTTATGGAGGATTCATGGGAGATCTTGGTACCTGTAAAACAAAGTGCTCTGCGTGGCCCCCTCTGCCTAACTCTAGAAGGGAATGAAAAGCAGATAGCAACTCTGCCTCTCTTGGTTGTTCCACTACCTCTTTTAGCGCAAGTAAAAAAAAAAAAAGACTTGCTACATTGGGGTTCATCTGTTGTGAATTCATAAATACATGATGATAGTTTTGCTGTTGGATTGTGAAGGAGAAAGCTAATTCTGGAAAACCAAACTTCTTCAGTAGTCCAAAGTTCTCCACCATTAGAGGCATCATATTTATTCTAAATACAAATATGATTTTCAGAACATGTGTCACAAATACTCTAAAATGTAATGAAACTTTAAGGTTAGACTTGCTCCACAGTTTGTCTCCTATTTTCCTCAGCCTCTCACTTTACTTGTGTTCAATCTTTCCTGTTTCTGTGGGTTAGGAGATCTTTCACTTGTACCCTCCCATTTTTCTGGAGCTGTGTTTTAATTTATATATGCATTATAGCACTGGTGGTAATCGGTACACATAGGTGATTGATTAGGTATCTCTCAGTAGTTTGTGTATTTAGTGCCCCATTTATGTACTGTGCAAATATCCAATGAAATTATCCCACAACATACTTAGTGTGTAATCAAGATGAAAAGTAGAATTTCTGCAAAGAACTTTCAACAATTCCATGTGGCAATTGTGTTGTAGTACTACCTTCCTGAGGAGATGATTTCCATGGAGGTGACACATTTTTACTGTTGTCTTCATTGTAAACATCCTGTTATTAGTCATGTGCTTGCCTCACCCACGTGTGGGATCGGGGAACACAAGCTGTATCAGTCAGACAATGTGTGTGGCTCTTTCACTGGAACTGTAAAACTAAAACGGTAACAATCACAGAACTTAATGAGTTACAAGAGGCATAGTAAATGAAGAAACAATAGCTTTTGTAAAGAAAACCTTTATTGTCAAAATTATTTAAATTGTTTTTTCAGTTATTGTTACAAACTTAGTGTGAGCCTGTCTACATTAGCGCTTTAAAGTGCTCTAACTTGCTGCGCGCAGGGGGGTGATTTTTCACACCCCTGAGCCAGCGAGTTACAGCCCTATAAAATGTAAGTGTAGCCAAGCCCTAAGACGCTGAACCTGCAAGAGACTATACAAGTACCCTGGTGTGGAGTCACTGGTCAGACTGGGGCCTACGTTTGCAGGCTTTTCTTTAAAGTGTAGTTCTACTCTAAAAAATTTATTCTGTCATCCCCCATAACTGTCATCCCTCTGTGCTCAGCCTGGGCTCTCAGACACAAGACACAAAAATGGCTTTGTTGTTCTGGGACATCATCACCAGTAGTAAAGGCTGCCCTTTATTAACAAATTAAACTCTGTGACATGTGTGCAACCTTTTTAACATCAGTGGGTTTGCACAGGTGCAACAGATTGGAATGTAGGAAATCATTTGGATGTACAAGAAGGAATACAATTCAGCTAATTTTTGAGCACTGTATTGACCTTGCATTGTTTAATATTATGGAGCAGGTATGTTGAGTAAGATGGTCTCATGTTTTAACAGTCATTTTCAGTACAGAATCATACTTTGTCAACAATTGATTCCTTTTTAATTTCTCACTTGCATTGTCAGGCATGTTTTTTTTTATTTTAATTGGGAGAAGATTATGGACAGAACACCTGGACTGTATATGAGAAATTTGATGTGCAGTGTTAATTGAATTATCATTTCTAAGTTTGAATACTGTATGTTTTGCATAGGTCACGATCAAGACCTCATCAACGTTCCTATAGTCGAAGCAGTGAAAGATCTAGTCATAGAAGAACTCATAGCAGATCTCGTGAAAGAGAACGGCGTAAAGGCAGAGATAAAGAAAAAATAAAAGAGAAGGAGAGGAGCAGAGGGAAAGAGAAGGAGTTGTATACCACCAAGCGTGGGTAAGTGTAATGACAAATCAAAATAAATTCATTACTATGGTGAATGAAAACATAATCAGTATTACTTTTTACTTATGTGGCCATCAACTTGCTAGGCAACATTTGTACTAAGTGAAGTGTGCTTTTCCTTTTTAAATCCTCGAACCATGTGGCTCTCATAAGATATGGTCAACACCTTAATTTAGTAATCTTTCACTTTTCTCTCCATAGATCTGCAGGAACTTGAGAAATCAGTGTAGATTAGAAGTTAATTTTGCTATTTTAAATAAATATATAAAAGAAAGGGCTGTAAAGTTGGAGCAGAGATCTTATCTACCATAACCCTCTGTTTGTAATCACTTATACTTCCCAATAAGTAGGTATTACGTTTGATAAGTAAGGGGAGAAGACAAACACTTGAGCTAACTTTGAAGTGCTGCTACTTAGCTCATTAACTCTGCTGGAACTCATTGTATTGTTTTGTCTAGATAACGAGTTGCTCCCTTCCCAAATTTGGTTAGTTTTGGGAAAATAATTAAATAACTTGCTTTTGTCTGATGTTTATTCTGAGGCTGCAGTTCAGATATTTGTAATATATTATTATATAGAAATATAATAATAACCAGCCTGGTTATTTCTGCATAGCATGATTTGGTAAGTGCTTATACAAGCATGTGTAAGAATAATTTAGGTGGCACTGAAGAGGACAAGATTGTCACTGCAAAGAGGTGAGCAGTACACAGACTATTGATTTCTGGGAAGTGGGTCCTTTAAATGAAATGTTGAACTTCAGTAGGACAACTGAGTCCATCAATCTAAGGTTTAGATCTGCATAAAATTCTTTAACAAAATAACTTTTGTCAATTTTGCAGTAATTCATATGGAAGCTTATTGCTCTTTTCCTTGCTAACTAGGATATCAAAAGTCAAATTTTGGTATTCCACTTATAAACTTTTGGCCTGAAAAATCCACAATGAAAATTATTTTAAGTGGCAAAGTTTTGGGGAGAATGGTCAACATTGTTCAAGACAATAAAACTACAATCAAATATAATTGTGTAATTTTTTTCTAATAAAAATGAGTAAAAATCTAGCTCGCGCTGTTTCCAAACATCCCATTTATTCTATCCCATTGAGGTGAGGAGCTATTTAAATCCCTCTCCAATTACATACATAAAGATAGAATTGGGTGTTGGGAGTCCAGATTTTCTTGTCACAAGCATTTTGCCAAAACTGAACCTATCAACCTGAAATTTCTTGTATTCCTTTGCCAGAAGGAAAGTTTGGGAGTAAATGGACAAAGGTGTTCATAAGAAAGTTGGGCTTGGGTTGGGGGTTGGAAGCCCTACCTCTTTTGCCTATGTCTGTTCTTGTAATCCTGGGACTGTCAATCAGGGCAGCAAGCTGGGGTGACACTATTGCAACCACTTCTTGTCCTTTGGCCATCAGTAGTTATGGTCATCAGTGCTATTGGCGAATGAGGAGGCCAGTTTATATAGTCTCTATAACAGCTACCCACAGCAAAGGTGTGGGATCATCAGCTCATCCTCACCCACTTTATGGACAAATTTTTGGACTGCAAGGGATCAAGGAAGTTGTCTTCCCGTTGTTCTCTCTCTGACCACCAAGGGCCAGCCCAGACACAATGCGAGACCAATTTATGAGGGTGGCAGTATTGAAGCTTGAGTTCCATTAGAGTAATATGGGCTGCTGAGCTTCAGTTGTAGTTTTGGTTATGGGGACGTGTGATGACATTGGGTTAGAGGGGTAAGAATATTGTAATATGGTTTATATGGTGTTTTATCTATTTAAATAAAATAGAAGCCATAACAAATGGTCCAATCATCCTAAGCTGTTGTGTTTGGCATGACGTTTTAGTGGGAAAGACATGAAAATTTATCTTTTACAGACATTAGATAACTAAACTGCCTATATTGTCTTTTTATTTAACTTTGTGAAGGAGGCATGATCAGTAAGTGAGATACCTTCAAAAAGGAAATATTACCTTTCCCCCACCCCCAATGATAGTTCAGCTTGTTTCTTCTGTCTACTTCTGTGTTATGTGGTTGTGAATTGCAAGAGAGGTTGTCCCAAGGCAATTTGTTGAGTCAGATTGGCCCGGATTATAGAAAAAATTGAGAACCCTTGATTTGGATGCTATTAGAATACAGATTTGGAAATTAATGAAAGAAGAGGTAAGTAGAATGGCTAAAACTACATCAATATCAGTGCTTCCAATGTACATAGTTTTTTTCGATTGGTCATATGGGTAGGATGCAGAATTAAATGTGGATTATTAATGAATTATTGAAGTTTATTGTTAAAGTAACCTGCTATATATCAAATATTAAGGATGAAATTACTGAATTTTTAGAACAGGTTGTAATCATTCCAAAAAATGTAAACAAATGTATAATTCTTTTTTAGAGCTGGATGCAACTAGTAGATTAAGGAAATGCATGCAAGTATTCCACTGGAGTCTATTGCATATATTAGATGTGTCTGAGTATCCTTGCAGAAGATATGTGACCCCTCCTCGATCTTACATTTGATCTCTTATGTAAATACATTTGATAGTGTTTATAATTTTACAGTTTTTATTTCGCTTGCGTAACTACTAACATGTTTATAGTGTGAGTTTGGGTATGTTTAAGAAAATAAAAGTATTGAACAGATTGACTTGCTTTCCTAAAAGCACAGTATTTAAAAATTCTGGTGCCTGGCCATAATCTACTTGTATAAATGAAATAACTATTTACTTTTCCATTGTTTGGAAAAGTCCTTCATTTTGGCTAGCTTTGCATACACATACACATATATTCATCAAGTAAAACAAACGAGCTACTCAATAGGATAATTTTCTAACATTTAAAAATGATGACAGTTTAAGGAGGAAAATAGAGAGGGAAAACTGATGAAGAGAAGGAAATACAGTTCTCTGTTGTAGGACATTTTCATTATTGTTTTACTCACATTTTATATCTTCAGATACTTGCCTTCTCAGTTTCATCCATGACTTGTGGTATAACTATATTATCAGTACTACCCCTGGCTGGGTCAATGAAATGCCCAAAACGATTTACAAAATCAAATTTATTTTTGCTTTAAATAATCAAGACCTATCAATCAGGATTTTGTAGGTTTCAAGGGATGGCAGTTTCTTAGGGCTTGTGTCCACTTACTGGTGGATTGACGCTGTGGCGTCTAGTGAAGACCCTCTAAATCAACCGCCGATCACTCTCCCGTTGACTCCGGTACTCCACCGGAACAAGAAGCGTAAAGTAAGTCCACGGGAGAATTTCTTCCATCGACCCAGGGCAGTGTAGACAGCGCAATAAGTCGACCTAAGGTATGTTGATTCCAGCTGTGTTGTTCATGTAGCTGGAGTTACATAACTTAGGTCGACTTAAATCCATAGTGTAGACCTGCTCTTATTGTCCCTGCTTTGTACTCCCAAACTTTAATTTGTGTCTCTGTTTAAACAAGCTTAATGGAACCCCTAATCTGACCTACCTAGCTGTATTGAGCATATTTTTCTTGTATCTGTCTTCAAGGTGAAGGAAACTGATCATGTATTGAATGTGTTCCATAAGTTATCTATTGGTTCTAGACTTTTCCTGAAAGGTTAAATGGAAATTTGGAATGTAGCATCTTTGGTTGTGCACATGATCTCCTCTCATATTCATATATGTATTTCACAATTTCCTCCTTACTTCTAGGGTTTTGAACATGCCAGAAATTTACTCAAGGTGCTTTGTGATTATGCTCAAAACATGTGTGAAGTATCTATTGACTGTGTAAAATACTGGGTTAGCTATTCATATATATTTTTTCTTTGCACTAATGTACTTAGATTGCTGAAATACTCTGTCCTTGGCTACACTTGTAGTTAACTAAAGTGCAGCATCAGTTTATCTGCTCCTGTTGCTGACCTCCATTGTTAGCAATCAGTAATTTTCATCATGTAGACAAGGTTTTAGAGGTGCTTGCTCTCCTTCCAGTGAGTCATTAAATTGAGATGTCTTCTGCCTGTTTCTGGTTCCTGTCCAGCTGCAAGTTAAAGATATCATGATGCTTCTGGAAAACTTGAGGGCTAGCTTTAGTCTTCTGGCTAGCATTCTCTCTTTCATTGCAATAGGTTCTTGTGTCTCAAGCTGTGCATGACCCATCACTGAGCACGTAATGGTTCCTGGACTCCTTGTAGCAAGAACATTATAAAGCACTTTGGACTGTATTAATGTGGTTTTATTAAAATACCTCCTAACTTTATAGACTATAATAAGGATCAAATATAAGGTGACTTTGGAGGAAGTAGTCCCAAGTGCCTAAAATTTTCTGGAAGCAAATACTTTATCAACCCGTCTTCCTCTACATTTTGACTTACGTGTTAAACCACATAGTTATGCTAATCTGAAAAGAAATTATCATCTTTGTGACTTCTCTTTTTCCTGATCATTGTAATATTTTATACTATGTATGCTAATGAATAGAAACAGTTCGTGACATTTGTCCATTTTTCTCAGAGATCATGTACTGTCTGGTGGTCTTTGTAACACAGATTTCATACCGTGTAACAATACTTAAAAGTATCAATAGACTACAAAATGAAATTTACCCAAGATGCTCTTGTAATTCATCCTTCATATACCTTTTTAAGAAGGATAGGTTTGTCAGTTTAATCAAACAGTGATCAAAGAATATCTATACAGGGAATATGGATCTGAGAAGCGTTTGCCTTTTCCAGCTATTTGTCATTTTGAAGACTTAGATTGCTATGAGCAACATGTTAATATTGTTTAGTAATGGCTTTGCAAACCAGCATACTTAAATGAACAAGGAAAGGATATACTACAAAGCTATTTGCATGACACAATGGCTGTTTAATGCGGAGATCTGTAGAAAATTACTCCATCTGTTTCATGAGTTAAATCTAATTGAGAAGTATAGTAGCTTAAGAAATAGTTTAATATAAGACGGCTACTCCTTGGAAAAAGATTTTAGCTGAATGATTATTTATCCATGGACTGTTATGGACCTTGTGAGTAGAGAATTTAGTAAAATTTCTGATTCTGATCCTTAAGAGCATACCTAAAAGCAGAGCTAAAAATGCATACGTCTAAAAATAAAATGTTGTATGTCCCTCTGATCCCAGTGTGCTCCAGGAAAATGAGATATTCAATAGCTTTGTTATTGGATGATGGATCTTCTTGAGGCCTTCCATATTTTCATCTTTTCTTTTTCTGTGCTGGGTGGGTTTTTTTGTTTTTTTTTTGGTGGTGGTGGTGAGTATGAAAAACAAAGGGATTTGTTGGCCAAGGCTTTCAACTCATCATCCCATGCTGATAGATTGAACTTCCAGTAGGAGAGAGGAGATGGCTTTTTGCCTTTAACATTGTCTTATGAGACAATAGCAGTGCTTTGTCCTCTGGCATTCCTATTTGTTTTCCCTATAGCAGTATTGAAACTCCATTACAGTTTTGTCCTCTCTTGTCAGAGGTTTCTGTGGTGAGCACTAATACAGAAGTTTTTGTCTATTGGTGGTTTTGCAGATGCTTGTCAGTGTTGTCCATCATAAGATGGTGGTAACAGACCTTCTATGACTTTGTTGCTGTTTGTTAGGTAATATCTGTTATGAGTGGGTAATGGCATTAGGAGTTTTATCTTAGGTATATCTGTTCTTTGGCATCAGTTGCTGGAAGATGTTATCTATTTTCCTTTTTGCTGGCATACTCTGCTATAAATAACGGTGGTGGTGGTGGTGTTTGTTTCAGCTTATTTAGAATTTTCAATTTTTTTTAATAAATAAAAAAAACCTTCTATTGATTCGAGGGAAGAGTGGAAGGGACCTGATGGGAGGTGCACAGAAGGATTCCAATGTAAGTTGCAGATCCCACACGCCAAAGCCGATTATTATATATAACATAATTATATATAATAATATATTATATTGTCTACACAAGGACCAAAAGTGAAGTCAGTGTAGGTATGCCTCTAGGAGCTCTTACAGTGGACCAGCAGCCCTGTGACCTCCATAGTTGAAACAGAAGTCTTATGTATTATACTTGAAGACCAAGGACCAGACATAGCTTTCAGTTTATACCAGTGTAAATTTGGAATAAACTCCAACGAAGGCAGTGAAGTTAGTGTAAATTTATATTGGTGTAACTGAGTTCATAATTGGTCTAAAAATTGTATCACTTGAAGACGGTGTAAAAGCTTCTAATGAAAACTTTTTTTTATTTTGTTTTAAGCTGGAATTATGAAGTACATGGGGCACATCCTCAGCTGGTGAAAATTGTCATTGCTCCATCAATGTCAGTGGAACAATGGATTTCAACCCAGATCTTTATCTGGGTTTTTAAGAAACGAATTGTCTGATCAGTAGAAAAATAGAAATTTTGGAAAAGTTTAAGCAACAATTGTGGTTTGTGGATAATTTTAGTTTATGAGGGATAGCAGTGCAACTGTGAGAGTCTTTGGTATCAGAAACTGTGAGAGTCTTTGGTATCAAATCTGCAGTCTTCAGATTCGCAATTTGAAGACTTGAAATGTGAACTATGTGACCAATACTGTGAGGTCTACCCCTTTGCAGAATCGGAAGCTGTGTCTTGCAGATGTGAACTTCCCCATTCATCTCAATGAGTACTATTAACTTGAATACTCAGTGATGACTTTTTAAAGTATTAACTATTTTACAGTTCATCAAAGAATACAAGGAAGGAGAGGTAGGGTCCTATTAAGATGATCTGCTCACTCTACTATGTATTAGAGTTCATTTTGGCGCCATGAGTGAATAGGCTTGCAAGAATGCCACCACTTTCTCCACCCAGAGTTAAGGGGGAGACAAACCCGAAAAGCCTTGCAGAGTCGAGGCATCTGAGCTCCCAAAAAGGTGATCCAAGCTCTACAGGATCTGGTGGGGCAGACAAGCCTTACTGAGGGGAAGCTAAGCATGAGGACCCCATTGAAGGCCATGGGTATATTTGGTCCTCAGTGAACAAGAGCCAAACCCAAGGAACCCAGGTCATATTTGGAACATCTGCACAATCTATTTTTAGTGGTGTGTAAAGTGGGTGCAACCTGTTTTGTAGGTGAAGCCTAAAACTGCACCACCAACTCCCCCCCCCATCTCACCACCCTCACTGAAGATTTTAAAATGGAAACAAAGACTTTGATCAAGAAGTCCAAAGTATCTGCTGTCATTACTTGAGAGTATTGTACAATCCCTCCAAACTTGAAGCAAGGGTCAGCACTACTTTAGTCGTCCTATGCAGGCAGTTCTAGTTGAGGTATCTGAGCTGAGGATTTACTCTTGGAAGGCTTGGACCTTTTGAACCAAGGAACCCAAGGAGGGGGTTATCTAAGGAGGTAACAATTTCATCTGCTGTTATAGCAACACCTGCAGTTTCTGAAGGAAGACAACACTTTTGAAGGGCACTCATGCTTTCTCGCCAGTTGTTCTGGAGAAGCATTACCTTGACTCCTTCCCACCTGGGAGTATATGAGGTGATGTCTCGGAATAAAGTTCTTTCCTCTAGTCCGATCAAGTTTGTGGGAGATCTGGTATTGGTAGCTGTACACGTAGAAATGCACATTTATTTTTATCTGTGTGACTGGTTGGTGGAAACAATATAAGACAAATATTCTTGAATTAGGAGTGGCTTATCATGCCTTGAAATTATTCCTAGCTCACATAAAATGTAGAGCAATGCAAATTCCAAAAGACGACATGGCTACAATGTACTGTAATATTAATAATAGTATATTAATAGACAAAAAGGTTAACCATCCCCAGAATTGACAGAAATTGATTAGTGTTAGGTGAGAAACTTTTGCCAAAGTGATGATGGCAGCACACGCATGCCAGAAGAGGCTATCGTTGCAATGTTTGGATGACTGGCTAATCATTTTCCTTCTAGTTAAAAGTAACCTGAGACATCAACAGTTTTTCATTTATTACCATTCCTCTGTCTTAAAATAATTGCTTGAGCCGTGTTCTGTCTTCTTTCCTAGAGATTTTTTTTTGTCAGGAATACTATCAAAAAATCAATAAATGGCATGACCATTTCTGAGTAACTTCATTGCAGTCATTTCCAAAGTAAATCCATATCTGCTTGACCTTGTGGCCTTTTCTCTTGATCTAGTCTCAGACCAGCTTTCACACCATATTCTCTAGTTTATAAAAAAAAAAAATAGTGTCCTGTAGTTATGGTCCACGGCTGCAGTAGTGTTTTGGTCCATTATTTTAATAAACTGTGTACTAGAACCTGACCAACCCTCATACCTTATTATTAGAATACAAATGGCTGTCTCCCCACTTCTCATGAGATTTAATAAAAGTTCTCTAGTGAGATCTGTTACTAAGCCTCTATTATTTTTACAGAACTTACTACAGTATTTTTACTAATACTTTATGAAGTGTTATAAATAAAACTATAATGTACAAAATAAGGAACTAAGTACAGTTTGTATTGTATTATCTTTTTTGTTAACTTTCCTAAAATTTGTAATTTGCAGTGGACTTCCAGACACTAGTTTGTAATAATGAGGTTCTATTCTAGTGCAGGATTTTTGTTTTGTGTGTTTATTTTTGTAAGAGTCAAATTGTTGGTTTTCAAAGGTTATCTAGCCTTAAATTTGGATTTCCCGCTTCCCATCTTTCCTGTGGTAGTGATGGGTTCCGCATCCGCAAGCTGAATGTTAAACTCAAGCTCTACAGACCAAACCTCTTTGGTGTAAAAAGTGGTTGATATTGACCATAATAGATACCATGACTTGAAAAATCACTTTTCAGAAAGCCTGTTTTGTGCGTGAAAGTTCTAGAAATTAGAATGGTGAGGCAGGCTGTGTCCTTTCTAGTGGCTCATCAAGAACGGGACTGCAGTAGTTAACTCAGGCTATTTCTCAGTTTTGTCCTATTGTATTTGAATATATGTGGAAAAATTAGCAGCGGTCCCTCTAGAAGTAAAATCATATCTTTTTGGATCAAAACCTCCCCAATCTGCTAGAAGAAATGTGAATCGTAAGGTTTGTCTAAATGAGGACATTAATGGAAAATATGCTAGATTGTGAATTTAGAGCACAATAGCTGTTCTGCACTTAATTCCTGTATGGACAGACGTATTCTGCATTAAGAATGCCTTTGTGCAGTTTAGCTTAATCCACTTTTATATTTATATTATATTTTTAATACTGCAATCATGACAGCCTTTTTAAAAAAAATCAAATGTTTAGAATTTTTAGAGAAATACACTACTTAAAGTAGGATTCTAAGAAAGTATAGCAATACTGTGGTATCAGTTAAACATAAAACACCATTTAAAGGAAAAACTATATTAAACTATATTGATATGAAAGTATCAGTACATTTCCTCTTTGGTGGCACTTTGAAAGATCATATGAGTTTAAAAGTTTGCTTTTGAAATATTTCCATTCACTTTTGGTTTTAGTCATCCTTTCAGTAATTTCTCAAGAATTGGTCAAGAGTTTATATATTTGGCTAACATTTTTCAGTTGTAATTAGCCAAAACATTTACACAGTTTCTTTTTCCATGTTCAATCCTGGCAGTGATCCAATGGTTGCTGTTGACTACTTATGTAATAAATGCCTACTGATAAGCTTTACAGTGCTTGACAGAAGACTTTAGAAGTAAATTGGAAATGTTGGACTTTTCAGAGTTTGACAGCAGTCATACACTCTTGTAACTTGTCATTTTTCTTTACTTCTTACTACTTTATCCAGCAGGAAGTAATTTATGCTAATTTTCTCTCATTTGCATATAGGTTATAGAGTTCTGTGGTGCAAAGCATGCTCAGAACTCCTTTTTAAGTGTCTGTTTAGATCAAAGCAGGACTGTGTGATAGCTGTTGTCTGACACCAAGCTGTGTGGTGTTGTTTTCATTAAACATTTATCATACTTCCAATGTGACAGCAGGCAACTTTGTGCTTGGGTAACATGTTTTCATGCAAAATTTATTGAAAAAGACAAGACGTTGTAAAGAGATATTGTTGCCTTTCACCAGTGGCGAAGGGTAAATGTTTGATCGAAAAGAAGTATACCTTTAACATGATTCAGTGGAGTTATACTGAAGAAGTATGAAACACTCTTTGCTTTGTTATAAGCAAACTAAATATATTTAATGCTCGCATTTATTTTGGGAAATTTTATTTTAATAGTTTACATGTTCTGATTTTGACATGTCTAATTTTCCCCTCCTACTAATTTGTGCCATTGGACAGTTGCATTACCATAACAATATAGTTACACTTTGTAAATCAAACACTGATTAATATTTATATTAGTAAATATTATACTGAGCTTTCAGTTTGCAATGTCATTTAAAAATGCATAAATCAATATACATTTTTAAATCTGAGATTCAGTTTACGTTGCAGAAATTAGGAATTACCTCCCTATAAAATGAAGTTTATTTTGTCAATATTTTAGCAATGCTTGCACAACAAAATATATGAATTTTGAGAAAAGCATGAAGATTAAGATAGAATATTTAATAATTATGGAACAGAATGCTGTTAGTTAAATCAAACAATATTTTGTTGCTTCCAGTGCTGAAATTTAAATAATATTCAGCCCTGCCATTATAAACCTGATTTTTGAGCGTGAAAGTAGAGGTTTTTTTGTTTTTTTAAAAAAAAGAAAAGGAGGGGGCACCCTCTTGGAGAGGGAAAAAAATCTGTTTGATCATTTGATTTATACCAATGAATTTAAAGAAGTTTACCAGTATGACACATCAAACAGATTTGGTTTAGCAAGCAGTTAATTCATGTTATTGTTTAATCACTTTCAGCATTTCAAACTAAGGCCAAGATATTCTACTTCAAAAAGGGACCATTGTGCATGCATAACAAATTCCCTTGAATAAATGTTCATGAAGATTTTTACTCAGAATATTCTGTAATCTTAATTTTGTAATCATGTCATATGCTAGAATATTTTACCGTATTCTGTAAATAATACATATTTAAGGCCTAATTGTAGCTGCTGCTTCATGAGTACACTGCAGGAGAGAAGGCTTTGTGACTGCTTTCTTCAACAAGTCACCCAGCAGGCTACCATAATACTGCAGACAGTGCTTCCTTGAGCATAAGGAGTAAAGACCAACTAGTTACCTCTAGAGGTGGCATAAATGAATGGGTTAAGGGTAAAGTCCAAGACCTCTCCCCATGAAGCTGTTAGCATCTGGAGGCTGGCACTGGGTAGAGTGTATGCCGCACTTTTTAAACAGATACAAAAAGTGTACCTTTGAGTGACAAGTGTACCTTTAATCTGCTCTCTTCAAACCACTCCCCAAAATACTCCTGGAGGCCATTATGCCTGCCTCTGCCTTTCTCAGACATATTGCCTCCAGTTACTGCCACTTGGGTTCTTTCCCCCACCCAGAGCATCTCTGGCTGTGTTGAGCCCCTTAGAAAAGAAAAGATTATGTAAATATCAAATGGCGCACAATGTCTCTAAACAGATACCTTGGGTAAATAGGTTGATTAATAGTTAGATCTGTTCTACATTTACTCAAAAGGGCTCTAAAGGTCCTACTAGAGTTTTAGATAAAGGAAGCAAAAAATCTAGTTTGTTTTCCCCTCAGCCCCCATCAAAGTAAATGTGTGGGGTTTTGTTTTGTTTTTTAAGCAAGCTTTGTGGAAGGAATACTAGGGTATAAGTAAAGACTGGTTTCAAATTTTAAAATGTGGCCTTTTTGTTACATAGTAACAACAGTATTTAATCTGAAAAATTGGTCTCTTTGCAAACTGAGTATATTAGTTCACTAACTTACTCTTTGAGAGTGGAGGTATATTATAGCGGTTTCATTTTAATTGTTTTGTTTTAGCAGGTGTGACAAAGTTCCACCTCTACCTTGGTGGGTCTTGCGCTTATTGGCAGATTTGCTCACCTTGGAGCTTCACGGCAGCCCTCAGTTTGGCTGTTTTCGTGAACCCACAGTCCAGGTCAACTCCTCCTGTGTCTGATCAGGAGTTGGGAGGTTTGGGGGGAACCCGGGCCCGCCCTCTACTCCGGGTTCCAGCCCAGGGTCCTGTGGAATGCAGTTGTCTAGAGTGCCTCCTGGAACAGCTGTGCAACAACTACAACTCCCTGGGCTACTTCCCCATAGCCTCCTCCCAACACCTTCTTTATCCTCCCCATAGGACCTTCCTCCTGGTGTCTGATAATGCTTGTACTCCTCAGTCCTCCAACAGTCCACGTTCTCACTCTCAGCTCCTAGCGCCTCTTGCTCCCAGCTCCTTACATGCGCACCACAAACTGAAGTGAGCTTCTTTTTTAAATCCAGGTGCCCTGATTAGCCTTCCTTAATTGATTCTAGCAGTTTCTTGATTGGCTGCAGGTGTTCTAATTAGCTTGTCTGTCTTAATTGTCTCCAGAAGGTTCCTGATTGTTCTGGAACTTTCTCTGTTACCTTACCCAGGGAAAAGGGACTTACTTAACCTGGGGCTAATATATCTGCCTTCTGTCACTCTCCTGTAGCCATCTGGCCTGACCCTGTCACACAGGCTATTTTTAAATGTCGTTGGAAGGCCCATTGAGATGAAGGCCTGGTCTGCACTAGGAAATTAGCTCAGTATAACTATGTTGCTCAGGGGTGTGAAAAATCTATTCCCCTGAGCGACATAATTATACTGACCTAACCCCTGTGTAGACATCACTAGGTCAACAGGAGAGTTCTCTCATCAGCCTCGTTGCCGTCTCTCAAGGAGGTGGCTTACCTACGCTGATAGGAGAAGGCCTCCCAGCGGCGTAGGTAGGGTCCGCACTGAAGCGCTACAGTGTCACAGCTGCAGTGATGCCTCTGTTGTGATTTGTTTAGATGTGCCCTAAGATACTGAAGCAAAGTCTTGAATAATAAGAAAAATTTCAAGAAATAAAATGGTATACGCTGAGTATATATTTAAGTACTACCTCATTTCGTTTCTCATAATTATGT
This sequence comes from Lepidochelys kempii, assembly GCF_965140285.1. Classification (NCBI taxonomy): domain Eukaryota; kingdom Metazoa; phylum Chordata; order Testudines; family Cheloniidae; genus Lepidochelys; species Lepidochelys kempii. The sequence continues at coordinate 23,664,859 of NC_136388.1, read as the reverse complement.
GATTTGAGAAGCCTTTTGGAAGGTGATCAGTATTCCCTACCTATCCAAATTTAAGAAAATTGCATGTGCTTAAATGGTTTAAATATTTTTCTGGTTTAGAGTGCTGATGTTGCTCCTATTGTTTTTCTTTAATCCATTCTTCTGAGAAACATCCTAGCACATAATGTACTGGTGATATTGATATCATTACTGATGAGCACTGAAATCACAGTTACTGTTCCTTATGGCTTTGTTAATATCTACTGCACTTTTATTTAGTACTGGGTGGGATATTGTACTGATGATAATGGTGCCATTCTTAAGGACCATTAAACTTGAGTCCCTTCTGTTACATTCTCATGAATGTTTTTGGAAAGTACAGAGCCTCCAGTACTTCCAAAAATAATTTAGTGGGTTGGTATAACCCCAGGTCCTGGGGCAAATATTTCCTTGCTCACTAAAAGAGGTTCTTCATGTCCAAGGCTTTGTCTTTGAGAGATTGTCCATGTGTGCATTCCACTGATGGTGCACATGCGCCTCGGGCTAGAGATCAGTGTCTTTGGCCAGCAGTACCTGTAGAATGGGCATGCTCTCTTCAGTTCTCATGCTCTGCTGCAAGGGCATACAAAGGCAAGGCGTGCCAATTGCCATTCAATTCTTCTCATCACCTCACAGCTTTGAGATGGAATCTGAGAGACCACAGCCCTTCCTTACAGCTTTAGCTAATAGTTTGTGTTAATGTAATTAGTAATTTTAGTAGTTTTAATAGTTCTGTTGCTTTTTATGACCATTTGTTTTTAGAACATGCCTGTTCGGTACAGTATTATCCAGTTTACCTGTGTTTAAAAGCTGCCTCTTGTGAGGGAGTTATCTGAGCTTCAGATAGACACTTGAAGTGCCTCTGTCCAAGAGAATTGCACTGTGATGCTAGCAGACAAGATGTGAGCTCTTGTCCAGGCTTTAGGCCTCAGCCAGGCCTAAATTCATTGCGGGAAACCAATCTGTTTCCGCTGTCTGTTAGTATTGTTGAGATGATTATTGGACTTGTAACAATATGCTTAGTGTTCAGACTTTATGAAATGCTTGTGAGTTGTTGCATGCGTTAATCTCACTTATTATAGCTTTATCATATGCTGTAAGGCAATATTTAAGTTTTTGCTTTGTAAATGTAAAAAAAACAAACCTGCTCTGAAACAGTGCACCCAGTCAGGAGAGATCATCTCCTGCCCATCAAGAAGACCTATTAAAACTAAATGGGCCGTGGTGGGACATCACAATACAAAGACTTTGTTAATTGCCTCCTTTGGCCCATAAAGAGACTATGTGCAAAAGGCCTCGTCCCAGCAGCTTGAATTCTGGAAGAAAGAAATAAAATTTTCTTGTCAGCTATTTTTTCCTCTTTTTCTGTTTGGATTCTCATAGGGCCAAAGCAGAAGCAGAGATCCCCAGGGTCAATCTGGGTTAGCCCTAAAAGACATTCGGAGCTGACAGAGTACTACATCTCTGTTATCTTTTGAACCATAGGCTGTAACTCATTTGTGTACATATGTTTCGCCTGCTTTACCTTTGAAATAACGCTCATTTTTTTCTTAGTTAATAAATCCTTAGATAGTTTACTCTAGGAGTGGCTACAAGTGTTGTTTTTGGTTTGTCATTTAAGGTACAATTGACCTTTGGTACGTGCCTGTCTCTTGGGGCTGGGAGCAACCTGAATATTTTGTGATCTTTGGTGTATAGCAACCATCTGTCTCTAAGTCCAGCCTGCCTGAGACTCCATGGTAAGACTGTTATAATGCTTTAGGAGTTGTTACTCGGTTGGTGAATCCAGTTGTAGAACATACAACCAGTTTGGTGTCTCTGCCCTGCTTCTTGATAGCCTGCCCTGAGGTTGGCACTCACAATTGTGAGCTACTCCAGACAGTGTGACACACACATTCCTAGTAAGTATGTGATTTTTAAAGTCCTTCAGCTCCCAAGCTAGAAACGACAGGAAGATCTGTCTTCAGGTCTTCCTAAAGACCAAGTCAATGAAACCCACTTCTAAACTAAGCTCACTACACTCCCCCAATACAGGGACCATCCAAGCCAAAGAATGTGAGTGTGATCTCTTTGCCTTTGAGAGACCTGATTCGAATTGTGACTACAATGATCATATAATGCTCAGACACACAGCCAGGAGCTAGAAGTCCAGGAGCAGGTCACCCACTGGAGTTTCCTGTAAGGGAAAAATCTCCCTGTAGCACTGAATGTTGTCTGAGACTTTGTGGCTCGGAATGATTCCTGCTGAAGTTCAGTCTTGAGCTGGTTCCAACCTTATGGTGTTGGAGCTCCCAGTAGTGAAAACAGGAACCTCAGGAAAGAGTACAGCACTGACCCTGGCACAGTCTACCCCAGGGACCCTGGCACTGATTCTTTCATCACTGGAACCAAGCCATTTGGGAAAGGGCACCATCATTGTAGTGGAAATTGCTGTACCACTGAGACAAAACCCAGTTCCCAGGTATCTGTCCACTCTCCCCCTCTCGGCACCAGTGGACCTGCAGATTCACCTGGAGCCGCAATCTCCCCTGTTGTTGGCTTCAGCACTACCATTGGCACTGACTGCCTGGTAGCAGGGCACCATTGGTCACTAACATTCTGAGAGCTACGTCACTACCCATCAGATCTGAGCTATGCATTCTCCTTGGATTCATCTTTAGAATTGGAAGGTGAAGAAAATCCACTCCAGCAACATACTTACTCATCGAAACTGCCATCACAACCCTCCAGACATTCCTCAAGGGAAAGAGATTGGGACACACAGAGTCCGGGCTCATGGTTCCCTGCCACCAGGCTGTTATGGACAAATGCTCATGTGGCCTTGACAGGGACCCTTATTGGCTCAGCGTAGCTTCAGCCCCAGAGCAACTGCATCCCCAGAGGGCTGCTTGCTCCACAGTACTGCATATTCAGGGGTCCCAACAGACTGTCCTAGTTCCTACATGACACCTAGCAGAGGAAGAAGAGCAAGCATGAAGAAGTGGCACCAATAACCCTTTCCTCATTATCCCTTGATGACCTGTAGGGCCACTCATGGCCCCACAAATGGACAACTGTAAGTTTCAAATATCTGTAAAAAAGAATGGCTGAAGCCCTCCAAATCCCTTTTGAGAAGATGCAAGAGCAGACACACAAATTGGTAGACATACTTCAAGCCTCTTCAGTAGGGAAGATGGCCCCTCCCAGTTAACAAGGCCATCATGGATCCAGCCAGAGCCTTCTGACAGACACCTGCTTTGGCACTACCTACATCTTATAGAGCACATTAAAAAATATCAGGTGCCTCCTAAGGATGCAGAATTTTTTTATATATTGTCTACCCCAACTTCCTTTGTAGTCACTGTGACAAACGAAAAGGAAAAACAGTTCAGATCCACACTAAATGAAAAAGACCCAGAGACCAGATTTATTTGGCTGGAAAGCCTGTTCCTCAGTAATCCTACATTAGCCAGATCTAACTTCTGCATATATGAGAGACTGCTTGCTTTTGCAGGCAGCCTCCCCAAAGACACTTGCGAGTACTCTGTTGCTAGTTAGGGTCAGCTTGCAGCCAGAACAAGTGTCCAAGCAGTGCTGGATGCAGAGGATAGGACTACAAGATCAATTATAATGGTGGTTGTCACGTCAGGCATTGTGGCTTCAGGGATTAGGTTTCCTCTTGTGAAGTCCAAATGATGGTGGAGGATTTGCCATTTTAAGAAGCCGAATTTTCATGTCTAAAACTGACAAGGCCATCCACAGTCTAAGGGACTCATGAGCCACCTTGTGTTCCTTTGGGATCTGTACACCAGCTCCTAAGAGGAGGAAACAAGTAAAACGGTAGTATTCCTCACTGAGACCTATCCAGTTGCACTCTCACCACTAAAGTCTCCAGAACCACCCAGGAAATGACAGCATCTCCACAGGAGAAGACAACCACTGCTTTATCAAAAACTTTCTAATCTTTCCAGTTCCAGATGCACTTACTTTGATGGAATAGCCTAGAGATGTCCTAAATCCTACTCCAGAAATCAATGACCTCCCCATTGTAAATTTGTTACCTCACTTAGGTATATTTGGTCTCTTATCACTACCAACCAATGGACCAGGGACACAATAACATATGGTTATTTCATCAAATTTTCTATGGTACCTACTCCCTACCCCCCTTTTCAGAGACCCTTCTCACAAGGATCTACTCTGTTAAGAGGTCCTCATGCTTCTTTCTCTCTTGCAGGAAGAAGGGTTTCTACAGCAATACTTCCTATTGCTGAAAAAAAAGAAAGGGAGGCTGGTGACCCGTCTTAGACTTGTGGAACCTCAACAACTTCATCCTAGCATCAGTAACTCCGATCCTAAAGTGAGGAGACTGGTTTGCATCTCTCAAACTTCAGGATGCGTAATCCCACATTTTCATCATTTCTACCTCACAGGAAGTACCTGAGATTTACCGTGGGACAGGATCACTATCAATACTGGGTGCTATCTTTCATATTCTCCTGGACTTTCAAGGTTTTCACCAAAGTATTATCAGTAGTTGTTGCTTACTTAAGAAGATGCAACATCAGCATTAGTTTTCTTAAGTTGGTCCCTGCAGGACAAATTCGAAGTGCGTTACACAAAGGTTTGCATTTCTACTGTGTGGTGGAGTTACGGAGTGTGGGGGAGTCAGGGCCCTGCACCCCTCACTTCCTGCAATTCACCGTGACTCTCAGCTAGCTAGTAAACCAGAAGGCTTATTAGATGACAGAAACACAGTCTGAAACAGAGCTTGTAGGTACAGACAACAGGACCCCCTCAGTCAGGTCCATCTTGTGGGGCAAATAGCCCAGACCCCAGTGCTGGGCCTCCCTCTGTTTCCCCAGCCAGCTCCAAACTGAAACTCCCCCCAGCCCTTCCTTTGGCCTTTGTCTCTCTCCCAAGCAAGGAGACCACCTGATCTTTGTTCTCCAACACCTTCAGATGGCACCTTGCAGGGGAGGGGCCCAGGCCATCAGGGGACCGGGTGTCGGCCATTCTCGTACAGACCCCTGCACAACACCTGCCGTCTAGAGCTCTGCAACAATCACACACCCTTATCCCACCACCTAGATACTTCAGAAATGCATAGGGGAACTGAGGCACAGTATTCAGAGAAAACATTAAGAATGTTCCCTCTTCGTAACACCAGGTCAATACTTCCCACTCCGTCACAGGTGGTATATATCATTACCTCATGGGTAGACATTAATTGGTTAAGCATCACAATACTCCTTTCAAGGTAATATGGTCAATATTATCCCTCCTTTGCAGATCCTAAACAAATGTCCTCTGAATAACACACTTAACGGTTAATCTACAAGTGCAACTTTTAACCTGAAGCCTTGCCAAAATAGTCGTAATATTCTATAAATAGCTCATATTATTAACTAAGGGTTGCATGCTTTGTAGTTTATGCAGATTGATCTTATTGCACACAGCAAGGGCTCCCTGCATCCCTTCATCCCCTCACCTTCTGAAAGCAGTCTTCCATCCTCTTCTTTTAAAAGGACCCCCTGCAACATTCTCCAGTCTCTTTCCATGCCAGGGGTTCTGTGTGCGTCACGTTCTTCCCATTCTAGGTTCCCCCATTCTCTCTCCCCAGTGGCTGGGGCTCTTTGTGTACTCCTATACCCTGTCTTCCCATACCAGGGTACTCCAGTTTCCCCCGTGTCAGGAGTTCTGTGATCCATTCCCAACTTCCCACATGCCAGAGATACTGTGTGCCCCTCATTGCCCCAACCTGCTCATGCCAGGGTCCCCCAGGGCAGAGAATCTGTTGTGCCCTCCATTCTTTCCTCCACCCATAGTAGGGTCCCCCATTTTCCTCAGTGGTAGGGACTCTCTGCAATCTCTCATTGCCTCCCAGTAGCAGGGGTTCAGTGGGCGCCATTCCATCTTTCCCTACGTCAAGGTCCCCCATTTTGCCCCCATAGAAGGGGCTGTGTTCATGCCCACATTTCTTGCATGCCCCCTAAATCCTGTATAGCTTACTGTTTGGGAGATAAGTCATTATGGGTGTCAACTTGTTAAACTCTGTTGGAAAGTTAGGCAAAGATGAGTTAATTGATGCCATCAACCAGTTTGAGCTATAGACAATTGCAGAGGTGCTTGAGGCGGTGACGGTACTAAAGAGCTGTCATGGGTTTCATGTGTCCCCCATATTCACTGTTTGGATTTCCCCTCAAAATCAGTAGGGTTCTGGCCATTGATGCCTAGAACATTCCCTTGTTTGGAATTGATTGGATGCAACATTCAAAAGTTGTTGCATTACATAGAGACAATCACAGAAATGCCATCAAGTTGAATGTAAGTGTAACCCATGTCTGCTTCACACTCTGTCCCCCTCTAGTGACAGCTAGACCTGCTAGAGCAGGGGTGGGCAAACTTTTTGGCCTGAGGACCACATCTGGGTATGGAAATTGTATGACAGGCCGTGAATGCTCACAAAAATGAAAGTTGGGGTGCGGGAGGGGGTGTGGGCTCTGGGGTGGGGCAAGAAATTAGGAGTTCAGAGTGTAGGAGGGGGCTCTGGGCTGGGGCAGGGGGTTGGGGTTCAGGGGGGGGAGGACTCCGGCTGGGGGTGTGGGCTCTGAGGTGGGGCTAGGAATGAGGAGTTTGGAGGGCAGGAGGGAGATTAGGGTTGGGGCAGGGGGTTGGGGCTCGGGAGGAGGTCAGGGGTGCAGGCTCTGGACGACGCTTACCTCAAGCAGCTCCCAGAAGCAGCGGCATGTCCCCCCGCTGGCTCCTATGCGGAGGCATGGCCAGGCGTCTCTGCGCACTGCCCTGTCCACAGATGCCGCCTCTGCAGCTCCCATTGGCCATTGTTCTGGGCCAATGGGAGCTGCGGGGCCGGCGCTGGGGGCGGGGGCAGCGTGCAGAGCCCCCTGGCTGCCCCTATGCGTAGGAGCCAGATGGGGGGCATGCTACTGCTTCTGGGAGCTGCGCAGAGTGAGGCAAGCCCCCTGCCCTGCTCCCCGGTGGGAGCTCAAGGGCTGTATTAAAACATCTAGAGGGCCTGATGCAGCCTCTGGGCCGTAGTTTGCCCACCTCTGCATTAGAGATTGATGAGCCTGATATAGCTTTGGCTAAAAAACGTGTCTTTTAGCTAATGCAGTAGAGAGGCTCATGCATTAAGCTCCAGAAGTTCCAGGTTTGATCCCAGCTGCTGATGACCGGGGTCTGTCGATGTTACATAAGGCCTTTAAAAGTTTGGCCAATTATTATTTTCTACTTTAGTGCATCCAGTAGCACTGTGTGTTTAAAGTAGTAAGAATACATGGTTATTCAATGAAGTCATGTGTACAACAGAGTGGAGTAATATTTATCTCACAGTTCTCACAATATTTTGTCATTATTTAGCACCAGAATTGCCACCTCTGCTCTTATGCATAACATTTTAGTTATTAAAACCTGGATTTGTGTTCTAGGCTGTCAAAATACAGTTATCTTCCATCCTGTCAGTGCTAGAATATGGGTCAGAAAAGTTAGATGGGTGCTTTCAGAACTGTTATATTACTGTCTGGATTCACCAATCCTCCTGTCTCAGCAAACTCCCTGTCTTGTACTTGAGAAGTGACATAATGGTTCACTTCATCTTGAGGATCTGGTGACCTCAAGCACTCACTCATTTATTCTTTCTTGTTGAGGCAACCCCCTGGCTTTTTGTATTGTAAATTCCCTTTTCTGCATGTCAACCTTAGATGTGTAGTGGTGGTAAACTTTTTCTGGGCTAGTAGTGAAAAGAAAACCCATGACCTGTTCCCCTGCCTCTCCTGTAGTATTCAGCCATGTCATGGTATTGAGGTAGGCTCTGGATTGAATGGAGGAATGTAAAGATGTAACAAAGCCTTTTGTTTCCCATGCAATTAATGGGAGGTCTTATCTTTTCCACCAGCTTTGGGCACCATTCTCTAAAGGGCATTATGCTAGTCACATTTTGAGGCTAGAAGGGAATTTTTCCCTCACTGTGAAATTGGCCTGGACAGTGTTTTTTTTTTCTTTTCTCACCTTCCTCTCAAAAGCCCATGAACTCAGTGGTAGGTTAGGTTATAATTTTTTTTGTTTGAACTTAACAAGTGCTTAGTGTAGGTGATTTTTCATTTGGGGGTCCAGTTTCTTGATAAATTGGAAGCAGATTGGGGGTATGTATCTCCTGAAGCTGGTTGGGAATGTGGTTGGGGTTCCCAATGTCTCGTTCAGTGAGGAGACAACCCCCTCCCAATCATTCAGATGAGGGAGGTCATTGGAGTCTCAGCAGGGACCAGGTTAACAGGACTGGGGGTTGATGGCAGCCCTGCAGCAGGTGGAATGGATTACAGTAGGAAGGATGACCAGCAGTGGATGAGTTATTGCTGTGTAGTTTCCAGATTTGTTACCTAAGGCCTACATTACGTACCTACATTACGAAATTAGGCCGAATTTCTAGAATTCGGTTTTGTAGGAAGCATTTTTATACAGTCGATTGTGTGTGTTCCCACACAAATGCTTTAAGTGCATTTAGTCGGCGGAGTGTGTCCAAGGTACTGAGGCAACCATCGACTTCCGGAGCGTTGCACTGTGGGTAGCTATCCCACAGTTCCCGCCACCCATTTGAATTCTGGGTAGAAATCCCAATGCCTGATGGGGCAAAAACATTGTTGCGGGTGGTTCTGGGTGCATATCATCAGGCCCCCCCTTCCCTCCCTCCCTTCGTGAAAGCAAAGGCAGACAATCGTTTTGCGCCTTTTTTCCTGAGTTACCCAAGTAGACGCCATACCACGGCAAGCATGGAGCCTGCTCAGCTCATCGTCACCGTATGTCTCCTGGCTGCTGGCAGGCATGGTGCTGCGTTGCTACACAGCAGCTGCTCATTGCCTTTTGGCAGCAGACTGGTAGCCATCGTCAGTGTACTCCAGGGTGCTCTTTTAACTGAACTCGATGAGGTCAGGGGCACCTGGGCAAATATGGGAGTGACCCAGCCAGGTCATTACCCTTTTAAGTTTAGTCTCATGGCGATTCAGTCCTGCCGGCAGTCTTACTGTGCCGTCTTTTAATGAGCAGCCAGGAGACGACTATGGCCAGCAGTCATACTGCACAGTCTGCTGCCATCAAGATCTATAAAGATAGATGAAGTGGATCAAAACAAGACATAGACCAGATTTGTTTTGTATTCATTTTCTCCTCCCTCCCTCCCTCCATGAAATCAACGGCCTGCTAAACTCAGGGTTTTGAATTCTGTCCTTGAGGGGGGGCCGTTCTGTTTCTCCTTGATGCAAACCCACCCCCTTTGTTGATTTTAATTCCCTGTAAGCCAACCCTGTAAGCCAAGAAGTCAGTTGCCCCTCTCTCCATCAGAACAACGGCAGACAATCGTTTCACGCCCTTTTCCCTGGATTGCCCGAGCAGATGCCATAGCCCAGCAAGCATGGAGCCTGTTCAGCTCACCGCAGCAGTTATGACCATTGTAAACACTTTGCGCATTATCGTGCAGTTTATGCAGAACCAGCACCAGAGAAACCAGGCAAGGAGGCGACAGCAGTGCGGTGATGAGGACATGAACACAGAATTCTCTAAAACCGCGGTCCCCAGCAATTTGGAGATCATGGTGTTACTGGGGCAGGCTCATGCCGTGGAACGCCGATTTTGGGCCCGGGAAACAAGCACAGAGTGGTGGGACCGCATAGTGTTGCAGGTTTGGGACAATTCCCAGTGGCTCCGAAACTTTCGCATGTGTAAGGGCACTTTCATGGAATTTTGTGACTTGCTTTCCCCTGCCCTGAAGTGCAAGAATACCAAGATGAGAGCAGCCCTCACAGTTGAGAAGCGAGTGGCAATAGCCCTGTGGAAGCTTGCAATGCCGGACAGCTACCGGTCAGTCAGTAATCAATTTGGAGTGGGAAAATCTATTGTGGGAGTTGCTGTGATGCAAGTAGCCAACACAATCATTGAGTTGCTGCTATCAAAGTTAGTGACTCTGGGAAATGTGCAGATCATACTAGATGCCTTTGCTGCAATGGGATTCCCTAACTGTGGTGGGGCTATAGACGGAACGCATATCCCTATCGTGGGACCGGACCACCAGGGCAGCCAGTACGCAAGGGGTACTTTTCAATGGTGCTGCAAGCACTGGTGGATCACGAGGGACGTTTCACTAACATCCCAACGTGGGATGGCCGGGAAAGGTTCATGACGCTCGTGTCTTCAGGAACTCTGGTCTGTTTAAACGGCTGCAGGAAGGGATTTACTTGCCAGACCAGAAAATAACTGTTGGGGATGTTGAAATGCCTATAGTTATCCTTGGGGACCCAGCCTACCCCTTAATGCCATGGCTCATGAAGCCGTACACAGGCACCCTGGACAGTAGTAAGGAGCTGTTCAACTATAGACTGAGCAAGTGCAGAATGGTGGTAGAGTGTGCATTTGGACGTTTAAAGGGTCGCTGGCGCAGTTTACTGACTCAGTCAGACCTCAGCGAAACCAATATTCCCATTGTTATTGCTGCTTGCTGTGTGCTCCACAATCTCTGTGAGAGTAAGGGGGAGACATTTATGGCGGGGTGGGAGGTTGACGCAGATCGCCTGGCCGCTGAATACGCACAGCCAGACACCAGGGCGGTTAGAAGAGCACAGCAGGAAGTGCTGTGCATCAGAGAAGCTTTGAAAACCAGTTTCATGACTGGCCAGGGTACTGTGTGACATATTATAGCTCTGCTATAATAGAGGACATGAAAATGTGTGCTGTCACCACACAGTAATAGGCTTTGAAATGTGTGTTGCCCTACCGTGATGACACAGTTGCAAAGCCACTGGCAGTTCAGTTGATGAAAGATCCCTCACTTTTTTGTTTTTATTCATTCTTTGAGTCCTCGTGTAGTAACTTGAAGTCAATAGAGTTCTACTTGATATCTTCCGTTATTAAATGAAGAATGTTCCATGGATAATAGAGTAAGTGAAAATAGGCCACCAAATTGTGAAACTATTGTCACATATTTGTCCATTATTTATAACTAGTACTATCCAATTTGTGAACACTGAAAAGATAAATTAGGCGTTCAGCCTGTGGAATTTTGATACAAGTTTTTGGATATGTAAAAACGTTGATGTTTAAAATTTTCTTCAAATTTTCAAAGTACATTTATGGGAGCTAATTGTGTGCTCTGGACATGTATCCTATACATTAAAAATTACATCATAAACACTGATAAAGAACTATCCATAAATATATCCATATCAACCCACACCCTTCTTATTGACCTTAAAAAAAGGGGGGAAAGGATTGTCTTCGTAGCAATGACAGTACAAAGATGCAGGTTCTGTATTCTAGTTCTGTGCTTTGGCTTATTGGTCATCTTGTTTCTAGGTATTTTTAAAAGCACGTTCCTGCAAAATTCATATACTTTGTTGAGGAAATGATATTTCTCATCCATGTTTACAGAAATAGATTTTGGAATCCATTTGAAGGCAGTATCTTCAAAGGGACACATTATTTTAAGCTGTTTAAAATTTTCAGAACTATACAGCCCTCATAACTGCCAGCCACCAGAGTTGTCCTTTTTATAACTATATAATTTGCATTATCTTGGGGTTTTTATTTGAATAATTCCTTAAATACAGGGGGGCTTTTTTTTGCTCAAAAGAACATCATATTTTTTTTAACAAGGCACCTTAGGTTTTAAAAGCAGCTGACTATTGTTTGACTGGACCCTTTTAATCTGTGTATGAGGAATCCAAACTGAATGATATGGAGCTGTGAAAATCCAGTTAGTGTGAGCTGTAATCTCTTTACTGGCTTTAAGTAGTTAGAGTAGCATTCAGACACCCTGCAGATACTGAACTGCAGAGATACAGTAATCACCTAAACATGTAGCCAGTGTTTTGCTGTCATGGATCTAAAGCAGAAGAGTCCCTAATAATCATTTATTTATTTTTTAAAATTGACCTTTCTGTCATAAAATGAAATTGAATGCAACATTAATATATTAAACTCTATGTATTTCACAAATAGGCTACCCAGGGTCTGTGGATGAAAGTGTTTTCTGGAACCTCGATATTACCTACTGTGGACATTGTAAAGTATCTAATTCCTTTGATTACAGAAGGAAGGGGGAAACGTTTTCTTTGTATAAGAAAAATATAATAATCCACTAATCTTAGAATTTTCTACTACTATTTGAGACTCTAAATGAATACAAGAAACTGTTAAAGGTTGAAAAAATCTAGACATTTGAATCAGAACAAAAGGGAAGATACAAACTTTTCCCTTGATTTATAAAAGAAACTGGATCCATTAATACAGCTTATTGAATTTGTGTAGGAAAGTATTCTGTAATAACTTTGTCAAATGATGCTGTGTTTACAGATCATCTTATGAAAAGATAAGATAAATCCATCTTCTTATATTTTGCACTATAGCTGATGAGAAATATACTGTAGCTTTCTAGCATACCAGTGCAAGTTCTAATATTACTGCACCAGAGCTTAATACCATTAATGATCAGAACTCTGACCATGTTTATACCAACTATGTAGATATACTTTTGAAAGTCTCTCACATACACTCTATCTTTCTCATATGCCCTGAATCTCACATAATGTGTTTAATAGCTCAGCTCTAAATTCTAATTTTTAAATAGAACTTGTTACATCTTAAGGGCCAAGTCCTGGACCTCTGCACAAAGCACTGTAAACAGGCATTTTATAGTGATACCTATGAAGACTTAAGGAGAAATAGAATCATCCCCCCAACATGACTTCATGCCTTTCACTTGCTCCAGTAATCCAACTAATGGACTGTAACAGTGGCTGCTGCCCTTGAACCTCCCCTGTGCATGATGTTCTGGCTGGTATGGTCCTGGATTCACTGGCTAAGTTTCTGTTCCATCCCCACAAACTCTTGAGCTGTTCAGAGAGCGCTACGGTAGACCACTACTTAATGGTGGTCTGTGCATTCAGAGTCTAATGCATGTCTTTTCTTTTGTCTTGCTTCCAATTCGTAACACTACAGGAGTTACGGCATTTGGAACCTTACACAGTCGTCTTGGTACTGGGAGGATTTTCCCCATACTTACGCAGGCATCGAAAAAGAGAGATTTGCATCTGTAGGTTAAATTTATCTAATCCTAAAATTTTGCAGGATTTTAAGCCAAGTCTATATATTGCTTGGAGATTATGGTTTATTGGTTTAAACAGCAGGTTTGAGTACTTAGAATCAAAGGTGTAAATTCTGGTAAGGACATCCTTGATCTTCTGTACTCATCCAGACACTTATTCCTCCCAACGTGCAGAAAAATCAGATCGCTCAAATGTTTGCTTACATTGTACACTCATACAGAAGGTCCCTGAACTTCTATTTTTTGTGTCTGCTGCTAGAGGAGGGGGGCCTTTGAAAGCAGGATACTAAAAGAGGGAGTAATCCTTGTAGACCTAGAAATGCCTTTGCTGTTCTTTTTTTCTGCAGCTACCTGAACACTTGAAGTTAGCACTAACAACCCAAGGGCCCTCAGTACCACATGGTGCTTTCTGGAGGCATTCAGCATGGCTGATACCAGCAAGGTTCAAGATCCTTGGCTTGTTGGTATTCCTTCTGACAGGTCCCAGGATTGGTAGACCTTTCTGCCTCAATTGCAGGGGTGACTCAGACACCCATGATGAGGCCAGGAGAGAGTGGGTTTTCCATCAGGGAGAGACAGCAAGATAGGAAGGCTGCCCACTGAGTACCCAGACACTCCCTGTGACCAGAAGCCTTCTGCTTTGGGCACATGCCCAGCCTCTTGTATCCCCTTTCTCACGAAGGCAGCCTCTGCTCTCTGGCAAGGTGGGAAGAGGAGGAGAGAAGATGCAGCCCTTACCCTTTCTCCACCACCCACCACAATCAGGGCACAACTCTGACCCAGCCAGCAACTACCAGAGGAATGGAGTCTTGCAGTCTAGTGTCCTAGTCTGAAGCTCTCTCAACACAGTCTCTCTCAACACAGTTGATGCACAGAATTCTTTGCCTGCCCCACATGTTGCTGCAGAGACCCACCCCACTGTTTCATTTTGGGCTCTTTCCCTTCCCACACATAGATTCAGATACTCAAGAAATAAATTATCCCTGGAATAGCAAAATGAATTATGCCAATCAATGGACTCTCAATGGGAAAACTGAAGGGGTATCTGGAAACGGTCCTTGGAGTGCTTTTGGGCTATTCAACTGCAAGAATCAATTTATGCATTGAAAGGAACAGTTATTTAACTGCAAAATCTTAGTAGATCCCTGGAGCCCAGGAACAAGAACTGATCTAAATGACTTCCAGAGCCATGACCCCATTCAGATCAGCTAGAAGATCCCAGTGACTGCTGTAACTATGGGTAGTGGATCAATCCTTCAAAGTCTAGATGGTTACCCTTTTCTTTTCTTTTAAAAAAAGGTAGGTTTTGATCTTTGCAGAGGATTTAGAGAAGAGGCAGAAAGGTTGGTCCACATATAAGCACCAGATCCATCCTGAGACAGGCCTCTTACCCATGATTTAACTGGTACAAATTCAGGTAATTTCATGCTTCCTACCCAGATAAACGTCCAGAACCAGTTCAGGAAATAAGGAGGTTTCACAAACAATTTAATTCCTTTCGTTTGCCAAAGGAAGAAACAAGCTCCACAAATCCATCAAGTTTTACACTGTTAATCCAAATGTACAAGAGCCCAGGTGCAAAGCATTGTCTCTCAGGAATACTGATGAATTTCCTACTCATAATAGCCCAGATGAAGTCCAACTAATTAGTCCTAGACACAAAAACATACAGAAATCCAATTAACTTAAGTACAAAACTTAAACAAGTAGATTTAACAGTCTTCTGATAATTTAGGTTACAGCCCAGTCCCGGAAGGTCAGAGAGACAGGGATATTTACTATTAACTTCACTTTCCCTAAAATGATGGGTGGACTGCAGCTAGTATTTGATTTTTAAAACGGTAAGTTATTTTCTTAGAATCTGGAGTTGCAGGATGAAGTCCCTAAAATCCATTAGGCAAGAGGTGAGGGAGAGTGAATGTCTTTGTTCCCAGGATCTCCAAGATGTATGTTTACATGTTCCAATTCTCCAGTCCCAACGGACATTCCTTCAGTTTGCTGTTGTGGAGTGGTACTTCCCCATTCCAGGCTCCCCCAGTTGGACTGGCAGTAGCAACAAGAACATTTACTAAGATGGTGGTGGCAGTGGGGGTTGTGCTATGACAAAAAGTCATGTTCCTGGACAGCTAGCTGAGTAGAGCCATATTGACTATAGCAAGCAGGTCCATACTGGTGGAGGAATAGTAAATCAACGATGAGTGTTAAACATGGGTGTGTGTGGGGAATTCCTTTAACCTTTTTCAGGTGCTAACATACCAGAGAGGATGATTTTACCCTGGAATAAACAGAGTATTCTTGTTTGTTTTTTGTTTGTTTTTGCACAAGACAGAATGACCTGATTAAAGAACCAGGTGATAAAAGCATGATGTGGACTTACTTTCAACCTTACCTTGGCTCAGTCAAAAGGTGATGCCCTGGGCCCATTTCCACATGTATCTGTTTCTCCTGTAGTGGTATAAAGTGAGTGAAGACACTCAGGACAGTTTCTCTGTCTGAGACCTTGCAAATGCTATTGTGGAAGTAAAGTGTGGAAGAGAAAAAACCTTTCTTTGTTTCCAGAACAGCTATGGTAAATGACCTTAAAAAAATCTGTGCTGCAGTCACTGATTGTGCATGAACCTTCGGTCACCAATACAGTAGTAGCTGTCTCCTCTCTTGGTTAATTTGTGGCAGGACATTAGTAAACCAAGGTGAGCTGTGAGGATGAAGATGGAGAGAAGAAGGCATTTGTTGCCATTGTATCTTTAGTGGAGGACAAAAGATTATTATACAGTCGTTCCAAACTATCCATATGCTGGTCTGTCAGAAGAGCAATCTTATCTTTCAAAGCCACCTGGAAACTAGTAATCAATCTCCAAGGCCAAACCATCAAAAACAGGTCTGTTACCTTTGTGGAATAGGTGCACACCAACATCAAATGAAGGAAACAATGCTTGGTCCATGACTGACTTATTTAAAATCATGAGTAAAGGGTTTAAAATGTGATCTGCAAATGAAAAATCAACATTGGTATAATGTGTTGAATGTTGCAAATTCCAGCATGTTAACCTTAATATACTCTTTTCCTCCAAACCCATCATTTCCCTCCCCTCCCCTTTTCTAGGTCTTGAAATCCAGTTTGCCATGATTGCTGGCTTTCGCTAATTATTGCATCCCAACACTGACTCTTCTGGTGACTTTCCCTTTCAGCATCAACTCCAGTTTCAGTTGTTCTTCAGCGTGGGTGTAGTATGTTGTTGAAAGACAGCACAGAAGAATGTGGTTAATATGGAATTCTGTACTCTTCTGCCCATCCCCATTCTTACAGATCTGCAGAAGTAACCTTTAACTTTTGATGATGTGTTGAATGTCCCACTTGCTCTGTTTTTGTTTGGGGGCATTCAGAGCAGCAAAATAAGGAACTCCCAGAATTGCTATCAGTGTGTTCTAAGGAAATTAGAAAATGGCTTTGAATTTCATGGTCTTTGATTTATATCATATTTTGGACACTGAGACCTATTCAATGGCTTAGTGAAAGTGAAGTGAAGTCTGGTGTACAAAACCTTGCAGATGCTGGGAGCATTTTGTATTTTTCTCAAGTTGCATGCTCCAGCCTACATTGAAGCATTACTGGCTGAACTTAGATGAAGGCATAACCTTACATGATCAGTTAACATCACTAGCAAAAATAACATTTTATATCTCCACTTTGCTAGAAAACTATACCACTTCTTTTCAGATGAGAATCTGGCTACTGTGTTCTATTATTGTGAGTTTCCTCATGTTACAGTCCAATACCCTACAAAAACAGTTTTTTAAAAGCCCTCCATTAAGACGTGTTTGTATCCTTGTGACTGTTACTACATTTAGAAGTGATAGACATATATTGTTGTGTTTATTCCGATATAAGCTGAGGAAGTAAAACAGTTTTCCTCAGGGTGTAGAAAGAAAAAACTTCTCTTCTGGACAGAGATTTTTTTGCCAAGTTTAAGTGAGAAGTGAATGTATAATTGTGACCTTCCTAACTAATGTGGCATTACTGGGTACATATCGAACAGTATTTTATATATGATACAAAATTAAATGCTCGTTTAGGAATATTTTACACTTGTTGTTGATTTAACCAGCATAAGTTCTTAGTTTTTTCTTTCACTTTGATGTGTAATTCCTGCCAAGAAATTCTGACTCCTGACATCAAGAGGCTAGAATTAAAATGTGTGACTATCAAGGCATAATCCAGTGTCATTTTTTAGATCATTAAAGATGTCTGTTTCTTAATTACAAATATTATAGAAGCTACATTATAACAGAAGCCTTGAAACATATCAAAAGTCCTGAGTGAAATAACAAAGAATTTGGAAAACAGTAAAGCAGCAAAATAATAACAGACTGACTGAAGTAAAAGACAGTAGAAAAGAGATTATTGTTCACCCTTAGGCTAAAATGTCATTTGTGGTTACCTTTTTTAGAAGACTGAGTTCTTTCACCGATGGTTTAAGTGTATACAACTGGAAATGTAATGAAAAAATTTGACTTTTTAATTCAGTGTGAGGTTTTTTAATAATTGGTATGCATTTTGTCAAAACCTTTAAAATACTTTTTCTATGTGTATAATGTACCAGTTATTATCCAAAAAAAAAAAAAAAAATCCACTTGGTGTTTAATTTTCAAAGGAATCAAGCAGTATTTGAAAGTATTAGGATAGAAGTTTGTTTATTGCACAGAGGCAACAAAGTTACAGTTGTATATTTTCTGTTGGTGGAAATTCTATATAACAGGTGTAGGTGGTATTGTTCAAATGAAAACAAGAGGGTAGTCTGTTTTATTTGGCTTATGTAAAAGATGTATATCCATTTCCCCCCCAAAATTCTAACATGCAAAATTAGATTTTATATTTGAAATTGAATAAAATGCCCTTATCATAAAAAGTAATAAGACTGCATGCAGTATTCATGAAAATACTTAATTGACTTCAAGGCATCATGAAAGCTTCATTTTTTTTCTTGGATTATTTTTCCCCTCTAATCGGTTTAGAACAAAACTCTTTTCATCGAACTTGTATTTCACGTACTAAATATTTTCCTACCTGCATAATTTTTGTCTGTTTTATTATAGCAAAAATCCTTTCACTTCACCTAATTTGACCTAAATTTGGTCTCTGGCTAAAATAACAGATACCTTGATTACAAGATTTAAGTTTTCTTAATTGCAAGAGACTGTTGTATCTCCATAATAGTGAAATTTCAGTATTAATTATTTTACTTAGTGTTAGGCATGTCTCTACCATTCACTCCGAGAAACCTTTTTAGTTCTAGTAATGAGTATTGAACCAGTGGCCTCAGTATTTTACAATTATTTGTAGAAGGGGACAATGTGATTTGAACATTACATTCAGAATAGAGGGGGGGGGTGAACCTTAAGTAGAGTAAAGAGCTATGAAATAGCAGACTGTGAAGTTAAAGAAAACAGTGGTGGTATACAACAAGCTGGAAGGGACCCGTGGGTCTCATGTGAGTTTCTTGTTAACAGAAATGGCATTTTAGGGGCGAGCGTCACGTTTAAGAGTTTTTAATAAGTCAGTTTCTAACCCTTTTCTTTGTAAAGACAGCCTTGAAAACAAAAAGACTTAAATGAATGCAAAGCAATGGGTAGCAATGGAATGAATGTACAGCATGGCTCTGCTTCTGCAAGGGAAGACTGGTACTAAAGATGCTGAAGTTTAAACACACACACTATAAAATGAGTCCGTTAAGTTTGATGTGTATCCGAAAGAATCCTATTAATAATCCTCCCCAATATCAGTTGACTTTTTCTCTCTGCATAATAGCGAACAGGATTAATTTGGGGCAGGGAATTGCTTGATGGTAGCACCCAAAATATTAAGGCTGGCTTTGTTTGTTAAAACTGTTCTCCTTCTCTGTCTGTGACTGAGCCCAGTTGGTTCTCTCTCAAGCATTTGTAGCGGTCGCCACACCATGGCAAGCTGAGCTCCCTTTATGTGCCCTGCCCCTCTCCCTCAATGTCTGCTGGAAGACATGGGAGATGCACCTCATAGTCTATAGCCTCCTCTGTTACCACCACGGCAGGTGCAGATGCAGCAGCACATGAGGATAAGGAACATAGGTAGAGCAAAGCTGCTGCTGCTGCGCAGGGAACCCTATAGCCCAGCTGTTGCCTGCTGCTGAGGCACAGTCTGAAGATCTGAAGAGCATAAAGGCCCATATTCTCAACACCTGATACCCCTTATCAGCCAGGGAAAGAGTACGGAATTGATAGATTTTGGTGCATGGGTTAGTGACTAAGTATTTTATCCAAGGAATATCACATAGAGAACATTTTTGAGGAAGCCTCTGGTTAAAATTTGAACACCTCACAGGTATAGTTTTATTTGAAAAATATCTTTAAAGGTATTTGCGCATAATATTGATATAAACAACCACACAAAAACTTTGTTCAGTTTAGTGAGAGTTAAGGTTGCATTAGGACACACCAGCTTAAATCCTGAAAAGTGAAGAAATTAGTTTAGCGAAAAGTTTCCTATATTTCTTGCTGCTTTTACATTGCCTATAGCACTGTGGATAATACACTCCATAAGACTTTCACTTCCACATCCAACAGATACCAAAAAGCAATATGTACCCCAGCTTCCTCAAGCTACTACTCCGCACAAAACCTTAACAGAGACTTCATGATGCTCTTGTATCAACAGATTGCAGCATCTGACTGTCAAAAATTCCATTGATTTGATAAGTTATTCTGCCTTACTATCAGTGAGGTCACTGTTCAGTTCTTTGCCTAAGTGCAAATGGGACCTTCAGACTAAAATCAGATGTCTACAACTTGAGATACCAGAGTAATTCCTAATCTTTACTTTGTTCAGCCAGTAAAGAAGTATTTGACACATGCTTTCCTAGAGTTATGTAGTTTTTTGCTAGATGACGCTAGCACAGTGGAGATCAGGAATTCTGGGTTCTATCCCTGGCTCTGGAAGAAGTGTGATTTAATAAAGACAAGATAACAAAAGCACACTGAATCTGAAAGTCATGTGGCTGAGTAACTACCATGTTTGAGACCTGGATTCTATTCCTGACTCTGCCTCCGCTGACCTTGTGTAACGTCTCCGTTAAATTATTTGTAAAATGAGTTGGCAGGTCGTACTTGCCTTGCAGAGCTGGAGGTCATGGCCTTGATTCAATAATAAGGGTGGTGAGGTGCATGGGAATTTGTGAAAGTTGGTAGAGGAGAGATTTGAACTGATCTTTCTGAGTTTTTCCCCTGAGCAGCTATGTTACATCATCGCTGATAAATACAGTGTGTTTGGTTGGCGCACATTTCTTCAGTGATAAAGAAAAAGTTATAAATTATGGCACACATGAGCACCACCTGTATATAACTGATATTGTATAGTCAGCAGGGAGAAACATGTGGTGCAAAGCAAAGATTCCATAGTGCTTTAGATTTTTTGCAAAGGGTATCTGACAAGAAGGTGAGACAATCCAGTGAAAAACTTGAAAAAGGGGGGGTCATTTTGGAACTCTTATTCTTTCCATATCAAACCATCATGAAAAATTCAAATAGTACACAGATTGCTTTTGGTGCTTTGTTTTTTGCAGTGTTAATGAGATTTTTATAAAGTTTTAAAGCTCCTGTTGAACTGAATGTCTGACTCAACCTTAACTATACAGTTGCAACCAACAACTCTATAATTGCTGCAGATAGAATTGTCAGATAACTTAAAAGGCTGATCACGGAACTACTGCATTGTAGCCTGACTGCTGTTTTTCATTTTGATTACCTCAATTGGTTCATTTTGTGAGCATTATAACTTTGAATCAGTGAACATTTAACTACGTTTAAGGGATTTTTTTTCCACTGGGAGTTGATCCTGAGACATGTGGGAAAGAACCAGAGGGTTTGACTGTAGATACTCATTTCTTGTTTTCTCCAGGCTCTACATTAGGTACACATTATCAGCACTGTTCCCCATTATCAGGTGGAGAATGCTTCTGCGGTTGATGCTCTTTATGAGTTCAAACAGAATGAAAGGAGTGCCTATCATTATTCTCTGCCCCTCCTGGACTTTTTAAAGGCAAAAACATTTCCCTTTCAGAGAAATGCACAAAAACAATAGTACTTGGCGCTTCACATTTTTGTCTTTTGAAAATGTAAACTACACCACAGGAGAAAAGTGTTACACCCATTTTTCAGATTTGAGACATGAGAGACAAACATTGTGACCTACCTAAGGCCATACATCATTTCAGGAGCATTATTAGAGCTCAGTGTTTATAGCTCCTGCACACATGCTCAGATCACTAAACAATACTGTGTCAAGTTGGCCATCTTCTGGGATTGCAGTACACACACAAACATTCTTATTAAAATTACCAACTATGGAAACTTATGGATGTGAATAAAAATGGTTAAAAGACTTTAGTTTCCCCAGTGAATGACTTAGAATTAATGTTGTTTGCAACACAACACAAATGAGGCTAACCGCTTATTCACGCTTGTTTAACTTCAAGCTGTGGGCTAGCTTCTGCTCGGGATAGCAAGGAGTAGAAAGTGCATTGCTTCTTCCTGTTTCCCTAGTAGAAGGAGGATGAGAGTGAGCATAGCAGCTTGGGGAGAAGAGGGAGGGAATGTGAATATTGCCGCCTCTTATCCATGTTTTGCCACTGCTGTGAGAAGCGCAGCAGTAGCTGAGTGCAGGAAGGGGCAGGAAAAAAGGAGAGAACATATTCACTGTAAAGTTTTTAAAAAAATATAGCAAATATTTTCATTTTGAACAAATAAGGGTCTGATTCAAGTGGACCTTTAGACCATTCTGTTTTAACATTTGATATAGTTTAAAAAAAATTATGAGAAAGGGACTGTTTGAATTGTAGTAGTTTTGAGTAAACTGCTTTTTCCTGAGAGCATAAAGCACTGCAGTTTAAGGGTTTTATTTACTCAGAAGATGGTATCTTGATAGATATAGATGCTAACTTTGGCTGGGATTTTCAAAAGCACCCAAGTGACTTTTGAGCACTACTGAAAATTTTGTCCCTAATATTCTCCTAAGCATTCATGTTTTACTTATGATTCAGATAAATGACCTTCCGAATCCAGGGTCTGTGCAGTTTAGTATAGAAAGAATACTGTAGGAAAACACTCCTTTTTAACTGTAAAGGCATGTAAAAGCATATTCATGTACAGGTTGAGTACATTCATATATGAATTATATATAGAGAAAAATATGTGTTTGGTTTTGTTTGCAGTCACTCTGTAAAGTAATTGGAATAGAAATCTTATGAACATATGATCTACTTTATCATAGCAGTTTTCATATATCACATTCCTGCCAGGGAAAATATTCGTTTTATATAAGCAACATCATGATTTTCCTTTTCTTGGTCTTTAGGCTGATACTGTGTTTATGTAACACAATAGAAATAGTCTAATGTGTTTATACCTTTATATCTTCTTAGCTCAAATATTGGATACAATTAGATGTAAAACTGTTATAACTTTAAATATTTGCATTGAAGCTTGAATTCTTGTAAATGAGATGTGATTTACATTTCTGCAATAGGTGTTTTTTGTCTTCTAGGGTTAGCTGTGTAATTCTATTGGGACTGTTCGTAAGTTTGATTTTTTTTTAAGAGATATTGATATAAACTATTCAATGTTAAATCTTAAATTGCAAAGAAACAATGAAGGCTATTAAAAACTTGGCATTCTCGATCTGACAGAGAAGATCATTTCCTGATACTTCTCTTTGTGAGAACCAATTTGAATTAGACATAATTCCCTAACATCACCTTGAATTTCCATCTGTGTAAGCCTGATGTTCTTAAGCATTTTGCATTTACCTAATGCTCTGGGCTGTTTTCACTTAGCACGTATGGAAAACTGTGACTATCTTAAAACTGTAGATATGAATAACAATTGTTTGCTGATCTTACCCTCTATCTCCCTGGGTAACCTGCAGTCTGCAAAGGCTGAATAAGTGGCAGATAGCTTTTGTCATCCCTTATCCGAGCTGTACACTTGTAAGGAAGAGCAGGGATAATCGCCTAAATCTAATTAGGGGTTAAAAGAGGCCATGACTGTGATGTGGCATTGAGACACCTTACTGTATCAATCCTGTTTGCATTAGAAAAATAAGGTTGTCATATTGATTATTCAAATTAGCTTGTATTGGCCATGGCTCAATGGTTTGTATTGCAGCTGAAGCAACTGAAGGTCCCAGCTTTTCAGAGAAGACCTATGCTTATAGCATATATTATGTGGTGTCTTGTTTGCTAAATTAGGGTTTAAAAAACTAAGAGTGGGAGAGTTTTTATTAGAATTAAGGGTTTAAGTGACCATCAGAAAGTGAAGTTGAGCTTTTATGTGAGACTTTTTGTTGTTGCGGAAAACGTTTATTAAATGAAGGCCAGCTAAATTGTTTTAGATCTTTGGTTGAAGAAATTAGTGTTGGAGTTAATAGAACTTAAAAGATTCTATTTGTGCACTAATTGATGTTTAGCTCAAAGTCAAATGGGACTAAAAAGAGCAAAACAATTTAATTCAGATCAATTCCAAATTCAAGAGACAATGAATTCACTTGGTTATGACTTTCAAAATCTTCCTGTTACTGGGATATTTTACTATTTTAAAAATATTTTTTAATATTGGGAGAGTTTTGTGTCATTCAACAGCAACACCTGGTGTCACCCTGACATGGTATTAATGCTCTAGAGAAACAGCATTAATTTCAGTCCTTGTAGTAAGGATAGCGTTGGTGGTGATAGGAGACCTCTATATGGGAGGGGCAAATCTTTATGAAGATTCTGGTTTGGCATGAGCTGTACCACTTTCAGTCTTTCCCCCATAGTCTGAAAGGGCTTCCATCTTGTGTGGGTGTTGAGTGTGGCTGTTTGCACTAGGCATTGGTGGTGGTGTGGGGTAAAGATACCTAGTGCTGGGCCAAGAATTCTTTTTCACTGAAATATTTTTCCTGTGTTGACCTGGTTTCTTTAGTTTATCTGTGCAACTGTCCTCAACACTGCAGGATTATCTGGCAGAGTGCTAACTTTGTGGAGGAAGAGTTCATATCCAGCCTGCTGCCTGAAGGTCTGGAGAAGGGTCTTGAGATCTTTCCTCTTCCCCAGCTTTATAGCTGCTCAAGTAGGAAGTCCATTGTGCTGAATAGAGGCCTTCAGCCTTTCTCTGTTCTTGAAGGGCAATCAGTTGATGAAGTTGCACTCCTGAACTGGCAGTGCTGTTGGGCTGTAAATGCTCTCCATCCCCTCCCTGCAAAGTGGTGCCTAGTCTTCTGTGTCTGACTGGTACTGAATGGCTCCCTCTGGCCCTGGAATGGGTAACATGTATGCAGTGCTAAACAGAAAGCTGTGGAGTACTGTCTGGGTGGGGAGGCAGAAGAATCTTGGTCATGTAGGTGGGGAAAAATGTTTATAGGGAAAGGGCCTGTGGACATGGACATGGGTAGGAGACCAAGGGAAGAGGTGAGTAATACTTACTATTCCTCACCAACTTCCCAAATTTTGTTTAGAATGTGTTTGTCATCATCCTGTGAAAAAATGTTAAGTCTTGATAGGACCTTAATTTGAACAGTATCATGTGTCTCATTCTTTCAATATTTGAATACCACTGAATTACTTTTAATTGCCTTGGTTTTTATCTGAGAAACAAGGTGGGTGAGGTAATCTTTTATCGGACCAACTTTTTTTGGTAAAAGAGACAAGCTTTCGAGCCACACTGAGATCTCCTTCAGGTCTGGGAAAGGTACTCTAAGCTTTTTATATCACTTGGTTATTTTGTTTGAACTTTTGGATTCTGACTTTTCTAATAATTTAAAACTTGAAAAATATTGTGCACAAGTCTCATGGCTCTAATGTTTTGCTTGACCAGACAGTGAAATTAGGTGGTTTATCCTGGTACCTCATTGCAGTTTTGTTTGTCTAAGAGGCCATTCAATACCGACCATTGTTTAAAAAAAAAAAAAAAGTCTCTTCAGTTGCTTGGAAATACTCCAACTGAATTTTTGTCCTCTTGGGACGAAAGCTTGGCACTTCATTTCAAGACATAGCAACTTGGTGTATCATGGTTATGATTTTCAGCCAAACCTGGAAATCTAGGAAATGAGCCAAAATCGCATTATGCTCAGCAGTATCAACATGCTGTTTCTAAAGGCAGTAGGCTGGCCTATTCATTTATTGCATACTCTGAATTTTTATGTTGTAGTGACATTTGTGGAAGACTTCAGTTAAAGCATTTTCATTGGAAAGCGAACATAGATTGAAAATATATAGACCACGTTGTGCTTAATTGGTAATGAACGAGGTGCTGGGGCTCAAGTAACTCTTTTACTTTCATAACTGATGTGGGACCATGAACTGCCAAGCCTAGAGGTGCTGGGGCTCAGCCCTGGCAAGCTCTGGTGCAAATTAATCACTGAGACTGCCAATCATATGCTCATTGCTGAGATGTAATATTTACTTTTTTTCCACATTTTCAGTTAGAAAACATACCATTGCACTGAAAGGAAGGAGTGATCTTTGTGAATTTTTAAAATCTATCATAGATATTCCTAGTAGGCCTTAGGGTAAGTCTACACTGCAATTAGACACCCGTGGCTGGCCCATGCAAACTGACTTGGGCTTGCGGTGCTCAGGTTATGCGGCTGTTTAACTGTGGTGTAGAGGCTTGGTCTCGGGCTGCAACCCAAACTCTGGGACCCTCCCACCTCACATGGTGTGAGATCCCAGGCTTCTGCCTGAGCCCGAACATCTCTACACTGCAATGAAATAGCCCCTTACTCTGAGCCCTGCGAGCATGAGTCAGCTAGCATAGGCTAGCCGCAGATTTTTAACTGCAGTGTAGACATACCCTAAGTGTGTCTAAGAGTAGGAGATGAAACTCGGGAGATCTAGATTTTATTCCTGATCTAAACACACAGTTCATGTAACCTTACACAAGTGACTTGACCTCTTTATGCATCAGTTATCTATCTGTAAAATAGGAATAATAATTACCTGCCTCACAGGGGCATTGTGAGGATTAATTCACTAATATTTATTAACTGGCTTAAGACAGTGGTTCTCAACCAGGGGTATGCGAACCCCTGGGGGTACAAAGAGGTCTTCCAAGGGGTATATCAACTCATTTAGATATTAGTCTAGTTTTACAACATGCTACATAAAAAGCACTAGCAAAGTCAGTACAAACTAAAATTTCATATAAACGATGACTTGTTTATACTGCTCTATATACTATGCACTGAAATGTAAGGACAATATTTATATACCCATTGATTTATTTTATAATTACATGGTAGAAATGAGAGAGTAAGCAATTTTTCAGTAATAGTATGCTGCTTCACCTTTGTATTTTTGTCTGCTTTTGTAAGGAAGTAGTTTTTAAGTGAGGTGAAACTTGGAGGTATGCAAGACACATCAGACTCCTGAAAGGGGTATAGTAGTCTGGAAAGGTTAAGAGCCTCTGGTTTAAGAGTTGTTGATAGTACATGAGATTACAGAAGTGATCAGCATTTTGTGGGTGGTAATCCAATTATCTTTTGCACTTATATTGGTCCTTTTGCAATGGAATTTACTATATGAGAACGTTCACTTGAGATCTTTTGTTTATCAAATATTGCAAGGAGCTTTCAGAATAGAGCATGATGCTAATGATTTCTGCAACAACTAGGCACAATTGGGTAAAGTTTGGCTGCTATTTTTGGTTAAGGTCCTTATTTTTGTTGCTTCATTTCAGAACTTTAATGCTGTAATATGTTTTGTTTGTTGGTTAAATGTTATTTAAAAAGGGGAAAAATAAAATAAAAGTGAATAAACTCTGAACAAATTAGGAAAAATACCACATATTACAAGGAGTAATAGTGGCTCTTCCATAAAAGTGAGAGGTCCCCCAGCATCTGAAAGTGGAAATTTTACAGAAATTATGATACACTGTTTTCTGTGTGGTTTGTGCCTTCTGGATTATGTCTCGTACTTCATAAAATGCAATAGTCACTGTAGACTCCTCTCTGAAAATTTGCGAAGGCTAAGACTTATAACTGCCCTTTTTTTTTAAGGTTACTCACAACTAATGAGTTGCCCACCATGCTGATACATCATTTTATTTCCCTACAGTGAAAGAAGAGCATACAGAAAAATGTCCCCATACCATTTATTTTATCGTAGCCTGTGATAAATATCCACTTAGTGGAAAGAGACACTTTGCTAGTGGAGTTACCAAGTTCATCCCTAACACCAAAAGAGGCAAAGTCAGGATGGAAAGATGGAAGGAAGGAATCAGGCATACAGTGCAAGGACTCTGAGGAAGGACTAGAGAGCCAGTCTTCTTAACTGCTTGTTGGACAGTAAATTGATGGAGTGTCCATGTTTGTTCTTGTAGATCTGTGGATTGTCTTCTGATACTATTGACCAAAAGACAGTATTGATCCAGGAGCAGACTCTGGCTGGGGCAGGTGGAATTGCACTTTGGTGGCATTGTACTCTCCCATCTGAGAGAATCTAGAGAGTTGTAGTTTGTGCTTGCTCATCATCTGCCTCTGTTACACCACCCTCCCTTTTCCATAGGTATGTGAGGCCTTAAATGAAGACCGTGAAGTCATATGGGCTAAGGTAACTTCAGTATGCAGCTGAAGTTCTACAAGAAGTATACTATGTAACCTCTGTGCTGGCTTCCAGTCCATTTTCAGATGCAGTATAAAGTGTTGGTTTTAATCTATAAAGTCCAAATTGGTTAAGATCCAGGCTTCCTCAGAGGCTGCTATTTTTATGGTACCCTGTTTTCTTCAGGAATCTCTTGGCATCATCACAGCAAAAAAATCTTTGAAAAAGCTTGGCTGTAGATAGAAATAGTGTTCTATGAGTTTTTTGCTTTTTATTTTGGTCCACTTGGTAAATCAGTAGTGTGAGATGCTAATTGTTTTCATTACACTGAAGGAATGCCAAAATTCAACGGTAAAAGTGCTCAACAAGATTTTTGTTCTTTGTTTTTTTAAGGCCTCAGACGTTACTTTTGGGCAGCCTCCTCCATCTTGTGAATTGCCTCCCTGCCAATTCTCTCCTCTGTTGTCCACCAGAGACCTTGAATGTGAAGCTTTGGAAATAAAAAACAGTACATCCTTTTCTACTTAGGACTTGTCTACTCTACAGGTTATGTTGGTATAACTTATGTCACTCAGGGGTGTGAATTAGTCACCCCCGGGTGACGTAAGTTACACTGTCCTAAGTACCAATGTGGACAGTGGTATGTCGGTGGGAGAGCTTCTTCCACTGACATAGCTACCGCCTCCCGTGGAGATGGCTTTATGATGCTGATGGGAGAGCTCTTTCCTGTCAGCATAGAGTGTCTTCACCAGGTGAGCTACAGGGGCACAGCTACATCAGTGCTTCTAGTATAGATTAGTCCCAAGTGAAAGGTGAAAAGCATATTTGGTAAAACAAGGTGTTTTGGGGAGTTAATTGAACAAGAATAATGTAATTTGGTGGAGACGGTGGACTGGAGCAAGAAAGGGAAGGTGATTTGCTGAGAAAAATGTGTTGACTAAAAAGGCCTGGCACTGGTTGTGTTTGGTCAACAGAAGATTTTAAAAACAACTTAGATATAAAAAAAATTGGTGTCTTGGGCTTGGCTACCCTGTCCCTGCAGCAGCCTTCCTCGTGTTAAACTGGTGCAAAATAGATCTCCTCCAGTCCCCCTTGTAACTCCCTTTAGAGACTCCTGCTGGGATCACCTTCTTCTTTTGTTTTGCCTTTTGGTAATTTTTTATTACTTCTAGCAGCCTGCCTCTGCTTCAAATAAGAGCAGGAAATGTCATCTCCCAAGAAAGCAAACTTGTAGTCCCAAGGTATTTTACTTAGACTGTTGCTGAGTCCTGGTCACTCTCAATTGTGTTTGGCCTGGCAGACATGAGACAACCCTGCTAACACATGGGGAATCCACATACATACAGGCTTTCCATGGCACAGTAATTTCATGATACATTTTCATACCATCATCCACTATTCAGAAGCGGAACAGACAGAAACCCTAATTCATCATACAGCTCTATCAGTGTTTAGTGTCCCAGTTGTTTCTAATTTACTGAGTCCTCAGATAGTTAATTACTCTTGGAATCAAGAAAAATTTTAGCCTCATCAGATGATTTAAAGAACTTAGTTGGTCCTCTGTATTCTAGATGTAGCCTTGTTAGATATAAATCCACAGTGGCTACTTTTAGAATATGGCAGTTTTTTTGATACCTGCATAGTTCTTTATATTTTTAAAAAATGAAGGACTATTATCAAGATATATCACAATTTAAGACCCTTGGGTACTCTTATCTGCGCTGTGCCTTCAAAGTCTTTTTGGTTACATTATCTGTACAAGTAATTATAGTTGTTTTGAGGCTTGGATACTAATGCAGACTTGTTTTTGAGGATGAGCACTGAAGAGGGAAGTTGAGGTAGTTGGCACAATCTGGAGTCAATGATTTAGTTATCTATGCCCCCGACCTGCTTCCTCCCAGATGTCAGAACCTCCATCTGTTTTCTCAGGAGCCCCAACTAGCTGCAGTTTTTGGCTCTCCTTTTGTTTTAAAACATGCCCAATTTATTTTTAAGACTCTATTCTCAGTCACCTTATCTGTAGAAATTACATCTTGGTCAGATATCTTACTTTTGAGGTTTTCAACTAGAGTTTTCAGTCCTTCATACTTTGATGAAATGTTGTCTGTCTGGCCTTCATTTTATAGCCAAGGAATCCTCCTCCCCCCCATCAAGGCTTTTAATCACCAAGTCCTGGTTTTAGGTGTTGTAAACTTCAGGTCTTGCAATCTGTGATGCTTCTTAAGGTTATGAGGCACCTCACTACCATCTGCCCTTACTGTGAGGAAGCGTTGTCTGTGCCTGCTGGAGTCAGCTCCTTGACTCCCAGCCACGGGCAACACAGACACTCCCCTCTCACCTTATATAGGCTCTGCGGTTCCTCTGTATGCGCAGTCCAACTC
This sequence comes from Lepidochelys kempii, assembly GCF_965140285.1. Classification (NCBI taxonomy): domain Eukaryota; kingdom Metazoa; phylum Chordata; order Testudines; family Cheloniidae; genus Lepidochelys; species Lepidochelys kempii. The sequence continues at coordinate 23,634,770 of NC_136388.1, read as the reverse complement.
CTGAGCCTTCCACTGGACACTCACAGTATTTTACAGATATGCTATTCCCTCAGAAATAGTGCACCTCAACTTATAAGTTTCACCTCAGGATCATTGCTGTGCTTAATACGCAATACTTAGATATGCTTCTAGTGAAAACAAGTAAAAGTCAAGTAAACAAATGGTTACATAAAAAATAAAATAATAAAATGCTTTTTACAGGCTACACTGAACTAACAAGATGGTTTCATGTATTATAAAGGTTAGCTCACCCACAGTTTTCTTCCAGCTTCGGGCCAGCTGTGATCTTCTATTCAAAAGATGAGGAGCCAGCTGCTAGATTGGTTTCTACATTAAGAATACCTGGGTGTGACTTGGCACCCCCAAATATAGTTTCAACAATCCAGTGTCTTCACTTGAAACTGCTGCTTTCAGAATTTATTTTGGTCTTCAGTAAAATAATCTTTTTAAATAACTTAAATAATTCTTCCCTTAAAAATAAAATGGTGATGTTTTTGACATTTATGTCAACCAGAAAAATACTGGAGGACGTATGCTAACAGCACAATGGCTAGAAAGTAAATTAGGATAAAGTACAAATAATATTAAAGGAAGTTATTTTATGATAGTCTTGTATGGGTCAATGAATTTCTATTTATAGCATTTTAACATTTTATTAAGATCCTGGAATCACTGAGAGACATTCTTATAGATTGTTTTATTGCATTTTCAAAATGCTGTTAAATCCAAAAAGTTTATTGTTGTCAGTATGTCAGTTTACCTTTGTTTCCATTACTCATTTGAGAGTGGCTATTCCATCGTGCTCTCTAAACATTTTCATGAGGAGGATCTGTTTTTATTCCTCCATAGTTCTGTGTATGATCAGACATATCAGAAGACCTTTTCAAAAGTTAAGAATTCAGGAGAGTTTGAAAGTGGTCTGTCTGACTCTGCAGAATTCTCTAGCAGATGAAAAAGAAACAAATTGGTTAATTGCTAAATACAAATGGCAGTTTAGGATGACCTTTAGTGTAGGTACTCTACAACTTCACAGCAAATGAAAAATATTAAGCAAAGAATTTTTTGGGAAATGGTAACTAAGTATTCTGAAGTTACGTAGAGTTGCTTTTGCCGGGACAAGAGAAGACTTTACATCATACAGAAATGAGAAGCTGCATGTGCTCGTCACACAGTTAAATAAATTTAAGACACATGGGACAAGATCTGAGTTTGTTGACATGAAATTAATCATGCTTTCCTCAGGGGGATATTTTGAACCCAGACTGAAGGAGCCCAGAGAAGTCAGACTGCGGGGAAACCTATAGGAAACAAACATACAGGAAAAGCTTTTATAAATTGGACTTTTTATACCTCTGAATATTGTTGCATGAGATAGCAAAAGGACTTCTAACGTACAAAACTGGATCAAAGCCAAGTTTCAATCATAATTCACTAAGCAACAGAACTACAGTGAGCTAACACCTTGTAAGGTGTAGCTGGACTTTATCCAGGCTTCTAAGTCACATAGATCTTAAATACTAACAGAAATAAGCTTCTTTTGCTTAGATTTCTGACATACACCTTGCATATCCTAAAAGTCTCATCTCATCCTCAGGTTTCATGTTGGCTGTGGTGATTAACAAAATGTTGATCATTAGTGACAAGCACCTACCTTAGTATGAATTTACTCATTTACTTACATAAAACACTTTATTTTTGAAAGTATACACTACAGAATTGTTTTTACTTTTTTTATGAAAATAATAGTTTATTAATAAAAGTTGCTGAATGTCAGAAGTTACTAAATAATTGGTTAACCCCCCTACTTCTGGTTCAGTGGGTGTTGGGAGCATATTTGATCAGAAATGGCTCCGCAACCTCACTGTAGCATCTCAGCAGTGAGTGGGGATGTTGTTCAGACAAGAAGAGGGGAAGCATCCCTCTCAAAATGGAGGAAATGGAGAAGAACACATACCTGAAAATGCCAGAGCTGGGTCTCTCCAACTCTTTGGGTTCTTCACATCCCATTGGCTGGGCAAAAGGGGCAAGTGGGAGCTGATTAACCCCTTTGTCCCTCCTCCAATAATTTAAACTTTTCAGGAGCCCCTTGACTCTTCAACAGCCTCGCCCTCCTTCCCTGTATTTGTAGATACAGAGCTGTTTCCAGGATACTATGGGTCTGTCTGATTGCCTTTTTGGGAGGATCAGGAAGGATTTTTTTTCTCATTGGGTCAAATTGGTGTAGGTCTAGTGGGTTTTTTCCTCTCAACATTGTGGAGGCATAGTTGGGGTAAAGAAGAATAAGATTTGCAAGTCTGATATTTAGAGATGCTTATAGGAATGTTTAGTTTGTTGAAGCTTGAGATAAATGAGACCCAGGATTTTCACTGGTGGAGTTTATACCTGTAAGGAGAAGAGGAAACTTAAAATCTCCATAGACTGAGGCTGTCCCTGATACCCTCTACCTCCTCTCCTGAGGGCTGGGTGAGAGGACTCAGAAGCAAGCCAAGTCCCAGGGCTGAGAAGTCTATTGCAAGTTATTGGTTAAATGGTGAGATCCCCATAACGCAGGGGTGGGCAAACTTTTTGGCCTGAGGGCCACATCAGGTTTCAGAAATTGTATGGAGGGCTGGTTAGGGGAACCTGTGCTCCCAGGTGTGGCCCATCCCTTATCCGCCCCGTCCCCTGACGGCCCCCCACAGGACCCCTGCCCCATCCACCCCTCCTTGTCCCCTGACAGCCTCCCGCTGTCTCATCCAACCCCTCTTCTCCTTCCTGACTGCCCCCCCCACCCCGGGACCTCTGCCCTGTCCAACCACCCCTTCTCCCTGACTGTCCTGTGCTGTCCCATCCAACCCCCCCCACTCCTTCCTGACTACCCCCATGGGACTCCTGCCCCTATTCAACCCCCCTGTTCCTCGCCCTCTGACCGCCCCGACCCCTATCCACACCCCCGCCCCCTGATCACCACCCCAAACTCCCCTGCCCTCTATCCAGCCCCCCCTGCTCCTTGCTCCCTTACTGCGCTGCCTGGAGTACTGGTGGCTGGCGGCACTACAGCCGTGCCACCCAGAGCACCAGGACAGGCAGCCGTGCCACCCGGCTGGAGCCAGCCACGCCACCATGCAGCACAGAACAGCGGGTCAGGCCGCAGCTCTGCACCTGTGCTGCCCGGCAAGTGCTCGCAGCCCCGCTGCAAAGAGCATTGTGCTGGTGGCGTGGTGAGCTGAGGCTGTGGGGGAGGAGGAACAGCAGGGGAGATCCCGGGGGCTAGCCTCCCGGGCCAGGAGCTCAGGGGCGAGGCAGGAGGGTCCCGCAGGCTGGATGTGGCCCACGGGCCATAGTTTGCCCATCTCTGCCGTAACCCCACACTGGACCCATTTAAATGCCTGGTAAGTGAGATGGCATAGGTGTATACTGCCTATGCCCAGTTTTAAGTAAATAAAGTTGTGGTCCACTGCTTAAAATCCATCCCAGTGTCTGTCTTTCACCTCCAAGTTCTGAGGAAGTACAGTGTTTTATTTCTTCTAAGACTCTTACATGTTTTATGTAAACTCTGAATCCATCTCGAATTAATATATACTTGGAGGGAAAAGAACAATTTCTGTTTGAAAGTGGGGGACCACATATTAACTTGATTCTAGAAGTTTTGGTGTGTCCTTCTGCAGAAACCTTAGTAGGATTGCAGAAAAAACAAAATTTTCAACAGAAAGGGATTAAGTCCTGGTGTAATATAAACATATACACATAACTGAATTGCATTTTCCATTTCATCTTAAATATTCTTAAACCACAGGAGCATCTCTGTATTCAGAGCCTCTGAAGAGGCTTTTAATACGAATGAGTCTGTGTGTGCTCTGGAAACTTATGGCTTTCTAATTCCTTGGAGAAGAAACTTCTGCTGTAAAGAAGTATTTGCACTGGGAATCTTGGAAAGCCTTGTTTGAGTGGTGGTAGGGGATTATAAAGAGGAACAAAAAGTCTCATGGAAAGTATGCAAATCTTGTAAGAGGTGTACAGCAAAATGGTTCCCTTCATTCAGGAAAAAAAGATGATATTGCTATTACTAAAAAATAATTGAATAATAAAGTAAAATATATACACAGATGGCTATTGAAAATTTACTACTTGGCACTGAATATGGGTAACAGACTTGAGGCTGGAGAAGCTTAACTCAGCTAAGAGATTAAATGTAGACATGGCTTTGTTCTTCAAATTGGGATCTATGAGGATAAAAAACATCATAAAACATAATTTTGGTCACCACTCAATGAATAAGGTTTTTTAAAAGATTATTTTATTGACAACATAAGAAAATCTTAATAAAATACTTTAGTGAAAACAATCTTAAGATTCAAACAATTTTTTCCTATATTTATTTTTAGACACAAGTATTGCAAAATAATTTTACTTCATGGTAGTTAGTGGGAAAGTTATATGCAAAAAAAGTTTGCTGTTAATTTAAACATTTATTATATTTTTGCCATTTGAAAGGAAAGCAAAAATGCATTTTTAAAGATAATTAATGTAGACCTCTGTGTTACTATCCCTGGTTAATAGATAATGTATATTTAGCATTTTCTCTTATTTTTATTAGAATAAATTATTTCACAGGTTTCTGCTATATTTCATATGATTTAGAACAAAGTAAAGGCCAGTACCCTCAAATATTGTTACTTCACTGAGGGTGTATTTTTTAATGTTGTACCATAGTACTTACAAAACACTATTACAGATTTTCTTGTTGTTTACTGTGCATTGATAGTTTAGAAAAAATGGTCTGAGATTTTTCTCATGTGCCTAATGATTTTTAAAACAATAGACCAAGGGCCTGAAGGAATAGAGGAAGTGAATGGACACCAATGTATCCAAATATCTAATTTTGCCTAAAAGCAAGTGCCGGTAGATAAATGCCCATAAAGGGATTTCTTTCTTAAGCCCCGTGGATTTTTTTTTTTTTTGCAACTTTTTGTGAGAGTTAGAAATGAAAACCATTCATCTAGTGCCCCAAAGAACGGCCTTATTGAATGGAATAACAGTGTAATGTACCATTGAAGGCAGGATTGAAAGTGATTATCTTGTTAACTCTTGACAGTTACCGCCAGCTTGAAATAGAACTGGCAGGCTTGATTTGCAAATGAATTAGAGCTTTTTCATTTTGTGCCAGGATCATCTTTTTATATTCTGATATGACAGATGCTATGTTCCATGCTTTTGTTTCTCTTCCATTTTATACTTGCAAATAAAAAACAAAAGATTACAATAGTAATTTTATTTGCATCTTTTCTCTTGGAGTTTATTCTTTGTGTAGAAGTTTTTAATCTTATATTTTTCAAAAATTTGTTTGAGAATAGTATTGTTCCCGTAAAAATGAAATGTCATTGGTTTAAGTACGGTGGTAATTGGGTGAATGAAGGGGATTTAGAAGCTTTCAGAAAAAGGAAAATTGATTGTATTCAGACTGTTACTCTTTAAAATGTCAACTTTAAGTGTAATTCGGGGATAAATTAAATAGTACTTGTTACTGAGATCCAATAGTAATTGAGCAAAGTCTAACATTTTAAATATTTAACCGGAAACTATGCTAATAGAAAACGCATGTGTAATTTTTTTCCAGTCTTTATGATGATAACTGTGTTTATATTCTGTAGTCATCCGAACACAGATGGTAAGGTGTTAGGTATGATAATTATCTTGCACTCTTTATATGTTCCTCATTAACCTATAACATTCTTTCCTAGTCCAGAGAGTTTTTACTTGAGTAGTGTGCCTAGTACTGTTAAAAGTTATTGTCCATTGTTTAATATTCAAGGTAGCATTCTGTGCATTTACTTTGTTGGTTTTATTTTCTTAACCTATTTTTGTACTTTGAGGCCAATTAGCAACACTTCCTTCTACCACTAATTTCTATCCCTGAAATGTTTTATGCACTTTCACCTACAGGATGTGTTTTAATTGAGTATGTACTATATAACTCTTAAAAAAAAAAAAAAGGGGGGGGGGAATAGTCAACGTTGTCTAATTTATTGAAGCTGTAACAAACGATACAGTTAACAGAAGCAGCTACATTCAAAACCCCGAAGCTTAATCACTCATGTTTGTTGGGAATACAAACCTTGATGATAAGGTTTTACTCTTCAAAAAGGATCCGAGGGTGAGGAGCAAAAAAATGAGACTAAATTGAGACTGAATTGAGAAATGGTTTGAATTCTCATTGTCCCGCTATACCAAAAGAAGGATAAGGAGACATTTTGACATGGGTTTAATCAGGCTGCAACTTGATTATTAGATGTCTGGGACTGTCTGGCAGATAACAGAATATAGTGCAGGTAACCCCACGTTTATTCCATAATTACATGGGGGCTTCTGCCAGCTCCCCCTCTTTTTCCATCCAGGTCCCTCCAGCCAATCCATTGCTGGGACCTTACCATCCACTCCCCACCCCCACCCCCTGGAGGGTTAGGGTGGGCTACAAGAAAGGGGGGTTGGCTCCCTGCCATACCAATCATAGGAGTCTCCCCTCCCCCACATTTGTTCCTTTAACGAACATCTCTCTTTTTAGTCCTTTTTCAAGCCATTTATCTGGTTACTGTATACGTTCCCTATGGCTACCTGCACTGGACATCTGCCACAAGGAGGTGCCAGCGACTGTGTAAAAGGGCGCTTCAGGCACAGGGCTGCCCCTTTTAAACCTTTCATTCCCATAGGATGAGTCAGCGATCACACTGACCTCTCCTCCCCTTTTGCAGCAGTTTTCCCACTCTCCCTCACCCCTGTCCCCCAGCTATAAAGCACTGTTCCCTTCGTTCGGCCAGTCAGACAAATGCCCTTCCCCGCCCCACTTAAAGGTGCGGTGCGGTCAACCTGAAAAAGTCACTGCTTGTTTGATAGTTTACAATATTTCCTAATCTGCTTTGAAGTCTCAGAAAAGTAGTATTTGTAATTCTTTTGGATCCTCCTTTGGCTGGAATACAGTGACATATGCTCATTATTTTCTGCTTAAGAAAAACTTTTCCCATAAAGAACCATGAGTCTTCTCTTGACCTGGTTTAAAGGGCTCACATTGGGGAGCAGTATTCTCTTTTCAGGAGCTCCGAAGTTAAGTTTTGTATTCATTTTAGATGTCCAAGATCTTGAGTATGAGTGTATTGGCCAGGGCTGAACTGTGGTTGTCTCTCTTCGTGACCATCTGAAAACATCTTGACTGTATGCACCATTGTCTGTCTTAAGATAGTGGGGAAAAAATCATTAGTAAGGCAAATTGTTTACCTCTCTGCTCTTATGAAACTCATTGATATGCACCAACTTTAGCACCATCAAATTTTTGGTTTATTTTATTGTTGAACAATTATACCTGTGCTACTTTATTTTTTATTTTATTTTATTTGTTTTTGCTAATTTCTCCTCTTCTTTTTCTCTGCTTTTGCAAGTTACTTTCATATGATCTATTTGTATATTTATTGTATTTTAAATGTACCAGTAATTGGCCAAACTTATTCTTATTTTTCCAGAGTGGAGTAAAAATCTTTTCATGTGATTGGGAGTGGGGGAGCCAGCCAGCAAATCACATACCAACTTTGTGGTCTTTCAGTCCGCATGCCAGCTGAGGACCACTTTAATCCCCGTTGTAAATTAGAGCATCCCAAAGTCTGTTCTCATTTGCACACTGCTTCCAACGGCTACCTGGTCTGTTTTTGGTAACTGCCATAGCCAATGTATAGGGATTCCCCATCCCACCCCCCCTTTCCAGTAGAAATGGTTCCTGAAGAGAGGCTGGAAAGGGGATTGACATAGAGCCACTAGTTTTACTGTACACTGCCCTGAGAGTCTCCATATGTAAGGGTAAATCCCTGGTAGCCCATTAAGCAAGCTTCCTAATTGCTTTGCACCACCAGAATAAAGGCCAGATTGTGGGCCAATTTTTCTGTTGTTTTTCTCCTCCAATACGTTTACTCTGCATTTGTCATCACTTTAGTCATTTTCACTATTTTCCTGAATAGTCATGTTCCTCTACTGTTTGTGCGGATCTTTCCAGTTAGGGAGAAACACACACGTGCGCGCACACACACACAAACACACACACTATGTATGTATATTTTATTACAAGAAAATGTGGGTGCAAATCCAAAATATTAGCAAGGGGCAAGTGTAGTACCCGAAACTACTAGTAACTTGATTTTTCAGTTTGATTAGATTTCAAGTTGACTGTGGCCCTTTAATGTTTGATTGCTGGTTTTACAGATGGGAAAAAATTACACATCATCTTAATATTTCATATGTCAGATATGCCAGTGATGTTGCATATTATGGCAAAGTTAAGACAAACATGGATCTTTTTCCTCCTGTGTTAAGGCCAGCCTCCTTACTTTGAAACTGTTTGGGTAGATGAATGATCTATTTAAAATATTTAAGTTTTAGTGATTGATTAATTGTGATATATTATTTGATTGCAAATTATTTCCTTCATTATTTTAGGAAAGTTTGTTTCAAATATTATTCTTTCATGGGTCAAGTGCTTGTTCTTCCCACACATAGGCTTGCTTTGACGTAATTGTACAGTTGTAGCTGAATAGATGTAAACGCTACCTGCGTTGAAGTCCACGTGATTACTTTTTCACACTAAAGAAGGAGAAAAAGTCGTGGTTAAGACAAATGGATTTGCAGGAATCATCTTTGTGTAGAGAATAGAATAGGGAGCCTAGCTAATAGTGCCCAGAAAAATGCAAAACATGGGTGTGATAATTACTGAGCATGCTCAGTAGCTTTTATTAACAGTCAATGAGAGTAAGGCACCTAATTCAGTTGGCACTTTTGAAAATCCCACCTGTTACGTTTTAGCCATTATAACCTGAAACATTGTCTCTGAAGAAAATGTGGAAGCCTGCTTTTCCGTGTGTGATAAAGTATGTACATGTAAATGTAATGTTGAAATCCTAGTTTGTGATGCAGATGTTACTCAACTATTCTTTCATTTTTGTGGGGTGGTAGCAACATTATAATTAGGATCCACCAGGATTTCCATTTCAACAGGCATTAAAAAGGTCTATAAAAAGTCTGTTTTGAGTTATAAGATCTATTGTAAGTGTTTGTTGTGATTTAAGCATTGCTTGAATTTCCAGTTGCAGTTTGTGGTGATAAAATATACCGTAAGGTTAGTTATGATATTTAAAAGTACCATTTGACTTAAAATTTTCTGCTGTCTGTTTTCTTCAGTTTCCTTTTTAAAAACTTAGAGCAATCTTAGGTATGAAATGTGTGTGATTCTTTGCTTTGAGTAGATTGGAAAAATGTTTATTAAGTGTGGCATGTTTTGTATAAGATAGTTATTTAAGGTTCACAAAGTTATTCTTTTGATTAGATATATTGACTGCAATGACATAAGGTGTAATGATAGCGCAGGAGTTGTGCTGACACCATGTTACTGATACTTGTGGGGGAATTCTGTGCCACTGCATGCACGCAGAGTTAATTTCCTCTGCAGATTTCTTTGCTTCCCCACAGAAAAATGACTTTCTGACAGGGAAGCAAAGGGAAGCCGCAAGAGCAGTCACACGCCCCCCTGCATCCGGACCTCTTCTGAGCCCCTCTCTCTGCATCGAGAGCCAGCCTCTCTGCATCCAGAACCCCCCTACCACCAGACCTCCACCTGCCCCACCAATGAAACTCACTCTTCCAGCATCAGGACCCCCACTCCTGCACCCAGATCAACCCCTGCTGAGCTCCTTGCACTTGAACCCCCACCCCGATGAGCCCCCCCGCACCTGCCCCCCACCCCAGCGTGCCCCAACCAGTTGCATCCCACCAAGCACCACTTCCCCAGCACTCGGACCCCCCTGCTGAGCCCACCCCCGCCTCTCTACACCCAGACCCCCGCCCCCAACTGAGCCTCAACCACCTTCACCTTGGCCCCTCTACAGAGTCCCATTCCCCTACATCCAGAACCCTCTGAGTCCCTGTGCATCCAGATCTTTCCCAAAGGCGCCTGCTCCCAGATTGCCCCACACCTGCATCCCCACACACTAAGCCCCTCCACAATTGGATCCTGCTGGGCTGATCCTGCTTGTCCCACACCTGGATCAGGGGCCAGGGCTTTGGCATCCGTGTGAGACTCTGTCTCTCTCGCTTGTTATCTTGGTGTGTGTGGCATGGAGGGGGAGGGGCAGGGTTAGGGTTTCTGAGGCAGGCCTGGCCCTTGCACTGTATCAGGGCTGGGTGCAGCCTCATTGCCAAGTCCATGTCCTGGGACAGGGAGAGAGGTGATCTCCCCCCTCCGTGCACCCAGTGGCCTGTGCTCCCCACTGCCATGCTGGAGCCTCCACATCATTGACAAATAAAATATGCAGAATTTTGAAATATTGCGCACATAATTTTTATTTTTGTGTGTGTATGCAGAATTTTTTATTTCTTGGCGCAGACTTCCCTCAGGAGTATACTGGAGAGAGACACACTGCATGATCAAAAGTTGGAATTGTAATCTAGCCTAATTTAAGGTACATTCACTCCTTTTGGTGGCATGCATACACTACATGCTCCTCTAGAATGGGTATAAATAGTGGTGTAGATAGTGAGGCACTGCTTAGGTGAGTAGAATAAAGACACTTCTGAGCTATGTGGGTATTTACCCTACTCGGCGCTCTAATTGCTCAAGCAGTGCCTTTCTGTTTGCACTGATATTTTTAGCAGAGTAGTTTCCTGCTGCCTCCCTGCTGCTTGAGCCTTTCTTTTCTGTATGGAAGGGCTATTGTATGGGGTAAGACTCTGGCAGCTCCCTGCTGCCCAAGCCTTTTCCCACTCCAGGGAAAGACTCCTGCTGGCTTGCAGGTCCCTGCTGTAGGAGTCTTTCCCTGAAGTAGGGAGTCTCCAGCAGTGTGGAGCTGCCAGAGCCTTTCCTCTCTCCAATAAAAGACTCCAACAGGGATAGGCTCTGCCAGAGCATTTCATTGACCTGTATCTACACACTGCCCTGTGGACACAGCCTATTTTCATTGCGGTGGGTGGCTACACATACCCTACATGCTGTTGCTGTAATCTTAGGGGGGGGCTCTTTTGTCTCCCTGTCACGGCTAGCCCATGTGTTGTGGTTTAAGTCTCTTCCTGCCTTTAGCTAAAGTACTGGAGGATAATGCTTTTCCAGCCAGCACTCTACTGACACTTCATTGCTAAGCTAATTCATCGCAATATGATGCAAACTCGGTGGGAGTGGGATAGTAGGGCAAATTGTTTTAACATTTTACATACAGACACTTAACTTTAATCCACTGATTTGTTTCAGGATAAATTTGCATACTGCACATATACAGTAAGTAATTCATGCTGATTTGGCATAAGTTACTTAGCATACACAAGCTAATGCAAAATAAATATCTACACTGTAATGAAGAGCCATTCTCATTCCAGATCACTGCAAGTTCATCAACTTAAGACATGAAGGGGGAACCTCACCTGTGCTTATACACCTTCTCCTCTCTTCTCTTAAACTTTAAATAATGCACTCTTTAAAACCATGCATTGCTTACATGGAGGAAGGATGTAAAAACATTCCTTGCCCTCTCTCTTAAGTCACAGATTTCCCTTTCTGGTTAATTTTGAATGGTCTTGTGGGAGATTTGGCTTAGTGCCTTTCTGTGCCCCCATCTCCACCTCATCCTGAAGTCCTTGTGAGTAATTGGAGGCTCTATCTAATTCAGTGGTTCTCAAACTTTTTTTACTGGTGACCCCTTTCACATAGCAGGCCTCTGAGTGTGACCCCCCCCTTATAACTTAAAAACACTTTTTAATGTATATTTAACACTATTATAAATGCTGGAGATAAAGCAGGGTTGGGGGGAGGCTGACAGCTCGCAACCCACCCCCCTTGTAATAACCTCCCACCCCCAATTTGAGAACCCCTGGTCTAATTCTTGAGGTCTTCATGGGGCTAATGGCGGGGTCTGCTGCACCCATTCTCCTTTCTCTAGGGATGATTTAAGAGCTGGAAAGCTAGTTGGTCAAAATCCTTTTAATGTTACTGTAAGGATAGCTGGCAATCTAGCCTTCTCTTGGTCTAGCTCTGTAGCAACAGGACAGGGGAAAGTCCTTTTGGTTCCATTGCATCAGATTCTTTAATACTGATGTCAAGTCCCGGAGTGGTCTGGGGTAATGAGTTTGAGTTCATTACTTATATTGATGCCTTGCCAACCCTTTGCCATACCTAACGTGCTGAGAATGTCATCAGCTACCGTGTTGTGTGGGACAAGGCCTTTAACACACTTTTTTTTGTCTTGGACATTGTTCACAGTTATTTAGGAGACAGATCGGGGAAGCTATATTGAAATGATAAAATGCATTAATGTTAAATACTAGAAGAAAATACTTCTTGTTCAAATATTTTTCCCCAGTCTGAGTTCAATTCCAGATTCTGTATCTTGTTCTCAGTTTAGCTTACTGGATAGTGGGGTCTGTGCTTTATATTTGTCAGCCCTATATGTATTTCGGAGAGCGTACTTTCCTGACAAATTTCCCTGTAGGAGGTATCTATTTCTTCTGTTCTTCTTCTATTTCTTTCCAATAAGGCATAATATTCCTTATTGTGGCTTTCGCCTGCAGGCACCACCCCCCAGCTTCCATTGGATGGTTCCTGGCCAATGGGAGTGCAGAGCCAGTGCTCAGGGTGGGGGTCAGTGTGCAGAGCCCTGTGCCGCCGCCGCCCCTCCCCCCCAAGCTGGATCTGCTGTTGGCTGCTTCCGGGGTGCAGTATCAGAACAGCTAGGGACTAGCCTGCCTTAGCCGGGCAGCACCGCCAACAGGACTTTTAATGGTCTGGTTGGCGGTGCTGACCAGAGCTGCCGTGACCCAGTGCCTTACATTCCACGATCCAGTACAGGGTCGTGACCCACAGTTTGAAAACCACTGTTAAATAAAGTTGTGGCATTTGCATTTAATGGCATGATGATATTCATGTCTCATAGTTTCCATGTCCACATCAAATGTAATTGTGTGTTTAAAGACAGTAATGAAGTGCTATTGAGGACCAAAGATTTCAGGACTTCTTACGATAATGTATCAGTGGTGAGAAGTATGCTAATGGTCTGTTATGTTGAAATCAGGTACTGATTCTGCAATTTAATGCCTAGTTTTGATGACTATATACACTCATCCTAGCTAAGTCAAATTTGGTGATACAGTAATAGCAGATACTATTGTAGTTATTTGAAATTTTACTGCAAATGACAATTCATTATAACCCTGGCTTTGATTAGTTGTATCCTACCTGATATTCAAGCCACAAAGCTATTGCAGAGAAATTTAGTCACCAAGGACATAATGGAAGTTTCAAGAATTAGTCAATAATGATTTCAGTATGTAATTGAGAGACTAGGACTGGACTGCTGTGTCCGTCTTGATAATGAATGATATGCAAGACATTTCCAATTTGCTAATATTGGCTTGAACAACAGCATAAATTAAACTCAGACTTCATACATATTTCTATTGGTTTCCTCTCTTGTTTTTTATACTGTTTATTTAAGAATATAACATAAACATGTGCTAACAATCAGACTAACTATCATCACCTGACTTAGTGGTCAGTGAAAACGCAGCCCCTGTGAGACTATGTCAGTATTAACTGCATTTCAGTATGCACCCACTCATTAAAATGGCCAGAAGTAAAGCAGTACATTAGGTAGTTGTTTTTATTAGGTTTCATTGTAGCATCTGGAATACAAACATTACTGGGCTCTTCATTCAGAGCAGAGAAGGGGGAAAGAAATGTGATTTTAACGGCTATGCAAGGGAATGACACATTCATTTTTTTCCAGAGGGAGCTTTTGTCCAGAAGTAGATGCTTTACTATATCTGAGTTTGGGGGGCTGAAGTAATGTCTCTTTCCATTCTGGCATAGCCAAACTACCCTTTGCTAAGGAGAAATAATATTGAATAATAATATTGAATAATAGAAATAATATTCTAGACTTTTCTTCTTACCAAATAAAATAACTTCATGCCTAGTAGAGGTACAGGCAGGGCTGACGAGAGCGGGAGGGAAAGGGGTACTGCAGCCCTGAGTTGAGCGGGGCCCCCAAAACATCTAACATCTGTGTAGATGAAATTAAATGGGAAGGAGTGTGGCCCCAGTGAACATGATCTTCTGGGCCCAGGGTACTAGTACATGTTCTGGTCAGTTTTTAGTTATGATCCTTTACTTGTAGAGATTTCTCTGGGAAGAAAGTTTTTTTATATACTGTATTGGCCAGAAAACTGCTTCTATGCCCAAGTTGGTAAATATGGGTGGAGATCACAAAATATACCCTCTTATACAACACCTTTCATTGCAGGGAGCCCAAAATACTTGACACATTATAAATGCACAGCACTACTGAAATATGGTCTCTTCTGTGTTGGGGTTGATCAGCCACAGGATAACAAGCATTCAGCATGCCACACATTTTGTTTGAGGGAAAGGGTAAACCTTTTCCAAGGATAGGCTTCTTGCCCAGCCAGTCATAGTTCTGTCAAAACCCTCATCCCCATTTCCCCAGGCATCTTAGTTTCATAGATTCCAAGGCCACAAGGGACTATTGTGATGATCTGCTCTGACCTCTTTTATAACACGGCCCATAAAACTTCCCCAAAATAATTGCTAGAGCTTTTCTTATAGAAAAATGTTCAGGCATGGTTTAAAAATAGCCAGTGATAGAGAATCCACCACAACCCTTGGTAAATTGCTCCAATGGTTAACTACAGTCACTGTTAAAAATGTATGCCTTTTTTCCTGTCTGAATTTGTCTAGCTTCAACTTCCAGCCATTGGATGGAGTGGCGTTATACCTTTCTCTGCTAGATTGAAGAACCCATTATCAAATATTTGTTCCATGTGTAGGTACTTTACAGATAGTAATGAAGTCACCCCTTAATCTTGCTCAGCCTGTTCCAATTCCTCTCCTTCCTGCTCCTTGTTTAATCTCTCTCTCCATAATCCTGGCCTCTAGTCACCCCCACACCCCACTGGCTCCTCATCCAGTCTAGTCTCCCTCACCAGGCTCCTCATCAAATCTAAGCTCCCCTCTCCCTCTACTCTTTGTCCTGGCCTCTTTTTGGCTAGCCAGTCAATTTTTCCCCTGAACCCCGTCAGATTTGTCTCCCCTGTGTCCCATCTCCTTCCCCACCATTCCTCCCCACCAACAAGTCTGTTTCCCTTCCCAGCTCTTCATCAATCTCAGTTCTTGCCACACATATTACCCTCTCCTTTGTTTGCTGTCTCCATCACCCAGTTCCCAGTCTCCATCTCCCCTCATCAGCCTTCACTCCCAGTCCCTTCCACCCACCAGTTCTAGCTCTTGTCCCCTCTGTAGTTGAAACACGCAGCTTCTTCCTAAACACTGCACAGCAGGGCGGCAGTGGCTTTATGGCCACTGCAAATAACAGTGAAGAAAGTGGACTACCTATAAGTGGGTGAAGTGTTTTGTTTAGCTGTAGTGTGCAAAACAACAATAGTTGCTTCCTAGTATATTAAGGAAATATGTACTAGAAAATAGTATATTTCCTGAATGTGAAATTGCTATTAAATTGAATGTATTAATGCGGGTAAATTATTTGTGAAATCATTAGTTACTTGAGAACCTTAATTTTTTTCAGTAATCTTGATTAACTGTTTGGCTTCATACATATGTGTGTATTTATGTATGTCAGTATATGTGTAGGTGTAAATCAGTGTTTTCAACAAAGATCAAGTGATATAACCTGTTTCTTTGTTCCATAAACTTTCAATAATAATTTAACATAAGCTCAATTAGTTACCTGCATTGTGGTTTCAAGTAATCCAAAGATGGCTACACTTGCCTCATTGAATTCCTGGCTTGTTGTTACAGGTCCCTCATGGCCATGATTCAAATTTAGTTCAGCTGTAATTTCTTTCTCACCTAACTTCACCTTTGGGCTAGTTTGAGTGGTGTGCTTACTGTCTTTAATGTATGCTTTTAAAATAGCTCTTTACAGTAGAAATTCATAATAGAGGAAAATCATAACTCCAGAGCTGATGTGAAGGGACAAGAGAAGCAAAATTACAAATAAGTACTGTACCAAACAAACACAAAAATAAATGTTGTGCTTTGTAGATTAATAGTTTGAAAGGCAAATGTGTGTATTGTGGGGGCAGTGTAGTATGGAAAAATGAATGAAATTTCTGGAAAGCTAAATATTATTGGTGAATTTGAAATTAATATTAGCTATCCATTCTTGCACAGAACTTTTAAACTCATATCTGAGGCTGTGCATAAAACAGCTCTTGTCTCTTGTAGCCATTTACAGTGTTAAAAAGGATAATGTATTTTATTAAAATCTTAGGTGAGTTAATATTTTGGTAGTCATTTTAAAATGTATTGTGATTATGGTGTAGCAACGGTTCCAAATTTTTTTATAATACAATATTTAGAGTACAACATTAATTGTAGTATTGTTGTCTTATTATCTAAAGGAGTACATTTTTGAACAGCAAAGATAATTTTGTCTTAGCTACATTTTTACTAGATGTCATTGTATGATTGATGCATGGCATCCTTTGGCTGGAAAGATGCTTACATTGAAACTGACAGGTGCCACAAGGTTTATTTAGGACAACCTCAGCCTTGTCCTAGTTAGTTTCATAATGTTTGCCTTATGTATGTTCAACCACAGCATTTCCTGCTTTAGAGCCTTGTGTTACACCAATATTACTATCTGTGCTGCCTCAACTACAAATTGGATGAACAGCCAGTGACACTTTTTCAATATTATTACATTAAACCAAGTGGATTTTGATTGATAACCTAATATTCAACTAATGCAAAACATCAATCATGGCAAGTATATTAATTATTTAATATTGCAGTCTAATTCAGAAATCGATGTGCTGCATGAGGGGAAGGGAAACTCACTGTTCCCAGAAGACTTAAGACAGAACGATTTGAAAAAAATAACAACCCCTCCTCCCACAAAACCCTGCTGTACTCTTGTGTGTTAGGTCGATACAAATCTTTATTCATTTGCCAATAATCTCTTCCCATTTTCCACTTCAGGACCATTTTATCAATTTTGAGACCTATAATTGAATTAAGTCTGCTTTCAGCACAGGGCAAACGGAGTTGCACAAATATTGATGAAGTCATGACAGGGACAGCACAGGAGACAGACCACTAAAGAGGACAGGTTTTATACCGTTAGCTGGAAGCTTCCTACATCAGTGTCTTGGATCCTGCTTCTCAGTAAATTAAGTTCATTAGGATCTTTAGCACCACAGAAAAAATATATAGGACTTCATTTCTATCTAAATAATATGTGATCTTGTAGAGGAAGTTTTGGTTCTAAAAAAAAATAGCATACGAGAAGTCCAGATTTTTCTGTGACTTCATTTAAGATGAATTTGAAGAGAACAAGTATCCTTAGTATACATACTGAAACCTTTGTCAAAATTATAAAGTAATACTTTAGTTTCATATAGAAGAGTCTAACATTATTAACACCAAATAATTTACAAAAAGGAATACAAAATTAGCTTTGTATATTAACATTTGTGTTTTTTGTGTGAGACTACTGTAATATCAAATGCTAGTAACTAGAAAATGTAAAATGTCTTAAATAAAAGGAGATTGCATAATTACTGGAGTATTCAAAAGTAACATTAGGTTGGATGTACTTAAAATCATATTTCCGTCAATATTTTTGTATTTGTAACTCTTTAAACCTGTTTTATTATGTTTTGCAAGTTAGCAAAATAGAAAGGGCTGATGTTTACCATCTCAAAGGAATGAAGGTTTTTTTTTTTGTTTTTGCTATTTGTGGTTTTATATGTCTGAGTAATTGTTGAAAAAGAATATTCTACACATAGGTAAACACTGTTATGTGACCCAGGAATTAATTGCTTGGAATGTCATTTTTTCCTGTTTGGCATCAACAGAAAGGGATAGTTAAGTTTAGAAACAGATTTAATGTTGAATGTATGAAAGCAGAAACTGGCTGTCATCACTGAGTGCGTTTTTTGGAAATGCCAGAGAGAAGGCATCTTATCCTGTTCACTTCACTCAGCTGGGCAAATTGTTTATCCTTGTCCAGCTTGGCAAACTAGCATTGTATCTATGCACAGCAGTATGCATTAAGGATTAAGTTTTCAGTTTAAATTTTTGTTGCCTTAGTGTCTTCAGTTTCTCATTGGTCCTTCTTTTCAACCTTCCAATTTTTGTGCTTTTGTTTGTTTTTCCTTATTTTTTCTGTCTGTGCATTAGAATTTTGCAACTGATGTCAACAGAAATATGTAAAGTTCTAGCATCCCTGCCATCATTTAGTTAATTAATGTATGGTTAATTAATTATCTTCCTTGTTTATGAATGATCGGAACATTTGTTAACAAAGTTCTGGTAGAGGGAGCTCAGACGGGCACTGCACATGGATTTTGATGTGATAGTACTAGATTCTGTTTGTTTTAAAAATTTTCTATGAAGCAGTGGTGCTTTTGGTATAAAATAATTTTTTGGATTGGTACAGTGGTTCTCAAACTTTTTGTATTGGTGACCCCTTTCACACAGCAAACCTCTGAGTGCGACCCTCCTTATAAGTTAAAACACATTTCTTATATTTAATATTATTTTAAATGCTAAATTCACAACCTTATTGTTTAAAATGAATTTACCTTTTCTCACTGCTTTTCAATTAAGACCTAAAACACATTTTTATTGAATTAAGCATAAAAGTTTTTTAAAAAATAGTTACTGTTTAATATTGGGGTGTGAAGAAACTTGGCCAATATCACTTTTCACAGCAGACTTAGCTCTCCATCACCACCCTTACTTCTGTGCTGCTGCTAGCAGCAGTGCCGCATTCAGAGTTGGGTGGCTCGTGACCCCCACATAATAACCTCGGGACGCCCTGGATTAGTAGGATCTGGGTGCCTGGATTATAACAATTGTAAGGAAAGTAAAATTTTGGAGTTTAAGTAGGTAGATAGTCTTGGCTTTAATGAGACTGTTTGTTTTTTCCCTTGTGTTTTTAATAGTCAAGATGTAAAAGTTAAGAACATTAGAAAGATAGCCAAGAATTTACATGACTTTCTTGTGACGTTTTTTGGGTTAAACATAAATCATTATAGACAAGGGTTTAGCAACTATTTACAACTTCTGTTCTTGTGTTACAGGGACTCTGGAAACATCAAAGCTGGATTAGAACATCTGGTAAGTTCTAATTTTCTCTTGAACATTTTGCATCATCTTTGATATCTGCATTCCAAATGAACACTTTTGAATGAGCTTTGAATACCTTGAATTGAGAAAGTCAACCATTTCCCAGAGGGTCAGCTTACTGTTATTATGTGAAGGCACTTACATTTTCATTTATCTTATGGTTTCAAGGGAATTTTAATTTTTTTAAATTACTTTTTTTGATGTAGAGATGAAATAAAATGGACTACAATCCTTGGATTGATGATTGCCTTAATTATAAACAAAAATTGTTTGGTGTTGGATTTTTGGCATATCCTGATCTAAAACCAACAAACTTGTGTTTAAAAAAAAAATCAAATATTGCATGCATAAATATGGTATGTTTTAGTAATTTGAAGTCTTTGAAAGAGGTGCACAGCTTTGTTTTTTTCTGTTGTCTTTTCCTTATGAATAATGTATTGATTTAAATTCCATTCAGTGCTACAATATAAAACAATAAAGTTGCAAAATATTTCATAGAATCATAGAATATCAGGGTTGGAAGGGACCCCAGAAGGTCATCTAGTCCAACCCCCTGCTCGAATCAGGACCAATTCCCAGTTAAATCATCCCAGCCAGGGCTTTGTCAACCTGACCTTAAAAACCTCTAAGGAAGGAGATTCTACCACCTCCCTAGGTAACGCATTCCAGTGTTTCACCACCCTCATAGTGAAAAAGTTTTTCCTAATATCCAATCTAAACCTCCCCCACTGCAACTTGAGACCATTACTCCTCGTTCTGTCATCTGCTACCATTGAGAACAGACTAGAGCCATCCTCTTTGGAACCCCCTTTCAGGTAGTTGAAAGCAGCTATCAAATCCCCCCTCATTCTTCTCTTCCGCAGGCTAAACAATCCCAGCTCCCTCAGCCTCTCCTCATAAGTCATGTGTTCCAGATCCCTAATCAGTTTTGTTGCCCTTCGCTGGACTCTCTCCAATTTATCCACATCCTTCTTGTAGTGTGGGGCCCAAAACAGGACACAGTACTCCAGATGAGGCCTCACCAATGTCGAATAGAGGGGAACGATCACGTCCCTCAATCTGCTCGCTATGCCCCTACTTATACATCCCAAAATGCCATTGGCCTTCTTGGCAACAAGGGCACACTGCTGACTCATATCCAGCTTCTTGTCCACTGTCACCCCTAGGTCCTTTTCTGCAGAACTGCTGCCTAGCCATTTGACCCCTAGTCTGTAGCGGTGCATTGGATTCTTCCATCCTAAGTGCAGGACCCTGCACTTATCCTTATTGAACCTCATCAGATTTCTTTTGGCCCAATCCTCCAATTTGTCTAGGTCCTTCTGTATCCTATCCCTCCCCTCCAGCGTATCTACCACTCCTCCCAGTTTAGTGTCATCTGCAAATTTGCTGAGAGTGCAATCTACACCATCCTCCAGATCATTTATGAAGATATTGAACAAAACCGGCCCCAGGACCGACCCCTGGGGCACTCCACTTGACACCGGCTGCCAACTAGACATGGAGCCATTGATCACTACCCGTTGAGCCCGACAATCTAGCCAGCTTTCTACCCACCTTATAGTGCATTCATCCAGCCCATACTTCTTTAACTTGCTGACAAGAATACTGTGGGAGACGGTGTCAAGAGCTTTGCTAAAGTCAAGAAACAATACATCCACTGCTTTCCCTTCATCCACAGAACCAGTAATCTCATCATAAAAGGCGATTAGATTAGTCAGGCATGACCTTCCCTTGGTGAATCCATGCTGGCTGTTCCTGATCACTTTCCTCTCATGCAAGTGCTTCAGGATTGATTCTTTGAGGACCTGCTCCATGATTTTTCCAGGGACTGAGGTGAGGCTGACTGGCCTGTAGTTCCCAGGATCCTCCTTCTTCCCTTTTTTTAAAGATTGGCACTACATTAGCCTTTTTCCAGTAATCCGGGACTTCCCCCGTTCGCCACGAGTTTTCAAAGATAATGGCCAATGGCTCTGCAATCAGAGCCGCCAATTCCTTCAGCACTCTCGGATGCAACTCATCCGGCCCCATGGACTTGTGCACGTCCAGCTTTTCTAAATAGTCCCTAACCACCTCTATCTCCACAGAGGGCTGGCTATCTCTTCCCCATTTTGTGATGCCCAGCGCAGCAGTCTGGGAGCTGACCTTGTTAGTGAAGACAGAGGCAAAAAAAGCATTGAGTACATTAGCTTTTTCCACATCCTCTGTCACTAGGTTGCCTCCCTCATTCAGTAAGGGGCCCGCACTTTCCTTGGCTTTCTTCTTGTTGCCAGCATACCTGAAGAAACCCTTCTTGTTACTCTTGACATCTCTTGCTAGCTGCAGCTCCAGGTGCGATTTGGCCCTCCTGATATCATTCCTACATGCCCGAGCAATATTTTTATACTCTTCCCTGGTCATAAGTCCAACCTTCCACTTCTTGTAAGTTTCTTTTTTATGTTTAAGATCCGCTCGGATTTCACCATTAAACCAGGCTGGTCGCCTGCCATATTTACTATTGTTTCGACTCATCGGGATGGTTTGTCCCTGTAACCTCAACAGGGATTCCTTGAAATACAGCCAGCTCTCCTGGACTCCTTTCCCCTTCATGTTAGTCCCCCAGGGGATCCTGGCCATCCGTTCCCTGAGGGAGTCGAAGTCTGCTTTCCTGAATTCCAGGGTCCGTATCCTGCTGCTTACCTTTCTTCCCTGCGTCAGGATCCTGAACTCAACCAACTCATGGTCACTGCCTCCGAGATTCCCACCCACTTTTGCTTCCCCGGCTAATTCTACCCGGTTTGTGAGCAGCAGGTCAAGAAAAGCGCCCCCCCTAGTTGGCTCCTCTAGCACTTGCGCCAGGAAATTGTCCCCTACGCTTTCCAAAAAACTTCCTGGATTGTCTATGCACTGCTGTATTGCTCTCCCAGCAGATATCAGGAAAATTAAAGTCACCAATGAGAATCAGGGCATGCGATCTAGTAGCTTCTGTGAGCTGCCGGAAGAAAGCCTCATCTACCTCATCCCCCTGGTCCGGTGGTCTGTAGCAGACTCCCACCACTACATCACTCTTGTTGCACACACTTCTAAACTTAATCCAGAGACACTCAGGTTTTTCTACAGTTTCGTACCGGAGCTCTGAGCAGTCATACTGCTCCCTTACATACAGTGCTACTCCCCCGCCTTTTCTGCCCTGCCTGTCCTTCCTGAACAGTTTATAACCATCCATGACAGTACTCCAGTCATGTGAGTTATCCCACCAAGTCTCTGTTATTCCAATCACATCATAGTTCCTTGACATCACCAGGACCTCCAGTTCTCCCTGCTTGTTTCCAAGGCTTTGTGCATTCGTATATAAGCACTTGAGATAACCTGTTGATCGCCCCTCATTCCCAGTATGAGGCAGGAGCCCTCCCCTCACAGACATTCCTGCCTGTGCTTCCTCCCGGTATCCCGCTTTCCCACTTACCTCGGGGCTTTGGTCTCCTTCCCCCGGTGAACCTAGTTTAAAGCCCTTCTCACTAGGTTAGCCAGCCTGCTGGCAAAGATGCTCTTCCCTCTCTTCGTAAGATGGAGCCCGTCTCTGCCCAGCACTCCTCCTTCATGGAACACCATCCCATGGTCAAAGAATCCAAAGCCTTCTCTCCGACACCACCTGCGTAGCCATTCGTTGACTTCAACGATTCGACGGTCCCTACCCAGGCCTTTTCCTTCCACGGGAAGGATGGACGAGAACACCACTTGCGCCTCCAACTCCTTTATCCTTCTTCCCAGAGCCACGTAGTCCGCAGTGATCCGCTCAAGGTCATTCTTGGCAGTATCATTGGTACCCATGTGGAGAAGCAGGAAGGGGTAGCGATCCGATTTACACAATTTTTTGATTTAAGTAAACATATTCAAACCACCAGGGAAAGCGAGACATACACAGCATTAAAAACTAATCAGTTGATCAAAACTGAAAATCCAGTATTATTACAAGTGCAAAATTAATCAAGATTAGTATATTAATGTCAGTGATCATCAGAACACTAAGCATTTCATCTAAATTGATCATTTTAAGTCATGGGCTGGGTGATAGTTACATCTAAATGTTCAATAGTACACTTTCTACTCTAAATATAGCATGAGAAATTTGAGATTTAAGTCTTCATTTATGTATACAGAAAACGATTTATACTGTTGTACTCTGCCATGAAACATAAAAGGATGTAATTATCACTGCCGAATGCAAGTAATTTTTAGCAGTTGCTCATCGTTTCCTCATGTATTTTCACATTCTCAAATGTGGGTAACCATTTAGGAAAGTGTGAGTTTTGTAGAAGCTTGTGTACCATGCTCTTCCTGTGTATTTCCAGGAGAGAGAGGACCTGGACCATGTATGGCACAGTTGTCAACTGTCTCTTTTCTATTGGTGGGATGATGATAACTCCATCCCTACTTGTATTCTGAATCTGCACGTAATTGAACTAGTTGGTTATGTCTAAATATTGAGTTGAGAAATGGATCATGCAGGCTAGTTGAACCTCTTAAATAATTTTTTTAAAATGTTTCATTCCTCTAGTGTTGTCAGGTTGCTGTAATCTAATGGGTTCAGAGACAGCTTCTAATGCATTATAAAGATGCTGTTGTCCTGACAGATGACCATGGCTGGTACTTTTTTCTAACTTGGGAATAGTATGATAGCTGAAAATGCAGGTGTGATTTATAATGTCACCTCAAACTATCAGGTTAAGCAAGGAGAGACTGAATGGTTTTCTAGAAGCCTCTGAAAAAAGAGGAGTCTGGCTCACTGGCACAAGCACTGTACTCTAGTATAGAGGTTCTCAACCTTTCCAGACTACTGTGCCCTTTTCAGGAGTCTGATTTGTCTTGTGTAGCCCCAAGTTTCACCTCACTTGAAAACTACTTGCTTACAAAATAAGACCTAAAAATAAAAAAGTGTCATAACACACTGTTACTGAAAAATTGCTCTTTTTCTCATTTTTACCATATAATTATAAAATAAATCAATTGGAATATAAATGCTATACTTACATTTCAGTGTATAGTATATAGAGCAGTATAAACAAGTAGTTGTCTGTATGAAATTTTAGTTTGTGCTGACTTCTCTAGTGCTTTCTATGTAGCCTGTTGTAAAACTAGGCAGATATCTAGATGTGTTGATGTACACCCCGGAAGACCTCTGTGTATCCTCAGAGGTATGTGTAGTGCTGGTTGAGAACCACTTCTCTAGTGGTAAATTCACTGGAAAGATAATCTCTGGAAGTTCTCAGCACCAAAAGATCATTGGTATAAGTACATACCATATTTTTTAGTAAAAGCTTGTCTTCATCAGATACATTTATTCTCTTGTGCTCCTATAAAGGAATTGACAAAAGCCTCCATACTTAGTTAGGAACTCTTTTAATAATTTCGGAAAAACAACTCTTGTACGTGCATGTGCAAACACAGAAACTGATTTTGCAAGATATATAGGGATTTGTGTTCTGTATTGAAAGCAGGATTCATACTAGAAAGGGTTACATCCTATATTTATGGTCAGACAACTTCATGCAAGCCTATTTACTTGACCTCCAACAGATGGTAGGCACATTTGCAAGAAAAATTAGTCATTTGATTATAGCAAACTCACCCTGCTGTTTTTTTTTTAAAGACTATTTCCAAATACCTCTAAGGGAATCACTGCCCATACTTAAAAAAAAAACCAAAAAGCCCAACAACCCTGATATTAAAAAGAGAAGAAAATACTTTGCATTGATTAGATAGACTGTTTTTAATTCCTTGACTTTTAAAAATGAAATGATGCCCATGTTAGTTGTGGTGTAATCTTCACTCTTCCTTTAAAAAATAAAAGCAGTACTAGTGGCACCTTAGAGACTAACTAATTTATTTGAGCATAAGTTTTCGTGAGCTACAGCTCGCTTCATGGATTGAGCTGTAGCTCACGAAAGCTTATGCTCAAATAAATTGGTTAGTCTCTAAGGTGCCACTAGTACTCCTTTTCTTTTTGCGAATACAGACTACACGGCTAATACTCTGAAACTCTTCCTTTAAATGCACATTCCTTTCATCCATATACTTTTCACCACCTTATTCATATGGTTGCAACCTATCTCGGTACTTCATGTATTTCTGTGATGCCTGCCACCTTGGTATCTAATCTCTCTAGCTCTGCAACTGATTGAATTACGTAAAGTAGAATATCTTTTCCAGAAATATGTGAAAAATATTGTAGGTCATCATTTGAAAATATTTTCCAATTTAAAAAGAGTAGCTGTTGTCATGAATTGAAAATTAATTGAAAATTAATATTTTAGACTTCACACGCATACATCAGTTAGTTATTTCTGTGGTATGATGTTTTGAGGTGCAAGTACTATTCAAATTATGGCTGTCTCTCTGAGTGAACTCCTTAGAGAGCTTGACAGAAATATTGCCTGCACCCTTGTGGGAATTGCCCTCCAGTGTGCCTCCAGCTACAGGGTTAGTGTGATCAGGTTGCTCTGTCCTGTTCCCATAAAAGGCTGAATCACTTCTAAGGTCTGAAGAATTTTTCTTAACAGTATGAAAAAAAAAAAAAAGGGGGGGGGAAATCTATACACATACCTTTTTAATTAAGAGAATTAGTGATTCATAGTACACTTATTTAAAACATAATTGTCATTTTATAAATTACTTTTGGATAGTTCTTCAAGTTACAAAATTAAATAAGTTATAGAAACCTCAGCATAGAAAGTGAGTAGATGATGTTTGCAACTCACTATGGTCTTGTTTTCTAATACTGTAGTTATGCTAAAAATAAAACCCGTGGAGCCATATGAGTAGTTTTTTTCAAGAAAGAGATCCCATTTGTGCCTTTCATATTGTATAACATTTCAGAGTGATGACCTACTTGTTCTTGTGGTCAAATCATACAGTCTGAGTGTTTTAAGTGTTGACGTGCACCTTGTCATTAATAGCTTGTTTAGCCCATGAGTAGCTTGCATGAATATAGTTATTGCATGCTAGCCATGTTGTTGTATATTAATAAATATTAACAGGAATGATGATAAACTCTTCCCAGGCTGGCTAGATGGATCTGTGCATAGCTATGCAAATAAAACAATTGTTCACTATTTACATTTATGGTCAAATAGCTGATAGGTTACATTACAACTAAGATAGAGCTGTTCTGCCACTGAGTTGTAGTTTCTAGATTAAAACAGTTTAATTGTTATGGTTTTGA
Source organism: Lepidochelys kempii (assembly GCF_965140285.1). Classification (NCBI taxonomy): domain Eukaryota; kingdom Metazoa; phylum Chordata; order Testudines; family Cheloniidae; genus Lepidochelys; species Lepidochelys kempii. The sequence continues at coordinate 23,608,407 of NC_136388.1, read as the reverse complement.
TTTAAAAAAAATCCTAGTATTCAAGCATAGGGCGTGAACTTCAGTTTTTTGCTCAGTGATGTTTCGCCCTTAACTTACCGTTTTTTGTAAATCAATGCTATTATTGACTCTGAAAGTGTGATTCATGAAGCTGGTCACCATCTTGTATTTCCTTCATGGGAGGGAATCCAGGGGGCTACTTTAAAAGTTTTATTTTCATTTCAAATTTACTATAAAGTCTGTATAGTCCTTAAGAGAAGAGAAACTTACAGATTTGGAAGCTAGTCAAGTGACAGCCTGATTTCTTCTTCCTGAAAGTTTATGATGGTGTCAATAGGGTCCTAAACCACATCATTATCGGCATGTCTCATTGGATGGCAGTATAGGAGGTATAAGCTCTGAGATCAACATATGATATACTTGTATCTGTAGGACGTATTAATCTATCTGAAAAAAAATGTTGTTTCTCTAGATATCTGATGCAATCAAGTGGATTAGGTTTCATCGGATTTACAAAAATATAATAGTCATACTTCGACTAATGTACAGTATTTATTTTTAATTACCTAAATGTATTGAATGTATGAAAATACTTGGGCTTTAGTCTAGTCTAGTATTTTTCAACTAATTAGAGGCATGCAGATGTCCAGTATCGCCCCCATCATGTTATGAATCCTATTCACACAATACTTGGAAACAGTATGATAACTGTACAAAGGAAGATGAGCCTCTTAACTGCACTTCCTTGCATTATATAAACTTAGCCTACCAAAGAGACCTCTCCAAAGAACGTCTGAGCTGTTAACTATTCAGTGACACTCTTCTCTTGTGGCCTGATCCAAAGTCCACTGCATTCAATGGTAGACTTTCCATTGATTGAATTAGCTTTTTTTCAGACTCTTGGTGATTATGGAACCAATATCCTAGAATGGTGAGTAAATGAGTAGGTCACAGTGCTTAAATGAGTTGCTGGCTTTCTAATGATCGGTAAAATGGAGATGCTAACTACTTGTGTTAATAGCCCAACTTGATTGTCATGCACATTGTGTAAAGAGTTGTCACTTTGGATGGGCTATCACCAGCAGGAGAGTGAATTTGTGTGGGGGGGTGGAGGGTGAGAAAACCTGGATTTGTGCTGGAAATGGCCCACCTGATGATCACTTTAGATAAGCTATTACCAGCAAGACAGTGGGGTGGGAGGAGGTATTGTTTCATATTCTCTGTGTATATATAAAGCCTGCTGCAGTTTCCACGATATGCATCTGAGGAAGTGAGCTGTAGCTCACGAAAGCTTATGCTCTAATAAATTGGTTAGTCTCTAAGGTCCCACAAGTACTCCTTTTCTTTTAACAATCAGTTGCCACTCTTCACATGAATAGTGATGTTAACCCTAGCACCCTGACTAATTTCCATACTAGCCAATTATATTCTGCTAGCTTGAATTCTCCCTCAGTTGTATAAGAGCAGGACTGTTTGAAAGTTTTCTGTTGCAGCTGTTTTTTATAGAAAATTGGGTTTTTGAAATAAATCTTTTGTGAGAAATGTCTGTTTTCCACAAAAGAAGAACTTTCAATTGGGGGAAAAAAACGGAGTGCACAAAATCTGAAAATTTTTTACCTGGAAATGCTGCTGCTGCTATGCTTCATGGGAGTTGTAGTTTGGGTGCTTCATTTCCCTCATTCTCTTCTATGTACTGGGTTCCCTGGCAGACTACATCTCTCAAGATGCATCATGCTGCAGTCTCAGGAAAAATGTAGAAACATGGTGTATCACGGGAGATGTAGTCTGGCCTGGAAACTCAGGCTTTAGAGGAGAATTGGGATGTGGGACAGCCAAACTGTCCCTGAAGCTCTGTGGTGGTATTTCTGGATAGACATTTTCAGGTTTTGCTGAATAATTTGACCCCAAAAGTCAAAATTTTCTGTGGGGATGGGAGGAGGGAACCACATTTTCAAACTAGCTCTGTAAATAAGGTATTCTTCACTTCCTATTATAAACTGCTATAGAGCTGTGCTGTGCACAGAATACGCCAGTACTAAAACATCCTTGGAATTTCTTAACATTATAAATGACTCTTTCTTAACTCAAAAAAGTATTGCAGCCAACTTGGAGGAATTCTTTAGACCTTGTCCCAGAAGATAAACCAGAACTGATCATAGATTTAAAAATTAATGGTATTTTAGGTACAAGTGATCATGACTAAGTCTATGTTTTAGTCAGATATTTTTAGTAAAAGTCATGGACAGGTCATGAGCAGTAAACAAAAATTCATGGCCTGTGACCTATCCATGACTTTTACTATATACCCCTGACTAATACTTGGGGAGTGGCTCAGGGGTGGTTGGCTGTGGGGGTGGCCCAGGGGACATGTCCGGCGGGTGCCATGGGTGCTCGGGGTGGGGGGAGTGGGCTAGGGCAGGGGTTAGTAGGGGCTGGGGCAGGTTCCCTACCTGGCTCCTGGGAAGCGGGGACCTCCAGCTCCTAGCTCCATGTGTTGCCTTCGTTCCACCCCAAGCCCTGGTTCTGCAGCTCCCATTGGCTGGGAACTTCAGCCAATGGGAGCTAAGGGGGCGGTGCCTGCACCTGTGAGCAGAGGTAGCACGTGGAGCTAGGAGCTGAGGGAGGGGAGATCCTCTTGGCCTTCCAGGGAGCCGCCACCCCGCACCCCAATCCCCAGCCCTGAGGGCCCCCCCGCAACTTCTGCTGCTGGGGGGAGAGAGTGGGGAGCCCAAGACTGCCCCAGCAGCAGCTGGTGCGACTGGCCCAGGGCTGCCCAAGCTGCTCAGGTGGCTCCTGGGCCAGCCGCACAGACTGCTGCAGAAGTCACAGAGGTCACGGAATGTGACCTCCGTGACCTCTGTGACAAACACGGAGCCTTAATCATGACTTGATCACATTTATAATGTGCAAGCAGAATGAAGTCCAGATCAGTAATATATATACTTGGTGCTTTAATGGTGCCCAACTTTACAAAGTTAAAACAATTATGTGTCAAATGAGCTGGGAGGAAGAATTTAATTAGAAAAATGTGAATGATATTTGGAAATAAATTAAGAACACCTTACTAGAGGACCAGAAAGCCACAATCCTACAATTGAGGAAGAAGGCCAGACTGGTTAAAATCTAACCTGGTTTAGAGTGGAAATGAGGGCAGCTGTAAAAATATATAACAGATGGAAGAAGAGGGAAGTTAATAGAAATAAATATAAATCAGAAGTTAGAAATGTAGAAAGTTGGTAAGCGAAGCAAAGGGATACAAGGCGAAACCTTTGGCGAGTAGAGTTAAGGACAATAAGGAGTTTCTTAAGTATGTTAGGAACAAAAAGAATCCTGACAATGGTGTGGTAGAATTATCAATAATAATCAAAAAAGGCAGCAGTGTCTACTGTGTATTTCTGTTCTGTATTTGGGGGAAAAACAGATGATGTAGTCTGATCATATGGTGATGATACCACTCATTCCATTCCACTAGTCTCTTACGAGGATGCTAAATAGCAGGTGCTAAAGTTAAACATTTTAAAATCATCAGTTCTAGATAACTTGCATTAAGAGTTTTAAAAGAGCTGTCTGAGAGACTCACTGGACCGTTAATGTTCATTTTCAGTAAGTCTTGGGGAACTGGGGAAGTTCCAGAAGACTGAAAGAAAGCCAACGTTTTGTCATTTCTTAAAAAGGGTAAACAGGCCTATGATTACCAGAGTTATCCCGTTAGCTTGACGTTGATCCTTAGCAAGATAATAGAGTGGCTGATATGGGACTTGATTAATAAAAAATTAGAGGAGGATAATGTAATTAGTGCAAATCAATATGGGTTTATGGAAAACAGATCCTGTTAAACTAACTTGATATCTTTTTTTATTAGATTGCAAGTTGGGTAAGGGTAATAGTGTTGATGTAATAATTTTTTGTAAGTCATTTGACTTGGCTCAGCACAACATTTCAATTAGGAAACTTGAATTATATAAAATTAACATGGCACACATGGCTGAATTAAAAGCTGGCTAACTGACAGATCTCAAAATGTAATTGTAAACAGGGAATCATCAACAAGTGTTTTTTCAGTGAGATTCTGCAGGGACTGGTTCTTGGCCCTATGTTATTTAACATTTTTATCAATGATCTGGAAGAAAATATAAAATCAGCACTGTTAGAATTTTCAGATGACACAAAAATTGGAGGTAGAGGTAAATAATGAAGAGGATAGGATCACTGATCTGGATTGCTTGATAAACTGGGCCCAAGCAAGCAGTGTGCATTTTAATAGAGCTAAATGTAAAGGTATCCATTTAGGAGCAAATTGTGTAGCCATTCTTACAGGATGGGGGACTTTATCCTGGGAAGTAGTGACTCTGGAAAAGATTTGGGGGTCATGGTGGATATTTAATTACACATGAATTCCCAGTGTGATACTGTAGCCAACAAGAGTTAATGTGATCCTGGAATGCATAAACAGGAGAATCTCCAGTAGAAGTAGAGAGGTTATTTTACATCTGTATTTGGCACTGGTGCAGTTGCTGCTGGAATACTGTGTCCAGTTCTGGTGCCCACAATTGAAGAAGGATGTTGATAAACTGGAGAGGATTCAGAGAAGAACCATGAGAATGGTTAAAGGATTAGAAAACATACCTTATAGTGACAGAGTCAAGGATCTCAATTTATTTATTTTAACAAAGAGAAGGTCGAGGGATGACTAGATTACGGTCTATAAATATCTACATGGGGAACAAATATTTTAAAAAGGCTCTTCAACCTAGCAGAAAAAAGTATAATACAATACTATGGCTAGAAGTTGAAACTAGACAAATTCAGACTAGATATAAGGTGTCAATTTTTAATGGCGAGAGTAACTAACCAATGGAACAATTTACCAAGGGTTGTATTGGATTCTCCATCACTGACCATTTTAAAATCAAGATTGGATGCTTTCTAAAGATGCTCTCTAGGAATCATTTTGGGGAAGTTATATGGCTTGTGCTGTACTGAAGGTCAAATTGGATGATCACAGTGATCTTATGGCCTTCATATCTATTAATATTATACCCTAAATTCAGCTGGATTTCAGTAGTAGACCCCTGTGTAGCACTGTATTTCTGGTAAAGTTTGTAAAGTCTCTTCAGGATGAAAGGTGCTTTATATATACCGGTATGTAAAATAAAAGCTTAAAGTGCTATTTCAGGTTTATGCTATATGAATACTAGTGAGAGGCAACTAGAACTTGACAAAAATCTCTACATGTGAGAATGAAAAGTATGAGAATATCTGATCAGGGACACAAGTTTAGAACGGCAAAAAAGAGACATCAGGAAAGCGTGAGCAAGATCAGGATAATTTGGGGTGGTGTGAAGGAGCATTTGGAGCAATATACTTTTATGGGGAAGGAAACACAAGCATAGAAAGTCAAGTTGAGGTGGGAAATGAGCATGAATCTATGCATTTTTAGAAATATTTCTAGGTAACCAAAAAATGGCCAAACTGATTAAGAGAATTGGGTGCTGTGTGGTTCTGGGGATATCATAATCCGTTAAACTTTGCTCTTGTGGTTTATGGTGTCACCAAAACCATCTGAGGTTTTTATATCCTTGTAAATCCCTATCATTCATGACTCTCACTTATTCTGCATACAGTTCATGAATTTTTACATACCAGGCGGTTTGCTTAAATAAGTTATTTAAAAAGTTTAGTTTGCTATTTGATACAGTAAACACTCAAGTCTTCAACTTGTTTTGTTCACTTATTAGTTCTTTTCCTTAAGATTTTCTTTGTTACAACATAAAAGATGTTATAGAAGCAATTCCTGTTGGAGATGTTGGTGTAAAAATACATGCATTGTTAACATCTTCCTGACAGGATTATGTTGTTACTTTTTTTGCTTTTGGTTTGTAAGAAGGTTGAACAGATTCAGACAATCCTCAGGTGTGATCCTTTCATAAAATTGTCTTAAATTACAATTTACTCTAAACGGTAATTCTTATGTGTCTTTTAATTCTGAAAATATTCCAGTTAATTTCTACTATGTAGATTGTGTCACACATAAGTATTTATGTAGACACATGCTACGTTATAGTTAATGGACTAAATTCTGCCCTTGAATCTGTTTGCATAGCTCCCATTAAAATCCGTGGTTGGTGTGTGTGCGCAACTGAGGGCATTACTGTTATGTCTAGACAAAAAATACCCTCATACTTGTATTGATAGTCTGAGACTAGTAGCAGTAAAAGGGAGAAAAAAACTGTCCTTGATTAAAAATAGAGTCTGAAATTATGGTGTATAAACCTTAAAATTCAGCTTTAGATATAGGGGAAATAAAATTTTACATGTAGAAAATATTTTAAAAAACGTGAAAAAGGTTTCTAAAGTAGTTTTTCTCTCCTATGTGGAATATGAATAATCATTTTAGGGATGGTCTTCATAACATACTCCCTCTCTTGAAGAATGTAGCAATCCCAAACTCATGCTGATAAAACGCTTAACATCATGCCACGCTTCCATGTATGTAAATAATTATTCCTGATTAAAATATGCACACATGTCCAGATCTGAAGACTGGGCATGTTTTTTCCGTCAGCTTCAACTTTGAAGACTCTTTCCTAGTTTTTGAAAAATGCAAATTTTGAATGTGTGTATGTGGCATTGGAGTCTATATTTTGTTTTCAAAGTAGCATCTGCACAAGAATATGCTTGAGATTATTTACCAAGTAATTGTGGAAGTATAATTTGACTCATTTTTCAAAATACAGGGACATAAAAATATTAAACGTTTCACTAAAATTCCATATAGTCCTTTTAAAATCACCTAAACTGAAAAAAAATATTTAATTTGCTTCATTTTTTTTTGGAAAAAACCCTCTTCTTTCCTTCAAGGGTTAATGTTAAGATTTAGAAAATGCAAAGTTTTTATTTTCATTATGAAGTGATGAATATTAGTGTTAAAATGGAGGTATAGTTGCTATCGAACTTAGTTGCTGTTATCGGGACTGATCCAAAGTCAATTTAAATCAATGGGAGTCATTCCATTGATTTTATCATATATTGATATTTGGGGACTTGCTTTCTTTTTCCCCATCTTATCTGTTGGTGAAATAAACTCCTCTTCCTTCTTTCCACTGTCCCTCAAGAAAGCCAGCTTCAGGGGTCATACTTGGGGTAGCCAGTCTCTGGGACTTTCTTCTTATCCTGGCTTCAGGATAGAACATATTTTGTTGAGGAAAAAGAGTCTTTAGGTCTCTTCTTGTCATCCGCCAGACAAAGTAGCCTTTAGGCTTAAGGGGCATGTTCTAGGGGCTTCTCTCCCACACTGGAAGTCTCAGCAGGTGAGGCTAGTCTTTCCCCAACACATCATTCTCACAGTCAGAAATTGGCTTGGACATGCAGGAGGGCTGGATCTACTCCCGAAAAGGGATGTGTCTGTCTGGTTCTACCCTCTGTTATGGTTACTGGCGAGCAAGATGTAGGGACAGAGTATCTGAGACTTTTGGTCATTGTAAGCTTTCTGCTGCTGCTGCTGCTGATGGCCTCTCCCTACTTTCCATATTAGATGTCAGTGATGATGTCCAACACAGACTATTACCCTCCTTAAGCAATAGCACATCTGTCTATTTTTACTCCCATGAG